>NC_135268.1:12370988-13570988 GCF_051311805.1 Agelaius phoeniceus
CCCTTCAGCATGAACTGTGACTTACAGCAAGCAATCCCAGCAGCAGCTATTACATCACACTCTTCATTTCCCTGGAGGGAAGCTGGAATGGCAGTGACACTGAAAAATAAAAATCTTCTCAACAAGCAAATTTGATCTGTAGTGAATCCAGCTTGGAATGCTAGCCCCTAAGAGCAAAGGTTGGTAAAGAACCTGAAATGCGACAACATGAACTCCAAGCTGGCAGATTTAACCCAGTCATTTTCATTAAAAAGATAAGATCCTTCAGAATTCTTAGGCAGCTTATGGTAACTAGGAACCCTTGTTCATTCTTTAAAAAAGCCATTTGTCACAAATGCTCATTCACCCCCCCCCCCCATACAGAGGGGTGAGTCAGATAAAAGATGTCTGTCTGTTAAGCTCTGTGACAGAAAATATGTTAATGACTTTGAAATTAAAGCAAGACCCTCTTACATACACCTTGACTACGAAAAAATGATGCTCAGCTCTTAGGCCTTTTCTTTAGGCAAAGGTGAAGCAAAGCTCTGGTGCCACCCTGGAGCTGAGGGGCAGAGCTGAGAGTGCAATGGGATCTCCCATGTCTGGACTACTGCAGAGGAAGTGACACCACCTCTGACCAGCACAGAACTGGAGCTACTGTTGTTTGTCACCCACCAGCACACTTTGCAAAATGTCAGTTTTCAGAAGTGGCTTCACACGGAATGTCACTAATAAAATAAATGTTCAGAGGCAATACACCCTGTGAGCAGTAAGCAGTGACTTGCTGAATCATCCCTGAAGGTTCCTGTGATGCCCTCCGGGCTGATGCCGACTGATTGCCTGCCTGATGGCATACCTGGAGATTCCTGCTGCTTGAGGGCCTGCCTTGGATTTTGCTCTGCTTTTATGGCAGCAAGCACTGCTGGTTTGTAACCCACCTGTTTGTATGAAATACGACCATGTAGATAACAATGAGCAATAATTCTGAGCCAGAGTCCTGATTCCTGCATCCAGCACACCTCTCTGCCAGGCATTGATCACTTACTTGTAAAATGTTTGGTCTTAATCCCCTTACTCCAGCACTGCAGGACTAGACCTGATCCAAAGCACCCTCTGAACAGGAACTAGCTTATGGAGCTGACAAAGCCATTTGTAAAAATAGATTTAGGACATTGCAAAGGAGTTGCTCCAGCCTGCCACCTGCTAAAACTGAAACTGGGGACTGGTCATTAGCACCAAGTCCAGCTGACACTGCTGGACCAGTGTCCATTATCTGACTGCCCATCCCTCAGAGGCTCTGACAAAACTGGAACAAGGAACAAAGCACCTTTCACCCCAGAGCATATTGTGGGTCACAAGGTCACAAGACACAGCTCAAATTAACATTTTGTTTGCTGCAAAAAGGTTCAGGGCCCTGGAAAACAGTGCTCTGCTCATGGCCCAGATCAGTGCTGGGAAGAATAAACAGGAGTGTGGGCAGCACTTGGCAGGCAGCTCAGGCCTGCAAGCTTTATTCACACAAGCAGTCCTTACTGTCTGCTTAGTCCCACTGCAGCCATGAGAGGGGGTGTCCATGCAGTCCTGCAGAAGGAGGAAAAGAGCCCTTAGCCATGGAAACTGTGCTGAGACATGCATGGGGACATTTTATCAGCCACTTCTCCTGTTGGGACTTTGTGGCATTTCCCAGTCCATCCCTTTGTTTCTCCTTTCTTTTCCTCTAGTGCTTGATCTTGTCAGTGAGGCAAAAGCTTTTGGAAAGGTTTCCTGATGTCCCACACACATCACAGGCTGGATGTGCTGTGTAGCAATGCCATCATAGAATCATTTAGGCTGGAAAAGACCTCCAAGATCATAAAGTCCAACCTTTGCCTGATCACCCCCTTGTCAACTAACCCAGAGCACTGGGTGTCACATCCAGTTGTTTCTTTAACACTTCAGGGATAGTGACTCCATCACGTCCCTGGGTGGCCCATTTCAATGCCTGACAATCCTTTCAGTGAAGAAATTCTTCCTGATGTCCAGGCTCTGGCTGTTCAGCTCTCTTCAAGCTGCACCACCACTCACAGGGTCAGTCAGCACTTCCTGCTGCCCTCCTAAACAGCACAGGGAGGAGAAGAGGCTCTTGCTTCCCTACTTCTATCAACAGACATGTCTGAGCTGCAACTTGCTTTTTGTGACTTGCTGGCTTTGTGTATCCAATTTATATAATGAACAAAACACCCCAAGACACAAATGGGCAGTTTGCAGAGCAAAACCCAACTCCACATTGTTCCTCACTGATTTTGTCTCAGCACAGCTCCCTTTTGGTTCACTCTGAAGCCATTCATGGGCCCGCACCCACCCATACCCATTCCCACACCAGGAACTTCCAGCCCCTTGGAAGATATGATTTATCTTCAACTGCAAAGATATAAAGCACGGCACAACGCTGAGTTTCTCTGGGCTCTCCTTTGCAGCAGAATTGCTTTATGGTATCTCCTTTATGGTTCTCTGTCATGTGTTCTTGATTCCTGAGGAACCCTGAGAACACTCCACTCCGAAGCACTGCAGAATCCTCAGGGACAGCAAAGTGCTGGAATTAAAAGTGATTTCCAGCAGAGAGCTCAAGTGAAGCAGCAAAACTTTCAGCCAAGGGCCTACTGGGATGACAGGAGCAGACCAGTGTCCTATATATTCTCACACTTAGGGACAGCTACAGGCACCTGGGGTCTCTATTATCCATACTTTCAGAGGCACTGGAATTATGAGCCACATTTGTAGTGCTCATGGTGGCAGCACCATGCCAGAGAGAGAATAACCACTCAGTCACTGAGGCAGAGGTGAAGCAGGAAGATGCAGGAATACTCTGGGCCTGTGAGCAGAGCCCCATCTTCCAAGCCTTGGATGGGAGGGAGAATGATGAAGAATCTGTTCCCCTTTTTAGCTACCAAAGGCTCATTCTTGGGTGACTGCAGCTGAGGAAGGCAGTATTTTCTTTTCTAAGAAGCAGTTCTCACCATCTACTTAGCAGGAAAATCCAGGCTGCGGTTACAGCAACCAGTACAAAGACATTCCTCTGAAAATTAGAGAGAAAGACCTTGTATTTTTTTTTAATTGCCTTTTCATACCTTGAGTGGTGCAGGGTATTTTGCCAAGTGCACCACACATGGCAATCAAGCCTCACAACATCCCTCACCTTAGGAAGGGCTGTCACATGTACTGCCTGCACAGAGAAATGGAAATACACAGCAGTATAAACACCTTGCCTCTCATCCCACAGTGAGTATGTGGCACAGGCAGAAATGATACCCAGGCATCCTGGCCCTCGAATAGTTGCACACCTACTAATCAGGCTTTACACATGTAACTACAGGCCTTTAGTTTAATGCTGTCTATGAGGAAAGAAGTATACTGCTGATTTTTTAACAGCAGATATTAATTATCCTTTCCTTAAATCTTCCACAGGGATTAAACAGTGAGGAATAATAGTAGCTGCCTTACCCCCAAATTTAAATGTTGAGTGCTGAGAGTTTGTATTTTTTTTTTGCCCCTAAACATTCCCTTGAAGGGCTGCTGTGTCTCTGCAGAGCACGAGGTGTTCCCACGTAGTCACACTGTACACAGGGCTTATTGAAGGGCTTCATTTCAGGCACACCAGAATGCCTCTTGTCCTCCACAGTGCAGAACTGGACTGTGAAAAGATGATAGCTTGGCTCTGGATAGATGGATCAGGATAGATGCATCCCCTCAGCCACCCAGGCTAGGCTTAACCTTCACACCTTGCTATAAAAGGCAGCACAGACCTTCTTGAAACAGTCCAGGGGATTCTACCCCTTCTACACAGAAAGGACCACCTCTCCTGCCTGATAAACTGGCATCCCATGTCAGCTTGTGCTTATGTCTAATAAACAGCCAGGGCTGAAGTCAGTGGGATTTGCTCCTGGAAGGGTAAGGTCACCCACTGCCTTGATTCCAGGCCTGGAGCAACATCACTTGCTCATGTCCTTAATGACATCATGAAGCTTGTGCCTTTAAAAGACTTCTTAAGAGCAGCAGAAAAAAGAAATGCCTGGGAGGTTCCAAAAACTCATGTCTGAAGGTTTAATAGGTTGATTTATGGGTCTGGGTCTCTCCCACTGTGGCTCTAAGTAAATGTTCAGTTAGGATTTTGTGAAGGGCTGGTGATCATTTCCTGCTTTGTCAGCTTTACTGAACAGAGCGGCTGCTGCTCCCCTTCCAGAAACAAGGCCTCTCTGATAAGAATAACTTGAAAAACAAGAGCAGTTCAAATTCCAATAGCACTAATTCATCATTAAGCTCAAACTCCTTCTCATGCCATCATTCTAAAAGTCTATGCCAGACTAAGGAAGACAGAGCTAAAAAACACAGAATGAAATGCTTGGATCCTGAAAAAAAACACAAATGTACTATATTTGCACTTGGTCACTTTTCAAAAGATCACTTTTTACCTAGCAATGTCCCAGAAGAACAAGGCAGGGGGGTTTCTCAGGTCATGAACATAAGGCTCTTCTGAGGATTTAGCATCTGCAAGTGCCAAAATGCTTTGTGCTCTCTATGAGTTCACAGCTCTATTTCCAAAGTGTGGTTACATGTTAACTGTGAATAAAGTTTTCCCTACTCTCAGCTGGGCACAGTGTGTGGCAGGCATATCCCAGGACAGGACATTCACAGGAAGCCAAAGGACAAGGGGGCCCTGAGCTTTCCCCAATTAAAGGGAGGGCTGGGAAGTATCACAACCGAGCCTGTGTGGATTTTGCTCAAGATCTTCTCCCACAAAAGCTCTTTTTTGAAATGTCACAGGGAACCTCAAGTGTCCTGGAATTTACCAGCATCATCCAAGAGGCACTTGGATGTGTAAATAAAGTAGCTGTGCACTTAGTCCTGGCTCCCAGCATGTAACCCCTGTGTAGGAACAAACGCTGTCAGCTCTGATAAGGACATGGGCTGGTTACACAAAGGTGAGTGGCCCCACAGACGCACGCTATGAACCAAAGGAACTTCTCAATTATACTGTTGTATCACCCAAACCTAAAGCAATCCAAACCTACCATAATCCAAGGAGTTTGGGCTTGGATACACTGGGTACATGCATGGGTCTTTGGAGGACACCTCATGTTGACTTTTAAGAATTCCTGCTTGGAAAGTGTCACATGTAGTGTTCATCGTGCTGAGATGACCAGGCCAACATGTGGCCTCTAAAACCCAGACATGAAATTAAGCAAGTGCTCCTCCATGAATGCCTGAAGAAGCTGCATAGCCCAACCAATTCAGGAAAACCACAGCTGAAGTGATGCCAACAGTGCATTTGAAATACAAAAAGATAAATAACCTGAAGGACAAGTTACCACAGGTAAAAGAGGTGTGAAAGAGGCATGGGAAAAGGCACAGAGCAAGCTGGTAATCTGTTGCTAACCTTTCCAAAGAGAAATCACTCTAAGTAAATTAATAAAAAAACCAACATCTTTTTCTCTGATGCCCAAATATCTAAGAACAAAAAATGACACTTGGGCTTTCCTGGCTGCACCTGAAAGGATCCATCACACAACTCTCCTCGAGGTTCCCCCTCCAGGGGAACTGGAAAAGCAGCAAAGAAATGGCAACATGAAATCAAAAGCTGAGAATTATTCACACTAAATTGTCTCCCCTCAGTTGTCACTCCCAACCTCCAGCTCCAGCAAAGCCGAGTCAAAAACTGCCCTGGAAACAAACCCCTCCTTTTGTTCTCTGAAGACTAGAAGTCTTTTTATATTTAAATGAAAATCTGTCAAACTAATTATGTGAATATGTAATGGTCTCATTTTGTACTCATTAGAGAACATGGTAATGGCCATAAATTCCTCTGACGGAGCGTGTATATGTGACCATGAATGTCTGCTAACGTCTCATAACCTTCAGGCTGGACCACGGCTTTTGTCCCCGGGTTAGACCTCGTGAGACAAACAAAAGGCTCAGTATTGCTTAAATTAGATGCAAAGTGCTGTGTTACAGCAATATGATAAGCATGATTCTTGTGCACACAAACAACCCAGGGGAGCGCAGGGAGCGTTCCCACCGTGACAGAGACGTGGCCCCCGTGTCGGTCAGTGACGTCGGCCATTGTCCCGGGCCATGTACAATTTTCTGCTTCAGGATAAATGGGCAGTACAGCTGTTGCTGTGCGTTGCTCTGAATGTCCCGTCAGGAGAATTTCAATGGATGTGGCATTCTTGGCATTTTTTGGGTGCTTTTGATGCCCACAGATAAAGAGAAGAAATAAATACGGACAAGCAGCACAGAAATAAATATGTAGGTATTATATCTCATTCAGAATTGACCTTCTTTCACTTATTTCTCTTTATCTTCACATACTGATGATTGATAACTTTTGAAATAAAACTGGGCTGGCACTAAAATGGATCCCAGTCTGAATTTAACAGATGCAAGGAAAAAAACTGACATCAAAGAATATCCAATGCAACATGTTGGAGCTGAGGCAGAAAATACTGAAGAACATTGATAATTCTGGAGGTGTGTTGCAGTGTAGGAACAGCAGCAACACTTTATAGGGAGAAATGGGCTCCTGGGCAACATGAGGCAGAAGGCATAGACTTGTCTCAGCAGACTCAAGCCTACATTCCTGGTTTTGTTTTGAAATGTTATTCTGAATGGTACAAAGAACAAAAAGTGTGATAAACACTCAAGAGAGAGAAGGAGACTGAACCTTAACAGCCCTCAGTCATCTACAGCTTTCCTTTAGTGATCCCACTGTCCAAAACCAAAACCACCCAACTCAGCTTTGTTCCCTTCCTGCTGGGGGATTGTGGGAGCATCCATGCCTGGATCAAGGATCTTATTCTACATTAGAACAGCTTTCAAGTAGAGAACACAGCAAAGACACAACCTGACACTGAGGTGCAGTTAAATGCAGCCAGAGTTTGTGACTGCTTGGTGCAGGTCAGAGCATCCCTCCACAGCTGGCTCTTGCTCTTTGCTTTTTCCAGCCAAAAACCCAACTGCCTCGTGCCTGTAGTTCAGGCTGGCAGCTCACAGTCCCCTGCCCCCAGCAGCTGTGCAAGAGTTCCTGGCAAGGGAGAAGAGGCTAAAGAGGAAGGGAGCACTGCAGAACCCATAAGAACACCCATATTGGTTCAGTGAAGAACTAAATGTGACTAAAGACACCAAGTGCTTGATTTTAATTGCTGTTTTCCCCACCCCATTCCCCATGGTTTTTTGGGGGTCATTTACTGGGAAGGATGGCTGCAAAGAGCATGGCTATGACTGAGTAAGCTCCTGATTAAAGCCCAAATCTCTGGTTGCAGCAGCACTGCCATTTTCCCTGAATGAGATCAAAAGTAAGAGATAAAACATATGAGGAGGTGAAAGGCTAATGGCTCCTGAAAATAGTTCGGTGGTGATAGGACTGAGATTATTTCTTCGAACAACATTTCTCTCATTAAAAGCAGGTAGGTATCAGATTTTAATGACTTGTTTTTTCCCATCTGGGTAGGGCCAGAAAGACTTGGCTCCCCTGTTCTCCACAGCCGTCTTTCAGAAGAAATGCTTACCTGCCTTCTTATCACGGTTAAATGATACCCGTGCTTGAAAGCAGGATTTCTATCCTTCCCCACAACCTTGGGCAAATATACCTGGTTCTCAGAGAGCTGACAGGAAGGCAAACCCCCTACTGCAAACTGACAGCTGTCAAGTGATAATAAATACCTGTAATAGGGAGAGTTTTATCCCTCCTCCCTGTACATATCAGCTTTCACTGAAATTGTACCCTGCTCCCTGTGATCAAGCCACTGTAGCTGTGTGCCCAGCTTCAAACACAGCCCTGAGCACTGGGGAGAAAACTACTGAGTTTCCTCTCCTCTCTGCTTCATGACATCTCCTTTCAAAGGACATGAAAGTGCCAGTTCTGTGATTCTCTCTTTTCCATGGGGGATTCTCTGCAAATTTTGGTATTTGTTGCATGCTGTTAGGCATAGAAATAAAATACTAAAAGAATACTAAAGAAACCAATATAGTGTCTGGGAGAGTTAAATACCCCTAACTTCTGAACATCTCACATCAAGCCTCTTCAAACACTCATGTAAATTTGCAACTTACAAGTCCTCATCTTAAAGGAATTAAAACACTTAAATACAATCCACTTTGCTGAGTCACAGCGAGAGGTTGAGCAATGTGCAGGAATGAGGCCTCAGCTGCTTGACAGCAGGAAAAAAAAGGTTAAGGTATGGGGAGAAAAGAAATCTGCATTTCAGAAGAGAATTTCCAGAGGAAAGGAAGGAGTGAAACCATTCAGACAGACTGACAGACAGTCTGTTCCTGCCCCTGCTGACAGAATAAAGGCTCTTTCAGCACTAACCCTTCCCCATGGCATACCACCTCACACTGGTGAACAGGAGACAGAGTTCTTATGTGGCAAAATCTTCCCTGGAACACAAGTTGGCATCTCTCAGAACTACCAGTGAAGCTGAGCTACCTGTAACCTCAGAGAATCCAGTCCCACCACTTCATGATGCAGCAAAACCCCTCAGCCACAACAGAAGAGCTATAGGGCCAGAAGAAAATGATGGGCACAACAAATCAGTCCACTGGGATTATTTACATCAGTTATAACCTTGGTATTTGAAATAACAAGGCAAAAGTGATCTCTGTTTCATCGAGGACAATGGAGTGCTTGTACATCCACTGGAGATTTTACTGACCTCATGGCAAACACAGGTTCACACTCGATTTGAATAGAACAAGATTTTGGCAATTTGTTTTCATTATATTGCAAGAGCTCTATTGTCATTATATTGCAAAGGTTCCACAGTGCTAGAGTTTTGTACCTCCTTGAAGTTTCTCATAGGCAGCTCCTCTAAGCACTGACTCTTCCTTCTTCACACAGCAGCCAAGTGACTCCAGATCCCCCCAATCAACCAACCAGCCCACTCTTCTATAACACTCTTCTTATTATTGGCTATAGCTGTGGCCTGTTAAAGTCAGGCTTGCTCCTAATCGTTAATAATTGGGTCAGCTGCAACTCTTTAGGGGGTAAGATTACTTTCTATACTACATTTATTTACTTATATTCTATCCCCCTACAGCAATTAACAATAAATTACACACATGGGCTCATGTCCTAGCACAGAAAGGAAAACGCCTCCCCAAACCAAACGCAAGCTGAGCTCTACAAGGCCCTTTCTCCTTCAGCAGGCATCACTCCGGAGCAGGAATCCCAGCCCCCGTTCCCGCTTATTCATGAGTGTGCGCATGCAGGAGCGGGGAAGAGGCTCGGGAAGAATTTCTTTACAAAAAAGAAGCAGCAGCCCCATTCCTGAGCCGCTGTTGCTATGGGCCCGCGGGGCTCACAACAGATGGCAGGAGAGCCATCCCTGCGCCCGGCTCTGAAGCTGTCCACTCAAGCATGCCATTCGCATTCTCTGCATTCCGGCGGGACGCGGCCCCGGCGCAGGGCGGCTGGTCCCCGGGACACCGCGCCGCCCTCTCCTCTCTCGAGGTGCCCGTGCCGGCATGTGAGAAGCAGCGGGACCACAAATCCTGTCGGGATGCGGGATTTCGGTACTTTGAGAGTTTCACTGACTGGGAGAATGTGATTTGTTGACCAGAGGCTCGGTCCTAGACATTGTCTGTTCCTGCGTCCTTGTAGTGATCTGATTGGGAGTGAGAAAACAGCACCGAAGGGCCTGATTCAGACCCTGATGCAGGGCTGGGCATTTTCCTGCTCCCTGGAGGGAGGGGGGCAGCAGCCTTCAGGATAAGGGCTCGAGGTGGGGAGGGCTGGACCGAGGCAGAGACATCCTCTTTGCTGCAAAGACATCAATGCATCCTAACCACTTGAGGAGAGCACAGTTCAGAGCCAAGGCCACGGCCAGAAAGGATTCACTGTCCAACAGGTGTTACAAACAGCTGAGAAACGTGAGAGAAAGTGAGCAGAGAGAAACCAATGTAAAGATGCACTAAGAGAAGTGGCAGGTGGGGAAAAGCACAATTTAAGAAGCAGAGATGTCCAAATGTATAGAAAAGGGACACCAAATGCAGCAGCCAACTGTACTGGTTGGTACAGGTACAACGTTCTGCCTTGCTGGTCCATCTAGGCTGCAGTAGGGCAAGATTACCTGCAAGAGCCCCCAAAGTATGCAAAACGTTGTTGAGGGTTGAACTCCCCATTCCCAGGGAGTTCACAGTCCCAGACTTCCTCTTTTGTGCCCTGCAAATCCCGCCTGGGAACCAAAGCGTGCCTGTGACTCCCAGCAAAGCTCTCCCAGCTCCCAGGGCACAGGCAGGCTGAGGAAAATGCACCCTGGCTCCCGTTGGACACTTAATGGCAGCGTTCTGGTCTCCTACACCCAAACAACGGCCGGGCTGGCTCTGCAGTGAGGAATCTGAATGCGATTTGCCTGTCGCTTGCTGATCACACAGGACGGGGCTCTTCAGGGCTAATTTGCATTTGGCTGCCAGAGTCACCGGGTTTTCCTTTTCCTGGGGGGTGTTACAGCAAGGATGATGGAGACAAAGGGGCAGATGCCGTGGGCCGGCCGTGTGCAGCTGGCCATCGCATTGTGCCGAGCTGCAGGGCTGCTCCGAGGCAGCCTGGGAAATGTGCTCCCTGCTCCCGGGCAGGCTCAGCCCAAAGCCAGTGCCACTCTGCTTCAGGCATGGGACTCGCCTGACCCTCCTAAATGGTCTCCTCCCAGAGCACTGGGGGATAATGTCATTTTCTAGTTCCTTTTTTTTCCAGTGCAGACACGGAGTAAGCCTTAAGTTGGAGGAAAGAATCTGACTTCTGCTAAAAGTCATTCGGGTGGCTGCATGTGCAGTCTTTTCTGTGCAGGCATGCAGGAAATTCTCCCTCCCTCTCACACACACAATGGTTTAGATTTGGTATTTACGAGCTTAAGTTGGAAATAAAGGAGGAATGAAGTTTCCAGGTGGCTCTTTCTTTCTTTAATCTTTGCTATGTTTCTCCCTCCCTGTCTTTTCTATCAGTCGTTAATCAAATTCCTGCTGTTACTTTTATTGAACAAAGGAGATGCTGGCACAGCCCTGAAGTGCCTCTGTACATGGGTTGCCCTCTAAAAGCCAAGTTGCTACGATTTATTACTAAATGGTCCCTGCAGGCTGTAATTTATGAAAGGCAGAAAGAAACGTCCAAGCTTTGGCGACTGAGGTAAATGCTAATATCTGGTAATTCTTCAGCCACTTGGGTTTCTATGAAGTATTGCCTTTAGCCCTTTGAAGGCATCCAAAAGACTTCTCTTTAACACAGTATAGCACACCAGAGAAAACAGTAGCATCAGCCTGAGATGAATTTTCTCAATTTGCTTGAACGGGGTGACCACCCAATCTCTTTAATTCAGGCATCTCTTCAAATTTCAGATGGGAGGTTCCTCTCATTGCTGCAGCCTGGGAACATGCACACTCCTGTAGGCATCAGGCCAGGCAGCAGGTTGGTGGGATCTGTGCTGTGAAACAACCTCTTCCTTCATGCTCTGGATCCTTGTCAGCTCCACTGTCTCAGGAATCTTTAGGGATACTCCCATGCCCACTAGTTTTGTCCCAGTATTCCACTAGCACCACTACAACCTGCACTGCCAACTTTCCGTAAGCACAGTGGATCAACACAGTTTAGATGAAAAAAACAGTTACAATTTCCCTTGAAGTGCACAGCTAAAGCTTTGGCCCATACTCAAAGATAAAACAACCCCAAACAAACTTCAAACTAAAGATATCCTAATAGCAATGAAGCAGCTAATGAGTTTAAAGATTAGTTTTAATGGGTTTACTAAAGGAGTTCATATGTCAGGAAATACTCAAAATCAAATCCAAGTTCAATGAACTTAGTTTTATGATTCATGACCAATCTAGAAGGGCGGATAGGTGTGTGTACAACATACCTCAGGTTCTCCAAAGAATGCAAATTTGTGCAGGGCCACCTGGAGCGACAGTGATTGCCAGCACTGGAGCTGTACTAATCACCATCTCTCATGAACCACCCTCTTTCACGTTCTCTCTCTGCTCCCTGCAATGTTCAAACGAGAGCATATCCCAGATTGTGGGGCTGGTCCATCTCTGTCCAGCAGTGATGTAAAGTTCGTGCCTGGTTTGCCACCCACTTTAAATGACTCTCAACTTATAAAAGGTGAAGGCCAAGAAGAGTGCCACGAACTTGAGCATGGATTTTTCTAGACTATGAAACTGCAAACTGCACCCTAGAAATCATGGTGTGGATATGAGTCAGGGCCCCTGATGGCGAAGACTCAGCATCCCAAGTGCATGGCATTGATATCACCCTTGGACACCGAGGGTGAGGATGGCAACATGCTGCACAGCTCTGGAGGCTCTCCCAAGTTCACCTCTCCTGTGAGCTCCTGGCACTTTTCTAGCCTGAAGTCTGAGAGCTTTGCTTAGATTGCACAACAGCCTCCCAGTGACAGACCCTGAGCGCCGGCACAGCACCCGGCTCCCGGTTTGCTGGGAGATCGCTTAAAACAGCGCCCGAAAAATGCCCCCCCCCCCCCCCCCGGCACTGCACGAACACTCGTTTGCTCTGAACTTTACGATGCCTGTGAGGTTTAGGACAGAGAGAGTCCCTAAAACTCCCGCCCTCCGTTCTCCCCAGCCCCGCGGCGCGGTGCAGCTGCCGGCCCGGCACGGAGCCGCGCAGAGGCCGCTTACCTTTGGAGCCCCCGGAGGCAGGCTCGGGATCTCCATCCCGCCCGAGGGGAGCGCGGGGCCGGCAGCGGGGAAGGGAGGAAGCAGCGGGGAAGGAAGGGCAGCAGCGCCCGGGAGCGCGGAGCCGCGGCGCGCAGGCAGCGCGATAACGAGCTGCGGGTACAGGTGCTGTGCACGCAGGCACCTCGGCACTAATCCCGCAGGAAAAAGCAGGAGGTTGGCTCGGCACAGGCAGCTCGGATTACTGCCCTCCTACCCGGCAGTCGTCAGCAGGCCTGACAGACAGGAGCAGAGACCGTGAGGAAAGGGGGAATGTGCTGAGTGAAAGTGCCAGTCAGCTCTGCCCCGGCTCCCCGCAGGTTTGGGCTTGGCCCCTCTTGTAATTAACACTGGGCTTTGCGGGGAGAGAGGAGAAAAGAAACTATATCCAAGAAAAAAGTGTTTTCAGCCAGCCAGGAACTATCTATTGTTTCTCTCAAAGTTCATCCCTCACATTGCTAATGAACAATGTAACTGGGATAAGGGTGGGGGATAAACACGGCGGAGGAGAGGTGCAGCAGGGATGTTGGTTCCGGTTGCTCACTGGCCCCTAAATTGGGGTTCAGCAATCGACTGCAGGGCTGAAAAAGATGACACAGAAGAAGGCTCTGGAAACTGGATGAAGTCCATGGAAATAATCCCAGAAAAGCACATGGCCCTCAACGCACTGGACCCATCCTGCTACTGAGGAAGTCAGCCTAATGCAGCATGGGAGGTTCAGGTGCTCTATACCCAGCTAGGCTGTCTTAACATCCGAGAGAAAACTGAAAACCTACATTAAATATACATTAAATGTATTAAATTAACATGCTTTTCCTACCAGGAGCAAAATGGTTCATTTCAGGCCAAACAGAACACACAATTGCATTTCCATTTAACCCTAAATAGTTCTCTTTTCCAGGCCAGCTGTAAAACCAGAACATTCACAGTCTCACCCCTACTGTTCACCACATTTTCTCTACTCCAATGTCCCCTTGACTTCAAGTAAAGGAAATACATCATCCTCTTCCACACAGTTACGTTTTTGAATGCCTTCACTCACCCCCTGACATTTCACCTGACAATAGTAATCGTTTTCAAAAGCCTGGTAAACACAAAAGCCTAAGTGGTAACTTGGAGCTGAGTCTCTTTTCAGCTCCTGAAACATGCATTTTTTAACCACTATTTCTGATTTTCATTTCCTTACACATTCTCAATAGGAAAAAAAAAAAGTTATGGTTCATTATGCAGGTATAACGTACCTAAAAATGTTTTACATACATGCACTGAAGATCAGCCCTGCCTCCCTTCTAATGCCAAAGTCAGGCAGGAAGCTGAAGAAAGGGGGATTAGGAAAAAAAAAAGTTCTATATTCTTTGTCCATCTGTGTTTGGGTGAGTTATTCAGGCTGCTTTGCACTACACACAGGAAGAGTTGTGCATATAAAAGAGCATTTGATACTGTCTGTGCAGTGTCTGCTCTTCATTGTTCTTTTGCCTGAGATATTCCATGTATCCAGCCCTAAGGGAGAAGCAATTCCAAGGGATTTGGATGACCTGTACAAGCCCATTCATAAAAAACGTAAAGGAGTTACAGTAATCACTACACCCTAACATCTGTTTTGCTGAAGTAAATCCAAGCAAACACAATTTATATCAGTAGGATTACATCAGTGTTCATTAACCTCTCCCGACCCTACCTCCCTTGCAGAGGAAACCTTGGACCAAGCAGGAAAAGCAAGGAAAAGATTTTGTGAAATGACTTTAAATTAGTAGCTGAGCAACGAAATATTCAACCTGGCTGTGGCTGGGTACACATGTACATCTGTCCACATCAATGCCACCCAAGCAAGAAACCCCTTATAAATCTGTATTTATAGTCAGCTCCCATGCAACTGCAGCTCCTTTACAGCACAGGGATGATGAAATGCAGCTATTCTCAGCTTTCCCTGCAGCTGCCCAGTGAAGGTATCACCCTGCACCCCTCTGCACCTGGACAGGTAACCAGAACCCCTGTCCAGTCCAAGTATTTGCCCTGTGGACTAAAGGTCACCTCCAGACCATCCCAGATAGTGAACAATGCGTGGAGTGCTGGGAGAACACATGCTTGTTTGTCTGAGTTTCCATATTATTGTGATCTGATCCAGCTCCAACCTAATCCTTGGGAAATTCCAAAAAAAGGAGATTCATGCTATAAATGTACTTTGTATGGCACTGGCAGAGATTTCCCAGCTTTTCCAGAGTCACTTGCTGACAAATACAACCCCAGGCTGATTATTGCCTGAAGAAGGCAAACTAATCCACAGGTACAGGGTGAGAGGAGCAGCTAATTGGAATGGCAGTCGCTGGAAATTCCTGGGTTTCTAATGCAGCTTCAGCTGGGGGGTCAGTCTGTAACATCCCAGCAACCATAACACATCATGGCGGCTGGCATTTATTTCTTTCCAAGGCATTTGCCCACTGTTCCTATCAGTGACCTAAAAGCTTTTATCCAAAAATTGTATCTAGATCTCCCTTACATTTACTAAAACCCTATCATTCCTGAGCTGTAGCTAATTAAATCCTAGACAGTAAGGATTTGCCAGGAATTTAAAAGTTAAATTCTGTTCCCCTCTCAGCTGTCTGTCCCTTCCTAATGAGGCAGGGACTGCAAACATTTCAGTGAATGCATGGGAAACTCATCTATGAAAATACTGATGCTTGAGATATTTAAGACTGACCAGTTTGATCCAAGACACAAGGAATTGTTAAGGCCTTTCCTTACCAGGGTGTACAGGGCTCGGAAATCCCATCCAAACAGTGGGTGAGGCCCCTGGCGGGCTTTGGCTGGTCACACCCATTGGCATTACGTGAGGAGCTGCAGCTCCAAGCAAAGGCTCATTTTTTCAGTGATAAAAGGATGCACTTTGAAAGAGCTGAGACACAAGGAGACATGAGCAGGGGCACGCTGGAAAGCCGAGGAGGAGCTCACAACAAACAGAAACCAGCGCTAGACACAGACCACCCTGGCAGCCCTCAGATGCCAGCTTTGGCCTCTAAGCTGTCAGTTAAACATTCCATGTGCATGAAGCCTTCCTTTCTGCCATTTCCCCAGCCATCAGTACGGAACAAACCCAAGCACACCGCAGAGCAGCTCTTTGGGAAGGCACTGCTGCACTGCTGCAGAGCGGGGCGTGGGCCAGCACCAATTCTCATTCATTTCATTCACAAAACTCGGATTTATTTGATGCAATTTTTTGGCACACTGTCAAATACGGCACAAAATTACATTAGTGTCATAAGAGGAAAGGATTAGTGGACAGACTTCTTTGAAGAATTGTGTTGGCACTTGTCTTTTTGTAAAAATGCCAGCAGCTTCCCCTCTCTCCAGGAATAGCCCATTTTCTCCCAGTCAATGAGGGAAATCACTGCTCAGTGAGGGTCTAAGCCAAAGCCTTTTGGAGTCTGTGGGAATCTTTCCACAGATTTCCATGGGCTTGAATCAGCTCTGAGCCGCAGATGTCAGCTTTGCTGACATCTTCCTCCTGCTCTTCCACACCTCCATAGGGTCATTTATCAGGTGGAGTGCAAGACTTTTCTCCTGTACTTTTTCCTAAAGCCTCAGTTATAGTAATTTGCTGCCAAACCAAGAACAACTCTGCAGCTATGGCCTAAGTGCAAGTATTCAGGATGTCTGGGTTTAATTCCTGATCTTGCCACTGAGGTGTTAAAGGAGTTGATTAGAACCAGATCTGTCTGAAAACACAGCCCTGGCCCTGGGAGGCCCACGCAGCCCAGCACCTTCTCACTCCCAGCACCTCCCCCAGGTCTCATCATTCAGGCAAGGGGGCCCAGGGCCAGGGATGTACCAAGAGAATTACCAAATAACCCAAGTGATGCAGGGAATCTGTAGGGAAGCATGAAAACAAACATGCAGATTATGGTCATAGCCAAGGATAAACTTAATCCTTCCTTTTTGTACAGTTTTTTAGCACAACAGGAAAAGGAGGATGTTTTCTATCCCCACTCCTCCTTTATTTGACTTGTATTTTTAGTCTGAGGTTCTTTGAGAAGGAAAAGAATTGCAGGCACTGCTAAGCCCGAGGCAGACACAAACCACTACCACTGAAAGCAGAAAATCAACCACCTTGCATACTGATCTTCACTACAATATTGTGTACACCACATAAATAATACTTGAACAGGCTTCTTGCAGTCACTGGTGTCAGAATGACTGGATAAATCCTAAGAGCACACATGTGCATCACGGAGCAAGCAGCTTTGCTGCAAATCACAGCTAGTTTGAGATTTATGCTTTGTCCAGTCTCACTGGCTCTGCAAACGCAAGTGTCAACATCACATCCCAATCTGTGCTGGCCTGAGCCCTGAAAACAACACCCTGGAAGAGATCTGCAGGGCCCTTGCACATTGGTATGGGCAGAACAAGGGCCTAAAACCCTGTTAATTCTCTGCAGAACATTTTTCACAGCTGTTCCACCAGCAAATATTAATAAAGCTTTGCATTAATTAACCCAGCCTGAAGCTGGATCCCTCTGCAGAGCACTGTCCCCTGAACAAGAAGGACTGCACGGGCTGTGCCATGTGCCTGCCCTGCAGCTGCAGTGCTGAGGAGTGACCTGTGGGAGGCTTTGGCTGGGCAGTGTTTGTGCTGGAAAGGCTGTGTGGGACTTGTCCCCTGCGGCCAGGGTCCCCTTGGTGGCACAGCCCCATGTGCCACCACGCCTGGCTGCCCTAATTGCCGCTGTTAGGGACAGGCTGCATGTCCAGCCATGTAAACAGTGTGATGCTCCCGCAGCCATTCCTGCCCACTGACCTGCGCTAAAGCCTATTTTTGGCAACTGCTCCAGGCCACTGTAGGGGCTGTAAAGCACACAAGGCCCTGCCCCTGGTTTGAGCCTTATCTTCAGCTGATGAGGGCATGCACAACACAATTAGATCAGACTGATAGAACTGAAAAGGACTTTTTTGTAATTGCATCCAACTCTGCTTGGATACTGCAGTTGGAGAGGAAGCAACAGAAAATAAACCAGGTTGGAAATAATGATGTATTTCACAACAAACCAGCTAAGTCTTACTTCTTTTGTAGCTGTATCATTCAAACAGCTTTTTCTCTACCTGGTTAAAGATCAACTGAGTATCAAAACCTCTGTAAGGCAGTTTGCTGAGAACAGTAGGCCAGCCTCCTGCTACAAAATCCAGCAAACTGGTCTCTCCAGTTTCCCATTGTGATTCACACCGACTGCTCCAAATGGGCAAACCCTGAGCAAAGCGACCTCCCCAGCATCAGCCTGTGAATTCCTCAGGCCTGATGAAACTGGTTGTTGTCATGCCCATGGTGAGAGACACTTGTCGCCAGCAGTGGTTGAGACACTCTGAGTCACTCCCTGGGCTGCAGAACAGCTCCTGCTCCGGCTGCTTCTGGCCTCAGCACGATGGAGTGAGCATCAGCAAGGCCCCTCAGAGCACACCAGCTGCAGGCCTGAGGTGTACAGGAATGAACACACATATCTGAGTCCATTGTCCTGGAAATGAATGGGCAAAACCAGTGAGGAATGGGCAGAGAGGCAGGACCTGGCTTTGGGAACAGCCTTTGAAACAAGGGAGGTGTGAGCAGCTGTGCTAAAGAAGCAGAGAAAATGGAACATTTGAAAACTGTCACTGAGAGCTTCTGAGCTGGGGACAAGACAAACAAAATGCAGCTAGAGAGCATCCGTGAAAACTGTTCAGCATTTATCTCCCAAATAAAGATCCTCTTAGGGAATAGGCACAGGATTTACTTAACACTGGGGCTCATTAGGGCATTCTCTGCCTCTGCCCTACTCTAAGTCTGTGAGCAAGGAAGCAGAAAGTGTATAAATTCACAGCTTCATGTCTCTCCTCCCGCAAGTTCCTCCCTGGGAACAGCAGGACATTTGCACAGGAGTGAGAGGCAGACTGTGGTCCTCATGTACTAAATACTCTGGTGCTGGTCATCTGAGATAGATTATTTTTCTTACTGTTACTTATTGTAGCCTTTTATCTTGCCCTGAATTTTCCCTAATTTTGCCTTCACATTCCCTTCTTTCAAACTATTCCCACCTTGTCCCTCCATTACACTGATCAATCAAACCTGAGTTGATGAAGACTGATGATGACACATCAGTTGTGACATTCCAAGGGAAGTACCACATCATTGCATCAGCCAGTCTGCAGACCTGCAAGGTGTTGTAACATCTACTTTTGCTTAGTAACACATGGAGAGGCTCACCCTTTAAGTACGAAAAGCTTACCTTTGTCCTGAAATAAAAACCAAGATTAAATAGCAATCTGAGTATGCTGTGTGGGCTATGGCACAATACATATGATTTAAAAAATGTGTGCTTTCTGTCTGGTATGATGGTTGGCGTCAGCACCACACAGTTACAGAGAACTTCTCAGGTTTTCATTTGGAAGACAAACAGCTAAACCCTCAAAAACATGCTGACCTGGAATATGCTCTGCAGAGAGCCAGAAGCACATACACCAAGCAGACTTTGCTGTTGTTTGTATATGACTTGTAAGGAGTAAAGTCCATGTCTGTGGAAGTTTGTGTCACCCCATAAGGAAGAGTTTCTGTTAATACTGAGAGCACTGAAAAACTCAGGTTACAAACAGGTCAGGGAGTATTCAAACTACTGGTACTTGCAGCAAGCAACTGTAATCCATTTCATTCAATCATTATGGCAAGTTTACAAGAATCATCACCACACGCATTTCAAAAATACTTTATTTTCAGATGATGTAGTACTGCAGATCTCCAGCCAACCATTTTATCTCTTCTTACCTTCTAGAACTGGAGACGAAATCTCTTCTTCTACCCTGACCTGTGTGCTGAGTCTGGCCACTTGTGGTGATGGGGTGAATTCAGAGAAACTTGTGACCCACTGCCCAGGGAGCAGTCAGGACCTCACATTTCCTGATTTTTGCTGCTTTCATGCCAGCACTGCAGGGTGAGCTAGGACTGGGTCAAATTACCTGAAGGCTGGGCTCTTAGCGCTTAATTGCAATTTTCCAGTTCTAAACATATGGATTATCACTGAGCTTTAAATGTGCACAATGGATTCAAAGTACCTTGGCAAGGGGATGGTATGTGAATGTAATACCTCTAAAAGTTAATGTGCTTGATCCTTCTATTGGTGATGAATGAAGCAATGAAAGACTCACAACCAAATTTTTTCATGTTCACTATAGTAATTCAATCCAGAAAAGCATCAAAACCCTTTGCATTTCTTCAAAGAGGGAAAAATAGGTGGAAAGGTGTTGGGAATATAAAAAATGCAGAGAAACAATTGCATTGCAAAACAAACAGGTTCTGTTTCCACAGTTCTGCTAAAGTAGCTTGAATTAAACATTTGGATTACAATCTACATAGGCTTAAAGTAAAAACCAAATCCAAAAGGTATTTTTGGAAAACAGTCAAATTGCAATGAACTCCTTTTGCAAATCCTCTCCCAGTGGGTGCACAAACCGTGTAACAGTTCTGTACATGAATGTTCAAAATTTGCTGTAAGGTTGCCTAAAGATGTTTTAGTTAAACAACCAAAGAGAGTCAGCAAAAGCACAAAGTACAGCCCAGAGAGCAGGACAGTGCTGTGCTGATCTTTACCCAGACTTCTTTTCTCCAGTGTGGAGCTTGAGGACAGAGCTCTCCATAAAGTGATACCAGCTATCACTTAACTGGCACAGAAAGAAACTGAACATGGCCACAGCAAAAGACATAGCTAGCATTTCTATTAAGGTTTTAAAAAAAAACAAACAACACAAATTCCAGACCCAAACACCTTGGATTCAGAATCCTCTATCACTCACCTGCAGAACACCAAACAGCTCCAAATCTTGATGAGGCCAGTGGAAATCTTTCTGCTGCCACAGCAACAGTGACAGCATGCAGAAATGAGGCAAGAGCTATGTACAGAACTGTCACCCTTTGACAGGGAGCTCCAGGGACATGGGAGGAAGATGGGACTACTGCCTGTACATCACTGAACAGGGATCCTGGAATGTCATGTGCACATTGCAGGAGCTCCGTCCACATGGCAGGGGAGCAGTGCAAGAGAAATGGGTGTTTCACATGCTTGGACTGATCAGTGACAAAGGAGCCCTAGAAATATTGGTGACAGAACAAGCATTTGCCCTTGGGCTCATGCCTGTGCACTCAAAACAAGGCTTGTGCTCGGATTAGACCAAGCCATAGGGCTCCAGCTGGAGAAGTGAGGGGCATGGCTGGGTGGCCTGTGGGGCAGGAGGAAGGCAGGAAGGCAGGAAGGCAGGAAGGCAGGAAGGCAGACTGTGGCTCTTGCCTACCTGCGGACGACAAGCTTCAGCTTCTTGTAGGAGCCTTTCACCAGGGAGATGGCCTCTCTCCTGGAGCTGCTCAGCTCCACCTCGTTGATGTTCACCACTTCATCACCAGCCTGCAGCTTGGAAGGCAGGGAATCTGCCTTCCCTCCCTCTTCAATCTGCACAGGAGAGAAGGGAGAAAGTGAGACGTGCCTGACATGGTTTGGCTTTCACCTGCAGAGCTGAGAGGGTGTTTCTGTTCAAGAATTGATCTACCAGCCCCAAACTCTGCTCTTGGATTAAAAAAACCCTTTGCCAGCCAGCTCACTCAAAGGTCTGTGCTTGCCACCCCTACATTTCTTATAGAAAGGAGTTTGGAATCAGCAGCCAGATGAGCTCTGCCAAGAAGCACTGCTTAGAATAAGCCTGAAAAGTCTTTGTTATTTGGAAGCAGTGAACTCCAGCAAAACAGCCATGGAACGCCTCTTGATAAGAGCACCCAGGCACCAACCCAAGGGCAAAGCCAGGATTAGAAGAGCTTGGATGTGATTTTGTTTGTTCAAGCTCTCCTTTGGGGTCCAGATGCCTGATGAACAACAGCTTCTTTCTTACTGGCCAGCAGCAAAGCAGGAGCACTCAGGTGTAGGTAGTTAATGAAGTGCAGCATCTCTGTAGGGTTTTTCAGCTAGGGATATAAAGAAAGTAGATAATTATTTGAATTTTATGAGAAAGTAAGCAGTCTGCTCCAGGCTATGGAGTGGCAAGGCTAGAAGCAGAGTCCCAGGGCATTTGCCTCTGCTTTGTATGGCCCATCATGTACACAGTGTAGCGACTCCCCATCCGTGTGCCAGTAGAAATACACAAGGCAGAGGAGAAGAAAATCTGGCCCAGGATCTGGGAATTGCAGCCTTGTGCACTAACGCACTCTCTCTGCAAAGGCATGCACTAGCATAGCAGAGGGCCAGGTTAGGCACTGCAAATGCTGAGTTCCAGGAGACTCGGGAGTGCCATCAGCTCCAAGTGCAACTGATGATTACTTTGACCGCAAAACCTGCCACCACAACACCTGCTTTTCAAAGCACCCTGCAGTCCCCGCTCAACAGAGGCTGTGACCTGTGTTAGCAGATGCCACGGGACCCACATGTTCCCTCCTGCGGAACATCTCCTGGCACAGCAGAAGTAGAAGCACTTCCTTCAGGCACTCACCTCCCCAGACATCCTGCTGACACAAAGAGATGTGGCTGCATTGGCTCTGCCTCAGATCCAGGCAGGAAGGGCAGCTGTGTGCAGGGGTGAGATTTTCGGGGCAGTGGAATTGCAGGCATACTTCTGGAAGTTGCTTTTATTTCAAGTCAGGCCAAGCAGTGTGTAATTAAGCCATGCCCCAGATTTGTAACTCAGCACATGCAGACACACAGGTTTTTACCTGGGCATTAGTTTTGGTGTTGAATGGTGTTTTGGTGTTTTGGTGTTGAATGGTGATTTCTCACTGGCAAAGCTGGTTCCTTCTAACCAAGGAATTCCAGCCCAGGTACCTTCTAAAATGTAAAATCTGACTTCCCCAAACATCAGCCAATAAAGTCTCCAAACCCCCTACAAAGAGAGGTAAAAATCATTGTCATTCATTTTACCAGAAAGTCATTCCACTGATGAATGAGTTTTTTCTTTTCTTCTTAAGAATGAATAAAACCACAGGAATGAGCCTTCCCATAAAGAGCCTTGTATCACAATTACCAGGAAGGGTGAGAGATGAAACATTAGCTCTTGCTGCCAGTATAAATAAATAACAAATGAAAAATGCAGTATTGCTGCAGTTTATTGCTGCTGTAAAGCAGAACAGGTGGGTATCATTTCAATGAAATACAATAGTGGGGTACTAGGGGTTAGATTAACTTGTGATATAGTCAACAGAAGGGATTTAATGTTTGGTTTTGCTTTATGTTACAGCATGTATACTGGAGAAAAGTACTGCTTGGAAAAATATGTTTTGTAACAAATACCAGGTACTTCAAAGGCTGTGATACTCATGAGAAGCATTTGTATTCATTTGTGCCTGGAGGAACTCTAACCTTAAAAAAATCAGCAAAATCATGATCTGTGCTTTATCATCTAACAATTCAAATTGTAATTATATATTTGAGGTTTTTCACTTCACAGGAACACTTCTAAGGTTGTCTTTGCAACTACAGGGGCTAGACCTTCCTTTTTCTCCTTTTGCAGTGAAAATGGACTTTTGGATTCTTCCATATTCACCTTTATAAAGAATGTGAAATCAAACACTTTCAGGGAAGACTAAACCCTGCAATACTTCTGATCATGCTGATAACGTTATTAACTGGTCTGAAAGAAATCTTTCTTCAAATCCTGATGCATTCCAGCTTATCCCTACGCCAAGGGCTCTTAAACTGCAGCCTGCAAGGCCAAGCAGCCAGCCACAGTACCAGAGTTAAGGATGCCTTGAAGGAAAGTTTGTTAGCATGGGTAGAGTCATCTGCAAGTTACTCCAGAGGCTGGAAGTGAATTGCTTTGCTCCTGTGTGCTTAAACTGTCCATAAGCAAGACCTAAAACCAGACCACATTCTGCCTTTGGAAGGTTTAGATGGCAGTTTCAAACACGTATTACTTACGGACTTAGAGAGAATATAAATGGAGATGAGGACTGACATTTTATTGTTGACACTGTTCTCTCATCTATTACTAACCTGTTAGCATCCTCATCTCTCATCTACCCAGCTGGGGTTACGTGCACACAAATTCCTGGAAGTTCCTGGAAGAAAACATTCACAACAGGCCTGTGACCTGGTACTACTGCTCAAAGAAGCAAAAAAGGCAAAAAGACTTATAAGGTTCCATCAAAAGTCCAGAAACAAGGCCTTGTCTGCCAAAGCAAAGCTCAGATGCTCCATGTCCATTCTTCATTTTTGCATGCCTCTGAAAATATTTGTGTTTAAGGAGTGGTGAAATTCCCTGGGAAGGATTGAGTGATTCAAACAAAACAAGCTGCACTATAAACACAAAACTCTATCGCAGTGTAACAATTATCAACAAAGCAAACAAACCTCAACATGCAGGTAACCTGGTTAAATGAACACCTGCTTTGCTGTACGAGGGTGCATAGAGCCCAGGATGGGATGTGCTGGAGGCACAGAGCAGAGGATGGGAGATGTGTGCACACCATGGAGCCACAGCAGCCAAACAACACCACGTGGGGACCACCTCTGCCTGTGGCTGGCTCCCTGCTCTGACCAGCCTGACTCACCCTGTGCGCCAGATCTTGAGTGAGTGGAAGTGGGAAGGTGAGTTTTCCACTGTTCCCTAAATCCCCAGTGGATCTCAGTGCTGTCACTCAGCCAGGGCACAGCCAGCACTGCGGTCTGTTGTTTTCAGTGTGCAAGTAGAGAAACCACAGCACACAGCATTGCCAAAACCACCCTCAGTAATCACTTGTGGCAAAAATGTGATGGCCATAAGCTACAGGACCTTGTGCAAGGGGCCAATCAGTAGCCAGCAAGACCTCTTACGGTTTATTTAAGCTGAGAAAAACAAGGTGAAATGCAGCCAGCACACCTTGTGGGTGTAATGATTGTCACTCATCCATCAGGAGCAGGAGGAGCCAGCGGGAGCCAGCCAGGGACTGGAGTTTTTTTCCTTTTGGCTGAATTAGGCCAACTGTTCTGCCAAGTCAAGTTATGAGAGGTGACTCTGGCAAGTATGGGGTAGAGGAATACCTGAAAATCAGTCTGGCTTTGAACCTTTGGGGCTGGATTCAATGGCTGGTGCTTACTACAGGTGCTGTGACCAGAGCCTAGGCAGTGCCAGGAGGGGAGAACAATCCCTTGCCCTTGAAATCAGCAGGAGCATCTGTACAGCAAAACATGTCAATAGCATTAAGACTCTTGTTTTCCATGCCTCAGTTTCCCCCCTGGGAATGGACACAATTGTTCTACCCCCTCTGTCCTGTCTAATTAATGTGTGAGTGCTCTGTGGGTGGTGATGATCCAGATCCTGGCTCTTATTCCAGATGTCTCTGCAAATCCCTAGCTCCCAGGCCCTGGCCCTAGGGAGAGTCCATGCCAATTAGAAACATGCAACAGCAAAGTATTCCTTTCCAGAGGAAGTTCCAGACAGGATGGTTCCCACTTCTTGTGAAACCCCATCAAACTTCTGTGATTCCAGCATGTCCCACACCTCCTCATTTCTCCTGTTTATCACAAAGCCATCTAGCCAATTCTGTCAGGCTCTTCTGGAAGGAGAGGACAAGGAGCTCCCTGCCAAGCTGGCCTCTCCTAAAATGCATCCACTTGAAAAGGCCTCCAGAGTCTCCTCGGGCTGATGCAAACTCCAGTCCTGCCGTTGTCTTTTCTGCAGCAAAGTCTTCCATGCCCACTGCCCTCTGCTGAAAATCCCAAAGGCCACCCCTGGTCCTGCTCTGCATGAACATTCCAGACCATTTTCTTGCATTAGAGGAGGCTTCTTCTCACTCAATAGATCCTGCAGGAGACTTCAAACCCATGTGTTCCCCCTTTTTTTGGCTTACTGTAAAAGCAAGAAGTTGCTTAAGCAGATCACCAAGGATACATAAGACTTAGTACTGCTGCCTTTTGTTTGGCTCACTATGGTTACTGTAGGTTCAGAGAACACTGGCTAACTGAGAGCCTTTCTTGGTCATTTTAAAGAAGTTTTCTTTATTTATCCCTCTCTTCCCTTTCTTCTAGGAGCTTTTGTAAAAACAAATTCTCTGCAGCTCTTAAGATGGATTATTCCATCTTTGTGTCCTTTCTATGATGAATAGTACATGTGATTCTGAAACTGTAAACTTGCTTGAGTTTCTCAACAAAAAAGAGGAGCAATCAAGCAATGATATGTGCACACTGTATGCAGTTGCACAGGTGAGAGCAGAGCCATGCAGCAGGCCAGGACAGTTCCTGGGGGACACCTGGAGATGCCCTGGAAAAAGCAGCAAGCCAGCATAGCAGGGTGTTGAAGAAGCAGCAGCAATTGCTATGACAAACTACTGCCCTTTTCATGTCAGGTATTATAATCATAGGAAGAGAAGCATCACATATGAACTGCTGGAGGTGGCTGTTCAGAATTCCTGAACTGCTGAAGATTTTATAGGAACTGACAGGGTGAAAGAGGAAGCAATTTTCCCTCATGAAAGAATAGAGTGAGGGAGCTTTCTATGATGCAAGGAGTCCCTGACTTTCCCAGAAGCAGCATTACAGAAAAATGTTCTCTGCTTTAGACCTCTTGTTTTCAAGTATTTTACTGGAACCATTTCCATTCTTTCCAGTAATAAGATGTATTCAAATTCAAATAAGATTTGAATCTGGGGTTCATCTCTTCACAAGGTCATCAGCACCAGTGCAACGTGAGGGAAAGGGTGGAACCAGAAAATCTGACTGTATTCACTACAAGTTCAACAGCCAAGGTTTTAGTCACTTTTCAGAACCCAGACTGGAGCTTCAAACTGGGAAGACTGGGCTGTTTCATTTCCCTGTCCACTATGAGGTGTAGCAGAGCCACACCAGACCACTTGTGCATTGCACCCAGTGCAGAGCAGGGCACGCATATTTTGGCTTGCTCAGAAAACTCACTGAGTTGCCGAATTGATGTGGGTTTTGTGCTGGAGATTTTTAATCCCCTGTGGAGTTCAGACATGGTTCTCAAAACCCAAAAACAAAGTTGCAGAGCTGCTGAATGTCTCCAGAGGATATGCTGCTCCCATCATTCAACCTCAATGCCATGCACCAACTGGGGGGCAGTGACATGCAGCAGACAGAAATTCCTCCCCATTGTCCCCAAACTCTGCGTCAGCGTGACAGAGCAGTTAAGACAATTCAATCAAGAAATAGTTAAGTCAAAGGTCTCCCCCTGGAGCCATGTCTCTGTTGGATTTCCCCATCCCGGGTGCATACATGCATCTGGAGAGAATTCAGCTATTGCCATTTATTCCAAACTAAAGAAAGAGTTTCCAAATTAGTTATTGTTTTATGCTGCAGCTGAGCAAGGAAGGCTTTTTTTCTCATAGTGTTCTGCATTGTTCTACAATAACATTTCTGCTCCCAAGTACAAAGCATAGTAGTGTACTAATTTATTCCAGGTGATCATACAAGGTTCATATTGAATGACTGCACCTTGAGAGGCTGAACTTGATTCAGTGGAAAAACAAGCTCTGAAACCTTTCCAATACTTTAAAGTAAATCTGTTCTTTAACACAGGCAGAAGAAGGCATTTTCTCCCCCACTCAGCCTGAACATATTGATGAACACCCAGGACGTGAGTGCAAGTGGCACAGATGGTACAGTGACTGTGGGCACCAAAGCTGCAATCCAGATATGCCAGTGGGATCCATGCAAGAGGGATGCAAGTTACTGACAAGTGCTGAGGATTCAAGGTCATTCCCAGGACTGCCCTTCAGGCTCCAACACTTCCACACCTTTCCATTTCCTGTGTGATTGTTTCCTGTCCTGGGAGCAAGGTTAATTTCAGCAGCCAGCCCCTCAGCAAAAAGTGGCAAGAAGTGAATGGAAAACAGATTGCTGGCTTGGGCTCCAAGAGATAAGGAGCCATGCCTGGATGAGTTTGCGTCTGACTCCTCTTGGTGACTCTAAATTCCTAAGCCAGTGGAGGAAAGAAGGCTTAGCTCTTAAGATAATTTTCCACCTTCTTAAGCACAAAATTGCTAGGCTCCCACAGAGATTTGTACATTTAAAAGAGGAAGGGGCAGGGAAAATCAAGTCGTCTTTCAACTAATGCACAAAGAAAGATGGGCCTGTGATGCAGCTTGGATTCAGGCCTTCAGGAAGAGTCCAGGATCTTTTCTGTAACAGGAAGCAAAACCAACAATACATTTTCTCCACCCCTCTTCGATTATACAAGACAGGGAACTAATCTCTGTTTGCTGCGGGCAACGCCTCGAGCTGTATAAGGTCCCACTTTTAGAGGCTTGGTACAAACACCTCATCATGGACAATTCCTGCCCCAAGCCCTGCAGCTTTGAGAAACAGAGTCATGGAAAACAGATGTGGAAAAGCTGTGATGATCAAGCAGAGAGGCAGCACCAAAGTCGGCTCTCAGCCACACATGGGCGACATATGGACCGAACCTCTGGGCAGGGAGAAGAGCAGCTGCAGGACAGGGCAAAGCCAGCCGGTTCTCAGCCAGCATAAATCCATCACCACTGCCTCCTCCTGCCTTTCCCTCCTGTTGCTTACAGCCCACTGGAAGTGGGCAAGGCAAGGAAGGACTGAGGTACACCCGGGTCAGCTACAGAACAGCAATGCCAGTGCAGGTGCAGAGCAGTTCTTGCCCTGTGAGGGACCACTTCGTCCTATTCTTCCTCTGCTTCCTGCTTCCAGCTTCAGTCCCAACCTGCAGAACACACCCTGCCCGTGCTCCTGGGAATCAGAGAGCCTTACTTCTCTGCTTACTGTTTGGTTTTTGCAAACAATCCATTCCAAGCATGCCACAGAGAGTATAGCACCAGGTGACACAAATACTGGAGCCTGGAGCACGTTAACTTGATCCTGTTTGGTCTGCGGTGATTATCGGCCGATATCAGCTCAAGGGGCTACAAGAACTCATTCCCTGTTCCTCTGTTGTAGCTGATACAGCTTGCCCCTCTCTAGAGCACACAAAGCCAGTGGCTGCACATGGCTAGAGTTAATATTTGCTTTGCAAGGGGAGAGTTAAAAATAGCTGTTTGCCAAAGAGTCTGCTGGAAAGGTCTTCTGCTCTGCCCCAAACACACCCAAGGATTCTTTTTTTTCACCCTGCTTTGCCATCATGCCCCCAACCTTACAGTCCTTCCTCACATTTCTCACAAGGTTTCAGGAATTAAAATCCAGTCCCTGGAACATCTTGACAGCAAGCCCATTTAGCCTAGGCAAGAGGCTGTCAAACTTGTAGCCACCCAGCATAGGAGACTGTGCCTCACAGCTGTGAGTCTGTGGCTCTCCGTGCTCCTCACTCAGTGCCACACATTCCTCAAAAATGGAGATGGGCCTGTGGAAGCAGCTGTAATTACTAAAACTGAGGTAAGGTACTGTTCAGGGACTACCTGAACCCTATGAATCTTAGGATATACAGTCAGTGGCATTAGCTGTTCCCTAATCCTTCCCACAGGCACTTGCACAGAGCACACATACTATCCCCAAATGGCCCTTGGTGGTTGCAGCCTATCCCTCAAACTGTGGGATGCTATGGACTACTATCCACTCACAAAAAGATTAAAGGTACAAGAATTGGCCCACCTCAAAATGCCCCCTTTGGCATTGAGTGCAATTGGATCAGTTTAGGCACATGTCATTACTTTTTGCTGTTGGCAGATTATTTGCTGTGCACTGCACGGCCTTCTGTACCTTCTGTCCCCTCCCTCTGGCTGTCCTCACCATCTAGGAAAGCAGACCAGTTGGGGATGTTGTCCTCAAAATTGTTTGTTCCCTACTCCAAGGACAACTTTCCAAGGTTTGGGAAAGCCAACCCTAGCATCACAGCAAGAGCCATAGAAGGAAATTCAGTCACTGCTTTAATCTCCCGGCTGTTCTAAAATCAAGGCACAAATGGCAATGTGCTCTTCTCTACAGGATGTTTAACAAGTCTTCCCAGACTTTTCTATTACTGTTTTTATACTTGCTTTTATGACCTATATTGCTGTAACCCCCTGAGGCTTGACAGGGTGACCAACCGCCAGGAAACTTGTTTGGGATTGTCTCATTTTGGGTTAACTGGAAAATATTCCCAGGTAAGAAAATATAGCTGAGATGTACACACCTGGGATCAGTTTGGAGGAGAAAGGAGACAATCAGCAGCTCTCAAAGGACAGTTGTCAAGGGTTTTTTCATCCCATGATTAGGCAGTGAACTTCCTGCCTTGGCATATTGCTCATATGGATTCAAAGCAGAAATGTCAAGAAAACCCACCCTGCAATCAGGTAATTCCATAAATTAGGTGAATCTAAAGCTATGGGATTTTCTGGCTATTGGAACAGGTAGTACTTATCTTTCCTGTAGACAGAACCTTGGCCCCAGCATGGCCAGTTACTGCTTTTGATGTTTGCCACTTCTCTTTCCCTTATTTCCCTTCCCCAATATTAACACTTCCATTATACCTATTATAAATAGCAATAATGATAGTAATGAAAACAGCAGTAATCATCCTCAAGAACTTTCCTTCCATTAGCTAATTTGGCCTTTCAACACCACAGGGAGACAGCAGGAAGTATTGTTCCTAAATTAGAGAGGAATAAAAACAGGAGCCATGTTTATGTAACTTTTCCAGGGTCACAGAAAGCACCACACAGCAGTTCTGGAGCTGCACTCCCTGCTCTGACTGAGGTGATGCTGTGCTGATGCCAAGCCAGACTCCTCACCTTTATTATTCCATCCATGTCCCCAGCATTGGGGCATTGTCTCTCACAGCACTGTTCACTTTCCTACAAGCATGAGGAAGTGCTCTTGGATGTCCTTCCATCATTATTTCTGGCTTCCCACTTGTCTCCACAGGTTTAATTCTCCTCTGTTTGCTGTGGTTGTCCTCTCCCTCATGATATTATCATGTGCCTTTTTACCTTTTGCCCTTCTTTATCATGCTCTTCTTCCTCCCTGAGTCCAGTAATACAAACCATTAACCACTACACAGTGTATATCTGAGAGGAAATAAAAATAGATCATGCAGCAGAGCCACGCTTGATGAATCAACTGGAGCTCTTGCCAGGATTCAATAGGTGCTGAAGAGATTTAGGGATGCACTTCTCCCTCATTTTAATGAGAATCAGACATCAACATTTTTAGTCACACTTTGAAGATCAAAGCTTAGAGCAGCCAACAGCAAATAAAACCCAGTTGAACATTCAGAGAGGTGTCCTTCAGGGCAGGAGAGTATCTCTGGCACCCTTAGGGATGAGCAGAAAAAGCTAACAGACTTTCCAGAGGGAGCTGAGCCGGCTCACCCAGCATCTTGACTCGGTGCCAGGTCACACCCCCTGCACAATGGCACAGCCAGAGCTCCCCTCGGACAGAGAATGGGTGGCAACAGCACGCGGCTCAGAGCCACGGTGCCAGGACAAAAGAGGAATTTCACAGTCCAAGCCATTGTCATCACATCACTCTTGGCAAACCCTTTCTTCATTCCCCCAGCCTTCTGTAATTATTATAAGTTCTTCTCAAGTGAATTTAGTGCCCATGAAGGATGCCAGGCTCACAGCCCGGGAGATTCCTTTTCCTTGCCTACAGATCAGCTTGTCACCCCTCCTCCCTTCTACCTTCTTCCATTTCTTTTGTCTCCAAGGCAGACTCGTCCTCTGAGATCTTCAGGGATAGTGAGCTCCACAGATCCAAGTGCAGCAGCTAGTTTTATAGAACCAGTATTTCTGTGAAGCAGGCTATCCAAATGGAAAAGAGCACGGAAATGAAACGCCTGTTCTTGCTCTGGTCGTTTGGATGTCTTGAGGTGCCTCCTGGTCTTCCTGAGAGCAGGAGAGAGAAGATGGAGCAACACGTAGGATCTCCCTGTGAGGGAGATACCCAGCCCTGGCCCCTTCAGCGCTGCAGTCACTTTCCTTGTCCTCTGCTGCCACCCCGCGACTCCTCCAGGGAACAACTGCTTTTCCATGGAACTCATTTCTCAGTGGAAATAATTTTTCAGTTATTACTGGTGTTGTGAAAATACAGCAGTGCTGCACTTAAGCCACAGAAAGTATCTGAAAGGCTCAAAGACAGATGCTTGAATAAATTTTATTACGTGGGAAATCAAGAATAAACAGTTTAAGAAGTGGTATTTACCTTATTCCTCAATTTAAATTCTGAAAACACAGTCGGGCTCATCAGGAGATGCTGCAGTCCTCTGTCTACGTACAAAAGGAGAGGGAAGGCGTCCTGACCCCTTCAGTTTGCCTGGCTGATATCTTTCAGTGCTTCCCACTCTGCCAGACATGATCTCTGAGGTCTGTTTTTCCTGATAGTATCGTTCACCTTGTGGCTGAGAGCACATTCCCTATGAGTTTGTCCTGAAAGTACCTTATGCTGCTAAAAATTATTGAACAATCACGCTAATAAGCACTGAATTCATTTTGTTAGTGCTCTGTGTCAATTCTTTAACTACTGCCCAAAAGCCCCTGAAATTCCCTGTCCACATCTCAGCAAAAATGTCTTTAACCTGCTTGGGAGGGTTTTTCACCAGCTCAAGAGAATGCTGGAGCAATCTGGAAACTAAGATGATAAGAGCAGGCTTAGCTAGTGATTAACAAGGCATTTCAGAGCATTCCAGGAACCTTCTTGTTAATTTTATACTGCAGATACGGACATAATCCTGCAGAAACGGACAGGGTGAGAGAAGAAAGGCATTTGTTCTCTTCTGCCTCTAAAACAGTCCCTTCAGATATGGGTGACAGGGACAGGTGCTCCCTAAAGACACTCTCAGAGTCACATGCAGCACTTCTCCCTCTCTTTGCCGGAATCCTCTGAAGTGGCCACATCCTGCTTGGAAATGTCTTATCCAGACATTTTAGGGAGGGGAATTTATACCTGCATTTCCAAGCTTATTCATTTACCAAGCCAAACACTTTTTGGCAAAACTATTTTTAGCTGCAGTAGACACACAGATTAATTCAGCTGCAGTTCAGGTTGAGGCAGGTCCAAGTTTCCAGCGCTGTCAGGTGCCATGGAGATGGATGAGGTAAATAGACCTGTAAAAACACCAGGCACATTGCCTGCTGTCTTCTTCCTTCCTGCTTGCTTTGGATTTACACCTTGCCCTGCATCTCCAGGATGACATGTAAATTCCTTTCTAGAGGAAGGGTTTCAAATTGTTTTACCATATTGTGCCAGGGACAAGTCCCACACAAGCACTGCAAACACAAATTGAACACACACATTCCCTTCCTGCCTTCTCCTCCACTTGGCCCCATTTCCTGATTTCTCACAGTTCTCTTCATGTTTGTTAGGGGTTTTTTTTGCTGCTCTTCTGTTTCCAAAAATGTCATTGAAAATAAACTGACAGGACAAACAGCTCCGAAGTTCCCACTAAAAAGGGCAATGTGAAATTATATGTTCGGCTCTCAGCAGCGAAAGGCCCTCGATGTCAGGAAAGAATTGGATTACAAAGATTTCATACTCCAGTTTTATATCTGGCTCAAAATGAGCCCTAACTCCTGCATCATGAGAAGGCCACTTGGCTCACCGGCCTCCTCTCTTCTTGCACATAATGCCAGGTTCTGGAAGTATTGTTACAGATGGGGTGATGATGAACCGCTGGGTAAAAATAGCCCTTCTGTTTTCTTAGCTTCAGCCTTAAGCATTGAAAAATCATATTCCTGCTTCACGTTTTTACACAATGCACTGGAAGCTTTATCCTTGCATTCTGGGCTGGGAGGAGGAAGGAAAGGAGCAGGAATAACTAGAAAGGAAGGGAATGTGCCTGCTAAAGCCAGCCACTACACAGAGGCCAAACAGCATTTCTTTACTTGCCGTGCTCCAGGGGATAAGGCAGCAGGCACATGTTTTTATAAGCTGAATTACACATTAATGAAAATCCCAGGACATTCCTGAAAGAGTGGAGGCATTAGTGGCAGCTGGGCAGCTGGCCAAATTCCAGTGAAGGTAACGACACTGTTTCCCCATGGTCTCCACACCCCGCCCCCGCCACTTCAGTGAATGTGCTCAATTGTTTCAGCTCCAAGAGCCTCCACAGCATCTCTGGGATGTACAGTTCTCTGGAATAACATTCTCACTTAAGGAAACTCGGTGGAATTTAAAAATAGGTCCTGTGAATGATGACAATGTCCTTTCTGGCAAACAATTTTGCAACAACAGCTTTGAGACAAACAAGCTGCAGAAAACTTGAATATTGCATAAAAGTTCCAAGAGGAAAGAACAAAAAGTTCACTGGAAACCTCAAAGCAGAAATACTGTGGCAGACACTGCTCTGTTTGGAATTAGTTTTATTAATATCCTTCCAGGGATTTGACCAAGCATTGCTAAATTCAACGTATGCCTTTTTCATTTCATGGGGTTAGGATGAAGCCCATACAGAAGTGTTACTGATGGGTAAGGCTTTATAAAGGGAAGGCCTTGCAACAGGGCTCTGGCCTGTTCCTTAGGCTAAGGAGAAGGGAGCTGTGGGGGAGTGACTCAGCTGGAATAGAGGGATGTGAGAGACATGGTGCATGTCCACATCGTGGTGAATGCTGGCTGGCTCACCTGGGCTTGTTGTGCCTTAAAACTGCATGAACTGCCATGGATTTGGCAATAAAAAGCCCTCCTTTGCACTGCCTGGGGTCCCTACATCACTCATTATTGCAACACAGAAGGATTTTTCAGGGAAAATATCCCTCTGTAAGAGGGCTTGGAATGGATATTTCCTTTGCTATGGCCACAGATGGCCAGCAGCAACCCTTCCTCCAGGCTTCCAAAATTTTAACGGTACTCTCTGAGGAAGCGTCTTTATGTCAGTTTGTGAAAAGCAAGCACTGCCTTGTCTGTATCAAAGCAGACTGTGGTGAACTTGTGAAAAGCTTGGATGAGCTTTGAAGGCCAGCTGAGGTTCAAAGGGCCTGGCAGGAGATTTCTACCGGGAAATGGGACAACAAACCTTAAGGCTGCAAGTGTGAGTTTCCAGCTGTCCCAGCAGAGACTTTGGGGAGCACTGATATTGAACTGCTGCTGTTTGCTCTCACCCTTGCCAACATAATAATTAAAAATGTACACTGCTGGTCCTTTGAAAAGCTGCACAGAGCACCAGTTCCAGTAAAATCCCAGCATCTGTTCCTCAAGCTGAATTAGGAACAGAGCCAGCTGACTCTTTTAGTTGAATCTCCCTTTTGCTAACAGGACAGACCCCCAGATTTGAACAAAGCCTGAGCAGTTTGATTCTCTCCTGCATTCTGGCCCTTACTGAGGTCAGGATTAATGCCTTCACTGCATGGAGAGACAAAATACCAAGTACAAAAACAGCACAGTGATCATGGTGGCCTCTTGGCTGTTCCTGTTGGACCCTAGAGACCCTATTAAATTGCAGATGTAACTCTGTGCTGGTGTTTGTCTTCAGAGCAAAACAGTGCGCAATGCGGGGATGGAGTCCCTCCTCTCTACTTGCCATTGGCATTGTCACCATTTGTCACAAGAACTGCTAAGTCTGGATATCCATCTGTGGGGGAAGCAGGTTTCAATCACTGATAAAATCTATAAACCCCAGAGCCAGCTATGGCTTTCAGAGGAGCCCAGGTGACAGTGGCCAGTGCATGATCTCAGCGATGTTTTGCACCCAGCCATCCCTGTCCTGACTAATTAACTGAGAGGGGACTGAAGGAGCAGCATGCAGTACTTAGCTAATTACACTGCCCCAGGTCTTTTGTCCCGCTGCCGCTGGATCGCCTCAATTGATTCTTTCATGCCCTAAACAGCTTTGTGGGCTGCATGCCTGGGCAGAATGAGGTCTTTTGTCATACTTTAATGAACGAAAATGTTTTAAATCCTCTCCTCCGTCTCCCTCCACTCCAAGTAGCAGCAAGGGTAACCCTGGTGCAAGGACAGAATGATCACGGTGTCTATCACCATGAACATTCTCCTCCTCCAAGGCTGTGGGAGCTTACAAGCTTCCCAGCATCAGCTATCCCATCTACCCAAGGTATCTATTGCCACCTCCATCTCCATGGACTACAGGGGATGTAAGCCTTGGAAGATTTTTAGAATACAGCTAAAAATGTGTTAAATGTGTGAACATTCAGCATGATAACACAGGTTCATGAGTAGTTAATTACTGCATAAACCAATCTGAAACTTTTCTGGGGGAAAAAGAATTAAAAATAAAAATTCCACCTGCCGTTTAATGTTTTCCCTTCAGCATCCAGCTATTGGTGATGTGTTTTTTGTAGTTCAACTGAAAATACTTAATATTCCATTTAAAACATGGGATTGGCAGCATCCCGGCGAAGATCTCCACAAAATGTCTCCTAGTCAGTTACTCTAATAAACTTCCTCATATAATGAACACTTTCTCAGCATTGTCCAGAGTCATTAATCCTGGCACAGCCTCCCAAAGTACAAGTAGTAAAACATGGATGTCATGACCGAGCTATGAGCTGACCGTGCTGCACTCTACGTGCCCATTCTCCAGAGCTGGTTATTTTTCAGCTGAGTTTTAGATGTGAATTAAAATGATTAATAAATGAAAAGGCTCTTATCATCCATTCCTGTGCTCACAGTCCCCGAACAATTTTGCCCTGCCACTTGCCAATGAAGCTGTAAAAGCTCCCAGCATATGCTTCATCACTTCATGGTCAAAACTCTTAATCTGAGTAATAAGGGCAAACCCCATTCCTTTCTCCCAAGGAATGGATTTGGGGAAGGAGAGAACACCTTGGGACTAACAAGCAGTCGTTAACCCACCGTGATCAGAAAATAAAGGCGTGCTGCTCTTTTAAGACTGCTGTTTACCCTGAATGGGCTCCACATCAGATTTGTTCCCTCGGAGTTCACGTAAGTTGGTTCCAGTGCCAGCTTGGCGTGTCTGAAACGCTAATTGTCCTGTTTCCATTTCACACATCATCATCACAGTAACATTTCTGGAACTGGGAGACAAATGCCAGTTTGACTGGAAGGCAGACTGAAACACAGCCAGAGAACCTGCAGGTTTAGTGCAACTCCAGATATGGCTTCTCCGTAGCCCAATAAAAAAAGTAAAACACTGGCAAAATTGCAGCCCTGTGCTTTGGTTTAAAAACTACTGTTTCAAACAAGGGCTTTTGCTAAAATGCTCACAATATGTTTAGGTGTCTGCTTGTACCTCATAGTCCCATAAAAGCTTATTTAATTCAGGAAGAAATCAATAAAGGCCAAGGTCCCCAAATGCACCCAGGTGAAATTCATTTGGAGTTAAGTACCGAAGCATAACCCGTCAATACAGTTCTTTGCAGATTTTAAAATACTACTTTCGAAACCAGAATTTGACTATTTGATTGACAATGAATAAATAAATGCACACAGATAACATAATGTGATAGGAAAATGCATTAAAGCAGTTAACACAACATTTCCCTTATCAGTCCAAAAACACAGACCAAGTTTTAATATCTAGTGGTCTGGCATGGTCTAGCTCCATTACCTCAGCAGAAGGTTTAGAAGCTGGGCACAGAATTCACTAAATGCAGACAGTTCACTGTGTGCAGGGAATGAAAGCCATGAAATATATAGAGTCAAAGTTCCCCAAAATATTTTTGTCTAATACCCTTCATTACGCAGATTTTCCTATTGTGGAAATACATCCATAGTGGAGTTTAGAAACTTTCAGTTTTGAAACTTTTTTTCCAACTCTGCAAGGATCCACCCTGCCGCCTAATCAGACTTTTCTGAGACCCCTTCCAATCTCACAAGCAAAGATGGAAGTGGCTGATCTTGAAGCAAATGTCTGCCAACAGATATTTCTTCTTTCTCTTTTGGGAGGATGATGATAATGCTCTTCATGCTTTCCTGAGGAGTACACTCTGAACAAAACCTGTGTGGCTTGCTATTTGGGCAGCACAAGGACTGAATAACCTGATGCATTTTTTAAAGTTTTTCTGCATTTTTTCTTTGTCTCCTTCTCTTCAAAATGTCAGTTCAGCAGCTGAATGTCCTGCTGAAGCAGCACATGAAATTCTGTTCCAAAATGCTGAACACTGTGCCTGAGCTTTATGCCTAACCCTGCCTACCTGAATTCCTGAGTCTTTTCCTTGTGACAGAGCAATATGCCTAAGTAATTTGTTTTGTACCTTAGGGACACATTATTCACTCCAGTGAAAGAAAAACACAGGGCAATTTCTCAGCTGAGATCCTGGTGCTGTTCCAGTATGACAAATGTGTTTATTTATACCAGCTAAAGCACTGGCCTCTGGAAATGATTGCTCCATGCGTTATATCTGGTGATTTTTATGAATCAGGGAGCTTTCTTGGGAATGATGGGGAAGGCAATATTGAACCAGGATCTAAGAAAGAGGTCCCATAGCTCTTCAGCATCATACAAGTTTTTCTCCAGAACTCAAAAGAAAAAAGGCATAATTTATTTCCTAAGGCCTGGCCACTCTGTCCTATGAAAGATCCCCTCTCTGTAGCTCACACACAGCACTCACTTCTCTTTCTCCCATCAGCAGCTAATTCCAAGTCCAGTTGTGGCCTGGAAAAAGCAGGAGAGGTGTGAAGCAAAGGAGTATCAGGGCAGGAGAGATTATTTCCCCTGCTGCTGGGAGAGAAGCAGCCCAGATAAAAAATGTTGTTCTTTGATGCCATAGCACAGATTTGGGATATTGGCCAGCTCCCAAGGGTGTCCTTGGATGACTTTGCTGTCATGTCTCCATTTCTCCACGCAGATAATAATGCTCATCCATGACACTTAAACAGCCAGAACCAAACTCTGCTCCAGTTACATCAGGGCACAGCAGAGGAAACACTGCTGACATCTCACTCACTATTTCCAGGTTTACCACAGGAAATTCCAACAGCAGATTCCTACTCTGATGGTTCATCACCCTCCTCACAGAGGCACTCAAGGGTATTTCTTCAAAGCCTTTGCTGTGCAACACCCCAAAAAGCCCTCTGCGTCCATCTAATTCTCATGGCCCATCACCTACACCTAAGATTGTGTTATGTGTCTGCTCTTGTCTTGTACCTCCTGTGTGCCAGCAGGAAGACCTCAAACGGCCCCACAGAAAACAGAAGTTAGGTAAAAGAGGGCACAAGTGAGGGCCCGAGGTAGGACTGGATTGTAAGCAGCAGCTTCTTGGTCCTGCTGCAGGGCCCCTTCTCTTGAAGCACTCTGCTTCCCTCACTGCCCAGGAATGAATCTGCCCAAAGGCACAGTGCAGAAGGATCAGGCCTATAAGCTGGTTTCACTTTTATTATTTGCTCCTAGTCTCCAGTCAGTTCCCACGCAGGTTCTGAAGTATCGATCACCCCACAGCAAAAGCTTCCAATGAACAATGGATCTGTGGTTAATGAGTCCCAGGAACTCCTCTCACCTCGCTCAAGCCCCTGGGGTGAGAAAGTTAAGTGCTCCTCTGCAAGCTCAAGTGACTGCTAACCATTTCCTTAATATTCCATCTCTTTGTGTTTTGCAGTTTGCCTTCTGCTGAGCTAATGTTTATTTTTCCAGAGAGCAGTTATTGTGGTAAACTGATATCACACCAGCAGTGTGGGAAATAAGACTTCATCTCCTGTACTTCAACACTTCATCCAGGAAGGCAAAGAGAGCCAACCTAAGAACCTTCTTTGTCTTTAACAAGGATGACACCTTGTTGCTAGTGCAGTGGTGGTGGCTGTCACTCCTTGATGCTTACTGGGTCTCTCTCACCAGTGATTTTCCATTATTTAAACTGTGTATTTTTTCTAATGGAGAAGATATTACATTCCCCTCATGTCAGTGTGGAAACCCCTTGGGCACATAAGTGTCTGCTCCTGTTGTAGGTATTGGGACACCAAGACCTCTAGGAATATGATTCTTTCCTGTTTGTTCACTTTAATCATACCCTTGAGCGTGTTTTACTTTACCCACAAAGGTAATATTAGAGAAAGTAACGGGACTTGTGAGCTGAGAATGGACTAGGCCCCATTTGTGCGTTTGTAGACCTCTGCTATTCAAAACTGTGGAAGAAAAAAATGTCCTTTTACTTTTGCAGTTGTGGAGAGCAGATGATTCTTTATGGAAAATACAACTCTCTAAGAATGTTTTCTATTCTAATCTTGCTGATTAATCTTTCTTCTTCTAAACTTTTAATCTTGCTTAAGGAATAAATGTGTGATATTGTGTTAGAAAAGCCAATCAACTGTTCAGGCTCTAGCTGGGAAGCAATGTGAGTTCCCCTTTGTACAAGCTCCTCTCAAATGTGATTGTTTCCCCAGTGTCAAATTCCATGGATTTTAGCAGCTGAATGGGTACAAAATTTGACATGGTCAGAAACGTGTGCTTATAAAAACTTATTACCGTTGAATAGCCGATGCATTCTTGGTGCACTCATGCGCGAAGTGCTCTTGCAGAGGCCCGGCTGGCAGCACCTCTGGGCCTCATTAGCACACACACGCACCCATCCCGGGCTCGCTCAAACGCCAGCCCGCCTGTTCCCATGTGCCGCGGGCAGGGGACGCGTGAGGCTGCGCGCAGCCGGCGCCCCCGGGCAGCAGAGCTGTCCTCAGCTAACCCGGGGTCTGGCCCGGGCAGGACACAGCCACCGCGGCTCCGAGGCAGCTCCCGGGGGCGAGAGCTCACGTGCTGGGAATTACAGCCGGAGCAACGCTGAGCTGAGAATAAGGATGGGCACGAAGACCAAGTCTCTGACCTTCCAGCTGACATTGCTGCTGGAGGGTTCTGCTGGGCACCAGAACACAGGTAGCTGTCATCTCCACAGCATGCTCCACCAGGCCAGTAAAGCCCAGCAAGGAGTGGCAAGCTACAGGCACATTTGGATGCCTGGCTCACTGTAACCCAAACCTATGGCTCCCTATGCAAATGGAGCCTATGGGGTATATCCATTTAACAATCGCCTAGGGTTTGGGTTGGAAAGGACCATCAAGACCATGTAGTTTCACCCTCCTGCCATGGGCAGGAGGGACACCTTTCACTGTCCCAGGTTGCTTCAAGCCCTTTCCGGCCCAGCCTTAGACACTTGCAGGATGCACAAAGCCAGTGGCTCACACTGCACACAAGTACCAGATTGGTGTGCATACACCAGCTTTAAGAAAAGCTGCCTCACCCTCACAAGCTGCTCTACTGCCAAGGCCTTACACTACCAAAACCTCTTTGCCTGGATTAGTGCTGTCCCTAGACTTAGAGACAAATCTCACAAATTATTTGGAATAGTTGAAATAACAAGGTTTGGGCAGCCTGGGCTGTGTGGGGAGGTTAAGCACAGATGCTGAGCACGCAGTGCCTCCTTCCTGGCCTCACCGAGTTCCACACAAGCTTCTGCTTAGAGCTGAGATTTTTAGCTCAGGCAGAGGGAACTCCAGTGCCCCTGACACACCTGGGCATGGTGGTCATTACAGGATGACTCTCCCTGCCTCTCTGCACTGGAGCATTCATGGGCAAAGGGCCACAATATCCCCTCCCGAAAGGTGGAAAGGCATCACGGGGGAGAGCTCTGGGTGAATAAATAAGAGCAGTTGCCAACAGGGAACTTGAGTGACAAAGCCAGATTTTTTATGGGTATTCAAACAAGAACAAGGGAAACCTCTCTGGACACCGAGCGTTCCTGCAAATCCAGTTCTCATCTACTTTGCTTTAACGACTGCTCAACAACTTTTCTAATGCCTATGTGACTTGGGTGATTAAATCCAATTGGTGTCATGTTAATAGTGAAAACACTTGCCAACACATAATGATTCCGATAAGATATTCATTAAAAAACAAACAGCCTGAAGGTCACTATTTTTAAAACAAAAAGGTACAATTTTTCAATTTAAATTAGTGTGTCATTATTTGATTTGATTTTGGTAGCTGAAGCTATCTCTGGGAATTGTCAAAACTAAAAATCTTATTGAAACAAACCATCTGAAACAAGTGCAAATATTTTTTTAACATCCAGTGACCTGAAAATCCATTTTTCACTCAGCTCCAGTTATCAATAATAATAAGGGAAAATATCTTTCTCCATTAGAAATATTACATGCACAGGAATAATATCCAGTGATATTATCACATCCATTCCTTTATGAAAATTCTGCCTCGCTACCTAAGTTTTCCTAGGAGCTTAAGATATTCCTTGTACTATTAAGAAAAGGTCTTAAAAGGGGGATTCTGGCAAGGTTCAGCTCCATTTCACCAGAAGACAAAAGGTCAAAATAAGCCCCAAAGATAATAAGGAGTGTCATTCATAGGTGGGATGAGAGCTAAATTACTCCACATTCAAGCAGAGCTTTAGTTTAAAAGACAAGAGTGGGGCATCCTTATTTAACTACAGTGATTCCAGTGGCAAGAACAAGGCTGCTTCCACATGCAGGTTAAATGCAGTAAAGGGTGTTGATCCCTAAGAGGCATGGAAGCAGAAATAGCTTTTAAGGGTTGAAACTTTTAGCTTTGACATTTTAAAGTAGAATACTTCAGGTTTGGTTGTGGTGATCATTTTCATTTCAAAGTTCACCTGCATTTATTATACAGGGTCAAACAAAACTTGTCAGTTCAGCACCGGTCCCTCATTTTTTTCTATTCTTTCCATCTTGCCATGATTTTGTTTCAGGGTCCACAAGAACCAGTCTCTTTATACAGGCCACCAAACCAAGAATATTACATAGTTCTATATTCTTTAAGTTTTCCATGTATTAAAAATTAGTATTCATGCCATGGTCAATATGCTGTGAGTAAACAAAAACTGTAAATCCAAGTGAACAACAAACTCCTGATACTGCCTGATCCAAATGCACAAATCCAAATCTCCTACACTGCCCCCAAGCCAGCAACACACATATATCCAGATATTCAGAAAGAGAAAAGCAATTTCATAGGCCCCCAGGCCAAGAAAATTCCTCCTCTGTTCTCCTTCTGACCAGGATCTTTGGGTTTCCAGCATTTTTCTTCCAGGCCACTGTTAGTTTTGGCAAGAGCAGTAATACCGCTAAGAAGTTACAGACCCCCTGTTCCATTCCAAAACCAATTTAGCTAACTTAAAACCAGCAAAAAAAAAAAAAACCCAAACACACACCTTCTTATGAGATGGAATTTCCACTAGTGCCTGAGGGACAGAGGAAATCAGAAAGCATACTACAACCCAGCAGGAAATATTTCTGACCATGATTAATGCTTCCTCTAGCAGTGCAACAGAATCTTTGCAGATCTTTGGGGATCCTTGGAAGAATTCCATTTACTACTCTCCAGGCCATATTTTGCTGTGAAAACCTTATTACACAACAGAAGCATTAACGGATTCAGAGTAAAATAAGAAAAGATGTATTATCCTAAAGATTTGGAGAAAGGGAGAGAAGAAGTTAAGAAAGGCACACAGGGTTTCCCTTTCACTCCATGTGATTATGTTGTGATAATGCCTGCTACAGACCCGTCCATCACTCGTGGACTTAGGTCAGAGAAGCTCTCTGACCCGACCAGCTGGGTGACACAAGCCAAACAATGACAAATTCAGCTTCAGTTGCTCTTGCCAGAGGGATCTCAGGGTTGCCTGTTGAGCAGCTATGAGACAGACACACTTCCCTTTTATCTATCTTGGTTTTTTCTTTCTCTTTCTTTTTGTCTTGGCTTGGGAATTTGCAGGGATAGCTACAGAGCTTGGAAAGGCCCAGTCTCTCATCTCGCCTTACAGAAAGGTGTCTCTCTAACTTTGGCTTCCTTACCCAGCTCCCACATTCCCAACTTTTAGCACATAGAGAGGTAATTGCCTTGAGTTCCCTTGATAGGTAGTACTTTAAAGCCATCCTCTGGCACAATAATCTCACCTTGCAGATTTCTAGGTATTGCTGTGAAGCTGGTCATTGACATCCCACAGGGATGCAGGGGGCCAACTCAGCTCCAATTGCCACTGGATTGATATGCTCCCTTCCAGTCATTGGGGAATGCCACGGCCACAGGCACAATGGAAGATAATGCTTTTGTTGGAAATGGCAGGATACTACCCCCATTTTCAAATTACCCTAAAGAGAAGCAGACTCACTCTGGAGTGCTGAAGAGTCAGCAACTAATCAAAGACATTTGACTGAGGACTGTGCTTGGTCCACAACTAGTCACCAAAAGTACAGGGGCAGAATACAACCCCCTGTGAATTACAAAGAGGGCTTAATGTGACTCAGGAAAAATCAAGATGATAATGCTGTTGTTGCCATGTGATTTATCCCGATCAGAATTTAGCTTGTGGCATCACATTTTTCCCCTAGTACAATATGCCACCCTGAGCTTCTATAATATCTCATCACCAGAGGCAGGAGGTCTCACAGAGCAGGGCTATCACATCCTCTCCCCACAAACCCCAAGGGGTCAGTGATTCAGCACTGACTCAGCAGGAGCAGGACCACAGACTGAGCCACTTTGTGTCATTTCTCTTTGCCTTGCAAACTCTCCCATCCAAGGGGGGGACACAGTCCAACCTGTTAAGATAATGAGAGCTGACAAGATCCCAACCTGAGAACAATAAAACCTACAGAACAATAGATGCTCACCCTGGTTCTCTTCAGCTCCAAGCAGCACAGGAACCTTTTGTTTCAGGAGCTGATGAGATACACAACAAGTCATAGAGACACTGAGTCACCCAAGCGTACTTACTACTGTTTCTGCTTACTCTTTCCTCCAAACCTCCCGCTTCTCTTGGTGAGTCCACAGTTCACTCTCCATCAGTCTCCATCAAACAGTGATATAAACCAGAAAAAGCCATGTCCCTGCTGGGCAGGGAAACCTCTAACTGCAGTTCATGATTAATGTCCAACGCTTGGTTAAATAACAGCCAGTCTTAAGGAAAGCACAGATGAAAGTTGTGCCCAGACATTTTTTTGCACAGCACCAGTTTCTTAGAAATCTTGGATGCTCTCTCTACAGGTTTCTCAGCTCAGACCATACAGAGCACAGTCTCCCCGTAGTCTTGCTGCCTTTCCACACTGGCTATAGAAAAAGAAAGACTGAAGCACCTGCAGTTCTTGTGCCTGGAGTTTACAGGGACTGGACTACATGGAGGGTAGAGCGATTTTTGGATGTACCCCTTAGTGAGCAGGTGAGGACGCAGGTGCTGCTGGCAGGTCTATGTGTTGCTACATTAGAGGCAGCTCATAAAGAAGCACAAGAACTTCTGTTCCTAAAGTAGAAGGAACTGCTAATAAATTGAAAATCCAAAGTTTTTCCAGCTGTGGAGGTGTATTGCTGAGAGTGGTTCCTGCAGAATGGCACAGAGGAGTGTGGGGACACCTGGGCCAAGCCCAACTGCCCACTGACTAAAGCAGGAGGGAACAGGGCCTTGGGCTGGCAAAGGGGCTGCTCTGCACTTATGGGCAAGGAGAAGCAGGCAGTCCCTCCCCTCCCCTGTCTATGGCTGTGTTTTTGGCCTAGCAAAAAGGCTAAGTTGCCCTTGATGAAGCTGTGATGGAAAACTAATCCTCTCCAACAATAGCCCAGTGCTAAGAAACATCCGTGGATCTGGGCAGGAGAGAAAGCAAGGACCTCTTCTAAGGGCATTTGTTTCTCCATCAGTCTTTTGTGGAGTGTCCCTCAGCCACCTCCTTCCCTGCTTATTCCAGCTGGTTATTCCAGCATTAGTTTGCACGGGCTGTTTGCAGAGACAGAACAACAACAGAGGTCTGCTTGGAAAGCCAGCAGAAACCTCTTAGCTTGAGACCACAAATGTGCAGAATCCCCAAAGAACAAAAATGTTTGAACTTGCCTCCCCAAAAGTGTTGTATTCATTGACTTGCAAGCAGGGGGAACAGCCATAGTAATTTAACCTAGGGAAGAGTGCCAACAACTTATTTAATTGCAGAGTTGGTGCCAACAACCCCACAATACAACTATTAATACAAGTCTGCAGTACAAGACTAATTCTGCTAACCTTTTGCTGTTGCCTTTTAGTCAGGTCAGTGGCTGCATCCCTTCTGTGCTGACACTATTCAACAAACACTGGCAACTGCTTTTAAGCAAACACCAAATGGAGCAGGGCAGGAGGGAGGGGAGAGGGACTATTGAGAAAATGAAGATTCCCTCCACGACCCCACCCTTCGCTGCCCAAATGTTTCACATTTCTTTCTCCGTTTCAAGCCTCTCTCTTGAAATGTGTCTTGCCATGTATTTGCCCCTGGAAAACAGCCAGATCTTTGGTCTGGATTCCATCAGCTCATTTCCCAGTTTCTATGAGACTGAATTTGAGAAATGTGGGTCTATCTCAGTCCACTGGCAAGAGTGGTCATCAATCAGTGTATGAAAACATGAGGTCTGACGCTGGGGACCAATCCACTTTTCTAAATGCAGCGCTCCTTTAAAGAACATGTACTTTCACAGAAAAATTTTAAAAGAAAGCAATAATGGATCTGGCACTACTGCAAGTTTTCAAGGGCATGATTATTCCAGCAATTATATGCCATTGTAAACATCTTAAAATCCAATATTAAACAATGTATAAATCTGAAGAAACATCATCATCATTCTTGTATGAGGTAGTAAACTCACTGCTGCATTTGCAGACTCTTGCTTCACTCTTCACCCATCCCCACATTTGTGGTTTTATATTTACATCTCGTGAATGTATCACAACTGTAAATTCCAATGACCTGGAAGCAGATTTATTAACAGCATTAAAGGGGTTGTAGCTTTTACCTTTATCCTGCTGACACTACCATGATAGAGAAAATAAATACTGCCTACAAGCTCAACAGAAAACCAAGATAAAAACTTCCATAGGGCTACAGTGAACACTCCTTCTCAGGGGTCAGCAGTTCTCTACAGGTATTGGGAAATTTTCAGACCCTGCTGATCCTACAAACCAATTCCCTGAAGACTTCAGCTCACAAATGGCACCCCTGCATGTCACGTTCAGCAAGTTCCCTGCTCCCGAGAGCGGCTGTTAAGCCCCGGGATCTGTTAGATCTGTGCTGGCCGGGGTTGCAAAGGCCGGAGCTGCGGATGCGGCCGGGCCGGAGCTGCTGACGGCATCGCTGCAGAATGTGTGACTGAGCCCCGCCGCAGCGCCTGGCCGCGGTGCTTGTCAGCCAAGCTCCTCATTCAGCCGGGCCTCGGAAAATCCCCATTCTTGGGGAGAATGAGCAATGGCTTTCAGGCTGCCAGATTATCTGGTGAGTCTGTGGGAACTGCAAAACACTGCACCTGCCTGAAAAATGGCACCAGCTCAGCACAAGACGTTTCCAGAGGGGAAAGTTAATATATGGGAGGAATGCACATAAATCCTGTTATTTCTTAATGGGATTTGGGAGCTTATTTCTCACCCCGTGCTTTGAAATGTATCCCACAGCCTATTCTATTAATGAATTTAAGCACAGTGATTTTCTTATCAGCAGGAATCATTCTTCACTGGGATTCGATTTTTTTTTTGGTGGGATTTTTTAATGCAAGTGTGAAAAATTAATATTATGCTTGAATACCAGTTAGGTTGTTAACAAGCTGTGTCCTGGATAAGCTGCTCTTGTTCTCTTCCTGTTGTTCTTTTCCTAATTTCAGTTGACCAAAAACCTGGAATAATTTATTTGTTGGATTTTTTTTTTATGATTTAGGCAGTGGTTGGCTAAAAATGGAAAGATGGGAACTCTATTTCTGGTTCAGCTGTGTGAATGAGTGGACACAAACTTTCTCTTACTTAAAACAAACAACATTTGGAAAGTTTTTTCCACCTCTTGGGTGTACTCAGTTGGTACTGATGGGTACTGACATCTTTCAGGGTTTCCTGGCACTGCCTTGGATCCTCTCTGCTGCCACTGGATGGGGATTCACTCCAGGCTTTGGAAGTACACAAATGAGTTACAGAATTTTTCTGCCTTAGCAGTCTATCTTCAAAGGCCTCTGGACTTGTTCCTTTGACTACCAGTGTTTGTTGGAAAGCAAATTACAGCTCATCTCATTTTCACTTGCAAAGATTCCTCCCAACTCTGACTGGTTCAGAGAATATCCTGAGTTGGAAGGGACCCATAAGGATCATCAAGTCCAACTCCTGGCTCTGCACAAGACCACTCTAAGAATCCCACCATGTGCCTGAGAGCATTTTCCAAACACTCCTTGTGCTCTGGCAGGCCCTGGGGAGCCTGTTCAGTGCCTGACCACCCTCTGGGTGAAGAACCATTTCCTAATATTCAGCCAAACACCTCCTGACACAGCTCCAGCTGCTCCCTGGGATCCTGTCACTGGTTGAATACTTCCTGTGCAATAAAACTATGCTGGATTTATCCTTCCCAATTTTGAGCTTTCTCAAAAGTTCCTGAAAGCAAACACTGATGAAATCTGAGATGAGATTAGCTCAGCTCCAGCTCTATTATCAACGATGGGTTTTCTTCCTATGCCTTGGGCTCCTAAGAATTGTGGTAAAGGCTGAAAGTAGTGGACCCTTTCACAAGCAAACATCTATTGTGTACAAACATCAAGTTAAAGAGTGCATTCCCTGGGTCTCAGTTTAGGATCAGCTTTTAAACCTCAACTCTGGCTGTATCTGCTACAGCCAAGGATATGTGGCATTTTTCTGTCTAATCTTTCATGCAAGCTAAAGCCAGGGCAGCATTCACGAAGGCTTCATTTCTTGACCCTAAGGATTATGTGTTATGTTTAATCACACAGTATTCCTCTCCGTCCTGAGAAGAAAATATTTCTTCCCATGTACCTTTCTGTGACTTTGAAGGACATGACACTCGTAACTCCTGTGGCAGCCATGAGGGGTGGAGACCTGATCTTTCAGAGGATTTAGGCCAAAACTTCACAGCTTGGGCTGACCTCTGCTGAGGAGGAAACTCTAAAGTATGACTGGTCAACTGGACCCCAACATCTGGCAGATGCCATCCCCACCCCTTCTCAGCACAGAGAAATCCTTTTTATAATCATTTCCTTCCACAGGCACATTCATAACATAGTTGTCTGTGCCCCTTGGGATTCATAATTTGGGAGAAGCAAGGTATTCCCTGTAGCCAGGCTCCCTGGGATGCATCACAGCACAGTTGGCACTGCCCCCTCAGCAGTCTGAAAACTGCCCCTGACCCTGCAGGGGCAGCAGCAGTGCCCACCAGGCCCTGCTCACGTGAGGCTCTAGGTTTGCCTGTGGCTGCTAATTCAGTGCTGTGGAAGTGAACAGAAGTCTTTTTGTGCTAGAGAATGCTCGGCAGCCTAATGGGGGTGCTGACAATAGAAGCCTTTTCATGCAGCAACTCCCTCGCTTTAAGAAAAGGTAGGGATCCTGTCCCTTGTGCTGCCATCAGCAGTCTTTGGAGAGGCCCTAGTGTGAGCCCTGGGAAACCAGGAAGAGGGGTGAGGAACTGCCTACTGCTTCCTCACACAGTTACAGTGGCAGCTGCCAGTCTGCAGCATCCACATTTCCTTGATTTCTGAGATCAGACATCTGCCTTGTGCACTGCCTGCAGCAGGAGCCAGATGTGCCAGTAGACGATTTTGCACCGTGGACCCCTCACCATCACCAGCCCACTTGCAGAATATTGGAAGATAAAGGGTGAGAAGGGGTGGTTTTGTCAAAAATTAACAACACAGGCCTGAGCTATTCTTCAGCAGCAAGGAGAAAAACAAAGTCCATATTGACAGCAACAGGGGTGGAAATGTCCAAATAAAAAATTATAATCAATTTTTAATAAATCACAGAAGATGTCACTGTGCCTCTGGCTCAGTTTCATGTCCTAATGCCCAGGCCAACAACTCTCTCATGACTCTGCCAGCTGCAGAGAAGCCTCCATAACGTGAGCATGGGCCATGGTGGGCACTGCTGCCTTTTTGTGCCACCCTTTTTGTGCCTGCAGCCCTACAAAAAGGGTAACAGTTCCTAAACTGCCACTTGTCACACCAAGGGATGTGGGGAACAGTGCAAAGAAACTTTGCTTGTCAGTGCATAAGATAATTTAATTTTGTTTATGGGGACTCAGGGCATTCAAGAGGGGAAGGCTACAAGTTCCTGGTACTGGGAGAACACTTATTCCCAATGTTTGGATCAGACAGGGCTAAGTGCCTGTAGACCAGCTGGGTAGAGAATGGCCTTTTGAGTTTTGTTGTGTCAAGAGTGATGGAACAATTCCCACTGCACATCACTAAGTGCTCTATGAGCTCCCTCAACCAAAAATACCAGAGAAGTAGCACAGGCAAGCGAGCCTTGTGAAGGCAGCTGGGTCCAGCTCCTGCAAGCACTGACTGCTGTTTGTTGCATCAGAGTTTGGATCAGACTCCAGATAAGGTTTAAACACCTAACAAGAATTCCAGATTATTTCTCAGGCTCTGTCCCAAATTATTCCCATTATTATTAAACTTTTACTCCTTCCTACATCCCTGCTGAGAGGTAAACCTCAGAGTTTGTGTCATGCTTTTGGCATGAGGTCCCTGCAAACGACCTGCCCTTTTGAGTGAAGGGAACCCATGAACTCCAGCACAGCATGTGAAAAGTGTTCCCACACAGCCACCATCCCAGGGAGAAGGCTTTGGATGCTTTAATTCCTAGGCAAGAGAAACAACTCCTTTGTTAGCATTGTCAACACAGAGCTCAAAATAAAAGGGCATTTCAGAGGCCTACAACAGCCAGAACTGTTCCAAAAGTTTGTGTAGCGAGGAGAAACACGCCACAGAAATACCTCTCCTGGCTCCAAAATGGTTGAGACTGATTAACATTAATTACCTAAGGTTAAAAATTCTTAGAGAAAATTGTGAGGGAATGAAACCTTACCTTCTCTTACCAGTTTGCCTTTACTGCCTATAACAGTCAGGGCTTTCATTTTTTGCAGCTAAGGGTGAGCCAAAAAAGTAATTTGGAAATAGAAATCTGGGTTTACTTCTGGGTATTATCATGATTTTGAGGCTACAGAATATTGGATTCTTATTAAACACTTGGTATCACTGTGGCATTTGTCACTGAAGTTCTATTTCCAGATGAAAAAAACACTTGTTTAATGAAATTTCCACTGCAAGCAAATATCCTCAAATTGGGCCAAAATTACAGGGTTCTAAATTACTAAACAGGTATAACAAAAAATCAAAATTCAACTGTAGGACCCAAGGTCTAGAAACAGAGGAGTGGAGGTCACTTCAGGGAATCTGACTTCTACTCATTTTGAAGCCTTAGTGACACATTGAGGACACTGAGTTACTTTTTAAGCACCAGTGTGTGTAAACACTAAAACCAAAACAAGCAAGTGTCCTGTTTGTTTAAAAAATGAAAGTAATTAAAAACGTGAGAACCTTCTTGCCAAAGGACTATTTGATCACATGTCATTGACTGTATGTTTCATACCACACAATTAACATAAAAAGGAAAATACAAGGTGTTAATTTGCCTCTTTTTGGACACCGTCCCACTGCTACCCAGGGACATTCTGGTGCTCCTTTAGCTACTGAGTTTTGGACATTTCCTTGAGGTGCAGCAGAAAAGGAACATGCAACTGCCTACCTTTTGCCATCCTTCCACTTCTTTCCTTCTGGTACAATAAAAACATGCTGGGAGGATTCCACAACGCTTTATTCTGAAGCTTCTCTCAGGGAAAAATTTAAGAATCTTAAGAATTACTTTGTTATTAGAAACTGATGCATGATTCTTATTTTTTTTCCACAGTGTAAAGTGATTTGCTGCAAAAAAGCATTTGTAGTATTATCTGGAACTGTTGTTGGACCATTCCCAGTGCCTGCATCCTTAATGGTCCTTTTCACCCTAAAACTTTTTATGATTCTCCAAGCACTCTTGCACAGAATTAAATCTGTAACATAATTCATCATTTCCCCACAATTCCTTATTACTTCACAGTACACTCAGGCGAGGAACACTGAATTAACTAAATGAGTAATATGCAATTAATTCTGAGGAGCACATAGTGAATTGAAGCACCAGAGGAATTTCTCAGTTGAAACTGGAAACCAGGAAACAGGAGCTGCCTGCATTCCAGAAAGCAGAGCTTTCACATGCAGCCATTCTCCATCTCTGCATCACCCATGCATGAGCAAAACACTGAAATGCTGACACTGATAGCACAAACCAAGCAGGGACTACCAGGAGAAAAAAGGGAAAACCCCACGAAAAATAAAACCCAGCACATTTTTGCAGTGTTGTTTCAGGAAAGGCAGGCACAAGTCATACAGCTCCCAGTGGCACTATGCACACTCCAGGCATGTTTGACATTAAGGGGCCTGGTTGTTGTGGAAACCAAATCCCATAGATTAATTAATGTTCAGCAGCCAGAGCCATCTCCCATCCTCTCTGTCTCCCTGCCCCCAATTAAAAAAAAATAAAAAGAAAAAAAGGAAAAAAGGGGGGAGTGCAATTTTTACATCACAGAGGAATGTCAGAGCAAAAAGAAAGTCTTTCCTCACAACTGCAGAACACTGCCAGGAACAGTGAACAGCCTGTGTTAGTCCCAAGTGTTTATAAAAGAAAAATTAAAACACCATTTCAGTGAGGCTGGATTTTGTGTCTGTGGCTATGCCAAACTGCCTCCAAGAAGGTCCTGCAAAAAAGATGATTGTGTGACATTTCTAAAATCCCTTTATGTTGAAAAGACTTTAAAAGGAGCCCCCAATTTTTATTTTCAACATGTAAATGTAGTAATCACAACTAATTTATGTCAGTGACTGACAGTCTTCATGTGAATGTGTTTGCACAGGGAATTGCAACAGGGGGGGGATTTGAAAACGCAAAGGATTTGAACAACATTGATTCTGAGTATCAGCATTTTCTTGTATCTGCTGCTGGTTGTGATCCATTGAATTCCCCACATACATCCCAGTTTGCAGGAGGGAGTAGGATTGGACAAAAGTCTGTTTGTGCACTGGTAGTTTAACATACACACTATAAACACAGAATGCACCAGATTGATGGCACAGGACACATATGGTTAGGACCCACTAGAGGTGAAATTTCAGAATTACCTATATCCTATTTTCAGAATAGTTTTAGGGCCACAGGTCAAAACATATTTTAGATATTCAAAGATTTAAGATGATGCTTTTGAAAATCTGTGGTCTTCAGCACCGGTTCTGATGAAAACATGGAATTCCTTCTCCCATTTTTCCCCCTCAAAATATCCTTGAGAGCTGTGTTACTAGTTGCCTGTTGAGAATACCCAATCATTAAGTAATAAACATCTTGAAGGTGTACCATACTTACCAGATATTTACTAAGTACAATGAGCAAACCACTTACCAACCAAGTGCAAGTATTTACTTCGCTGTTTCACACACACACTCCTAATTAGCCCACATTCCACCGTGTGACTGAAAGCACTCACTGTGTTTTACCTCAGGAGTGGTGGGGATGGATTACTGACTGTGCTCAGATATGGCACAGCTTCATGACACAAGATCACTTCACGAGAGTCCCCTGCTCCCTCCCATTGATGGCAGTGAAATAAACACAGCCACTTCCTGTGGGACAAAACCTGCACTTGGATAGTTAAACAATGCCAAGAGCTCTCCTGTGTTTCTCAAATATGCAGCTCCTGAGCAAAGCTGCTGACTCAAACAGGTGCTCAGCACTTAAAACCCAACCAAATACAAGGTCAGTTATAACATCTCAGTGTTACTTCCACAAATCTCGCCCTCTGAGTCAGGCACCACTCCCACCTTGCTTGCATGGCATAGAAAATGAGAACAAGTACCTTTGAGATGATTAATGGCTCTCCGTGCTCCAGCCCGCCCTTCAGCGTGAATCCCCATGGAGCACCTCCGTGCAGCAGTGCCTCCAGGTAGATGTATCTTCCCTTGTGGGTGATGCTGCACTCTGAAGGGGATATGCTGGTGTTAATGTTGTCTAACATCCTCATCTGTCCTAATCACATACTCAGGCAAACACAAAACCCACTCAGGCAGTCACAGAAGGACCAGCTTGGAAATCAAAGTCCCCAGAAGCCCACCACAAGTCATCCCTGAACAGGAGAAACAAGAAGAGCCTGAGGTGGAAAGTTCCGCTTCAGAGCCGGAGTCCAAGATGATGAGTTAAAAACAGCCCCATCAACATTTCACTGCGCTGCTTCTCCACCAGGATTTTAATTTCAGCACAGAGCTCTCCCCATTCCCAGCTACTCTGGGCATGAGAGCTCGGTAAAGATTTCTCTTCCTGCCAGATCAAAACTGCTTTTAAAAATGGGAGCAAAAAAAGAAAAAAAAAAAAAAAGTTTATGGATTTAAAAGTTCCCGGCCAGTAAATTGCCAAAATCCAAACGAATGCTTCATTTGTGATTGATTATCAGTCTTTTCTTCCTTTCTGCATGCGATTTACCATTACAATGGCCTTTTTGCCTCAGCCCACTGCACTAAAAGAATGGAAGTGTCTTCTCCCTCCCAGCTCTCAGTTACTCTGTTCGCTTACTTCACAATTTTCTGACTTGTCAAAAAAAAAAAAAAAAGAAAAAAGAAAAAAAAAAAAGGCGGGGGGAGGAGGAAGGAGAGAGCAAGTCCATTCCTAAAACCCTTTAAAGGGGTTTAAAATGTGAAATAACTCCATACTTATTGGATTAAAGAGTGAAAAAGAAACCATTGGGAAAGCTGGAGAAGCAGGTGAAATGAATCCTCTGGGAAAAACGTTAAGGCAATAGCTGAACTCTTTTCATTTTCGGTGCTCTCCCCGATGAGCTGCCAGAGTTGCAGCAGCTACTGCTGCTCTGAAGGAGGGTGAGGAAGTGAGGGGGGAGAGAGAGAGAGAGAGAGAAAGAGATGGATTAAGGCAAGTAAGGCAGTGCTGCCCAATTGTGCACATCAAGCACGCAACTATAAAATGCAGTGTGCAAAAGCTGGGGCTCACTCTTTTATTATGTCCCCGGAAACCACCATCTTTCTATTGTCCTTGTCAAGGAATTGCAACAATCCAAACTGCCAGTTGCTGAAAACACAATGGACCTGTTCCAAATCAGCTCAGTGGAGCACTGCTAATAATTCTGCTCTCATAAAGTGCTTTTCCTCTGTGTGGAGCCTACCAGCTTCCCTGGACATATTTCTTTTCCTCATTTACATTGCCAGAAAAGGCCAATGCTTTCCCAATAAATGGAATAAGAAGCAACAGCAAAACTCTGGATACTTCTATTCATGTAGGCAGTTACCTATTGTAGAACACGTAGCTGTGGGTGGATCTGCTCTTCCGTGTGTGCACGTAGACTTCAAGACTTGGCTCATCCCTTAACATATATCACAGCATGTGTCACAGAAGGTGTGCAAAACCTTTCCTGACTTTTGACTGGATCTTAAATGGGACAATAGAGAGAGGAGACCAGAGCCCACTGCCTTTCCTGTTGGCAGAGCTGAGGAAGCACACAGTAGTGTCTGCCTCTAAGGCACTCCCAGCTTTTGATCTCACCATGCATGGAATGTGCATTATTTCTCCTTCGGGTTTTGCAAGCTCTCAGGGCCTTGTATTAACAAAACCTTAATGAACAGTGGGGGAAAAGCTTTGGAGCTGGCACTCTAAACCCAGGATTCCTTGCATTTGTCCGTGCCACCCCATTCCCATTCCACTCCTTTAAGATGTTACAGGTTCCCAGAGTTTTCTATCTGGCCCACATGTCCCAGGTCTCATTCCTGACAGCCATGGGGACAAATGCAGAAAAGAGGCCCCTCGCTTTATTTTTCATGGTAGATGATTCCTCAATCCTTGTTTATCCTGAGCTTTGCCCCCTCAGCTTCCCTCCCAGGGGCTGAGTTTTCATTAGCCTCACAACCTGGTCAGGCTCACAGATTGCTATTATCCAGAACTCACTCTTTAGCCTGACTCAAATCAGATTTCTGAGGCTTTACACTCCTAATGTTTCAGTGTGAAAACCTTCACTCCAAGGCACCACAAAGAGCAATTCATGCCCATGCTCTGCACAGCCCTTCCAGGGACAGGAAAAGCCTCTGGGAGCTCTCCTGAGGCCATGCCTCCTGCTCTCCTCAGCCAGCAGGACTAGGTAAGGCTGTGTAAGGACACAGCAGCCTGTGAACAGCTTGAGGTACTTCTCTGGATTACATCCATTTCCCATAGGAAACGTTTGTCACCACAGCTGTCTGTGGACACCAGATTTCCAGTGAGAGCTCTATTTCTCATGGGGACTGCTGCATCTGATGATTAAAATTATCAACATATTTCTGAGAGAGAATTTTACTTCTCCTCCAGCACTGTGGTTCATTTCAAGTGCTGAATCCAACATAATTTTTGCCAAAAACCCCATCAGATTTGTCACCATTGCAAGCACAGAATTTTCTCCTCTTACCACCTTCAAATTTGCTATTTTTTCATGCTGTTAATCCAGCTCTAAAAAGGTCACAAGCAGGTGCTTCCATGTATCAGAGACTCACAACCAGCTAAGGAAAGAGGTTTGATCAATCACCTCAAAACAGCTGCCAAATACTCTGCTACCTCCTCAGCAGGCTCTTATTCCACACAGGAGTTCCTCTCAGGACAGAGCTGAAATACTCCTTGACGGGATACAACCAAAAGAACCTGGGCTCAGAAAAGTGCTTTCCACACAGAACAATATATTTGAAGTTTTGCACAGTTGCCATGTAAGGGAAAATAAATTTGGAACAGTCATGCCAAAACACTTTCCCTTGAGCACTGCTAAAGCAGGAAAAGTTACCACTGATTTCACTTTGCAGAGGTCCCAATCAAACCCTGTATTTATCATCAGTCAAGGCAACTGGCAACTGCCCTGTCTTTTCCTAAATTCCTTCAAATTGTCCAAGTTTCTGTCTCAAATGAAGTTCGTCAGTACAACACTGCCCCCGTGTGCTGAAACCAAAAATTGACACAGTTTAAGCTGATCGACATACATACCAACATTTCCTTAGTTAATAGGCATTTACTACGCTTTTCCCTTTCAAAAATGAAGCAGAATCTGTCCTGAGTGTTCAGAGTGCCTAATCTGATCAAAACCAGGAAACTCAGCTCATTTTTACACACTTGTTACTGCCCTTTTGGCAGGAGAACTAAACACTAGGCTTAGTTTAAATCTACCTGCTGCTTAGTTCTACCCTGGAAGTCCAGAAGAAGCAGATCCCCAGTTTGTCTCTGAAGAAAAATTTTATGAAATAACGTGGGCCCTCCTACCTTTCACAGAGACCCAGTGTGTGACTTGCTGATGGCCATACAGGAAGCATGAAAAGGCTGAAAAAGAAATGCTCCTTTTACCTTGGTTCCTAGTCTTATCACTGAAGAACTTCTCTTTTCCTTCCAGGCAGGGCTTTATGTAAGTGTCAGGAGGAGTGTCAGGAATTTCAAATAATGGGCATCCTTCAGGCACCAGTGGGCCCAGCTTCTTCCTCTCCCCAGGAGTCCTGAAGCCATTCACCTCAATATGCAGTAGGATGGAACAAAACACAAGTGTTAAAAGACACAGCTCTCCTGGATCAGCTCAGGACTCCTCCAGGAATGAACCATTCCCTCTTGGGGTAGCAATTCCCCTGGAAGTTTATTATATAAAAAAATCAGGAAAAAAAACAAATCAAAAATATGGCTTTCCTATACTTATCTACAATCAGCTGGGGCTGACTGTAACTTATCCATCTCCTCAGCTCTGGAAAGTGTCAGTCTGGCATCTAAAAGAGGAAATAACAGGAGGGAAAACATGTTGAGGCTCTGCATGGTATCAAAGGAATTGCAATCATCAACTAACATTCAAAAGGTGCTTCCAGAGAAAAATTCCTAGGGCTACACAGGGAACCTCCACTCACATTGCCAGTTGGATTTCAGTTTGTCTTCATTCCAAAACACAGAATCAGCTTCTTTGCCTGGATAGGCCTGAGGTAAAAATGTGAAAAATCAGGCAGAGAAAGGGGAAAACAGAGATCTGAGAGTGAAAGGAAGGAACAAAGCTGAGAAACAGAAGTAACCTGTGAAATTAATCCACATCCTTCTGGTGTTGGAGAAGGCACTTGTGTTTGAAGTCTGAAAGGAAAGAACTTTCTTTGGAGAACAGGAAAGACTGTCCATTTAATATGGAGCTTTGCTGTGTTGCTCAGTTTCTCAAAGCAAACTGAAAAGCAACAAGCCAAGGTGAGGAAGGGATCTGTCCCTTCAAGGGGAGCACGAGTGCTGCCACAACCCAAGGATGTGAACCCAGGGTGTCTGAACTCAGAACTGCAGATTTACCCCCTGCATCTGAATTCTCATCTATCTGATATCACCACTCTGCTTAAAACAGAGTTCCAATCAGGAACCAGGAACCAAAAAAAGAGTCACCACAACTGTACAACATTCCCACCCTATTAAGACAATGATTAAACAATTTAAGCTACTGTTAGAATCTTTAACTGTAGGGGGATAGAATATAAGAAAATAAAGATAGTGCAGTAATCTTACCCCTAAGGAGCCAATTACCAAAGATTAGGAACAGGCCTGACTTTAACAGGCTACAGCTGTAACCAGTGAGAGGAAGAGTGCTATAAAAGAGTGGGGTGGCTGGTTGAGAAGGGAATTGAAGTTAGGTGACTGCTTTGTGAAGAAGAAAGAGTCAGTGCTCTGAGGAGCTGCCCACAAGAAAGTACCAAGAAGGTCTGAAACTTTTGCAATAAGAAGACAACAGTATAGAACCCCTGCAGTAAGATGACAACATTTAACCAACTCTGAAGTGGCTGGTGGGTATGGCCCAGCTATGTGAGTAGTCTCTGCTGGCATAAATCACTCCAATCCCCTCCTCTGAAGCTCTACCCCCTCAGGGAGGAAGGGATTATTTTAAACACAAGCAGTTGCTACTTGTATCTTGATACCTTTTCAGAGGCACTTCCAAATAGGAAGAAAGTTATGCAGGAATTTGATCCTAAGAAAGTTATTCTATTACAAGAATGATAGGGGTGCTCCAGACCTGGACTCCCAGGAAAGAAGGGATAAAAAAAAAATGCACCTACAGTCAAGACAGGTGCTATTCTGCAAAAAAGCACCTTACCAGGATCCCGATGGGGAAAAGATATCAAGTTTCCTGCTGAAGCCAGGCTTTAAAAGACACTTGGGGGAGAAATCAAGCCCTGGGTATGGAGTTTATTGGCTCTCCCTCATGCACATGATCGGCTGCTGAGGGAGGAGTTTGTTCCCAAGGGAGTAGAAGGGTGGAGTAAGGAGTAGGTGGCTCCCAGCAGGGCTAGGGAAGTTGGATGGGCAGCCCTCAGCACGGAAAAGCCAGGAGTAAAGGCAGGGTGATGAGTGCCTCCCTTCTTTCCCAGCCCCACAGTGAAGAGCAAAACTTCAGTGCCCCATCCCAAATCCCGGAGAAACAAAGCTCATAAACTGCCTGCCCAGAGGTAAGTGCTTGTCCCCTCCCAGGTGAGTTTTCATGCTTTATTAACACCTGGGACTGTTGGAGGATTAAAATATCATTTCAGGATATCATAAAGCTTCAGGATATTCTAGGGCATTGTATTTACCTAAACACTCATTTATCTCTTATCCCTATAGGTAAGAAAAATCTTTTTGTTGCTGCCTCTTCTGTATGGTGCGATAGAAGTCTTTCCTTGAGCTGTTTTCTACTTGGGATTGTAGTGCAGCAAGGAGAACGGGGAGCTGAGGTCTGTTTTCAGCTGGATAATTCTTACTTCTGTAGTAGTTAATGTAAAGCCATTTTTCTCCTTTTGTATGTCTTTCAGCACCAGGTGGATGGTTTTTTATTTTGTAAATGAAAATTGTGTGGCACCCTTGAGGAATAGTTATGTGTTTTAAATCTTAGTGAGATATTTAAACAAATTAACATATCTCTCTGTCTCTTGAGTTTTCTTGGTCTTCATCTTTCCAGCTGAGGATTTTGTTTTGGGCTGAGTTCATGCAGCTGTCCCAGGAAACTTGTATCAAGGTGGTCTTTTGAATAATCTGAAAGGACCAACAGCCTATGGACACCAGTGTGTTCATTCCTGAAACTGAGATCCAAAATGTCAGACAATGTAATTTCCTTTGCTGAAGCGATTACCTCTTGAATCTACACCCTCTCTCTCACCTTGAAAATACTAGGGAACACAGGAAGTTGTCCTCTCTGCTGAGATGGGTGTAAAATTAAAAATATTCTAGTTTGTATTACTGAACTGGATTTAGGGCAAGATGCCTTTCAATCTTTTGCTTCTGACCCTCTGGGCTTCTCTTTGGTGGGAGAAAGGCTAAGTCCCCTCACACGACTTCTGCCTTCAATCAGCTCACGGTCACCCCTCCAAAACATCCCACCTTTCTGGCCAAATATCACATGGAAAATAATCTAAACCCTTCCTTATCCCCGTGAGGGGATTTTTTTTCAAGCCTCAAGCACCAACATGGCGAAACCACCTGGGACCCACAACCACAAAATGGTGCCCACGCCGTGAGGGGACAGCGGCCATGTTGGGCCTGAGAGGCTCGGCGCCGCGATCCCTGATGCAGCCAGCGGGTCTTCCAGAAGGAGCTAGCAGCTCGGGATGGCTCCTTCTCGGGGAGGAGCTTGGCGGCTCTCCCTGGGGCGGGCTGGGGCGGCAGCAGCGCCCTAAGAAGCGAGGAGCCCCGGGAGCGCGGTGTCCCAGCGCGCTGAGGGGACGGAGCTGCCCGGGCGCCCCTCGCGGCCGGAGGCGGGAAGCGGGAAAACGACGGGGCCTGGCCTGCCTGAGGACACGCGGCTTCTGGCGGCGCCTCGGAGCTGCCGTGCCTGCCATGGCGAGGCTGAGGGGCTTTTCTCCTCTGCTTGCCTTTCTGGCCCCTCAGGGTCGGACTCTGGAACCAAGGGCTCCGACTTTCTCCTCAGTGACGCACCCTCGGGGCGGCTGTGTCAGGTTTGTTGAAGGTGTTAAGTTAGCCAGGTATGGCAGGTGCTGCTGGGCCTCTTGGCCTGCAGTGTAGTCACCAGTGCTCCAGAGGACGAGTAACTCAGGAAAATCCAAATAAACGGAACAAGAAACCTGTCAATACCATCTGATTTAAAAATGCACTGATTTAAAACTGCCACTAACAGTTTTCCTCTCCTTTCATACTCCCTTTCTCTCTCTCTGTCTCTTTCCTCTTCTTTTTCTCTTTTTTCTCTTCTTTTTCTCTTCTGCCTGCATCTGGATCTGTCCTAAGAAAACAAACCAGAGGATTTGGAAAAGGAGAGAAACTTACCTCCCCATAAATACCTTTAAGTCCTCCTGCAGTTTTAAAGTTAGGTGGGCAGAATTAATTTTGTTACATAAAGTTGCCTCTTAATAGATTAAAAAGTAAATGCATGTCTTTTCTTCACAGGTGCTGTTCCAATGAACAAGAATATCCAGGAATTAAGGTAGTACACAGGATTTGTTAGTTATTAGAAAATTCCTATTCCTGCTATGTGTCGTGGTTTTTTTTTTTCCCAGAAGATGGTGCTCAAATTTAGTGGTTTTTATATGCACTTGTATGTCTAAGATTTGAAAGTTTCTCCCACAGCAGGATCATAAATTAGTTTGAAAATTGATAGCAAACAGTGATTTGATTTACTGATTGAGTCCAACTGATGAGTCAAACTGATACCACACCCTCAGGAATGGAGTAAATAATCCATTGCCTGATCAGTTCCAGTGAAATAAGACAGTATGAATTGGCTCATGTTTCCTTCCTTTTGTAATCAAGGTTTTAGATAACCAAACTTTCCTCTTATTCTACAGTTTCTTTCAGAAAGGTGGAGATGTGCAGAAGAGGCTGCATGAAGTGAGATGAAATTTGGGGCAGCTTCTTAAATTTAGGTGAGTCCTTGTCACTACTGAGTCTTTGGGCAGTTTCACCAGCACTATTTTGAGCAGTCTCTTTTTGATTTAAGTCATGCAGCAGCATCAAGTGAGGTACCTATTCTCTATTTTTTTTTATTCTTAAAGCATAACCAGACATTTTTCACATGTTCCATGGAGAATTCCCTTGGGATGGGGTGAATAGGAAATAGCAAGCAATGTTTTTGAGGAGTTCAATAATCGTTCCAATAAAAGATGTTTATTTGCTCTTTCTTATGACTTTCTGCTGCTCTTTCCTTCCATGCTGATCATTTTCTGGTTTAGTTACTGCCACAAAAATTCTATTTTGGAAGAAAATTACTTTTATAAGCGTTGCTTAGGTGGACACGTGGAATTTGTTGGGACATCAGTTCCACCATTAAAAGAAAAGACTGACAGTAATTTTGGTGGTTAAATCAGTTTTTTCTTGCTGGTTTCACTAAGAGTTTTGTCCTTTCTTGTTTATGATGTCCTAATTTTTGCCCTGCCGTCCACTTGAGTTACACAGTAACCCCTTCAAAGTTAAAACATCCCCATCTTGATACTTAATAACACAACATCGAAGTTACTATGTTTCTGACAAGTGAAAGAAGTTACTTTTTGCCAAGAGGAAATGATAGCCAGTGTTTTCTTTCGGGAGGAGGATTGAGCAGCTCAGAAATGACCACGAGGTGGCAGCACCGCCTCGCAAAACTGGCATTTGCCTGCAGCTTGCAAGTAGCAGCCAAAGCCTGCTGCAGACAGGTTGTTAAGTCTGGGGTTTGATTGTTGTGTAGGAAATGTTAAAACTAACATTAGTTTGACAGAAAGCTTAATCTGCTACTACACTCCACTCTCTGCCCTATTCTTTTGGTTTCTCAGTGCTTTTGTTTAAGTGAAGCACTGATTGCATAGACTGTGAGGTGAAGAGCAAAGGGATTAAAACAGAAACCCCACAAAACCACACAATATAGAGGAGAGAGAAAACATCCATGTGTTAGGCAGGCTCGGAATGAGGAGGCTGAGGTTGCTTCTCCTTCGATGGTTCTTACAGCTTCTAATTTTTCCACCTCAAACTTCCCATAGAGAACAAGCAAGGACCCCGAATTTGATGAATCCACATCACGTCTGTCACCTGGAATCCACAGTTTGTCAGCTCTGTTCCCAGTTGGGAGAAGTTAAGAGGATCTGTAAAAACAAGGTGTGTATGGATTTGCCCTGTTAGCACTGGTGCCAGATCTGAAATGTTCCAGAGACAGGAGGGAAGCCTCTTGATGAGGGATTGCTTCAGAAAAAACTGTCTGGACAATAGGATAAATTTCATTAAGGTAAACTTGGCACATAAGAGTATCTTTATTTAATAGCCTTGTAGACTGGTCCATCTCATAAACTGGCAGAAGTTGCCTCCTTTCAGAGAAAGTGAACACTACTTGGTACAAAACATGTTTGCCTGGAGATTTCTGAATGAAGCCATAGTAAAGGAATAGTCTTTGGTGAAAAAAGGACTTTTTTTCCCCAAGTGTAATTTTACCATTCCAATCAGCATTTATGTTGTAGATAAGGGTCTTCTGAAGAGCTCTGGATCAGGGTGGAAGCCAAATTACTCTCCAGAACCTCAACTAACTCTGAAATGAAACTGAGCTTGATCACTAAAATAAGGCAACACAATTAGGAGTACACACAGGGAATAACTCTGTTGGGCCAAAAGATAACATTTGTGCTTCTTTCAAGTAGGACCTAGAAGAAAACTGGACGGAATGGAATTTACTGTTTAAACAGAATGCTTTAAGAGAATTCTTCATGAATATTTGCCCTTTTCTAGGTCCAAGACTTTGAGAAGCAGTTGTACCTAGCTCATTCTGAGACAGCAGAAGCTCAGGCAGCACTCAGAATTCCAAACTGAGGACACTGGTTATTTCTCAGACAAGAAATACAGGATATGGTAGTCCCATGCAGGTCAGCATCCTCAGAAGAAAAATCACTCCAGGCAGCATTTAATTCTCTTTGGTGAGAAGGGATTTGAGTGCACATGGGGGTGCTGCTACAAGAGAATGGCAGTCGTGTTCATAAGCTACGCCTGGGGAGTTTAATTATTCTTTAAAGCCATCAGCTATCAACAAGTAGTTGACAAGTAGTTGGTCTGTTTCACTCTGGTTTTCTTTCTTGCCCTAAACTGGGATTTTAAGTAGTGGTGTCCATTCGTCTTTGTGGTTATTTTATATAATTATGTATGTTACACATGCTTGTTTTTTATGTAAGCAGTGTCAAGGATGAGAAAGAAGCCAGAATATGTGAAATGGAGGCCAAGCTGAGCAAACTGGAGCTGGAAAAGATTCAACTGGTTAGCACATGCACCAAGAGGCTCCAGGCACTGAATGATGCAAAACTGGAAAAAGATGATCTCCTGCAGGAACTCTAGGCTGGCCAGAGGGAGCTGGCAGGCCTTGCACATGGGGAGCCTCAGCTCAGCTCCCACAGCTGCTAATTTGGGCTCATGTTAAAAATAAAAGAGCAGCCTGCTGGCTGAATCCAAATATGGCTGCTGGTACAGCATGAGGTTCCTGCCAGCCCAGAACGGTCAGATTGTTCCAGGGAGCTATGTGGGATTCTGCCACTCAAGGGGGGGACACAATCTTAATGGCCCATCTCACTATGAGCAGAAATATTTAAAACTGGGTGAGTCAGGAGATGAAAAAAGCAGATCTAGTAAATCACAGAAGAGCAACCTGACCCTTTTTTCAAGAGTGGTATGTAACAGCAGTACTGGATCCCATTAACCATCTATGGCCAAATTATAGTGCAGCTTGGTTTTGTTGCAAATTTGCCACCATGGAAGGATATTGTTCCCTTCTGGGATGTTCTGGTGTGCATGTTATGGCTGCCAGGCTTGTATAAGCAGTTGCTTTTGTGAGCCTGTCAGCAAAGGCATCCTGCAGTATTTCTGTGCTGATAGCAGGAGGTAAATACAGCACGCCTGTGTGCACCTTGTTTTTGTCAGAGAGAGGACAGCAAAGAGTGCAATCCCCCAAAAGTTAGCACAGTTCATTCATGCCCTTTGTGTGTTCTGTTGCAGGCATCCCTGCAGTTTGCAGAGTGCCAGTGCATCATGCAGTGCCAGGAGCCATGCACTGCTGGCTGCAGCACACCTTGGATGTGAGAGTGAGTGCTTTCCTGGGAAGCATGGGCCCAGCTGCAGGTTTATTTGCTTTGGGGCCTGGCTTTAGGTTAACCTCTTCTGTGCAAACAGCTCTCAAAAGTCTGTGTTCTGAAACCCTTTTCTGTGTGGAATTCCTCAGTGCTGCACATGTCCATAATTCCAGGTTTTTGGAGTGCTATTTGCAGTAATGACAACAAAATATTAGATGGAGTCCAATCCCTATCTATACTCCTTAGATGGATAGAGGATATTTTTTACTTTTGCCTTATTTCTAACCGTGGACTCTTCAGGCTGCAGTGAGGCTACTGCTCTAAATGAAGGGTACCTTGGGAGGAGCAGTTTCATCACAAGAAATTATCATTCATTTTAGTGACTCACCCCAGCTGCTGGCTTTGAAAGAGGAACAAAGTGCTATATTCAAAATACAACTCTACATAAGTGCGGTAACCGTGACTTTAAAGTTCCCGCCTGCGCCGCCGTCCCCGCCTGCCAGCAGACAGAGCGGGAGGAATTCGCGGTTTCTCGGTTCGGCGCGCGGGAGCCGCTCCGCTGACAGTGGCACGCTGGATCGGCTGTCAGCTCTAGAGGCGGACAAAAAGGCACGGGACCACAGACAGGGAATGGGGAGAGCGTCCCCCCGACCGGGGCCAGTCCAGATTTTATTCCAGAACGAGGAGTACACCCAGGGGAAGCCACCGGATCGAAGGGCGGCGGGGGGAGGGAATACATGTGTTATATAGGAGAAACGGGAGGGGGAGAGCTCAGACAGCCAGCAAATGGGAGCCCATGGTGAGTGCGGGCTTTTCAGAGAGACGGAACGGGTAGCCAACCGAGAGAGCTCAAAGGTGGGAGCCCGGTCCCCGGCCCAATAATTCCGTGTATAACACCGAAGTTTCTGGATAAAAGGGGGGCATTTGGGGGTGACAGGGCGCGGGCTTCCAGCGTAACTGGTGATTGACAGATAACTGGGAAAGAGGGGGAATTCCAGACAGAACCAGTATACAGAAAAAGGGGGTAACAGAACATTCCAACTTCAACCGGGGGAGCATAATAACACATAAGCAATACAAAAAGTGCTTCAGAGGACGAATGACCAAGGTGGGGAACTTTTGTTTTTCCCCAGGAGCTGCAGGGCCCAGGCTACTCCTCAGCTTCTGCCTCAGGGAAGCTGCAGCACTCTGTGCCTCAGTCCCACCTGCTCTCTGCTGTCTGGCCACATGCCCTGCACCTGCCCAGCTCTGCCCCTCAGGTGAGTTCCTGCCTCAGCATGGACACCAGCATGTCCCAAACAGCAAAAATAACATGGAAGTTTTTCAGGGAAGAGCATCTGCTCTTCATCAGCATCTGAGAGCAAATTTGTAACGCCTAAGGTGAAATAATTCCTGTAGCTTCACATGTGCTGGGTCCTTTCAGATTTTTTTTTGGTGTAAAAAACAATGTGACAACTATAAAATCCTGTAGACTATGCTAAGAGTTTATTTTACCTCTACCACAAATAACATTCATGGACTATTAAGTCTGAAGGTAAGTGGTTTGGTTTTCACTTTTTTTTTGCTGTTTATCACATTTGACAGTGAAAATAGATTTGTGCTTAGTTGTTGATACATTTAATCATCTGCTTGATATTTGAATCTTCCTCCAACCTGGCTTTTACTGATTTTGATCAGTTTTATCCACACCATTTTTCTTCCTTTTGATTTTGTACGTCTACCTTTTAGATTTAAATTAAATACACTGATTTTTCATTACAGAAAACATCAACTTTAACCTCTCATAAAAAAAAAAATACTTTAGATATTTTCTTCATAGATTTTGTGTAAATCTCCTGAAGTGACTTGATGTTTCTCCCAGGTATTTTCATTAATTTCAGCCTCAAAACCCATAGGAGGCCACAAGTTAGTGCAGGCAAGTTTCAGGAAGATTTTCTGGTTTGCTTCCTGATGTGGTGGCAAATATTTCCATCAAGGAACAAAGGATAGTTCCTTCTGTGAAATCCCTGCAGCATCAGGCACTCCCATTCTCTCTTCTCAGTGTTAATCAATTTATACTTCTGAACATAAAGAAGGAAAAAGGACTTATTTTTAATTTAGTACTACAGTGAGGACCCAACAGGTTGCAGGAGCACTTGAATCAAAGTCTACTTAAATCTTCTTAGTTCCTGCATCATTAGTTATTATAGAAAATGAAGCAGCTGCAACACTTGAGACAGACTTGGTTGGGTGATAGTCAGGTTTCCTAGCTGGAGTGTGGAAAAGGAGGATTTGGTCTGACTCAAAGTCACTTTAACCCATTATGAAGCTGAGGATTTGTTGCCCATATAAGCCCTGCTGAAACCAGTGTTTTCACATTAAAAATTACTTTTATTTTAAAATGAAAATAGGGTAGCAAAGTTTTTCCAATGTTCTGAGTTTTTCCATCTCTAGGTGGAGCAAAGGTCAGTGGGAGTAGTGCTTTGAACATGTGGAATGCTGAAAAATCCAGTTTTCATTGAAACAAAGGGTTCTTTGAACCAGGCCTTTGCCTCAAGTCCTGAGCAGTAAAATGAGAATAATTTTGCACTTGATGTCCGTGATGGCTGTGGCAATGAAGGGGTTTGTATCTGCAGACAGCTCAGCTGCTGCAGAGTTTGCATGGCAAACATGGAATGAGTTTGCCTGGCAAATGCCCCCAGGTGCTCCTGTGTCTCCCTTCAGTCCAGCGGTATCTGGGGTCACAGGTTAAAAAGGACAAAACAAGAGTCAAGGGGGAGAAAATACATGCATTTGGATGAGTTGAGGCAAGAGCTGACAACAGAGTGCCTTTGCAAATACTTTTTAACTGAGTTATTTCATTTCAGAAGCCTACCAAGCTGGACGTTTTGAAGGAAGAACCATTGCAGGATCTGAAGAGGATTCTTCAAGAATTAACAAGCTCAGACAGTGAACTTCCCTCTGTGGATCTCAGCAGCCATGGTGGGAGAAAATGCCCTTTAACAACCATAAGGAATGCAGGGTAAGAATAATAGGTTTATTTCTGTTGTGTGCTGTGTACTTACAGTGCCCTCTGAAACTGGGATCTGGCTCTTGACATGCTTCAGGAACAGTGTGGGATGTGTTTTTGCAAGGTCAGGTTTACACATAAACTTGAGATAATCTGGAAGCTTCCAAAGCTTCTGTTGTTTGCCAGGTCACTCAGATGCTTTAGGTGGAAGGGAAATAGAAGTTGACCACACCATTTGCCTTTAGTGCTTGCTTTTATTTTTGTTCAGAACTCCTTTCTTCTTTTCCTGCCATATGTAAATATCCAAATGCCGGATTTTTTTTTTTTTTTACCAAACACATGATAATGACAGCAGTACATGAAGTTGAAAAATCAATACAGCATGCAGTCTGATGTTTCTAATCCAGAGCATATGCATAATTCATAAAAAAAATGTAATCCATGATTTTTGATTAGGATTAAATCAAAACTGCAGCTGGAGAGGCTGCTGCTGCAAGCACAGTGGAAAAGCACATTTTAGGACAGTGAGAAGTGCTTTGACTTAGCTGAGTAACCTGCCTCTCACAGTACTCCTTTGAGGTTCAGTTTCTAAGGCTTTTTTAATACAGCCCTAATGCTGAGCTTGTTTGTCTTGTTTTATTCATAATGCTAAGAGCTTCCTGGGGGTTATAAAACAAAGCTTTCATGTCACTTTCATCCCTCTAAGCAAGAGCTCTGAAACATATTTACATTGTTTTTTTTTCTTCATTTCCATGGCTAAGACCTGGAGACTCCATATGAGAGCTTCACACTGTCACTGTGGGTGCTGGCTAGCATGACCACACTTCAGCATAACCCTTCCAGAATGCAGGTTTTGCCCTCATTTTGCTTTCAGGTGTCCTTTCTGCTCACATCCTGCAGATCCTCAGTCCCAGAGTGTTTCCCTGCTCCTTACATCCCTTGGTAAATTTTCCTGGCCGCACTGATGTCAAACTGGAGCATTACAGAATATTATGGAGAATGTAGTCCCAACATAGTATTTTTTCCTAGGAATTTACTCAAATACCTCTTAGCAGGTGGTATTACAGAGACTGTATTGCAGTTGGTACAAAAATCTGTATCTTGTTAGAAAGCAGCTCCTCAGAGGCTGACATAAGCACACCCAAAATTGGTAACTTCCATGTTACTTGTGTAATTAGCATCCATAGCATTGTCACATTTTTGGAGCCTAAATTTTAGGCTCTTGAGTTCTTTATTTGGATACTTGCTCTTAACCACCCCACCCGATGAGCTTGCAGCCGGCCCTGCTGCCTCACCTGAGCCCAGCCCAGCCCCAGGGAAGGTTGGCGCTCCCCAGGGAGCAGCCACAGGAATAGGTATGTCCAATCCCACATCCTGATCAGGGTGCCTTCACCCCCTCCCAGTTCTGTTCAGGCAGAAGGTTTAATCTGTGATAAATGAATTGTGAGTAAAGCATAGCAGCTAATTAATCTATTACACAGTCAGAAGATAAATTTCATGCGCCACTAATTTTAAGGCCTGTTTAGTTGCTTTATTCAAATTAAAATGCTGTAAGGATGCTTGACATCAGTACTTGCAATAAAAAATGTTTGTAATAGCTGTTGTGGTTCCTGTAACACATTTAGTCAAGTTCTGGGGTTTACTGAAAATGTTGGTGTAGATTTTATTTCATAGGAACTCCAATTTAAAGGGAATGTTTCGATAATTTATTATGGGCTTTTTTATTATTACTGATGATAATATTTTTTCTCTAGCTTCTCAGCCCATGGAAACTAGTGAGCCCACATCAAAGAGGCTACAGAACAAGATGGAGAGCCTGCAAAACCTGGTGGAATCATCACAGATAAAAAACCAAGGTGCCAGTACTTACCAAAAATATTCCTGTTTTATTGAAAAAAAAAGCCATTCTCCAGAAACTGCTGTTGGTACCTGCCGAAGCACTGCCTGTGCTTTTACTAGCACACACTAGTTTAACTTGTGCATTATCCTGCTCCTGGTAGAGTAATTAGATTAACTCCACAATGCCCCTTAACTCTAATAAGCTTCAGGATCCTTAACATGTCAAACATGGCAGCTGCTCAGGGGTGTCCTCATGTGCTGTCATGGCCAATTACAGGGAATTTTTGACAAGCTGATGATGCTTTCATGCAAACTGCAAGATTTCCAAAACTTAGTTGCATGAGCTCCTGGCATGGCAGGATGCCAGATGAGATGTGGTTTATTTTCTCTGTGCTTTTTCTTATTGCGTATTCCAGTCTCTTCCCCTTTTCTCCTTTAAGTCTCATTGCACAGTTTTGGGAAATTATTTCCCCTCATCACACAGTGCGTTTGTGTCAGGGACATACAAGTGACCTGATGTAGGTAAAACTAATCAAGTTATTTATATAAATAAGTCAGAGCTAAGTGTTCTAATTTTTGTTCTTTGCCATCCATTAATATCCTCAGTGGCTTGTATGTAGTCACATAAAGAATTGCAAACTGAGGCTGCATTTGTAAGGGCTTTATAGGTACAGCATAACTTGTTATGGGAGGACTCTGTGAAGCTTCAGCTGGCTGTACCTGAAACCTCAGCCTTTGGAACATAAGGTGGTGTTCAGCTAATCTGTTCTTCTGCTATTTTCAGCCATGTCTCCAATGAGCAGAACTCAGGAGGTGAAGACAAAGAAATGCAAGGAAAAGGAGAGAAAGCTGTCCAAGTGAAGGCACTGTATGCATTAGTGATTGCTTTCATGTAGGTACATTGTGTTTAAGTTGGTTTTAAATATTAATAATAAAAGCCCTCACAATTTTTTTAAATTCTTGTTTATAGCTCTTATTTTAAATTAGCAGGAAGTACAGAGCAGAAGGGAACTTTAAGGATAATTTCATCTCCTTCCAACCCCTTGCCACAGGCTGCAGCACCTTCCACTATCCCAGGTTGCTCTAAGTCCAATCCAAACCAGCCTTGGACACCTCCAGGGATGGGGCAGCCACAGCTTCTGTGGGCATCCTGTGCCAGGGCCTCAGCACCCTCACAGGGAAGAATTTCTCCCTATGTCGAAGCTAAATTCTTCCTGATGAAGCTTGAATTCCACACTGTACCGTGATTCATTTAAGAAGAATGGACTCACCCAACTTGTGTTTGCATCTTGTGTGGGGAGAAGAAATTACTGAGTTGCTCTTCAGCTGTCCTCAGTTACTGCCAACAGTATTTTAATTGGAGGAATTTTTTTAGTTTTCCTTATACTAAAGATACTTTTTGCAACAGTGTTGCAAATTCAGACAAAAGATTCGTAAATACATCTCCCCTTTCCTAGAAATCAGTTGCATTGAAAATTAAAGGATTGGATTAGATGGCACATGAATCACAGTTTGGACTTGCCACAAATACTGGACAAATCTTCCAAAATTTTCTTAAGGGGAGAGTCAGGTGTAGAGAATAAGAACCCCTAGGAAAGGTCACTGTGAAGTGCACTTCCAGTTTTGGTCAAGGAGCCAAGCTAAAAAAGAGTTTCAGAAGCTGCATCTGTGTGCCAAGGGCAGGGGGCAGGTGGAGGGGTCAGAGAGAAGGGAGGGACATCTGCCAGTGCAAAACAGCAGCTTAACATCATTTGGAGATGGCATTCAGAGAGTTGGGGACAGGTCTGGGCTTCCCCCTGCCACCAGCAGCAGGCAAGGAACAGGCTCATAGACACATGAGCCTTAGAGCAGCTGAATGTATGCAGCCCTTGTTATTCCATGTCCTGCAGGTGGATGGCACAGCAGGACTGTTGGGCCAAGCTTGCCCACAGCAGGGACACCACAGATGGCAACCAGCCCCTGGGAGAGAAACCTAACAGCAGGCTCATAGGTGCAGAGACTCCAAAGGGTGAGTTCCATTCCCAGAGACAATGTGAGATGGGCATGGGTTTTGCAAAGCAAAATAGCTGCAGTGAAGGTTTTTGCTGGGGACTTTAAAATGGCTAATGCCCAGTCCTCTCAGGCTGCTTGCACAGCTCACCATCCAGCTGCAGCATTCAGCATTTGTGCACCAAACTACTTGACAAAAAGGAGTAGTTTGTGTTTCACATAAAAGCAATCAAATTCTGTCTAATTTGACAGAAGTTGGTTGTCAGGGGTATGAGCAGGTGAACTTTAAAGGTAGCTCTGTGATTGCAGGCTTTGTCAAGCTGTGAGTGAGGCAGTTTTGTTTGCTTGGACATGTCCTGAGCCACTGGCTGTTAGATCCACGCAGGAATGTCAACACTAAGTTGTTTGTCACATATAGCTGCACTGGTCTCACAGCCAGGACATTGTATTAGACAGCTATCAGCCATTCCAGCAGCATCTTTTATATGCAGCAAGGCAACTTTGTTTAAATCTGCCTTCACCTTTGAGCAAATATTGTTCAATAATGAGAAAACATACCTGTGAACTTGGAGAAAATACTAATAGGTTCCTCCAGAAAAACTGAAGTCCAGATTTCTTTCTTTCACCATACCCAAACCATTTAATTTACGTACCACAGGTCCTGCTGGGACTGTCATAATAACTTAAAGGCTTTTTTAGCAAAAGCTCAGTGCAGGTCTTGGTAGAAACCCTAGCTGATCATTCAGCAAGGTGATACAATCATGAGGACTGTGTTGTCTGTGGGATCAAAGCACAGGGTGCTTAATTAAAAAATTAAGTTGTTCTCAATTTAAAAGACTTCTTGGGGTTGGTCTGTTTGACATGTTCACCATTGCATTAGAGAATCTATTCTCGCATAGGTTAAGGAGCTTTCTGGTGAATAACTTAATCTAATAGCACAGTTAATCTCCTCAGACAAGCCTCAGGCGTGCGTATAAATACGCTCAGGCGGCAGCTTTGACCTCAGGGATTCCTGAAGAACACCTTCTGTTGCTGCTGAATATTACCTGTAGTATCCTCTTCAGTTTCTTGTGAGAAAAGCCAAGTGCTAAGAATGCAGCTGAGGTTTTTCTGCTGGATAAAAATGAAAATTCCAAATTGCGTATTGGAATTGGCCTAACTGTCTCTCCCTCCTCACCCTCCCCTCAATACCCTCCTGGGGTTCCTTGAGCTATTTCCAGGCCAGGTCTGCAGGAGCAGGCAGCTCAGCCCTCCCTCACTGAACAGCTGGTATCCAAGTCCCAGTAAGAACATTGCCAACACTTGTTCTTCCCAGCAGCTCTAGCACTGTCCCACCAACTGGATGCCCATTAACCCACCAGATGCAGGAGGTCAGCTCTGAAGTTCATCTTCCAGTCTTTCACCAAAGCTATTCTATTTCACATGTCCAGGCTGCTCTACTGCACAGAGCAGGAAGGCATTAGCAAAGGCATTTAGTGATGTCCTTTTTGAAGTACCTCTTCCAAACTAAAGTTGTAATTTGTATACTTGCAGATCTACAAAACTCTGCTCTCCCAGACCAAACTCACTCAAGGCAAAGGCTGTTTGCAGGCTTGGTCTTGTAATGCTCGGTTCAGCATCATGGAGAGAGGAGCTTGCTCAAGTGGCAGCATGTATTTGTACCTAAAAATACAAAAGGCAGGGAAGCAGGGCAGCTTTCTGCTTCTATCCTATAAAGATACCAACTAGCTGAAGCTGGAAGCATGCTACTTCATCTGGCTTACTAGAAGGCCACAGCTTAAAATAAATTCACGGTGAAAAGCTTAGGCTTAAAAAAATATTTACAAGTTCAAGCCAAGTATTTGCTAACAATACTGTGGTACTGTTCATCAGTATGCCACCCCTCTCTGTTTCAGCCAGAACCCTAATCCCTGGCCATCGCAGTATTCCAGGTTTTTTTAAAAGCCTGTTCCCACCCTGACAAAGTAATTCATTAAGCCGAGACAGTCCTTTATGACCTTTGCTCTCCCCTCAGCCGGAGTGGAGCTGCCTGCCAAGCCTTTCATTTGAGCCGAGATGATTTCTGGACAGTAGGGGGTAGAGAATGAACTATTTTGGAGTTCAACCTTTTGTTACTCAAGAGGGAGGGCCACTTCTCAGCACTTGCTTAGCACTAAGATTTCAGGTCAAGTGGCTCACTTGGATCAAAGTTACCAAAATGAGTGAGGTCACTGGTCAACTGATAAAGAACTGTCAATCTGAAAATGTTTATTGTTTCCTTAATACATTACATAAATTAAAACACTTAAGTTCCTGTTACAGTGTTGGTAGTCACACCTCCCAGTATGCTGCCCAAGCCCAAGCAGTGGGTATCAAGATGCTTCCCATAGCCCCACTCAAAGCAACACTAACTCAAGTCCAGGGTCCAGATCCACCTGGGCAAGCAGGTGCTTGGAATGCTGCTCATGCCTTCTTAGCCTACCTTGTGTCTCTTTAGCATGCACTCAAAGTTGATTCTTCAGGTTGCCAAAAGATTTCCTAAAGAGATCTGCTGCTTACGTGGTTGGATACGGGATTTCCAGAGCTCTGCACTCAAGAGGGTCTCCTAGAGAAGAAGGGGAGCCCCCCTAAGGTTTAGGGGCTCGGTGGTTCACCTAGGCAGGTCTGCCATTAGACCAGCAGCTTCCACCTTCCCATTAATGGTATCCCCACCACTGATGAACAATTTGATCTTCGTGTTCAGTCACTAGGGTCCTGTTACCACATTCTTCCCAGCGTCTGACCTTGCCATTCTCCACCAAGATAAATTTCCACTCTACTCTGGTGTCTGCGGGCAGACTGATGGATTCGGACCAGAAGCCATCCTTGTCACGCTTGAGGGGCACGTAGCTGTGCCACTGGCCCAGACACTCGTGGTCCCCCGTAACACCGATGAGCTGTGTGTCAGAGTGGGTGATGTAGTGCACTCGGAAAGCCACGTGGATGTTCTGGAACATGGGGGGCACGGCTGCAACTCGCTTTGCTTTCGTGTCCCCGTCACAGCAGTCTCCTGGTTCCCACTCCTTGCTGTCTGAGTCTTCCATGCTACCATCCTTCCCTTCGACCAGGTGCTCAGAAACAACTTCCCACTCTTCATGGTCCAAGTCCCTCCTCTCAGCTGGCTGACACGGCTGCTCCTCACTTCTGTCCTTACACTCATTGTCAGAGGCCCCTGCCAAGTTCCTCAACCACCATCTGTCACTTGCCTGTCCCACCTGGGCTTCCACTTCGCCTGCCTGGCTGCCGGCCATATCAGCCGGATGCTCCCCCGCGTCCGTGACACCGCGCTTCGGGATCAGCTGCTCCAGCTCCACAGGTTCGCCCAAAACTGCACCGCTCGGGACGTGGTTAAGCTGTTCCCTTGAAACAGCTGCCAGATCCTCTCCTGGATTCCAAGGGCCGGACGGGGCAGCAGCCGCCACCTCCCGCAACCCCGGCTCCCTGCCCGCCGCAGCATCCTCTGCAAGTGACATTGAGGGAGAACGAGTTAAGTTGAGCGCCGGCAAACCCAAGTCCTCGCAGGCTCGGGCAGCCCGGGACACCCGCGGCATCGCCTCCCCATCCCGCTACCTGTGGTCACCGCGCTCGCCCGCCGGGGCCCCTCTCTGCCGGCCGCCGCCTCCTCGCCGCCCGCCTCGGCTCGCCCGTCGCTGTCGCCGTACCAGAACCAGGCGACGATGGCGGCCAGCAGCCCCACGAGCAGCGCCGGCCAGAGCCCCGCGCCCAGCCAGCCCCAGCCGTGGGGCTCGGCGGGCAGCGCGGCGGCGCGGGGCGGCCGCAGCACGGGCGGGCCGCGGTCGCGGGCCATAGCCGGGCGCTGCTGCAGCGGGACCCCGCCGGGGCCGCCCCCCCGGCGCCGCTTTAAGCCAGGCTTCGGATCCGGGGAGGAGCCGCCGCGGGCCGGGCGGGGCCGGGCTGAGCCGCGCAGCGGAGGCGGTGGGAGGGTATGAACTCCCAAAGTCAGAGCGGAGAAAGTTTTCCAGTCTTCGCGCGCCTGGGCTGCAAGGGACCTCTGGAGAGCATCTAAGCCCAAGCCAACCTGTCAAGGCAGGGTCGCACAGGGCAGGTTTAATTCTAGCAGTGCTGGTGGGCTTAGATGCTCCTACAGGGGTGTGCTGAGTGGGACTGATTTGCTGATAATTTTGATGCTTGTGCTGGTAACAATCCTGTTCTGCTCTGGTATCTTTGAGAAGTGAGATGAATTCACTGATTTTGTAACCTCTTCATCATATTCTAATGACTACAAGTGGTTTCCTTAACATTGCTCTGCTTCTGTGTTATGCTCAGGAAACTTTTTGGATTATCAGGAGCCCAGAGTCCATTAGAGCATGTGATGTTTACTTAAATTTACCTTCATTTTACTACTCTTGAAGTGATGATGTCAAACCCCATTTCAGAATTGAGAGGTTATACAGATAAATCTTAGTAGAAACCCGAGAAATTTAGTAAATGCACTTTGGGACTTTGTGTTTTGAACTGGCCATTCTGGAGTGACAAACTGTGAAAATGTTTATAACACTGAAGATTAGCAGCAGAGAAGGAGTGGGGGAGGCAATTCCACTCTGTTTGCTGCCTTTTTAAAATCCATTCTCTTTATCTGACCAAAGGTGTGGTCATGACTGACTCTCTAAAACCCACTGATGAGCTTTTGCCCAGTATCTCATTAGAGAAGAGAATGGCTAAGTGGATGTCCCAGTAAGTCTATTTCCACTGTGTGAACTTCTTAATCTTTCAGTGTCAGTTAGAGCAGTGCGCCCTCAGCTTAACGGGACTGTAAATGTCACTCGAATTTATAGAAGCACAAGTGTGCAGCCTCCATGGCTGGCATGGAGGAGGGTGGCTGTGCAGAGACACAGAATTCATGATCTAAATATCTTCCCTTTCTTTGCTTACCACAGTAGCTGAGGAACCGTCTCCTCCAGCAAAGTGCTGAGCTGGTGCTTAAGTCAAAATATCTATTTTGGTACTGGGCTGTCCTGGCATGGGCTGAAAGTGCACTGCTCACATCTCCTGCTCGGTGGCACAGGGGAAAGAAAGAGCTGTGGAGCCAGGGCACTTTCTCAGTGACTGAGGGCTTGAGTGCCCTCTCTTTTACCACTGTTGGTGCTTCAAGGTGCTCCTCAGGCTTGATGCTGAGAACAAACCCTTGGCTGTAATGGCCCATGCTGACACTGAAAGTTTGCAGCGTAGGCAATATTTTTGCTGTTCACTTACATTCATCTTTTTCCTAGCCTTCAAAACAACCAGTTCCCTGCTCTGTGTCTGTGCACTACCTTGCTAAGCTGGGATTGCCAGTCTGGGCACCTCCACACTGCTGTTCTGTAAATAGTATGTGTGCACTGCAATTTAGGCTTCCCTGTCACCTCCCTGCAGCAGAGCAGGCACAACCCATTCATTATTGTAGGATTACACTAAAAGGGCATCCCCCTGCCAGCCCTCAGCACAGCTGAACAAGGAAGAACTGAGAAGAGTCACTGGGGGCTGAGGTACCTCCTCTGAAGCAAATGCACAGACCATTGCAGACAGTAACTCTTCCCTTTGAAGGCCTTGGTTCCCTCCCCTCTAGGAATTCTTCAAGTGCTCATATCATGTACAGCTTGAAGACTTCTGTCTTCTTAGAGGATTTCCAAAGCAGATAAACAGAAATGCTCCAAAATGCAACTGAGATTTTTTTTTAAGGCTTTCATCAGAATCAAACATGGTGTCTGTACAACAGAGGGAAAAGGAAACAAATTCTCAGAGTCTCAGGGCCATAATTCTGGTTCTAATTAACTCAAGACTTCATTTGTTCTCTCAGTCATTCCTGATGTAACATTATTTTGGAGAGCAGTGTTCTGTGAACGAGGCTCTGTTGCACCATTGTTTGCTCAGCAAGTGGGAGAGCCTTGGGAAAGAAGGAGAGTATTTGGAAAAGCCACACGTGACTTTGTGGAATTCCCACCTGGCTGGCCCAAGATCAGTAGCCTCAAGTCTGACACCTTTCCACATTTCAGAACCAAAACCAAAACAGGAGGGCAGGTATTTGCTCTCCCAGCCCTGTGAGCAAGGCAGCAGCCAGAGGTGGTGTTGGGGAGAGCAGTGTCTCACAGGAGCTCTGTTCCTCTGTCAGCTGTGCCACCTAGCGTGATGACAGGGGATCTCCAGGGAGAAACGGAGCACCTGCTCAGCCAGACCCGTGTGCTCCTGTCCCGCTCTTCTGGCTCTGACAGGAGCACTTGGGGGAGTATTTGGGGAGCTCCTGTGAGGCTGCCCACCCCCTGATCCCGGGGAGAGAATGCTCTTAAAGCCTTGTGTGTGTAAGATGCTTCCTCCAGTTCTGCAACAGAACAAAACAGAAAGGTGAGTCAGTAAATAAGAAATTCAAATCTGGGAGCTCTGTTACTCGCTCTGGCTGTGCTGTGGGCTCATCTGGAAGTGCCACAGGCAGCTCTTGCTAGAATAGATGCCAAGTGCCTGTGCTGCACTGCTGATGGTTTCAGTGTGAGGAATTCCTCTCCTAGTTTAACTGGAAGCAGTCAAGTGTTAAAAGGAGCAATGTCACATCACCTTTTCCCATCTTAACCGTAACCCCCAGAGCTTGGGCCGAAGTTGCCTCCCTGGGAGCCAGGTTAAAATCTAAAATTCAAGACTGATGTCATGGATGTTTTCTGGGCTTTTGTTTGATACTTTCTGCATTGGATCCCCACCCAAGCAGGTACTAAAATGGGAAAGGCAAAGTATTCATGTACTTTGGAAGAAACCATGACCCTGACTGGCATTCTGCCCCATCCCTCCCCCATTTGGTTTGGAGTAGTGTCCCAGCTGTGAGCACTGGACACTCTTGTGCAGCGTTGCACTGCAGTCAGCAGGTGGCACAGGAGGAGTATGGCTGGCAGGAAAAGCTCTTCCCTCCTAAACAGAGAGGAGAGTCTTTCTCTGAGTTGCTATTAACTTCTTGAGAAGTGGTTGGTTAGTAATGAGGACACCCCAGATCCAGACTTGCTTTCCATTATGAGCCATGAAAATCTGGAAGGCAGCTAAAAGGGACCTTGCCAGTCTCTTGCTGCATTTCCTATACTTTCTCTGGATTTCTGTGCTCTGACAGTAGTGTCAATGACAACTTTCCCTCATCCCTTTTCCTCCTAGGTTTGTTTTCCATGAGCCATTGTTTGCTAGTTTTTTCAGTTTATTAGTCAGTCTGCTGCAAGTCTCACTTTCTACTTTGTGGTTCTTCATTCTCCATTTCCCCAGCTGGTACAGCTGCATTCCAGGTGCCCTTTCATGGTTGGTGCCTGTTGCTTTTTACATCCTCCCAGGCATAAACCAAAGTACAATGTATTTGGCTAAATTGTCTCATCTCAGACTTCACTGAATTTATGGCTCTCAGCAGCTCTTAGAAATTGAATCATAAATGAGATTTCCCAGCAAAATCCTGCTGACAGCCTCTCATGGTTGTCGCACATCCTGGAGACATCATGCTTTGACTTCCATGTGGATACTTTACATTGCCAGGTCCATAGGAAATGCAGCATGACAGACAGGTGAAGTGTGGTATTATTTTACATTCTTTCTTTGATTTAGGCCAAATCTTTTTAGAAATTCTGAATATGGGTGTAATGCCCCCATATTTTAGGTGCTACTTTCCTGAAAGCTGCAAGAAAGTTGTATTGTTTTATAAATCACATGATTTAATTCCAAGTGGAGGTGGTTTTTTTGTTGTTTTCTGTGTTGCCTGGCTGCTTACCCTGTGGGGATTCTTGGGAAAGAACTCTATCAAATGGTTTGTAAGCCCTGATGGTAGTGCTTGTCTTCATGGCCTGAGTAAGTTTGATTACTTGTCTGGCATCACAGAGTTGCAGGGAGGTGCCTTCACTGGTGGTTGATATTTTACCTTCCTGGAATTACAAGCCAGGGATAAAATACAAGGCTGCAGCCGGAATTTTCAGTGTGCCCTGAAGTGCTGTTCTGCCATCAAATCTGTGGGTCCTGTTCTGAATCTGTTGCCTCAAGTTCCTCTTTGCTGGCTTTAGTGTATGAGGGGGATGTCACTGGTCACTGAGTCATGTGCTGCCTGGGTCTGGTGACAGGGGAAAGCAAGAAGTCCTTTCCCACATAGTCTTGGCAGAGGGTAGGGTGGGCCCTGAGCCAGCACCTGATGCAGTGGCTCCATCCCGAGGCCTGGGTCACATGCTAGAACTGTGGCAGGGGCACTTTTTTGCTTCCCCAAAGTGCTCCCTTTAGTGCCAAGGGACACAGCTGACCTACACAAGGTACTGCAGACTGTGCTGAAGCCTAGTGGCTCCCATCCTAGGGCCCAGCTCTGCTTTTGGCCTGTATTTAGGATTTTAAAAACTCAGAATTGAGGTTGGCAGGCACCCAAGTGCAACGGGGCACTAGGGCTGGAGCCTGGGATCTGGCAGGGAATGGGGACAGAGGAGCTGGGTTCTGGGAGAAGCAGAGACCTAGAAATAGCCCAAGGGTGCTGGGTTGCTTGGCTTTGCTGTCAGGCACCATTTGCCTTCCCTTTCTCCTCGGTGCCCCTCTGTGCTGAGCGGATGACACAAACAGCTGAAGGCAGCTCTGCAGTCAGCAGCTGTGAGCAGCTGTCCTGGAGGGAGCCTGGCCTCCTGCCCACCCAAACAGTCCTGGGATTTTGTTTACTGCACTGGGATAACACCCACATCGTGGGGCCAGAGCTTTGCCTTTGCAGGGATTCAGAGCCACGTGCTGCAGCCTGGCTCGCTACTGCCCTCAGGGGCTGGGGGGTACAGGGAAAACGGGTCCTAAGGCAGGAGATTGCACAGCCTCCCTGCCAGGATTAGACCCCCAGGATCCCCTTCTTTCCTTTCCCCTTTTGCAGAGCATTTCCCTCATCCTCCTCCCAACCTGTCCCTTGGGAGCTGTGCCTCTGGCATGTTTCCAGGGGAGCTGGTGGCTGCCGTTCCCTTGGGCAGTGCTGCCAGGGGTGGGAGCTGAGGCCTGTCCCACACACAGCCCCGTTGTTGAGCTGGCAGACAGGAGCTGTTTGTATCCAGGCTGACATACAAAGCATTTTTTTTCTGGGGGCTGCAGGATGAAGATGACTCATTCCAGGCCTACCAAGTGTGCATTTAAGTGCAGTGGACACTGGGAATCGGGGAGAGACTTCCAATGTGAGTCTTTGGTCTTTCCTCATCTGTGGCAGTGAGTTTGCTGCACTTTAAGAACAGCCGCCCCAGGTTTTATGCATGGGAAGGCTTCAGAGAGCTCAGCTGTGCTGCTCTGGAGCCATTGGTGCTGCTAACTAGAAAATACTTACATTGTGGATTTTTAATTAGAGTTAGTTGATTGCCTGAGTAAATAATAATGTGATGCAATCTGGCAAGATCATCTAATTGCAGCCTTCAATCCCTGTGTTTACTTTAGGAATGGGGGAAGATCTCAGGCTGTGGCATAAGACAGGCTCAGAACAAAGCAGACTCTGATTGTAGGTTTGCAGTCTCTCTCAAATGCAGTCAGCAGAGACCATGAAAATCCCTGGCTCTCTGTGCAAGAGCTCCCCTTTTCCTCAGTAAAGTTGTGTGCAGAGGTAGTGTGCATCCAGGCTTGAATGCAGCAGCAGACCTTCAGAGGGCTGGAGTCTGCTCTTGAACGCTTTCAGATCGAAAAGCACTTGACAATAGGCTACAAAAAGATGAAAACGAGACTCCTAGAGTTTCTGCTACGGAGCTTCCCTCACCTCTGCATGTCAGAGTGGCACTTATGTGGGACAGGACTCTCAGAAGAGGGAGAGTTATGCCATTGGTTTGCCCATTTTAAATGTGCCCTCCCTAGAACATGCAGTTCCCTTAAAACTAGGTGCAGGTTGAAATTCCAAGTCCCAGGTGGGGCAAATAAATGTAATATGTGTCTCTCTGCCCCCTCCCCTGGGGAAGGTCTGGGCCAGAGGCTGGAGTGTCCATCCCTGGGGGTTGTAGACTGGAATCCTTACCTTTTTAGGAGGCATGCATGCCATACTGTAGGGGAAAAAATGCATGTTTACCATGGATTCTGTTTGATTGAGAGGTTCTTTATGACATCTGTCATGTCCAGGGTTATCAGGAGAGGTTTTCAGGGCTGGAGGGTGGAGTCTCTGCTCTGCAGTGTCAGATATTGATGGGGAAGTGTGTGACTGATAAAAAGTACCTGGCCTGCATGACTAACCTGACTCTGTTAGCCACATGTGTCAGAAACCTTACCCACTCCTTAGAGCTCTCCCTAGAACAAAAACAGAGATACATTTTTATGGTGATTCAGGCTTTGTTCTCTGCTTGTTTGTAAGGCCAGAGTGAGCACAATCCTGGTCTGGTTTTGCATTTCTCCAGGCTTTTCTTACCAGGTTCTCCTTTGTTCTACTGCTGGGAACAGCATAGGCTCCTATCAGCTGTGTTTTTGGTTGCTCCCTGGCTGCTTCCACGCCTGTGTTTGTCCCTTGGTGTGCAGAGGATGTTCCCAATAGTCCAGGGCTGTTTGCAGCACTCAGTAGCAGCAGAACAAGTAAACCTGGTTCATCCTGCAGCTGCCTCAAGGGCTGTACAGAAAACTGTGTCAGTCTCTGTGGGTAGCACTCAAGAGTATCAGATCAAGCACTTGAAAAGACAGCGTTCTTGCTGTTGTAATCTGCATTGCAGAAGCTAAAACCTGAATTAAGGTAGTAAAACTCTGGCAGGGGGAACTTCACTGATGGGATGGGCTTGGCCCTGCAAGCCAGGCCTTCAGCAAACCTGTGTGAGTTACCCAGACAGTGCCATTTGCCAGAGCCTCCCAGCCATCCTTGCCTTCCTTTCCCAGCAAGGTCTCTGTTCCACAGCCACTGGTGCCATCCTCCCAGCCCAGAAGGCATTTCCTGCTTCAGCAGGGAGGGCTCCAGCTCTGCTGCGTGCCAGTGCTGGGAAGGAGGTGTTTGGAATGAGGAATTCAGCTTTGGGAAAGGAGGGCAGCAGTCTGGCTGCAGAAGAAAAGGTGGCCTGGAGCGACGCTCAGTGCCACACTGGCAGCACAGCCTGGCACCCCTGTGTCACAGAGCTCTTGCTGCACCAGCAGGTGAGTCAGGGGAGCAGCAGCCCCAGCCAGAAGTAGCTGAAGGGTGTGAGTGGCTGCACTGCTAGTTTTGGTACAGCTGAAGTTAGGAAGAATATGTTTGTGTGTGTGAATATAAAATGTGCCTATATCACAATTACCAGATGCAGGTGCATGTGAGTGACTAACAATCCACAAGGGCTGTGGTTATTTAGCTGGGGAGTGTCAAAAACATGAGGGGTAGGCCAAGATTTCAGAGGGAAACCCACTTTTGCTGCTAATCTCACAACAGTTAAAAGTAATAAATTCCTCAAAAGCTAAATTAAGTGCTATTGCAGGCAAATGTCTCATTTCCTGGGAGGTCACTGTCCCAAATCTGGAAATCAAGCAGTTTCTAACCCAAGAGCAAAGGTTGCTCTTACAAAAAGCACCAACTTTACTCCCAGTCCTTTCCAAGCTCGCTGACGGACCCAGTAATTGCAGCATAGCTCTGCCCTACAGTGAACTGCTTTCCTGCCAGCAATTCATTTGCCTCTGTGGGAAGAAGAAATTGAAGCTTGAGACGGTGAAATGTGATCACTACCCACTTAGAAACCTTTCAGAAATGTCTCAACTCTCAGCTGAAATCAGGATCTTATAACTAGGTTATATTATTATGTTGTTGTTGTTGTTTTTTATTAATTAAGCATAGAGTACTAGATACCCACAGTATGTGTGAGTTGTCTGGCAACAAGGACCTGTGTGAGCTGTGCAGGGAAAGCAGAAGGGCAAAGCCTCTGGAAAGCTTTTCCTTGTGTGTTACTGATGCACTTGGGTGCTTCCCAGGAGCTGCTCCTCCAGGGCTGGGAGCGTGCCCTGCACATGAGGCTTGTGCTGTGTTCTTCTTGGCCCTTGCTGTGGAACTGCAGCCAGCACAGGCTCAGTTTGTCAGCAAACTGGGAGTGGGAAGGACCTGCAGGTTCCCTGTTTTATGTTGTGTGGATGAGCTGGGCAGCCAGGTACCACAGAGCCATAGAAGGAAGCAGACTGCAGGCATCATGCAACAGCAGGACACGAGTGGACAAGCCTACCCAAACTGGAGATGAGACAGAAACTGGCAGAGTGTTTATCAGGTAAAGTACTTTTCTTGTTACAGCTGCATTTTCAGCATTGAGGTGAAAGTACTCTGGATCCTGGAGAGGCTGTTTGGTGTCTGTGTGTGCCCTGAGGTCACAGCTCCTGAGGAAGCAGCGCCTGGGTGTAAAGCAGTCAGACAGGGTGTGAACAGGTCTGTCAGCAGTGGCAGGTGGTTAAGTAAGGGCAAGCACGATTCCTATCTCAGGTATCAAAGTCCAGAGATCCATTAAGTGCCAGGGATGCACACAGAGACAAGGAGCAGTACCCTACCCTCCTGAGTGCTGTTCCAGCCCTGTTTGGGCAGCATCAAACATCCTCTGGAGAAATGTCTGACAGCTGCTAACCCCCAGGAGGAGGATTAAGGATTTCTGGGATCTGGTCTGATTTGGCTGACACTGTGCTGTGTGATTTCCTAATTCCTTCCCTTACAAGCTTTTCCTGCTTTGCATGGACTCCAAGGAGCCGCACACCTGGTGTTGCACCAACCGAATGAGCCACATCACAACCTCAGTAAATCTGGCTTTTTATGTTTATTCAAGATATTCCCAGTGCATGGGGCAGGACAATTTCACTGTATCCATGCTTTCCAGAATGGGCCTTGTATGCCTCTTGTCTCAGTAACACCATCGTGGTGCTGGGAAGGGAAGATGTGCCCCTGCTTGTTCCAGGGATCTGGAATTATGACACACAGCTGTGCCTTGAGCCAGTAGTGCACCCACCGCATTCCCAGGCTGCACTCCAGAGCTGGAGCCACTCCTCAAGGGAGTGTTTGCAGTGTATCATGGCTGCTGAGCACTTCCCTGGCTTCCAAAGGCAAAATGATTTGCCAAAATAAAAAAAAATAATTCACACTGAGAATCTAGAAAATCTGTATGGAGAAACAATGTGATTCTATGCATCATATGGGTAGATTTTTATGGAAAAAGCCAAAAAGCTGAGTTAACCAAACCCAAAATTCTGTAGGAGTCTTTGCTTGATCTATAAATATCTGTGCCGGGGTTCAGCTAAAATATTTTACAGTGAATGGAAAGTTTATGGTTTACAGAAAAAGAATTCCCACAGAAGAGTCTTTCTAAGGGGAGTGTTTTATTGCTCTAGTTAAATTAGCCTTCAAAACCAGATTCTAATTATCTACTCTGGTTCTTGGTTTTTGGAGAATTGCTGGAGAAATGGTGATGAAACAGGGCTGAGAACACCACTCTGGAATGAGAATCTAAATGAAAAAAAGCTGCCAGAACAACCTTAAAAAAATAAAAAATTAACTGTATGGGTGGAACCACAAAAATTCTGGTTTTCCAAACAGCTGTGACATGTGACCTCAGAACCTTTCATAAGCAAAAATATCCAAAAGGGCACACAGTAACATAACACTGTTGCTGCAATCACAATTACAGGAAGAAGCATTTCTGAGGGAATTAGAAAACTAGAAATTTCCTAGCAGGAAATCCACCTGATAGGCCACTTGCCCTCCTGCTCGGGAAGGCATTACTGGGATCAGGCTGGAGCTGGGAGCTGCTAGCCTCGTGGTTTGGACAGGGAGCTGACTCGTGACTGGGGGAACACTGGTGCTGCTGATGGGGCGTGGGATGGCAGCGCCGTGTCGCAGGGCTTGCCTTCCTCTTGTGCCACAGGAAAGCCGTGGGGGACAGGGGTTGGCATGACATCCATCGCTCTGTTGCAGGTGTCTTTCCCTCCTGCTGGCAGTGCTGGGTGGGGAAGTGGAGCAGAACATCCCGCTGGCTTTTGAAAAAGCAGGTACATTGATGTGATTGATTTTTTTCAAGAGCGGTTTAACTGTGTTAAGCAGCTGAACTGCACTGAAGTGTGGCAGAATCCGCTCCCTGCCATGCCTAATTCAGTCTGAAAGGAGCGTGAAGCGCCTCAGCTTTCCCGCAATAATCTCGCTGTGGAATTGCTCCGCTTGTTTTGCAGAGCGCTCTTTGGCTCTGCCCGCCGCACCGAGCGGGGCGCTCCAGCAGCGCCATCCCCAGCGGGCAGGAGCCTTCCGGCTGTGCCAGGAGTCCTTGGGGGCAAGAACCAGTCCCGTTCTTCTGGGATGCGTTCTCCCGGCCCCGGTGAGCCGGGAGAGCATCCCTAGGACAGCATCCCCGGCCGAGCGGCGGCGGCTGCGGCGCCGAGGGCGGGGAGCGGTGGCTGCTCCCGGCGCTGGCGGGCGGGGCCCGCGGTGCACCCGCCCCCGGAGCCCGAGCCCGGCAGAGCCCCGGCGCTCCCTGCTCGGCGGCGGCAGCAGCAGCAGCCATGAAGTCGCTGTGTCTGGTCACCGTGGGGGTCCTGGCCATGACGCTGCTCATCGCCAGCATCTCGCTGCTGGTCGCGCACGTCTTCCAGACGGTGGTGGATCTGCAGGTGAAGCAGGTAAAAGCATTGCCGCGTTGCCGACTCGGTCTTGTTTGCTGGGTTATTCCTTCTCAAAATAGCTGAGGAAGGGGGGGGCTGGCTGCCTCCTTGCAGCGGCGGTGGGTGAGTGGGCAGGAGCGTCCCTGGGCCGTGAACCCCCCCTGCCCAGCACCACCCGGCTGGGCTGGGGCTTAGAATGGAGCTCAGGTTGCTCTGGTCCCTGGGCTGGGTAAAAATCGGGTGAGGATGGGTAAAAATGTCTCTTCTTGAGGCAGCTTTGCTGGCTGTGGGGCAGCAGCTGTAGCAAGGAGTCCTCTCCAGAGCAGCAGTGCCTGAGAGGAGCAGGGGGCACCTGAAGCACCTCTTCTTTTTGACATTTCTATCATAAATTGCTTGCAGCTTTCATACCTGTTCTGCTGCTCCATTTACTGGTGCCTCTGGAGCAGGGCCAGAGGTGCTGTAGGCTGGAACACGTGGTGTCTGCCGGCTCCCCAGGCTGGGTGATGGCAGCCAGGCATTTCACCAGGTTGTTCCACACTCAGGGACACCCATCCTGGCGTTGCTGGGGATGCAGAGGCCTGCACTGCTCCTGCCCTGCTCCTGCCCTGCCTAAGCTTTTGTTTCTCTCCCAGAGTGGCTCTGTGCATTTATGCAGTGGCCCAGTGGGAAGGGTCAGCTGTGTTAGTAATTCTCTTGGAATTCCTTTGTAATGAACAATTATTTATCTATCTGAGGAATATTATCTTAGCTCTTATTCTGACAGAGAAGCCAGGAATGCTAACCCATGAAGGGATTTGTCCAGGGCTGTTGTCTAAGTGGTGACCAGATTATCTGTGATCTCCTAACCTACTGTTCTTTCCTCTGGGCTGTTGACAGGGAGCATTTCCTACCATGGAAACTGCATTGTCTCAAATCGGTTTGGTTTAGGTTGGCACTGTGCTTACAGCAGATTGTGTCACTTGGAAGTCTAGCTCCATCCCCCTGATCGTGGCTCTCCTTGGGAAGGAGTCTGCCCTCCCCTGCATCCCAGAAGTTCTGCTTCCAAGTGTTCTTGCTGCTGTTAGTGGGGTGGGAGCTGTGCTTTGGAGCAGGACTGTCGGGAATTAGGCATGATCCTCCTTACACGCATTATCTCCCGGCCGCCTGCTCCTTCCCCGCAGCAACTTATGTAAGAGCCACTTGCTGTTTGCTCAGCAGGCTTGCAGTCATGCAGGATAAAGTTTCCAGAGCTCAGGCCTTTCTTTGCTGCCTGCTGCTCTCCAGCCCGTGCTGGCACACATCTGGATTGCAGGGAATGCGCTGCCCGGCTCCCTGCCAGGGGTGCCAGCTCCCAGAGCGCCTTCTGCAGCAGCCACACCCCCAGGCTGGGGAAGCACAGCCTTCAGCCCCACAGCACGCTGCTCCCTGTCACTCTGCTGAGCTGGCTGCTCTCCACATTTGCTTCATCCCACGTGAGCTTCTCCTCATTTGTGTGTAGTCGGGAAAGCTGCTGTCTCTTGTGTAACTGCCTGTGTAGCTTAGAAAATCTTGTGCAAATAGACAAATCTAAATTTGCCTTTGGAATGGGCAAGACCTGAGCTTTTGCAAGGAGTCCCTGTTCCTTTGAGGGCTTTCCAGGCGTCCTGGAGCAGGGCTGTCTTTGCAGTCTCAAGTGCAGCTGGAGTGGAGAGCCATGTTTTGGAGCAGCTGAAGCACCTGTGTCTCCACAGCCAGCACCTGGGAACGGCTGAGGATGGCTCTGCTTTCACTGGGGGTTGCGTGCAGCAGCCTTTTCAGCCAAAGGCAGGGTCTGGGATACAGAGAACATGTGGGAAGAGTGGAAATCCAGCCTGCTGTCAGACTTCACATCCCCTTGGAAATCAGTGGCCAGATGTGTTGTGACAAGAACACTGGCAGCACTTTTCCCAGAAGACATTCAAATCTCATCAACTTATTCTTTGTTTGCTACTTTTTAAAATTTCTGTAAACAAGCAGAATTCCAAAACCTGTTTGTTATCAGGGCCTAGCACCTGAAACTCTAGAGAGACATGGGAAAAAAAATCAGTAATGAACAAGGATGAATCTTCCCCAGGAGAAAGGCATTCCAGCTGCCAGTGGTGTTGCTTTGTGCTCTCTGATGGGGAGATGCTGGTGTATTTATTGCCATAGGTGTGCAGGTTGAGAATACAACCTAATATTATATACATTTATATATGTGTGTATATATATGCACACACACAATCAGTCTTGGAGCTATCCTCCTCATTTCACACTTAGAAGTCAGTCAGTCCTTTGGCCCAGGTGTTTCCTTCACACCACATCCCTTAGGCTGAGAATTTTAGAAAACACTCTTCACACCCCTTGAAATTCCACTGGACTTGTCACCAGCCATCTCTTGAGCTGAGTTGGCTGGAATGTTTCAGGCCCAAAAGGATGAGGAAGATGTTTTCTCCTTTGTTTTAGCTGATGTGTTGATAATTTTTTGCTGTTGTTGTTTAATGCAAAACACTGGAGCTCTCAGGAGAGTTTAGTATGAAGGCCTAGCTGAAGGATCCATTGGGATGCTCCTTTGGGGCAGGCCATTCCCAAAGAGGTCTGTTCATGCTGGTCTGAACACTTACCCCACCACCTTAACAAGGTGCAGTTAAACTCTGTCATAGATGAACACATAAAAGTCCATCTTTGAATTAAAATGTTTAGAGATTCCAAGAAATAAAATGAAATAAAGGAATTAAATTTTCTGTGTAGGTTTCAGGAATGTTCACTACCATTTCCCACTCCCACCATCACTGCCAGTAGCTGTTATATTTGGGAGGGAAAGCTCCCTATTTATTTCCTGTGTGTAAAGCACAGTCAAGGCAAGGAAACAGCAGCAAACGAGAGGGCTGTGGGTTCAGGGCTGGCTGATAAATACAGTCAGCCGGAAGGCTGCTTTGGAACACTGGAAATGAGCGTGGACTCCACTTGGAAAGGAGAAACTCTGATGTCCTTGTAATATCCTGTGATAGACTGAAATATCCCTGGTAACATTTGGTGAAAATCAGAAGAAAAGAGCTTACCATGTTTCATTACTTGTCAGTTTTTGGGAGTCTCTCTGAATCCAGCTCACAAGTTTGCTGTCACTGTATAATAAATAGGCACTTCATTTCTGTGTGAGATGCAAATTGTGCCATGCAATCCAAGAAATAAATCTGGAATGAATATGACCAGTGAATACAGAGATGAGTCTCCTTGGCATAAATCACAAGAAAACAGGATCAAAAGCATCAACCTGTGTAAGAAATTGTGTATATGAGATGCTGGTAGTTGCAGACAAGTGCTCCAAGCTCCTCAAGCATGTCTGAAACACATTAAATTTTGAGGTGCACACAGAATAAATGGGATTTAATCCTATGGGGAAGGCAGGCTGCAAGTGCAAAGTGCCACCAGCTGGGGTGGCTCTCACTGCCATTCAGCATTACTGCTGCCATGCCAAGCTCCTGCCAACAAGTTTGTCTTTGAAACAGTCTTCTCTTTATCTCATCCCTCAAAATTAAAGTCTACATGGAGAGAAAACAGCTCCTTAAGTGGGAAGGCCAAGAATGAGTCCTGAGGCAAGAGTGGCTGATAAGACCCTGTGAGCATTGACCACAAGCTGGCAGCTGTCCAGCCTGCCCTGCTTCTGAGCTTCCACTCACAATATTCCACTTGTTTTCTCAGAAGAATAAAAAGAATGAGTGTTGATGAGACACATTTAATTGCAAATCATTCCCCTCCTCCCTTTTTTCCGCCTACAGGTGATGTGGTTTTCGAGTTTTCTTTGTGTTTACTCCTGAACATTCCCTCTGCCAGCCAGATTTCTCTGTGTGACCACTGCAGCAGTTCCAGAGTTATAACTACATGAAAAGCCTTTGTTTTGGTGGTGGGGATGTTTTATAAATGGGGTGAGTTTCATCCAAAATGGGACAGTAATAAAGTGAGAGATTGAGACCTCTGTTGCAGAGCTCTACATGACAGGTGTGGTTGTGACTTTCCATTTAAGGTGTATATACTGATAAGGAGTATCACTGAGGTAAGGGAATTAGTGTTTCATTTCCTAAGTGCTTCTGTTATAAGTAATGGTTTCTAGCTTGGTTACCAAATAGGCTGACACACTGTGGGTCTGGAGATGCAGGTGCTGACATGGCTGTAGGAAAGAAATTAAAGACAGAGGGAGAACAATCTTTCCCCTATTCCAAGACCTTGGAAAGGCACAAATCCTAGAGTGCCTATGTGAAAGCGATTTGTCATTCACAGTTTTGCTCACAGGCCACTGAAAAACAAATCTGATTGCTTTGGAGACAGAATCTCACAGCTGTGTTGGAATCTGACATTCTTGGGCAAAGAAATCATCAAGGCTAGGACTCTGTTGGCCTCCCAGCATTGAGTTGTACTTTTATCTGTAATGTTGGCACGTTCTTGGTGTCTTGCATCAGGTGGAGGTTTTACTGATGCAGGAAAGGAGACAGGGTTGCTGAGTAGTAGCTGATCAGTCTCCCTTCTGAAAAATGCCAGGCACAATTGTCTGTGGGGAGGAGTGGAACTACAAACCAAGCAGTGCTGCCCCTGGCCTGTGGCCAGGAGAGCAGGTGCCTGGCTTGGTTGATGTTGAGTGAGCTGCTCCCAAGTAAAGCAGATCAAAACAGGGGTCTCTCTCGAGTCTTATTGCCTGTGCTTGTTCCCAGGGCATGGAATTCCTCTCTCCTGTCAGTGCCATGCAGCATGATAGCACCAGCAGCTGATGTGCCTTTCTCTTGTTTCAGGGAACAGTCCTGAAGAATGGCACAGAAACCTTTGAGGCCTGGGAGGACCCTCCCCCCCCAGTCTACATGCAGTTCTACTTCTTCAATGTGACAAATCCTTTGGAAGTGCTCCAAGGTGCCACTCCTCTCGTGGAGGAGATAGGACCATACACCTACAGGTAGGACCTTTCAGGAGTTCCACACTCCACAAGAACTCTGCTGTGTGAGGAATCCAGAAGGCTTGGGGTCCCATTCTGGGAGAAAACCTAGGTGTTAATGTGTGAGGGGAGGTTTATCCAGGGGAGCATGGTCACAGCCCACACAGACAACACTGACACTTGCAGCTGCTTTCAGATGTGGCCAATGACTTCTGTAAGATTTTGGGCCAAGTTTTGCTACTGTTCTTCACTGCTGGACACAGAGGAAGTTAATGCATCCTGGCCTGCTGTTTTGTGAGCTGGGTGAGTGGAGTGTTGCACAAAAGTGTGACTCATGCTTGCTCAGGAATTGGTTCCTAGCTGGAGTTGCACCATCCACATGGGTAAAATGTGGCCAGAAGAACACTTAGGGTGGTACTAAAAGGGTCTTCCTGAGCCAACCCTCACTGGAAAACCTGCTTAGCTTTTAAACATATCTCTCATTTTTACTGATGGATTTACTGAGGCCACGTGCAATGTTAAATACTGTCCAGCTCCTAGAGCTGTCCTGTGTGGCATGGAGAGATTTGAAAGTCTCCCTTACAAATGAGTTTTCCTTCAGATCTGTGATATGCTCAGCTGCCTGCAGCCATGTCAGCCAGGAGCAGACCTGTGACAGGAAGGGCTGTGGTCCTGGGAGTCCTGCTGCGATGGGGAACTCATCCCCACAGCAAGAAGGTGGATTCCTGACTGTCAGCCTCACTTCTGGTCACACAGGCTCATCCAGGCTGGGCACGGGCTCAGTGCCAGAAGGAACTGTCTTTACCTAAACTGCAAAATTATCAGAATCTCTTGGTATTTGAAAAAGGGCTGGAATGAAAGCAGAAGCCTTTGTGACAGCCTCAATTTCTGTGTTATCTCTTGCCTTTCAGTTTCCTTCTTCCCACGCCTCAGCTTCCCTTCTCCCCCTGCCTACAATCCCTTCCCCTGTCTCCTCTGCATTCTAGACCCATGTCTGTTTAGTCCTGGCAAACTCCATGTGGTATTTTGGCAAAATCCCTGCTATTACAGGAGCCAGTAGAGCTGGAGAAAAGATGATCCACAAGCTCTCTAGTTCCCAAGCTTTCCTTCAGGTCTCTGTAATGCTGGGCATCAGTCAGCAATGTGTTCAGTGTCAGGAAGATGAACAGGACCAGCTCCAGAGTTCACACAGGCTGGTATTCAGTCCTCTTTGCCAGCTTCTTTGCCTTTCCTTAGCTCTAAGTCTCTCCTGGGTGTCCCACACAGCCTGCTTTGGGAAGCTGCACCTTATCCATAGAGGAGCTCAGCAGGGTGGGTGGGGCTGGGGCTGGTCCCTGCCCCAGGGGAGGCCCAGCCTGAGCTGCTGCTTTGCTGGGAGAGCCTTTCCCTGCATCCCACATCAAGGGCTGCCTGCAATCAGGTCCCTGACACCAGCCCTCCCTCAGGTGTTCTTGGTGGGAACAGGAGGGAAGGGAAGAGGCTGCACATTCCAGCTGGTTCCACAGGCCCTGTGTGGCAAAGCACTGAAGCCTAATTTAGCCTTAGCACATCTCAGAACTCCCAAAATGCACTAATGTGAAGTGCATGGCTCCATGTTTTTATTAAAAAAAAAGGCTGGGGAAAGGCTGCGAGTGAACTGGGCCAGACAAGCAGAGAGGAAAAAATCCAGTCAGTGACAGGGAGGGCTCCAGAGAGTCTCATCCTGCAGCTCAGACTTTTCATCGGCATCCATTGTAAAGCACTTCAGGCATATTCTGTACAAAAACATAGTAGTGCTGGTGTTTTTAAATCCTGGAAGTTGAACTGGCAGCATGTAAAATAAGTAATTACAAAGTTCAAGCTGCCTATCTGCCCAAGCCTGCTGAGTCCCAAAGAGCAGTGGAATATTGTCTGGTCTTGCACACATGTACAACTTTTTAACTTCAACATCTTAGAGCCTTAGTAACGTCCTACTCATATCCCTCATCAGGGAGTATTATTTTCCTCTCCAGAGCTGGAGAGGTGTCTCAGATTACTCCTGGCCTATTTTAGGAAGGCATTTCGCAGCTGTCCATTTTCATCCCCTCAGTTCCAGCCCTAGGGTATAAAATAGATTGCTGTCCAAGAGGGTCTTGCCAAGTCAAGCTGGAAGTGTTGCCAGACTGAAATGTTCCTGGGTGGAGGGATGCCGGGAAGTGGTAGAGACACTTAGGGTAAGGAAGATGGGAAGTGGCTAGTTTCTGATAGCAGTAGTTTCACAGGCCTTTCCAGTTTGCTTTAGATGTGAAAGCTGACCCAGAGTAATGCAGCTTGCTGTGAAGCTGCACTGATGGATCCAGTGCAGCCAGGACAGAATCTCAATCCAAACTGGATGCAGAACATCAGAGCACAACATCTGGCAGGACAATTCTCCCTCACATCTTGTGACTTGATGTTTGCCCAGGCAAATGTGAAAGTCAACAGGCTCCTGAGTCACTGCGGGCTGAGGAAACAGGAGGAGTTTCCCGTCCTTCGTGTGCCAGGCGGTGAGCAGTCTGCTGCCATTTCCCTTTTGGGGTTTGCTGGAGCAACGAGTGTGTGTCAGCAGAGCTGCAGAATCCTGGTTGGTCAAGTGCTAATGGCAAGGCAAATTGACTTTCTCGTCGGGCCAGCAGGTAGCATTTGATGTTCCTCGCCAATTGGACTGGTCTGTCAGCAATCCTGAGTTTTATCCTGCTGTCTGAGTGCTTAGACAGGAACAGCAGCAACCTTCCAGGCCATGGGTAGTGAAAAGCAAAAGTTCAGTTGAATTTCTGTTGTGCCCAGGATTCCTGCTCAAGAATTAAAGGAGAAGAACTAAAATGAGGGTTGTTCTGTGGTCGTGCCACATGTGAGCCCTGGTGCACATGATCTGAAGGCAGCAGAAGGATTTTGGTGGGTTCTTAGGTCAGGCCCATGACACACATGCAGCCTGCGTCTTTCTGGAAGTGGATTTTGCCTACAGCAGAGGCAAAAGTTTCATTTTCACACTGGACTACAGGGCAATCTCATATATGGTGCCTTTAAATCCTTCTGAGCCATCTGAAATTGTTGTCCTTCCTTTGAGGTTTTTAAAGATGAGGCAAAAATACAAAGTGCAGTTAGCACACAGGGTGGCATTTCTGGAAACGCCCCATGAGGTCTGACTCAGCTCATGCAGACACAGCAGGGAGTTTGTGTCTGTGAGGGAATCTGCTTCCAAAGAACTGAAAATGCCACCCTTTACGTGCTTAAAGCAGTAAAACAGCCATAAGTTAACTGTGACTAATGCTGTGTCTATTTGTTTAACTCAATCAGAGAACAAACTCTTCTCTTTCAGGGAATACAGGCCAAGAGTGCATGTCCAGTTTTTGGACAATGGAACCAAAGTGTCTGCTCTAAACCCAAAGACTTATGTATTTGAACCTGAGAAGTCAGTGGGAGACCCTGAAGTGGACTTGATCAGGACAGTAAATATCCCTGCAGTGGTGAGTTCTCTTTTGTTCCTGCTTGGAATTCATCCTGACACACTTCAGAAGGAGCAGTGTGTTGCTTCATCCTGACTTTCTGTGGTAGATGAATGTGATGGAAGAACAAGAGAGGCAGCTCGGTCCTGGGCAGATGCTGGTCTCACTTTGGGGATGGACTGTTGTGGGGGGCTTGTTTTGTTCCTCCGTCTCCTCACGTCTTTGCAGTGCCTTCCCCTGGTGCTACAAGATCACACACTCTCCAGGGACAAGGGGCAATCAGGCTTGCTGGGCTTCCATGAGTCAGTGAAACCAGGGAATTGGTGATGTCAAATGCCTAGGAGGAACTCTGGCTTCTGCATGAGGGTGTTGGGAATGCTTGGGGTTATTTTGTCAAATTTGGAGAAGCTGCATCCAAGTCTGCTTCTCAAACCAGAAACAAAGTACAGTAGAGCAGTTCCAGACAGAGCTGAATGAAATTAGAGTCAAAAATGCAGCCCCAGACTGCGCTAGGTGATAGAGAATCTCATGGTGATCACAGGCAGACCATTATTTTGGTCTTATACAGGGATAGCATGAGAACAAGCAGATCCCAAGCTGTCACAGAGCCAGTCAGCCTCTACTCAAGTACTTGGGGGTGTCATTCAGCCTTTGCTCTCCATCCTGGTTTAGTTTCAGTTGCAGGGTACCTTCATTTCAACTTTGTCCCCAGCATTTCCAAAAATGCCTGATTTTACAAGTGAATCCAGAAATGCCCTGTATGAGTAGGAGATAGGACTCAGCTTAATGAAAGTTGCAGACAATACAGGCCCTGTGTTTTCAATTCCTCCCAGGCATCTCGTGGTGGTAAGGATTATCTCTCCTTCAGATTTTTGGCTGTGATGTACTGTAACAGGCAGTATGAGAAGAACCACAGGTTGGTTAGCCCAAAGGAATGCCCTCCTTTTGTTATGACCTCTTTAAAGGCCTGTTGTCAGCTGGAAAGGAAATAAATGTTTGAATTTTGGTGAAATGAGTGCACAGCAGAGGGAAGTGTCTGTGCCTGGATCAAGCTGATGGTTTGTTGCCCAGCAAATGTGACCATTGCTCCCTCATTCCCATGCCCTGCAGACTGCCATGGAGTGGACCAGGTCGACCCCTCTGCAGTTTGCCACGGAGGTGCTGCTGCTGCTGTACCAGGAGTCGCTGTTCACCGTGCGCAGCGTGCACGAGCTGCTCTGGGGCTACAAGGACAGGCTGCTCTCCACCATCCACGTCCTGCACCCCGAGATCGACCCCGTCTTTGGGCTCTTCAGCAAGGTAACCCATGGCCACATCTGCTGCTGTTGTCCCTGGGGGTGATGGCACTGCATGGGAGGGATGGGTAAGCTTTCCAAGGACAGCATCCTCCACTATTGCCTGTGCTCACTTGAATAACATGGGCTTTGTGGGGCCACGTGTGCAAACTCCCAGAAAAATGTCCTGATTTCCTTAGTAAGTGACTGAAATTGGATGTTAATTCTGTGCCGGAGCCATTCCTGGCTTGCACAGTGTTTCTGATCACTCCATGTCATTTTGGTCTTGGGGGAGTCCTTGCTTCATGGGGATGTCTGCAGTGCTGAGGGTTTTTCTGTGGGGTTATTTTCTTCCTGAGGGCTCTTTATTCAGGGGCAGCCCTAAAAGGGAGAAAAGGCTCATCAGGTGTTCTATTTCCTGTGTTTGGGAGGTGTAAGGATCTTTCCCAGTCACTTCCACCTCATTCCTGTTCAGGGTGGAGTTCAATGAACTGCACAGCTCTCAGGGGCAGTCCATCACTCCTGGGGTGGATTTGGAGTGGTGACAGCTTCAAGTCCTGCCACCCCATTGCAGTGAGCAGCCAGGTGCCACAGGAGGAGTGGAGCCACTGAAAGCTCCCTGCATCTGTTTGCAGATGAATGGAACTGATGATGGAGAATATGTTTTCCTGAGTGGGGAGACGAACTACCTGAACTTCTCCAGGATTGTGGAGTGGAAAGGAAAAGAGTAAGTTTGTCAGTGTACTGTTGCCTCTGTCACAATCTGCCCCCTTGCTTGCCTGGTGCCAGTTTAAAGAGAATGCAAGTGCAACTTAAACCCATTTCAATCCCTTTTGTTGTTAGCAGAGCTGAGGCAGGAGGAAATGGCTCTGTACAGGTCTGATTCCCATTTGCCTGGGCCAGGAGCTGGCATGGCCTGCCTGCTGCTGGGACATGTTTTAGCCCTTGCCCTCTTTCCTTCCCTTTCCTCAGGTCCTTGAGCTGGTGGACAACAGAGGCATGTAACATGATCAATGGCACAGACGGGACATCCTTTCACCCACTGATCAGCAAAGATGAGAACATTTACATCTTTTCTTCAGATTTCTGCAGGTAAGGTGAAGACAGTGGCACTCAGGCTTCAAAACAGAGTGTTTACATCCATTCCTCTCGAGGTGTCATGTCAGGCTGGTGCTTTTCCTCCTGTGATTTCATTTAACACTCACAGTGTTCTGCATTTATTTGTGGTGGGAACATGAGAGTTACAAAAAACCCTCCCAATCTGCAGTTAAGGATGTGTTATTTCAAAATGAAGATTTATGAGGTGAAAATTTGGACAAAAACTGCAAGGACAGTCTGGGCTGTAAGGCTAGTAGTGAGAGGAATGGAAGGATTTATATGAGCTTTTCTTAAGTTTCTTTCTTCCAAAGTCTTCCTCTATGCTGTGCTTTTTCAGAGAACCCAGGTTGCCCTCTTCAGAGATTAATGACTTTACATGATGCTGTCTGAAATGTACCAAGGAAATCTTGGCCTTTCCTTCCTTATGTAACACCTTGTGTCCCCTCTTGCTGATTTCCCAGTGCATGAAAAACAAACCCAACCTGGAATTATTTAAATCAATACAGACACGTGTTAGGCTAAATTCAGAACCTGCCAGATTGTTCTGTCTTCCACAACTGTGTTCCTTTCCTAATCCCTCCCAGGAGAGGTACCAGCACTCACACCACGTGCAGCAGTGATGTGAGGACTGTCTGTTGTGTGCAGCAGCAGGATGCTGGGATATGTGTTTGCTGATCAGAGCGTGGTGGGACTGCAACCTGGGGCATCAGCAAGGGCACGCGTGCAGCTGGGCTCAGCGCTGCTGCAGCCTGACAGGCCTGGCCCTGCTCTGCTTCCCTGCAGGTCCCTGTTCCTGGTGTATGACAGCTCAGGAGCCGTGGCTGGCGTGCCCACGTTCCGCTTCGTGCCCTCCTCCATGGTGTTTGCCAACACTTCGGTGAACCCGGCCAACGCCGGCTTCTGCGTGCCCGCCGGCAACTGCCCAGGCACCGGCGTGCTCAACGTCAGCGTCTGCAAGCAGGGTACGGCCCAGCCCTGGCTGCCCCACAGCCCCTGGGGCTTGGGGGCTCCACAGGGGCCCCTTCCCCTCTCTGCAAACAGCTCAGAGCTGTGGGGTCCTCCAAGGCTTCCCTAGGTCCTGCTCGGCCTTTGGTTTTGGTGGTGACTCAGTGTTCCTGCATTCCAGGTGCTCCAATATTTCTGTCAGCTCCACATTTTTACCAGGCAGATCCAAAGTTTGTAGAGGACATAGAGGGCATGCATCCCAGAAAAGAATACCATGAGACGTTTCTGGACATCAATCCCGTAAGTGCAGTCTTTTTTCAAGGGTTCTGTAGGTGAATGGATCCAAGCACCTGGGTTCAGGTCACCTCCTTGTGTGGTGGGTGTTGGCATAGTCCCACTGACCTCAAGGAATCTATAGTAGTTCCGTGATGCTGGATGGAATGGGAGATCCCTTTGGGCATTTTGGGTCAGCTGTCCTGTCCCTGTCCCCTCCCAGTATCTCACACACCCCACTCACCCACTCACTGGCAGGCAGTGTGAGAAACAGAAAGGGCCTGGAGCTGTGCAAGGGCTTCCCAGCAATCACTGAGCATCCCTGCGTTACCCACGCTGTTTTCATCAGGGCTCCAAAACACAGCCTGATGCCAGCTGCTGTGGAGAAAATTAATTCTCTCCCAGCGAAAACCAGTACAGCAGTGATCTCTACACCTCCATCTCTACACCAGTGACCTCTACACCTCCACTGACAAATGTGGGTCAAGGAAAAGAGCACAGTCACAGCCTGCCTGGTTTACAGAAACAGTGCTCTGACTCACCGGGCTGTTATGTGCGGTTAAAGCAGGAGGAAATTCCACAGCTGCTCTCCTCAGGTCCGGTGCAGATCCTACTGCGTGGTGTGTACCAGGTTCTTCCTGCATTCTCACAGTTCTTGTTCTTTCACCTTCACTGGGTTTTTTAACACTGATCTCTTTTACTCCCCAGCTGACAGGGCTCGTCTTGCAGGCAGCCAAGCGGATGCAGGTCAACGTTCACGTCCGAAAATTACCTGAATTTTTGTGAGTGCTCTCTGCTTCTGGGTGGAGTCTCATATCTAAGCTGATGTTCAGCATGATTTGTTCTGCAGTGTTCTGATGGAATATGGGATGGAGAGAGCAAGTATGAGAGAGGGAAGTGCAATCAAATCTCAGTTCTAAGGGACAGCATGCTCCCTTCTCACAGATCAAGCAGATTCTGTAGTTCTACCTGCAGAGTAAAGAATGCTGAACGGCAGCTACTCCTCCTGATGTTTCCTGGCACAGCTTGGCTGTAATAACTACAGCACAAGTATTTTATCTGCCCAGTCCCCTTGGGAGACTCAGGGGTGTTCTTCAGGCTTGTTTCCCAGTGCCCAGGAGCTGTCACAGTAACACAGCTCCTGCCTGAGCTGAGATTCCACATGTGCCAACTGTTGGGGGATTTTTGCTGCTGTGCCCATGTGGCTTGGACAATAGTTCCTGTGTTTTACAAGTAGGAGTAACCTTCAATACATCAGCTTAGCTCAATTCCTGCTGCCTGGTACAAATCTGTCACTCAGTTACTAATGAGCCCTGGATGGATCCCTGTCTTTCACTGCCTACCAAATCCCAAAATACACCCTGCTCCTGAATCAGAATTTATCCATCTGTGAGATTGAGATTGTCCTACTCCAGCAGAGAGGTGAAGATACACAGCAAAAAGAAACAGCCCAGAGGTTTTTTAGGGACACCTTCCTCTTTCATTGTCCTTGTATAATCTGTCTTCACAACCCTCAGGTGGAAAAGTTCCAAACCCATAATTTTTTTTTCTACGCAGTGAAACTGGCAACATCCGAACGCTGATTTTCCCAGTGATGTATATAAATGAGGTAAATAGCTTTGCTGTCTTTCCAGCATTGTGGCATGTTAATGCTTGCAGAAATACCCTCTGAGCCAGCTAGAAAAGAAAATGCTGATTTTCTTGTTGTTTGTACAGCAATTGCTAGGAAGCTGTTGCTGTTTCTTAACTAACACCCTCCTGCTGTTTGTTGTACTGTTAATTTCAGCCTTCCCTAACGCTCTCAGTCAGACACTCCTTTTAAACTGAAAGGAGTTGGCCATGAGGAAAAGGGGTGCTCAGAGGCAGGACTTCAGGAGATCACACCTTTTCCTGAGTCATCTGCTATGAATAGTCCTGTGCTGTAGTCAGATCACTGAATCAGTTGGTGTTAGTCCATTCCTAAACCAAAAGTTAAAAATCCCTGTTTTCCTTTGAAATAGACTAGGAATCCCTGTGCCCCCTGGAAGAATTTTAGGGGGAAAGTGTGTCAGGAAGCAATGAAGCAGTGGTGGAGAGTTGTGGGAGTGTTGTTTCCCTGCCCTTCACAAAAGTGATCTTATAGAAAGCACAGAAATAAATAAAGGTTTGGGATTTTTTAAAATTTCCTCTTCATCTCTCTCTGCTCCAGAGTGTTCTGATTGATGAAGCATCTGCCAGCAAACTCAGGCACGTCCTGCTGGAAGCCAGTGTTGTGACTGGGATCCCCTTTGTAATCATGGCTCTGGGGATTGTGTTTGGGATTGTTTTCATTGTGCTGGCGTGCAGGTCCCAGAGGATAACTGAAGAGGTAAGCAGCACTTGCATTTGACTTTGCTTGCTGTCCATCTGCCTGCATTTGATTTTTCTTTTTTATTTTTTGTGGTTGATTTTACCTTTTGGTGTCTTTCTGCACATGTTTTTATCTTGTTTTTGTTGGGAATGACCTTTCTAGGGAGGGGAAGTTTTAATAGACTCAGAATAAATGCGCCAAAGCAAAGGAGCGGAGTTAATCCGAGAAGCCTGGTAAGGCAGGTTCTGTCTCTGTGCCAATTGCCTTGCCAACAATAGTGAAATAAATCAGCCTGTCTAGAGGACCCTGAAGGATAAGATGCAAAACCTCCACCATATCTGAGGACAGATTTAGTTGGTGTCAGTATTCTCAGCAGAAGAACTGCGTTGTGCCAGTGAGTTATTTTCCAGATGCAATCTGGAAGATTGCAAAGAATCACGATGCAAATTTGTGGCCAAAGAACAGATGAATTGCACAGAGAGCAGCAGCAGGAGGAAGTATTCTCCACTATTGTTTATTTACAAGACAGCCTGTAAATCTGTTTATAAGCACTTCTGTCCCAAGATGACATGCTGGCATTAAGGTGCCTGTCAGGGCAAAAGCTGATGCTAACATTTCACCATAACAGGGCTCAGATGGCACCAAGTGTGGAGCCTTTGGTTAGAGGAATAGCCCGGGTTCTCTAGGAGGCTGTTTTCTCCTCATAGTTGCTGTGGGCTTACTGTGCTCTTGTGTGTTTGGTGTTCCCTAAATGCTGTCTTACAACGTCCTTCTGTGCCTGGGGAACCCCTCTGGATCAGTGGGTCCCACTGCCATCCCATCCCCGTGCACTTCAGTTTCCTGTGCAGGAAAGACTGGTCCTTTTTCCTTTCCTTTTCTTCTGAGCCTGCCTGTGCTGTCAGCAGCTCAGCCAGGGTGTCCCAAGGCCTGTCCTGCCCCACCCTGCATGCCCAGTTTCAAACCAGCTCTCTTGGATGTGCTGGAACACTCTGCAGGGGTCAAAGTGACAAAGGACAACCTGCATTCTGTGCTTTTCCTGCTTTGCTTTTTGTTGCTTTTCCTGCAAGCAGAGTTAATCCAGCAGTCTGCAGCTCCTCTTGTGCTCCCTGGCTGGTTCTAGCCTTCCCTCCTGTGTCAGGGGCTGCAGCAGGGCCCTGCCCAAGCTGCCGCCCACCCTCTGGTGCTTCCTTAGTGCACTCTGGCTCTCTTGGAGAGAATTGTCCTTAAAAGTAGGAGCTTTTCCTTTCCCTGCTTGGAGGCTTCCCATGGTGGAAGGTCTCTGATGGCCACGTTTCACTTGCTGTGGTTTTGTTCTTGCAGAGCACGGAAGAAGAGAGGTCCCCACTCATCAGGACGTCTTAGTAGGTTTCATTCCCCCTGTGAGCTTGGAGAGCAAGAGATTAGAGCTGACCTAACACCAGCTGTCCCCTGTGGAGCCACGCTTGTGTCCAGCGCCACTTTTGGTGGGACAGAGGTGGAAGGGAGTCTGCACTGGCAGCCAGGGAGGAAACGTTTCTCTCAGCTATGTTCCAGCTTCCAAACTCCATTTGCAAACTGCTCTGGATCCTGCTTTTCTCAGCCCTGCCCTCTATTTGTACCCACACTGGCAGCCACAGAGGATCAGCACCGGGGGCCAGCCCGGTTCCCTATGGGAGTGACACGGGTGGCAGTGCCAATGGTAGCGGGCTCCTGGATGGCCCTGAGACAGGGACACACAGGCTGTGGGCTGGGTGCTGCCCTGTCCATGATGTGTCCTCACTGCAGTGTTTGTCACTGGTGTCCTTGCTCCTGTCACAACACAGTGTGCAGCTGACCCACCCCAGAGCTGCAGCTCTGCATGGGACCGAGCCAGCGGCTGGAAGTGTTTCTCCATGCAGAGCACCTCGGTGTTCCCACTCTGCTTGCTAGCCAGGCTTTTATCCTTCGGGTGTGGGCTTTGTTCTGCAGCTTCAGGCACCGCAGCTCAGCCGTGCTCCTGGGCTGCAGCGGACACAGACGCTGGGTGGTGCTGTGGGGTTTGCTGGGAATAAGCAGACTTGGCATGTGTGGGATGAGAGCGCCCCTCCGTGTTATGGACAGGGTCCTGAGAACTCCTGACACTTTTTTACTTGTCAAGCTGAAACTTGTGTTAAATGTCTCGAAGGTTTCTCCCCCCCTTCCCAATTAAAAGAATATTCTCCTCGAGGAATGTTTCCGTTAGGTAGTGAACTGTGTGTTCCAAGTGTGTAACTGTCTTCTAAAGAGGGGCATTGGGGTGTGCATTGCTTGGGATTGGTTTGAGGTCTTTTTCCTGGCTTCTGCTTTGGTTCCTTCCCTGTGACGGTGGGGAGGCCCTTGAATGGATTCTGCAGAGCAGCTCTGGCTACCCCTGGATCCCTGCAAATGTCCAAGGCCAGGCTGGATGGGGCTTGGAGCAGCCTGGGATCATGGAAGGTGGCCCTGCCCACTGTGAAAAACAGAATTCACTGCTTAGAATTTTAAGAAGTTTAATAATAATAGGATTTAAAAAGGACCATATTTCCAGGGCTGGGCTGCTCCTGACCAACAGCGGAAAGAACACCCCGGTGTATACAGACAGTGTTATCTTTATACTGTTACATCGCTGAGATACATGCATATTCATGTGTTTTCTGCATTATTCAAACATTCTTGTGAACTTTGTGATGTTTTGGGAACTCCTTTGTTTGACTTCACCATCCAGCTTATCTGAATGACATCCTGGTTGTCAGGTCAATATATTTTATTTCTCCTTGTGCCTCCATCCTGCTGTTTCACATCCCCTGATAAGGATTTAATGTGTCCTCCTTAAATTTAATGTGGTATTCTCTAATTGTCCTCTGGTGCTCTGGTTTGTGTCAGGGTTATCTTATCACTTGGACAGGTTGGTCAGTGAATGGCCTTACACTGTTTTTAGTTACACAAAAGCCCTTTTTATTAAACATCTTGTGTTTTGCTAAGATCTACAACACAATACATTCATCACACTATTATTTCCATGAGTGATACACAGATATTATATTGATTACACCACTATTTCTATAAACATCACAATGCATGCTTAAGCTCATAGATTATATTTTATTAACATGCAGCTAAAAAGTTATCATTGATGCTATTTCTAAATACTTGTAATCACTAACAACATGCATAGGCTAATACATAAGTGCAAAAGCCAATATTATCTGGTCGTTTTCCACACATGGCAGGGAGTGGAGCACGATGGGCTTGAAGGTGCCTTCCAGACCAAGCCCTCCTGGCATTCTGTGACAACATTGTCACCCCAAATCTTGTTTTCTGGGAATAATCATGGGGAAATGGAAGGAAGCCGTTCCTCCCGACTGTGGGGTACCTGTGGGAGCCCTCACTGGGAAGGAATTGTGTCATGTCCCCGCCTGCCCGCCAGCTCCTACAGCGGGGACACCCAAAGGAACGGCGGCTCTGTGGTCCCGGGCTTGGGGAATACCGGGAGTGCCCGCGATCCTCATGGAAAAGCTGCTCGGCTTTATTCTTCTTAATTTATTTCCCTTGGGACATTAAGCCTCTCCCGGCGCCCCCGTCCCGCTGCCCGCAGTGGTACAGCCCTCTGGCGCGCGCCGATTGCGTCAACGGGCGTCGGCTGCGCCACCCGGAAGCGCTTTGGCGGCGGCGGAAAAGCGGCGCGTGCGGCTGGTTTTGTTTGTGGCTGGACCCGCCGCGGGGGCTCGTACGCGCCTCCCGCGGGGGCCTCCGCTCGCCATCCCACGATCGGCCCCATGGCCTTCAACTTCAGCGCCACGGCGGGAGCGGGGGCCGCCAACCCGACCGGTGAGCGCGGGGGGAACGGGGCGCGGAGGGGCGGGGCGGGGGGAGCCGAGCGGCGGGCAGCGCGTGCCCCCCCCCTCCTGGCCAATGAGAGCCGCGGCGGCCGGCAGCGCATGCCCCCCCGCCAATGAGAACAGCGGCCGCCTCAAAGGGCCGTGGGTGCCCCCCGGCCAATGGGGAATCGTGGCGGCGGCCCGTGCTGTCCCCCTCGTGCCGCCCCCCCCGCCAATGGGAACCGCCGAGGATGGCAGCGCGTGCCCCCCCGCCAATGAGAACGGCGGCCGCCTCAGGGACCTGCGCGTGCCCCCCAGCCAATGGGGATCGCGGCCCCCTCAACGGCCCGGGCGTGCCCCCCCGCCAATGAGAACTGCGGCGGCCGGCAGCGCGTGCCCCCCCCACCAATGGGAATCACTGCCACCTCAGGGACCCGTGTGTGACCCCCCGCCAATGAGAACGGCGGCGGCGGCGGCCCGCGCGTGCCCCCCAGCCAATGGGAGCGGCGTTGGCGGGCAGCCCGTGCCCCCCAGCCAATGGGAGCCGCGGCCGCCTAGAGGCGCCGTCCCGCGCCCGGCCCGGCCCCCGGTGGGTCCGGGAGTGGCTCTTTAGGCGCTTGTGATGAGGTAGTCAGGTCCCTCGGATCAGTATTTTCTTGCAATAAATTAATCGTTTGGACGAGATGCCCTTGGAAGTTCATTTTTGAGCAAGGTAAAATACAGCGGTTAACTTGTAAAGTTAGACTTTTCCCCCTCTGCTTTTGTCACTGTCAGTCATGGTGAAATGTAAGACAGAGCTTTCCGTGCCCTCAGTTAGTAAAATAATTAATTGTTGACTCCAAACAAGTCCTTTGGACGGGACTCATCTTTGCTCTAGTTAACCTGAATTTTACCATCTCTTTTACAAACACTCTTTCTGGGTCCATCTGAAAGTAAAACATTGCCTTGTGCTGCCTGTACATTGTGGCAAGGTTTATGACATTCACAGACCCATGTCAGAGGGAAATCTGGGGTCACACTTCAGGACTTCCCGTTGTCTGTCTAGCATGAAACTGTTTCAGCTGCATCTCAGGGGTGCTGGGTACATCAGTAAATCCAGCAAGGCTGAGGTGGGCAGATTTTGGCAATAGAACTTGAATAAGTCTGCCCTAGAGTAGCTGAGGCTTATGTGGTGCCTCAGCTGCTGGAGCTGAGTTTTGTGCTTATTCTGTTGTCATATATCTGAGTGTATTATTTGTATGAAGATGATTTACTCTTCCCTTCCTGATAGCTTATGAATTAATTTTGACATTATCTGTTACACTTAACACAGATGCAGCTATATTGAGCAGTCTTAGGTTGTTAAAAATGACTGCTAATGTGAATATTGAATTTCAGAGATAAGGCTTTGAAATAAGGTGGGGAAATGCTGCTGCTTTATGCACTGTATAATTAAAAAATAATGTCTTTACAGCAGCAGTGTGTTGAGCTTTTCAGTGTCCTCCTTGTGTCAAATAAATAATGTTTAATGCCAGTTAATACCTTTTACTCTTGTGTCTAACTCTGCCTGTCTTGCTCATGGTGATGGAAAAATGCTTCAGCTTTTCTCTCCTGGCACCTACCTTTCACTCAGAACTAATGTTGCCTTGCTCTTTTTCTGCTTCCCGCTCGTCAGGATTTGGTGGGCTTGAAACTGCAAACTCCACTGCCAGTGGGTTTAATTTTGGGGGTTTCGGATTAACTGCTAATCCCGCGGTGAATTTTAATATTGGGAATTTCGGTGTTTCCACTACCTCAACTCCACCTTTCAATTTTGGTAACAGTCTGGCAAGCGCAGGTAGATAATGCGTACATACGTGTTCTGTGGTAAATGTTACAGCAGGGGTCCAAGAATTGCATCCCTCACTGGGGATCTGTGTCTGCTAAGTAATCCTCATATCCAGTGAAGACTGGCCATAAAAGCTCTGGAAATGGAATGGGAGGGGTTTTGCCTGTTAAATTCTCAAGGAATAGTTTTTGAGGAAAAATAACCCTGTAGGCAAAAGTCTCTGGAACGGGAATGAATCCAGGTGATCCCGAGCAATCCCAGAGCTGGTCCCTTTTCCCTGTTTCCTGACATGAGATTCTTGGACTACTGCAGTCATGTTTCCATCTTCCCCCGTGTCTCCTCATCGGCCTTGCGTTGGCTGTCATGAACACACCACACCTCAGTAGTTTCTGTGCAGAAACGATTTGTATACGACCGGCACAAAGTCAGAGCCAGCTGTGACCTGTTCCCCAAAGCTGCCAAGTGTCCCAACACCGCCCTGCCCCAGCTCTCCGGCGGTGCTGGTGCTCCAGGGAGGCCTGCATGGGATGGGGGCACTGGGAGGTGGCCAAGGAAGCCTTTTTTATGGAGATCCATCAGATCAGAGCCATCAGCTGATGTCATTTCACCTCAAATATTTCCCATTCCCTATGAAAACTTTGGACTGGATGGATTTCTAATGCTTGTGTAGGTGTGGAATTAGCCCCAGGGGTCCGGTTGCTGCTGCTCGTATAGGAATTCCGTCCATCCCACAGTGTCATTGCTCTCTGTGTCAGCACCTCTCATCTGTTCTGTGCACTCCAGCAGTCTCATGGGGTTTATTTGCTGTAAACACTCTTCACTGGCTTCATTTGAGCTGCACCAGAAGAGACCATGGATAGTCCATTTGATATTTAATTTGATGCTTTGGTATTGAATTTGTAGTCTCAGGCCCTTTTCAAGAAAGAATGACTAAATTTGCAGTGGGTACAAAGGTACCTAAAAATGGTGTTATCTGCTGGTGCTCCTGCCTGGGTGTCCTGCTCGCTGGCAGGACTGAAACATGGATGTTACAGGGAACAATTTCTTGTGCCCACTCACATCAAAGTGTTTGCTGAATGGAAATAAAATGCCCTTGCATATCAGCTTTGATTTATGCTTTGCTTTTGGTTTGTGGACAGGAGGACTGTGAGTGTAATAGATCTTTTTTTTTTGCTATTGACATGTGAGTGAGGAGAGGCAGCATCTTTGTGACAAATCCTTTGTAGCAGGCTGTCTTTTGTCTTTTGAGCCCGTGTAAAAGCAGCATGAGACACAGAGACCTTGCTTTCCCAGGCGGGTCAGCGCTCCACAGGCTGCACCTTGGGCCAGTGCCATTGGCACCACCGGAGCTCAGGTGCTCACTTGGGTCCTCTCCTGCTGGCCAGTGACTGCTTTTCCTGAAAATCTGTGGAAGGCCGATTGCTTTTGCATCCATCTTCCTATACTAGTGGCCGAACCTCTAAATGAGGTGTAACGGGAATGATCATTGGGAAACAAGGCTTTAAAAAAAATGACCCTGTAGAAATTTACACAACTGTGTGTATCTGGCCTCAGGTTTCCAGAGGTTAGGACTGTTTGTAAAGTTCACAAAACATCGAGTTGTTTATTAAACACTTAGTAGTGACATTGACCAGAAGTATTTCTGAGAACGAATGTAAGAAATAGTACTGTTAGTTGTGTCTGTCACTAGGGAAAGCGCATCCCTCTGGTAAAGGACCAAGATGTCAGTTGACTGCTGCCTTTTTATTTGCTTTTGTGACACACCATACAAGTTGTGGCTTTGTGGTCCATGTTTTCTCCCCCATTTCCTTGGGCGATGAGCTCGGTGCCCATGCTCAGTGTGAACTACTTGCTTGTGCCATGTGCCATCCGTCTGTCAGCCCCTGTCACCATAACCCCCGAGCCGTGCGGTCGGTTGTGGTGTTGTGCCCAGCTCCGGGGCCGTGTGCCGCCGCCTTACCGCAGTCTGTGTTCGGCAGGTGCCTTTGGAGGCTTTGGGACCACCACCACCAGCGCGGCACCGGCGTTCAGCTTCTCTGCTCCCACCAACACCGGCACCGGCGGTAAGGGACTGAGGGACTGACTGCCTGCAGAGCAGATCCAGGAGTGCTTTGAGTTGCAGGGCTGCTGTGCTCTTCTTCTCAGTAATCATGTACTTGTTTCCGCAGGACTCTTTGGTGGTACCCAGAACAAAGGCTTTGGATTTGGTACCAGTTTTGGCACAGGAACTGGAACCGGCTTGGGTAGTGGGTTGGGAACTGGGCTAGGCTTTGGAGGCTTTGGAACCCAGCAGCAGCAGCAGCAGACCAGTGAGTATGGCCTTTGGATTTACCCATCCCTTAGCAGTGAAAGCGCAAGACTGTCATCTTCTGTTGCTGCGGTAGTAGGACAAAAGTGTATTGTAACAGGAGGCGGTTTGACACTTTAACTCTTAAACTAGAGCTCAAGCAAGTCTCTGAGCTTCACCCTTGAGCTTCCAACAATATTTACCCCTTTGGTTTAATGCTGGTAGAATGTAGTTAAAGAATTGATGTTACAGTCACAGCATTACTAGAAAGGGGAGGAAAAAGGCATTGAGGTTAATTTAAATGGGAGCTGGATAATAAGCAGCTTCAGGCTCTGAGTCCACTGAATTTGTAACAGCCGGCCTGCCTCTCAGATTTAGGTATTGAGGGTGCCAGATGGTGACATGGATCAATACATGTGTCTCGTTAAAAAAAAAAAAAAATTCTTCTAATGTATTGTTCAGGAGCTTCTGTTGTAGATGATGAATGGCTGTAAAAAGACACTTAAGAAACATGATCTGATTTTAATTAATTTATTTGTTTGGTAGTTTTATTTTGCTTCTCAGAATCTGATAAGAATAAGAAGTGATGCTAGTGATATGTGATAGCATGGTCACGGTTGGTCAAGGGGTTCATTTGTTTCTCTTCATCCCACCCAGCATTAGGCACTGGGTTGTTCAACCAGCCTGCCCAGACCCCCGCTCAGTCCAACCAGCTCATCAACACAGCCAGCGCCCTCTCGGCCCCGACACTGCTGGGAGATGAGAGGGATGCCATTCTGGCCAAATGGAACCAGCTCCAGGCCTTCTGGGGCACGGGCAAAGGGTACTTCAACAACAACATCGCTCCGGTGGAGTTCACGCAGGAAAACCCCTTCTGCAGGTTTAAGGTATGGCATGGTTCAGCTGCCCGCAGAGGGCGCCAATCCCTTACTCTGCTGAGGCTGAGCAGCTCATGGGTGTTAAACCAGACTTTGTCACTGGTAAGAGTATTCTGAAACAGTATTTTTCCAGGTAATCTGCACAGTTCTGATGCATACTCATTAAAAGGTTTGAAGATGCTGGAAATCTGGGTGGTGTGGAGGGACTAGATAATGAGCCCAGATGTGGAGCATGAAACTAACAATTTCATGTACTAGCATTCAGGTTAGTGTGTGTATACTTCGAACAGATCTCTGGAAATTAATTTTAATGTGTGTCTGTGTATGTTACAATAAGACAGAAACAATTAAAAATTACCTTCTTGTCTGAAAGAAACTGTGAACATTTGGAATAAGAACTTCGGGGTCTTTCTTCCTTGCTTTGTCTAGATTAAAATAACCCTCTATGAATCTGGCCTGTGCCAGGTTTAAAATCCACCAGCCTTTATCCTTGCCAGTGCTCATGCTGACTCCGTTCCCTGTGTGGACTCGTCAGCAGTTCCAGATCTTGCTTCTCATGTTGACAAATTCATGGCTCTCCATCCTCCACAAATCCTGCACCTGCTGACTGTCTTGCTAAGCCTCAGGCTTGTAAGGGGATTTGGGGCAGGCATGGTGACACCCTCCAAAGCTGATCCTTTGGAGTGCGAACTTTGTGTCCTGAATGTAGGTTAATACTGAATTAAGTCCAGTGTTGATTATGTACATTATGAGAGTTCTGTAATGTTTTTGCAGCAATTGTGCCTGCCTAAAAAATGTTTGGTTTTGTTGCATCACCTTTTTCAGTGTTACCTTGAACATTTTATTACCAATGCACCTGAAAGCTTATTTTCTTGTAAGTTGTTGTCTGGAATTGCTTTCACAGTTTCTGAGCTTTGAAAAATTGCCGCACATAAGTTGTGTGACACAAAATCGGTTATTTTAGAGTTTCATTTACTAAAAAGAAGAGTCTTAAGGTTAGACAATACCAGATACTAGGTTTACCCTTGTCCCTGTGACTGGAGCATTTCTAATGCCATGAATTCACGTGCCATAAGTGAAATACTGACAAGTTCCATCTGTGTCACCAGTGAAGATGCCTGCAAAAACTAGGGGAGAAGGTGGCACAGGGATAGGAACAGAGCATCATAAGATATTTTGGTTATTGCCACTGAAACACCCAGCATCAGATAAGAAAGAAGCATTACATGAAGAGTTGCACTTGTACACAATTCCAGCTCTAGGACGCATGAGAAGCATGCAGCTCCAGACCAAGAAATGCATGCTGCTCTAAGTCATGTGTTACAGGCTGTTGTTTGAAGTACCGCAGTGAAGTAAAATACATCTGTTCTAGTTTGAAAATGCTGTGTTGCATAAAGAGATTGTGGAAGTTATTTAAAACAGAAATACCAGAGGTGTCATGTGTTTAAAAACGAATTCTTCCTTAGCTGTCACTGTTGTGCTCCATGGCAGGATGGCTGGTTCTGCGAGGCTCACTATGGCAGGGGATTACCCTCTGCTGACAAAACTGAGCTCCTGGGCACATCCCCAGCTCATTTCTCTCTTCATGAGGGGAAAGGTGCAGGTCACCCACCCACATGCAGTGTCAGGGCCTCACCAAACCCTTACTCTCCACCCTGTCACCAGTGCCAGCGTGGGGTGACAGCTGATAGGCAAGAGGAGGTGAAAGCTGCCACTCTGTTTTTGCTTGTAATAAAGTCTGATCCTCTGGTTCCATTTGCAATTTGGAAAAAGGGTCAGTTTGTAAAATGTTCCTGATTGCTGTCAGCTCTGCTGTGTTGGCAACTCCCCTGATGGAAAAAGGATACTTAGGAACTTTTTGTAAAAATCCAAACTGTTTCAAAAGCGGCTGTACTGATGGCTGTGTGAGAGATTGATTTAAAAGGGGATTGATTTCATGTTTGTGCATTTCTGAATAAATTGTGAGTTAAATTTGGAACCAGCTGCTCTAAAAACGGAGGGATTTAGCCCCTCCCCTTGATGCCACAAGGATATGCATTTGCTAAGTAACATACCTTCATTTTTCATGTGTTCCTTGGCAGGCTGTGGGTTACAGTTTAATGCCCAACAACAAAGATGAAGATGGCCTCGTGGTCTTGGTGTTTAACAGAAAAGAAGCAGATATTCGAAGCCAGCAGCAGCAGCTCGTAGAATCACTACACAAAATTTTGGGAGGAAACCAGACCCTCACTGTCAATGTCGAAGGTGTTAAAACAATGCCCGATGACCAGTACGTGAACTTTGCACAGGGTTGCCCATTTGTATTGCATGTTAGAAAGGGTTGGTGCCTAAGTCTACTGTCTCCCCTTCTCCTTGATTTTAGATCTCTTCATCCTGAGTTTGATTTGTATCTCTTATTCCTTCATATAGTTTTTCTTACAACATTAAGGCCAGTGCCTTTCCAGAGATTTTAGGTTATTCTTAATGCAGTACTAGTATCACCATAGGATATGGTTGGTAAAACTGGGAGGAGCAGAGAATGTAATGGTATTTACAGCTTTTCTCTCTCTCTCCCTTGCTGTGTTAAACCCTGCAGCTACTGGTACTTTACATCTCACTTGGTAAAGATGTTAAAAGTCAGCTGGGAGAAGTGATAGCTTGGATTTTGGGTGGTTGTGTATTGTGTTACCTCCTTCGTGCTGCTGACCTTTTCCTGACGTTCCGCATTTTGTCTCGCTCAGGACAGAAGTGATCATTTACATTGTGGAGCGCTCCCCCAACGGCACCTCCAGGAGAGTTCCCGCAACAACCCTCTATGCCCACTTCGAGCAAGCCAACATCAAATCATCCCTGCAGCAGCTGGGGGTCAGCCTGTCCATGGCCAGGACAGAGCTGTCGCCAGCACAAGTCAAGCAGCTCCTGCAGAACCCTCCTGCCGGTGCGTGGGCTGGGCCTTCTGTGCTCTCCAAGAAAAAAGCTGGTGTCAGCTGGAAAACACCTGTGAAAATAATAAGAAAAAAAGAAAAGTTAAAAATCAGAATAATCATGTCCTGTACTCACTTGCAGTTTTCAGATGGCTCTCTTAGCTTGCCTGTGTGGCCACAGACAGCTTTGCACATATAGCTTTGTTTTAGAGTAGTTAAGGGCTTCTCATGTAATTTGATTAGATGACTTACCTTTGTATCTATAGCTTTTATATATGTCCATGTTTAGGATATGAAAGGTTATGAAATCTGGATTGGAAAAGGCACTGGGCCTAGTCTTGCAGAAAAGTCAGAGCTAACTCCTACTGAGATTATTTTGCCAACTGATTTGGTACTTTGATCACTTAGTTACTGATTTTTTAAATATTTGCTCGTTTCACACAATAAGCAATTTCAAAAGGACATATGACCCAAGTGTGGCATATAATGGGAACAGTAGGAATTTCTGCCTTTCAAGTATGGATTATCCAATGGGAGCACCTATGGGTTATTCCTTTCCCTTGCTTTCAAACCACTGCTTGACAGCCTTTGGGTCTGAATTTACTGTCCCTGCTCAGGACCAGGAGTTTTAAAGAACTACCCTAGTTTAATTAACCTTAATTTGTGCAACAGGCATTTGGGTTAGCATAGTTCATAGGGTTTGTGTATTGCACAGCGTTTTTTTCCTGGTTAGCAGCTGTACTATCTCTCAGATAGCCCTACTAAAAATCCTTTTTTCTTCTTTTTTAGGTGTTGATCCTATTATATGGGAACAAGCCAAAGTTGATAATCCCGATCCTGATAAGTAAGTCAAATAGTATGTCCAAGTGTTGAAATATTGCAACAAGGCTTGGACAGGGGAGAAAGAGATAATAATTGCATAGTACCCTTCAGATAACTTGTGAAAAAGTTACTTGAGTACAACTTGGCCAAGTGCTGATCCCCTTGAAAGCAGTGAAGATTACTGGAGGTGCCTGTCTTAATCTCTTTACCCGTTAGGCGCTTAGGAGCTGTCAGGATAAAGAGTCTTACTTGGGTTCCTTGGAGGAGTGGTGTCCTCCATTACATGGATTAGTTATAGTGACTTATTTTTTGCAACTCTTATGGTTTTTTCTCTTTCCTGCTGAAGGTGCTGCACCTTTGTGCCCTCCAGTGGTTACAGATAAATTGGGCTGGTTTCTTTATGAAAAAGGAACAGGTTATGGGGAATAGTTAGGACTCTAAAACTAAGCAAAAGAAGATATGGTTATGTATTAATTTATAAAAGATCAACATAATCTGTGACTTAATATTAGATTCTGTTTCATAATTATTAACCCTTACCAGGTTTGATGTGTCCAGTATAGAAACACGTTGTAAGAAATATTTGTGTTCTCCTAGGCTTATTCCTGTGCCAATGGTGGGTTTTAAGGAACTGCTGAGAAGATTGAAGGTCCAGGATCAGATGACCAAACAGCATCAAACTCGATTAGATGTAAGGTTGCTCATCTTTATCATGACTTGCTGTTGACAAAGGATGCGCTATTAAATGCACCTGGCCCTGTGTGTTCAAAATGGAAACATGAACCATTGTCTTAATATATCCCTTAAATAGATCTTTGCCCAAAAACTGAGCAGAGTGGTTTGGCTTTCATTTGTTTCAGGTTCCAGCTTACTGTTTTGTTACAGGCTAATCCACACCCGCTCCATTAAGTCCATTGGCACAAACTTTTAACTTTGGGCAACCAATTTTCCAGTACCTTCTGAAAATCCCAGTTGTGTATGAAAATAAATACAAAGCAGAACAGTAGACGTAGAAGAAAGCTTTCTAAAATCATCTGGGTCAAGGACACCAAGTTGCTGAGTGGTGTAGTGTCATGAAGCTTCCAGTTTTAAATCAGGCCTACCTTGTTCTACTATCAAAAACTTCTCTGGCTTCCAGTTAACTCCCATCTCCTCCGCAGATAATATCAGAAGATATCAGTGAGCTGCAGAAAAACCAAACGACAACTATGGCAAAAATTGCACAATACAAAAGGAAACTGATGGCACTTTCACACAGAACTTTGCAGGTAACAGAGATAATCTAAATAAGTCCTTTGACACACTCTAGTGCCAAGCAGTCTCAGAGGGAAGAAGAACCTGTTCCATCTTGTGCAGGCCAGTGCTGAAAATTATTCTGACCTCAGCTAACCGGTGTTCATTTAAGTACCAGGCAGAGCTGTCAGGGAAAGCTCAGGTCTGCTGCACTTGGGAACCTTCTCTCTCACCTACCCAAAACCACAGGACTGCCCTGAGGTCTTAAAACAGCAGACTAAATGACACAACAAATCCAGTGAGAAACAGGCTGGAGGAAGGACAAAAAGATGTAGAGATGGGCTGGTGGGGAGAAGGATGGGCCAAGTGTTCTCTAATGAACGTCAAAGGCTTCTTTTGTAGGTGCTAATAAAGCAGGAGATCCAAAGGAAAAGTGGTTATGCCATTCAAGCAGATGAGGAGCAGCTTCGTGTACAGTTGGATACAATTCAGTGTGAACTTAACGCACCCACACAGTTCAAGGTGAGTGGCTGACAGCATTTGGCTAACACCTCTGGAGCTTCCTCACTGAAAACATGTCAGTTTTCCAAACCACACGTGTATATTAGTTGTGGAAGGCTTTCAATCTCAGTGTGATAGGTTGTAGCATTGTGCTCTTTGCTTATAGCCAATAGGTATTTCAGTAGTTTTGAGTTCTTGGAAATCATGGAGTCACTTACCCTTTGCATGTCTTCCAGAACATCTGAAAATTGTATGAGCAGCAATGCTTCCAGCCCTGGAGACTCAAGGAATGGTAGATGCTGGAGCTGTGACAGCTGAAAATGAGTTGTGTTTGATTTAAGCCTGTTTCTCTTCCCAGGGCAGACTGAATGAGCTCATGTCCCAGATCAGGATGCAGAACCACTTTGGAGCAGTGCGGGCTGAAGAGCGCTATTACATAGATGCAGACCTCTTAAGGGAAATCAAGCAAGTGAGTGTTACTGGGTAGAACCCTGGCCTACTCTTTGAGCTTGATCATTTAAGCCAGACACACACTGACTGGATCTAGATTGTCATGTTGCCTTGTTTGATCAAGTCATCCTTGTAATTGGTCTCAGTACTGGGGCACCAAGCTATTGTACAAAACCACTCTGTGGAGATAGGCTGTTAGTACAGAAAATGCTGTTATTCCTTCCTCAGAGAAATTATGCCAGGATTATCAATGTGCCAATGCCACCAGTCATGACACTTCTGAGAAATATTACCTAGTAAGTTTGTGAAGTTGAACAGTACTCACTCTGGTTTCTGAACTATCTGCAGCACCTGAAGCAGCAGCAAGAAGGGCTGAGTCACCTAATCAGCATCATCAAAGATGATTTGGAGGACATCAAGCTAATAGAACACGGGCTGAACGAGAGCATTCCCATCCGAGGGGGAGTCTTCAGTTGACTGGTGGAGGTTTACACAGAACATGGTAGTGGAGTTCATGGCTCACCTTCCAAGGCTAAAACTGTTGAGGTAAAATAAAACACGTATCTTGTAGGAGCAAAATGGTATTTTGTCTGTTACTTTTAGAATTAGCAAAGCCTCTTCTAAGCTTTTAAAATTGACCTTTGGAAGGTTTATATTTTATAAAGCTGTATATGCTTTAACAAAAGAAGGAAAACTGAATCTGTTCAGATACCATTTTACTACAAAACTATATGTACTATTGTACATTTTTTTCTTTTTTCTTCTTTTTTTACAACGGCATTGTCCTAAAAAATGCAGTGCTGAGGGGATTATTTCACTAATGACTCAGTTTGTGGAAAGCTTAGCCTGCTTCCATGTTTCTGTCAGAACAATCAAGTAGCACCATTGTGTAAACAGCTAACTTAAATCATTACACAGATGTTTGTTGCTGTAACTATGTTGTTCTCTGCAATACCAGTCAATTACTGGGGCAAGCTGCAGAAAGTTCATGTTTCCAGTTTCTGTTCTTCCTTTGGAGTGCAAGGATCTGAAGGTTATGTTTTGATCACTTTACATATATGAATTATACAAAGCTTTGCTGCCCCTCTAAGTAACAGTATGTCTGGACATTGTCTTCTGCCTTTTTTAAAATCACCCAAAAGTAATAAATTCAGTCTGAATTTGTAATAAGTGGTGTGTGGTGTTGGCTCTCAGTGACATCAGCAAAGCAGCGACGCTGCTCCCAGCTCCAGGTAAGTGCACTTCACTCTGCTCCAGGCACTGCAAGGTAGCAGGCTGTCAAACCCAGTGTCACAGAGCTGCTTGGCAGCCTCAGTCCCCAAACCAAAATGAAAGGTGTGGCCCCTAGATCCTACCTGGCAGCAAGTGCTGCAGAGCAGGTACCTACTCACCCCATGCCATGGAGAGAGACCTGCTTTTCCCCTCAGTACCAAAGTCACCAAAAACAACTGAAACAAAAAACAGTGTTCTGCAGTAGGAGTTTGTACAGCAGAAAAAAACATGGAAGGGGCAAAATCAGTTTGTTCATTAGCCATCAAAATTAATTCCATTCATTAAATTTGAAGGATGGAAAAATAGAAATACAACTGCAATGTGCTGGGACCCCTATTGTGCATTTGAGAGTGTTTGTGGAAGCATGATTCCATTGCAATTGAAAAAGCATATGTGGAACTCTAGATAAGGGGGAACAGGATTAGTTTCCTTTTGGAAGCATAGTTCCAGTTAATAAACTGTCTGCACTGGGCAATGAGCTCTGTAAGAAATTGAGTGAGGCTAGAATTCTCTTTTGGAGGCTGGGGTAGCAGTCTTAAGTCTTCTGCCATGGGGCCCCTGCCAGACTGTGCTGCTTGTATTTGACAACCACATTGTTTCTTGTTTTGCAAACTCTTCACATTCCACCCCAATTCACAAGCTGGAGTCCTACCATGCTTTGAAAATAACAAACCTGCAGCATAGGCTCCCTATCAGGGAGCTACTTGATCTACTGCCCTGGGCTTTGAAAATGAAATTATCTCAATAGATTTTTTTAAACAAGTCCCCCAGCTAGAGACAGTGTTGCATATTTGAGGTATTTTTCCATCATTCTGCTCTACTATGTGTACTTAGTAGCTCCAAACTTCCAGAGCAAGCTTACCACAGCAGAGGAACACCAGCAGGGAAGTAGGTGTCATCACTGGAACAGCACTGCTGCTCACAGAGTTAACTAGAGAAGAAATAAACAGCCAAGCAACAGCAGTCTGGAAAAAATGGTTTATTAAAAGGAAAGCTGCAATCAAACAGGTGCTACCTCATTAAAACACTGCCTACAAGTAATACATTGACTTCCACTTTACTGCTCTTCAATACACCTGTAACATTCTCTCACATTGACAAGAGAAGCTAAGTTGCATCTTCCCTTTGAGCAGGAAACTATTTAAAACACAGCTTCTTTTAAAAGCAGTCTGAATTGAAGTGCAGTCCATCTATTTCACCTGTTAGCCTCCCCAGATGGGTCACAGCTGTCACCTACAGTGATGTCTGTTTTGGGCACCTGCCTCCCCTTTCCCTGCTTGCCATCTGCAGGCACACTCTAGGTTAGGTGGGACAGTGGACAGTCCTGGCTTTGTAGAAATCAAGGCATGGGACGTGGCAGCTCCCGGCAGGTTCTCACGACGGGCACTGTCTGACAAGGCGGAAGGCTTCCAGGAACTCATTGAAGTCAATGTTTCCATCCTTGTTGAAGTCAATGCTGCGAACCAAGTCGTTAATGCCATCATCCGTGAGTTCAATGTTCATGTGGGAGCTGAACAGCTTCCAGGTTTGCTGGAATTCCTCAAAGGAGATGAGACCTGCAGAGGAGCATTTTACATGCTGCAGCTACATCTCCTAATGTGGAGAACACGGACTAAGACACAGCTCAAAGCAGCAGAGGCATAATACAAATGGGCATTGCAGAAGTGTGGGAGGGAGCAGGACCACCCAAGCCTAAATAAAAACACCTCTATACATACTAAAGCAAACTCCAAAGCAGAAGGGATCACAGAAGGCAGTGATCAACAGCCCCTGCACACCTGCTTACCTGAATGGTCTCTGTCTATGATCCTGAATATGGTCTCTAAGTTGGATCTGTTTCGATAAATGACTTCCAGCAAGCTGGACTGGATGTGCTGAAAGACATGATCACAGTTTTTATCCTGACAACACCTCTCCTTTCTCTGAGTTGTTACTGCAGATGTCTCCACAAGCAAGAATATTTTTTGCTCTCAAAAACTTGCCAGTAGTGCCTTATCAACCAAGTGTGTGATGACTGGACCCTCTGTGCAGCTGCAGAACAGACCATCAGCAACTTGTCCCTTCCCATTGGTGCTCTTCTGGGCTAACAGTGACCCAGGCTGCATTTTATAACCACTGCAGAGCTGCATTTGTTGGCTGTAATTAAGAAACTGCTACTTGGAGAGTGAAATACAGTTTTCCTACTCACCAGCCTGCATCCAAACTACCCCTAAATTTTGATTTCACATCCGTCATCTCTTTTTAAAAATGGGCTGGGTGCCTCAGGACTATTTGAGCTCAGGCAAAACTTCCTATAAACTTCAGTGTGATTTCAGGTTATGCAGGAAGCATCCACTGTCCTTTTGTACTAGAATTGATTTGTACGTGCCAGGGATCTGGTGAGAGGTGCTCACATCATGCTTTGATGGAAGGGGCTGAGTGCTTACCTCTTGGCTCCTCTGCTCCATGGCCAGATCATCCAGCCAGGATTTGTACTCCAGCATGCCGTCCTCGGCGCTGCGCACCAGCTGTGGCCTCAGCATTCGCCAGGGCAGTCCCAGCCGCAGCACTGACTCCACTGCTGTTGCCCAGTTGCTCAGAGTGATCTTTCCTGTACACAAAAGGGAGACACCTCTGGGACACAGGCAGCGGAAAGCACGTGAAGGCAAAGACAAAGCCTAAAACAGTGACACACACTCTAGGTGCTGCTGACAGCACAGCATTATTTCGCAGTGCAGGCATACATACACTTCCTACCCAAGCCTCAGCAAGGTTTTCGTCATTGCAACGTATCAAGGTTTATGAGGGTGCAAGCATCTGAACAAATGCCGGACACTAACTTTGGGTATTTCATTAGAAATTTTCAGCCCACTTCCCATTTTAGCAGCAGCTGTAACATCCGAGCTGGATTCCTATGAACAGTTTTACTGCCAGGGAAGAAAACAAGAAAGCAGTTCTCTCCATGAGCAGTTCTGCCAGCCACCATATCCCTTTTCTCCCCTGCCCCACCAGTAGACAGTTCTCAGCAGCACCTCTTGGTCACTGCATCAACATAGCACTCCTGTCTGCCACAGAGGTCAGAACTCTCAGCTCCTTCCTTAAGGCTCTGACAAAGATAACTGCCATTGAAGACATCCCTTGCTTTCCTCTTCCCAGTGATTTTAGACTTCAGGGATGAAGGGGCTCTAGAGACCACCCAGCCCTTCTCAACTGACACAACAGACATGTTCCAGGTCATCTTCCCCAGGCTTCATCAGTACTTCAGCTGCAAGGAGTTCTTCTAGGACCAGCCTCAATTACTGCACCTCAGGCTAATGACGTCCTGCTTTTTCAGCATCCCCACATTATGGTGTCACTCCAAGGCATCCACAGAGACAGTAACAGCAAATGACCTCTGGCAAGGTCTGATACAGCCTCCCCATGACAGCTGGTGACACCTGTCACTGAGCAGTCTCCCAGCGAGCCACAAACTCAACGTAGTCCCTTCAGCCCTATCTGACCAGGCAATGAACCCACACGTCCCTCAGCTCTAGGTTACCTGTATTGTCCCTGTCGTAGGACTTGAAGGCACTGATGAGGGCTGAGGTGTGAGCAAAGAGCTTTTCCCGCAAGGCTCGAAAGGCTGACTCCTCTACTCTGCTGATTCTAGAGGATGCAGAACAGAAGCACTTGAAGGACTTGCCCTGAATCACAAGAAAAACTGCACCTTCCCTCCCAGTGCTCTACCTGGCTTGTCCATGGATTGCCCACCCGACTGCTCTGCACAGCTACAGCTGCATCTCAGTGCTTGTGACAAGGCACTGCATGCCCAGGGCACAGCTCCCTGCAGCTGGTGCCACAAGTCCCTGCATTCATTTGTGAAGTAACAACCCAAAAGAGAGCTTCAGCAAAGATCAGAAGTTAACACCTGACATGGAAAAGAGAAGCTGAAAAATATCAGCAAGCTTTAGAAAAATCCCCTTGGAATTTTGTTAATAATCCCTTCTCAACCCTTGAGCTTTCCTCAGTAACTTCAAGTACAAAGCGTAATCCCTCCTGTAGAGCTATTCTTTAGAAAAATCAAGCTGTGAAAGTTCATCTCCAGAGTCAAGCTTTCTAAAAGCTCACAAAGTTTTCCCTTAGGGAATTTTGACTTGGCAAATAGAGCAACTAGAAAGCCTTGCCTTTGGGTCATAGTGAGCAAATGGGCCGTCTTGTTTGCTTGATACTGAACAAAGTGGGGGATGAGGTCTGGTCCCAGCTTCACATAGGCTCCCCTGTTGCTGCCAATCTCATAGTAGTTTGAGGCTGAAAAGATGGTCAGCACCTAATCCCAAAAAAAAGGGCATTTGCAGGCAGTACATTAATCCTGTAATATTGATATACATATGAACAATACACCCAATCCCCTCCAGAGTCCACAGACTGTGAAAGCATCCATCTTATATGGAGAAGAGGGAGAGCCAGGTGGCAGCTGGCCTGGAAGCCATGCAGGTGTGAGTTCCTTGTGGGTGGCAGTGGTCACATGTGGATCTGGCCACATGTTGGGCTTCTACAATTTTCCTGTGCTCTCTCCCAACAATTCTGCTCTCCAGAATCCAAGTACCCTGATGAAGCCACTGATCTGACAGCATCTTCTGAAAACAGAACTTGGCTGCAGCAGCTCAGTAGCACCCTTTTGTAGCTCATCTGCAGGAGCAGCTGCACTAAGTAGGGGCCATAGCACAAGTGGGTTCAGATATTTTCTCAAGCACCACACACAAGGACACAGTTTGCCTGTGCATCCGTGTCCCCGCACTTCAGTTAAATAAGCCTGTTCAAGGATTTTGCATGTGCTTAAAGTCCCACTGGAAGAAATGCAGAACTGAGACAGCCACCCCCCCCCAGAAACCCCATCCTGACAGGATGGAAACCCAAGTGCCCTTCACACCACCCCCAGCTGACCTTGCGGCTGTGACAGAACTCATAGCCCTCTTGCTTGCACTCGTGAGAGCGGATCAGGAACTGCAAGCTGTACTTCTCAAGGAACTTCTCCGTCACATCAGGCCCAAAGTAGCAGCCACCACCTCGCACCTTATTTTCTCTGCAGCCCTCCTGAGGCATGGGGTCACTCCAGAGGATGTCTAAAACCTGAAAGGATTGGCAAAGTTCACTAAGAAAATACAGCTCAGTCTCGGAATCTCTCCCTACACTGCTGCTATAACCAGAGTGCAAGGGAACAGACATTTTTCCTGCATTCCAGCTGAAGACTGTCACAGACTTGGGCCACCTCAGAACTGGCAATATTGTTGGCCATGAGCTACAGGCACATCCAAAGTGTCTGGGGAAAGAGGGATGTGCATTAGTCAGGCCTGATACAAGCTTTGCCTCTGCTAGCATTAAGATTCCAAGAGCCTTGCCTGTCTTTCTCCATCCTAAAACACAAGTCCCAGGGCAAGAACAACTAGCAGATCCTGAGATCCAGATTAGTAGGCTTAGTATAAAATGCCTTTGTTCTCTAGCCAGGACCTTCCATAGCCTCCAGAAATACAAGTGCTAACTCAGTAACCACTCTGTGGATTAAGGCCTAATCCCTTTAACCCTGACTTCAGTATACAGTGCTACAGTGAAAAGGTGTGCAGCACTGGAAGGTCACATGTAATATCAACCAACTAACAGTGGTGTCAGAGTACACAGAAGAGACTCCTAGGCTGGAAAAACAAGGAAAGGAAGCCCCCAGCTGCTCCTCCTAGGAGGTAACAAAAGTACCAATGAAACGTCCCCATGGCCTCACAGAGCACCCCTTCCTGGCCACCTACCACTGAATGACCAACTGCTGCAGGAGGCACCCACAGCACATCCAGCTCAGGACCCTGCTAAGACTCCTCACCTGCTTCCACTCCTCCTGGAGAGTCCAGCACGGCTCATCCGCATCCTTCAAGGAGACCATGCTGGAATAGGTGAGCTCCTCTGGCTCTGACTCACTGATGTCCACCAGCCGGCGGCACGTGTCGATTTGTTCCTGCACCGTCTGCCGGAGCCACCTGGAGAACTCCCGCCTGTTGGCTGTGCTGGGAGCCTGGGCTGTCTGAGGCTGCAGAGATAACCTGGGAGCTGCATCAGTGCCTGATTCGCTCTCCCCATTTATGGCCTGGATTTGTGGTTTTCCACTCGATTCCTTCCTTTTCTTCAGCCTTAACACAGAAACAAACTGAAAGATATGAGAGAAATGGAGCTGATAACACAGCATGAAACCCAGACCTCCAGCTCTAATGTCTTCCATTGGCAGACTTCAAGTGATCCAAGCCTCACTCCCTTCTTTCCATCAACTGCTCCTTGACTATAGGGAACTATTAGTGCCATCCTCTTAGACAAGCCATCCTGGGTTTGCAGCTGGGCCTCACACCCATCTCATCTCGCTCTTCCTCATTGATTTCCTGCATACAGATTTCATCTGGAATGGGAACTATGCAGTAGAGCAAAGGAAGCATGAATGACTAATGCAAGAGTTGCGATTTTATTTGGAGAAGGAAAGGGGTATTTCCTAACTGAGTGAGTGAGGCAGAGGCAAGTTAAATGATTTATTAAACTCCTTCTGGAAATCTAGGGGGTAAAAGCAGGCTAAGGAACTGTGGGACGATGTCTCATCATCACTGCATTTTTACTTCAGCACCACCAGCACATATTCCAGAAACCAACAGTGCTCCATCGCTTCACAGCTCCTGACACACACTAACCAAAGCCTATACCTAAACACAAGCTTGTCTAGGAAGACCATCTGTTAGATTTGTCTTGTCAACAGCTAAGATGGCATGTAGAAATGAGCTTCTCACCACAAATCAGCAACACTGTTGTCTCTTGCAATAACTGGGAAATAAAACCTACTCTGTTCCTTTGAATTTTCTCAAGCATATCCAAGTCAGTGGTGTCAGAGATGCCCCCGTGAATAATGAGGACTTTCTGATCAATCAGGGTGGCCAGGGGCAGCCAGCAGAAGACATTCTGAAACATCCTCAAGATTTTCTTCCCATGCACCTGAGAGAAAGAAAAAAGAGATAAAGCATCCAGTCTTCTAAAGGCATATCTCCCATGGTAAAGAAGACACAAACATAGGCCTACCTTGTATTTCTGCATCACTTCCTTGGTGAAACCATAGCTAAAGGAACAGGAGAAAGGAAGCTCAGTGGGATTTTGCACAAGGCCCTCGACATGGCGCTCAGCCCTGCACAGAAGCCGTACCGTAAGTTCACCATGTGGTCCTCATGGTTCCCGCGGTTGAGATGAACCTCCTTGGGATAGATCAGGAGGAAGGTAAAGAGGATAACAAGGATCTCAAGGGACTGCTTGCCTCTGTCTACAAAGTCCCCATTGAACACGTAGGACTTGGAAGGGGAAGGAAGGCCATTCTGTAAAAGCAAGGAACAGGTGGATGTCACCAGAGAGGCTTCTCCAAGGTGTCCATATGCCCTCCCCCCAGCTGCAGCCTCTCACTCCTGTCCTAGGTTACAACAGACCCTTGCTCATCTTTATACTGTGGGCCCCAGCAGTGAAACTGGCAGTCACAAAGAGTTGTCATTGCTATCAGCACTAGAAAAACACCCATTGGCACTAACAAAATGGACATGGATATCAGATTTTCTAGTCAGCAAGGGAATAAGCTACTGATTTGTGAAGCCATTTAAAACCAATCCAATTGACTTGGAGAATTGCACATGAATGGCCCAATTTTGCAAACATGTCTCAACATGACCCATGGAATACCCATTGCAATGCCTGGACATCCTCCCTCTCCAAATTTGGTGCCTACCTTGTAAAAGATGAGGAACAGGTCATCCAGCTGGCCGTGTAAGTCTCCTGAAAAGCACAAAGAGATGAGTCACACTATGTTTACCTTGGACTTAAAAAAAACACCAACACCTAACTTGCTATGAGCTAGGTCCTTTATAAATTAATCAGCACAGAAATACTTTGGGAAGCACAAGCCTAGAGGAAAAGGACACAAGATAAGGCTTGAGCTGAAGTCTGAGAAGGTCAGTTAAAAAAACCTACACCATCTGCTGAAGACTGATTTAGAAGCTTTGGTCATTTATCTCTTGTGATGGCACATCCTGGCACAAGATTGTCATTATGTGGGAGAAAGCTTAGCATTCAAAATTACAATCTAATTGTCATTTAACATAATATTGGAGAGAGAGGTTTGTTTTCCAGAGGCTGGCTGCATGCAAAAGTCTGTACTATGTATTTTTCAGAAATATCTCAACATTTTAACATTAGAGTAGGAAAAAAGTAAAAAGCTTTGTCTCAAGTTTACTTATACCATGCAAAGATGCATTGACATTCTGGATCTGCATGCACGCGCTGGTGCTCACCCAGAAAGGCTCCAGGATTTTGTTTTTAAATAATCCCAGACCACAGAACAGGTCAGATCACTACCAAGTTTTGTGACTAGTCCTCAGCTGGATGTGATTTCTGTGGTTTAGTAAAACAACTCTGAATTTGGGGTGAGACAAAAAAATACCACCTGGGTATTTCAGACAGACCCAGCTGCCTCTCAAGGCATCACACACTTTGCTTATAGAGAGCATTGTGTTCCACATTCAGAACAGAGAGGGGCATCGTGCTCTCAGTATCACTCTCTCTCTGCCCCACCCTCCTACAGGAGCATTCCACCCCGGAGGCTGCAAGGGACCCACCACACACGGTGATCTCCTCGCTGTAGCAGGTGGAGACATGGCTGATGTTTGGCAACTGCTTGAGGTGCTTCCTGGTCTCATGCAGGAGGTTTAAGACATAGCGAGCATGGAGCTGCTACTAGGAGAAAGTAAAGGGATTAAAGCAGGAAATCAGTGGCCTCTGAGCAGCACCACTGTGGCTGTCAAGACTCCACCAGGATAGCCTGGATGGCAGAAATTCTCCCTGGAATGGCAGTCTGTACTGACCTATGGGCTTACAAACAAGATGAGGGAAATATTGGGAAACAGCAGGATGGCAGACACTTGCACAAAGCAGCCCAGACTCAGCACTGAGAGGGCTGGCAAAGCAACCCTAAAGCCCCAGCACCTTGTGGACAAGGCTATACCCACTAGGCGACACCACCTCCAGGAGCAGCAGAAATTCCAGTCCAATATCACAGGTAAGAAAGTTGCTCCTCTAGATCTTTCTTAGCTTTTCCACATTGAATCAGTCTGTGAGTTTCCGCGTGTCCTGCAGTGATAGATATGCTCAAAGCCGGGGCGTAGGCATTTAATACAGCAAGGACATGAGACACCTTTGGGTTAGAAGTTCTCTTTGGAGAAGGGATGTTTTGACCTATTTTGCAGTTCAGCATATCAGCTGAGGGATGGCAGCAGAACACTGCAATTGTATGAAGGCTTGTCTTGTTAGTTCTGGAGTGGTACTCAACTTCCTTATCAAAAAAACTCACAATTTACATTTTAAACCGGGGTCCAAGTTGCATAGCACAAAACACTGTAATTCGCTGTTTTCCTCTGGGCCATCCTGTACCTATTTACAAATCAAGAAATTTGAACAAAAAATGATGAAAAGTCTCAACATGAGCTGTTGCTGATTTTTTCCTTTAAAAATGAAATTCAGGTTAATATTGGTACACCCCTACGTAAAGTGTTCCGTTTTGTCAGGAGTATATTTTCAGGAAGAACATTTCTATGGCATAAGGAAATACCATATAGTTTCCAACCCCATTTTGTTTGACAGCCAGCCAGCTTGTTATACTCCAGTCAACTGAGCTTGGTAAGAAAGTTAAGACCAAATTATCTATCCTACACCCCTGTTCAGAGAAGGGGAGAGCATGGTACCTTTTTGGGATCCTTACCTGTTTCTGTTGGAAAGCTTCCAGCAAGGCCGTGGCATGGTCAGGGAGGAGTGGGAAAGAGAGATGGGGTCCGGTGTAGGAGTCTGGCACCTCTATGGATTCATAGTCACAGTATTTTTCCAGCTCTGCCTCTTTGTAACTTTCCCCACTTACAAACATGCGACTGATAAAATCCCCTGGAGAGCAGATTAGTGTGGTTGATTTAAAAAATTTAAAAAAAACCAGAAACAGACAAAAAAGTAGATAATTGGCTCCAGGTACCATCCTAGTAATTTGTTACAGAAGAGCTGTTTAGTTAGGCTGGCACTCAGGAGCAATTGCAGCCATGGATGCTGGGTACTGCTTGGCACTGCTACAAAACTTGCAGTGGGGGAAAGGCTGCAGAGACAAATGTCACTGTGCAGTGTGCACCATTCTGCCATTCTGTGACAACATACCGAACCTTTATGCCTCCTTCCAGCTCCTAAGAGCAGGAATTGCCCCACATCCCTTACACAGCTCATAGTCTCCAAACAATTCACTCTCTAATCCTGATGCTGTCAGTCTTGGGACTTGGCCACATGTGCCATCCTGAAGATTGCCCAGCACTGGACAATGAATTATACAGGGTTCAGCCTTCAGAGCTGCTGGTGCCACATCTACAACGAGCACACAAACTTACTCTCTTTGCTGCTGCTTGGTGTGAACTGGTCCATGAGGTAACTGAAGAAGTTGTGAAGCTGCAGGAAGATGGAGAGCCCATCATTCACCCCGGAATGAAATTGATCAGAGTAGCAACCTATCATCATCATCTTTCTGGAAGTTTTACCTCTGCCCTCCTCATGCTGTCTGGTATGTACAGCAACTCTCATTGAACCAATTTAAGTTTTGACTTTCTTGAGATGAAGTCAAAACAGTGGCTTTACCTTCAGCCACAGGCAGAAGTATGCTATGAGCCCTTCCTTTCCCTGCAAAGCAGCCATTTAAGAGAATTTTAATCAAAGTTAAAACATAACAAACCAAATAGACTTGCCTGTTGTGTTCAGACTCCAGAAAAGCTCTGTTAAACGGCTCTTGGGGCTTGTTTTTGAGGTTCATTACTTTGTTTTATGCAACACAAGCAGCCAGGGAATTAATAGGTTAAAAAGGGGCAGGAAACCCAGTCCCTGGCCCACTGGAGCACTTAAAGGGTGACCAGCTAGCACCCAAAAAGGCAGAGTCTGGCACAGAAACCACATTGCTATGTGTTTTTCCTACCTGCTCTTATCCTCAGCCCCATACCTTGATCTGATCCTGCTCGCAGGAATACTCAATGGATTGAAAGATTCTCCAGGTGCAGCGGCGGCGCATTTCCAGCCGAGCCACGTGGCGCCGATACCACTGCTGGATCAAGACAGCTGCCTTGAAAGCTGGGGGACAAGAACAGAACCAAGCTGCTGAGCAGCACTGCCTGCAGCTGAGGCACCTGCAGCAGCTCCTTCCCCACCCCCCTAAACATGGAGGAGAACCTTTCCTTTTCAGGAAAAAGTTACCAGGAATTGTATTCTTGTGCCTAAGGGCAAAAAATCTCTTTTTGCCTTCTTTCTTGCAAGAGGTTGACCTGACCCTGACTGCCCAGAGACCTCTGAAGCACTTCCAGCCATTGCTGCTGGTTCCTTCAGCACCAGTGTTAACAACAAATTACTAAGGCCTGTAAGCCCTAACATGTTCTTCCATATTATTAGACAATATCCTCCCTTTCTACCTACCTTGATCATTTTTATGTCCCTCTTACCATCTCTAGGTGCTGCGTCTTCAGGAAACCAGAAATTTAACTGAGGCCATGCAAAGAGTTGGGGGAAGACTGGATACCAAGTTTTCTTCTAGAGCCTTAAAAATATGGGTATTTTCTATCTCTCTTTATGCCAAATAAATACCTCAGTTTTTGCAGTTGTGGAAAAGCTTTAGAAGGACTCTACACTAGCATAAATATCAACATACCATTACCTTACAATAGAATAAAGACAAAACTACACCCACAGTAAAAAAGGGGAGGCAGAACTTTGGCCATTAATGGCACAGAATGAACGAGATGCCAAAATTTCCAGGTGCCTGTTTGAGGTTCAAGCCACAGCCAGTGCTGACACCAGATGCTTCCTACCAAATTATGGCTATCTGCCCTTTAATCTTTTAAACACAGTGTCTGTATTCTCCCAATTCCAGTGTGTTCCCTTCAAAAATTATTTCAGATGGGGTGAGTGCATATTTCAAGTGAAGTACATTGGTGTACTTTCACATTTTATTTTTCAAGTTCTGCCACAAAATTTTACCTCCAGAATCTCTCATCCTCCTTAGCTGTCCTTGATCCCACTTGGACCAGCTCTGCTTCTTGGCATCTCTCTTTGGATTACACTGCATCCCTTCCTGTTCCTTTCTGGGGCCCCACCCATGAGCCGTACACTTAAAACATCTTCTAACACTGCTTCTCTGTCATCTTTAGCTGACGGGGGGGATGACTGCTGTATCCACAAGCTGGCTTCAAAATCCAAGGGAAACAACAGAGGTAGGGAACTAGGCCTGCTGCAGAAAGTGTATTCCCCTGCCACATTCACCAAAGCAGGGAGAGCAATGGGAGGTGTGTGGGAAAATCTTCATTAAAAAGAGGAAAATCCTCACCCCCTACCCAAAGGCTTCTATACTGAGAGATCATATTAATTCAGTCAGCTTACATTAATTACACAACAAATGGCCCTCCAAGTACTTCAGCAGGAGACAGCGACCTTTGCCTAATGAAGGTATACCAATGGATTATACATTGAAAATAATAATCCTTTTAAATCATTATTCTCTTTCAGCACTGGGAATTGCAGAGCACAAAAAAAGATGATTACAGCTGCTCTTCAGCAGGGGTGTGAGAGAACCTGAAGTTGTGGGCAAGAAGGTAAGATTTGGCAAACTTTAACTCAGGAATAACTTCTGTATTCTTTGCCTTCTCTCTTGCTGAGAAAATGCTTACTGATCTGCTGGGCTGTGAAAAAAATTCCTTGTGATAACTCCACACATACCAATGAAAACCAAAACCTTAGAAACAGTAAAAACTTAAACCAATGAGAGACATTTTATCAAGTGCACAGTTAACATAAATACCACCGTCAACAGCATTTAAGCCCCAGATAGGCAAGGCGCTGGTTTTTACTCTGCTTTTATGGAGACTGACTGTGCAATTGAAAAAGCCAGGTAGTCTAATTCAGCAGGTTACCTGGGTGAGTTATATCTGGCAGTGTTTGTATAATTTTGGGGGAAAAAAAATTAACAGAGAAGAGAAAGATTTATCCACATTTTATGATGATCTAAACCATGTATCAGATAACCTGCTGAAAGCATAGCAAAGTGGCAGCACTTAAACCAGACTACACTCCAAGGCAGGCTTGAAAACAGCTTTCAGACCTTGGACAGGGGGACAGGGATGACATCTGGCACTCTGCATTTGGGCACCAAGTCCTAAGCAGCTGCCCTACTGCAAGTGGCCAAATCTGAGGCGTGTTGAGAACTAAAGGCTACAAATTCAGAGAGGGTTTAGTGCTGTGGCTGAGCTATCAGGTGTACTACAAGGTCTCACATAAGTAACTAGTGTTGTGTTACACTTGCTCATCTTAAAACAACCCTGAATTTGTTGGGAAAGTCCATGGACCTCTGGTGCTATGGGTGACAGGTAAGTCTAAGTTAAATAAAGAGTTTTTCAATAGTGGACAGTAGCAAACAAAAGTGTGAGTCACAACCTTATCCCCACTTCCAATCCTTATTTTCTTCTCCAAATACTTGCAAACAGTTTGCCCCATCCTGCTGTTCTGCCAGTGCTCATGACTGCATGATTCAAACATGGAAAAGACTTTATTTACTTTTTAGCTCTTCCTTATATCTAAGGTCTTCCTCATCAACTCCTTTGCTCTGCAGCAGACACAGGCACACACCCACAAAATTTATACCATTACAGAGGGCTTCAAAAAATAAATCACCACAACTTTGAGAGCCATAGACGTCTGGATTATTAACAGAGATTAAGAGCACTGTGCTGATGTAATTAGACAAAATGCACACCTTTTGCTTGACAGCTTTATATAGCCACACCATCTCACCTTCTTTGTAACTAGATTTATTTTGGCTGCACTTGCAAGAGCCTTGGAAAATAATCCAGGAGAAGCAGCAGGGGACATCTGTCTCACTGTCAGCCTACACAACACCTGCATTACCCAGCAAGTGTTTCATCCAGCAGGTGTTGGTGCTAACTGTAGCTTTCTTCTCTAGTTAGGCTTGGGTGGATTTTAACCCACTCCTTGTCTAAATAGCTGTTATTTCCTCAAGCCTGTTGTCTTCTGCCTGACACCTAAGAATCCTTGTCACAGGATACTCAAAGACAGAGCCTCACTTCAATGCTATGACGAACACACAGAGGAGAAATGCATTCAATGCAACCTCCCAAAAGCACATGCAGGAGAAAACAGGATAAGATCACTTTTCTAAGAATCACTCACCATTTTCAGACTTCTGCAGGGAGTACTTGTACTGAACATTTACAGAACTACCAGATCCCATGTTGTCCAACCGATGGTCCAACGTTGCAGAATGGCCCAGTGTCACCAAAACCACAAAAGAGATGCAGGGAAGACCATTTGGTCAGAATCAAAACAGCTGCAACATGTCTCCAGTGCCAAGAATCTACAATTAAATATATTAACACTTAATATCAATGATCAGAGGGCCTCTCTTATGCCCAAGTACATTTTACTCTACCAGGTTTCTGCAGCTACTCCCAGACATTCAGATGAAGATTTCTGTCTCACTGCTTCACATTGCAAGTGAGCTTTATAAACAGGAATCAGTTCAGCAACTTTAGCTACCTGCATAAAAATAGATCTTGTGATTGTTTGGCAAACATATAAAAAGCTTTTCAATAATGATCAAGAACTACTAAAAAGTCATTAAGAAGTAGTATGTGGAGACAAACATTCTGTAGTGCAGACAAATATTCATATAGTGCCCTGCAAAGGATAGCTCATTATGAGGGGTGAACACAAACCTGATATTTATTCTAGCTAGCAGGAAGCTAAGTCTAAAATAGCAATTAGTTATCAGAAGAAAATAGCCAGCTTTGTTAAACACTGCTTGCCTTCATTCTCATGCATCTGCTTGAGTGTGGGAGTGTATTATGCCATCAATTGCCAGTATAAAACGACAGACATCCAGACTTTAGTAAGTTCACTACTGCGGAAGTGCTGGTCAGGGTAAACAGATCCTAATGGAAGACTAGGTCAAACTCTGAAGTCTCTCACTTTGAGGGTAACCAGAATGTCATTCACAGACATTTTCCCTCTGGAAAATAAACAGTCACTGCCAAAGCAGCCCCAGGCTGTATCACTGAAGAATTCAACAGATTTTTATTTTCCCCTGACATTCAGGGAAGACAAAGCTGAGAAATGGAGAGAAAGAAATAAACACTTGTAGAAATGTTAAGGCTGGTGTTGGCAGGAGAACATAGCTCAAAGCATTTTGAAGGGTCAGGACAGAGTCACTACAGAGGCACCTCTGCCCAGGAGAAGGAAAAGTCCTCCTCATTTCCTCACTGCAATCCTTTTGCCTCCTTCAATCTCTTTCCACCTCACCCACGTCTTTCCTCTCAAAATAGCTGAGATCCGCACAAACACTAATTGAAGGAGCGTGTCCGGTGTTGTGTAAGGTGAGTGATCCACGTTGGCTCAGGAAGGTGAGCCCTGCTCAGCCACACCACAGCACCAGGAGATTCTAAAGCACAGCAAAAGCTGCAACTCTCTCTCCCTTCCCCAGGATGCTCAGCTGTACAATGGCATCCTCACAATGCCATAAGCAGGTGACGCAACAGGGTACATCACAATGTTCTCAGCAAAATACCTACATTCTTGTTTTATTCTAACAGTGTCATTTTATATCAATGGCACAGATGGCCTGAAATCACTGCCAAATGACACCCAGTTTTACCTAGCTCCTTACCTTCTTTGTGCTCAAACAATGCAGATACTCTGACAGCTTTCCAGATTATTAACTACTCCAAGGGACAACTGCACACAAAACTCACCAGTTATAGCTCTTGTTTGTAACCTCCAGTACCAGGAAAATCAGAGTTCAGGAAGAAGTCCAGAACTTCTGAACATAGGCCCATCTGGCCTATACAAACAAAAATTTCACTTAATAACGCAGATCTGAAGATTTCGACAAGTTTTAGGTTTCCAGAGAAGCAATGGTAAAAATTATTAATTCTGCATTGGCCCCTTGCCCAAGAATTAGAACACTTCTAGGTAACTTTTAAAACAATGGAGAACAAACTTGAAGCAAGCACTCAAGTATGGTGTTCAGTACTTTGCCTGCTGAGGATGTGTTTGGGATACCACCTGCCTGCTTTGATAAAACGCAACCACGGATTTGAAGTCACCTTTGGCAACAATTTTTCTCTTATTTCCTTCTCTCCCTGCAAAACAAACAGGCATTTATTATTTGGGTAGCCCTACTTTAAACACATTTTTGCCATCCATAGCAAGGAAGAGCCTAGTGTTAGTGTCCCCTAATTATCATATCATAAAAAGGCTTATCAACAGGTCCCTCCCAAGCAGTTGCTGGAGCCATGAACTTCATGTGTTGCCCTCAGATTTTTGTTAGGGCCACAACCTGAGCAAAGGAGTGCACAGGAATAAATCAGGCTCCAATGGAATCAAACCTGTTCCAGGGCTGGAAGGACTGAGGAAGAAACAGAACCAGTCCAATTGCTCAGCACCTTGGATCCTTCCTCATCCACCCAACAGTGACATGTACCCTTCCCTTCCTAAATTCCTGCACCTAAGAAATGGAAGAGGAACAGAGACCAGTCAAGGGACAGACTCAAAGACTGGATGAACTGAGCATCAGCACCACTTCAAGTACAGGTTGTCTCAACTTCCAAGTGAGAAACATGGTTCATCCAGGAAACAGCCAGCTACCAAGCACTCCTTCCTCATCTTGCTCTTGCCTGCCACTCCTCTCCTGCAGAAGTACTTCCTTCTCTCTGGTGCAATCAGGAGGCCTCTGTAACAGGTTTTCCTCACACCTCCTTCGCACTGGGCTGTCCCTGGCACATGCCATGGCACAGAGCACCTGCCAGCGAACACCCACCTTCTAAAACCAGGTGACAAAAGCCACCACAGACACTTAAACTACCACTAAAAAGGCACGGACTTGAGAGCCCCACATGGACACAGACAACCAGTGGAACACCAAGTACAGGCCCTCAGGAGAAGGCCGTACACACATAGAAAAGATACACATTCCCTACCACAGGAGGTAATGTTTGACAGACAGGAGAGAGACATAGCAGCCAGAATCCATGCACTTCCTGAGCCACTGGGTAATACCGTTCTTGCAACTCTTCAAACACAAACAGAGGACTTGCTCAATAACACCATCTGGTACCCCATGAAATTCAGGCAAGGAAACCTTGCACAAATCCACTTGAGTCAAACGCCCCAAAACCCAAACTACAAAAGCCTAGGTACATTTCCTGGCTTAGCCTAATTATTTTAACATCTCCAAAACCAAAGCAAGGGACAGCATTCGGAACCAAATCCAACACACTGGGACCTTATGCACCTCATATATCTTTGCAGAATGTGGTGCTCATACCACAAGACCTGCCAGAAATAACTCAGCTAATGTGAAGCCTGCTCCTAGGGAAGGTGACATTTCATGCATCGTGAACAGGATGCCCACTAACCTGACAGTTTTATAGACATTCCAGCAATGGAAGGAATAGGTGGGCAGAAAATGGAAGGCAACAGGGAGATCATAACAGACTAGAAAGTTTACTAGGGAAAAAGCTAAAAAAGATGTTGGAGGGAAAAAAAAATTAAGTTCTGCTAAAAGAAAAACAGTAAGAGTTTAAGAGCTACAGATTATTTAAAAACCAAATACTTCTCCCAAGGATAACAATGCTAGCTAGCACTAGGGAAAGTGATGATCCTGTCTTGCCTCAGAGTAAATACCTCTGTATGGCCCACGTGCACATCAGACCTGGCACCACTCATAGCTGCAAGCAAGATGGTGAAGTGTGTTTTATTTCAAACACACAACCACATAGTTACTGCAGTGCCAGAAAGGGGAATTGCAGATACCAAACTCCCAAATGCAGCTTTATACACCTTGGCATATGAAAAGGATATTTTATCTTAAACTTTAAGCTACTTCTGAACACAAAACCCTGTTGCCAAGAATTAAAAAGAAAGATGCAACTTACCTTGCCAAGTCCTAATTTATGGATTTGTTGAGACAAACACAACTGAAGCTCTCCACTTGATAAATTTTGGTTGTGTTCAGTACCCAAATGATCGCTGATTTCTGATGCTATTTTTTTAGTTACAGATGCAAAATCTCCTCCTCAGAATCCAAATAGGAAAGTAAGATGTTCCCTTGGGCAGGCAGCACAACAAGCCATGTCTCTGTGCACGTGCAACCCAGAGCTGGTGCAGACACTTTGAGTTATTTACTGCCCAGTTATGAACAGACTTAAGAATCCTCTACCACGTGACACTTAATAAAGGCTACAGATCTCAACTGGATTAGGATTACTGAAGGGATTATGAATGAGAAATACAGCGTGTTGGCCTCTCATCCTCAGAGTCAGCTCTTACACACTTGCAAGCTGCCCTCTGCTAAATGCAAGCTTCTGGAGGAAAAATGATTCCAAGTTTCACCCCTTATTTGTGTTGGGCTGAACAAGTATTTGGTGCTTCGTAGCTAGGGAATCTACAGAGCAGAAAAAAGCAATGATAATTTATCTTGTTTTATTACTTCACAATTCCAGGGCTTGAGAAAACAGGAAAATCACTGTTCTTTCCAGTCTTTAAAAAGTGTACACACAGAGCAGATGAAATCTCACACAGATATATGACCGGCAACCTATTCAAATACCTATAAATGATCCACTCCTTTTTTTTTTTTTTGAAAAAGCAATGTCCACAAAATCATAGAATACCAGGCAACACAAATACTTCCAGAATGTTTTGGTCCAGTCTTTCTTGGTCAAAGACTGTCACAAAACATCCAAACCTACCAAAAAACCCCAATCACTGTTACATTTTAATGTTTCCAGCATTAAGATGGTTTTGTTTAAAGTATTAACAATCGCATCTCTGCATTTTTATCAAACTTCAATTCTTATCACAAGTACCTTAGCTACTCACATGTTAAATATCTTACAGCTTAGATATATCACTCAGCAGTTGATCAGTATTTATATTTTTAGCTTGTCATTAAACTAAAACCAGGAAGTTATATATCCTGTGGGTTAGCAGAAAAGCATTCAAGGTGGCAGAAAAGCTTTATTTGGTTGGCAGTCAGCCTCTTGGAGTGTTGGTTACCACAGATAATGCAAGGCTTTCAAGAAAGTAATTTATAAGGAAAAGAAAACAAACTATATTCCTCGCTTGCTTAAACCACGTAACTCCAAACAGCTGCTCAGCCAGACACAACAGTGGAAGCAAATTGCTTCTTGAATACTCCTAGGTACTAACAACTTTGACATTCTAGATTGTTAGTACACATTGAAACAAACATTGGGCCAAATTTATATACCAGAGCATCTTGGCACACACCTGCCAGAGGATCATCAGCCTAATGCTGCAGAGGTCAGAATGACTACACAAAAGCACACCTGTAAGGATCCTGCAACTGTGGGCAGCTGTTATTTAAAAGAAAACCTGGTGGGATCACAAATCAGTGCCTACTCTGTGAATTAAAGCAATGGCATTTTCTGGAATCTCAAAGATAGTGAGCATTTTAAAATCCTGCTCCAGGAACTCTTCTTCAGCTTTGTCATTGGCTGCTGTACATCTCTGTCTAAACTGGGTCAAGGCACAGCTTGCAGCACTTTTATCCATGCAAGGGGAGAGGATGTAGGTAAGTAGGTTATGAGACTCAGCACAAGGAGATAAAGGGCCCTCAGCTCCAGAAGGTGCTCTCAGAGCAGTTTGCATAACCAGTGCACACCCACCACAGCCAGCATGGCATGGATCTGCAAGTGGTGCTGTCACCTTCACACAGGTGACATTTTATCCAGTGAAGAAGGGCGCTTGCCAGCTTTACTTGAAGGTATCCACTCACCTTGACTCTTCAAATCCCTCAGTATCTCTGGAGCACACTTAAGTGTCTAAACTCAATATACAGTCAGCACAACCTGACAAAAGCCCCACTGCTCTGCACTGTAAAACAAAATGTTAACTATTACAGCAGGTAATTTTATCTGAATGTACAAAAACAAATCTAACTGGTTTTTAACCTCCCTGCTACCCAACACAACCTCCTCTCATCTACCAAGGAGAAAAGTGCATTACCACTGTTCCTGAAATAGCTCCTGATTTCTGATTAAAAAAAAATACCTGTAGTCTACAGCTGTGTATGCTGCTGACTGCTGCATCTGCCCCTGCTAGGCCCAGGATCAACAGCTCCTCATAGATGAGGGAAAAGGATGAGGACCTAGAAGTAAAATCCCACAAGGCTTCATACATCAAGCTATGAGCTGAATATTTTTATTTAATTACTTCAGACTTTCAGGCTATGTAATTTACAAAATGTGTTTATTAGTCAGCACAGAAGTACATCACAGTTGCACAACTCATACCAAAAATAGTACAAGCCATTTTTACCCATCAACATCTACTAGAGCATCAATTAAATTACAATTGATTTTGTAATTTCAAACTTCCATTACAGGTCATCAACAGGATCACCTGCAACACTTTGAAGAGTTAACAAATCACTGTTTCCTGAATGGTGCACATCATTAATGAACCAAAGCCACTGTACTGCTCCCAGGAGTGATTTTAAAAGCATATGTTAGTCTTGCACAGCTTCAGCTTCTCACTCAGTAGGTTGAACTAGAAAAACAGGCAAGAGAGCACAGGTTTGTCGAGAGTTAAGTGAAAAACAAGTTCTACACAATCGCTAGAAAGAATTATTCTTGCTAAAATCAGATCTGACAGAACTGCTGCAAATATAATAACAATAGTATTTTTTAAAACCTCTTTAAACTGGAATACAGCTTCTTGTGCTCTTGCCAAGGCCATGCAACCAGTTTCTTGGCATAGAAATTCTCATAGTATCTCTCTGAAGCTGTCCCCATGAGGCACCTTGTGAGCTCAAGAACTTGAGCTTATTCTGTACATTCACAGGACAAAGCCCCCAAAGGATGCTGCTCACATGTAGTCACTGGTAAGCAGCCATTACCAACCAAGTTCAATTTTGCTTAGTGCTAAGTGCACCATCCCCTCCTGCTGGGATTCAGTTCCCTCTGGCAGGGCTTCCTGTCACCATCCACCTGATGACAAGCAAGTTTCATAGTGGGGCTGGTAAAAATAGGCTAAACATTCCCAGAGGCAACCTCTACCTTTAGGTTGCAGCTTCTATCCCTTCCTCTCTGATCAAAACCCTAATATATTCTCCAAGAGTTTCACTAGGAGAGTCAATATTTAACTCCCTCTAAAACAACAAGGGAAGATATTTATCCGAGGGCTGTAAACAAGCAGCATCAGGAATTCAGACTGGGTCAGCATGCCAGTGCAATGCTTTGTCCCTCAGTGACTCTGCAGCTGCAATGGTTGTGCAAGTACAGATGCCACTTACACCTCTGCCACTTCCATCTCTTCACTCCCCAGCTCTCATCCATGTCTGGTACCGATCTGGAAGTGCAGCACTCATGACTGTAGTGTACACTGTGTTACTGGCAGGGAAAGAGCAACAGAGAGAGTGAGTGACATCCCAAAGGCAGGAGGGGGAATCCATCTTGCTAGCAAGGCAGCAGGACAGGTATTTATGGAAACAAATATTCAGCTTAGGTACAGAAGGATTTAGGAAAAGAGACTGATTAAATTAAAGACTGTTGGCATCAATCTTTAGTATTCTTTCCCCCACACAGCACAAGAGAGGAACAAGTATTAAACAATAGACACTGTATCTATGTCACAATAGCCGAGATGAACCTTTTCCTTTCCCCATTACCTCACATTGACAAGGCAGAGCAGAGGTAGAGGAAGCCATTACCAAGCTCCAATGACAACAACTGATGCAGATAATATGATTGAGCTCCATGTAAAAGTAAAACTTGATAACATGATAACTTGCAAAAGTGCAATTTCTGGAACAGCACAGAAGAATGGTGCACTGAAATGTATCTCTTGAAAATGCAGTAAACGGCATCTAAAAGCTTTATCCCACTTCCTTTATTACAAATTAATCAGAGCTTCATCAGAACATGCAGAAAAAGCTACTGTCAGTGTTAACACAAAGCCCAAATTTCCAAAAATGGGCAAAGAAGTCCATGTGACATCCAGCTGCTCCTCCAAAGGAGTCATTTGTTTCACTACTCCAAAGCAATTTCCCATTACCAGACTGAGCCCAAATAAGTGCAGTTCCCTAACTGAAGTGGTAAGACCTAAAAGCAACTGTGTTGTGGAAGTAGAGGGTCATGAGCACAAGCCAAAATCTAAGCTGGGAAACCACAGGACTCAAACACATAAGGAAGATCCTTAAGAAGTTTGTGGTGTGCTTTCAAGTGGCCTGAGGCACAGCAGGAGGCACCAATCAACATCTCTCAATCCAATACTTACTTGTTTAAGACTGGCTTCACTGACAACACCTGTACAGAAAGTTGGAAGAGTTGTCATTTGGGGAGATAAAGAGGGAAGTAAATGGCTATTTAGAAACAGCAGTAGGATGAAGTTATGAAAGGAATAATATAAAGTCAAGGACTTCCCACCTTTTTTAAATATCAGACCATTTTACTGAAGTACTTTCAAAAAATGCCCTCTGAAAGACACTGCAATTCCCAAAGGTCACCATGTCTAACACGAAGTGCCTGTGCTTGAAATAACAAACTGCACAAAGACGATGGGATTCAATTAATCTCCCACACTTTCCATGTGAATTGGTTTCAGCTGTTACGAAATGCCTAAATAGGAGTCCAGAAGCATTTGGAACAACTCTTAGTCTTCAACCCCCCTAGAGAGAGCTGTGCAGTAAACCTTGTTCCCCACAATAATGCAGAGCTTTTACATCCCTGATGAAAGAACACTTCTGCTTTGTCAAAGAACTTGAAGAGCAACTCACAAAGCAGAATTTGAGAACTACCTTAAAGAGTGTATCAAAGTTGATGTTGTGCTGTCCAGTAGCATTGAGAGCTTTGATGGCAGCAGTTCTGTGGGAAAGCAACACATTATCAATTAAACACACTTGTCTGTTCCAAAGGCTACAAAGCACCAACACAAACACCTTCTTACTAAAGGCCTTAACACTGAAATGCCTGCTTTGGTCTAAAATAACCCCAAGTTGTGTGACTGGATCTCATCTCACAGTGTTGAAGTTCCTGTTACTATTCCATTGAGTACATATCAAGAAGCAACCTGCCAATGCCTTTTTGCACACTACACAGCCTAAAAATCCCATATAAGCACCTTCCTAGTGCCATCCAGTACTTCGGCACTGTCGATCTAAGTCCTTTACCTCCTACTAAATTTTGCTTTCTGAGCAAGTTTTTGGCCTAAGCATTATCTTTACAGTTTCTCATTACGCTGATCACTGTCTCACACCCTTTCATCTGTGAGTATTGCTCTACACCATATGTACTCCCTTCAGAGTGGCTTTACAGGAGCTGAATGAGCTGCCTGCTCCAGGAGAAAACAGCTGCCTATACTTCTAGCCACTTTGAAAACACATGTTCTCTCCCCACAGAGCTTCCAATCAATTTACCTGCGATCATCAAAAGGAGGAGGGGTAGTCCAGTGATCGTAGTTTGTCTCCACACGGAACCACCTGCAACAAGCACATAAGCAAACAAAAGGTGACTCAGTAGGTAATGCTAAAGTCCAACAATCTGTATCTTTATATTGCCAAAAGGAGAAAACTCCCTCAAAAGGCAACTCTCTCCACTTCTGCAAGCCCAAGGGCCCCATGCTGGTAGCTGTAACAGCCTTGTGGAACACAGGAGCGAATCCCCTGCTGTAACCATGACCAAGAGGTGCCCCGGCTCTCTCCAGGAAGTTGTGCCACTAAGCCAGTCACTCAGAAGGGAACATGAGAAGCAAAAACCAAGCAGTTTTTTCCTACTTACGCTCCACCTAAGGGATCGAGAGGCCAGAGATCTGCTGGCCCTCTTCTATTCCTCGTTATGACCATGCCTTCTTTGGGTGAGACACCTCCCACAATATAGTAAACCTCAGCAATGATGGGAATGTCAGCCAGTCTGAGAACAGCAGCCTGGAAGTCCTCTGCTTTGCTCAGGGTCTAACACAAAAAGGAGATGAGTGAGGTTAAGCACAAAAACGAGCACTGGGACATCTTCAAAAGATGAAGGTCCAGCTAATTGACTCTTAAGTGCTACTTGAAAATATTAATATAACAACATTAATAGTGTAAGATAACCCCCGGCACAGGTATTCACCATCTAGGAGTACAGCTGTCTTAACTGGTTACGACACAAGTTACAGCTAGTTGAAACACTCCCTAGGAAGGAAGCCTTGGCACAGCTTCTCCAGGACCTTTGGCACTGGAGGCTGCCCTCCAAAAGGGCTGGAATTGCCTCACTACTAAATACAGGTACGCACTTAGTTTCTCCTGAGAAATTCATTTGCTTATCAAGCTGTTAAGTCTTCTGTGCCACTGATTTTCATTTACTAGATGTTTAGGGACAAATGTGGCACAGCTGTGAAATGTAAGATCAACTCACTGCACTTACATCTCTCACAAGCCAGCTGACCGGGTAATTCCTATTGAGGAAAGCAGCTATAGCATTTTCCCACCATCTACCACCATCTGGGAAGAAAAGAAATTACTATACATGTAATTTATATACAGTGAGACAGGGTAGGTGCCTATCAGCACTAAGTACCAACATTTTACGGGAGAAGTGCCAACAAGGAGCACAACCTTCAGGTGAAATATATATAGACAACATAATTCCAACTGACAGCCACAGCAGCTTTGCAGAAACCATCTCAGACCTGTCATGACAGGAATGATAATAATCATCTCATTACTCACCTTCCTGACATATTAGAACAGGAAGAATTTCACAGAAATAATAAAACAGCTAAAAAACAGGTAGTGATAGTGTTTGTGTTACTGGGAATAATAAGCAAAGTGCAAAAACCAGAAGGCCAAGTTTGTCATTATTTAAACACTTCGCAAAGCACAAAAAAAAAAAAAAAAATAAAAAAAAATCAGTCTGCTTGTCACTTGATAGACCCTGATCCTGATTTAGTCATCCTGCTTCCCCAAGAGCCACATGCTCACTTCCCTCAATTCGTAGTTCAGTTGGAATTAACTGAAAACATCTTTCACTTCAGATAAGCCAGCAAGCAGTCAGCAGCAGCCCATGGACAGAACTGCAGCATGTGTGGAGTGAACATAGGATGTGGAGAGACACAGGACTTTGGTACACAAGCTTTCCTCAATCAGGCCTTTCAAGAGACTCAATAAACATGTAACACTTGCCTTTAAGCTGAACTAAAAGCAGTTTGCCCCAGTAACTATCAGCCCAGGACACCCCAGTTTTGAAAGCATTAACTAACTACTCTGGAATCAGAAGCAGTGTGCATGTAAACTATGGAAAGAATTTAGTGAATCCAACAAGGCAGCATGAGCAACGCAAACAGGAAGCAAGAGGTGCAAGTGCTCCATAGCACAATCCCTACTCAGAGATAATGTACCGGTGGAAAACAGAGTGAATATTGTTTGCATAGCTAAGGAGTTGAAGAACAGATTGTTCAAGACTTAAATAAAAAAATGCTTATCACCATCACAAGGGAAACATAAACGCTTTAGATGATGGTTCTGAGAATACATCATTTCCAGTTCTAACAGTCACCTAATAAAGAAGAGCACAGTATCAGCTTCTTAAAAGGAATAAGGGGGAGAGAAATGGAGACAATTTCCCAAGCTTTGAGTTGGACATAACTGTCATTACTTGTGAAACTGAAGCCCTTATGAACAAGGAAGTGACCTTCCCCCTGCCTTCCCCACTGCTACAAACTTTAGTTCTCAGTAGTGGCATCTCTCAACTCTGCTCTACTACTGGCCTTGCTTAACTGCCTTCCTGGTGTCTCCTGGCATTCCCTCAAGGTCTGCTGCCTTTCCCCTAGATCTTCCCCCTCTTTCCAACTGCCTTATGAGGCCAGGCAACCATGGAATACAGCAGAACCAGCAAAGGAGCAGTTTCTTCACTGTCCAAACTGCGTCTTGCTATCTCAGCCCTCACTTCTGCCACCTCTAATGGTGGCTCTTGACCAGACCACATCTTTTACAGCATTGCCAAGGCCTTCCCCATCCTTTGACACTTTCAGCTCAGGTGACACTGCTGACAAATACCTTCTCCTACACAGTATCCGAAACCAGGCATGTGTGCTTTCACTCCCTGAGGGCAAGGCAAGGCATTCCACTTCAGGTCCTTTTTGGCAACCTTAACTGCATTGCTCCCTTTGGGAGAAAAAGGCCAAGGCAGGTGACAATCAACAAAACACACAACATCTACTTTGGAAGACACTCCCTTTACCTCGTTCATCTCCAGAGATGGTGAACTTGTGTGGGCTTTGCCCAGTCCATAAACCGACGTAACCAAGAAATGTGGTACCTTGGTATGCGACCTGAAACCAGGAAGGAGAGCAGTTGAGCATTCCAGAACAGCACACAGATAGAACCTGCAGCTTGTACTTCTTTCTATAGCTTTCATACCTACGTTACTATAGCACACTGTGCCTTCAGTTACAAGAAAACATGCCAAGTAAATTGTAAAGTGACTCTGAGGCCTCAAACTCACAGCATTCCAGTTGTGATCACTGAGAGCTACAAGACTTTTGCTCAGGTTAAATGGCCAAGCAACAAACAATAACTTTTCTGTTTAAACAAACAGACCAATGAGCATTAAAAGAAAAAAAAAAATCAGACTCACAAAACTGCACTAGCAGCTAGTTCTTTTTTGGAAATCTTTGTCTAAAGACACACTTATTAGTCACAGAAATTCACAAGGTCTAAAGAAAAAAAGCACCTTAGAATTGGTTCCTACCAAAACTGATCTCTTTGCCATATTCCCTAATACCTCTTTTCTTTTTTAGCATCTTGACATTTCCTTCTTTCGGCATCTCTTGGAAATAATATCTTGAATAACAGATTAAGCTGTTCTGCTTTGTCCAGTCCATCACCATAAACTGGATTCCCAGAAAGGAAAGACTATCAGCATTCATCCCACACTGCTGGAGCATAACTGTGCTGCTCTAACAATTCAGTAGAATTGGGATGAGAACCCCATTCCTACATTAAACCCCCATCTAAGCAGCTATGGGGCTGTCCCATTCTTCACAGAACACCATCCAGCCATGCCAACCGAGACCATACCTGCTCACCCTTGATAAACTGCACATCCAGTGTGATCTTGCTCAATATATCGACAAAAGCGTAATCCAGGTTTCGACCGTGGTAAATGTTGCCTTTGTCATCCTGAGCCACAATGCTGGTACAGAACCTGCAAACAGAACAAGGCAAGGAATGACTGAAGGCACAGCTCTGGCACTGCTTGCAATATCCTAGCTGCAGGAGCTCAACCTCTCAGAAGTAACTGAGCTGATACTCTGCTAAGTGTTTTATTCATGTTACCATACAAAGAAGAGTCCAATACCACTCCACAGCAGGTCAGAAATTAAAGGGCATGCAGAACGCAGCACTTCCACTTGAGAAAAACCATTATTTCATTTCACTTCGGTAAGCCATAATGAAAAGCTAACATCTGAAAGCATCCATAAAGTGTCACACTACCTGCAGTTAATTCTGATAATTTCACTTCCATTTGGACTGTCTATAATTTTAATCATGAGTAGATACATTCAAATTAAGTCCCAGCAATAAAACTGAAGAAAATTGATTCATGTATCAGCCATTTCAATAACAGACTACTCTCTAGAACAAGAAGAATGCTCTAATTCCTTGTGTAGCAAGTTCAGTTTCATTAAAACAGGTTTTTTTGGTCAAGTATATTGCATTAGCAGGGAATTAACTTCTATTCTCTGTAGTTTTGAGTTGGTCATTTCAGTGATGCATAACTCTGCCTCTCAAAAATAAAGGTAAACAATTTTTCACATAAGTAGGCTATTCCCAGTTGATGGGTGTTTTCTAATATCCAAGCCAAGAAACTGAATTTCAGGGGCCTCACCAGGGCAAAGTATGGCAAGTATCCTCTGCGAAAAACTAAAAGAGCCAGCAGTTAAATATATCATATTCAATATTAGTCCTTACTAAAAAAAATTATCAACTGTGTACTACACATTAAGAAAAAAATTATCCAAATGCAAATAAGGAGCCATATGCCTTGATATTGGCTAAAATGTATATGGAGAAATATTTTAGGCTCCCCAGAGGCAACACCAAGTGTTGATTATTCTTCTGCACCCTGTTTCTAGGGCAAAAAGAGACAAAAAGTCAGTATTTTTTCACTGAGATTTTGCTTGCTGCCATAAATATACTAAAGTCATTTTCCACTGTTCAAATTGGGAAGTGAGATTATGCAGCCATGGTGAACTTTCATCCAGAAAGTAGTTTAGTAGTAACTTTATCTCAGATTAATGAGAGAGCACCTAATTACTCTAGCCTCCTTTTTGGCCATTTAGAAGTGACAGAGAACATTATATCTCCTTCAAACATAAGTGATCTCTACTTTTGGATGGATATACCTTACCAGCAAAAATGATTTTTGCATTTTAATACGTTTATATATATGTACATATGTTTATGTACAGACACAAAACTACGACAGATATTAGTTGTACTCCCCAATAGAAAACATGACCGTTTCTCGTTCCATTGAGCATTCCATCTGCCAAAAGAGAAGGAAACCTTCTGGCTGAACAGATGAAGTGGTCTCAGAACCAAGAGTGCAAGTAACCCACCTCGTGCCTTCCCCCACGCTGAACTGAAGCTCTCCGCTCACCTGTACGAGACCATGTAAGTACTCAACACTTACGCAGTGGATTCGTAGGCGAAGTTCAGCAGGATTCCATCTCCGAGATTGATTCCCAGTGCTTTGCACATCCCCGCAATCTCTCCCGCGAAGGGCTGGGGCATGAAAAGCTCCAGTTCGGCTGCTATGGGCTGGATGACCTGGTGAACCCATTTGGGTATGCTCTCGCTGCAAGGCACAGCCGAGGGGTCAGCCGAGAGCGGGCCAGCGGCTCACAGCTGGCACCCCTGCGCTGCTCCACCAGCCCTCCCGGCGCTGCCCCGCTCGTCCCCCTTCCCCGCCCGCCCGGCCACACGTACTCGATGATCCGCTGGAAGGCGGCGCGCAGGAAGGCGGGCTCGAAGTGCCGCAGCACGGGCAGCCAGCGCTGCTCGGCCGGGCTGTCCAGGCTCACGTTGCAGCGCAGGGGGGCCGCTGCCCCCGCCGCCCCGCACAGCAGCGCCAGCAGCGCCCACGGCCCGCAGCCCATGGCGCAGGATCGAGCGGCAGCGGCGCCCCGGGGCCAGCCCACCCTTCCCCGCGCCGCAGGGCCCGCCCCGGCCCTGCCCGCCCCGAAGCGTCACGGCCCACCCGCCCGCAGCCTGCGAGCCCGCTTCGTCCCGTGAGACACGGGACCGAGCAGCAGGTGCGTGGTACAGGGTAACCTGTGCATTGACCCGGCCCTGCTGCTGCTGCTAGGCAACATTGATCAAAGCCGGTCCAACACCGTCGTTTCCACACCCAGGGCAGAGGGGACAAACCCACGCTTGGCAGAGCTGCCAGCATGCCGGCTGACACAGCAAAGCTGTAAACAAGAGAGAAACAGGAAGAGAGGAGACTAGACTGTGGTCCTCTATTGCGGGGGCAAAAAATGACCACTCTCTTTCAGTGTCAGAGGGTATTAGTTTCTGGACACATACACAAGAAAAACTGCTCAGCAGAAAAAACGCCCCTAGCAGTACAACTGTGGTGTGCAGATTGTACTTGCCTTCTCCTCCCCCTACCTTTGGGCTCCAGCCCCTGCTCCACACTCCGTCCCAACAGCACTCTGGTTCCCAGCTATAGGTGGCTCCTCCACCTGAGAGCTCACTGCACTCCCTGCTGAGTACCAATCCCTGCCCTTCCCTCAGCAGGAACGTACAATTGGAATAAAACAGATCTGTAAAAGAAGAAAACCCAAAAAGCCCCACCCTACTCTGTCCTTCTCTCCCTTAAGCCTCTCTAAGGTTCTTTGCTCTAGGAAGCAGTGTGACAAAACAAACAAAACCCATACAAAAGAATTAAAGTTATTACAAATACATATTAAACCAATACCTAAGTTAAGTCAAGTCAATTCCTACATGGGATAAGAACATGAATCTGGCTTCCTAAAAAGACAGGAAAAAAGCACCCTACCAGATGCATTGCCATTGTACTGTGCCTGTGGCACCTGTTTCTGCACTACAAAGATATCCATCTCTAACAGACTTGGAAAAAGGATGGTATAAATAACTCCCTCAAGTTATAAATACTTGATCAACTCCATTAGAACAGGTGGCTGGGGAAGGTACAAAGAACCCATTAATGGTGTAAACAGAGGTCAAGGCTAAAGCACAAGTTCAACCTTAGACAAAGAATCCAGACCGATGTGATTTTTGTATGTGCTTGCCAAGAGTCACTGGCAAGTCCCACCAGAAGGCACACACAATAGGAAAACATTCCTTTTTTCTCTGGTATGTGATTTTTTATTTGTATTTAAATAGCAACAAAAAACGCTTATCTCCCAATACACTACTTGTATTTTTCTTTTCTTAGTAAGCCATAATGAACTGTTCTTCCCCACAACGCTTTAATTAATTTTACCTGCATTACAGTTGAATTTGGTATTATTCAATTGGTCAAAGCCAGCTACTCAGACAACAGCTCACTCCATCTGTACGGGCACTCCCCTAAGACAGGCACAGACACTATACCCACATGCTTTATAGACTGACCAGAATATTTCTTCTTTCTGTGTCTTAGTCGATAATTGCCTCAGGTAGAATTTTTACCTTTTACCATTGTCTACTTTAATACTTACACATATAAAACCCACGGTAAGTAAATTACATGAAATAAAAATATGATTGCCTTCTTCCCTAAGAACACTTTAAAATGAAATTAAAATCCTCCAAGGCTTAAGGCCTGTGTCCTATTGATGCAGTAACCACCAGCTTGCAGGAGTTCCATTTACATTTCCAAACAGATCAGAGCTAAATCCATAAGGCACCACAGTCCTTTCCCCCAGGGTGATGGTAGGTGCAAATCGGCATCTCCGGGCAACTTCTCCAAGGGTGGTGAAGCTCTCTCCAGCATTTATTTTAGCAGCTGTTTTCTCTTTTTCAGAAGTGCATCTCTAAGAGCCAGCTAACCACAAAACAAGAGGGGAATATTCAGGTAAGGAGCATAACTGAGAAAGCAACACTACCACATCAGAACTCTTTTCAATTTCTTTAACCTCTTATAAAAACACTAGGAGCTCATCAGCTCAGACAGGGAGCAATGCAAATGCTAACAATTAGAGTGGCAGAAACACTGGGGTTATGTACCTAAACTCCACAGTACAATTAAAGAGTTAGGCATGACCAAATCCCACACAATGAAGATTAGAACAAACTACTCTGACTCACTTCAAACAGAAGATATCTAGAAAGTTACAGTTCAGCTGAGAAGCAAGTAAAATTGGTATTTTGTGAAGTATTAGAAAATTAATTTTCAAGGGGGAAGGAGAAATTTTTACAAGTGCCATTATCACCCTAAAGAGATTTTACTGTACATAAAACTTGTTTTAAGTAATAGCTTAAAACGTGTAGTACTGTGATGTAGTACTTAAAACACAGTAGTACTGCGATGCAGTAGTAGCTCCTAGTAGAGGAGCTTGCTCTGGACTATAGCAAGCAGGCCATTTTATCTTACCACCAAAAAGCAAAGCAGAATGCAGTGCCATACAACTAAGATCCTCCCACCCACTCAAAACACTCAGGCTTAACAGACTGGTGCTGCAGCCTAACTTTCATGGGGAAAAAAGTATGAATAAATGCTGTTTATGCATTAAATTTGAATTTAAAACATCAGTAAGGACAAAATGCTTCAAGATCTTTTTTTAGAATAACTGAGCCAAGTATAACTGTAAACAGCAGGTTTTTAAAGTGCCAGGATTGTTCATTTGCAGCCTATTGTGTGTGTTTTGAGAGCTGGTTTCAATGTTGTCAGCTTTAACTGAGGTGAGGCAGAATGATGCCAAATAAGCATGTACAGAGGACATGTACTAGTACTAGACTACATGCTCCTGATCAACAGAAAAGCTTCAGATATTCTCTACTGAGTCTACTAATAGTTCCTGCCTTGCCCTTCCTAAGGCAAGAAATTGCAGACAAATATCATTTGGATAAAGTGTATGATCCTGGAAACAACTCTAAGTTCAAGCAGCATGTAAACACTTGCACAAAACACCATCTGGGAAGTAAAAACAACTGGATCATTGGATTATTGTGGAATGCATTTGGTTTCTTGAACGCATTTGGATGAATTGAATAAGTAACACCTTGTAAAACCCTAGACTGGCAGGGGCTTGACCACTGAGAACAGCATTAGTGTCAAACTACTGCTTAACTGAACAGCTTTTGCATCTATTCCTCAGGAACATTTATGACAAGCTATTAGATGACCTCTCTGCCAGGACACATGAGTCTGTGATAGGTCAGACTATGGAGAGTGAACAACAATCTGCAAAGCAGCTCTTCCTCTGGGGCAGGAGTGGGGCAAGCCAAGCCACAGGCTTTCTCTGAGTTACAGCAGCAGCACCTCAGGCCAGAAAGTAGGGAGCACCACACCTGTACCACAAATCACTGCTCACACTGCCCCATCCATCTCCAGCATGAAACATTACCTGTTTCTCCCTAAAGGAACGCTTGTTCTTGGTCCGGACACTATGGCTGTACCTCATCATCATGAAGTTCTTGTTCTTCTGCTTTTCTTTATTGGAAGAGCTGGCAAATGGGTTAATTTTGGTTTTCTTTTTCACAAATTCTTTTCTGTCTGTTTTTCCAGCCTAGAATAGACAGTGCAATAGAGTAACAAGGGGTCATTTTCCTTCACCTACTATCAACATCATCTGCCTGATGGTAACAGGTTCTAGGGCAATAACAACAAATCTGGGTTCGGCATGACTGTGTTCATACATGGCTTCTCCCATACTGGCTGTATTTCTTAAGTCACAGTGAAAATTGCATCTGTTTGCATTTTCATGGTCACATGTGACCAGCAGGACACCCTATTTGTCACAGCCAAGATGGAACAGCGAAGAACCAAACAAATCACCTCTCAAAACCCACATGGCAGCTTGGCACCTACCTTTGATATGCAGCCTCAGCATTTCCTCCTGCGGAAGACAAACCCAAACCCAGAAGGACAGGATACAGGACACACCAGTACCTCACCTTTGCAGTTGCCAACCTGGTCTCCTTGTCTGACTTGGGCTTCTTGTGCAGATGTTCAATATCTCTGAGCGAAAGCAACTCCCCCCTACACACAAATCCAATAAATGTCACCACACAAAGCTTCAGTTGGCAAGGAAAACAAGATGCCCCCTTCACCCTTTGTTTCTCACCATCAATTTAGACACAAAGACTGCTTGTTCCCTTCAGGATGCCCCTCATGCTTGGGATATCCATTACAAAAGTCACCCACTTATTTTTCAAGTCCTACTTTTTTTCACCAGGTTTAAGAAACACTGGAGCTATAACCAGGCAGCTACTGCTACAAAACACCCCCTCTCACACCTCTAGGCCTCAACAAGTCAAACAAACAGTCTCAGACCTTTCACAAGCTCCTCATGATGTTTTTCCCAGGTATAAGCCAACCTCCAAGCCCAGGATCCACTCTAGGCTCTGGCTGTTACCAGGGAACACTGATCAGCAGCAGAGCTCTGTGCCCTACTGCAATGAACAGCTGCATCAGGAGAGGATAAGTAAGAAAAAGCACTCAACAGCCCATATCCTACCTGCCCTCCTCCTCTTCATCATCTATTTCAATATATTTCCGCTTTGCAGCTCTGCCAGGTGCAGAATTAAGTTCTCTGGAAAGCTGGGCAAGACGTATTTTCTTGAAGTCTTCCTGAGTTAGCAGCCTGCTTGTACTGACTGCTGCAGCTTTGGCTTTTCGTTCCTCTATTGGCATGCTTTTCACTTTTTCTGCCTTTGGAAAAGAAAATGGTACAAAACAATCAGAGCTTTGCACCCCACTCCTGTGCCACAATCCAAGATCCTTGCCTCCCAAATACAGAGCATGCAATGGCAATATTGTTGGGAAATGCTACAACCAGATGTCAGGATTATTCCTTGTCTCATATCCAACATCTAGTGTCTGAATGGAGTGCATGCACACCAGATTTTAGGAGTACAAGCTCTCAGCTGATTATCACAGCTCCGAAGGCATTGAACCCTGAGATATAATTCCTTCTTCTCCCCTCCCACCCTTAACAGCATGTGTACTTCAACAGCACTGCTGAACAGCACTTAAGCCTCACTGCTTCATGACAGCTTGCTCTGAAGGCCTGGGTAGATATTTAAGAGCAGCTACATGAGGGTGAAGAGCAAGAGGATCTACTCTGTGATTAACAAGACTCATATGTACTTGGCATAGAAGAGACTTGGAACTCACTAATTGTTGCTGCTCCTCATCCGAGGAGTGATGCACATCAATCCATTCTCCATCGTCATTGTCCTCCTCCTCACTCAGGCTAGCACTTTCCCAGCCATCTGCTCACAGAACAAGTACAGAGCTGTTAACACAAATTCATCTTCACTACCCCAATTGGCAATAATTGATGCTGCCATCAATTATCAGCCTGTTCTCATTGCCTTTCACTTATTTCACCTATCTCCTAACTTCATTTTGTCCTGGGACAAAAATCATACTATGCTCTGCAAAGCTCAATTGTCATCTTCAGGGCAAGATCCTGAAAACAAGGTGCATTTGGGACAGCCTGAAGCACCACAGGAGTTAACAGACTGATTACCTCATAAGCAATAGTGTTCCCCACTCCCAGTGACCTAAACCAACCCAACAAGAGAAGTACTGTGGTTTATAGCTGGCTTAGTTCAGACAGTCAAAGCACGGCTCTTCACTGCCATGCTGGCTGTAGTGCTGAAGTTAGCAGCTGCAGCAGCCAAGCCCAGTGTTAGAGTGATCACTACACAGCCTACATTCCTCCAGCCCCTGCAGCATCTTCAAGGCACTCAGACTTCATTCACCAAACTCTGCCTTGCTTTTAAAGACTCTTCCATCTCTTTTCCAACTCAGGCATGGGTTCCAGGGTGTGTAAAGCATTTACACAGGAACTGAACTCAATAAGCCAAATATAATGTCCAACTACTGTTTTGGTGTTCTACAATATTCAGAAGGTTTTATTTAGGAGAAGCTGAACACAAAGTTCACAGCTGTACTGTCTGTTCCTCTGCTTCCCATCTCAGTGTGTATCATAAAAAGCAACACAGTACCAAACCCCACTGACAAACTGCACTTACCCAAGGACAGACATGTGTAACACAAAGCACAGCAGGAAATGAAATGCACAAACACCAGGTTCCATGTCCACATAAAATCTTAGTGACAATGATGCCCAAACCAGAATTTTTAAAGAAAAAAGGCCAACCTTCCTCTTGAGTTCCTCCCTTTTCCTTTTGATCCTCCACCTCTAGTACTTCTGCTCCTGGAATGTAGTCTTTGGCATCCAGTTCTCCATATTCATGAATCCTGGCTTCCACTGAGGCCTCAGTAGGCTTACCCTGTACATTAACAAAACACACATTGAGCAGGCTGCTATTATAATATCCACCAATCCATGAAAATACCTAGAAGAATAGGAGGGTGTGGCTCCAAAGACCTTCCCTTACTCCATGTGGCAGAGTTTAATAACTCAAGGTCAATGTGTCTTGGAAAACAACTCAACTTCAGGAGCATGACCTAACCATGAGTTAGATGAATGTGAACTAACAAAACGTGGATAGCACACTATGTCCAAAGGCAGCAGGCAGAGGAACAACACAGACTTGACTCCACCTTCTCAAGAGGATACTGAGACCAATTCTCATCATTTTTGAGCACATGGGTTTTTAGTGAGTGCAAAACACATGAAACATTTACCCTGAACTTCTTCTGCAGCATCTCTGGATTCAGAGAACGGAACAGGTGTATCAGAGTTCTTGCGGACATCATCACATCTGCCCAGGAAATGAGACAGTCAGGAAAAAACCAGATCTCTGAGCAAAACAAAAGCCCACACAGATCTCCAGCAGTGTGGAGATTTTACAACTGACTGACATGTTCTCTGAGCTTATGGTTCCCTCTAATTTCTCTGGTATAGAACACAGCATTTCCTCAGGGCTAACTCTTCTTAACAATCCCTTCTCTTGCTTTATTTTTGTCAATTAGTTCCTCTACCCTTGACTGTTTTGTCTGCCATGGCTACACACTCCAAATAGAGAGATGTACCCCAACCACTCCAAGTGGTCTCAGCCCATATAAACCAATTAGGACAGCACTTCCATGAAGGTTGTAACTGAAGATCACATAACACAGAAAAAAAGAAAGTTTAAAGTGGTATCCATGTAATATTTACTTTTATTTTTATGTGTCTTGTACTGAACAAGGTCTTGGAGCAGATCTTCAGTCATGGCTAAGGGACACCTTGCAGTGATTTCTTTTATTGCGTTGATCCTAAAAATAGGGAAAATCAGTTATTTTCTCAACACCAGTTAGGAGAAAGTGCCACTTACAGAATTAATTACCGGAAACTTGAAGAACCTTATACAGCATTTATACAACATACAGTGTAAGAGGAGAAAACCATCAAATACTCCCAGCAAAAAAACCAGAACATTGAAGCTAACATACTTGTAACTCAAGCAGCTTCTTGAAAGCATAGCACAAGTAACAGGAATAAGCAGCAAGTGGTTAAAAAAAACATGTATTTTATCACATCTGGAGTTTGACATGACTCATACTGTACCCACCCTACAGTCATGACCTCCCCAGAATTCTTGTCTGTGACAAAGTTGTTGGCAATGGTCATCAACACTGACTGGATAATCTGAAAATAAAAAAACTCCACATATTTAATCAATTATTAACAGACACATCCTTTTTCATAGAAAGACATCAGGACATGTCAGGACAGCCCACAAGTATCTTCTAAACACAAGTATTTTCTAAAATTTTCTTGCAGAAAATAAACTATTTCCCCCCCCCCTTTATGAAACAATGCCTTAGAACTTGAAAAAATGGCTGTAATTACCATAAGCTTTTCCAACCAATCTGACCAATTCCCCTTCCCCTCCCCACACACACACTCCATGTTGCATTTCCATGCTGCCCTGCTGCCCATTTAATATCCATCACAGGGAGAACACTGACCTCAGGTGGTACCAGCTGATGTGAAGCCTGTGCAGCAAACAGAAGAATCTTTGTCACTTCTGGAAGAAAAGGAGGAAGAAGATACCAAAACATATTGCTGCAGCTTGCTCCAGCCAATAAACACATCCTTTAAAACTCAACAAGCTGCTCAGTCAGGCCCAAAACCATTCAGCCTGGACTTCTTTGGGACAGCTGTTTCTCCTCTCCCACCAAGCATTAGGAACTCCTGTGGCCTCCACAACAGCCAGCTGAAGCAAAAGGAAATGCTCCAGAACTGTAGTCAAACCCCAGTAAAAGGAAGCAGCATAAGGCAACCATACTTAGCTTAGCTGGTCAGGATTAGGGACTCACATTGCTTTTATTCCTTTGCTCAAATCCTCAGGTAAGGAGCCCTGAGTGCACACAGCCTCCACAGAAGATCAAAGCACTTGGCACTTCTGGCAGTCTACTCCTGCTTCCCACCAAACCACTGCTACCTGTCCACTTCCACTGCCACTTCTATCAAATGCCTGTACATGAGACATGAGGGATCAGCAGTACCTGGAGTAACTACTTACCCCTCTGATGGGGCTGGAGGAACCTCTGAACAAAGGGGTAGAAATTAAAAAGAAACAGCTGCAAGGCAAATTGCAACATATTATCTTCTTGTCTTAGAACTTGAGATCACCTTCATAAGCTGATACATGGTAAAACCATCTCATTCTAGTGTGCTCCCCAAATGCCTTAGATTTTAGAGCCAAATGTTGTCTCCTATGTTGAGTTTCATATTTGTGGGACAAGGAAATGAACTGCACCAAGATAAATACAGCTGCACCTAGCCCTTATCACTTAAATCCTTAAATGCCCAACTTGCACTGGATTACTCTTCACTTAATTCAGCGCTAATACTTTATTACTGGAGAGTCCACATAAAATCCTCCAAGTGCTGTTTCCTTCTTGTTCAGCACCACCTGAAAACTCTGTGGTCAGCATGAGCAGCTTCCCAGGAAGGTCTTGAAGCACCAAGTTCTCTTCTATTTTTTAGGTTCAGCTCCTCTATTCCAGACCAATAGCTTTTCCTATGAGAGGCTTACTTAGTCCCACCAAGTCTGTACCACTACCATTGCATTATGCCTCCTGGCAACTCCCTGACCATTCCTACACACTTTCGGACATAGAGAAAAATTAAAGCTTATTTTCCAGAGGAACAAGGCCAGAATATTCCCACAACCACACCAGGCCGGCTACCAACAGACCACCCTAAAATTATCCAAGTACATACCTCATGTATTCCAACAAGCCTGGATATTAGGTCCATAAGCATCATCTTCACTTCAAATCGCTCCTTGCAGTTCTCCAGCTGCTTCAGTAGTTTCTCAGCAAAGTCTGGAAGAGGCAAAAATGGTTTTGCAGAAGACAATGAGCCCAACACAGAACTCAAATGGGATTACAGTCACAAGAGGCAGTTTGATTTGTTCTTATTTTCAAGGCCCAGTGCCCTTTCACAGAAGAAATTCAAGGTGACCAAAGCACTTATTCCAATAGGTTATTTCCCTTCTCATAATGCCTAAAAGGCCTGCTGTGCACAGGTTCAGCAGAGAGAACCAGATGTTCCCCAACACCATAAGCACTGGGTCAATACTGAAAACTGAATGTTTAGATGCATTTTGGGTTGATCTGAGAACATAAGATCCCCAGAGGTTCACTGGAACAGATGACAACCAAATCAAGTGCTGTTAAATTAACCAAATTGCACTAAGAGAATTCACTGCACACTCACCTTGGGGATCATGAATCAAGTGAATGGCAGAGAAGTTGAACACCTCTGGCTTGCTCTTCTTTTTCTGCTTCTGCATGGAAACGAGTAAAATACATTTCTCTTTTTGTGAGTAAAGTCCTAAAGTTTCAAGGTTGCTGTCAAAAGATTGTTGCCTCTTGAAGAAGATCTTAAAAACTACCCCTATTTTTCAACCACAAGCACTATCTGCCATCTGCAGCTAAACAAGCAGGGCAACAACAGGACTTCCGTACTAGAAGGATTAAACCAAGGTGATGGGAAGTCAGACAGCCCTCTCCTCACCTTGAGGACCTTCATGGCTTTCTCCAGTTTCTTCTTGCGCTTGGTTGTTTTCTTGTTGGTGGCATAGCGCATCATCAGATCCCTGGCTGTAGGGCCATCATCCTTGGGGAAGGAACACAACACTCACACCAGTCAGGTGACCCAGGCTCCAAATGGCAAGCACAGAAACAAACCACCAATATTTTTCAGTATCCCATACTCTGAAAACTATCCCCCTTACTAAGCTTCAGAACACATAGGTACCAGCATCTAAAAAAAAAAAGAGCTTAGTGTTTCTCTTTTAACAAAGAGCAAAGACATCCTGGGGCCAGATGTCAGACACTGAAATTGTTTGTCAGTCACAGAAACATCTGGTGACAGCTAGACAGGACAGTGAGTAGCAGCAAGGCAGACAGATTGGCAAAGCCAGAGTCGCCAAGATGACAGACCCAATAACAGGTCTGAAAATCAGAGAAGGGAAATATTTGGTCACAACACCCACCTCAGACTCCGACTCGCTTCCCTGTTTCTCATCCTCATCTTTCCCAAGAAAGAACTTCAAACTAGCAACTAATACCTGAAAAGTAAAATGAGATCATGTGGGACAAGCTGACAGAATTTACAGCCACCCGACATCCACACCTTGAGCCATGCAAAGACTTAAACAGTTTTTTTTAATAGGCATAGATCTGAAAATAAAGATCAGAATATAAACTATGGATCAGAAAATAAACCAAGTTACAGCCTGAGAGCCACAAGTGTCTTACAAACCCAGACAACTTTAGCTGCCCATCATTGCTCAGAGGCAACCAGAACCAAAGAGCACCTGAGTTGCCACAAGGCAAAATTCAAAGCTGCCAATTGTCTTATCATCCTGCAAAATCATTTCAATGCAGTTGCTCCATGTCAACACTGTCAGGAGGCCCTACACAGGCAAGAGCCAAGGTGATGCTCAGAGCTCTCATCCTGCATTAATTCAGATAATTTTGCTGGTTAGGTTTTTAGTCTTGGTTGGATGACTGTTATTGAATGGAACCACTCTTGGAGCTTCACAGAGCCAAAAGTGGTTTAAAAACTTTAGAAACTTGTCTCCAGCCATAGGACAAGTTTTTAAAGCCTTCAGAGCCAATGCAGAAGGCCCAACATTCAGTCAGGCCTGCTGCTCTCCTCAGTTAACCATAGGCTCACAGTGCTGATATTAAGGAGGTGATATCCTGATAGTCTGTTCTGAAGAGCAGTGAAAAGAACATCCATACTCCCTGCACCAGGCTACACTTGTTACAAGATAAGCTGCCAAGCTCCACCTCCTCCCATGAGGGTTATTTTGAGAATTAAACAAGCAACAGACAAATCAATGAAATTTGTTTGCTATAACAGCATATTAAGTTACATTCACATGAAGAAGGTAGCCAAGGTAACATCCAGTGTATGAGTGATTTCTGTCCTCACCTTGGTCACTTTGGAAAAGCAGGCAGTTGTGATTACATTGACTGTTTTGGCATCATTCCTAGAAAAAAAAACAAGCCATATCTCATTTCAAGTCTGGCAATTTTATCTTCTCAGAAAATTAGTTCTCAGCAAATATTTAAGTAACTCATTTCACACAAGACATTATTTCTTCTCAGCTAAATTCTTTGGTACAAGTTACAACCCCACTGGGGTACAAGTAGGAAATCTATTTAAGTCACTGTCCCCTGCATTGTGTCATACTATGTGCCACAAAGGACGCCCGTGTGCCCCACAGTAAGTGGCAAATGGACACAAGCCTGCCAGACCCACCAAATATTCCTTCTGTAAAGCTCTATCATCACATCCAGAGATATCTTGGCAGCAGTAGGATTGCTGTCTCTCAACATGGTGTACATGAAGTTCTGCAGTGCCTACAGAACAAGTTGAAAACATGTCTTTAGAGGTCTTCTACAACAGCAGCAGCTCAGTTCAAAGTACACAGGAAAGCTAAAGCACCTACCGTGTTCACTTTATTGTTCTTGTGTTTGGCATTGACATTCTTGATGTCTGTCACAATGTGAGTGTACAAGGTCTGCAAGTGGAGAGATGACAGGGAGTAACACACAGGAACACACACCCTGTGCCCAAGCACTGACATAACCCAGATGATCACCTCTGAGAACATCACTGGCTTACAGCAGGAAAAACGAACAGGACGGCATCCTGTGGAGGCTCATGGATTCCAAAATCATACTGAATTCACAGTACAGCAAGGCAGGACAATGAACAGCATCAAATACTGCTTCAAATCCTGCCCCTGCCTCATTCAAGCCTGTTCTGACAGCCAGGTTTTTCAGCTGCAGACACAACCAAACTGCTCAATCCCAAACAGGACGAGCCTACAACCTGCAACAGCAAGGTGTTCACAGCAGCAAAACTGTTACTAGTCCAACACAGAGCTGGAGCCTGCCTCCAGCACTGACTGCTCCAACAGCTGAGCTATTTTAAGCTTTACTTTCCCAACCAAGCAGAGAAGAACTGCCTATCCTGCCATTACCCCACAAGCTGGTCAAAACCCACTGGAGATGCAGGTTTTTGCCAGCACACCTTACCTTCCGTAGCAGTTTATCGTGGCATCGCAGCAGTTGAAAGAAGAGCTCTAGCAAACTCGTCGGATTTATTAGATTCTTGTTTCTCAACAGGATCAGAGCCTTACAGAAGGTCTGCAAGAGAACCCAAATTTCACATCCCTCTCCAGCTTCTCTTCATTGACAAGCAAACCCCAAGTTCTCAGCTCACACCAAGAGCAGGGTGAGCCCAGGGCGGTCTCACCATGCGCAGGTCGGGGTCCAGGACCGTGTGGTGGTAGGAGAGCAGCTCCTTCAGCTGCTGCGGGAAGCTGGCCATGTGCTCGGGGTAGCAGTGGGCAACCTACAAGGGACAGGGCAAGAGAAGGCTCTACAGCACACCTGCGCTTCCCTCACAGGGCTGGCAAGGGGCACGCAAGCTGTAAATTTAATTGTTTGTATTTCACCAAGCACAGCCTGCCACAGCCCCTACTGCGGGGATGGGGCCCGGGGCTCACCTGCGCCAGGAACATCAGCAGCTCGGCCAGCTCCTTACTGGGCTTGTCCGGCTGGAAGGTGAAGATCTCCACATGGGACTGGTAGTGGTGGTACTGCTGCAGGAACTGCACACACAGAAAAGAGGCAGCTGAGCAACACCCACCCGTACCCCGTGCCCATCCCGCAGCCCGCCCCAGCCACTCCCCGGTCCGCACCTCCTCGGTGTAGGAGGTGGGGTCGCGCTTGATGAGGTTCTGCAGCTGGGGCAAGTTGCTGGGCAGTTTGTTGCCCTGGCGGCCCGACATGGCTGCGAGCACCGGCACCGGGAGCGTAGCACACGAGGGCTCAGCTGGCCGCCACCATCTTAGCCCGCCCTCGACGGCCGCCGCCGAGGGACAAACCTGTGCGGGAGGCGCACTCCGGCAGAGCGCCCCCTGGCGGCAGAGCGGTCAGCGGGGAGAAGCGGCTCCCGGGCGGCCCCGCTTCCCTCGGGCCGGAGCCTAGGCAGCCCTGAGGGGTTAACCACGGAGCGGGGCCCGGCCCGGACCACAGCTGCCCCCTCTGCAGCGTCCCGGGGCAGTTAGCCGCAGCATCCCGGCCTTACCGCTCCAACACAGCGCTGGCTCTCCTCCCCTCTCAGCTACTTGGAGGGAAAACGCTTCTCAGTACATCTCAAATGGTCACTAAAGAAGCAGCATTAGAAGGTAATTCTCATTGAGGAGAAAGGGTTAATCCGTGTTTAGTCTTTTTTAAGTTTAGCTTTTGATCAAGAGAATAGAAAGCAGACCTCTTCATTTGCATTGCTTATACTTTCTTTAGACATCTACTTATTTATACTGTAGAATAATTGTCATTCATCAATACAGTTTACTTAGCAAATAGCAGTAAATAAATTTGGTTCAATAAATGCTCTTAGGTTCAGCCAGACAACATCTACCAGAGTAGCATTAAGGTATAAACTGGGTACAGTACAAAACCATTGACACAACTGCCCATTTAAGTCTCCACCACTTCTCTCACTGGCAAGCTTTTCACCTTGTTGGCCAGAATCTCAGAGCCAGCTGCAGCCACCTAAGCACATGCCTGCTACTATGGACCAGCTCAGGTGAGCTTGGGCTTTCCTCTACCTTTTAAAGCAAGTAAAGCACATCCCCTTCAACATACCTACACAGCCCACAAAAAAACGTTTAGCATCACTTGGAGAGCAAAATAACTGCAAATGCAAAACTAAAAACCTGTTACCACATGCATAGAACAACAGCAAGTCCTCCATCACCAAAAGAGTTAAATTAACACTTAATACATTTACATTGCCAGTTATTCATTTGGTTCATTTGCTTTAGCCTCTACTTTGAGGCAGCTTTACTTTACTGAGCCCTCCAGCACAGCCCTTGAATGACCCAGCCAAGGAACCCACTTGAGCCTATAACCTCCATGGGCCATCCCTATTTCAGCACCCACAGCTCAAAGTTTTGCAAAACCAAAACACCACTACACAGGCATAATTCCACCTAAAGAGCAGAAAGAGAGCTCAGCTTCACACTCCACTGCTCCAACACAGTTAAGTCACTGACTGGCTACAACACATTTGCAGCTAAAGTGAGGAACAGCCACACTACTTAAGAAAGGCAGGGAGCAAAATAGCCTTATCCACACTCCAAAGCAAAATAATAAATACTCATTATCCCTACAGGAGCAAGGCTATTGCTTGGATTTCTACGAAGGCAATTAACAAGGTTAGACAAACAAACTAATTCAGTCTCATTACATACAAATAGAGCACAAATAAAAATTATCTTCCTAAACAATTTTTACTCATTTAATATTAAAAGATGCATTATTAAACAAACAGCATATAAGACATTATTCTCTATAGTGCTTTTAATGAAAAAAATCCCAATTTTATGAGCTTTTTATCAAAGTTTTTTACTTAGGAAGCCACAAAACTCAAATACCTATAATATTAGCATCCAATTCTTATATAAAATTAATTTATAAAACTAGACTTCATGATTAATTTGGCTTCTAACCAGCATCTTAAAAAATCCCAATAGCAAACAAACAATTTATATTAAACAAATATACCAAAAGTTAACTCACCACCACCTTTATTGCTCCTAAGAGAAAAAATGGGGGCCCTGGTGTGAGCATTTATACCCCAAGCCTGTTATCTCCTGCACACTGATTGGACTGATTTTCATTACTAATTGTTTTCCAGTATGGAGCTATTGCCTTTTGTAGGGACTTTTTCTGTGAGAGTGTATTAGAAGGTTTTTTCTTTTGTTGCTTAGTTGATACGTGGGTTAAGCATGCTCTAAAAGAAGCAAAACAGAGAACCAGCACACTCAAAATAATGGGTTTTGTTCTTAAGGTAAATTAGGCTCTCTCAGAAAGTGAAAAAAAAGGGCAAGGTGTTACTGAAGTTGCTATTAGGGGACTAAGGTGTTTCTCTGCTCTGTGTTTCTATATTTTGTCGATCGGTTAAGCAGTAGTTGGGCCTGCACAGTTCATGGATGGGGTACGATTGCACGTGATGCTAGCCAGGGAGTTTGGAGATGGGCAGCTCTTGGCTCTCTTTTGCTCTTGCTGTAATCAGCCCCAGCTTTTTATCCCATTAAGAGCTGGAGAGATGGAGTTTTTACAATGTTTGGGAGGCTTTATTTGAACATGTTTAATGTATTTGATTGCCAGCATTTCATTTCAGCTCTGTGTCAGTTCCTGGCCCTTAATGGCTGTAGGGAATTTGTCTTCCTGGAGTTAATATTTGTAATTCTGTAATTGAGAACAGGGTCAATGCTTTTTTCCTTAAAAAACCCCCAAAATTAAAAAAATCAAATCTCTAAGTCCAACAGAAATCTTTATTTCTGGGTCATGACTCATAAATTATTTGCAGATTTGAGACATAGGAGCTGTGTTGTTCTGTTCAAGGGAACAGGGGGATGTTCCTGTAATGGCTTGAGAAATGCACAGTCACTTGCAGCTCCAGGGGGAGAAGAACAGTCTAGCTGATGGTGTGATGGTGCTGATGGGAGGTATTCGTGTGGAACCTGAGGCTTTTCAGCCTCACCTTTGCTTGCTGTGGCATCCCTTTGCCTGCAGCACAAATGTTTCTTTCTCTGAGGGGAGGAATTGTTGCACATCATTATACTAAGGTCGAACCCAGCATGTGTATAGCAGTAACTGAATAGCAGAGGTTTGTTGAAAATGACAGACTGGTTTCCTAAACGTTGCTTGAGTACCCCCAACGTATGAGTTTTTAATGAAAGCCTTTAAATGTCTTTTCATGTCTTATGAGGAGTAAAGAGGTGGCATGGAAAAGACCTTTAATTTCTCCCTCTGAGGTTACTTCATATCTGTGATCTAATAGCTTGTAACATCACAGTATTCTGAGACTGGGGAATGGTTTTGAAAATGAAAATGTCTTTGAGACATATTTTGGTGGGTTATACATACCCACTGCAATACTTAGGCTGCCAAGAGGCCCTTTGCTCCTGGTGTTTCTTTGAATTGGCTTATTTTTGCATGAAGGAGAGGGGGAAATGGTTTTTGAAAGTTTGTTTTTCATAACTGTGATATAACATCAGAATAATTTGTGTTAATCCTTCTTTGTATCTTTGCTCTTCAAAATTTGGCCCCACATGATTTTATTTCTTTAGGACAGACACCTTGCACATGAATGAATATCCTCCAGATTACCTGTCTTAAAAGTACTCTATTCAGGGGTGGTGAAAACTTCTGATCTGTGGATTGCACTATCAAGAGTTAATTTAGGTGATGTTTGGATTTTGAGACTCAGATCCTGCACTGATTTGGAATCAAAGCAGCTCAGTGATGCAGATCTGATCTTAAAATGATAAACCAGTTCAGCCTCAATCTGTCAGAGGTTCTGCAAGTGCATGGAAATATTTCTATTCTGGTATTTTGGGAGACTTTGCCTGTAAATATAAACAGTTATTTAGGGAGAGTTTGATTATTTGTGAAAGAGAAAAGAATATGACTATAGGTTTGGCTTCCTTTTATGCCTTCTTATTGAATTGAACACAACACACAGCTTGATTGCAGAAAAAAAGTTTATTGAATGTTTGACTAACAAACCTACAGTTGTGGGCATAAGGTTTTGCTGTTTCATCACTTCAATTCTGAACCCTGAATGAGGGTCCTGTTCTAGCAATTTTTGTTGCATTTATAGAATTTTTTGAGGTTTTAAATGCAAGATGAGGAAGGAACAAGTAAAGAAATTTGAGCCTACTTGATTTTTTTTTCCTTTCACCACTTGAACCAGGAGCAGGGGTGGAAGAAGGCAGCAGTAACAGTAAAGCAGTGGGGAAAGTAAAATGCCCAACATCTCCCAGAAGAGTTGAGTATTCCTGGCACAGCTGAGGGCTTGGCAACTTTGCAAAACGCTTCAGGGTAGCTGCATCTTTTGATCTTCTCTGAATCTGGGAGAACTGGAAGCTTGCAGATGTCCAAGTGCTAGAAGGGTCTCTCATCTTTTCTCTCAACTACGGTTTTACAACTCTCTTCTAAGGGCGTAAATGCTGCTAATGTCATCAAAGGCCTTGTGTGAAGGTCACTTCAGATTGCTCAGGGAGGGAAGGGCACAGACACTCCTGCTGATGTCTGGGGGAGGCACACAGGAGCCTGAAAAGGACAGCTTCCCCAGAGCTGTAAATCAGTGTAATTCCCTTGACTTCAGGGGAATGCCTTATATCTGCTGGGGGTCTGGTCTGTGTAGTGTGAGACACAGCATGGCATTGCAGATACATGCCAGGGAGACTGAAAGCCAGGAGCTGCTCTTGGGAGATGGCATGAGGCTGAGGTTGGAAATGGGAAGAGACAAGTTGGGTTACTGTAGGGGCAAACATTTGGGGTGCTGCCATCCAGGTGCTGTGGTGCTCTACATACATTTAGGATAGGAATAGGGATGCTCTGAGGCTCTGGCACAGCAGAGGGCCGAGCTACTGGGCGAAGCAGGAGTCTGGGGTCAGAGCTGCTGGCACCTGCATCACCTCCCCGTGGTACAGCAGGGGCACAGGGGAGCTGTAGCACTCATTCCTGTCGTAGGTGTAGCATGTCTGAGGTTCTTCACAGGAGTTGCCCTGCTGGGCCTGGTGGATGGCCCCACCCAGATCAATTTCTATAGGTTCACAATTTTTGCAGCTGGAAGAGATGGAAAATGGAACAAGTGTGAGGAGTTAGGTGAAAAGATGCCTCTGCCGAAGCCCCAATCTTTCTTGCTCATCTGCATGTAGAGCCAGGAGAGTGCTGTGCCCTTTGTAGGTATTCCAGGGGAACATCTGGCCCTCTGACATCTTTTAGAGCTGCTGAGGGTTAAGTCTTGGCAAGTGAAGTTAGGAAATAAAAGTACTTACAGTTCACTCAGGCGGTAGACAAAAGTGGTCCTGAGTGGGGACAAGGGGTCCGAGATGTTCTCCCGAGCCTTCAGGGGGACTCTGCAAAGGTGGGGAGAGAGTCACTCGCTGAAAACTGCTTTTTAAACAGAGTCTGCTCTCTTTTGAGCAAATCTAAACTTTCATCTTCTTCAGGTTATTTACATTCTGACCCTTCTCCAAATCTTGGTCCTCTGCACCCTCAAAGGCAACAACCCTCCCCGACAGGACTGCAGCAATTGATAATAAGTGGTACTTGCAAGTGACAGGCCTGAGAAGGTTAATTTTTGTTAAACTCTGAGTTAGCAGATGCTTGAGGCTGATGGACAGGGATGTTTAATTAGTGGTTCTCCTGTTGTGAGCTCTACAGCACTCCTGCAGCTGTTTCCCAGAGATACACACATTTCTGTTAGGTTTGTGTGAGTGGAGAGTGTGGTATTCACATGCCCTCTGAACAGAGAGAGGCAGAGAAATGAATGACCAAAACAATTCTTGTCTCATTTGCTCCTCCTGTGTTTTTGAACATGTGGAATGTGTTGGAAGATGATTTACCTGAAGGTGATTGCTTGATTGGATTCTGGTGGCCATTGTTTATGTTAATTAGCCAATCAGGTCCAAGATGTGTTGACTGGTCAGCAGACAGTCACGAGTTCTTGAGTTTAGTATAGTTCTTGTTAGTGTAATGCAGTGTAAAATAGTTATAGCATAATAAAGTAATTATTTAGCATTCTGATACCGTGCAGTCAGATGCATCGTTCTTCCTGCTTGGAGCTGCCTTGTAAGTACTATAGGAGAGGACAGGACAAAGTCCTGCTCTTGAACTGAGCTCTGTCTCATGGGAGACCACTTAGGCATTAACTGATAGTTGATCAGTTTAGGCATTAACTATTTTCCCAGGCTTTCTGTCAGGTCAGAAAGTAAATCCAGTGTCATGGGCCCAATCTGGTTTCAGGTTAGATCAACTTCTGACAGGTCATTATCTACTTCCCCAGCCTATTTTGTGAAGTTACTACCGGTCTGCTTAAAACATGGAGATGATTTTTTGTATCTGAAGGGACAAACACCAGAGAGGTTCATGTGAGGCAGAAAAGCTCCTAGCAAAGTGAAATACTCAGGATACCACAGAAAGCAGCCCACATGAAAAGCTATTCACTTCACCAGTGCTGGGACATCAGAAACAATGCAAAGAAAACTGGTATAACACTGCTCACCATCTCTGTGAAATACCTGGCTGCCACTTACATGATGCGGATGTTTCTCTCCAGGACTTCTTCCTGAGGATTTTCTTGTGAGGGGACAAACTTTGAGGTCACTGTTACGCACTGACACTTATTATTGACCAGCACGTACTCCTCATCGATGGGACCCACTGGATAACCTGCAAGCACAGGATAGGCAATCCCAGAATCAATAGCAAAATCCTTGAAAGTTGCTCTAGAAGATAGTCAAAGGATGGAAATGCCAGCAATGCACCATTACAGCACCTGGATTGAGGTTGCAGCAGGTACAAGTGAGTCTCTTTAGCAAAGATGTGTTCAGCTGTCTTCCTGCTCAGCTCAGTGTGCTGCTGTGTGTAGGGGTGGTGGGACTGGTGACTGAAGTGCTCTTTTACTAGGAATTGCTTATGTGATTCCTCTGTCATGCACCAGAACTGCTCGAGCAGTCCAAACCCCAGTTTGGATCTGATCTCTAAACAAATGTCCCTCACCTTGCCAATGTGGTAGATGTGTCAGTTTTCCTTGTGTGGTATCCTGTCCTTCAGGTTCCTGGGGGAACAGCTGACAAAAAGCAGGAGGACCCAGAAAGAAGGCAGCCCACTGACGTGGCAGGGAAGAGCAGGTGGCCCTGATGATGCTTGTGGTTTGCAGGGAAAACTCCAGTCCTGATTTACCCCTGCAAACTGCTGCTTCTAGCATGCTACTCGATATGAAACTCAGTCAAAGCAGGCTGAAACATGCCAGGTGTCACTCAGAGGCTTTTGGGATGTTCCTGATGTTGCATCATTCTTGCTACAGCACCTTCAGCCTGCTTACAAGTACCAGACCCAGTGATTTTTGTCATATGGGGACAGTTTGTTTTGGACTCAAATGGATCTCAGTTCTTGCCTGCTCTGCTTGTCTCTTGGTTTAATCAGAGAGAGAAAGAAGAAATAGGCTGAAAAAACCTGGGTTAATCATGTCTATAAAGGATTTTGGAGTTACTTGGACTTAAAAGCCTTGGTCCTTCCTTCCCCTGTAATATCCTGGTCTCATCTGCTTCCATTCCAGGGTTTCTGAGATTGTTACAGGCACCCTAACTGTGAAAAAGATTCCAATACTGTGTAAAATGATGCCTCAGTGACCCTAGAGTTCACCTGCTGCTTACAAGTGCTGCTTCTGTGGCCTTGGGCAGCAGTAGACCTGCTGGATATGATTCTCTATGGACTTCCTAGCTTGGGAAGGAAATCACTTTCCTAGCTTGTTCTCCAAGCTTCTTCTCTGCCAACTCATCATTCCACATGAGCTCTTTCCTCTGATGCAGAAGCCTCCCAGAAAAGCCTCTCTAGTCCTTGGCCTCTCTTTTGGCTCAAGGGAAGTCTCTGGCTTTTTGTCCATCACACAGCTCTTCCTCTGCTGTCTGTGCTGCATTCCACTTAACATCGTGTGCAGTTCTTTCCCAACCCTTCATCCAAAGCCAATGTTCAAGTCAGATCCTATTGGCTTTTGGGTTGTCCCAAAACCTCTCAGAGCAGGCTTTAATTCTAAAATTAGATTAGCACAATCTTATGCATATGCAGGTTTTGCTGACTGCTCTAAAAATACTGCCCTGATTTAATTCCTTGTGTTATGCTCTTGGCTTCACTGTTAAAGTTACTGGTGCTCCATCAATTTTTCATTTAAGATTACAATGCTAAAAAAAAAGTGATTTTACCTGCAGTATCTCCATGTGTCACCCAGTGAAGTCTCTTGGGGAGAAGGTATTTAAATGCAAGATTTGCTAATGCTGTTCTGAATGTCCTCAGGTTGGATTTCCTGATGCCCGAGTTACTGCACTGAGCTGTTCCCTCCCTCCTCAATACTTATGTGACTGTGTTTTGGACAAAGTTTCTCAGCATCCACTATTGCTTTGTCCTTTGATACATTGTGAAGCCCAGCAGAACTGCCTGGGGTAAGCAGCAAGATGCCCTCTTGCAAAAGCTGCAGGAAATGCAGGGATGCAGCTGTCTGTGCTGTTGGGATGGTTATCCCTGAGCACTGACTCCATCCTGCAGGTCAGATCCACCATGTGCAGCATGATGGATTCACACTCTCCAGAGACCTGAGAGCCGCACTGAGCAGTGTGCTGGGAGGACAGGCTGAGCTCAGTTGAAATCAAGAGTTTCCAAGAAATTCAGTGGAGTCACATGATAAGCTACAGTTTAATCAGAATAAGTTGGCTGTAGCTGTATGGCAGGATTACCAGGAAGATTTTGGAAGCCTTTAGATGTAGCAGCTAAGCTCCCTAGGACTGCAGGAAAATGAGCATGCACATTTGCAGTTTATTGCTTCAGGAACCTGAGAGAAAAATGCCTAATTATCAAGTCTTAAATTTGGAGCTAGTCATCAAGTTATCCTCCAGGCAGCAATTAAAATCCCACTGCTCTGATGCAGAAACACCCTGAGGAGTCCAAGCACCACTGAAGCACAGCTGCTTGAGAGTGGGCTTTGAGATTTGATTCCTGACTGTTAAAATAATTCAGGGTAAATGACACAAAACCTGCCATTGATGTCTTAATCCCAGTTTCCCATTTTTTCATTGTTCACCTACCTGCCACAAGGATGATCCCCAAGGAGACGGCCAAGGCAACAGACAGCGACCAAGTGGTCTTCATCTTGCCTTCCCTTCTTTTGAAGAATGGCAGTGGAGAGCCTGACTCTGCCTATAAGGGCGTGTGCAAATGGGTTTCCTAAAATAAATAGCCTGGCCAACACTGGAAAATGTGGCTGGTGACTGAAAGCAGGTGTGTTAATGCACCGAGACCTCTGGCTTTCGGAGAGGAAGGGGTTGCACTTTATTGTGCTTTTTTCTGTTTTTCACCAGCAGGCAACAGAGCTGCTGAGTACAAGGACATCTTGCCATCAGGGCTAGTGGAAGGTAAGAAAGTCGAAGAGTCACAGCTCTGTTTCCTAATTTTGAGACATCAGACTTAAAAATCCCTTGAGTCCTATTAAAAAGACCACTTCAGGCTTCAAAATCAAAGTTGTGTTTAGACCAGCTGTGTGCAAACCTGAATTAAGGGCTGGATGTGCCCCCAGAGATCCTGCAGTCAAAGCAGGAAAGGTGACAGGGCAGGGCTGAAAGAGGTACAGCCACTGCAGCTCTGCCCACTGCATTGAGGAGTTCATCTTCTTGTGAATGGACAAGGGACTCCATGGGATTTGTGGTTTAAAAGTGGTCCTGAGTCAGGTGCCAGGAAAACCCTGGAGTATTGGTCATGCAGACTTTTCCTGAAGGAGGCTGGTACTGGAGAGGGCCTGTGATTTTGGGATCATTTGTGTAACTTCTGAAGAGTAAATGTAGCCTGTAATGGCCAGAGCTGTCTCTGTAGCATTTGCATGTGTCTTGTACAGAAAAAGCCACTTTTTAAGGGAAACCCAAGCTTAGCAAGGGCCTGGATTTCTTGCCAGGCCTCTTCAAGGGGCTGAGCTCTTCTGGCAATGCTGCCAAGCATCCTAGCTCCTGTCACCTTGCAGGATGTCTCCCTTTTTCCAGACCCTGCTGGCTGGGTCCATAGGGCCAGAACTATTCCAAGTCCCTGGTTGTGTGCCCTGAGCTTTTTCCCCAAGCACAAACCCCTCACCCTGCAGCTGCATGATGCAATGAGCTTTCAGGCTACATCAGCAGTGCTCATGTGCACGGGGAGCATGGGACTTGGGGAGGGGGGGAAGATGGGTCACAGCCAACCCCTCGCAGGGCATTGGGCTCTTCCACAGTTCTTTACAAACCTTGTGTTTGCCTTAGGAATCTGTCTGTAGCAGAGAAAAGATGTGGGGTTGTTTCCTTTCCCCATCCCAGAAAGCATTCCTAACAGTTTTATGCAGCCCTCTATCTGAGACAGGGGCAAGACGTTCCCTGTGCCCCATTTTTAAATAAACTTAGCTCACCAGTTCTGGTAGGGGTGTCTGTCTAAAGTACTGTTTGTTTCGGTCACTCTTTTTTGTAAGAATTCTGCTAGGATTATACAAGAAGGGAGGATGCCAGCACCAGAAAAACAACATGCAAGGGAGGGCTGGTGCTTATCTGTTTGCCTAGCTGCAATAACAAAAATATGGCACTGGGAACATGCAAGGAGAGTATTTTCAAATGTCAAGGCAGAGACTGAGCAGAATTCTATCTGTGTTTTTCTGTTAATTTTGGTGGTTTTCCCTGGCTGCTGGCGCTCAGTGTATCTGGATTTCGGTTGCTAAATGTACACCTGTGTGTACAGCCCCTTGGTTTGGATATGATGACTGGAGAGCTATTTTCAGCCCCTTCAGCCACCTGCATGTCTCTGGGGATTTCTAGCTAGATCTTGAGAGTAAGGCTTATGTTCTAGACTGTTATTTGCGTGGAATTACCCTTGTTTTACTGGATGCCTTCTGGAATTTTATCTGGGTGAGCAGGTGTTTGGCAATGGGCTGCATGGGGAGCTGGACTCCTAGCCTCCCTGCAGGACAGAGGCTAGAGGTGGAATAATTGAGAATTGGAAAATAATTTGGAACCAGCCCTGTGGTTTCAGTCTCTGTTCACATGTCCTGTGTTTCCAGGTGCCCTTGGATGTGCTGAACTAGGATTTTCCAGGTAAGAAGCTGGGCAGGTGCCTGGGTGAAGTGGGGTGAAATTGTCATTGCTGTACTGGGGGAGTTGGACAGCACCAAGACTCAGGGCCTCTCCCTCCACATAACACACCATCCACAAGCAGTCTGCCCTGGGCTTCTGTTTGCTCCTCCTTTCTCACTTGGAAGCCAACAGAATGGTGCATAAACAGACCACCAGCAGTCCCTGACTGTTGTCTTGGTAGCAGTGATCCCATGCTGCCTACAGCAAACTGGTTTGGCTTGAGCAGCTCCTGGTTGACTGGATCAGCTAACTCATGTTGGAGATCATCTCCAGCTTCACCAGAAGGGACTCATGTTTTCACTAAGTCCTGGCAAAGGTTTGAGTAGACACGGATTGTTTCCTGCTCTTGGAAATTACTTTGTGTTGGGGGACATGTCAGTTCCATTTAAATCCAAGAGAGTCCAAGTGGAAGTTAATATGCTGATTTTTAAAAGGGCAGACTTGAAAAAAATTAGGACACTTAAAATGGAAACTCTCAAGGTCAGGGACATGAGCAAGGCCTGGATTTCTCTAAGTCACAGCTGCAAAAGTTACCTGGAATTTTAGCCTGGCAGGATCTGGCTGCACATGTCCAAGTATCAAGTGAAGATTTCCATCAAGGTATAGCCAACAAATGTAGTGAATGCTGTGTCTCCAGACCTAAGTTGCTCTTGTTGCTCTTTCTTCTACAGGCCTGTATCCAGGGAGGTGATGGCTGAAAACTGGCAGGGACAGATTTGGAAAAGCGGTCTGAGGCAAAAGCTGTGTTTGTGCAAGAAAATTTTGATCCAGAGGTGACCATGTGAAGAGGCTCAGTGTGTCAGAAAGATAAAACTGAGACCTGTTTGCCAACAGATGGATCAGGATCCAAATGAATCACCAAAAAGTGAGTAAAGCTCCCCACTGTGTTTCAGCTAATTTGAATATCTGTTTGACCTGTTTTTTTTTCTACAAAAAGGTGGGCAGGAGCATTTATAAATACACCTGCACCTGTTCTGTGGTGAGAAAAAAGCCCCTGCACTCGTACACAGAACTGCTCTTGCTGGGAGGCGTGCATGCCTGACTTATCAGGCTCTGGGTTTCTCAGCTTGGACTACACTAATTCCTGTGTCTCATTACTCTCTTCTTTTGGCAGGGCTCCCTGCAGCTCATAAAAGCAGATTGCTTCCCTGTGGCTCAGTATTAATGTCATTTTCCCTTGGGAAGGGTGGGGGGCTGGGCTGGTGGCTGCTGCTGTGGCCGACAGGCACAAAAACACAGGATGACAATGCAGAGGTGAGCAAGTACAGACTGCATTAGAAGCTCTCTTAGGGAGGCATCCCCAGGTGTTGAAAAATCAGAACTACTCTATTTCTGGGACGCGAGGATCTCTTGGCATAATGGGATAGATTCAAGGAGTGCAGAGGTGATCAAGCAGCGGCTGCCGAGCTGTGCAGCCTGAAGTAGAAGTGCGATTCGGTGACGGGAGAGGTCATGTCCAAACCTCGGAAGGTGTCCGGGGAGGTTTGCAAATACTTCTGCTTCTCTCAGAGTTTGATCGGGTCTTAAGGAACTGAGTACCAAGTTTTGGTTACAAGGGCACAGGTGTAAGGTGTGTTCTCCATCTGTTTTTTTCCTCGCCGTAAGATGACCGCACAGACAGCAGCTGTACTGGCTGGACTTCTATAGGAAGAAAAAACCCTGAGGAGGAAACAAAAGGCTTTTTCTTTTATCTTTTTTTTTTTCCCCACGTGGCATCATTGCTTGCCGAGCGCTGCCACGGCTGAAACGCTATCTCCCCGCGGGGCATCCCCCGCGTTCCCGGGGGCGTGCCCACGCTGCGGCCCTGGAACAGGAAGGGCTCGGAGAGAGCGGAAGGGACGCAGCGGAAGGGGAAGCGCGGCGGGGGCAGTAGGAGCCATGCGGACCCGGCGCGGCACCGTCCTGCGGCCGCGGGCCGAGCCCGCCGAGCCCGACGATGACCCCGCCGAGGTGCCCGGCGGCCGCGCCGGCCCCGAGGAGCTGGCGGACGATGTGGAGCGCTTCCATGAGGAACAGTTCCGCGCCGTGATGGCCGCCCTGGACAGCGGCGACGAGGCCGGGGACAGCGAGGAAGAGGAGGAGGAGGAGGTGCTGGGTCTGCAGCTGCCCGAGGACAGCGAGGAGGAGGAGGAGGATGAGATTCAGGATCGGAATCCCTTTGTGGAGTACAGCGCAGAGGAGGATGAAGATGGAGAAGATGAAGAAGGTGAGGAAGATGAAAATGTTGAGGACGGAGAAGAGGAAGGAGGCGAGGAAGATGAAAATGATGTTGAGGATGAAGAGGGGGACCAGTCCATGGAAAGCGACTTGGAAGAGCGCCATCCCGAAGCCAAGCTCCCTCATGAGCTCTCCTGGGGCCAGCGCAAGCAGCTCTACTATGACACGGACTATGGGAGTGATGCCCAGGCCAAAGGCAAACGGACCCAGCAAGAAATCGATGCTGAGGAGGAGGAAGAGGAGCAGGAGGCTCAAGTCATCCAGAGACGGTTGGTGCAGGATTTGGGGGAGGATGATTATGGTCTAGACATGATCCAGGGCTACCTGGCTAAGCAGCAGAAAACCCATGATAACAAGGGGCAGAAAATTGATAAGGATCTGCAGGCCCTTTCCAAGAAGGACCAGCTGAAGCTGCTGAAGCAGGAGTCCCCGGAGCTCCTGCAGCTGATGGAGGACTTTGAGGTGAAGCTCATGGAGATCAAGGATGAGTTGCACCCGCTGCTGCAAATGGTCAGAGATGGCACCATCCCCCAGGGGAAGGGCAGCCGCTATTTGCAGACCAAGTATCATCTCTACCTGAACTACTGTGCCAATATCAGTTTCTATCTGGTTCTCAAGTCCAAGAGGATGCCGGTTCACAGCCACCCGGTCATCGAGCGGTTGGTGGAGTACAGGAATATCATCAACGACCTCGCTGTTATAGACCAAAAGCTTTCCCCACAGGTCCGTATGCTGCTGAGGAACTACTATGACAAGAAGGAAGAGAAGCTACGGAAGGGAAACAAGTTTTCAGTGTTTCTCACCATGAATGGCAACAAAACCAAACCAAAACGTGCCTCTGCGCCTGTTAATGGCCAGGCTACTGCTGCTGCTGAGTCGTCGGATGAGTCAGAGCTGGATGAGGAGGCTGCCCTAAAGTACTACAAGATGATGGAGGAGAAGCTGGCACTCAAGAGGAAGAGAAGTGGAGACCAGGACGTGCCTGAAGAAGCAGCGGTGTTGGAAGGAGAGGATCCCAGTAAGAAGAGAGGGGTGACCTATCAGATGATCAAGAACAAAGGCCTCACACCCAAGAGGAGGAAGATTGACCGCAACCCCCGGGTGAAGCATCGGGAGAAATTCCGGCGAGCCAAAATCCGCCGCAAGGGCCAGGTCCGCGAGGTGCGCAGGGAGCTGGACAGATATGCCGGGGAACTGTCTGGCATTCGGGCCGGGGTTAAAAAGAGCAGGAAGCTCAAGTGATGGTCATCTTTTTGTCAGATCTGCAAGTAGCAGTACTGCATCCAATAAAAATTTTATACATCATGTTGTGGGGTTTATTCTTAGGGAAACTGGGGATGGGGTGGTATTTGGTTTTTCTTTTTCAGAGGAGGCTTTCTAGAAGGTGCTGTCTCCGAGTAGCACAGGGCCCTTTCCACACCTCGCCCACGTCTGAAGGTATTTTCCTCTCTTGTCATGCAGCTGAGTTTCCCTAAACAGGAAACCTTGAGAGATTGCAAGGAATGTATCAGGCAGAGGGAATTAAATGGGCCGTGTGGGACTGGTGAGGAGATGGGATTGGATGAACCTCTTGAGGGTGGGCTGGGAAAGGGGCTCAGCAGCTGTCACTGGCCTGCTCTGTTTTGCTGTCTAGTTCTGATCCATCCTCTTCCTGTATTGAGCTGCAGAGACATGGTTAATAGTAGTTGATTTTTGTTCTGATTAACACCTTTGTTAGCTCTTAAATACCTAAAGTATGGGCACTTCTTTTAAATTACTTAGTTCCACGTGGTCTGAAATACTGTTTCCCTTCCTAAATTCAGTGAGAAGCAAAGCAAGGACTTGTCTGGATTTTATAGCCATATATGTGATAACCATATTAACTTCCCCTATTATAAATGTTAAATGTTGTCTGCTGCTACAGGACTAAACACTGCTGCAGGACCACCTTACAGATGGCTAAGGTGTTATGTCTTCAGTGGGCAAGCAAACTTCAGGGGTGTTTTGATTACTGCCATGCCTTTTGGTGAATGCATTTTAACCCCACACTGAAGTGCTTGCCAGGAGCTGACTGTGAGTAGTCAGTTCAGTTCCAATCTGGGCTGTGAAGGAAAAGTGAGTGATAATTTTTCTGAAGTTTAACAAAAACTGTCTCAGGTAGAACCTGGACCTGTGTCTGGGACAGGTTTCAGGCAGCCCATGCCTTGGTTTGTGTACCATACCATCTGAAAGGTATTAGTTTTCCATATGGAATTATTTCAGGAGAATAATTGCTTTATTTAGTAACGCAGATGCATCTTATGGGGGTGTTTTGTGTCTGTGATGGGCCTGGGGGAAGCCAGGAGACAAGTGTGTGCTCTTGATCCAGTGATAGGCCAGGTTCTGTAATACAAGCATGTAGGTGCTCTGCTTGTGCTCTGAAAGGGAAATGTGCTTTTTTGGGGTTACTGTGTAAACCTTAACACCCCAGGCCTGTTTCTCCCAGGAACATACTGTTCACTGCTGGCTGGAGAATATTTTGGTCATTTTCCAGGCTGCTTGTTGAAGGGAGAGGTAGAAACACAGTAAGCTTAAGCTGGACAGATGGGAACAGTCCTGTCTCAGGTGCACTGAACAGGTCTCCTTAGATCTGTGCTTATTCACCCGCCCTTACTATGAGCAACAGTGTCAGCTGCTCCTTCTTCCCAGGGAGAAGGAGCAGCTTTGCTGCTCAGCCTTGCTGAGGAGGGAAGCAGAATTTCCCCACCTTTAACTCCCCACTGGCATCATGGTTGGAGACTGCTACTGATAATGCTGAGCTCTGCCCTGATGGCTCTGCCAAGAGGTCAATAAGGGGTAAGATGCTGGGCAGAAAAAGCAGCTTAGGTGCTTTTTCTGGGGAGGAATGGTATTGTGTAACAGGCATCACACGAGGTGTGGAAAATAGCCAGCAGAGATGCTCCCTGATCTCATTACCACAGAACCTCCTTGTGCACGTTTCACCCTTAATGCAAAAATTAAGGGCTAATGGTCCTTCATGGGTCTGGCTTTGTGCTTCCTTGGAAAGCTCCGAGCAGCTGGCAAGCACAATTGTGGTGACTTCTACCTGAGCAGTAAATAAGGGAAACAACAAATTGGTGTGCCATTACAGACTCGTTCCTAATCCCCCTGGGATTAGGTTGAAGGCTAGAGAGAATGCTGCGTGTCAGCGGCCCAGCCCTGCCGGCAGATGGCAGCTCCTGGGTTAATGAAGATTAACTAGGCATTATGTCCACTTGATTAGTTGAGAGACTGGACAAAGCCATAAACATAATTCCCATTTGCTTTTTTGTATGGCTGATCATGGGAATGCTGTGATTATTAATGCTGTGGGAGGGGAGACACTGTACAGTGTCACTAGGAAATACTTGGAGTAATGATTTGTGCAGAAGGGAAATTCCTGGTGGTGAACAGGTTTTGAAAATTCCTGAGAAAATGGACATATGGAATCAGGCAAGGACCACAGGTGATCAGGAAAAGAAGCAAGGAGTGGATCAAAGTCCTGGTTAATGCTGCTTTTTTCCTTTTCCAGTACTGCTTCTGGGGAAGATGCTGATACTGCCAAGAAATGCTTCAGCCATGAGACGGCACTTGTCCTTGCCAGGGCCCTGCTTGGAGAGGACTGGCAGCCTCAGCAGCACCCAAAGCAGGTGGGACTCACTCAGGTAACAGCTTTGTTTCACCTCCATCACCCTCACAGCAATGGAAGGACCTGCCCTGGGTCCTTTCTACCCGCTTGCTTGGAGCACAGTAATGCAAAGGACAGTCAGTCCTGCCACACCTGCACATAAACTATTCATATTTAAACTGACACAGGCAAAGTGTAGAAAGCTCCAAGGTATGAGCTATTGTTTTTCTGCACCTGGAAGACATAATCCTTGAGGGGTGATAAGCATCCAGAGTAAACCTGGCTGCCTTTGGAAGCTTGGGCAGAAAAGTACAGTGGCAGAGAGGAGGACAATGCTTTCTGCATCACCACCTGAAATTTCTGTTTATACAGGGCAAGGAAGGTATATTGAAGAACTCACATGGAAATACATTTGCTGCTGCCTTAGATTTTGTCAAGTTTTTTTCTAGCTGTGTGGGTTTTCCTAGCTGTGTTCCATAGTATTCCATCACACACAGTCTGGGTATTGTTTTACTCTTGTTAGCACGTAGAAATTCAAACATTCAACTGTGCAATTTGTGAAATTAAGGCATCTGTTCAAATACTTGCAACATGTTGCATGTCTTGGGGCAGGGCTGAAAAATTAGTCTCCATGAATCAGTAGCCTTTACAGTTTTGCTTTTGCAATTTTAATGTGAGATTTAAAAAGAAAGATTAAAAAGAAAGAATGTGTTTCAGCTTGACCCCCGTGCACGGAAGGCTGGGTGTTCTTTATAAACTGGCAGATTTATGTGCTTCCTGCCTGCTGACAGCACCACAATCCACATTAATTACCTTGTCTTATGAAAGACTGTCCCAAGTGAAATTCCCAGTAGCACGCTGTATTTGGCAGTTGTAATACTAAAGAATATACTTGGACTTTGTCCCCTTTTGTCCCAGGATCTCAAAACGCAGCTGTCCATGAGTTCTCACGCCGGGGAAAGCCAAGGGGAGGCAGGAGATGGTGCCCCGGCTTCGTTTCACGGGTAAGAGCCCCTGCACCATCAGACGGTGGCGGCTGTCACCGGCCGAGCTCCCGGCGGTGCGGGGGGAGCCCCCGGGGGCGGAGGCTGGGGCGGCCGTGGCGCTTCCCGGCCGGGGCGGGGCGGGGCGGGGGTGGCGATGGCGGAGGCGGAGCGGGCAGCGCTGCCGCCGCCGGCGGAAAGTTCCCGGGACGGGGCCGAAGCGGAGCTGCCCCCCGGCATGGAGCAGCCGCCCGAGCCCAGGGAGGCGGCGGCAGCGGCGGAGGAGGAGGAGGCGCGCCCTGCCTCGCCGCCGTTCTTCCTCCTCTACCCCGGCCATGGAGGCGGCGCCGCGGCCGCGCCGCCCGGGCTGTGGAGACCCCCGGCGCCCCGCGGCGGGGCCGAGCTGCCCGTGCTGGTGCTGAGCTACCCGGGACCGGACGGAGCCCGTGAGTATCACGGGGCTGCTCCCGGGCCGGGAGCGTCCATCGAGGCGGGCAGGGCGGCAGGCCGGGGGTCGCTGGGCGGCGCTCCCCTCCCGGAGCGCCGCTGCCCCGAGCGGTGCGGCTCTCGCAGACACAGGCGAGCCCGGGCTCGGGGCAGCCGCCCCAAAGCTGTCCCTGCTCCCGGGGCTGCGGGGGGGACGCGGCTGCTCCCGGCGGTGGGAAGGGCGGGGGGCTCGGAAGGAGGCGGTTGGGGGGGGGCGGCATGTGAGCCGTGCTGGCCCAGCAGCTCAGCAAAACCAGCCCCACAGAAAGCCCTTTGAGGAGTATCGGTGCCGCCCTTGGAAATCCAACAGGCTGCCCTGGCCACGCGGGGTGTAGTTTAGGGGCTGGGGAACACCCTCTCGGGTTTCCTCCTGGTGTTGGTGCGGAAAATAAATCCGTGGCGAGGGCACTGCGCGCTGGAGACCTGAAGAGGCTGAAGTGCATCGCTGTGTGGGGCGTGTTGGGTGACAAATAGCGTTCTCTTTTGTAAGATTCTTTATGATGTTCTTGTGGTGTATTTGTGGAAGCTGGAGTACTCTGAAGTACTTGGGTGTGTTTTAAAATCAAATAAGAAATACACACATGGGTGCATACAGAACAGATCTTCTCTTTTCCATCCATCCTAAAAATAACTAGCAGCTTCATCCTCTGGGCTGCTGCCAGAGCGTGTGTGACTGAGCTTTTGACCGTTGCTTTGTCACCTCCTGTCCCAGGTGAGCATTCACTCACTCAGGAGCTGATTTGTTTGGAGCGGGTATCTGGTTTTTTTCTCCTTTGGAAGCTGATGTACTTGAAGGCATTACTCAGCAGAGCTAGAACCAGTGAGGTAAGAAGTCCGTGTCTGTAATGCCAAGAGGAGGTGAAATGCCCTGACTTTGCTCTGAGCTCTATGAAGGACTGTCTGTGACTGCCAACTTATGTCCAAAGTCCCTCTATGTAAAATTGTTGTTTGGAATGACAGGCCCCTTTCAAGACCTTCAGTTTTACTTGTTATTTTTCCCTAATCAGGAGATCTTTACCCATAGTAAACCCTGTGATACGCACGCAAGGGCTTGAGCTACTTCTGATAGAAAAGAAGACTTAGAGAAAAATATTTAATTGTAGCTGTTCAAACTTTGTGAGGAGCTCTTATCTGGACGTGGGGAAACCGAAGTAGTGAGTTGAGCAGTTTTGTGCACAGGGACTTGGTGGAGAAGCTCAGTGGTTCAGAAATGCTTTGTCCTGTGTCAGCCTTATTCTGCAGTGATTGTTCAGGTAAGCTTTGTGAGAAACCTTTACAAGATGCATATAAAAGTTCCCTTGTTCTTGTGAGCCATGGAGGTGGAGCTGCCTGTGCAGTATTGAGTGTCACAGCTCGCTCAGGGGCTGACTGATGCCGTCCGTATCTGGAGGGAGCAGCAATCAGCATCTATTTGCATGGTGTCTTGAACTCAGTCTTCTGGGGCAAACTCTGTCAGTAAATTCAGTAAATCACTTTTTCCCACCATTTCTTTTTTTCTTCCTGTGGTTTTTTTTTGGGTTTTTTTGTGTTTTTTGTGGGTTTTTTGGTTTTTTTTTTCCAGTTCTCGCATTTCTAAGAGCATCTTTCATTTGTTCCCACAGAGCAGCAGGAGCAGTTCTGCTGTAAAGTGTTACAGGGAGGCAGTGGCCACTACACCAAAAAGTATTTCACAGCATTTTGGAGGGTTTTTTTTAAGTCTTTTTTTCCCTGTTACAACTCAATCCTTGAACTATTTTGTTGTATTCTCACCTGATTCCAAACATCAGGTGAAGGCCAGAGCTGCTTAGGGAAGGAGACTGCAAAAACTCATGGAAGCAGCACCTGCTTACTTGTTACAGGTGGTTCCAGACAGAAGGAACAAGATGATGTACTTAAACATGCTGACCTGCAGCAAAACCTTAGAACAGAATAATAGCAACTTGATTAGGCGGTCCTTAAAAAAACCCTAAACCAAACCCCAGATGTTTGCTTGTTCTCACTGAAAGCCTACCCAATACCAGGAGGATACTTGAAGTAGACTTTTCCTTCCCTTTCCTTCAATTATGAGAGTTACTTCAATCCTTAAATAATATCTCCATGTTTCACAGTAGGTAAAGGAAAAATTGTCACTTCTTAACTAAGAAATTGTTGCTGGTTTTTGGATTGTTAAACCTCCTTTTGCCCATTCCTGTTTGAGCTTGTAGGGTTGGGAGTAGCTGGTATTTGAGGTAATGTGCATATCTGTCCTGGCAGAGGAGTCAGAAGCAGACTTTGCTGTGTAGATGCTGTGTTGCTAATTTTATCTTTTTAGATTACATTCCATGTCAGAGATGGCTTTGTCTTTTTTGCTTTGCAATCTCTACGCAGCGAGGGGGAAATCTTTCTCCTAATGATGGAAGCACAGGTTGCTCCTGTGCAGGCCCTGAAAATAGAAGTGCACCCAAAGATGCGCCCTGGAGGTCCTGAGGGTGGTTTGGCAATTTGTTTGGGTTTCTTTGTGTAGATTATTCTAATTCATTCAGCTTTGAAACTCCAAATACTTTGCAGTACAGCTGACCTCCCAAATACTGGTGGCTGAGGGAGTGCTTTGTGCTCAGGTGGTTGGTCTGAAAATTCCAATGCAGTCAGTGTGTGATTCTTTAATCTTAAAAATGTTTTGGCAGACCCCTGCTGTGTTTTGCAATCTAGCCAAAGCCTTTAAGAGCTTGTGCCAAAGTGTAGCTCACAGGAGGGTTTGTAGGACCAGTCAAGGCTGCCTGACTGGTTTGAGATGGAGAAAGTGGTTCATCCTGAATAACCTCCTCTGCATTTATCTGTGATCGGGGTTTTCCTGTGTCCATGACCATCCTGGAACCCTGATGGAGTCTTACCAGGTGCCCTTGAGTTGCCTGGTAGTTGTATGAAAGGTTTTATGGGAACATTATATTTGATACCTTTCTTTTGCTTCTTCGTGAGATGGTTTGTTGCTTTTAATCACTTTGGGGTGCAGGATGGGGATAGGGAAAAGCTTGTCTTGTGGTTTTCAGGGAGTGATAAAAAGTCATAAGTTAAACAGTTCCTGTTTGGGTTTTTTGGGGGTATTTTTGGTCTTTGGAAATAAGTCAAAGTTAAGGAACATTTTCCTAGTACTTTAAATATCTCTGTGGAGTACTTGCAGCGGGATCATTGCATAAAGGAGCCTGAAAATAGAACTTCCCTTCAGCTGGAAGGGAATTACTGGCTTCTGTTCTTTCTGCATGTTAAAAGCAAACCAGTGGAAGTTGAATGGTTCCTGATTTTTTAGCAGACCTTCCCTGTGATCCTGATGTGTGGGGCACTTGCCTGTGCTGAGTTCAGCTGAAAACCCTTGTGAAATGGGAGCTGCAGGGTTACACCCAGTGCTGTTGGCATTTCTAATTGCTTTGAAAACAAAGAAATTAAACTGTCTGTAGTGAGATGTGTTGGATAATAGCGTGAGCAGTAGCTTATGGTGCTTTGTTGATTCTAAAGGGTTTGTTTTGAGCGTGTGCAGTTGGTTTAGACCCTGTACAAGGGTAAGCCAGGGCCAGCAGCTGTTCTGTAGCAGTTGGTACGTGGCCCTGTCACTGTGTTAAGAATTTGGGGTGCTGCGATGTGGATGCTGCAGCTAGAGGCTGTGACTGCTGAAAGGGTGTATAAATATAGGAGTTAAGATGCTGTCAGCACGCTTTATGAACTCTGTTCTCTTGGGGAGAAGAAACAATAGTAATTCTTGTTTTCTGTGTGATAATTGCCCTTTTCGTCGCTGGCAGAACAGGCTGCCTGGTGCTTGCTTGGGTTTGGCCTAATGGGGAAAGAGCTGCTGAGTCAAAATGTGCTGCACTGAGCAGGAAGTTTTCACCAAAAGTAACTGCTTCCTCTTGCCAGTCAAAAATAGCAGCTCTTAATCCTCTTGCCCAGTTTTATGTACATGATGGTGCCCTTTTCTCCTTACAGCTGTCTGCATTGGCATGCTGAATTCTGTATCCAGCAATCTGTTTTGGCATTTCACATCCCCAAGAAACATGTGCTTGCCTCTGAGTATTCATAGGGAAACAAAAAGCAGGGAGAGTAATCAAGGTCCCGTACACTGGGCATGTGTTATCAATATATTGTTCTGGTGCCAGCCTTCTCCAACGCTGACTGTCTGTCCATTTCAGATGGGTGTTACACATCTGCTCTCCCCAAATACATAGGAGCCACACAGGAATGATGTCAGATAAGCTCATTTATTAGTGCCTGATAGCATTGTTGAAGTGGGTGGTGACACTGTAGTGACCTTGGGAATGAGAAGCCAGTCTGGTGACTTGGGACCTCTTGTCCCCCAGCACCAGGACCCTGTGGGTTGGGGACACAGGTGAGATTCAGCCAGTCAGGAAGGGACAGGGAATGCAGTGCTGTTATTATAAAATACTATAATTATATTATTGAGAGCCCAGAGGCCTGTTTCTCTTCCTGCTGAGTAACAGTATTTCTTTGTCAGCCTCACCTGAGCGGCATGATTTTCAGGGGAGATTTTTCAAGTATAAGATTTGGGTCACGGTGTTTGTGGTGTTCTCCTTTATTGTCCTTCCATGTGCACATGCCCTGCTAAAAGAGCTTCATCCTCAGTCACTGGAGCGCTTAGAGCCAGATCATTTTTTCCTTCCTGTTACCCTGAGACAATAAATCCATCCTAACATTTTTTTGAACGTGGGAAATTCTAGCTCCAAGGTGCCCCCTGAGAAGATGGTACAGCGAATAAAACCCAAACTGCGCCTCGCACACCTCCCGTGAAAACAAAGGTGCCGATTGAATTCCTGTAGTGGCATGCAGGGATGTGAGCGGAATACAAATGTGCCTTTGTATTGCTGGCGCTGCTCCTTTGTATTCCGGGGGCGATGGATGGGGGTGCGGCGGTGCTGCGCTCGCTCTCCAGCGGGCTGGCACAGCCCGGCCAGGAGCTGCTGTGCCCAGGAGCGCCTGACTGCCGGCCCCGCATCAGCAGCGTCTCGGCAGCATCCTGGGAATCGCAGGCGATCACATGAGCCTGGATTTCCAGCTCAGTTCATTAGTCAGCCATTTTGGTCGCCACCCTGCTCCCTGCGCACAGCCAATCCCGGCGGCACTCGCTGCCCGGGCTGCGCCGGGAGACGGGAGCAGCGCTCGCAGCTCGGCCACCGGGACACTGCCTCTCCGCTCGTCCTTTGTTTTTTTTCTGGGGTCATCACCAGAGGAAGACACTGTTTTTTGATTCTGCTGCCTCTTTATTTTTTTTCTTTTTATTTTTTACTTGTTTTTCCCTGCTGCCTCTGGTGGAGAAGCCAGGTTTTTGTGGATGCTGAGGATCAATAGCCTCTAGCATAGCTGGAGACAACGGCAGTCGGTGGAAAGGAGGGAGGCAGAGCTAAGCGGGAAGGAGCAGCGTTTTTACCTTGCTTGATCTATGAAAAGGCCAGAGCAGCCTCTGTGATCCTGAGCAATCTGTCCTTTAATCGCAAGGTATTTCTGATTTTCTTCTTCAGAAAGGTTTTGTTTTTAGTCCTTATTTTGCCCCCGTTGTTGTTGTACCAGCTGAGTCATCATGTCTGCTCTGACGCCTCAAAGCGACATGCCAACCCCCACCACAGACAAGATCACTCAGGCTGCCATGGAGACCATCTATCTTTGCAAATTCCGCGTGTCCATGGATGGAGAGTGGCTGTGCTTGCGCGAGCTGGATGACATCTCGCTGACACCCGACCCCGAGCCTACCCACGAAGGTACGGTCCGGCTGTGCCCCGGGAGCCCCGGGCCGGCTTTGTTCCGGCGCTGCACCGCTTGGGAGGGGGCGTCTCCGGGACCACAAGCTCGTGTCCTGCCTGCGGAGCCTGGAGCAGAGAGCCAAACTGCTGCTTCAGATTGCCCTCCGAATTTGTAACCCAGCCCTTTAAGGCAGATTGGTGATGCATTCTCTTTTTAGCTGTATCAGGTTTGTCTATCTCAGGAAGGAAGAAAACCGTGGTGTGTGCTCGGTGAGACCATTTAATCATGATTTTGCCCTTAACCCGGGGCTGATAGCTGTGTTAGTGAGCAGCCGGCTGGTACCGGGGGAGCACAGTGGCAGCACCGCAGCATGTGCCCCGGTCGTGGGGAGTTTTTTGGAAAGCCCCAGCGATTACGTAGCGGTGCCCATTTTCAGGTGACGATGGCATCACAGTGCCCCAGCTCGCCTCTGATGAGCGTGCTGCTGTTTGTAATGGCTTGGAAGCCTGAAACGTGGGGATGTAGCACATCTTGCTTTCCCCTGGAAAAAGGATTTTGAGTTGATAAACAGTTTAGTAGCTGGACAAGGATTGAATGCACTGAGTACTAAAAGCATGAGAGGATATCTGTGCAGTGCTCTGCCAATAAACAAGTGGGAAGAAGGGGAGGTGATGAGTTTCTGCAGGTGCTGAGGTTCTGAGTGCCCTTGCTAGATGCACCTTTTGGTTTTAGAGCAAGGACGCCCCAGCTTCTCATGCCTGACCCTTTTCCAGTAACTCCTGAAATGCCACTCCGCCAAGCAGTCTGGCTTGGCCCGTTTGATGCTGCCTGGTTAAGTCAGGCAGTGTCTTATATTGTCTTGCTGAATAAGGCAAGTGAAATTGTGGTGGGGATTTAAGCTTTAAAATAAATTTCCAAGGGATAATTTCATTTCCATTTAACAGCTGCTTTCAGTGACAGTAGCCCTTGGGTTTGGATTTGGCTTGCCAAGTACTTAGTCACGCAGTGGGATACCAGACAGAGGTTTCCAAGGGAGAAATTTAGCATTCCCTCTGAAGCATATCCCAGGGGTTCAGGGAGGTGAGTACTGGATGAACAGGAATTCAGTTGTCTTCCAATTCCCATGTTCTTGTGTGTTACACTGAGACCTTCCTTGGTCTTACTCCCGTGTTTTTCGAGGTGTAATTACAGTCACTCTTCAGTGAATACCAGAAGGGGGTTAGAAATCAGCATTTGCTCATTTCATTACCATATTATTTAATTCATGTATCAAAAATAAATACAAAAGAGCAGCACTGTAACAACCTTCCTGGTAAATGAAGGTTGCTAGTTGGCTGTTTGGGAGTGTATTTGGTTCCAAGCTGTATTTTGAATAGAGAAGGTCAGGAAGAGCATTGACAATAGGAAAGCTGACACAGCTGTATCCCGGTGTTGGGTCTGGTGCTCCTGCATCAGCACTGCTGCTGTGTCTGCAGGGTGTGCACAGGTCAGGGGGACAGGAGTGTGGGCTCATGTCCCTGGGAGTGTCTCCAAAACCAAAACTGATATGCAAAGGTAGGCATTATGAAGAACGAAAAAACAAGCTGTGGAATTCTTCCAAAGGCATAACAAAGAGGGACAGTTTTCTCCTTAGAAATCAAGAGATGTAAAATATATGTTGCACTAAGTACCAAATCAAACAGCTTGTTGGATTAAGATTTGAAGCCTTCCATTTACTGTCCCTCAGCTCTTGCTGCTTCTGGAGAGTTTTGTCCCTGGCCTCTCTTCACCCTGTGATCTGCTGTGCCCCCCAGCCCTCGAGCAACCATCCTGCCTTCAGTCACAACAATTCCAGTCTGCACAGAGCTGGAGCTTGAGAACAGCTAAGCAAAACTTTTCTTCAATTTAAAAACAAGTAGCAGGTACTGAGTTGCTTGCACCTGGGTTTGTTCCATATAACCTGTAGCATGGCCACTCAATTTAACAATAAAAGCAATTAATATGCTTTTTCAGTTGATTGAAACAATTCTGTGTGCATATGAAAATAAGCAGATTCTGCTGCTTACTGTAAAGCTGCTTGGATTAGAGAAAGAACTCATTTTTTTAAACAGGCTGTGATCTTAATAAGACTCTCAGAACCTTACTGTCCTCTGCAGGCCCCTCAGAATTAAATGTGACATTGGTGGTTGTTAAGTTTGTTTGCTTGCAGTGCGTGTGATGGTCTTGGAGGCAGCTTTAGGGATGGAGGTAAAAACCACCTGGACTGTAATTCTGTTTCATGTTGAACAGAGTGTGTGTATGGATGGCATTGAACACTGCTCTCAGCTGTGGGGAGAAGTTAAACAAAATGGCCTTTTTTTAGGCCATTTAACTGTTTAACTGGATGTTAAATTTCTATCTTGAATAATCATGAGGAGCTTCACAATAAGAGCTGTGGAAATTTTTGTCCTCATGAGATCACCTTGTAGTAGCATCCAGAAGGAATACGTGTGCTAACTTGAGAGAACTTTGAGGAATTACAGTATTCCTCTCTTTATTAATCCTTCTTTATTTGCACTAAGAGCAGCAATTGGAATTAGAATTTATTATATGCGAAGATGAAATTATCTTTTCTATAGGGCAGAAGCTAAGGTCAGATTTTTTTCTTCTTTTTTGACCAGTAATTTAAAAGTTTTAGTTTCTGGTATGTGCTTGTATAGAATGCCCTGACAAGGAGTTACGGACCTCTTCAGGAAAAGCAAATGTTCTTCTTAAAACCTTCTGCCCATTAATCTGTTGCACTGATTATTGAATCATCAGTCAGATTTTATCTTTTTTTTCTATTTTCTACCCAAGTGTTTTTCGTACCTCAAAATGATGTAGGGAAGCAGCATAACCTTATTGATAATGCTTTTGTTGTGCAAACTGGCAATAGTTAACCTGGGTTTAGGGTTTCTCCAGTAGAGTGGAATAGGAACAGTAAAGTCATGGGAGAGGTGGGATTTTTCAGTGCTTTGGGCCTTTCCCATTAGAAAATAAATCTGAATTGTACTGGGAGTGGCAGGGTCCTTTCAGGTGTGGACAAAAACCCACATGAGATGACTCTATATTTGCAAAAGCCTCTTAAAACACATCTAGTGATAGAAACCCCTAAATAGATGAGAAGTTTGAAGGAGCTGGAGACCTGATTTAACAGAAGAAATGTGAAGTCAGTAAATACAAGTTAGATGAATTACAACGTGTTTGTGGTTATAAATCTTGGGAATAGCAGTTAGGTCATGTAATCCAGACTTCAATGCAGAAATTACTCTTAAGACTTATTTTCTTTGCTCTTTTAAGCTGTGTCAGTCTAACTGGAGTCAGAGCTGGGGAGCTTGGGGCAGGATTATATCCCTCAGAGGTGGTGAGTCACAAGCGCTGCAGGGAAACCAGTTGGGTGTCAGCTGAACTGGGAAGTGAAAGATGGGGGAAAAACCCCAAGGGTTTGGGTTTTTATTTTCTCGGTGTAAACTGTCAAGGACTAACATAGGATGAGAAATTTCCCATAGCAGTTAGTCATGTGTTTCCCTGTGAAAACAGGCTGGTTGTGCAGAAACATTCCATACAGCTGCACACAGCAGCAACATAGAGAAATCAGGTGATTATTTGATGGTAATCATGTGGGGATGGGAGTAAGACTTAGGGTGGGATTAAGCTGTGACTTCATGTGATGTACATGGCTGTTTATTTGTCCCATAGGTGTAATGGAGAGTGGACTGGGAATTTCCAAATTGTCTGTACTTCTTTATTTCCTTTTATTTCCTTCTGATTTCTGGCAGATCTTAGACTGCTCTTTTCTTCTGTAGGCAAGGCTCTCTGTGTATATGTGTTTATTTAGAGATGGAATGTTTATGCAGGGGGTTTTAAAAGAAATGGTTTTTTGTCCTGAGTAGATGGTTCCTGGCATTCCAGGCTGCAGACAGCCTGGTGACTTCCCCAATTTTGGGCTTGCAGGGTGTTAAGAGTATGATGCTGAAACCCTTTGCACATCCCTTTTCTTTGTCAACAGTTAGTGATCCATCATGTTGGCAAACCTAACCTGAAATAATTAGTTCTGTACCTCCCATAACATGAACAGCATCTACCTAATTTTCTCCCTTGGCCTCTTTATTTGCTATTCAATATATTCCTAAGGTAAAGAATATCAGAATGCAATTCAAGTGTAGTAATGCTACCAGAGGTTCCCCTTTCATAATAAAGGAATATTTGTCCAGATTTGGGCCAAGGCTTTCCCAGCAGCAGGGCTGACTGGGCAGCATCACTAAGGACTTTCTGTATCAAGTTCAGTTTTCATTTCCCAAAACTGACGCCTGGGGTTTTTTTAGGTTATTTTACTGATGGCTCAGTCTCTCCCAATGAGTTTGTTTAAAATTTCTGTACTTAAAAATAATTTTAGAAGTCCTGACTTATTGAAAAACATGTGACCTTTTTTTCCTGATGGAACAAACTCTTCCCTGTGAGGGTGGTGAGGCCCTGGCATGGGTTTCCCAGAGAAGCTGTGGCTGCCTCATCCCTGGAAGTGTCCAAGGCCAGGTTGGGACTTAGAGCAACCTGGAATAGGGGAAGGTGTCCCTGCCCATGCAGGGGATGGAGGCAGGGGGTTGTCATGGTTTGATGCTGGCACAATGCCAGTGCCCCCATGAGAATACCCTCTCCCTGCTTTCTGCTGTGAGATGTGACCAGGAATAAGCAAAGCAGGCTCCCACTTAGAAATAAAGAAGAATTTATTAACTAAACAACAAGGGAAAGGGAAAAAAATAAAGAAACAAGGAAAATGAAAACTTAACAAATACATCTCTTCCTCCTCCCCACCAAATTCCCAATACAATGCATCCCCCAAATCATCGACTCTCGGTCTGGCACCACCCTTCAGAACACTCAATCCTCAGTTCATCAAGAGGAAGAGTCCTTCTTGTTCCAATGGTGACCTCTTCCTTTCGTGTCCAGCGCTCTCACCACTGAACATGGACCAGAGCTGCTTCTAGGGTTGACTTTTAAGGATGCTTCATCCCACTCCAAAAAGGCACAGTCTCAACTTTGGGACATCTGTCCCCCCCATAATTTTCACCCCCTGGGGCCGAGGGGTACCCACACCGAACCCTCTTGGTCCTGAGGCATTGCCTCCCCCTAGAATGCAGTTCCTGTATCACAAGGAACATGGTTCTGTCCATGGCTACACACAAAGAGTCCACCATAAGCTACTCCATCATCTCTTCCACCTGAGTTCTTCTTTATTTCTCTCGTGGCCCATTCCCTCTTATCTCATCTCTATCCTCATTCAGCTCCAGGAGGATCAGCATTTGTAAGGTTTCCATCATCCAAGAAAAGGGTTAAAAATCTGAGGCTCTGTCTGTCCAGAACCCCGCAACCCCCTTCTCCTTCTCGACCGGCCACTATTAAATTTCAGGGTGGCACAAGCACAGGCACAGGCTCTCTCTCTGTCTCTCCTGGGGCGGGGGGTGGCTGCCTGATGTCTCTCAGTGCTCCTCCACCCTTCCATCCTGCAGGGGCCTTCCCCTCCCTTCTGTCCAGGGCCCGGCCTACCTCACCCGGCCCCATGGCTGCCCCTGGGCCTACCTCACCCGGCCCCATGGCTGCCCCTGCCCCGCCCAGCCCGCAGCCGGGCAGGGGAGCTCTGAACCTTTCCCTGACCGGAACCCAAGAGAGCCTGCCAGGGAGAGCCCTGCTTTAACCCTGTGTTCTCAGAGGCGGATCCAAAGTCCCAATGGCCACATTAGGTGCCAATATTAAAATCTGAGCACCCATTGGCCTGACCACAGCATCCCAGAAAACATATTTCCTGTCAAACCACCACAGGGGTTGAATGGGATGAATGTCAAAGTCCCTTCCAACCTAAGGCAGTCTGTGATTCTGTAATTTTATTTAATCTGTTTTTGGAGGAACTTGATATCCAGATGCTCTGTGTGAGATGGTGTTCATTAGTTCAGAAAGGCTTAGACTCCCAGCTCTATTTTAGCCCAATAACTTCAACCCTTAAAAACAAAGTAAATGTTGAGCAGCAGTGTGAAATAATTTTGATGCTGTTCCATTCTCCCGGGGTTTACTTGTAAAAGCTTTCTTTGGCTTGGGAAAGTATTGCCTCTCCTTCAGTGAGATGCTGCTGCTATGTCAGCCAAGGGAGTGACTGCAAACCCCTCTGTTGTCCAAATAACAGATGGGATTTTTGTGATTAATGTATTAGAGACAAGTTCTCCAGTCCCTTCCTGAAGAACTGGCTTGAGTGTTCATTCCAATGGGATATTCAGTTCCATAATACTGATCTTCCTGGGAATCTGGTTGGAATGAGTTAATCGTGTTATGGAGACTTAAAAGCCTCGATCATCCTGTTATCTAAACTTCCTACATAGTGAGTTAAATACTTTCCATCATAATCAAAAGTATTGAGTTTTTCACACCCCAAAAGGACTATGGAAACTATAGAGTTTCAGGTCTTTGTGATTGTTCTGTGGGAAGATATTTTTCTTTCCCCACTGTTGCTTGGTGGAATTTCCAGACAAGTGGGAAAATATACAAGGTAAAAGCGATGAACTCTATGCAAAGTGCAGCTAGATGCATGTAGAATGAATGAAAATAGGAAAGAAAGCACTAATTAAGTGTGTGCTTTTACCTCTAAACCCATGCAAATGCCTTAGTACCAGTTTAAATTCGTGCAGTTCCTGCGAGAAGAAGATGGGTTTATGGCTTGTAGGGATAGAAGAGAAGAAAATATTTGTGACTCCTCTGGATTTTTCTCTGGGAGCTTTATGTGGGTTACTTGCTAAGTGTGGGAACTCAGCACATCCCTCTGGATGTCCAGAGTTGCCGAAAACCCTCTCGGGGGGCTCGGAGACCCTGGCATGTTGCCCGCAACACCTGGTGGCTTGACTTTGATCCATCCACAGAAGTAACAGCAGTTTGAGGACATGAGAATCACTTTAGAGTGAAAGGTGTAAAAGGGACACATTTAGAGGGTGAAATATAAACTTTAAGGTTTTTAGTACAGGGGGGTTATGGAGACAAGATGGAGCGATCAGGGTGTGTCTTGTCCTTCTTCTTTCTTCTTCTTGTCTTCCATCTCCTGTGGTGATGTTGGCACTTGGGGATTGGTTTATGGTGAAGGTGCACTTGCCGACATGGGTGAAAAGTATTGGAAAATAAAGGTAAATATCATGTACGTAGATTTTAGTATAAAAAGACACGACCGCCCTGTGGGTGGTCAGAGTGCCCTTGGCTGTCTTGCAGATCAGACCTCTGTTGGGCAGACAGAAAATTTTGTAGATAAGAAACAATAAACAATCTGAAGACTGAAAAGCTGAAGAGTCCAGACTCGTCCTTTGAAACGCGTGCCACCCAAGAACCACCCTACCCGTGTCCAGGCAGAGACAGACAGCCGAACCCGACAGCTAAGGGTTAAAAATAAATGAGAAAGATGAAATGAAGCCTATCAGTTGTCTCAGTGCCTGTTACCCAGGTACTGGTAAATCTGGTTTTGATTGTATGTTCTTCCCTGTATATGCTTTGGGTTAAGAAAAAAATCCAACCTTCCAATATTAGATAAAAGACCTTGCAGTGGTGGTATGTGGCTTCCCTTACTGTGTGCAGGGAGGGATTCCGGGATGATCAACATCTGGATCTGAGTCCCGGGGTGCCGGGAAGCGTCAGGGACAGGTGCACTGCAGTGAGATTCAGTCTCCTGGCCCTTGGGAAGCTGTAGCACCTCCTGTCATCAGAGACCAGAAGCCATCATTGTGGCACATGGGGGAGAGCATCACCCGGGCTTTGGCTTTAAACACCAGGGGTTTGCTCCAGGGACGGTGCTGCTTGCTGCTGCAGTAGCGCTCATCCCCAGGGCAGTGTTGGGGCTCAGTCTCGTAGCGCAGCATGAGGCTGCGGGGCCCGCCGGGCAGCGTCGTGCAGCACACGGGGCTCAGCTCTGGGCTGAGCTCTGGCGCTGGGGTTCCCGGCTATTGCTGCACTCCCGGGGCAGGAGGCGGGCGCTGTGTGGGAGGGAGGAGGGCCCGGCAGCCTCTGGACTTTGCTCAGATCGTCGGCACAGTTGGCTGGGGAAGGGGCCGGAGTTTTGCCGGGCTTTGGACGTTGTGCTGATGGCGGGTTAGCGCTGGGGAGCGCGGGTGCGTAAGTAGGGAGCCAACAGTGCCCAGGGTCCGGGGCGTTTGTCTGGCTCGGCTCGCTGCGTTTGGAACAGGGACTTGATGGGTGTGCTGAAACCAGTTCTCCTTGTCCTGCCTGCTTCTCTCCCAGGATACCTCCCTGGCCCCGCCAAGGAGAGAGGTGCTCCCCTGACTGAGTCCTTGGGGATCGTCATCAGCCTGGGACCCATGTAGGGCTCGGCTGGGTCACCTCTGCGGGATCTGTCATTTGGGGTGAGGGTCATAGCAGACTTTAGGCTCTGCTGGACCTTTAAAATGCCCTCAGTGTGTGTTTTCCCTGAACGTGCCTGCTTCCCACATGTGGCTGTGTCCCTGTCAGCAGATCCTCTTGGGGCTGGATGTGAGGAAATTGAAGGAAAAGCTGATGTTGCATAAATATCACAAGTTTAGTGCTTTTATCTTATAAATAAAGTAATGCCTTTGTTGCTTTTCTTTTTAGGATGTGCTTTACAAAAATGTTGCTTGTGTTAATGCAGAAACAAAACTTCTGCAGCTTTTCTGAAGCCTGCCCTGGTTTGACTCTGGGAGAAAAATGCTTTGCTCTATTGCTTTGTGCAGACTAATGAACCTTTTTGACTTGCAGATCTCTTGCCACTATGAATTAAGTCTTGTATGATGCAAATCTCCCTTTCAGTTATGCTTTTCTTACACCTTGATTTTGAATCTTTCCTTTAGATCACGGCTTGCATGACGTTTTTCTTTCTTTTCCTTTCCTTTTGCTGTTTGCAAAGACTCTTGGGAGGATTTGACAGATGTGGTGGAGCAATTGCGCGATGATTCCGAAGGTGCGTTCCACACCCACATCTCACAGCTCTTGTTTGTGCTAATCCTTGGCTTCTGCACTATTATTTTGAGCCCGAGTGCAAAATGCAGTTAGTTTCCCTTTCCAGTGCCAGTAGCTGTGGCTTTCCTGCATTACCTTGGTGTTGCTTAAATAAATGTTTGCGGGTTTTTTTACTATTTTGACCTGAAGCGGAGGTAGAAGTAGTAGATCAACAAGGGCTGGTTGCCTTCTCCTAAATGCTTTCAGAGGCAGTAACTTCCTGAGCCTGGCAGAAGCACAGCTTAAAAGGTTGCAGCAACATATGGAAGCTGAATTTTAAAAAATATTTCAGAAATCACTCTGAAGCTTTAGGTTTTCTGCAGTATTTCTGTCTAGATTCTTCAGATTTCCTGGCAGTATTTGCCAAGGCTTGGCAAAAATTATTCCAAAACTTGCATTGCTAATTTTTTAAAAACTTGTAAAGTACTAAATGACAAACTTATTTATAGCACTTTTTCCTTGGTTTTTAAGAAACTGTGCAAATATGAAATAGAATCCCCAATGTAGCAAGTGGTTAATCAGATTGATACTTTGATGATTAAATGCAGTTGCTCCTGCAAGGGTTTCAGCTGTTTGCAGCGCAAAAGGCTGATGTTCTCATGCACTGAGCACACTGGTCCTTGCTGTCATCTTCCACCATGGTGCCTTTAACTGCTGTGCTGGTTCTGTGCCCGGTGCTGCCCACAGCCTCCTTAGCCACAGGAAGTGTCCTCCTCTCCTGGCACAGCAGCCCGTGCTGCTTCCCAGAGAAGGGCATTTTCCAAGGCAGGCTTTTAGGAAAAAAGAGGGGCTTGAGACTTCTTTTTTTTCATAAAATATTGTACAAGTTGTTTTGCATTTATTTTGTCAGGTGAGAGGTGTTTCTCTGCCACACGGAAGCAGCCGTGTTAAATTTACTTTAAGTTGCTGTTCCTGATGTACGATGGAGAACAGTGATGAAATGCTAATGAATTGGCATTGCTTGCTGTGGGTTTGTTCACTTCTCCAATATTTCATCGTTCCCTGCCTTTGATCCAAGTTTTAGCTTCATTTTAGTTGCTTCTTCCTTCTTTTAGAGTAAGCATGAGGAGTGATAAAATTTATTGTCACCAAATGAGAAGTACCAAGACCAGTCACAGCTTAACCCTTTGAGATCCTGTATGGCATTGACTCTTTCTTGACTTTCAGGTTCCTGGGTACAGATTGTACTATTTAAACAAATTACAGGAGTCTCGAATGCTTTTGGAAACATCTTCATGGAAGCAGCTGGTTAAAAAAGATGTCTGTTCTGTAGAAGCTGCAACATTTAAATAGCAAAATGTCGTAAGAGGACATTCTTTTGTTTGAAACCCAAACCCTGTGGAAAGCCAAGCTCAAGGGCTGGGGATTTACTTTAAGGTTTATGATGTGGGCTGTGTAGGAAAGGCCAGGCAGAGGTTTTGCAGTTAGAGGCAGAAGGAAGTTGGAGGAGGTACCGGCTCAGATGGAACACACCAGGATCACACTTGTCCCAGCTTAAAGCCAGCCTGACAGTTTTACTGTGTACAAGTCAGCCCTGCCTGCCTACCCTGCCTTCTTTAAAGCTGTGCGTGGTGCAGTACATAGAGCAAGAATATCAGTTACTTAGCATTTAATTTTTGGAATAAACCTTAGGGATTTTATCCACTTTCAAACTATATGAGCTAACTGGTTTGCAAGATGAGAATCTTGGATAAACTGCACATGCAGAGCACAATTGCTTTGAGCAGACTAAGGAAGCAGAAACCTTGGATTAGTGTGATATGGTAGAAATACTTTTCTATTGAAATTAGCCAATAACCATGGCCAAAGGAGCATTTTCTTTGGTGCTCGCTTGTACAGTTCCTTTAATTCTGTGTTAGGGATGGGTTTGCCCCCCAAGCAGAGTCACTGTGGATTTCTTGCTACCCAGCAGAGCAGCAGCCTTGGCCAGTGAGGAAATGTGATGAGAGAGGATGAGGAGGAGTTCTCTCTGTTGGCAGTTCTGTGCCTGACTCGTTCCTGAGTCTCCATTCCCAGTGATGGTGACTGTTAGCTACACTGCAGGGCAGAAAAAGGATTGGAAATCCAGAGCAGCTCACGAGCTCAGGGTACCTCCAGGGCAGCCAGACCCATCACCTTCAGGCAGCAGTAGTCCTCACAGGCAGTGAAAACACCTCACAAAGTTCAGTCTTTCTGCAGTCCAGTGCTGCTCTGAGTGTTGCACTCCTAAAAGAGTACTTGGAAGTTCTCTAAATTATGGAAATAAACTTAGAGAAGGAGACTTGTGGTGTTGCTTCCCTCTGAAGAAGAAGGGGAATGAGAGAAGTGCTGTCCTGAGCTGCTGAACAAATGAGCTGTGCTCTCAGGTTTGGATGCTGGCACTGCCCTGGCTCTTCCCCCTGCCTGTGCTGGGTTTTCCCAGTGAGGTGCACTCGGGTGTGGGTGTGTTAGCTGGGCTCTTGGCTCTCTCTCTGGCTGGTGGATGCTGACAGGTGCCTCTTGTATAGATCTGTAGTCTGAGGTGTCCTCAGGTCAGGTCTCTGCTGCCAGGAGTAGTTAATTAACTCGAGGTGGCAGCTTGGTTCAAGGGTCTCTGACTGTTGGCAGCGGCCCTGGATAAGCAGGGGATTTACAGGGATGAAACCGCCTGCACCTGAGAACTGGAGCTCAAAACTTGGGTGTGAGTAGCAGGCCTAAAGGTCTGGATGTTTATAATGTGGAAGAGGAAGAACATAATCCTGGGACATCTGTGAGTTTGGGGCTTTAGTATCACCTGTCAGGAGCCATGAAGATCAGCTCCTCACTGGTGAAAACCAAGAGAGAGAAGTGGGAGTTGGCTCCATGTTACATCTAAGCTTAATAAAATAGTCTTGAGGAAGAGAGATACAAGTTGGGATAGAGACACATGTTGCTGGATTAAGTGTGAGAGGGTCCAATGTGATCTTTAGATGGAAGAACAAACCAGAACAAAGCAAAGGTGGAGGATTCTTACTGGTTTGTAGCTGGGGATGTGAGTTCGAACAAGTGATGGTCAGAGACACATTGTCAAGGTGCAAAGCACAGGACGCACACCAGGCTCCAAATGTGTCTTTTGTGAAAGTAGGGAGCTCCTGTAGTTATTTCAACTATTAAGGCACCCTCAGTATGATACATTGTCTATTCCCATGCCACTGTGGCTTTGGCCCTAAACTGCTAGTTGGTGTTGATTTTTCTCCACAAAAGGCCTGCAGAGTGCCTCCTGGGAAACTCACTGCCCCAAAAATGCCTTCAAAGCTGAGGAAAAGCAAGAGCAAGGTGGGGTGTTGAGTGTAATAAAGGCAGCTGTTGTCGCTCAGCAGCAGTTTCCCTGCTTTGTTGCAGACCCCAATTACCTCATGGCCAACGAGCGCATGAACCTGATGAACATGGCCAAGCTGAGCATCAAGGGGCTGATCGAGTCCGCGCTGAACCTGGGCCGCACGCTGGACTCGGACTACGCCCCCCTGCAGCAGTTCTTCGTGGTCATGGAGCACTGCCTCAAGCACGGCCTCAAAGGTACCAGCCTGGGCACAGCCTGCCCTGGGGAGCAGCAGAGTGGCTGAACAACAGGGCTCTGCAGCCTGCACGGGACACAGGAGAGGCTGGCACGGTCACTGCTGTCACCACAGTGCACTGGGCAGGCCAGAGCAAGGCACAGAACCTGCTGGAGGGGAGGCTGAGCTGTGGCAGGTGCTTGCCATGTTGAAAACAGCAGTTCAGTTGTCCCAGGTGTAACTCAGTGATCAGGGACTCAACTGGCTTTTGGCAAGCTCGTGACTCCCTTTTCTGCACTTCCTTGTGCTTTAGCAGTGCATCCCCTTGCTGGAAGAGGAACTGCAACCCCAGAGCTCCTTTCTCAACAGCTCTGTCTAAACAGAGGGTTTCAGCTGTGTGCAGCTCATGGCTGAAGCTGCTTTTAAAGCAGAATATGTACTTGACTCTGAAATCCTAAGACACAGCTCAATGGCCAAGTATGAACTGGCCTTCAGGTGCTGTCCGTGTGTCCTTGTAGCTGGAGATGGGAAGCTGAGGGGTGTGGGAAATGGTGGATCCTTCCCATCCAAACCATCCTGAGATTCCAGGATACCAAGTGCCTGTCCAGCAGCAGCCCCAGAGGAACCATTCTGGCAGGATTTGGCTAATTTGTTCACTTGTTTGAAAATGTGTTATATCAGCACAGGTCTAACTGGCTCATTTTTTATTTCTTTTTGTTTTTAGCCAAAAAGACTTTTCTTGGGCAAAATAAGTCATTTTGGGGACCTCTAGAATTAGTAGAAAAACTTGTTCCTGAGGCTGCAGAGATTACAGCAAGTGTTAAGGATCTCCCAGGGCTCAAGTAAGTACATTCCTTTATTGCACGAGTACATAATATGGGTTTATTGTGAAAGGGATCCTGAAAAAGAGAAGGAAGGGCAAACAGAACCTCCAGGAATGCATCTGCCGCCTTCTGCAGGTAAAAATGGATCATTGCTCTCTTACTCTCCATCCAGGATCTGTAGCAGGAGAGCACAGGATATATTCTCATTCTATTAGGAGCATAGCAACTTATGGGCAGCAGTGCATTTACTGCTTGTGCCTTGGGCATGGGAACAGCCTTTATTGAGCATTTATGAAGTCAGACTCAAGAGGAGGGGAATTAACAGAAAGGTTATGACAGTTTAAATAGTTTTGAGGCTGATGTAGGCAATTCTTCTTGTAAATAACTTCAGGTGTAGTGTATGTGAGAGGAAAGCTTAGGCGCCAAGCAGGAGGATTGTAGTTTGTATTCAAGAGGGGAGGCAAGAAGCCACAGCAAGCATATATTACTTGTAAAAGTTTCATAGGAATTTCAGACATCACATTCAGGCTTGCCTATTTCATGGTAAGAGAAACTGTAAGAAGCTTTTAGCCTGGAATAGAAAAAATGGGTAAGGAAACTTTTGTATGAGGATCAGGACTAAGGATGGAGTAATCTTTGCTGAAAGAATAGGTAGATAAATTCAATAAATTGCTTTGGGTTAGTATTTAGTCATGTTCATGCAGACAGGTGCTTTTCCTGGAGGTGTGTGCAGGACTCCTGCAGCAGCTGACAGGACCAGTGCTGTGCCAGAGCTCCTGGTACCTCTTCCTGTTGTAGAGCATTGTAATAGGAAATGAATGGAAGCAAAGAACAGTTTTAGGGTGCATTTCTAAACCTTGTGCTCACAGTGACCTTTGGGAAGTGCCTGTTAGTGAGTCAGGGGTGGGCAGTGCTGGCCATGGCTTCCTTGGGCTGCTGGTGCTCGTGCCAGGTGAGCTCAGACATCCAGGTCAGCCTGTTAGAGCCATATGCTCCCCATGGCTGGGAGAAAGAGGGCAAGGACTGGCACTCGAGCTCGTGGCATCCTGTGAGGGCATTCAGGGGCAAAGCACCTGAGGAGAACAGGACTGAGTTGGTGTTTCTGAGCTGCCTGGCCACATTCCCATCCAGCCCCACCCACCCCAAGGAGTGGTGTTGGGCAACTGTGCTGGTCTGTGCATGTTCCTGTCACTTAGGCAGAACTGGTTGTGGCTCAGAAGGTGATGAACTGAAGCAGCTGATCCGTCTGGCAGCATCCAGCAGGGATAAAGCCAGGGAAGTCTTTTTAGTATGGCAAGAAAAACATCGTGAGTTAAGAGACAGTGACAGTCTAATTGGTCTGCACCTATTTGTGCTTACATACCTTGTATTTCTCTGCACCAGTGCCAGCTCTGTCTTGGAAGTGCAGAAACTTGAGGTAGGGTGGGGCTATGAGAGCTGTTGGTGACTGTGCCTTGCAGGGTGTCTGGAAGGGTTTGTGTCTGGCCTTTGCAGGACACCTGTGGGCAGAGGAAGAGCTTGGCTTCGCCTGGCTCTGATGCAGAAGAAACTTTCAGAGTACATGAAAGCCTTGATTAACAGAAAGGATCTTCTCAGGTGAGTGCTGGACTCTTTCTCAGTTAGGTTCACTTGTGCTCTCCTGTAAGATCTGGATCATCTTTCCCATCTCACTGCTGTGTATCTCCTTCCCTACATCCCACAGTGAATTTTATGAGCCCAATGCACTGATGATGGAGGAGGAAGGTGCCATCATTGCTGGCCTCCTCGTAGGGCTGAATGTCATCGATGCCAACTTCTGCATGAAGGGAGAGGACCTGGACTCCCAGGTACTGGGTGTTCACTTAATGGGCTTGTTCTGCTCATTTAAAATGGAAAAATCATTAATTTTGCATAGCTTACTGATGTAATGAGCCCTTGCTGAAGTACAGCAGGTGCTGATGTTCTAACTCTGAACTTCCACACCTGGCAACAGTGCGTTGGTCTTAGAAACCAAGTATTTAATGCAAAATGCAAATTTTCCTTCTCCAGGTCGGTGTTATTGATTTCTCCATGTATTTGAAAGACGGGAACAGCACAAAAGGCAGTGAAGGGTAGGTGCACACACAGTTGTCTTGCTGCTTCCCTCTTGACAATGTGTGTTCAGGTGTTCCAGGCTGCCTGTTTCTTTTTTCCAGAGATGGTCAGATAACTGCTATTTTGGACCAGAAGAACTATGTTGAAGAGCTCAACAGACATCTAAGGTAACACATTTTTTCTTGGCTCTTTATTATCTTGTAGAACAAAAGACAAAACAGGATTTTTAAAAGTGAAGGAATTACTGTAGGTTTTTTTTCTCTTCAACAGTGCTACAGTAAACAACCTGCAGGCCAAGGTGGATGCCTTGGAGAAATCCAACACAAAGCTGACCGAGGAGGTAAGTGTCATGGAAAACCACCAGATGCTTTGGCCTTTGGGAATTAGGGATTAACCAGTGAGGAGGGATTCCTTTCAGATGTCTGGTGTACAGAATTACGAGTGTTAAACAATGGAACTGGAATAGCTGACCTGCCAAGGAATTTCACTGGCTGTCACTACTGAGCACAAGCTGGAAAATAACTGTATGTTTATGTAAATTTGCAAAAAGTAAAGGAAAAAATGTCATTATAAGTGAGGTGTCCAGGCTGAGCATGAGAAACAGCGGGTACATGAGGCATAGGTGCAGTCTGTGTTTTAACATGGGTCTGCAGCTCATTACTGATGGCATAAATGTCATTAAATGTTTTGGGGTCAGTTCCCTGGCATATGGGTGGCAGGAGGTCTTATCTGGCACAATGAGTGCCTTTTGGTGTGGTACCAGGAGGTGAATTGCAGTGGTGCCTGCAGTGGTTTTGGGGTTTGGCTATGAAGCTGCCAAGGGAAGTTGCAGCATGTGCAGAGCAGGCTATGGTGACAGTGCCTGCCTGTGTCACACATCACAGCCCTGTGTATTGGGCCTGAGCTCTGCCAAGGACTCACACTCCCATCCAGGAGTTCTGTTTGGGTTTGTCACAGGACAGCATGGCTGATCCCTTGGAATGTCTCTGAGCTGCTCCTGTGTGCGAGTTACAAAGCCAGAAGGGGTTTCTGAAGTTCCTTTTGCCTTTGACCAAACACTTACATTAATCTGTTGCTCTGCAGTGCTGTCATCCCTGGGAATTCCTCTGGGCCAGGTGTCCCGTCCCTAAGGATGCTGTGTGCTGCTCATCCTCCTTGGTTTCCAGCCAAATCTTCCTCATCTGCTGGGGTCAGGAGAGAAAAAAAAAAGAAGTCAAGTATGTTTTTGGTGCATTAACTGTTGTGTTCTGTTCCCAGCTTGCAGTTGCCAACAACAGGATCATTACACTGCAGGAAGAGATGGAGCGGGTTAAGGAGGAAAGCTCCTACATCCTGGAGTCCAGCCGGAAGGTTGGTGTGTGTTTGTGGCTGTGGGTGTGTGTTTGCGTGTGATTGCTGAGCCCTGGGGCAGGCCCAGCCTGAATGCCTGGTTTGGAACAGAGTTCATTTCCTTGCCTGTCTCAGACAAACCCCACAGGGGATTAGGGGAATGGCAGGTGGGCCCTGTGCAGAGGGAACAGATGGGCCCTGCCACAGGGAGTCCTGCCTGCCCATAGGGATGGAGCAGGGAGTGTGCACGGAGCTGGGAGCTCCCACAGCTTAAAGTGCACTGGGCAAGGTGTCAGGGGATGGGAGGAAGGGGGACTTATTGTGTGGGGGGACAGGCAAATCAGGAAATAAGAGTTGTGCTGGTTTGTCCTGAATTATTGCAGAATTCCAAGTTTTGGGGAAAAGCCAGTAATGAGGTCAAGTGAGGGCTGGCAGTACCCAATACCAAGTGAACTGTGTCTGTTACCTCAGGCCACCAAGGACAGAAGTGCTGACGGGCAGGCACTGACTGAGGCACGGAAGCAGCTCAAGGAGGAGACTCAGCTGCGCCTGGTGAGGACTGGGGGGCTCGGGGCTCACCCCACAGGGCTGCGGAGGGTCATGAGCTCTTGTTCGATACATGCGTGGGGAGAAAAATGCCTGGCCTGAAGGTATTAAGGAAGTAATTTCTGCTTTGGGAAATAAAATCTTTCCTTAGACCCCCCTCCATCCTAAAGACAGGCCCATGCAGAATTCCCTGACTCTCTGCTAGCCATGCTGCACACCTGGCTGTGATACTGGACTGAAAACTGGGGAGTTATTCTCCTTAAGGCACGTGTCAGATGTGTGACTCTGAAGTTGTGGCAGCAGCACACTTTTGGGTAGGGACTGTGTGGTCAGAAGGGAAGGGTGGATACCCCTGGGTCATGAGGGCAGCTCCTGGAGATGCTGAGGACTCCTTGTGTTCCAGGATGTGGAGAAGGAGCTGGAGGCGCAGATTGGAATGCGGCAGGAGATGGAGCTGGCCATGAAGATGCTGGAGAAGGATGTCTGTGAAAAGCAGGATGCGCTGGTGGCACTCAGGCAGCAGCTGGACGATCTCAGGGCTCTAAAGCATGAACTGTCTTTCAAGCTGCAGGTAGGGAGCTACGGAAATGCAGGGAATTCCAGATGGAAGTGAGAGCTGCTGTGCATTTATTCCTCCTGCCTGTTGGAGAGGTACTGGGTGTGAAAGGGTCACAGGCTGTGCAGTGCACTCCTATCTTACTGTGAGCATACGGGAACATGTGGAGGGTAAAGGTGAAGGCAGTTTGTTCTGAACAAAAATCCATCATGGTCCAGAAATTTGTGTGAGAGACAGGGAAAGCATCTTGGGTGGTTTTGTGGTGTGAATAGAGCCGTGGGAGCTTGTGTTCCAGCAGAGTCTGGTGTGCAGGGCCCCTGGTGTGACTCATGTGTGGTGACACAAGCAGACTCCAAACAGCAACACAATGCTCAGAATAGATCCCAAAATCAACTTGCCAGCAGGAAAGAGTTGCTTCTGCTCTCTTGGAGCCAATGGCTTTGTTCAAAGCAGCTGAATTATATTAAGATATTGGATATTGGCAAGCACTGCATCATGCATTTTCCATATGCAGGAAGCTTTATGGTTGGTGGCATTGCCCTGTTGCAGGGTCCAAATGGAGCCTGCACCTCTAAGGCAAGATATTTGTCCTTGCAATACTGACCTGGCATTTGCTTTTCCAGCACTTTTTACTGCCTCTTTACCTTTTGCCCTGTTGTTTTGTGTGACAAATGATTTATGGGGGTTTATCTGGGATTTACTACTCGTTACACCAACCCCCACTGCTCCTTTTCCCAGAGTTCAGACATGGGAGTGAAACAGAAGAGTGAATTAAACAGCCGCTTGGAAGAAAAAACAAATCAGATGGCTGCCACCATCAAACAGCTGGAACAAAGGTAAGACAGGAAACTTGAGCCAGTATCCACTGGTATGTCCTTTACTGTAGTGTCCCATGGATCCAGAATGGGCCAGGGGAGAGTCCCAGTGCTCTGCTAGACAGAGCTGCTTGAGGGGAGCAGTGGGAGCAGCACCTCTGGGACCTGATTAATGAGCAGTGCATTGCACTCCATTGGGTCCTCTCATTTTAGGGTTTCTGTAGACAGGGTGATTTTCTTTAAAACAAGTTTGTGTTTAAAAATGTTTCATGATACCTACTCAGCTAATTCATGTGTTCTTTTTCTCTTGCTGTTCTTATTTTTTCTGTTTTCTCATCATCCTCATTCTGACTTACTTATACAGTGAAAAGGATTTGGTGAAACAGGCAAAAACCTTAAATAGTGCAGCAAACAAACTGATCCAGAAGCATCATTAGACATTTTTATGTCTGGCCACCTCACAGCTCTGACATCAGAACTCATTTATGAGGAGAGAACTTGAGAATTGCTAAAAGCAACTGTTCAAATGTTAATTGTCACCCAAAGTTGATTTGGAATTTGCCGAGTTTTTAAAATCAGTGAGTTTTTCTGATGAGATGTAGTCAGGTATAAAGATCCCCAACCCTGCCATTTACCAGTACCAAGGAGCTGGCCTGGGAGCGCCCCAGGAGCAGCCGAGGTGGCCGTGCCCGGCCGCTGCCGTCGCCGCCTGTGGCAGCACGGGGCCGCGGCCAGCTCGGGACAGTCAGCTCCTTCTCTGTATTGCCCTTTTGTGAAGTAGACGAGAAATGCATCCCTGGAAGTTGTTGACAGTAGTTGTGTGCGTACCCCAAGCCATTCCCTGTTCTCTTCTGTTCCGTGGGTCCAGCCCCGAGTCCGAGCCGAGCAGGCGCAACGCTGGCCCAGCACCGGGAACACCGGCCCTCCCGTAACCAGCCTGCCTGGATTCTGCCTTAGGGACCTGGGGGGAGGGTGGGGACTTATCCTTATTCCTTTAAACTTCATGTGTCCAGAATTAGTAGCTATAGGTGTCTTAGAGTAACACGATAGAGTGCTAAGTTCAGTGGAAACCTCCTTCTCTTTGCATTGCTTCTACCTCTGCCAGGAATCTCTCCAGACAAACCCTGTGGTCCTTCCTGACCCAAGGAAGCGGAGGAGAGGTGTTTTGCGAGGTCTCTCCCCTTCCCAGAAAGGGAAGTTACCAGTTTTATAAAAAATAATCTGATCTTTGTTTAAAGGAAGCAAAAACACATTAAAAAAAGGAGAAGGAACCCAGTGTGCAGCAGTGGGGAGTGGAGATGGAAATTTGGTCCTTGCAGTTTACTTGTCCCAGTAGTTGGTGGCTGAAAAGAGTTGCCTTTTACACTTGTTGCATTTTTTTGTGAGTTTGCCTTGCTCAAAACAAATGGAATTTGCTAATGGAACAAGAGCTAAAGCTTAGAAATGCCTCTTAATACGAAAAATAATTGTCAGTTTAAAACCCAGGTGCAAAATCTGAAGTAACTGTAGCTTGAACTATTATAAACTAACATTCTCTGATCACTGAAGTCCTTGTGCTGGCCTCTGGCAGGCTTTAGGTTTGTAAGTGCTCCTCAAGGTATTTTCTCTTTTGGAAGGTTGGATTTGGGGAGTTTCTGTGTCGAATAAGGGATTTTTGCTGTGGTGAGATGCCTGTAGTGGTTCTTTGGCGCCAGTCCTCCCTTTGACCTGTGGGTCAGTGCTCCTTGAGGCTGTGGCTGGCAAATGTGACAAGCCCGGGAGGGAACACCTCCAAGTGTTTAAAAATTCCACGGGGCTCAGCCTGGACCCCATGGAAGTGAGCGTGGGCCACTGTGGGGCTTGTTCCCCAGGCTTCCAGCACAGCCCTGCTGGGAACTTCCCTGCCATGCCCAAGCTGCATGCTTGAACCTATAAAACTCACCCCTCAGTAACCTGCTACTAGAAACTCATCCTAACTCCCTGCAGCACAAGTAATCCTAAGGGAAAGGTGGAAGCTTTGATCAAGGAGCGTAAACAGGTGGTTAGAGCCGGAAGCCCCTGCCCCTTGGCACAGTTCTGCTGTAGGAACAGGGTGTTGGATGGTGAGGTCTGTGCTGAAGTCAGACAGATTTAGGGATCTGGCTGCTTCTGATGTCAGGCCCCGAGTGGGAATGTGGTGATGTACTGATGCCTGGGGCTTGAGCCCAAGTGTCCATCCGTGGGAGAGACCAGGAACATGCACTAATTCTCAATAGAGTAGCTACAACCTATGTTCCAAGTTCCAGTTACCCGTGCAAAGGTGAAATGTAACATACATTAAACTCCAATTGGACTTAAAATTCTGTGTACTTGAGGTTTGCTTTGAATCTGGATAAAAGTGATGTTTTCTGTTTCTCATCTAATGGCTGTAAACTGTAGTGATAGAATAAAAACTATTGAAAATGAGAGCTTCTGCCTGGTTCACCTACATTTTGCTTTGCTTTGAACTTTTTTTCCTCCTTTCCATTGTTTTTACCATTCTCTTTTTTTGGCTTTACCTTTTCACTGGGTTTTTCATTTGTTGGTTAAACTCAGTCTTCCTCCCCACCATGGCTTTTGTTTTTTATCACAAGTTCATGTGGCTCAAATCCAGATTGCGACAGGCAGAGAAGGAGCGGCAGCAGGCCCTGCAGGACAACCGGCTCTTCAAGCAGGAGTTTGGGGACAAAATCAACAGCCTCCAGCTGGAAGTGGAAGAGCTCTCCAGGCAGCGGTGAAGAGACCCTTTTCCAACCTCTTTTCTGGGCTGGTAGTGCTGTGGCCAGGGAGAGACGGGGGATGGTGGCAGAGGGCAGCAGGGGATGGAGAAGGGAGTGAGGCAGATTGTGTGTTAGATGGCACAAGGTGTAACTCCAGGGAGGGAAGTCCTTGGTAACATCTCTGGAAGTGGTCAAGGCCAGGTTGGACAGGGCTTGGAGCAATCTGATGCAGTGGAAGGTGTCCCTGCCTGTGGCACAGTGTGGAACAAGATAGTCTGTAAGGTGCTTGGCAATTCAAACCTTCTGTGATTCTGTGATATTTGGGAAGTCAAAGCTGACATTAACAATTTGCTGCTCCTGGGCAGGGATTGAGCAGCCAAGTCTCTGCCTGGAGCAAACACTGAAGGTGCTGGAGCAAGGACAGTCATTTTGGTTGATTTATCTGACATACAGTACTTTAACATAGATTTTTCCCTGTTGGAACTGCTCTTAGTTTTGCTGGAACTTGAACAGAGACCTTGTCAAAAGCCATCACCTCTTCCCTGCACCCTCATCACTTGAGCAGTGACAGGGACACAGACAAATCTCTTTCCTTAAAAGAGAAGAGCATCTCCTTCAGCCTTAACCCATCTGTGGCTTGTTGCAAGGTCACTTGGATGAACTCTGGGAGCATTGCTGGATGCATGGAGGTTTTTGTCCCTTCTTCCCCTCCTGGCCCAGCTTTTTATTTCTTTTTTTCAAAAGCTGCTCTTTTTTTCAAAAACTGATGACAAAGTGGCTTTGGTCAGCAATTGGTGTGAGGTCCTGAGTGTGCACGGGTGAGCTCAGGAGGACAAGGGAAAATGGGTCTGGTTTTGCATCAGTTGGATGCTGAATGGTGCCAGAATTAGATGAAGGACTTGGAGATTTTTTCATCCTGACACATTATGGCTAAACACACTGCAAGGCAGCCTTGGGTTCCAAGAAGCAGTTTTAGCTCTTGAGTTAGGGGTGTGAACAAAGGGTCAAACAACTCATCAGTTGTCAATGCCAAGTGTCCCCAAACTGTCCTTTATTCATAATTCCACCTGGCATTCCAGGAGCCACCTAGAACTGGAGCTAAGGCGGGAAAGAGACAGATGGTCTCACAGTCACCAGCGCAGCCAAGAAAGCAAAAAAGGCCCAAAGAATTGGCTCAGACAGGTAATGTGACTTGGGTTTTGGCTTGGGTTTGAGGTACACTTTCCCTTGGCTCGTTTGCTTTTACTGAGCTTTCTCAGGCAGTAAAATGGTTGTTGCTCATGTGTCACAACCAGAGCAGCTTTGGGAAGATTTTTATACATTCTGGACAGGCAGTTTGAATTGCAGTGAGAACTATGCAGTAACAGAGATGGCTTCTGCAGTTCCTTGCTTCTCTCTGGTCTGCTTGAATGGTGCAGACCATTTTGTCTTTTTTGACCAGTATTGCGCAATCTCAGTGAAGTGCTCTAGGTCTCATGGCTCAGCTGTGACCCAGTTGGGGAGAAGAAGAGGATTCTTTTCTTTGCTGGATGGGAAAGTTTGTCTCTGGTCAGCTTTTACAAAACTTCTTAAGCCCATGTTCGTTCTCAGCCTCTGCTCTGCAAATAAGAACTGGTGGCTGTGGCTCCTGGCAACAGGAGGTCGTGGGACTCCTGCCCACCTCTGAGAGGCACAGAGAGAGAAAGCCCTGAGAGCTTCTCCCAGGGGAAACTGGGACCCAGATACCCCTCTGTGCCAAGGAGGGGCAGAGCAGTATCCCAGAATAGCAGTGCCACTTCTCCCCTTGCAGTGTGGCAGGAGTGAAGCTGGAGTTCTCCTCTAGTGCAGCTGATGGGTGAGTGTTTCTTTTTGGCAGGATGGGAAGCTCCAAGTCCAGGAAGAAAATGCTAAACTGAAGCAGCCGCTGAGAGAGAACAGTGTCCTGCCACACAGGTGAGGAAGGAAACAAATCTCATCTCTGCCTCTCCTTTCCCAAGTCCTGCTTTCCCCTCTCCAATTTCTGTGCCAACAGGGAGTTGGGAATAGTCCAACTTCCCTTTTTAAGAAGGATTTGCAACCTCATGCCCTTGGTTGAGTTCTCTGCTGTTTTTCCATAGCTCTCCAAGGGAAGGAGCAGGTTCTGTTGTTTGCCATCAGTGCTTTCAGATGGGAAAAGCTTTCAGATGGGAAAAGAATTTACCTTTGAATTCTTTTCCATCTAAACCTGCTGTTTGCTAATTCTTCTGACTCAAGAATCCTTGGTAAGCTAAATGCAGGACCTTTGGGACTAATGACAAAGTATCTTTGGTGAGGGAAAGGAGAAGGGTGTTCAGACCTCCTCAAGAGAAGCTGTTGGATAAAGAACTTCAAGTGTGGTTTTAAGATGATAGCTGTGTAAAATTGTGGTTCAGGTCACTTGTTTTCAAACGGAATTATTACAGAGGATTCTTGCAGCAGGATTTGAGTATTTGGTTTTAGGAGATAAAAGGTGTTCTCAAAGCCCCTGGGCACAGCTCAGTGCTGAGGCTTTGGCTCGGGATGGAACAGCGCATTGGAAGTGCTCTGACTGTCAGGGCTCTGCTGTGCCCTCGAGGCACACTGTCCATTGAGTTAATTAGTGAGTTAATCAATGAGTTAATCAGGAAAATATCCTCAGCAGTTCACATCTGCTTTGCCAGATATTAAAAACCTTCCAGGCCTGAGATGGTTTTTACCCATTTTACCTGGAGTGTTTAGGCAAGTGAGGGTCAGGTTGATGGTTTACAGGCCTTGTGGTGCTTTATTGCTGCATTTCACAGCAGGGGTAGGGATCAAACATGCAGGCCTGTGTTTAAAGCCGAACTGTTGTGCTGTAGCACCTCAACAGTCTTTTCTGTGTTCATGATCTCTGTCTTCCTGCTCTCCTCAATGCATTTTGCAAATTTTTGTTCTGCTTTTGCCATTGAACCAGGAGTGCTACTCAAAAATCTGGGGAGGGTTTTAAAGATGGGATGAGGGAATTCCCTGATAGCACAGATGTTTTATTTAAAGGCTCTGGTGAGGGAAGGCCTGCTCCAAGTGATGCTGTTGTTCCCTTGTAGGTCACCCAGTGGCACACAGGAAGAGCAGGTGGGTGATTCTCCTTCTTGGTGGTTTTGCTCTTTTCCTGTAAATCAGCTGGACTAAAATCCTCTCCTTCTCCTCCATGCACCTGGCAAAGCACAGCCAGACCCCCAGAGAGCCACTGGTATGCCTTGTGCTGTCTTGTCCACTGGGAATTTCTGCTGCTGCCAGCTTGTTCCCAATGTTTAGTTCCCCCCCTTGCTGCTGCTGAGCTCTGCCACAGGAGCTGTGTAAAGCAGAATCTCTTGGTTTTGGCTTGGGCTGTAGGAGCAGCTGTCGGGGCCTGGACACGCCGAGATCTGCCAGCTCTGCCAGGAGGAGGCCAGCCGGAGCCAAAGAAAGGCAAGTCCTGGGCTTGACCTGCCATCTCCCACACCCAGTGACTGTGAGTTCCCTCTGCTTTTTGTTGTGGAATCAGATTCCTGCTGGTGAGGTGTTCTAAGAAATGAGCCCTTGCAGGCCCCTCTGCCCTTAACATAACTTTGTTAAATGCTGATGGGGTCATGGTTCCCTGTTCAGTGGTTTGGTTTTCCTCCCCTGTAGCAGCTTCTTCCCTTCTTTAGCTCAGTGTTTGCACTTCCCTGAGTTGATATGCCAAGACCTGGAGCTCTCCTTGACTGCTCTGTCCTTTTCCTGCATTCCAGAACATCTGCAAGAACTGTGGGGGCACCTTCTGTGAAGCCTGCTCAGTGCACGAGCTGCCCCTCCCGTCCAGCATCAACCCTGAGCGTGTCTGCAACCCCTGCCACCAGCGGCTCATCCAGCAGTATTCCAGCAGCCCTTTGTAGGGAACAGGTGGCACAGAGGTGACAAACAGTGGCTGTGCCTGATGGTGTTTCTGGAGCTTCTCAGGGGGAATGTGAAGACACTTGCCCATGTGCTTTGGAGGTCGGATGGGAAGCAGCTTCTTGGTGTTTAGAATCTCCTGTTACTAAAACAGCAGTCTGAGCCCTTCAGCCTGTGCTGTGGAGAATTCCATTGGGAATGTCACACGGGGCAGCCCCAAGGTGTACCTGAGCAGTCTCAGGACTCTGGGAGCCCCTGCCCAAACCAGAGCTGTTGTCTGCATGCAGAAGTCGGGAGTGTTCTCACCCTCACGTGTGTGGTGTGGGTGTGTGCTGCTGTTGAGCAATGGCTCCCCAAAACCCAACAGGAGTGTGGGTATTCCTCACATCTGGCTGCACTTGAAATCCCATTTCCCCTTTCCTGTTTGCCCTGGACAGGCTGGCTCATCCTGGGAACCCTGGGTGATGAGCAGGGCAGGTGGGCCACCAGTGAACACATCCCTGCATTTCCTTGGCTCAGGGCTCTGACCAGGGGCTTAAGTCTGCACAGGGACACCCCAAACCAAGCTGTGAATGTTCTGTTCGCCCTCTGGGCTTTAGGGGCTGGGCCCAATCCCCATCACACAGAGGTTTAGGGCCACTTGGATCCACCTCTCCGCCTTGCGCACATGGAAACATGGTTACAATAAACTTGGCATTTCACTTTCTGTTCGATCAAAACCAGGGGACACTTTTCACCTGTTAGAAATTTTAATTGCACAAACAGTTCGGAGAGGTTTCGTGGTTTGTGCCACATCATTCTTTGTTACTTTGTTCCCTCAAGAGATTTTGCTAGTCCAAAAAGCAGTGGTGGCGTTCTGGTGTCACAGGAGTGTTTACTCCTTTTCCTACTGGCCCCTCCTGCAGTCTCCGAGACCACAGAATATCCTGTAGCTCATAGAAAAGACATGCATTGCAGTGACAAATGCACTGGGGTTTGGGCAGGTGTTGTTAGGGGGTAGTGGTTAATTCCTTACTAATGACTAATTCCTTAGTCATTAGATTGGCTGGAACTACATTAAAAAGCCTCTTGGAGCCAAGATACGGGACATGGTTGGTACTGCTTCCTACCAGCAATCATCTCTCCTCCATCCTTTTAGCACTTGGCATGTTCAGCCACCCAACTTCTACTCTTCTGCCCCTCCTCTGCAGCTTCTGTCCCATTTCCTTGCTGATATCCCTTAAAGTATGGCAGGAGTTCTAAACAGTGCTGAAATAGCAAAAGCCTGGAATTCAAGTGAATTTCTGAGTTCTCAGAAGGGGTGAGACACAGGCAGTGAATGGAGAAAACACTGAATTTAGTGTCAATAGTTTTGAGTACTTACTGTACACATCCAGCAGTGTGAACTCCTGCACCCAACCCCAGTGTGTCTCATCCCCAGAGGAGAAAATAAGACCCAGACAGAGCATTAAACTGGAAATGGAGGATTAAACTCCATGAAGCAGGGAGGTGGCTGACCCCCTCCAGCACTGGTGGCCGCCATAGGCCTGGCCTTTGGGAAGGTGGGAGCAGGACTGCTGGCTGCCAGCTCCCTCTGTGCTCAGGTATTCTGTGTGATGCCAGGGTGGGCTCACATCTGGACCTTGGGAACGGGGGGGGGGACAGGTTTTCTGATGTTAATTTTGTTCCACACAAAAAAAACCCTTGATCATTCATATCCTGCCTCCTGAGTGGTCTTTCCATCCCATTCCTCTTGGGCTTGAGGTATTGAGAGGATTCAGAGCAACAGTGTGCACCTGTGTGAGGTCTTAGATCAGTCAGCTGTTAAATGGCAATCCTGGTGTTTTATTAATGCAGCCTGATGCACCTGGGGCCCTGGACTGCTCCACTCTGGAGTCCTGGCCATTCCCGCTGCAGCTGGTGCAGCTCCCCACACGTCACATTTATTACAAGCTCTTACATAAGGCTGATCTAATCTTAGCATGTCCTCCTTGCCGACTGCTGACACTTGGACCTGATCTTCACGCTCATATCCACGGAATGTGTTCGCCTGGCCTAAAAACAAGGGAGAGGAAAAATATAAATCATTCACTCTCTCAGTGTGCATGTTTTCCTTTTTTCTCCAATGCCCACTGCATTTTATTCCCACTTAATCCTCTATTAGAATTAAATAGAGCAGTTTGGCAATAGTAAAATACCCCAGACTCTAGGTAGGACATGCTCAGGTGGGGCTGCAGCACAGGCACACGGGATGGGGGTGTTTAATTCCCCCAGCACAAGCATCAACAGGAGGGAGCTGCCAAAGAAGCGTGGGATGCAGGAAAGAGGTCGGACTGCACATCCTGAACCTGCCCCAAGGGCTTGTCCTTGTCCTGGATGACAAACCCAGGATGGGTGGGCTGCCCTCCCTGCTGCAGGGACCAGGACCTGGGGAGCAGCAACCACCACCCCCCACTTTCTGAGGGGAATTCATGGAACAAGCTGTCCACCCTCTCTGATGGTCACATCAAACCCCACCCCATCCAAAAGACTAATTGCTATGAGGCCACATCTCTGGGAAATGTTTAGCCATGTTTCCTCTCTTTGCCAGGGAATATAACCCCAGCAGAGCTTTTCCTGCTGCAGGACTGGCACCTGTGGAATCTGGAGGTGCAGGCTGTGGGATCAGACTGGACACCTGCTGTCAGGCCAGGAGTGGTTCCCTTCAGCCCCTCTATGTTTTACCCTTTGGGTTGTGAGCCTGGGGCATGCATTGCTACAAAGAGAGCAGGAAGGACAGAGAGGGATGTGCTCACCAAACCTGTGCTGCTGTCACTAGCAGTTCTCCTGTCGCTTGGGATGTTTGTTCAGGAACAATTCAATGGCACTGCACTCTGGGCAAGGGAAGAGAGGTAGGCTGAGGTCAGACACTTGCATGTGTTACATTAGATTTTTTTTTTCTCTGCAAAGTCCACGGCACATCACAACTTGGAAAGCCACACTCAAGTGATCTCTGCACAGTGTACAACAGCAGCTGGATCAGCTGTGCCAAGCCCCCTGAGGTCTCAATCCCAGGACTGTAGGACCCCCTTTCTTTTTCTGACTTACCCATCTGTGACCCCTCCTTGGCCATCGCTGCGACTGCGTCCTCGTGGCTCTCAAAATGCACATCTGCCTCTCCTGTGGCATCTCCAAGGGAGTTATATTCCACCAAGATCCTTGTGGGCCTCAGCGGAGCAAAAAACTGAAAAGGAGAAAAGAGTTTGGTGAGAAAGAAACAACAATAACACACCCTGTTCCCCAGAAACTCAGTGCTTTTACTCCCAAAACCCACCAACCCATGGAGGGGGGTCTGAGCTCCTGAGCAACAAAAGGCTCTCTGATCCATCTGGGTGAAGCGCAGGCAGTCCCCAACCAGCTGTCCCACCCCCTGTGAGCTCCTGGCATAGGAACTCCCACCAGGAACAAAAGTCCTCACACTGCACCCATGTTCTGTACACACCGGTGCAGCTCCGTGTACACTGTTAACATTTCTGTGCAGTCAGCTACTCTGAAATTTGCTTTAGATTCTCAAGGGCTCCTCAAGCCCAGTGACGGATATTGAGACATCCCAGCCAGCCTTAATTCTTTCTTATTCATGGAGAGGAGCAGATCTGTGCTGTGCCTGAGGCCAGAGCTGTTCAAAGCCACATGGCATTGAGGACCAACAGACACCAATTAATTAGGAGCCTGCAATCCCTGAGGGTTTTCACAGGTAATGACAGAGCCACACTCCATCCATAGCCTGTTACTCACATTTATTATATCCTGGGCACTAGCTTGGGAAGGAAAACCCCTCATGTGGACAAAATGCTGTGGTGGTGATGAGGCAATCTCAGACTCTGAAACGTTCCTGGAGCTTTCTGTTCCTTCCCTGCTCAGTTCTGTGGAAAGGAGGGAAAAAACCATTACTAGTGCCTGCAGTGCTGCCCTCCCTCATGTGATAGCCATGAGTATGTGAGATGACACAAAGGGGCCTCGAGGAGCACTCACAACAGGGAGGGACTCACTGATTTCTCCTTCAGCGTGGGAGCCTACAGTGTCTCTCCAGCCCCTGTCTTCAGAGATGGACTCATACTCTCTTCTGGCCCTGGAATAGGCTGTCAGCTGCCTGCTGTAGGGCATGTGCCTTTGCATCTGGTGCTTTCTGCTCACGTACACCTCTATGTACCTGCAGCCCAAAGGGAGAGAGAACATGGCACACCTGGCACTCAGGCCTTGGAGAAAGCACCTTCCAGCTGTGTCCTGCCTTGGCCCTGCTCAGGTACTGGGGGTGAGAGCCCTGCCAAGGCACTGAAGAATTAACTCATTTCACTGGCACAACTGCACTGATTCCTACAAACCCCAAATCACCCTACCCAGCCCCAAAACAGGTCTCAGAACAGGTAGAGGCACAAGATGCACACAGTCACAGGAAACACTTCAGTGGAGCCCTTAAATTTTCTATATACCTATGAAATGGATGGGATTTCACCAGCAGTGTTAAATCAGGCAATTTCCAGATCCCTGAAGGAACAGTGTGATGAAAAGGAAATATGGACATCCAAGGGAGGGGGCCTTCCACCCTTCCTGAAGGGAGCAGCCAGAGTAAGGGAAGTAACCCTGGGTACAGGCCGACAGCTCAGCACCTCCGAGTCCCCACTCAGCATTGGGTGCTGCTGGAGGCCAGCTCTGGATAAAACCAGGAATAATGGATGGGAGCCAGGTGCCAGCAAATTTGAAAACCCCTCAATTTCTTGGCTAATCACATGGAAATGGAGGTGTGTGAGCCAGATGGATGAGTCAGGTCAGCTCTTGTTCTGACAGAAAACAATTAACAGTAGATTTGGAATTAGGCTCTACTCAAGAAAAGGCAAGTCCTATTAAATCAATTAAGTAATTAATCAATCAAATTCTGCCTGTGGAGCAGCTGTTTGCTTTTAGTATGAGCGGGGAGATTGACAAACACAAAGAAATGCAGTCTGGAAACAGGAAGCAAGGAAATAAAAGGAAGTTGGTGTGCAGGGGGAGAGGTAAGGTTTGGAAAACTTTTAATATGTGGGGTACAGATAAAGTTTTATAGATTACTGAAGTCAGAAAACTCAGCAGGGAAATGCAGCCTTGGTTGTTTGGGTTTTCTTTTCTGAGTACAGCTAATTTAAAAGCTGTGTGGATGTGGTGCTTACAGACAGGGTTTGGGGCTGGGCAGGGCACTGTTTAGGTTAATAGCTGGACACAATGATCTTAAAGGCCTTTTTTAACCTAAATTATATTATGACTCTGGGAAAAGGTGGCCTTGTGCTTCTGTTTGAGAGGAAGGAGGTTCTTATGAAGCAAGTGTGTGGCACAGGGCTCAGGTGAATAAAATGGTGTAATTCCCAAGGGGATGTGGCCACCCAAGAGGTGGGAGATGGTGCAGTGCTGGCCAGCAGTCTCTGCTGGGAATGGACTCCAGGCAGGTGCTTCAAACAGACATTCTTTGAGAGGAAGCACAGGCTGTGCTGGGCAATGGGCTGAAGGGTAGGAGGGCAGCTGCCAAAACTGCCCAAAGTATGGAGGAACCTGCTGTAAATCTGGTAGGATCACGTGTCTGAAGGAGGCACAGGACACTGAGGCCTGGGCAGACTGCGTCTATCTAGTGTTCCCCACTCTGGAGGCTGTCACCCCTTTTCATTGGGATGAGAATGCCTTCAGGAATACCTGAAAATCTGGAGACTTTCTAGGAGGCCCCCCTGAATCACACTGTGAGTGTGAGATGAGCTGTTTCACCCAGCAGGAAGCTCCAAGTCCCACAGGTGCCTCACAACACATTCTCCTGGCCCCTGAAGTCCAGGGAAGCACGTACCTGCTTCCCATATATTCCCTGTGCCGCAGCAGGGCCTTAGCTGCCATTTCCGGAGTGGCAAACTGCACAAAAGCTTCTCCTGTTCTTCTGTCTCCCCGGTAAATGAAAGCAATGTCTGTGATTTTCAGACCTAGAGATGGCAGGGGAGAAAAAGGCATTGACTGTGGCAGAAATCTGTGCTATAGCTCAGAAAGCCTTTTTTTTTCCCCTTCTGATTTTTCTGGTTTTTGACAAGCTAATTGGGCAGCTAAATAGTTCTGAAACAACTGCTCACGATGGCCTAAGTAGCTTTTTTAAACTCCATTTTTTATTGCTTTAAGGAAGTTTTAACAGAAGACTTAATTAAAAAAGGAATCAATCTGAGGTTTCAAGTAAGTGAATCCAGCTTCTGGACAGCAAATAGATCCAGAGCACAAATGGTCTTGAAATTTTCTCTTATTATGGTAGTTTTTTTCCTTAATTCCTCCTGGCCCAAAATCAGAGTGCTGAAAGTACTGATCCTGGGCTAGACCTGCACAAGGTCAGAGGGGCAGGGAAAATCTGCAGGGTGCTCAGAAAGCCTGTGTGACTTCTGGGGAACAGCAACTCCTTGGGGTGTTTAAGGTGTTTGAGGCTGCACGTGTTTTGCCTTGTCCTGTGAGGAACAACAGCATCTACTTAAGGAAGTGAATGCCTGGTAAAGGAAGGGCATGGCCCAGGCTGTTACCTGAGAAGAAATCTGCAATGTCCTCCTCGGTGGAGGTGAAGGGGAGGCCTCGGAGCAGCACCACTCCGTCGCTCATGGCCTGCGACTCGTCGCGCAGGCTGCGCAGCAAGCCCTCCACGTCGCTGTCGTGCACCTCAAACACTGCAAGGAATGCAGCCATGGAGGGTTGTCCCACAGGGCACTGCAAGGCAGCGCTCTGCAGGCACTCCCTCCCTCTCCTAAGGCAGCCTTCCCCCCGCAAAGCTCCATGCTGTTTCCTCCCCCAGCCCATGCTCCGTGCTCCTGCCCCTCTGCTTTCCCTGGCCAGCCCAGGACATTTTGGCCCAATGGTGGCTGATCCGCTGCTCTGCTCCCCTGCTGTGCCTCTGCACTACCCAAGGAGCTCTCATTCATTCCCTGGGGAATTTCACTGCAATGTTAACTCCCGCTGCTCCAAACCCACCTTTCACGTAGCGTGGGCCCATGTACCTCAGGTGCTTCTCCAGGGCTCTCTGCACGTCTGCTTTGGACTCCAGCTCGATCAAGGCATCCCCCCTGCGCCTCCCATCCCTGTTTAAGAGGAAGTGTATCCCGTTCTCACCGTTCCGAATTCTACAGCCTGCAAACCAAGGGACACACAGCACTGCATCAGACACGGGGATCTCTGTGCCCTGACTGCAGGGCTGGAGGCCTGTCCCCTCAGCACTGCAGAACAAAGGGCAGCACACCTGCATTTCTAACATGAAGTCTAACGTCACACTGACTTGCTTTAGTTTGGCAGGCTAGCAAGTAATTTAAAAACTTGCATCTGACCTCTGGGAGGATGCAGCACTGTCTGACAGTACGGAGGATCAGCCCCACAAAGGTATATAGAAGCTATGAATAAGAATCAGAAAACAACACTGCAGTTTGAACTAATTAGTAAAACCCTCCAGTTTCTTAAAAAGAGAGGAGTTTGGGCCAGCCATAATGGCCTGTAAGAGCATCACTTTGATTTGCATTGCCTTTGCTCTGGAGACACTGATTAAGAAGAGAAAGACGCGTGCAAATAAATTTAAGAGACCATAAGGATGAGATTCTAGTCAGTGTCCAGCAGTTTGGATGTTGATTATTATTCCCTTTATATGTGTCAGTTGTGAATAATTTTGCAGCAATAATAAGACCTCATCTTTCTCTGGCTAACGATCTCTATATTTTCCCTCTGTTAAGCAGGCATGAGCTAATGGGCTAATACCAGCATGCAGAACAGTTAGCCAGGAAAACGAACACCCATACTATCAAAGAAGGTAAGGACATCTTCCTCGGTGCACGAGAACGGGAATCCTTCTGCCCTGATGAGGTAGACAGTGTCGCTCTCCGCCTTGGGTGAGGCGGGCTTCTCCTCTGACAGGCGGCCTTCGTGGGACGGAGCATCCGTGACCTGGCGCGGACACACGAGAAGAGCCCCGGGTGAGGGCGGGAGGCCGCGGTTTCCCGCAGGGGTCGGTGCCCGCCATTTTCCCGCGGCCGTACCTGGCTGTATGCGCGGAGGGCGGCGCGGAGCGGGGCTGGGGCCGAGAGCAGGGCCGAGGCCGAGAGCAGGGCCGGGGCCGGGCCGGGCCGGGCCCGGGGCCAGGGCAGGCGCAGCGCGGGCGGCAGCGCCGGGCCCCGGCCCAGCAGCAGCGCGCACAGAGCGCGGCGGGCAGCGGCGGCCACGGCCATGCCGGGTATCGCGGCTCCGCCCCTTCGACCTTCCCTCCTCCCTTCCTTCCTTCCCGGCAGGCGCTGCACAGAAAGCGCTTCCCGGGCACCGCCGGCTGCCCGCGGGGCTGGGGGGTGCCCGCCGCTCTGCCCAGCGCCCCGGGACGGGCCGGGCGGGTGTCACCGCGGGCTTTTCCTGTCACAGAGCTTGGCTTAGAACGCCTGGCTTGGAACGGAACTTAAAGATCATCCCGTTCCACCCCTGCCATGGGCAGAGACAAGTACCGCTAGATCAGGTTGCTCCAGGCCCCCCGTCCATCCTGGACATGAACACTTCCAGGGATCCGGCAGCCAGAGTTTATCTGGGCAACCTGTGCCAGGGCCTCACAGGGATGAATTTCTTCCCAATATCCCATCTAACTTTCTCTTCTGTCAGTGGGAATTCCCCCTTGTGCTGTCACTCCAGGCCCTTGTAAGCAGCGTCCATCTTTCTTGCAGGCTCCCTTCAGGCACTGGAAGGCCGCCATTGGGTCACAGCAGCTTTTTCAGGCTGGAAACATCCTAATTTCCCCAGCTTTTCCTCTCAGCAGAGGTGCTCCCTCCCTCTACTAACCTTGGTGGCCCCCTCTGGACTTGTGCCAACTGGTCAAGGTCCTGTCAGTGCTGAGGACCCCAGGGCTGGATGCAGCATTCCAGGTGGGGTCTCACCTGAGCAGGGCAGAGGGGAGGAATCCCCTCCTCTCCTGCTGCCCACGCTGTGGGGATGAGCCCAAGGCAGAGATGGATTCTCTCAATAAAAAAGTTTTAGGTTGGGCTTCATCGTGGACAAGCCTTTTACACCCCTTCCCAGGAGACTGATTTTCCAGGAGAGATGATTTTCTGCCCCTCACTCCCATCCCTGCTTGAAGGTCTCAACAGGCAGAACCTTCCAGGTGGTCTGGGAAGACAGTCCTGCTGTCATTGCTGCATCCAAGAGGGATAAGGGGGGAAAGAGCTGGCACTGGCTTCTAAGTGCACATGTGGGGAAGGTAGGTCGGCTGAACCCAGAAAAATTTTTTTTAGGATGAAGCAAAATGAGTAGGAAAAGGCAAGCTGGAATCCCAAACCCCAACGGTGGAGGAACCCAGGGAGGGAATGTGGAGGTTCAGATCCAGGGTATTCAGGCAGGCATCCAGAAGGAGGATGGGCCAGATCCAGCAGGACCCCAGCTGGATCAGGAAGACCATGAGAGCCAGGATGCTCCTCTCTTTTCCAGCACTCTGTAGCTGTAGCCTGGGGGTCACCAAGTAAGAGCTGCAATTTCAACTGCAGACCATCAAACCCAAAATACAATTTTGGGTTTTCCAGCACAAGTCTTTCATCTTGCTGTGTTGCCAACACACTCATTTATCAGAAGCCTTGAACATTTCTTATCACCAGTTTGAAAATGTGAACAAGCTACTCTATGTCACCCTCTTGTTGCTGGCTGATGCTTTTGTAAACTGTTCCTTGTGACAGCCTTTCATATGACAGACTCCAGCCCTGAGAACAGCACAGCCTCTTGACAGCAGCACTCTCAACCCTTCTGGGTTTTCAAGGTAAATCATGTTTTATGCACATTTTCAGAGGAATGTTGACCTTGGTGCCCAAGTGGTTCACATTCCAGTCTTTCATGGCTTACTTGCCAGGTTTCTCTTCAAAACCTTCTTTAAATAAGCAGGCAAATGTTATAGGAGAAAAAAAAAATTAAGATAACCATAGGAATTCATCTTGAGCACTTATCTCTATCTAGATTGGCTTTTGTGCTTTCAGTTTACCTGAATAAGCAGATCCCTGAATGTTAGGGGAATTCTCCTATGAGCCAAGCAGGCTGCAAGGAAAAATCTTTTGAAGGGATGCACATCTTGCACCCATTTTTCCTTTGATTTTCTTGCTTCCCAAGTACAGGAAGAAACACCCACTGCTGCTTGCTTGTCTGGCAGCTTGTCAGGTTTGTGAAAGTTACCTTTAGAGGGCACCGTGTTGTTGGGCAACTGCTAGCACTGAGGTTTCCATGGAATCTCAGAGCTTCCCTAGTTACATGTTGGAACACAGTCTCTGCACCTATGGAAGACTATAAAGGTCACCCTAGGACAAGAGAATTTGCATTTATTCACTCGAGAGAGCTGCTGTGAAATGAAGTCGCCTTAGGAGAGGGAATCTGCCTCTGCAAAGCCAGCAAATCCCAGGAGATGCCTCCATACTGCTGTGGACCAAGAATGTATCTGCCTTGGAGAATTTATCTACCTGGCAGGATGCCTTTTTCTTAAAGAATGTTAAACCGGTTGTTGTTAAGAACAATCGATTCCAGCTATTCTTTAGTCTGGTCAGACTGAAAATGATGATCAGAAAATCATCAGATGTGACGCTAAGACAAGTGCTTATACTGGGAAACATTCCTTATCCCTCTGTGTAATCTCCTGTCAAGAAAAATTGACCTTCTGTTCTCTTACAGTGTTTTCCAAAATTATTTATACACTGTGTTATTTTTAAAAACAAAACACTGTTTCCCTTTTTTTGTATTCTCGATCCATGCTCAGTTTTGCGATCTTGTTTTTTACGCCGCTTTCAGTTGCAATGCTCTTTGTTTACCGAGCTGTGCTGAAAAGCCAAGAACTTCAGCCTAGGACCAAAGCACTTTGCCAGCCCAAGGGCCCTTGCAGAGGAATTCTTGAGGCTCTGCAGCGCTCTGGATAAAGGGAGATGACAGAGGCGAGGCCAGGGCCGTGCCTCCCCCTTACATAAGGCTGCAGCTCCCTGCCAGCCCCTGGGGCCGAGGAGAGCCCTTCATGTAACCCTCAGCCATCCCCAGCAGCCCAATATTCATGTGAGACATAAAGCCTGCACATTACATAAGCATCTCTCCTGGCCAAGTGTTTCCTACTGCAGCAACCGAGGTTTAATTTTAACTTGCCGCTTAAAAAATGAAACATTCTGTGGGCAGGAGGAAGTGTAGCGGTGGGAACAGAGGTTTTTTGTGTGCCAGCAGGAATGTGCCAGAAAGATCAGTGATGTATTTCTGTTCGATTTATGTGGCCACCTTAAGTCTGAGAGCATCTGTGACAAAGTGCTCCAAGACCCATTCAACGCTTTGGCTAATGCAGGCAAAAGGAGAATTGCAAACATCGTGAAATGCTTTTTAATTACACCACTGCTGCCCAGTAAAACACTGGCTTTTAAAGGTGTCCTAAAAACAATGGTGTAATTTTAATTTACTTAGAAATGCACTGACCGGGCATTTTGACTCTCTGTCTGAAGGACAGAGAGTGGAAAATGCAGTTTCAGCATTTAAAAATGTGAGGTGAGGAAAGCAGATGACTGTCAGTGTGGCCACCTAAGGCCTTACAGCTGAAACCCCTGATGTGCTGGATGGAAACTTAGTGTTGTGTGGGATTGTAGCCTTTTTTGATGTGCTGAATTTTCGTGATAAATCTGAAAGTCATCAGACTTTTTTCTGGCCTACCTGCAGCAGTGCGAGGTTTTTGGGATGGCAAATTTCTCTTGCAGCAGGAGGGAATCCCTGGAGGTCGTGCTGCCTGTCCTGCACCCTCTCCAAAATCTGGCTTCTTACTGACCTAAACAGAGCCAGATTTTTGTGTGAAAATTATACCCTGGGATTTCAATTTCTGCTATAAAGAGCACTGGGACGTGACTATATCTGCCTGCCAAGGGTTTCTTAAAAAAACTGCAGTTTTTTACCTCAGAAGTTTATTTTATTTTACCTCAGCCACCCATAGTGTCACCTGAGGGGTATCCCTCCTTTGCCCACTGCTTACCCTCACCAGCCCAGTTAGAAATTGCTGACAAATATTAAGAAATAGTACAGTACCTTTTGTCACGTTTTGCTAAAAAACAGTTCGATGAGGAGGGCAGAAACGCCGTTAATACTTTTTTGCTCTTTTTCTGGTAGTGGTGGTGGTGGTGACCTGTGGGCTGGTACCTGGCCCCCTTTGTCCTGAGGGGAGAAAGGGGCCTCTGGAGGGACAGGGGGTGCTCGTTTCCATGGAGGTGTCTGGGAGCACTCACACAGGCTCCTCTGAGGGGCCGGCACGGCCGCGTGGCTGTGAGGGGACGCCCGTACCTGGGGCCATGAAAGGACTCCTGGCGGGGAGCCCCACGGCTCCGAGAGGAGCGCGGCCATACCGCAGCGCCGCAGCTGTGAGGGAGGAAGCGGCGGCGGCGCGGGGGCCGCTGGGGGCGATGGCGGCCGGGCGGGCCGTGTCCCCGCCCCGCGGCGCTCTCCCCGCACCCGCCCGCCCTCCGTCGCCGCTGCTGCCATTGGGAGCCGAGCCGCGCCGAGCCCAGGCAGCCGCCGGTCCCGCTCTTCCGCCATCGCCATGAGCTTCTTGTTGTGAGTACCCGCGGCGTGTGGGGGGTCCTTTCCTCTTGCTCTGCGCCGTCTCGTCGGGCAGGATAGGATAGGATAGGGCAGGGCAGCACAGCCCGCTGAGCGGCCGCGGCCGCCGCCCGCCCTCCTGCTCGCTCCGCTGCCCGCCGCTCCCCGCCGCTCCCCGCCGGCCTGGCGCCCGCTCTGTCCGCTCCCTGCTCTCTCCCTTTGTGCCCCGGCCCCCCGGCGGCCCCGGGAGCAGCAGGCAGGGAGCGGCGGGGCTGCCGCCGCCGCGCCGTGAGGGCGTTTGGAGGGCGGGCGGGCGAGCGAGCGAGCCGGGCTTCCCCTTCCCGTGCGGCTTCCCCTTACGGATACGAGTTTGAAAACAGCCACGGATCACCAGCCCCGGGCACCTCCCCGGCGGAGGGGTGTCGCTGGGTAGGCGAGAGCGGGGTTGGGGCCAAACACCCACCCCAGGGGTCTCCCCGAGGTTTTATGATATTTTGATGCGGGTTTCTCGTTTCTGTCGGGCAGAGGTTGGTGCCGTAGCGTGGTGTGGCGCACCTGGGTCGGGAGCTAGCGTGTGGAAGTGAGCTCCGGTGCAGGTGATGGGGCGGGCTGGGCTCCCGGGCTGGGGGAGTCCCGGTCGGGACCTGGCCGGGCTTTACTGCGGCAGGAAAAAGGGAAAAAGCTCCCTCGGGAGTCGGGGGTGACACAGGTGCGAGCAGAGCCCCACTTCTTGAAATTTTGCTTCGTGGACAAGAACCGAATGAACTTTGGTCCCTCCCCTTGGAAACAAAGACGAGGTACTTGTGACAATTAACATAAACCGGTTCAGTGACCTATTAATTAAGGCGAAGATGCGCTCTAGGGAAAGAAGGGCGATCGAGGCGGGCGAAAAAGGCACCCCGGAAGAGCCAAGCTCCATTAGGGCCTTGTCCCCGCTGAGTGTTCCCGCACACTTCGGCTTCCCTGGGACTGCTGCCGGAGTATTTGCCTGATCTTAGAGGCTTAGATTGATAACCAGCAGATGTAAACGTGGCCTGGGCTTAGAGAGGAGACTTTATCTCAGAGCTGGAGTGCCCTAGTAAGTTGTGTTCTCGTGGAGACAAATAACCCTGGCGCTGGCTTCCTCCTCAGTCCCTCCCTTGTGTTTATCTTTTAACTCTGCCGTCCCCATCCCGCTGGTCTGTTGTGCTCCCGGAGGGATTCCGGGAGGCACCGACGGGAGGTAGGTGCAGATTGTCCGTGCATGGAGGCGCCGTGCTCCTAATGAGGAGCCCAGCTGTCCCTCTCCTTCGTAATTCTCAGCTGCCACGGTGGATGGAGAAGGGGGGACAGGATTTCGAGTGTCCTGGGAGTCTGATTTGCAAATTAGAGAGCCTCTCTCTCCGTGGCATTTGGCTAACTGGGAATAGAAAAGCATGAAACCCTCCACCCTCTGTCACAGGCAATAATGAGATGGTTTCTTCTTTTTTCAGACCCTGTTTTCTGAAACCTGGGATAGCAAACCTTTACCCCCTCCTCCATTGTTCCAAGTTATCCTTGTGGATGAAACATAGAAATGGAGACTGGAGTTAGTGCATGGCAAAGCTAGAAATGTTGGCAAATTTGCCTCAGCTGTTGTTGACAGACTGCTGTTGATGGCACCTAATTTGCTCATTTGCAATCTAGAAATGGGTTAAAAAAAAAAAGTTGAAAATATGCCTGCTAGGCCTCGAGGTGACCAGGGAAACTTTCTGTGATGCTGACAAAGAGTTTTGGTGGGGTTTTTTTTTTTCATTGGTTGGCTTTTTTTTAGGTATCCGGAAAGTTAGCATGACCTTTTGTCAGACTGGAGTTTTGGCTTGATAAGAGTTACTCCAAGATAGCACGTGGATGTCTGCAGCTTTATTAATAATGCCAGCTTGCATTTTGAGCTGCAAACTGCCCCGCCGGGTGTTTTTTGCATGATGCTTGTAGCATAGTCTTTCTCAGTACTTTTTCACCGCTTTGTCACTGGTGAGGAGGTGCCAGCAGTGTTTGTTCCCTGCCTCGGTGGCACTGCTGTCCTTCAGTGGGCTGATCACAGTTTGGGGCTGGCTGTGAGGATTGGATCGTCCTTGTGCAGCAGCGAGGTTTCCTGTGTGGCAGCGAACCTGTGGCACAGGTTTCTCGTCAGGCTCCGGGCTGCAGCCTGTCAGTGTGACACCCAGCACGGTGCCAAAAGCTGCGCTCTCCCACAGGCTTCCCTGCTGTCCAAGAACAGGGGGATTGTGCTGGGATAACGCAGCGTGCGTGGGGCCCCCTTGTCCGCTGACAAATCCCTGCCTATTCTTCCCTGTTGCTAGGGCCAGTGATATATAAAGCTACATGGGGGGGGGAAATAAAATCAAGGGGAGCCATTGTCTTCTCTGCTTATGGGGAACACTATAAAAAGACTGTCTTGTGAGGCAAGTCACTGAATTAATACAACTGGGGTTTGACAGCAGTTGTTATTTTCAGAGCCTTGGTTTTCTCTTTCTGATCTGTTTCTTCCTTTCTGAAAAGACTTTGTAAACCTCTCCAGCAGTTGAATAAGTTATCCCGAGTCTTTAAAAATAAATTAAAAATGGGACTTGGATTAGAAAATATATCCAGTTCCAAAAACCCTCTGCTTGGTGAGTTCTCTCTAAAAGGAAATTACAGCATAGTTGCAGGTACTTTAGCTTACATCTCCAAGGAAAAAAAATTAAAGATAGTTCTGGTGGGCGTGCCATATGGTAACATGCTTGTGTTATCCTCTGCTGGCAAGACTTACATAAAAAAGGAAACTAGATGAAAACCATTTATTTATAAAAGGAAAAGATTCAGATTTATTATTGTAGTTCTGAAATTGTCTTTTCTTTAAAAAACCCCACAGAGCCCCTATCTTTGGATTAGTGAATCCCTCCCTGAGGTTTCCAGCACAGGGTTTTTTAATCAAGAGATTGATTTAAGTAGTTGTTGCCTAATCAGCCTTGGAAGGACGAGGAGCTGCTGGAGGTGAGTGGGAATGAGTGGCTGTTGTTGGGGGCACGTGTTTTGGTGAGTGAAGGCCAAGTTAACTTGTAAACCAAACTGGGGCAAGATGTGCTCTTCCTTCACTGCCTTGTTCTACAGCACAGTAGAGCTTGGCAGCTGCTTCTGATGCTCCACATGGTTTGGTTTTTTTTTGTTTTTATTTTAATTGAAACCATACTTTGTATGTAAATATATGTGCAGAAGGTGTAGTAAGGTAATACCTTTTTTTTCCCCTGACATCTCTTGGAGATGAATACCAAAATCAGAGCTGTGGGGTTTGTTTTGAGATGGTGGAGCCTTCCCAATTCCTCAGGCTGCTGCTCTTGGAGAACATTAGGGCTGTTTGTTTTTTGTCCCTTCCTCAGCTTCCCAGGGTGCCAGGTAGCTGCTTCTTGTCCAACACGAGCAGTGTAGCAGCAGAGTGCTTTGTGAGTGCTCCTTCCGTACTTTGGGAGAGGTGTTTATCTCCTCTCCATCAAGGACTTGCCCAGAGGACCGGTAGGCACTTCTAGACTGGAATTTGCTCATGGAAAAATCAGCGTGTAGGCATTTGCAATGGGATGGGAAATACAGGGGACATCCAGGTATTTCCCCCTCTGTGTTTCAATGTATTTGTTTACTTCAGTTTTATCTTGAGGATTGTAAGGCTACAGTGGGATCAGGGCAGAAGGCCTCCACACAGGGATGTGTTAACATAAAATCAGCTGCTTGACTGCTGCCATTAGTGCTGTGTCCAGTTCCTGGTGGTTTTGCTTGTTTTTTGTTTGTTTGTTTTGTTTTTTTAAGTACCAGGATTCGGAAGTCTCTCGAGTTTTCCCACAAATAAATTGGAGAGAGAACTGTAAAGCTATTGCCAGTTTCCCAAATAATTTTTTTTAAGCCTTGGTAGCAGTAATTTTGAGTTTCGAGGAAAGCAGAAGTATTCCATAGCGGTGGGGTTTAAACGGAATCAGCTGTGACAATCAGCTTACAGCCAAGTAAAACGTGGGGTTTAGGGTGTCACATAATGGAGTGCTGCTGCCTTATCAGTGAGCTCGGAGGCAGAGAGCGAGGAAGCTGCTGCCTGGCTTTTATTTCTGCAAGACTGAGTCTGCCTCGGAGTCACAGAGCTGTGCAGACCAGTTCGGGCTGGGAGATGTCTGCACTTGGCCTGGCACTTGGAAAAACAGCGTTTGCCCCTGCTGCTGTGTTTTGGGAGCACGTAGTAGGTGAAGTGAGTGATTGTCTCTTCTAAATGTTGTTAGATAGCTCCTTCTCAGATAGAAAGATTCGTTTGTAATGGAAAAAATAGCTTAGGAAGAAAGGCATTGTTCAGTGTGAAAGTTGTGTTTACTACAGCGCAGTGATGTCCGGTCTTAATTGCTTCCTAATTGTTTGCTTTTATGCCACGATTGTTTTCCCCTGTTTGTCCTTCCCTCTTTGTGTAAATGAGCCAATGCTATTAGTTGTTTGCAAGGAGGAGCGGTGGAACGAGGTTTTGGGGGTGATTTATGTGCTGGAGAGTGGCTGGGATTTTCATCTTTATCAAATGCCTTTGTCACCTTTTACTTTGCAGACAGGGCTTTGGATTTAGGGCCTCTTTGTGGCCACAATTCCACCTGATGCTGTCCTGACACATACATAGTCTTTTTTATCCAGTTTGAAAAAGGATAAAATATTGGAAGCATTTGTCTGCCAGGCAGTGGGGTGGCTGGAGGGTGGCAAGAGGCTGACAGAGTGAAGCTGTTTGTTTTTCTTGGAGAAGTAAATAATTGCATTAAATTTGGCCACTTAAAGTCTTCCCTCATAAGCGGTAAGGCAGATCTTGCTGCCAGAGCTATCAATAAGCCAGTGACCCACAAATCAGCCTAAATAAACCGCAGGATGTACTTTGTGATGCTTTTAACATTTGTAAACTAAGCCACTTCCTATTGGAGCTGAGCTACAATGAACTGGCTGTTTGGCTTTTGTTCTTTTTTTGGGTTTTTCTACTCCTTTTAAATACACAGGGAGCCTGTGGGTCATAAATTCAGCTGCTTTTTAATCTGTTTTAAGTATAACAATTACTTTTCACAGATTTGGAAAAATTCCTCCAGCCTTTACATGTCATGACGTGGTATTCTGAGAATCCAGTGCTTTGCTTTGTCATCTGTGTACACAGATCTCTTCCAGATGCTTTCCCAGGGCACTGCTGCTTGGGTAGATATTTTGGGGAGGGGATGTGCAAGAAGGGAATGAGAGATGAGGATTTGCATGTATCCATGCAGCTTCAATTGGTTCCTGGAAAATAAGTTTGAAATAACTTGTAATTTCTTAGTGAGCTTAGGTACGAAGCGTGGTGCATCTCTGTTTGCTTCAGGGCTTGGCTTCCCATTTCAAATCCGTAGCCTGAGTCAGCAGTCAGTCAGTTCATGGGGAGGAGATGGTAATTTTGTGTGTCAGTCCCACCCTGAGCATTCATCAAGGTAACAGTAGTTTTTGCCTTGCAAATGTACCTCGGTGCTTCTAAAAGCAGCCCGTGGAAGCAAATTCACTCACTCTTCTTGGGTCTTTTTTTTTCCCTCCTGAAATCCAACTGTGACCTTAGCTTCTTGTCCCAACTTTGCTTCTGGCTTTTTTTCTGGTGTGTGAGGACACTTTTATATTGCTCACCCTCTCTTCTCTTCCTTGTCCAGTTCACAGCTGATCTTTGGCAGGAATCCATTCCTTTTTGTGTTCTTACATACCTGAAGAGATCCAGCTCATGATGTTCCACTTGAGTTTTAGTTGAGGTTTGCTTGGGTTTTTTTGTTGTCGTCTGTCCTTGCACCACTTCATCTTTCAGTGTGGTCACTTGCCTGTGGAGTTAATTGCTTGTGTCCTTGAGATGCTGACGTACAAAATCTTAATCCCTTCCCCACTTGAAGGAGAACATCTTGCAGATAAGGGCTCATAATGCCTGGATTTATTGTCTTTATCACAAGTCTAATTCCTTTCTTTATGACTAAGGGAACAAATGAGCTTAGGTAAACTTTGGTAAATTCCTCTTTTGCTGGAAATTGAGACCACTGAGTTTTGATATGGAAATAATTTCAACCCAAATAATGATTGAGTGGGTTCTCTATTTTGAGAATGAAATATATATATAATGAAATAACCTGTATTTTGTTTCAGTAGCTGGTACTTCAGTTGTGTTTTTCCCACCTTCAGTAGCACAGGCCTGGTTTTGCTTGAATGGATTAATTGTTTTAGGGACTTGCTCAGTGTTCTGGATCCAGGAATCAGAATGGTGTTATTCTGTCTTTTACTTTATGGCCACGAAATACTGCTTTTTCAAATGCTGAGATGTACCTTTTAGGAAAAACAGCATCTCTAATGTCCCATTACTAACTTTTGTGGTTGACAGCTCTTCTTAAAATTCCTTGCCGCAATGGGAGTGCAAAAAATAAAAGAGGAAAAGTCTGAATATTTAAATTCATAGAACAGTTCAGCTTACTTTAGGCTCAACTGTCAAATGCTTAAGCTTAAATAACTTCAAAAGAAATGTGCTCTTGTCTATGTAGGAGCAGTCATTCCTTCTCAGATGCTTCAGACCGGGGTCGGGGGGGGGGTGTCCTGATAAGATACTTTGGAAGAGATAAGCAAATTTTCCTGAAGATAGTTACCCATGGCACATACAGGATTTTATTAAATGTGAGGGTTGTGTAAGAAATACTTGGGGGTGAGATAATGCAGTGTATTTTTGGAAAGCTGTTAGATTATTCACTGCTGCCTCCTGCCCATTCCTTCTTCCTGTTGTTCTCTGTGTTATTTCTTGCCTCTAGTGAGTGTTAGTTCCTGGATGCAGACTCCATTTTGCCTATAAATCCAAGTCTAAGTGTGACCTTCTGTCTCTGTTGGAGATTTTCTGTTGGGAAGTTGCCGAGTATTTGTCCTTTGCCACGTTCCTGTCCTCAGCCTGTTTTGTGTGGGGGTTACAGTAAAGGGCAGCCTTTTGCAAACTGGTAAAGTGACTCTTTCTCCATGAAATTTAGTTAAATTTCTCCTTTAACTGCCTATTCCCTAAGCACATTAAGAGATAGTTCTTTTTATTGTGTTTAAAGGCATTGAAGACTGTCTTAAACTCTTGAGTGAAGCCTTTTTTTTTTTTTTGTTCCTTTAGAAATGCCCTGATGGGATTTCTTAGGTTGCATGACTAGATTTGCTTTAGTCATTCATTAAGCATCGGTTTCCAAAAGCAATGATCAGCATTTTGGGAAGCCATCCATGTTCTGAGGCATGTTCTCCAAGCACTATATTTGGTGCACAAGTAAGGATCTACATCATCTAATTTGATGCTAGAGCCAAGCTTTTATTACTGCAATTTATCACCCTCAGCGGGTTGTGGATGGCTTTCTGCAAAGCTCTGCTTCCTACTTGTAAATGTATTTACAGGGTGTGACTGTTAGCAGCAGCTTGGGACGCAGAGGGTGTTGTGTTAGTCATGGGCAGACAGATAATTCATCTGAACCTCAGGAAATCTGCCAGGCAGGAGCAGCAGCTGGCTGTGGGGAGCAGCAGACACCTTTGGTGTGGGATGCTGCTCCCTGCTCATCACATGGAAGTGCTGGAGTAAGGTAATCACTGGTATCGCACATATTTTGTTATGGTTCTTTGATGAGTTGCTCGGTTTTATATACAGGGAAGGGTAGATTTTAAAAAATAAAAAAGTGGTTGTGCCCACTGAATGGTATATTAGGTAGATTGCTGCAGTAAAGAGGATTGAACCTTTGTGGAAACTAAACTTGGAAATGTTACTGGGTGAAGTTCTGACTTGAGCTGGAGTTCATGCTGTGCCCTCCCTTTCAAGGGAGCTGATGCTAATTTACAGAAATAAGGGATCCCTGAGAAAGGAGGGGAACATTAATGGGGAAATTGTGCTGTTTAGCTTGCAGGGACCTTAATCAGGGGCTGAAATGTCCAAAATAGTAAACTCCATCTCGCAGGATAAAACAAGAGTTGGAGAAGGAGTACTTCATGTTTGCCTTCTTCAAAGCTCCAGCAGCCCATGCTATTAAGCAAATACTATGTGAATATCAGGATACTAGAAGAAATATATCTAGTTTGGATTGTTCCTTATGCTGCCACGAGGGGTGTGTGTGTGTATGTACACAGTAAATGTTAATATTGAAATAGATGAGGAACCTCAGTCTGATTGAAAGGACCCAACAGAACAGCAAAGACTAGTGCTCACCTTTCTTAAAAAGATCAAGTCTGTTTGTAGTAAGCTTGAAGTTTTGTGGGTGAAGACAGTGTTGTGTTTGCTTCAGGGTAGTCAGTGGATTTCTGGGAGTGTGCAACAAAATGTTTGGGATAATCTTGATTCCTCTGATGCCACAGGATTTCAAATGGCTGTCAGGAGGAGGAGAATGTGCACAGGTACTTGGGTCTCTGCTGCAAGCTTCTTTGTTGCTAATTGGGGTGAAAATGTGTTTCAAGTTTGGTGGTCTTAAAGCTCTGGGAAAAAAGTCTGTGGGAGATTTGGGAGTGGCAGTGCAATGGCATCCACAGTTTTGGGAGGCTGCAGGTTTAGTGCCACGGACATGTTCCAGTTCCTGTGCTGTCCCCCTGTCTGCTTGCCTGTCCCTGCAAGTCAGGAGGGCACGATTGCCTGGAGAACCTGGATCCAGGCATTTCTGTGATGGACACTGCTGTTTGTGACTCTGGCCTGCCCCTCTCTGTTAGTCCTGCAGGGAACAGGGCAGGAGAGTTTGAGTCACTTCCGCAGCCATTGGCTGCCTTGGGAGTAGTTTAATTGTGTTTGGAGTGCACAGACAGGGCTCTGGTAGTATCCAGGGAGGGCAACTGTGACTTGCTTTGTTTATTTTGAGGGTTTTCCAGGAGATGAAAGTGTATTAAATGAATGTGTTGTAAATGAAACAAGGGAATTTATTTTGGTTGTAAGCATAGCAAACTGATGATGATTTCCCGGTCATGGGATGGGGTTCTGGATGCTTGCTTGTTCCTTGCACTGGGAATTATGGTTGCTTGGGAGAAGGGTTGCATCCAAGTGGGTAAACAGCAGGAACACCATTGGGTGGAGTTGTAGCACACACCAGTGCTGTAGCACAACACCTCCCCCTTGTTTACAGGCACTTTGTCAGCCTGCAGACAGAAAAGGGAGGCAGGGGGAAGTGTAGGTGCCTGGCTTGGCTGGAAAACAGGCTGTGGCCACCTAACATCCTTGTGGGTTTGGCACAATGTGCTGCTGCAGGGGGAGTGAGGGCACAGTAGAGCCACCGCCCTCCAAACATGCTGAGCTTGTCCCCTGCTCACAGCTCAGCCAGCAGAGGTTTCCCTTCAAGGGTGTTCTGGTGCATGTAAAAGTTGTGCTGCACCAATCCCACATTGGCTCGAAGTCACTGGCTCTAAACTGTGTGCGTACAGCAGAAAAAAAAAGCATTTTAAGAATGTGGATGTGTAAGGGTTTGACACTGAGGGGTGGTGGCTGGGGCAAGCAAAAGCAAAACTGTTCCTTAGGGCTACCTTAAATAACTTTCTCTTTCCTGCATGTGAATCATCTGATAAACGGCTGCTCTTTTAACGTGTCAGGTCTTGTGTATAGTGGGACCTGTGTTTTTTAAGAGCTGTTCATGAGCTTGTGCCTTTTTCATCTGCCATCCTGTCCAGTCTTTGAAGACAGCTTTTTTCCCTAGAAGGGAAGGCCAGATTTCAGTCCCCACCTTGATGTGTAGAGAATGAAAAATTTAATGGAAACACTGATTTCCCTGTCAGTACTCCAGTGGAAGGAGGAAATACCATACCCCTTTTGAGAAGCATCTTCAAGTTCAAAAACCTCCAGAAAATTAAAGTTACTCTGTGGTGTAGCTAATAAACAATGAGCCCCATGTGTTCTGTTCCTATAGGAATGACCATGTGTCTGGGGAAGTTTTTCAGTTTGGTGCCAATGATTCCTCCTTAACCAAAACAAAGCTCTAGGCCTGGAATTGCTTTCAAACCATTGCCTGACCCTCTGGGAGAGCAACTGTGTTGTGTAAAGAGTTGGCAGCTCCTAGCTGCTTTCCAGAGCTGCTGCATGGAATGCATCCTGAATTCTTGCCTTGCTTTTGTTACCTGCAGATTCAAGTGGCTGGACTTAGACAGGCTTCCTGCAGTGAATGGGAATTGGATTGGAAAAAGCTGACTTTTTGGTGCTGTAAGAACTGAAGGAAGCAATGCTTTGCCCTCACACCATCCCTCTTCAGAACAGAAATGTTGTGACTATTCGGTTTTATAAATAGAAGTGCTCAAGTTCAATCTCATCAGTGCAGATTTTGAACGTGTTCAGCTTAATTTTACCTGCTGTCCTTCTGATGCTGTGGTTCTCATAGGGAAAAGATGTTTAAAGGCTGCAGCTATTGATGCATTGTCAAAAAGTAGCTCGAGCTTTTATTTTAGTTTCTATGTTGACGTGTTGGCTGGTGGAAACAAACTGCTCTCACTCTGATGTTTCTATTCTTAGCAGGATGTTATCATTTGAAGGCCTGTATTATTGTTTAAAGGCTGGAAATGTTTGCTTTTCTGGAATTTGGGTCTTGTCTTGGAGTGTTTCTGTGTTTAAAAAGAGGCACAGCAGGAGAAGGGAGACAAAGAAGTGCACAGCTAAAACTTGGGGGCTTCTCTGATAACACACTGCCACAGGCTAACCAGTGAGTTTGCTGCCTCAGTTTCCCTGTGTAATGAGACACTAATGATCCCTACTTCAAAGGTACTTTAGGAGGATTAATTGATGCTTCTGAAGGTGCTTGGAGATGAAAAAGCAGGAGTTAAAATAGAAGTTTCCATGCCTTGCGTGAATGTTCTGTGCACGGTTTTGAGTTGAGCTTTTTGAGGATCTCTTGAGTTTTTCCAAGTACTTTGAAGGGTTTATTTCAGCCTGGCCGTGGTGGTGATGGCTTTGGGGAGGCACTGAGTGGTCCAGCTGTGCTTCCAGGAGTTAGTCACTCACTCCTTACCCCAAGGAAGGGGCCCTCAGCATTAGGGAGCAATTAGAGGAATGTAGGTGGCAGATGTGTGCTGAAAATGCTGCCACTGCACAGTTCCGTGCTGAGAGCAAGCTGTGAAGGGGTAGCTTTTATGAATAAATAACCTAAACTTACTTGGTTTAATTCAGGTTTCCCCAAATCTGCGGCAGACTTGGTGGAAATGGTTAAAAATCCCTTCTGAAGGGGTCCGTGGACAAATGGTTGGGAGTGAGGAGGTTTAAGCTAGGGCAGCCCAAGGGCTTCTCCTGGGAGCAGTTACTGGCAAGTTTATCAAGAGCTGAGGCTGGGTATTTAAGGTGCTTTGAGCACAGAACATCTGCCAGTGCTGCCTTTGAAGCTGAGATGAGCTGTTTGAGGCAGTGCGGGGTGAGCAGAACACCACATTTTGCCTTTCTTCTGGAAACATCCTCTTACCATCCTGAGACAGAGCAGCCTGCAGAAGGTGCATCACAAAGCCCCCCCCGCCAGCAGATGAGTGGCTCAAGTGGCAGCTTTGGAGGAAATGTGTTCTTGCTGGTGACGTGGCTGCGTGGGCTCCTGCTGGTGGGAAGGGCTTGCCAGCCCTGCACACAGCCTCAGCCACAGCTCCTCATTCAGTGCTGGGCCCAGCTGCAGCTGGCACTGCTGGGGCTGCAGATCCCTGCAGGAATACAAGGGAGAAATCATTTGGTAGGAGCAGTGCATGTGGCAGGGAAGGGAGCAAAGCATCCTTGGAATACCTTGAGAAGTCCCCTCTCCTTGAGAGGCTGCATATTGGCTGTGGCACGTTGTGGGGATGGTGCAACCTGCTCCATGTTTCATAGCCTCCTTATGTCCAAGGAAAATGGCATCTTCACCGGTTTCTCTGTCCCTCTCACTTCTGTGTTAATATGAAGAAGAGCTCAGAGACTCTTAACAAGAAAAGGCAGGTGCTGCCTACTGTCCTAAAGCATTTGAAAACCTTGACCGAGTTGGCTGATTCCATGATGGAATGTAACTGAAAATAGAATGTCACACGTGACCCAGGCGTGGATGATTGTGTGTATTGTTGGACAACAGGCAGAACTCTTTAAAGTTAAACTTTTTTCACTGATTGCTCAAGAGGTTGAGGAAATAGATCTGGGTCAAGACAACTTTCTGAATCTGTCACGTCAAACAGATTGGCATAATAGGAAAAAGTAATTTTTTTTTTCTTGTTAAATAATAGGAGAGCTTCTGGACTAATAAGGTAATTGGAGTACTGTTTAGTAATGCAATATTTTTAACCAAACTTTCCAAGAAAAACCACATCCTGTCAAGATGGAGGCTGCATTAGGGTGTCCCTGAGCTGTGTCTCAGGGAGTGGGTGAACTGCATAAATGCATGGAATTCTGATAATTTATTGCCAAAATTGCAGATATTTCCATAGCACGCGACAACTACCAGGCTGCAGTTATCCTAATGGCTTTTCCTTTTGGATGCCTGCCTGCCTTGCCTGTGAGACCGTTTCCTGCTGGCTTAGGGTGCCTGTGCTGCATTGAAGAAGCAGGGATCAGAAAGGTGTTGGAGGCAAAGATGGAAGGGCTCCCTTAGAGCAGTACTTCATTCTGTTGTTACAGCCTTTGGCAGCTTATGGCAAGAATCCCCCTGTTTCTGGGAAGGGGGAGCAGGGATTAAATGCTACCTAAAGCTTTTTCCAACATGTTGCATTTTCTGCTTCCTCAGCTGTGGATCTGTGCACGGTATTCAGCAGATCTGCAGTGACTTGGTTTATTGGCTGGCAGACTCACAGGCTGGGGTGGGTACAGTGAATTCCTACCCAGAGTGTCTCAGAACAAACTACTAACCTAGGGAATTCCTTCACCATGCTTTCCTTGTGCCCTACTCCCAAACCCTCGTCCCTTTGTTGGGCTTACTCTTCAGGACTAAAATACAAACAATAATTGCTTGGGTTAGTTATTTCATAACCTTTTCCAGGTTGTATTTAGCTCGTGCTGGGTTCCTTCTGCTTATGCTGACACATGTGGATAGTGATCCCAGTCTCTTCTGCTCTCCAGATGTTTTAGGTTGTATTTTCACTCCTCATGTTGGCCAAGTGCCTCTGAAGTGGCTTTGTTCCTGAAAAGACAATAATTGGTTTGAGTAAAGTAGTCAGTCAAGAGATTTGGGGTTTTTGTTCCTTGGGTTTTTGTTAGTTTCTTCTTTGTTCAGAGCTGGTTTGAGTCTGGCCTGGCACCAGGTGCAGATGGCTGGAGGGGTGGGAGGTGACAGCAACTCCCTGAGCCACAGAAGCTTCTCACTCCCACTAGGAGGCAATTATTTAAATCAGGATTTGTGTCTGGTATCCTTGCTCAGGGTGAGGTGCAGATGCCTAGGAGCAGCTAGAAGTGTCCTGTAACAGAACAGATGGGAGCAGGACATTCCCTCCTTGTCCTTCTGGCTCCTGGTTGCATTTAGCTGCAGGCTGTGCTGCTGTTGCTGGGGTGTCTATGGCAATGCTCATGGCTGTGCAGCTCTACCATCCCAGGATCCCTGGAAGTCCAGCCAAGCCCTTCTTCACAGCACCCAGGAGCCAGGATTGCTTCAGAGGCCTGTGGGAAGGGGAGGATGCTGCTGTTCCTTTGGAGCCCAGAGCATGGAACAGAATCCCAGGATGGTTTGTGTTAGAAGTGACCTCAAAGCCCATCTTGTTCCAAACCCCTGCCAGGCACAGGGACACCTTCCCCTAGCCCAGGTGGCTCCAAACCCCCTCCAGCCTGGCCTTGGACACTTCCAGGCATCCAGGGGCAGGCACAGCTTCTCTGGGCATCCTGTGCCAGGACCTTGAATAAAGAGAGACAGCCCTTGCAACCCACCAGTAAAAAATTCTGTTTGGTCCTTAGAGAGATGGTGAAACATCGGCCAAGTTTTTATATCAAGGAATGAGATCTGGATAGTGTTTGTGATGAGAATTCTGCTGTGTGGGTTTCACAGCTTTCCACTTGCATTGGAATTCAGAGCTCAGTTTGCCCATTCTGACAGAACTCTTCTCTCAGCTCATACACGAAAATACTCAGAAATATACTGACTCATTTGACACTTCCCTGCAAATATTTAATTCTACATGTCATATTTCTGACATGTTAGGGGCTCGTGTGCCCTACAGGCTCACTGCCATGGTTTAAAATTCAAATGTCTAAACGTTTTTCCTAAGCCAGTCCACGTTCTTCCAAACAAAATTTTAGGTAAAGAAGTGATTAGGTCAGAAAATGGTTTAAAACAAGTCAGAATCCCTGCTAGTTGAGCATCCCAGTTGTTGGTTAATACCCTGTTGCAACGTGAAAATACATGAGTGGGTAAAGTATTTAATGTTAATCCTGTCCTTACCCGGGACTGGTGGGCTTGTTTCCCTTTTGCTTCCTGTTCCAAAAGGTCTCTGAAGATTTCCCCTCTCTCTTGCAGTGGCAGTCGCTCTTCCAAGACCTTCAAACCAAAGAAGAATATTCCTGAGGGGTCTCACCAGTACGAGCTGCTCAAACATGCCGAGGCCACGCTGGGGAGCGGCAACCTGCGCATGGCCGTGATGCTTCCAGAGGGGGAGGACCTCAATGAATGGGTGGCAGTTAACAGTGAGTCACTGGCCTTTTCTTCACGTTGGAGGTGGGCTGACACTTGGGGCAGGACAGCTGTGTGTCCCTGTCTGTTCCTGGAGAAGAGGGGAGTTGGGGGACCTTGCTTTCTACAACTTCCTGACAGGAGGGTGCAACCAGGTGGGGCTTTGCTCCCAGGGAGCAGGGGAAGGGTGACTGGAAGCAGCCTCAAGGTTCAGGTTGGACATCCAGAAGAATTTCTTCATGGAAAGTGTTGTCAAGCATTGGAGGTGTTGGGAGTCCCCATCCCTGGAGATGTCCAGGGGACAGCTAGACATGGCTGTCAGAAAGTGGGGATCAACCACAGGTTGGACTTGATGATCTCAGAGGTCTTATTCCAGCCTGAATGGTTCTGTGATTCTGATGGGGTCTGTTATTTTCTTGAAGTTAGTTCCTTTAGTTCCTACCAAGTTTTGAGCCTTTGCTCTGGTAAGTCTCTGATGTCATTCTTTTAACTTCCTCTAAAGCTGTTTGTCCAAACTCTGTGCTTTCAGGCCAAACAATGATGCCTAAATTAGTGTTTTCTGATTGCTTGACCTTGTTTCCTCCTCCTCCCTCTCCCTGCTGTATGGATTTTGCCCTCTGCTCCTAAAGAATGGAGTCTCCCTTTGCACTGTGCACTTTTGGCTGCCACGAGCTCTGTGCTCTGTCTGGATGTTTGCTCATCTTTTGCCTCTCAGGCTTGATGTGCTCCAGTGGTGGTACAGGATTGATTGTGCACTGCAGTAGAAATTATTGCTTGATTTAAATGTCCTCCAATTGTTTCTGTGGTTCTGCCTTTTTTCTTCCTGCTCTTTGAGATGTTTGGGAAGTGAAACTGTCCCACTGACTCTCACCTTCCTGTTCCCAACCAGTCATGCAGTCAGCAATGCTCTGGTGCTCCAGTTGCCACTACTTCCAGGGCAGGCTGGAATTGCTGACAGCATCCTTTGCAAAAGTTAATTCACACTACATTGCAAAACTAGGCTAGAGAAAAAAGCCAGCCCACTTGTGTGAGTAAGCATTGCTCAAGATGCCTCATGTATTGCTGGCATCCTTCCCTTTTCATGGTTCCTGCACTCTTGTGTGTCTGCTTTCCTGCATGGCAGCAGTTTCTTCCCTTCCTGAGTGACTTGACTGCTGAACTAGCTGGAGTGCAATTAGTGTAATTAGCGAGCTGGTGAGGGGCTCCCTTCCCTCAGCATCCCTGCACCACATCAAGCTCCAGCAGTAGCTGTGAGCCCCTTCTGCTCACAGAGAGGTCTCATCAGGAGACAAAATGTGTCACTTCAAGTCATGACTTTTGCCCTTCTTGACCCTGAGAGCCAAAAACAAACGTGCTCTGCCCTGCTGCTGCTTCTTGCTCTGCTCTCAGCCTGACTGGTGTCTTAGGGAATGACTTGATGGGCCTGTGGATTTTGAGACTTCCATGTGTGGAATTTGCCATAATCAGGCATTCTGTGGGAGCCTGTGTGGGTTTTCTGAACATGCTTGCCTCAAAGCAAGCAGTGGGCTGTGGTTTCTGCTGGGAGCAGGGAATGGAAACTTAATTAACAGTTCCTGTGGGCACTGGAGAAGCCAGGGTTGGTGTCCTGCATCTGTGGAGCAGTAGCTGTGACTTGCTCCAGTGACATTTGCCCTAATCTTGGCTCTTTATCCTCTGAAAAAATACCTGCAGATAAAGTGGGTTTTAGAAGCTGATTGCAGTGACCACAGTGTGATGGTGTTCACGGGGGTTTTTGGATTGGGGAAGAGGCGAGGATTTGACTCTATGTTTCAGAAGGCTTGATTTATTATTTTATGATATATATTATGATGTTGCAGTGTGATGCAATATCCTGTTTCAGCTATCCCAGTCCCTCAGGTGTGCCAATACCTTCTCCCTCCCCCTCCCCCTTGCCCCCTTGCTAAGTGCTGTCCGTCAATCTTAACATTCCAGCAAGGGCATCCTGATTGACAAAAGTTCAAAAGATGCTTCTCAGCCATGGGGTCATTGGCCTGTCCAGGTGTCACTTGTCCCCTGAGCCTTCCCCCCTCCTACCTGGTTGGTGGCACACCTGTCCCTTCCCTCCCCCTCTCCCCGGGGCTTAAAAGACACGGCGACCACGCGGTTGGGATTCTGTTGTAGCTGTTGCAAGATTCAGAGATCTGTGACCCTGGAATAAAACTCTGGATTAAACCCTCTGGCAGAATCCATCTCCTTTTCCCTTCACCATCACCTGAAGCCTTTCCACCAGAGGTAAACCTGAGTTCCTGCATGCTTGGGCCTGTTCCAAGTGCCAGCTGCAACATGCAGCCAGCCAAAGGTGTCTCTTAGGTGAAACCACCTCAGCTGCCGCCTTTGGTCCAGCACCAAGGGTCAGTCGAGCCTAGGCACGTTCCACCCGGTAATATTGGGATCATATACCAATATTACATTAAAACTATACTAAAAGAATAGAAGAAAGGATTTCATCAGAAGGCTAGCTAAGACTAGAATAGGAAGGAATGATAACAAAAGCTTCTGTCTCGGACGGAGAGTCCAAGCTAGCTGACTGTGATTGGCCATTAATTAGAAACAACTCCATGAGACCAATCACAGATCTACCTGTTGCATTCCACAGCAGCAGATAACCATTGTTTACATTTTGTTCTTGAGGCCTCTCAGCTGCTCAGGAGGAAAAATCCTAAGGAAAGGATTTTCCATAAAAGATGTCTGCAATACAACAGTTCTTTGTGACAGAATGAAAAAGAGCCTTCTTCTCTAAGAGTTTGGAGTAATTAACTGAAAGAGTAACTATAACTGCAGGGTTAAATGGGCTATTAGGAGGAAATCCTTCCCTGTGAGGGTGCTGAGGCCCTGGCACAGGTTGTCCAGAGAAGCTGTGGCTGCCCCATCCCTGGAAGTGTCCAAGGCCAGGTTGGACAGGGCTTGGAGCCATCTGAGATAGCAGGAGGTGTCCCTGCCCATGGCAGGGGTGGAGCTGGATGGTCCTTAAATTCCCTTCCCACCCGAAGCAGTCTGGGGTTGTATGAGATGTTCTTGGGAAAGGTGGGCCTTGGGAATACAAAGCCTGAGGGAAGGCACTGTCACCTAATGAGTACCTGCTCTCTCTAGGTGGAAAGTTTATGCTGAAAATCTTTCTTGGATTCCACACTTGTCAGTAGAATTTGGGATTGTAATAAAATGCACCAAACTTTCAGGAAAGGAAATGACTGAGTTTTCTCCTTTATTTTTCTTCTTCCAACTGAAGATTTTGCTGCAGTGAACAAATTAGATAGTTCTTGCTGGAAGCTATTCCAGAAAGTCGGTGGTTGTATTCTGCATCTCTTTTATAATGGATCTTAAAAAAGCAACAACAATGGAGTTTTTTCCCAAAAAACATTTCAGAAGCTGTACTTTACAGCCTGGGCTGTAGGAATCTTGTGCTGCAGAGTGCTAACAGGTGGTTTCCATGCTTTCCAGCTGTTGACTTCTTCAACCAGATCAACATGCTCTATGGAACCATCACGGACTTCTGCACGGAGGAGAGCTGCCCTGTCATGTCTGCTGGCCCCAAGTAAGAATGTTTTTCTCACACACTGGTGACTGGGGGCACTTTTTGAGATGATTTTTCATTTAAAAGCTTGAGACCAGCTGAGAGGAGTGCCAGGGTTGGGTGGCAAGGATGTGAAAGAGAAGAAGGATTTGAATGTCTGTTAAGTGGGTGGGAAATAACAAGTTGATATTTTTTGGTCTGTGTTCATATTTGTTTGGTGTTTATTTTTTTCCTTTAACCTGGGAAGTAAATTAATTATCAAAATTATTTTTCCCCTTTTTTATTTTTCTGAAACATTAATGACAGCTTCTTAAATGAAGATTTAAAGGTTTTATATGCAGGCATTCCATTGGGGCTTACCAAAATGTTCCTCGTAGGCATTGTAGAAATAGCAGATGCCTGACTAAGAATCCCTGTGCCCTTCTTGGATTTTTGCTTATGCTTTTGTTGAGACATCCAGTGTTTCTGCTTTTTCCTACTCTAATTTGGTTTGTTGTTTTGCTCTGGCACCAGAGCAAAATTCTGGCATCTCAGCTAAGTGTTGATCTTTTTCCTACATGAATACCACTTAAATCTTGGTACTAGGGCAGTACTGGGTGGTGAGAAACCCAGCTTTTTCATAAATCCAGACACATGGTCCATTTGGTGTGTCTGGGATTTTTGCATGTTTTCTTACATACAGTTTTAAAATGCTTTCAGACCCTGTGATTTGTTGCTGTTAGAAAAATGGGGTTTTTTTTGTCCTATTGTGAGCAGCACCTTCATAATCCCTCATCAAATTTATTTATGGTGAAAATATTCTCCCAGCAGTTGTTCTGACAAAACTGAATTTGCTAAACAAATTGAGAGAACAGATTTATCAGCTAAGCTTTGCATAAAACCACATGTGTGATCTGTAGCATACAAACCCTGTGGTTCACCCAGGAGCTGGTGTTGTCACACTCCCCGTGTTGTGTATGCTGGGTTTTTCAGCACCATCTTTCCAAGGTGATGCACCATGTGCAGGCCCATCAGGAGTGGCTCCCTGGTGCTCAAGGCCACCTTGTCTCACCCTAGGTACGAGTACCACTGGGCAGATGGCACCAACATCAAGAAGCCCATCAAGTGCTCTGCACCCAAGTACATCGATTACCTGATGACCTGGGTCCAGGACCAGCTGGATGATGAAACGCTCTTTCCTTCCAAAATAGGTGAGTGGGTAACTGCAGCTGAGCAGGGCACTCAGGTTACACCTGCACAGGGACACTCCAGGGGTGAAAGGTCTCCTCAGTGCTTGATGTGTGGGGCACGTTTGGGAGGTTACATTATCTGTCTGCACACCCTTATCCTTGAAGGTGTGTTGTAATGCATGAACTCTGACCCATCTGTTAGTGCTCCTAATAAAGACCTGTCACAGTTTGGGGTGCAGGAAGTATATCTGGTGTTTTATTCATTTTGTTTAGAAATAACATCAGAGGGTCTCAGACCCTTCTAACCAGTAACTGGCAGCTTTTTGTCACAGAAGGGATATCTGGTTGTCATGACAAACTTTCAGGCCTTATCTCCAAAGAAGCTGAATTGCAGCTTTGATCTTAAGTTGATTTATTTTTGCTTGGTTTTCTTGAAGTGAAGATAAAAAATAGATGTTTTAAAGAGGCTTTCTTCTGAAAAGCAGGAGGGAAATAATGACCAAGCAACAGTTTGGGAAAGATAACGGGGGGATCTTTTAGTTGCCTTAACTTTGTAAATAGTTTCTGCGGCTTTTGACACATTTTCATTGAGCTTCTTTAGACAAACTGTGCCTTCAGGGAGAGATTCAGAGGCCACTAAGCAGCTAAGTATGAACTTCCCGTGTGCTGCAGCAGGCAGAGGAGGAAATGCCATGTGCATGTGTGCAGGGCAGGCTGCAGCAGGAGCATGAGAACATTGATGGTGGGACCTGCAAGCTCTGGTGAGGTCCTGACTGGCCCCAGAGCATCCAGAGCCTCTGGCCTTCAGGCAGGACTTTGGGACAGGCTGCCAGAGAGCTAAGCTGACTGGGGAGACTGGTAGGTGAGGAGCAGCTAGGCAGGTTTCCTCTTTTCAGAGGGTTTATACAGATCTTTTTTTAGCCTGGGGAAGTGACAACTGAAGAGTTCATGGCTCCCAGCAGCCACCTGCCATTTTACAGCCAATTTCAGTAAAACCTGTGCAGTGACAAAGGTCTGCTGTTGGAACTGATTCCATCTGCCCTGGCCTTTAGTGGCTTTCACAGCAGACAAACATGGCAGTTGGAGAATAAGCCCTCTGTTTCCTTCTCCCCAGGCGTACCATTCCCAAAGAACTTCATGTCAGTGGCCAAGACAATTCTCAAGCGTCTGTTTAGAGTTTACGCCCACATCTACCACCAGCACTTCGACCCGGTGATCCAGCTGCAGGAGGAGGCACACCTTAACACTTCTTTCAAGCACTTTATATTCTTTGTTCAGGTAAGGACATGGCAAACAGTGTTCTCCCTTCCAAGCTACATTATCCCCCTTTCATTGTGCAGAAAAATCAGCATCTTCTTAGGTTCCCTTCCTTTAAGAGGGAGTAAAAGCTTCAGGCAGTGGAACACTTGGGGTCAGCGAGTGGCAGATGGGCAGGGGAGGATGCAGTGGCTGAGCCTGGGCTTGGGGGGCTGTGTACCAGATGAGCACTGGCTAAATGAGGCTTCTCACCTCAGCTGTACCCACAGAATTCTCTGTGTCTTTCTCCTCATCCCTGTTCCAGGAATTCAACCTTATTGATAGAAGAGAACTTGCACCACTTCAAGAACTGATTGAAAAACTCACCTCCAAGGACAGATAAAAGGAAGAGGACTTCTTGGAGTCACTTGTTTCTTTAAGCGAGCGTGTGGTATTTGTTTTTTGTTAATTGTTTTTCTTTTTTTAAAAAAACAAACCAACCCCCCTGTGCTGTTACCAGTGACAGCTGAGATCTACTTTTCTGTGCTTTTATTAGGGGAAATCTTTTCTCTGTTAGTGATATGTGGTAAATAGCTTTTTTTTTATTATTAATATTATTTTACTGTTGTTATTCATTGTGGAATTTCTAGCAGGTGCTGAGTGTTTATTAAGGAAACGTGCTTGGTTGGGGGATTGACTCTGCTGGTGGATGGGTTCTTGTGTTGTGTCAGTGGTAGCCCATTCTCATGAAGTCCCTGGAAGACTTGCTTACATTCTCTAAGTGCCTTGGCAGACTCACTTCTGAGGTGCAAAGCACATACAATACTGATCATTGCTGGAAACAGAAAATATGTACTAACACCCAGACACTTACTGAAACTTGTTTTAAAAATATATATCTATGCTTACACTAGGAAAAAAAAAAAAAGCCATAACTTGCTGAAATCAATGATCTCCAGCTTTTAATACAAATACTTGTCTTATTTTTTTAGAGATGAATATAGAATTTTTCAAAGCTAGATTCTTCTTAGGAAGAAAAGCAAAGTGCTCGCTAAAGCGAAACAGTGAAGGTGGTGTCAAAATTACACAGGCCTTGTGCTTAGCAAGCAGTTCCATGCCTGTGCTATGGCACTTGGCACAGTTGCTTTTATTTTCTTAGCAGGAGAGCATCAGTTGGGTCAGCCAGCTTGTTAAGTTCCCCTAGCAGTTGCCAAATGAACAGGTAGTTTGCACAAATACAATTAGGGAAAATATTCCCTAGTAAAAATTGCACTGGGATAGTAGTAATAATAATAAGGAAAACCTGGCTTGAAAAATAACTGCTGGAAAGGTGTTTTTAAGTTAGGAATGCAAAGCCTGGCTCTGAGGAAGGGCTCTGGTGGCCAGTGTTTGCTGTTAGAGGAAATGTGTCTTGGAGGGGAGATAATTCCTGGGGCTGCTTTGGAGTCTTGTTACTGTGATGTGTTCTCCCCTGTTTAAAACCACTGCCCATCTTGAGGGAGCTCCAGCTGTTGGGAAAAGCAGCAGGAGCAGGGGAGGGAGGCCAAGGTGAGCACATGGCGGAGAAGTTGAGCTTCTGTTTTGCACACCTCGGCTCGACCAAAACTGCTGAGTAAAGTTGGAGCTGGCATGCAGGAGCCTGCAGGAGAGGTGAGTGGCCATTGGCACGGGCAGCAGGGAAGAGCTGAGCACAGAAGTGATTCACTTGGGAGCTGCTGGGCCCCAGTGAGGGATCCTGATCTTCTGGCTCTTCCAGTGCCACCATCCGCACGACAGCAGCAGAGCCACCCATCTCCCAAATCCAACGTGCTCCGTTTGGACACAGAGCGAGCAAGGCAGGAGCTCCCAGGTGCTAAACAGGGGATGCCTCCCATTTCAGGGTGGCTCCTTGGTTTGGTGTCCTGTGCCAGCAAGCAGCAGAAAGGATGAAGGTGTAGAAATGAGGACTTGTGTGGACACGGCAGTGCAGTGGTTCATGTTCCTGGCGCGCTTGTGCCCTAGGAGGGCTTAGTTGTTGTTGTTGTTGTTGCAGTTTTTTTCTTTTGAACAGCCAGTTCTAGAAATCGAGAGGCATCTGCTGCAGTTCAGCCCATCAGAATTGGAATGTATCAAAATGAGTCCTAGGTGGATAGTGTGTTTTTTTAATTCAGTATCTGGCAGTAGAAAGTCTTTGACTGAATAGTTTCTAGGCACGTAATAAAAGCTTGGAGATCATGATTTGCCTGACAGCTGTATGAACACATCGTTTAATTCCACAACACTTGAAAATAACATCATTGAGGACGTGTTTGCAATGGTGGGGATTTAGGTCCCTGTGCTGTTTCTTTTTGCAGCTTTTCATTGTTGTTTGGCTTCTGAAAGCTGTGGGACCAGAAGTTGATGTGTGTTTACACTCTTGGAGTAAGGGCACATGGAAATGCCACTCAAAGGAACCTGGATCGAGTGAATGTGTTTATAAAATAGTGCATTTATGGGAGGAAAAGGGGGGGCCACCCCCTGCCCCTCCAAATAAACCCCAGAGAGGCAAACCCTGCTCTGCTCCAGGCCTCCACTTTGGACTTTGAGGGGTGAGGAGCGCTCGGGCACAAAACCTCCCAGCTTTGGTCACGGGGAGCAGAAAGAGCCAGCAGGGTTGAACCCAGGCTGTGCTTCCAGTGCTGCCTCAGGCCCTCCAGTCTGGTGGGGTCCCCAGTTCCTGTGCTTTGTGGTGCTCTGCTGCTCCCAGCACATTGCATCTTGTCGGGGCTTTGGGTGGTGGCTCCTCCCTGGAGCTGGGCAGGGGCGAAGGGCCGAGCCCAGGGAGCCAGCCAGGGGTGGATGGATATGGGATGTGTGTCCAAGTCTTTCCAGTCCCAGTCAGGGATACAAGTTACTCCAGCAAAGAGGAGCCAAGCCACCGCCTTCTGCTGCTGCAGGTGGCTGAGGGGACAAAAGAGGTTCTGAGGGGCAGGCAGCCCATCTGCAAGTATCCAGTTTCTTTTCCTGCTTACTATGCAATGTAGAGCTTTGAACTTCTGCTTTTCCGTGGAGATGGAGAGGAGCAGTGCCCTTACTCAGTCCTTGGGAACTGAGCCCTCTCCCAGTGTCCCTGACCCTCAGTAACCAGGTAAGGACACCTATTTGCTGCTATGGACTCAACTTACCTTTCAGATTGTTCCTTTCTATTTCTCACCCCTCTTCCTTTCTCCTGGGTCACCAGACACAGTTCTGCTATAAACACATCCTTATGGACAGCTGTGTTTTTCCTTGCTGCCCTCTCCTCCTCCTCTCCTGCCTGCCAGAGTGCTGTTCCTGTACATAACTCCCCTTTAGGCTGGATTAGTTGAGGAGCTGCAGCACCAGCAGAGATTCCTTGATTTTTTCCCCACTCAAGTATTCCCTTCTGCGCCAGATCTCGTTTCCTTCACTGCTGGTAGCAGTTGTCTCTTTTCCACCCCCTCACTCCTGAAACCACTGGCAGTTTTATGGATGCCCATCCTTTTTTCCTGGATATCTTCTCTTTTAACACGAGACTAACTTTGGTGATTTTCAGTGTTAAACCTCCTTCTTTCCCCGCTTTTCTTACGGTTTCCTCTTGCCAGGTTCAGTTTGCAGCCTAGGAAAATACCCAGTTACCTTATTTTGTCGGGAGAGCCGATTCCCCAGATTGTTCATAGAATATTGTATTTTTAGGGGAGATTAATTTTTTATAGCCACTGAACTATACTCATTATTTTTGTACGTTTGCAACTTGGGGACAATTTTTCCGAGCCGTGTCGCGGAGGGGACGTTTGTTGTCGTGGCTGTTGGACTGCTTGGGAATGCTGTGCTTGTGTGGTGCAGGGGCACATGCCCTGGGAGAGAGAGAAGGATGCAATAAAAAGGTTTCCATGAAAACCAACGAGGTTTGAGTAAAAATGAACAAGGCTTCAGTAAAAGGCCGTTTTTGAAGGTAAAAAAAAAGAGAGGTTAATTCCGAAAGCGACACTAACCTTTCCTCCTCCTTGAGAATCCTGAAACGTGGGACAAAACTCAGTGTAATGTGTAAAATGCAAGGAGAGAACCCTTACTGTGAGCTAACTGTGCCAATACCGCTTCAGTTTGTAGTCACTGATGGAGATTTCAGTTCTGAACAAAAACATCTTCTGATTCAAAAAGAATAAGTTGAATGTCTGAAAACCCGCACCGTGTTTATTTGAGAGTTGTAAATAATGTATACAGATGGTTGTATGTGATGGGGCAAAATATTTAAATCTTAGGGTTTTTTTTTTTTCAATAAGAAACTGAAGGCTGTTTATAAGAGAAAATAAATAGCTATGTTTGACCATGACTGTCTTTATTTCCTTCTTGGACTTGCTCCTCAAGAGTCTCCTCCTTGTAAATAGATTTTTCCCCTCCCCTCTGTATTGGACACGTGATTAGGACAGACCCAAGGGTGCTGTTGGCTGGCTGGTGCTACAGGAGGTGCAGCAGACTCCACTTTTGGCCCTGCTCAGCAGCACAGGGCCATAACTGCCTCACTGCTGGTGCCCATCCCCTTTGGCTCAGGATTTTTTCCCCATTTACCTCGGTTCTCCTTGGGTTCAGTGTCTCTTTGGGAGGTTTTAGGCTTTGATTAAATCCCACATTGGTTTGGTTTGGAAGGGACCTTAGAGCCCATCCCATTCCAGCCCCTGCCATGTGCAGGGATGTAGGGGGATAGACTATATGTAAATAAAGGTAGTATAGAAAGTAATCTTATCCCCTAAATGGTTGCAGCTGGGTTAATTATTAAAGATTAGGAGCAGGCCTGACTTAACAGGCCGCAGCTGTAGCCAATAAGAAGAGTGTTATAAAATGAGTGGGTTGGTTGGTTGAGGGGAACTGGAGTCAGTTGGTTGCTCTGAGGACAAAGAAGAGTCAGTACTTAGAGGAGCTGCCTACAAGAAGCATGAATGAGGTACCAAACTCTAGCAATGTGGAACCCTTGCACTGTAATGACAATAGATTTCTTGCAATATAATGATAACAAAGGGACAGCTCCCACTATCCCAGGCTGCTCCAGGCCCTGTCCAGCCTGGCCTTTGGCACTTCCAGGGATCCAGGGGCAGCCACAGCTGCTCTGGGCACCCTGTGCCAGGGCCTGCCTTCCTGAAGTAAAGAATTCCAGTCTGAAGCAAAGAACTCCTTCCTGAAGTTGGCTATGTCTTCCCAATGAAGTAACGGTAACAGCCCTCTAAGTTCAAGTGCTGGCCATCTCCTTAGAGCCAGCTCTCGTGCCAGTGCCAGGCCATTCCCGGAGGGGTTTTGAAGGCATTCAGTGACCGGGGGGTGCCTTTGTCCCCTTGTCCCGTTCCCTTTGTCCCCCAGCGCTAGCAGCGGGAGCAACTCCTGGCGCCATCGATGCGCTCTGCGCTCCGCTGCGGGCGCGGGCCGGTGACGTCAGCGGCAGCCCCGGCCAAATTTGAAGGCGGCGCGCGCCAAATTTGAAGGCGGCGCGCGCGGGTCCGCGTCCGGGTCTCGCGCCCCCTCAGGCGCCCCCTGAGGCCGCCATGGCCACCCCGCCCAAGCGCGGCAGGCCCGACGGCCGCATCAAGAAGGTCGCCGTGGAGGGCAACATCGGTGAGTCCGGCGCCTCCCGCCTGCGCGGGAGAAGGGGAGTTGGCGAGGGCTGGAGGGAGAGGCGGCTTCCGCGGCGCTCGGTGCTTTCGGCCGTATCCGGGAGAGGCACAGCTCTGAGGACTCTTCACCCCTGCCTGCCTCCTTCCTGTCTTTTTTCTTTTCTTTCATCCCTTCCATCCCTCATTCCCCTCTTTGCCCTTTTCCCACTTTTCCCCCTTTTCCCCCTTTCCCTTGTGTAAGGGCCCCTTCCACTACGGTAGAGCGGGGCAACAGGGATGCTTCCACACGGTTTTCCAGGCTGTTTCCCTCCGCAAAAGGCTTTTAATCAGGTCAGGAGGCATAAAAAGCCAATTCATAATGTCAGAGGCTTTACCCTGACACTGTAAAAATTGTGAGATTTGGGAGAGAAAAAAAAAAAAAGCTTTCTAATAGAGTTTTCAACTGATTCACCTGTTTGGTGTGGAAGTCCGGGATAAGCTTTCCCCACGTCTTTCCCGTTTGTGGTGTAAAGCACCCAGAATCACGGAATTTCCCGAGCTGGGAGGGCTCCGTAAGGATCTCTGAATCCTGCTCCTGGGCCTGCACCGCACACCTCAAAGTATCATCAGGTGCCTCTTGTCAGACCCGTTTAAATTCAGCGAAAGAAAAACCCTGTTGCTCCATTGACTGGTCTGCCTCATGGTGGGTGTGGGAGAGTGGTTTAAGGAGGTGCAAGGCAGAGTTGAACACTAGTTAAATAACACTGCTGTGGGTGGTTTCTCACTGAAGTTGTTCCTGGATACTTCTCCTACAGCTGCAGGGAAATCCACCTTTGTGAACATTCTGAAACAAGCCAATGAGGAGTGGGAAGTGGTTCCCGAGCCTGTAGCTAGATGGTGCAATGTCCAGCAAAGCTCTGGAGACAACTGTGAGGTAAAAGAGGGGGAAAAAAAAAAGTCAAACGTATCTCTGATTTCAGCACACCAGCGTGTCCAACGGAGTGGGTGTTATTCAGACTCTGTGTGATAGCAACACTTTTGCTGATTGCTTTCACAAGGTGTGAGTTCCTCTTGGATGTAATATCTGAAAGTGGTAGCTCCTGCTCACTTGGTGTTAAGGTGGGATTTTTTTTTACTGCAATTCCATTGGCAATCCAGCTGCTATTTCCTGTGCAGGTGGCTTTTGAGGGAATGGAGATCTTGGTTAGACCTGGCAAAGAGCAGGGTGCATTTTGGTGAGCTCGGTGTGAAACTGACCGGGCACACGTTGCTCCCGCCTGCTCCCCAGCTGCGTTTCCCAGGATCAGGCAGCAGTGTGTTTGTTTTCCCCTGGGCCCAGGAGCTGAGCACGTCGCAGCGGAGCGGTGGGAACGTGCTGCGCATGATGTACGAGAAGCCGGAGCGCTGGGCCTTCACCTTCCAGACGTACGCGTGCCTCAGCAGGATCCGGGCTCAGCTCAGCGCCCTGGACCGCAAGCCTGGCAGCGCCCAGAACCCCGTGGTGTTCTTTGAGCGCTCCGTCTACAGTGACAGGTACGTGGGGCTGCAGCCCTCTAGGGGAAATTCTCCCAAGTCAAATCCCTTCCCAAAGTTGGAAGGGAGCTCTGCAGTCCAAACCCCCAACCAAGACAGGGTCTCCCTGAGCAGGTGGCAGAGGAGCGCATCCATGTGCTTGAAATGCTTCCAGAGGGAGACTCGGTGACCTCCTTAAGCAGCTGTGCTGCTGCTTGGCCACCCTCATTCCTCATGTTGAGGTGGAATTCCTCATGCTTTAATTTATGGCCAACAGGAAAATGTCTAAATAAAATGCCCCATCCCGTGTTTCTGGATTCAGAAGGTGAAACCTGATAACTGAATCCCATCCCATAGTCCTTAGGTGCTTCCCCTGTTGTAATATATTGCAAAAATTAGTGTGTTTTAATTTATTGTGGAAAAATCATTTGGTGTACAAACCAGCTGTGTTCTGTGGGTTATTCCTGCAAATGTTGGTGGTCTTCATGCACACAGCTCCAGGAGGACAATACCAGCTGTTTATTCCACTCCAGGGGATCCTCAGAGATGCTGCAGTGTCACCACTCAGCTTCTTCTCTAGTTACTGTATTTGAGGCAAACCAAGGAATTCCTGTGTCTGAGGAAATTTTGTTTCCATCTCTTCAATGTCCACAGGTACATCTTTGCTGCTAATTTGTACGAGTCTGACTGCATGAACGAGACCGAGTGGACAATTTACCAGGACTGGCACGACTGGGTGAACAAACAGTTTGGCTCGAGGCTGGCGCTGGATGGGATCATTTATCTCCGAGCCACTCCTGAGGTGAGGGGTATGAATGTGACAGCACCAAAACCAACTCTGTGTTCTGGGCCTTGCCTCTCATGGGTAGAGCTCAGCTCAGGCTGTGCTTTGCCCCTGGAGGCTTCAGTGCTTGAGCTGTGACTAGGTCTGGAAGTACTTAAAAAAAGGTTCTTTCAAATGTAGACTGTGTGTATTAAAGTCAGCTGTGATGGTAATGATCTTCTCATTTTAAAAACAGAATAAATGAGAACAGTAAACCAGAAAATACCGCTGGAATAAAGCAAGCGGCTCCAGGAAAGTACAAAATCCCTGTAGGAATAGCTGTTACATCGGGATTATAGCTGTACAGGGAATGGATACAATAGTTTCCAGTGATGGTAGAGCTGATGTGGGGGTGCTCTGTGAAGCCCCTACACCTGGGGAGCTGGAGCTAAGCCAGGTGAAAGCACACCCTGTGTGCGAGGCCTTATGACCCTGCTTTGATCTTGGGCCATCTACTATTTGTTTAAAAGGACAGAACAGAATACCTCCTTTGAGTGTAAGATTAGCTTGACCAAGAGAAAAAAATGAGGTTAAAAGAGCTCTAATGAACTTTCAGATCACTTTGATATTTCCTTGTTTCCAGCTTCAATGCCTTCAGTTTTGTTATGGTTGTAAAAAACTGGAATGTAACACACTGGAGTAACTCTGAGGGCTTTTTGGTTTTGTATTTAAGAAAAGAATGTATATTTAAATTACAAAGTACAACACTTAACAGTTTTGGCTTGTTGAGGCTCTAGGTGCGCTCAGGATGGGAACAAATTATTTTAAACATTTGGTTATTTTTAATTTGGATATTTCTGTGCTCTTTGCATGCAATACAGCAATTTATTTATTTTTATTTGCTAACTTTTGCCTCTAGAAATGCTTGAATAGGATTTACTTGCGTGGAAGAGATGAAGAACAAGAAATCCCTATTGAATATCTGGAGAAGCTTCACTACAAGCATGAAAGTTGGCTCCAGCACAGGACACTGCGGTAGGGTTTGCTAAGGAGTTCCTTGAGGATGGGTAAATCTTTGTAAGGGTATTCTGTGGGGCTTTTTCTACCAGTGAAACTTCAGCTTCTCTTATGATATGTAAATCTGAACTGCAGGCACATTTCTATCAGTGTTTCCTTAGGAGTAGTGTCTTTCCAGCACGTTCATGATTACAGCATGCTCAAGTTCTCTTCACGCAGAGCTCTGAGCAGCAGAGGCTCCAGCTGAGCTGGCTGTAACACACACAGTGCTGTTATTCCATTAGGTGCTGGGGGAGCACAATGTCTGTGAATCACTGGTGTATCCCAGGAGCCATGCTGTAAATTCAGAATTCCTGGCTGCAATTTATAGATGCAGTTCTTCTTGGGGGATTCTTAACAATAAAAATGCTGACAGGAATTTGACTGCTCTCTGCTTTATTTCCAGCTGTTAATATTTTCTTTGTTCCTCTCCCAATACAGAACAGATTTTGACTATCTACAGGAAATTCCAATTTTAACGCTCGATGTTAACGAAGACTTCAAAGGCAAAAAGGACGAATATGATGACATGATCGAAAAGGTAAAATTTCACAAGCAGCACAAACTCATGATTCACGTTGCTCTAGAAATACACTATACGCTCTTATCATCCTTGTAAAATATCTAAGTCACACAGTTCCACTCAGGTAAGGAAGAGCTTAACAGCCTATGGCAATGCATATTTTAAAGCTAGGACAAACCTTTATCATTTAACTGCTCAGGTGTTCCGTACTTGAATCCCAGTGGGAGTAAAGCAAGGACAACTTCACTTTGATCTGGGTAGCTGCAATGCTTACAGACCTCAGCAGTGGTTTGCACATGTTTTTCCATTCTTCAGAAATTGTGTTCCTTCACAAGAAAAGCAGCTTTGTCCTTTGATCTCCGTTGATCCACCCAGGAGTGGAAGTGTTCACCTGATTAAAACCAGTCTTCCTGGTTGAGCTTGTTAATCGATGGAATGACCAGAGATGGCAGCTGTGGAGGGAGCCTGCTTTCCATCTGCACAAGATGAGATAAGGCTCAGCTCGGGCAACTTAGTACGTATTTTGCAGGAGTTTTCTCTGGGGTAGCCATCAGGTTATCTGGCAACAGCCTATGCCCTGTGTTGGCCCTATTTTTTGGCATTTCCTAAATGGAGCCAGGGAAGAGGTACACTTGATGAGGCTGGGTACATTGGGCTTTGGTGTGTGCTGTGTGGGGACACCTTTGTGTTCCTTCTTCTTCCCTCTGTTGTGATGCTCATCCTAAAACTGTGCCTGGTGTGTAAATCCTGACAGGGTTTTTCATGCAGGATTACTGCTGCTACTCTCTGAAGCAGAGCTTGGCTTTCTTGTGATGCCTTTCAAGTTAGTCTTGGCACAGTTATGTGTTCCCTTCTCTACAGGAAGGGATTTGACCTCTTCTTTTTTTCCCCACCTCTTTGAGCCCTGACCTGGGAAGGGAAGGGTCACAGTCGGAGAGTGTGATCCAAGATCTGTTTCCATTTCACATCAAGAATTTGGACAGAATATTTACAGATGGGCTTTGTGTAGGAGAGCCTTTGCCAAAAGAATAGCATCATGTCCTCTAGAAAAGGGTTCTTTTTGTGGAGTAGCCTGGCTTGAGTGGGCAGAGGAAAATGCTCCCTTTTCAGACTGTATCACAGCCTAGTTCCTGGGATGTTCCTGAAACTTAAAGGCAGGAGTTGTGAGCTTGGCATTGATCTCCAGTATTGGATTTTCTCCAAGCAGCGTGGTTTAGGTAGGTATTGCTTCATTATTTCTTTGCCAGGCTTAGGTTCCAGGTGCCCATGGTTGTTCAGCAGTGTTAAATTCAGCTGGTGTGCAGGCAGTGGGTGTGACTCCATGGTTTCCAAATGACAGCTCTTTTGAGGTGGCCATTATCCTCCTCCTGTCTGGATGACACCTGCTTGTAATGCAGTCCTTTGGGACAAAGGGCTCTAGTTCAGGAGTGCAGGAGGGGTGAGCATCATCCCATCATCCCTGCATCTGCTAAATTACAAGGTACCATGTCTGGAAATGGTCTTGGTGGACAGGTAATGGCATGGCTGAGCCAGAGCTGCTTTTTCCCTGTTTCTTTAGGTTGCAGCAAAGCATAAAGCAGAGGAGAGGTAAATACACTTGCTACCTATTTCTGTTGATAAACACTTAGTGTGATTGACAATATTTGTTTCTCTTTGCAGGTCAAGGAATTTTTGAGCACGTTGTAATCCACTTTGAAGTGCAGACAGAGTCAAACCATTCCAAACTTCTGTGTGATTCCAAGTGCAGCTTCTTCCTTCTTTTATAGGAGGCCTCTGGAGAGGCAAGACTCAGTCCTGGTGATTTGGTTGTGAGGAACAAATAAACTTTGGGAATAGGGGAATTATTAAATAAATGGTACGTCTGTTCAGTATTATGTGAAGTGACATGCACAGATTCTGAAGAGACAAGGATTCTGAGCATTGCCAAAAGCTGTGCCAGTTTTTGATCAGACCAATGAGTTCTAGAGTATTTTGTAGGTTTTTAAAATTTATTTTGTGCCCAACTGCAGTTCAATTTTGAAGAAGGTAGCTGGTTTTTAGATCTCTTCATTGTTTTTTAGCTGCATGGATTTGTAATGGATGTTTTCTTGTTCCCAGGAAGTAAAAGGTAAAAACCATTTTTGCTGCTGAGGGCATTTTATGATAACCTAAAATTTTATGGTTTAAGGTACACAAAAATGTTTTCTGATACTTTTCATAGAAGAAGTTCTTCGTAGAATACACTGAATTAAAGCCAAATGTGACTGAAATTCCCTATATAGCAAATGAATTTTTATACCTACTTCTGATATGCACTGCAAACTAGTATATTTGAGGCTTTTTGTTTTACCAATTTTTATTAGCTTTTCCAAAAAGAGTGCTGTGGGTGTTGCTGGTCAGTCCTTTTCTCCTGGAGAGGAATATGTTTGCTTGCTAGGCACTGCGCTGGGCAGAAGGGCATTTTGCAAATGGCCTCCATCTGTAAATGACGTGTTGCTGAACCATCCCATAATCGCATTAGGGATGTGAGAGGTGGCTTCCTGCCTTTGTTCTAGCTGTTCCATGTGTTCACTGAGCCTTCTGGGTGCTTATCCCAGATCCTGCACTGTTGGAAGTAGGTTTTTCAGTCTCACCTGCTTGGAGTAAGGCGTGGAGACCTGTGTGAAGTAGCTGCTGCCTGAGCCTCTTGTTCCAGCTGCAGAAAACAAACTCCAGGTTGCCCATCTCAAGTGCTGGGTTTTGTGAGCTGCCTTGTTCTGCCTTGAACACTTCTGAGTGAACATTCGGCATTTGAAGGCAAAATTTTATTGTAAAGCTTTTTATTGTCTACCGTGGTGCTTCTGCTACCTGCTTGCTGGAGATGAGATTTGTTCCTTTAGTGCTGGAGTTGTGCTGGTATTCCCTAATCATTGGCTGAAAAATAAAAGTGGTTGGAAAGACTTTTTAGTGCTTAATAGCATTGGCTTGTGTCTCACAAAAGAAGTAATACTGTGGATTGCTCATTTGTAATACTGGTACAATAGGTGTATTTGGTGTAAAAAAGTTCTCTAAGATTTCTAAGAAACTGACTTCACTTTTTTTTTTTCACATGTGGGAAACAAACTTATGGGACAGAGACACGGGATTACATAAAGGTGCATCGAGTGTGTGACAGTGCTCAGTACAAGAGCATTGTGTAATATTTATGTTGTATGGAAACTAGAAGTAGTCTGGCAGAAAATCTTGAGCAGGACTTCCAAGGTTGCCCAGTAAAAGGAAAGATTTTGAGATCTTTGCTCCAGAAAGGAAGTGAGGTGGAATGGATGAAGATTCAGTTCAGATTTACTTGAAACACATAGTACAAGCTTTTAAAGCATTCTTGGCAAGAGTCTGAACAGTAACAACTTATTTTGACTAACAGTGCAATTATTTCTACAGTTTCAGCTGTCAGAATTGTGGATTTAATTACAGGAATTGGAATGACAGTGCTCGTTGTGAGGAAGTAAACATGTCTGAATTCTAATAAAGACTTCTTTTGAAACCCATCACAGAGAGCACACAGAAATTCTGTGGCAGGTTATCTGCAGCCCGTTCCAGAAAGCTTTACAAAATCTCTGCCTGCCAAGTTTGGGTTGGAAGGAGCAAAGTCATGACCAATTATAAGAATGTTTTTAATTGCTGCGGAGAAAAAACAATACCAAACCCCAAACACACACCCCACTGGTCCCCCAGCTCCTGGGGGATCTGCAAGTGGCTGGCCTGAAGCACACGAAGCTGCAATTATTTGTATGTAGGACAGACAGCAGCAGAGATGGCCTGAGACTGGTCTGCCTGTGCCTCGGCTTAGACCTCAGCTCCAGCAGTGCCTCAGCCTTCAGAACCTGTCAGTATTTCCTTTGCTTGCATCTATTCCCAGGCTACCACAAACCAGGATTGTTGTGTTGGCTTTTGCCTCTTAGAGATGCGAAAAGTTTCTGAACTGGTGTCTGCTGTTTGGTGAGGATTGTTTTTCAGCCTTTGAGTATTGTGTCCCTTTCTCTTCCCTTGGATAAGAGATACTCTGATGGAATTGCCTAGGAATGTTTGCTTGTTTTAATCAAGATCAGGAAACAAAATCGGGATGCTGTTTTTTTTCCAGTTTGTAAACAGATTGAAGTACTGATTGGTAGGGTTTGAATTGTGATGCAAGTACCTGTGTGAGTAATAGTCTGAATATTGCCTCATTTTATTCTCAGTCCTTGTGGCTGTTTTCTATATAGTGGATTTTAAGTTCTCTTCTAAGTTTACTTAAGTTCATATTCTCATCTCTAGATGCTTCTTAAAACAGCTACCAGTTTTGTAGGTAGAACCTAATTTTCTATAATTTGGTGCCAGTTACTTATTAGTACTGTTTTCTGTTTATTTAAGCAGACTTCATAATAATGGAATTGTGTATAAATATGGTAAGTATTGAATTGGTTTTGTTCTTTTTCTAGTAATTAGATCTTCAGGAATCTCTTTGTGAAATAAAAATGACCTAGGAGAAACTGATTGTGAACTGTTATGCCTAGCCCAGAGAAGTCTGTATGTTTGCAGCAGTAATGAGGTGTATCTTAGGAAAACACAGTGTGCAAGTGCTCTTGCCAAGAGGTTTCAGCATCACCAAGTGTATGGGCCACCAGGTGGTTTTTTCCAGCTCCCGTTTAGACTCTCTGCGTGACTGTGAGTAAATAAATCACTCTTAGCTTCACTCTTTTTGTCTTTAAAATATTGATACCTCCCCACACCTTCAGGAGCCTGGGAGAAGGCATGTGTTAAAATGGATGTGCTGTTTTGTAGGTCTGAAGTGTGCTATTAAATAATGGAAGGCAGCGCTGGTTTTAGGTTTTGCTCTGTGATGTTCTGATGCCGTTGGCCCAGATTCATGGCCAATGGAAGTTATTTATTTACTTTAAAAGATACTAAAAGCTGTTGGTGCAACGTTAGCTGTGTTAGTTCACCTAGGAAAGAAAGCTGTAACTGTTAGTGAGGAAAGGAATCTTAGGAGAAGTTTGGTTTTGAAATACAAACTGATGGCAAAAGTGTGCTGCAGTCCCTGTAGGCTAGTGATAAAGGGGAGAAATCCATGCAGGAATCTGCCACTGGAGGTCATTGTGTCTCAGTCCCTGGGCTGGCTGTAAGAGGAGCATTGGGCTTTAACGGTGAATGGCTGTGGAAAAGGTGAAGAAGGAAGAGGTCACAGTCCCTCACTCGGCCAGAGGATAAGTAGTGCATGGAGTGAGATCAATCTTGCTCTCTAGCAGGAGGGAGTGGAGTAGAGCAAACCCTGCTGGATTAAGTGAATGACTAGAAAAGGCTGAGCTAATGGCAGGGGTTTGGTCACCAGAAGGCCTTCCGTGCAGCCACCAGCTGTTGATGTGCTGGGAGTGAACATTAGCACATGGATAACGCTACTCCCACAGGGTCTGAGCCATGGCAGCCTTCAGGCCTGAGCTCTCACCCGCACTCAGCCCCCAGCAGGTCTGATACTGGCAGCCTGCTGCCAAGTAAAACACCTAGCAGCTCTGCTAACTGAGCCTATGCACAGTGCTTACTGTGCCAAAGCAACCTGAACTGGGGGTGCATCTCCAGAATGCCAATTGAAATCCAGTAGTGACAAGGAGTGTGGATTCCACACTGAGAGTAAGCAGTGCAGGGATTTATTTTACCTTAGTTGGGTAAATGGAATGCTCAGAGCCCAAACTGGAGGCTCTTGTGTGCAGGTGACTTTTTTTCTTGGGTCTGAATTTCAGTCCATGGGTACAGAGAATATGAGAGCAGTGTAAATAAGATTGAGGCTGAATGAGATTGCAGGCTATTGCTCATTTCTTGGATTTCTGCTGACTGCTCTTCACAATGTCCTGGGCAGGCTGGACATGCCATATATGATCTCCAGGAAGTCAAGGTTGTCCAGCTTGCACCATGGATGTTTGCTGGCTCGTAGTACTGCCTGGCTTGGAAAAAAGCTGTTGGTTTCTGGGAGTTATTTACAAAATATTGCCACTGCAGGTCTTTCAGAGGACATCCTGTGCTTTCTCCTGTCCTGTATTTTGTGCTTTTCTTTCCAATTTCCAAGTTTTTGTGACTTGTCTTTTAATAACTGCTAGAAACATGATCTCATACAAGTTGTAACAGACAAGTTAAAGCCAGTGTTGCAGCATTTGACTCGGACACAGCCTTCTTGAGCGTGTGGCTTCTGCCCTGCTTCACTTGGCTGTCTTAGGTCTTCCAGTCCTTCTCTGAGTAATTCTGCTGAGTTAACCCATCTGCTTGCCAGGGCTTTTCCTACCTCCTCCTGGTTTCAGCACCAGCTATGGATGTGTGCTGACTGTGTGCTCTTTTCTCATTGTTCCCTTCAGATTTGCCTCTGCTGCTTTGCTGAAGCCATAGCTGTTCTCTGCTGAGCCTCCACTGCACCTTTGGTGTTGTCCTTGCTGCGACTCATGGCCTTTACCCCAAGCCCTCAGCCCAGCACAGTGGCCTCAGGTCATTGACTGCCTTGTTGGTCAGTCACCTGTGTCCTGCCTGTGCTTTGCCTCGTGAGGAGAGCACCCGCAGTCACAAAGAGCAGGACTTGGCTTTTTAGGTCTCATTGCCGATCTGCAGTGGTGCTGCTTTCCTGAGGGTTTCCTGCAATGGTCCAGTGTAGTTGTGTAGGTGCTCCAGGTGTGCTTGTCCTTGCCAAAGTTTCTTTGCTGTCTCTGCTGTGTGTTGTCTAGGGAGTGGGCTCGTGTCAACTGACTGAAGAGCTTTTTCCAGTGGGGGTTTTGGTGCAGCTCGTGCTGCTTTAACCAGTCTGGTTCAGGAATATAGCTCTGTTCTGTGGAACTGAGCAGTCTGAGCTGCTGAAGAGTGAAGGGAGATTCCCTGAGGCTGGGAGCCATCAGGCACTCCATTGTCAGCGTTCCTCGTGCTGTTGTACATGCACTTACACTCAGGTTTTTATGGCTAATGAGTGCTCCTGCTATTCTTAGATCTTCAGCTGTGGAGAACAGATTCATCTCACAGTTCAGCTCTTTCCTGCTGAAGTTTACTCTTCCCCTTTGACATAACCACAGCTTGTGCACAGGACAAGCCTTTTCCTGGAAGGACAGTGTAACAGTGGTTGTTCCTCTGCTGGTGGCTTCCCAGCCTGTTCAGCATTTTAGGATAGGTAGCACTGAGCTTTGGGGATGCTATGGCATGGTACACTCTCAGAAGGAATTCTTACTGTGTTTGCCAAGTGTCACGGCGGTCCTGCATGCTTTAACTCCTGTGATACACACTTGCTGTTACTTAGGTATGTAAATAATGGCCTTTGTTGAGATCTCTTAGTGACTTAGACTTAGCTTGTGCCTGCAGTGGGACTGATGGAATTTGTCCATGCCGGAGATGAGTCACTAGCTCTTCCTGTCTGAAAATTTCCTTTTGTCCCAAGGTTGCTCACCCATGATACACTCAAAGTGATAATGCATCTGCATTTTATGTTTTATTGACTGTCTGCACTTGCCAGTTGCCCTCAGATGAGGACACCTCCAGCATCTGGTTGCACTGTTGGCTTTAAAGACTGCTGTTAGCATTGCTTCTGGGATCGCTGGTACAGTCCAGCTGGGATCATATTGGCAGGAGGTCAGAAAGCACTGCTGGAAATGTAGCAATTGTGTTTGCTTGTTGTGCAGCACAGGCTGAAGATCTCTGGATCTTTCAAAGCCCTTCTGTGGAACCCTCCCTTTTGCCACTTTTGTAATGAATTTTCTGTCTCTGCATTTGCTGTGCTGCCTTTGAGGTGTTTTTGTTTTTCTCATCTCCTCTGCTTGTCTCTCGTGCTGGAATATAAGGCTGTTCTCCTTCCTGGTCTGTCAGCCGCTGCCCACGGACTGAGCCTTTGCGTTTCATTTCCCTACACTGGCACCTGTGTTGGATGGGGATACCTGCACGGTGCTGTCATTTCACCTTCCCAGCTCTGAGCCTGGATATTTAGGCTAAAGTACTGGCTGTTTCCATTCTGATCCTTGTCTCGGGTAACTGTAGTTGCTTCAGGTCCTGGAAGACATTTGTGTAGGGGATTAGATCTGTCCCACGACATTTCCTGCTGGCTGGAATAGGATGTCCCTTGAATAATCTTTTCTTTCAGTAGGAAGCACTTTAAGTCTTGAAATTCAATGAAGACCCTAGAATTCTCGGCCTCTTTGTGTAAGTACTGATTTCCACTTCTGCTCCTTGGTTTCAGGATGTTTTGTTTGGGGACTTTTGTTTGTTTTTTTTGGCAGTACAACACCCAAAACCTTTCAGTGCCCTGTCTGATCTGGTTAAAAAATTACAGTATATAGTTTGGTTTAAGTTTTTGTTATTACGGGGGGTTTACTTTTAAGGGGACTGTGGTCTGTTTGTAAAAATGAACTTTAATCTGAAATAATACCCAAACTGTCAGTAATTGTGAGTCCTTGGTTCCAGTGGTGACTGCCTGACAGTGTGAAGTCATGGACATGTTGTTGTTGTGACCATGAGTCACAGCAGCACCTGTACTGCTGATAGCAAGGTGTGCCTTGAGAGCTGGGCTGTATTTTTAACCCTTTAGCTGCTGTGGAAGTGGCTGGGGAGGATGGCAGGAGCTAGACGGAAATTGTCAGTTGCTGTTTTTTAAAGAGCAGAGGTTGAGATAGATGTTAAGGGAAATAGACTTCTCAATGAGACAGATGTTGGATGGGGAGATGCTCATATGGTAGAGCTGATTCTCTTCTGATATGGCTTATACAGTTTTACTCATCTGGCAGGATATGAGAATGAGATGCCTTGGACTGGATCTTTGGCTCATGTTCATTACTGAAGCTTCATTTTCAAAGTAGCTCCACAGAAATCAAACCAAGAAAACAGATCACAGAGATGGGGGAGCTTTGAGTCCTTACAGGAAACAGTGCACCTGTAATCTGGGGTGAGGCTGAGGTACTTGCAGGGTGGCGTTGAGGTAGGCTCTTTCTAAATAGAATCCATGAAGATCTGTTGTGCACAATCCATTTGGGAAAGAAGGCTGGGGTGGCTTGGACACACGGGCTGGGGCTGGCAGGGCTGTGCTCCAGCAGGGTCACAAACACTGGTTCTGCTCCTGCAGCAGTGTGTGCTGGGCCCATTGCTGTCATCCAACAGCAGCATTGCATCAGTGCTCCTGCTTTGCACAGTGACCACAGGAGACTCCCATCCACAGCATGGGGTTTTTTGGTCCCTCAGTGGTCAAAATGAGGGTTCTCAGCTTTTTTTAGAGGCCCAGATTAACTGTCAAATTTGAAACTTGTGAGCTGCTAATTCTTAGTGTTGCACTAGACCGCTTTTACAGGAGTGAGATGATTTTACGGAACTGATGTCAGCTTTCTGAGAGCTTTCTCTGTTAGCTTTTGCAAATCCTTTAAGCCTTGAAGTTAGCTTGGATGGAAGTCTTGCTTTGAACTGCAGTGTGTCTCTCACTGGAATGCCCGAGTGAGGGGTGGGAGCAGGCAGTGACCTGAATACAGCAGAGTACGTCACATAACGTGCTGAGGGAATGAGGTGAGCAGGGACTGGACCAAGCAGGTTTATAGACGTTAGGAGTGAATTGATTGATGGAATTTTACTTCCAGGTTTGGAAGTACAATGCTGAAAGGTCTGCTCAGCAGTGAGGGGTTTTTGTTGTTTCTAAAGGAGGGAAGGATAAAAACGGACCTGTTTTTCTGTAGCTGACAATTATACTGAGAGGTGGGAAATGTCACCTAAAGACAAGCCTGAAGAGCTGTTGCAATGTGTGGAGTTTCCCAGCTGTATCTGATGGAAGGGAAGAGGGACAGAGTGGAGGTTAGGAATGTTCCGTGCTGCTAACCTGTTACCTTGAGTGATTGCCAAAGCTTCAGCACTCAGAGAGCAGGTGGGTGCTGAGTTCCTGCCTTGCCAGTGACACAACAAAACCTCTGTGCTTGCTTCTGCTTGCTGGACTTGTAAGGAAGCAACAGTGGCAGAACAAAGGCAAGGGTAAGTCCCTCAAGGAATTTTTATGTTGTTGCTTTTCTCTCTAGAAGGTCTGGATGTCCCAGCCACCTCCCAAGGGAGGTGTTTGGTGTTTGTTTTGCTGTGCATAGATGACAGCTGATGGGGCTGAGGAGGCTTACTGTGAGCCTACTGTGGTGATGAATTCAGTCATACTCTGCCACATCAGCTCCCTGTCTAGACCCAGGGCAGTGCTGCCACTCGAGGGTCGTGTGTGTAGGAAAAGCTCCACTGGTGCTTGTGGGGTCAGGCCTTTACATCCCCACAGAGCCAGTGAATAAGAACTGCTTAGATCCCTGAAGGGGATCTTAGATCCCTGAAAGGGATCTGCTGATGGTTTTTCTCTGCCAAGTCAACAGGTTAACGACTAAATAAGGCCATTACAAACTTGGCAGCCTCTTTTGTCTTCTGTCTTCTGTTGGTATGGTTGCTTTAGTTAAAAAGCTCTTTCTGTCAGTGCAGGTTTTGCCTGGAAAAGCTGGAATAATTTCTTGCAGCAAGAGTTAGTTTTCAGCAGGAAAGGCTGTGCTCACCCTACAAGCCCTTTGCTGGCATCAGACAAGGTGGAGGTGTGCTGAGCTCATGGCGCAGGCTTGCCCCCAGAGCAAGGTCTGGGGACAGCTATTTATTTGAACTGGGGCTTAGCTAAGCACATGTTGTAAGAGAATGAAGGTTTGTTGTTTTCTTTTCCCCCTGGCACACAGTGTATTGTCAAGGAGGAACCCACCAAGTTAGCCTGTGGTTTTTATGTTTGTTTTCTTAATAGCATCTCCCAGTCAGGAGAACATGCTGAGAAAGGACTTGGGAGAGAGCCATCAGTCCCAAACCTGATGGTGTTTTTGAGGCTCTCATCTCTGTTTCATGCCCTAAATGTGGTGGGGTGAGAGGGAAAGTGATGTCTAATCCAGCTAAACAAACCTGACTCCAAACTTGGGTTTGTTTGCTTGAAATTAAGATATGCAGATGAGCACTCTGTCAATGTTTAATGAAAGGGGTTAGGGTCGTGGCTTCCTCTGACACACATAAATTTGAAATACTTGCGTTTTCCTTTGGATACGAGTTGTGTGGTTTTTCTCTTCCTTTTTCCCGTCTTGGTAACTGAATTCTGCTGGCTTGGAGCCCAAGTACATTCAGTTTTTACAAGTCACTGATGGGAGATGGAGAAAGGAGATGTTTAAGGTACCATTCAGCTGCTCAAAAAAAGTGTGTGTCTAAAGTTCTTTTCTGTGAGAAAGTTGATTTCACCCTGCAGGCAGGTTCTGCTTGGCAGGAAGGAGCATCAAGGAAACTTTTACTGCTTTGGAAGAAAAAAACTAGGAATGTAAAACCAGCATTGTTGGGATAGTAAGATGAAAAATATACTGCAAATATAAATAACATGGAGAGAAACAGCCTCTGTGGAGTTGGCATTGCTGTAGTATTTAGAGATCCATTTCACCCCAGAGCTCTTTGCTTATCTGCTGTTGGTAAGGAATTGGGCATGTTTAGATGTTACCTAAGAAAAGGAAACGGTGTTATGACTTCCTTGTGAGGAAGGCATTTGGTTATAATTCATGTAGAGCAGGGAGTGTTTCTCGAGGCTGGTGAAAATCCCCACCCCAGTCCCACTGCTGATTTCTTCACTTGTCCTGACTGCTGTTACAAATTGCTTACCACAGCAGTGTGCTCCTTGCCCCTGGCAGCGTGTTGCACAACCTCATCTCCAGGGATTTGCAGCAATGTTCTGATTAAATTGGGCATCAGTGTTCATCTATTTGTTTTTTTTAAAGCTGGATGTGTGATACATGACTTTTGAGTGGCTGGAAGAAGTTAGGAGGCAGTAGAGAGTCATTAAAAGGTTATTTAAGAACTTCAAAGTAGCTTTGCTGAACGCTGGAATTCTTTTGATAGAACAGGCCACATCAAAAGTCTCTAGTAGAGCTTGGGGCTGATCACGGATTGGCTCGATTGAGTGAGTTTCCCACACACTAGTGGCACAGAATTTATTATTTATACACAATTGTATTTGCTAAGAAATTAAAAATTTCCTTGTCTTTTTTTGCTGCAAAGGGAGCCTGCACCCTTTGTAATCTTCTTCTGCTACTCCATCCTCCTGAATCATGGAGTCAAGGAATGGTGTGAGTTGGAAGGGACCTTAACGATCATCTTCTTTCAGGCCCTGCCCTGGGTAGGGACACCTTCCATTATCCCAGATTGTTCCAAGCCTTGTCCAGCCTGGCCTTGAACACTTCCAGGGATGGGGCAGCCACAGCTTCTCTGGGCAGCCTGTGCCTCCCCAGTCCCACAGGGAATATATTCCTTCTTGATACCTCTTCTAAACCTACCCACTGCCAATATTTTCCTTATTTTCCATGACTTGGTGGCTTTGCTTGACATGTTCTTGGAGATTGGCTTCTGGGAGTGAAGGGGTTCTATCTAAATAGGGATGGTGTGATGGTCCCAAGTGTGGAATCTGCCAAGAGACTCACTGAATCCTTCCTCACAACAGATTTTTCTTCCTTATATTTATAGGTTGACTGGTGTAACTGGGATTTGGTGACTCACCAGTAACTCCACCAGCTGTTTGGGTACTAGCTGGAAAGGAGCAAAAGGAGCTTCCTTCCATGAGATTCTCACCAAATTTACTGTGTCATTTGAGGTTTGCTGGGCAGATGGTGGTTTCGTATGACTTACTATTGGGTTTATTTTCCATAATGATTTGGGAAAGCTAATTGTTTTTTCCTCCCAGTCCAGGAATGATTGCTCATTCTTTCCCACCACTGAGGCACTGATTAGAAATAGGCAAAGATTTCACAACTTTTTGAAGCCAACTATGCTCTTTCCCTGCTGAGAGCCCTCCAGCACTCTCCTTATCTGCCCTAGAAGGAAAATGCAGCCTGTGTTGACATGCTTCATTTAATTTCTCCCTCTGACTCAATGTAACCTGGCGCAGCCCAGGACCATTCTTGACTCTCACTAGAGGGCTGTGTGTGATGGGGCTTAATCCCATGTCCTGCTGTCATCAGGAGATGTCACCTCACTCTCCCGACACCTCTCTCTGTAAACTGTCACTCTGTTTTCTCAGTGATGCTTGGATTTGAAAAGGATCAGGGCTTCTAAACTCCTGACAGATTTTGCTACTTCCTGCATAGGTTTTAGCAGCAGCTTCAAGGTTTAATAGTGTCTGGGGAAAAAAGTGCCCACAGTATCTAGCCAGAGTGTGCAGTCACAGTGATTCCAAACACAGAGTATTGCTCTGTAACACACAGCACAGTTACTGCTCAGCAATCCCTACAGCTCATTATGGCTTTGGGTTTTGCTGTCCCATGGTTGCCATTCCTGTAATCTCTTAGCACCCGGGATCTGGGTTTTGCCTTTCTTCTTTGGGAAGATTCTCTGAGGGTTTTCTGTCTAACAGGCTGGCCTGCCCAGCCCAGGTGGCTGAGAGCCAGCGGGTGTCAGAGTGCCCATGTAAGGCCAGTTTTACTGTGTAGATTTGGAAGGGGGGTCCTTACAGTACCCAGTGTAGTGGCAAAAGCCTGGCTCTGTACCCAGGCCATTGCCAACTCCTGGAAATCATTCCTTTACTGATACACCGGTCCTTCTGAGAAATGTCTGTGGTGCTCAGCTTCAGGATTTCCCAGCCTTGCCCACAAGTTAAACAGTTCTGGGGGTGTGTCTGTGTGTTGTGGGGCAGTTAACTTGTTCTCACTGCCTACTGCAGCCTTGTCTTTGACTTTTTCCTTTATCCCCTGAGTGTGGTTTAGAAATGGACTGGCTAATCTGATGCTTTAATGATAGCCAAAATAGCCTTAGCCTTAGTCAAACCACCTGATTTTATCCACCTCCTAGAGAGTCCTTCCTCCCTTTTCCACTCGTTAGCGGACAGAGATGTTTGCTGGATAAGCAAGGCTGGACAGGAGCAGAAGGCTGAAAGCTTGTGACACAATAACCAACTAAGTGCCTTCTTCAAGTCCCACAGTTGCCTGCCTTGGCTACAGAGTGAAAAAAACCTTGTTGCTCTGTGCTAACAAGCTGGTCTGGTGTCCTGGTGGGAATGCACCTGCAACAGAGCCTCAGGGCCTGCACAGCCAATTGAGATGTTGGAAGCTGGAGCCTGGTCCAGCCTGGCGCAGCCCCACTGCTGACTGTTTCACCCAGCAACTAACAGTCCTCTTCTTGTTGCAGCGTGGCCCTGGCCTTTTCAGAGGCATCTGGGCACAGGACAAATAATCTCTTCTGTTTGTTCTAGGTGCCCCTGCAGCTCCTGGTATGGCTGGCAGTATCTGAGATTCTCCCAGTCCTCCATCGTGCATTGCTGTGAAGCTGAAAAGCGACTTGCTCCAGAAGCACAAGGAAGGAGCAGAAATGCATCACAGGTAAGGGGGGGAGTCCATGGCTACAGCTGTGGTGGATCTTTCTGCCTGCCAGTGTGTGTTTCAGCAGGACATGTGACTTAATGTTTTAGTTGGGCACTTGTAGCTTATGGGTATATGACAGGAAGAGAGGAAAAATATCAAATGGTTCACTGGTGTCAAAGTAAACAGACATTGTGCAGTGTTTTTGGAATGGGGCTGAGCAAGTGTGCTCTGGGCTGGTGGGAAAATATCTTGTGGGAAGAACCTCTGAGGTCCTGCAAAGCTAAGGGAAAGTGGGATTAGACTCTCAGGTTGTTCCATGCCTGAGTAATGCCACAGAAGAAAGGGAAAACTGGTCCATGCTGAGTGTGAGATATGGTGTTAACAACAGGACACTGCTGCTGTTACAAAGGGTTTAACTTGGAGACCTGTCAACAATTAATTACAGATGACTTTTAAAACAGTCTTTTTTTAGATAAAGGACATTTTATTATTAAATCTGCACTTACCTTCACAAGCTCGGGAATTTTTAATGTTTGAATTGGTTGCAGAGGCAATTTAGCACCTAAATCCCTTTAGAGATGAGATCATGCCAGTTCTTTCCACAACAAGTGTACAGTATTTATTTCTGCTTTTTATACAACTGCCATTGTTTTAAATTGTCTTTTGGCTCAGCTACTTAAAGCCAACCTCTCTTATTGCCACAGTGTTCTGACTGTGCCTTCTAATTATAAGGCACCCAGGAGGAATTCAGTCTAACACTGTCTTCCTTCAACATGTTGTTACATCATCCACAGAAAGATCAGAGAGATAACCCTTTGTCCCAGGTAAATCAGAGCAAGTGGAACAGCAGAAGCAAGCTGGCATTACTCCTTCCCAGAAAGACTGTGAGGGTACACTAGGGAGAGGACTGGCTGACCTCAGAGCAGACTTGCCTTCTGGAGGGAGGAAGTGTCCCACTGCTCCAGGCTTTGGAGCAAAACGGTCCCAGAAACAGTGAGGTAGAAACAATGATAGCTCCAAAAGTCACACTGCTGTTTAACATGTCCTTTCTCACTCTGGTTTCTGGAGCTGCCGAGGAAGCGTGCTGGCGCTAAGACATCAGCAGTTTTGCTTGAAATGATCTGTATTAAGTAATGGCTTGAAGGGCTCAGGAGAATACACAAGGGATGGGTATCTGTGGGAAGCAATCTCAGTGCTGTCTGAAAGCGCGAGACCTGTAACGTTTCAGAAATTACCATCGGTTTTGGGTGTCGATGTTGAGGTTTATCCCCTTTGATACAAAGGCCCAATTTCTAATGGGAAATAATCTGCATGATGGAAACTGGGGGAGCTGAAGCACCTTGGAGTTTCTGAGAGTCTCCAAAGGGGCACATGCAAAATGAATTCACGGCTCTGGTAAGTGTTGGCTGGAGAAGAGGCCACTGGATGGAGCTCTCGTCCTGTGGTTGGCCACCACTGGTTACCTGAGAGGCTTGATCTGTACCGGTGAGGAGCTCCACTAGAAATCCACTCTTTGAACAAGGTAAGGGGCTGGGATTCCAGTCTGATAGCACGGTGGTGACATGTGATAATGCTGTGTTGCTTCATGAGAAACCCACACCTCGTGGTCAAGAAGGGAAAACTCAAGCAGTGTGATTAGCTGTGAGAATGTGGGAGACCACATTCATCAAGGTGGGCAAACAGGTATGGCCACTACCAATCTGGGAAAAACCCAAGTCTGAAAGGTGCCAGGTGAAGATTTGGTCTAAACTGGTGGCTCTGAGCTTTCAGAGCCAAATGCTTGTGGTTGCAAATAAGCCGCTCACCAAAATCAACAGTTTTCCAGATGTAAGGGGGTAATAAATACAGAAAGAAAGCTACACGTATGTGCAGCTCATGTAGTTACTGACATCAGAACTGAAGCATTTCAGAGAAACATGATCCTGTCCTCCCATGAAGATGGGTGGTCCAGCTTCATTCCAGTTGTTGGCTGGAAGGAGCAGAATTGCAAGGTTCAAGTCTCAGGATTGCTGAGGCTGACACTGTTGGGAGTGGGGATTGCAGGGAGTGAGGGGTCAGAGAAGGTCATGTGATGGTGTTTGGCTGTAGGTGATGGTTTGAAGCTGTGTCCTGAAGGGAAGTGCTTTTAGCTGAAAGATTTCCAAATGGTGTTTGCCCTAGTTTTGTGACAAAGATGTTGGTCAAGAGGGGATTTTCATATGATTAGTGCTTACAGGCACACAGTCTGAAATAGCTTAAAGGGTTGACCTTTTCTTCTTTCTGTAAGTGAAAAAGAGGAGGACACTTCTTCAAAATTTACTGAAAACCGTCACTACTGAAGGTTTTTTCCTAAAAAAAAAGATTGTGTATTGTAGTAAACCCCATAGATTTAGGAAAAGCACCATGGAGGATATGAACAATAGGAATGCTGAAACAGCAAAAGAAAATTCCTGTTTTTCTGTCCTCCACCCCCTAACCTACCTCTGTAACCCTATAAGGCAATGTCATGTTAACCCCTTACCCATTGGTCAAGCTTGGATCCTTTCCAACCCTATAAAAGAAGCGTACTGTACCCCATTAGGGGAGAAAGAAGAAGAGCAGAGACCCTTCACGGACCTCCCCAAATAAAGCCATCTCCGTGGAACAGCCTGCGCCTTCTCCTTCTCCTCTCTCTCCGTCTGCTGCAGCCTCCAGCCCAGGGCACCACTACCTAGCAAGCAGAGCTGAAATCCTGAGAGCTTGCAATCACTATAGAGCTGATAATCACCATGCTTGCTAGATGGTAGCCCTGCGGCCTTGGCATGAGCGAGCTAGCTTCGGGCACCCGGTCCCTACCCAGGGACTGAGCTCCTGAGCCCTAGTGCTCTGCTTTATGATAAGGCCAAATAAGAGGCTTTATTAGTGTATTGTTTGACTTGACTGTTGGGCTTCCTTGAACTGAAACAGACCATTTTATGTCATTTTATCTGCCTTTTACCGTGCATTTAAAACAGGGCCTTTGGTAGTTGCCTGCCTGGTTAGGAGTTAAAAGTACAAGTGAAATAGTGCTTATGACATACTGTGTATTTTTAAGACATGGAGTTCTTTCAGAGGAAGGAATTAGAATTGGAATGCTTCCAAAATCCAGTTTTAATAAAGTGTGTGTGAGTTCAGAAAAGAAAAATTCCTTTCTTTTCACTTGGTTGCTCTTCTCATAAAGAGTTTGGATCTGTGTGTATGTGCCTACACATGTACATGTGCATGTTGCATCAGCACTTTGGGCACAGGTTTAGGATACTGCTGGTGGGATCTCTGGATTGTAAAATCATTTGTCAGAGTACCTTGCTTTAAGGAGTGTGACTTGCCTCCTTTTTTATTTTTTTCTGCCGGTTTGGGATAATATTTGCAAATTACTTGTTTCCAAAGAAAATGAAGTGTTTACTGCAGAAATTTGAGGGTGGCTCAGGGTTGACTGAGATGTACCATTTCAGGTGCAGTTATGCATCCAGCGCTTTGTTTCCTCTGCCTGCAAAAAGGAAGAGGAAAAATAGATCCCTACAACTGCAAAAAGTGCCAAGGATGTCACAAGTGGCTGGTTTGCCCCCTCTCATTCAGGGGAGAGCTAACCCTGCCCTTCCAACTCACCATCCTGGCAGTCCTTGTTAAAAATTCCTGACTGACCATTCAAAGCCTTCCTTATTCATGTCTGTGCAAGGATTATTAGGACAACTATTGGGAGCCAGTGGTAGCCAGAGGGCTGATAGCACAGCTGAAAGTAAACAGTGACATGGTGCAAGGTGTCACTCTATTGAGGCTTTTAGAGTGTGCTCCCAGCTGTTCTACCTGCTTGATGCTGTTTGGACAGAACAAGGCTGAGTTCCCTGTTGTGTGCTGGTCGTGGGCCACACACTGTCCTTGCTGTCCCAGCTGCCTCCCAAACAGCTCCCCAGGGCTCGGGTTGCTGGCTGTGGGTGATGAGATACTGCTGGGAGAGGGGTAAGGAATTGAAAGAGGATGTGGGTCACATTTTTTTTCAAGTTCTTTGTGGCATATGCGTTATGGCACAATGCCATAAGTAAACAGCACTTCAGGTTTAGTCATGCCCTGTGCTTATTATAGTCCTGCTGAGGGATTCCAGCCACTTGCTAAGTGCCAGTGCCTAGTACTGGATAGGCATCCCAGCCACAGAGCCATCTGCCTGGTGGGCTGGGAAGAGCCTCTGACAGCTGCTAGAGACGCTGGGTGGGAAGAGCTGATGCACACAAATGACACACTAATCCCAAGTTGGAAAAGGGGGGTGATGCCAGCCATGCGGGACGGGGATTTCTGCCTGGCAGGTGTCTGCAGATCTGCTGGCTTCCCAGAACAGTTCCTCTCCTTCTGCCAGTGCTGGCCTCGTGCTCCCAAATTAGCCAACACTTGGGCAAAGCATGAATAGAAGTCACAGAGCTGAGAATCTAACTGTGCCCTGCCTAGGTGCGTGGGAGGGTCATGGGGAAGGTTAACGCGGGGCTTTCTGCTGTGTAAGCTGCAGGAAAATTCTTCTGCCCAAATTCCTGCCTGCTTGCTGAACTTTGACTGCAAGAAGAGTGAAGAGAGCACATGAGAAAGCTCTCCAGGGAATGAGCAGCAGGATGGGCTTAGGAAGGACAGAGTGCTGTGCTGAAGTTTGATTTTCAGCAGCTGATATCTTCTAATATGAAGTTGCAGCCCAAAAATGTAGAGACAGAATATAAAAATACAGCAGTGAAAGTGACTTTCCATGCTAATGGCTAATTTTTTTGCTTTCTGTTTTTAACTCTGCTCAGAGTTAGCTTTGAATCTACTTACATGATGAGGACATCAGCACTGCCTGGTTTTGAGAATCAGGCTGGCATTTAAATGCAAGCTGAGGTCTATTTCTGCAAGTGTGATGCAGAGCACTCTCACCAAACCGTTAGAATTTCCTGCTAATTGTGGTGTTTCATTTCTGGCCAACTGCATTCCAGAATGGCCTCTCTCTAATGTGCTATTTACTGACTCTATTTCAGTAGATAAACTCCCCAGCTTAGCAATAGGAAATTTCTCTTCCTTGCACACTGTTCTAAAGCCCCTTTAAACTAGACAGAAATCTATAGGCTAATGTAGTAATTTTGATTTATTAACTTGAGGTAGGTATAAATTCTTCCTATTGGAATGTTGACAATGTTTGGCATTGAATGGAGATGCTGGCACGTATTGTATAGGAGGCCTGAGGTCTGTAATAAATACAAAGGCCATAAATATTTAAGGTGTTTTGCATCCCATCCTACCTTTAACACATCCTTTAGTACCATTTAATGGGAAATAACTTAGAGGAGGTCTAGGAAAACAGCTTAAAATGAATCTGTGACACTCTGTGACTTGTGGAAAATGGAAATACGGTTTTAAGGCAATGCAGATAGCTTGGTGCTCCCTGCAGGATTGGATTTGTCAGCACATGCTTCACACAGAAACACCTGACCTGACCCAGACCTGGGTCTTGAGCTGGGGCTCAAGGCAGTGGTTGTGCTGAATGGCAGAGGGGGGCAGCCCTCCAGACCAGGGGGACCTGGGAGGCCACACACCCTCCCTCACACAGCCCAGCCTGTCTCTGGTTTCATGGTTCACACTCCCTCAGAGCAAGGGACACCTTCCACTAGCCCAGGTTGCTCCAAGCCCCATCCAACCTGGCCTTGGACACTTCCACACTTCCAAGGATGGAGCAGCCACAGCTTCTCTGGGCAACCAGGGCCTCACCCACCTTCACAGGGAACAGCTTCTTTACAATATCTAACCCTTCCCTGAGTCCATCTGAAGCCATTTCTCTTGTCTTGTCACTTGTAAAAATTGCTTTCTCGTTCAGAGAATGTGTCTCTTCAGTGTTTTTTGGAGAGTTTAAATTGAAGCTTTCTAACAGGAGGGAAAAGGCAGCCAACAGGTTCTTAGCACTGGAACTAAGTTTGCTCTTTCCAGTGGAGAAGGAAGTTCTCCTTGTTTCCCTGTATTTATTGGTTTGAAGGGATGAATGTGGTCAGAGTAACTGTTAAGTGGAAAGCAAGGGTTTCCTAACATGAGAACCAAGTCTTTCCAGGCCTTAGAATTCCACATCTGTAGGCTGTGGTGGTGGAGATGTAGCTAGAAACACCAAGAGCCCTGTTTTCAGATTCCTCAGCTTTTGTCTTCTTCCAGTGAGTCAGTATCTATTTCTGTGTGAAAAATTGTAACATGAAACACCTTAAAAGCACTGATTCCTAAACAATAAACAATTAAAAGGAAAAATGGAATCCTTCCTCCAGCAGAAAATCAGAGCCAAACTGCACTTCCAAGGAAGAGCATTTTGTGATGTCCTTGATAACAGTAATAACAATAAAGGTCACGAGAGCTCTGCCATCCTGAGCTGTGATGTTGCTTGCTCAGACAAGTGGCCCCTGCTGAGACTCAGATCAGGTACATCTGATAATGGGGATGGAACAGCCGTGTTTATTTTTGAAATGTGTCAGAGAACCTGTTTCTGGTCCTTGCTCTTCTCTAACAGTCAGGTGTTTATTTACATGGTCGGAAGCTCCAGGGCTTCTCCCGTAAGAAGGAGTTGATGTATCTGAACAGTTCGTACCTTTCCTTCCCTTTGTGTGCTGATGGCATAAGATCTTAGAATGGAAGATGGAAGGGGAGGGGGATATTCCTTATCTGAGATTATACTGTTGCCAGAAATAATGGTTTCACCCTTTGTTTCTTAGCAAGGAATTAAATTTTAAATATTGGTGGTGTGAAATCTAATTTTGGGAGGCTATTCCATATTATATAGTATGACAATGATGCAGTGGACATAGAAATCTGTCAGATTATTTGTAGGATGATCAGGAGTGCATTTTTTACTTTGTGTGCCAATCCGTATTGAAGAAAGTAAATCAGGAATCTCACGGGTGGCCTTACCCTGTGAACCAAATGTGCTTTGAAAAACTAAATGGGTGAATGTGTGTGTGCCTGGTTATTTTGTATATTTGGGCCTTTCTGTTTTAAAATCTTAGCAGCTAATTTGAAAATTAATTGAGAGCACTGCATTTTCATTTGTAATACAGGCAATATAAATATAGAAGTCAATGACCTATTCAAACAAGTCAAATTAAGTAGCAGCAGGAAATCTGAATATACTGGTGAAGTCTTATATTGCAAAACCTTCACTTCTCTTGTTGGACATGAGAAAATGACTGATGATGTGTAAATTGGAAAAGATCTTAGGGAAGAGACATCATAAATAGAGGCAAGACTTTAGGCAAGCCCTTACAGAGTGAGGGACAACGACACTGGATTACAAAGTCAAAGTTCAGGATCTCTCCTAGAGCCCACAGGAAAGACTCAGGGACCCTTCTGTAAACAGAGGCTTGTGCAGGGATTGTGAAGGGCATGGTTCAGTTGCCAAGGGAGAGGGAATATGCTGTTCAGCAGTTGATGGGACTTTACCAGGAAAGGTTACAAAACTGCCAAGTCAGGATACTTTTGTACTTTTAGGCACTTCTCCCTATAAAACCAATGACAGGTTGTTGTTTTGACACTTCAGGAATGCTTGGTCACAGAATAAATCTGGGTGCTAAAGATTACTTAAGCCTTTTACCTGCCTGCATGGTATGGTAAGAAATGCCTGAATTGCTCTGCTTGCTTCCTGTTCCAGGGCACAGGAGGGAGCTCAGGCAGCAGCTGCCAAAACTGCAACCCTTGGGGACTTAGCTGGAGGAATTTGGTTTTGTGTTTTCCCATACTACCTCAGGGGTCTTTGAACATGGTTTTCTTTATGATTCTGAGAAGCTCTTTTGAATCCAAGTCCCAAGGTTTTGGGTTTCCCTTTTACTAAAGGTGTTCAGTCCAAGGAATGTGGTGGGCACATTGAAGTTTTCTTTGGTGTAGTTGCCATGCAGTGTTTTCTGCTCCAATTTGCAAGTGCCACTGTGTGAGTGTCATGGTTGAGGTTGTGTGGGTTGCAGTGCATGGGACACATTCTCACTGCTTCCTGGTATTCACTAAAACCAGTGGACTCAAAATAAATAATGTTCAACTGCTCTAATTTTAGCATAAAATTAAGATAACTTGTTAGCCAGCATTATTGTTTCAGAGACCGTAACGTCCAAGAAACCAGCAGGACTCATGGGCACGTTCTGCTGGAGAGTTTTCACACAATATCCACCATACACTGTTGTCTGTTGCTATGAAACAATCTGAGAAGATCAAATGGTGGATAAACATTGCATAACTCATCAAAGAGATCAAGTAAGGTGTAGAGATAAGGGATGGAAGTAATTGTGGCACTAGTAGAGACTTCAGGAGGGGTAGAGAGCTGAGGTTGGAAACAGCATTGAAGCCACACAGGCAGGAAGAAACAGGCATCCTAGTTAAAACAGCAGTGAAAGTTCTTGTAGGAAGCTCCATGCCTGGTACTTCAGTCTGATCTCATGGTATCTTAGAAGGATTTCTTCTTCTTTCCATGCAAAGGAATCAGAAAATATTTCTACCAAAAATTCATGGGAAATATTTAAAAATTTGAATAATTTTTCTTACTTTGTTCCATCTTGTTGCTTAGTCAGGAGCTTCTTCATCCTAAAAGAATGAATGCTGTCTTTGTAATGATGTTTTTTATAACATGAATATTCCATCATGCCAGAGCATCCAGGCTGACAACATAGAGTTGTCTTGGCTTACCAAATCACTCCGGACTCGTGCTTCTTTCATGTGTTTATGCAGATTTATTAAGTCCATTCTTGTCATCCCTTAGCAGAAGAGATCAAACAGAAGATAAACCACTCATGCCTGCAGCAGCATTCCTGCGTTGGCCAACTGCCTATTCTTCTTTTTCCAGAGGCACATTACTCCATCCCACCCAGGAAAAGGGCTCTGGTAAAAAGTTTAACTTTGCTCTGTGCTCTCAGGGTCATCAGAGAGAAAACCTGGCAGGTTGGCAGAAGTGGGGGGATTTTCCAGCAAGCTATTTGTTAAATGGCCATGGAAAATGTCTGACCACTCAAGGGGAAGGAGAATGGAGTAATGTCAACTCTTTGGTTGATGAGTAAGAAAAAGCTTCGGCAGGTTTTTCAACTTGGTGTTTGTCTGAGTTAGCAAAGAATTTCAAGTGATTTCAAGAGAAATGGACTCTCCACTGATTTCACTGGGTGCCAACTCTGACTTGGAGATAATGTTTACTAAATTGAGATAAAAACTTCCCTGTTTTCAATGCAGGAAGGAGGAGAAAGATCCTGTTAAAAAGAACTGCAGAGACTTGGAGATAATGTTTACTAAATTGAGATAAAAACTTCCCTGTTTTCAATGCAGGAAGGAGGAGAAAGATCCTGTTAAAAAGAACTGCAGAGACCATTTCACAGCTTTTGTTTCTGGTGATCTTTTAATAATGCACAGCAGGACAGAAAGAAGCAGTGGTCAAGTTCCCTGGCTTCAGACAAATGAACCCTATTTTCTGAGGCTGGGCTACTTCAGCCCGTGACATTCATGGCACATAACATTTTACAGGCTTCCAGTGGCAGTTCTACAAATGTGACAACGGGGTGTCAGCTCCGAGAGGAAGGAGCCTTTTTCATGTCTTTGCATCCCAAATAAATCCCCTTGTGTTTTGAGTTTTGGCGTCTTCAGTTGATTACTCATGCAAAAGTGTGAAGGGAAATACTAGAGAGCTAATTATAATCACTTTTAATTAGATCCTGCAGCAACCCCTGCAAGAAATTTTAAGTGAGCAATGCACACACTCTGTGAGATGAGTGCTGCTTTGCAGCCAAACCCATAGAATCCTGGAATGGTTTGGGTTGGAGGGGACCTTAAAACTCATCTGGTTCCAAGCCCCTGCCATGGGCAGGGACACGTCTCTCTGCAGCATGTAGGTATGGCCCCAAACCATAAAGCACAAAGAAGTGTTGGAATACATGGACCTGTAAGTGTTCTGCTGATATTTGGGAGCTTGGTGAGGCAGCTAACAAAGCAGGAATTTTGGATTAAACTCCTGTTGACACAAGAGTGGGAACCATTTCAAATATCCACTCTGAATCCTGAATGTGAAATCGTTCTTAGGAAACTGTTATATAAAAGGTCTCCCAAAATTACCTGCTTAAACAATGTGTCCATTCCGTGCCTCCTGTAGTACTAGCAACAGGAGTGAGTGGTGTTATTCCTGTGAGGCAGGTGTTGGACAGGATGTATGGACATGTGGTTAGCTGTAAGTGTCCCATGTCCCTTCTTTCTATAAGGAAAGTGCTAAAAGTCACAAAGGAAGTGCTAAAAGAAATCATTTTGTAACTGAAGAACCAGATGATTTGTTGTTGTTAACAGGAAAATTCTCAAAATTAAGATGAGCCCTCATTTTGAAAGCCTTGAACTTGTAAATGGATCAATTGAGCCAAGTTTTCCAGGAAATAAACTTGAACCTTTAAGCTCAGCACTCCCTCTGGAATGGGTGAAATGCAGGGCTGTGAGTGCTCTCCCTTCACTTCAAGGACTGTTGTGCTTGTCACTTTTCAGGCTCCCTGAGAAGGAAGCTCTCCTGGCTTCTCGTTTGTGGAGATCAAAGCACGGAGAAGTTTAAGAAATCTGTGCAGGGTTCTGGGTGAGTCAGTGGTGTTTTCTGAAATTCAAGTCAGAGTCTTTAACCCTGGTCCCACTGGCAAACCAACCAAGAGGGAAGTTAATAAGAGAAAGAAGTTAATTCCTTTCTTCTTTGGTTTTCAAAATGGCTTCAAAGAGGATTTTAGGATCTTTCTTTAGGATCCTCATTCTACAGACAGCAGCAAAACTGTTCTTCTTTGAATTTTTTTCCCTCCCTTCTTTCCTCACCAGTCTTCATTTTGGGGCTTGTCTTGTGTTGCATTAATATGTAGATGGGATTCCGTTTCTTCATATAGAAATGCTAAATCTTTATTGTATAGGCCATATTTTATAGGATTATCAGAAGGCACTGTGTCAGATCTTATTGGTGGACAGTATATTTACATTTCATTTATTGGTTAGTACATGGTATTTTGTGTGTCTATCAAACTTCTGTATTTATAGTTAGTTTACCTATTTTTTTCTACTGATTCGCATGAGACAGATCTTATTGTTTATGCAGGTGCTAGTTGTTTTTCACCTAAGAATAAGTTGTTATGTTAACAAGCGTTCATATTAAGATTGTTTTTGGATGGGAACTTGTAAATTACTCAGCTGCACTTAGAAGAAATGACAGGCTAGCTATAAATTTAACAGAGCAGGCCTGATTTGATGAGTCCTTTCTTTTATAATTCTTCTGTCTGTCCACCACAGTCTTGGTTTAAGACAGGCTCTGTACAGGTTTAACCAATACCTTTCCACCAATAAGGAAGCAATACAAGTGAAAAAAAATCGGTTTCCTAACGAGAGGATCAGTAACAGGGAGAAAGTAACAGTAAGTAAGTGCTAGATACAGAATTGCTATCTCAGAACCCCAAGAGAGAGAGACCTGAAGTGGCAACATGTCCTCTTGAGAGCTTTCCCTCAATACTGGCCAAAAATCAGATGAAAGAAAGATGTTCAGCAAGGGTACAGTACAAGTATTCAGACTTGTGGACAGGATCCATATAAACTACTAATTTTCCAACAAATGGATGGAATAGTGTATTTTAAAGATGTTTGCAATGCTGCCTCAACAACTCAACAGATAAAAGAGATGTATTTTTCTTTCCGAAACACCTTTAAACAAACACGTTTGGGACTGAATTGTGTATTTTCCAAGAGTTCTTCATGTTTTCAGTAGGGATTTAGAGGACCTTACAGACAAGTGGTGAAAGCTAGGGATTGAGCTGGCCTGAGCAGGGATGTGACTTGTTATTCATGTGACTTGCTCATCATTCCTGTGAAAGAGATCCAAACCTCTCTGGTAGGATGTCCAGAGACTTGGCAGGATGGGGTGGTGCAAACTGAGAGGGAACCTAATTAGTGCATACAAGTGTCTGATGGATGGGTTCAAGAGGATGGGGCCAGGCTCCTCTTTCCAAAGAAGGCCTTGGATAAAGGAGGAATGGGACAAGGAGCAAGGAGTAGAGTCTGGCATTGCTCCTTTTTAGGGTCCTGGTGATCAGCTGCCCCCTCTGGAGTGTATTCCTGTCACAGCTCTGCAGTGGCTTCCTGGTGTGTGGCCTGCTGAGCAGGGGCAGGTTTTGTATGTCCTGTGCTGGAAGCAGGCTCTCCAGAGAAGGAATTGGCTTTCACTTAACCTTTGCACCTTCTTCTGCAACTTGTCTTTTAGGGCACATCTGGAGTGTTCAGTACCACAGTGTGTTTTAGTATGACCCATTACTTGTCTGACACCTGTGCTAGCTGTAGAAGCCAGAAATGTACATTTTAAGAGGCAGTTAAAAATAGCTTGGTTTGTTATAAATCACCCTCCCCTACCTGGTATTAATTTCCATGGAGCTGAAGAATTTTAAATTCTCCTGGTTTCTACAATGGCTGCACCCTGAGTTCGGAATATTGCCCCTTCCAAACAGAGTTTTAATGACATCAACAGTAAGTTCTTTCCAATGTACTGAAATCCTTAAGATTTAAAAGAGAGATAACTGCTGGATACTCTGCTTTGTTCTTTTTCTGTCTTTTCATTCTTTTTCTTCTACCTTGTGCCTTTGAATTGAACAGGATTCAGTTCTTCATTAGGTGTTCTTGGAGCAGGGGCAGTATTGCTTTGGCTTTGTTCCCAAATACAATTTAATGTAAGGGGGTGACAATCCAGGAAAAAAAACCCAAAACAGAATAACCTGACAGATTGGTTGTCAGGCTGTGATTACCTGTTCAGGTGTACCAGACTTGAATGTTCCCAGGTAACTTGGCAGTACTGACTTCATTTAGACCAGGTATGAAAACACTGCCATGATTCTGCTTCCTAAACCAGTATGCATCAGAATACATCTTCTTGTGGACACTGTCCTTGGATAACTCAGGGGCCAAAAACCTGGCTAAGTTTTCTGCACTGCACAGTTAATGTGCTGGTCTGAATCTTATTTCTAGAATTTATTTCCATGCTCATTTCTATTACTCAGTACTATTCCTTAAATCAATCATGTTTTAAAATGTTTTCAGAGTTGTTTCCCAGAAGTCCTAGCAAAAAGGTAGCAGGAAAAAGTGAGTGTAGTGCAGAGCTAATTACAAAAGGAAAATCTCTTCTGAGGCTTAACTGGAGGCTAATAATGAGTTTCCATTGCCTGGAGGTGCGCTGGAATGAGAAGGGAATGGGAAAGGCACTAGAGTGGGGTTAAACTGGTTTGTTTTTTCCATGCTGGAGATGGCAGATGAATAAGTGCATTCCTCTTTGTACGTGTCCATGGCAGGTGAGAGCTTCTCCCCGTGTGCCTGGTCTGCTTCCATCCCAAGCATTTGGGAGCAGAGGCTATGAGCCTCTTGGTGCAGCTCAGTAGGCTCTGGGGCAAAGCAGGGTGCTGGCAGTGCTGCACAGGAGCAGCCAAACAGTGCGGCCAAGCCGGCGTTACCACAGCTACGCCTGCTGCAGGACTTCAAAGGGAGAGCAGAAACTCTGCTTCAGCCATACGTGACCTGAGCTCATTCACACTGCCAGTTCATGCCTTTCCAGAGACTGGCACTGTCTGAGATGGAGGGCAAAAGGGATTTCCTTTGGGTTTGGTGTTTTATCTCATGTGCTTGCCTTGAAAAGGGAGGCATATGCTCTGTTTGCTTGTAACTGCTGAGTAAGGAATGTGATGGGTTTAGGTACAACTGGAAGTAAGGTGTACTCTATGCTCCAAGAGAGTTGGCTGTGGAGAATTAATAGAAATAGAAAATTTTACCCGTCTTAGTGTCTGAGATAAGGGTTTTGTGGAGGCATATTTTGCCTTTTGAATGAGTAGTCAAGCATTTGCTTTTGGGTTGAGAACCAGGATGAGGGCAAGTCTAAGTGCAATGAAGAGTGACCCAAGTGACACAAGGGAGGGACACTGGAGTCCACTGCTGAACCACAGGTCTCCAATGTCTTCAGTGCTTCTGTACATCAAGAAAATGTACATCCTGGCTCCCAATGCCAGCTCTCCCTTTTGGTGGCAGGTGTTATCTGGCCTTGGTCTGGAACTGGATGCAGCTTTCCCTTCTCATTGTTGCTTCTCCTTGTTGGCAGCCTGGAGCTGAAACACGAGATTGCAGTTGCGCCGTGTCCTCACATCCGTGCACGCTGCTCTGAGCTGGGGTCCCACGGCAGCAGTGTGGGGAGGGCACACAGCAGGACGTGGGGCTGCCTTGTGGAGGCACCGTGTTTCCAGGAAAAACACATGAGGGGAGGGATGGGCTGAGGTGAGCCGGGTGAAGGGTCAGTGCTCAGGTCAGCCCCAAGATGGGCAGTCTGGCCCACAGACAGGCAGCTAACACGTATTACTTACAGAGTCACTGGGCCAAGAGCTCGCCTTTCACCTGTGGCATCTGCAGAGCAAATTGTAGCAGAGGCATACTGCAGTTTGTCCTGGACCCCATGCCCTCTGTGCCAGCAGCAGAAAGGTTGGGTGTTCCTGGGGTGTCCCCCACTTTGGGGTGGCAGGCATTGCTGCTCTTGCTTGGCTTGCAGAGGCTTTAATGGAGACGCTCCCACAGCCTGCTGGGCAAATGAAACAAAATGTCACGGGGGGGGAAACTATTTTGATCCCTTTTTCTGGGGGGGCAGCGGGGCGGGAAGAAGTGGGTTCTAGTAAATGTCATACAGGCCTGGAGCTGGAGTGTCCGTTCGAGTGGGACAGCGTTTGCTGGGCTCTGCCTCTCGGAACTGGAGCAAATGTGGAAGGCGAGCTGCTGCGAGCCCTTGGTTCTCCTCCTCAAGGAACCCATGGGACAGCTGGATCTGTGGAGGGACTGGAGGTAGGTCTGAGCAGCCTGGTTTGGGGTGGGACGCTGAGAGGCAGAGTTGATCAGAAGGGCCTACAATGATCTCCAGTCTGAAATCATAGCTCTGCCTTTTCTCTCTGTGCCAGACTTGGTATTTCACCAAGTTTCTCCTGTTGATATGGGTCATGACCTGTATAAGACTCTTCTCAGGTGCAAGGTCTTTTGCACCAGTTCTTTCATTGTAATAGAAGAGCTTTCTGGAGAATTTAGGAACTGGAGAGTCCTCAGAAAGCCAGCTCTGGGGTTTTCACAATCCTGTGCCTTGCAACAAGTCTGAAAGAATTCACATATCCAGTGGAAACCTGTCAATTTGCCTTGTGTTCCTTCTTGTTTAATTGCTGGTATGTGGATGAAGACTGATTTCATGAAAATTCATTTTTTTTATCCCACGTGCGATCTGTCTAGCCTGTGCTAGCATATACAGTTACCTCTCGGATAACATCAGCCTTGTGGCTTGTTGTCAGCAGCACATGCTCTTGTGGAGCCAACTTTTTGATCTGTTTAAATCATTCAGACAAGTGGTATAACATCTCCCTGGAACACTGGGATAGCAAGATAAACCAGGTTCCCTGTCAGGAAGAGAAAGGTTTTGTGTCTCTCTGTATCTCTCAGACGCTGTTGAATGTTTTTCTGCATTAATCTGCAGCCATAACGACCCAACTCTAACCTGCAGTTATTAATTGGGAGCAGAGCCAGCAAATGCTGCAGAGTTGGAGCTGATATTCTGAGAACTGTGCAAAACAAAGCCAAGGAGAGGAGCAGCAAAGGCAATTGGTTTATGGTAACTGTGTGTACAAGGAACAATGAGGGACAGACGAAGGCAGGGAAGTGTATAATGGGCTCTGTGTTTCTCAGAAAGACCTACTTGGGAAGACATGGCATAAATAAGTCTTTGAGTCATTCCTTTTCCATACTGAAAAGCCTCATAAACGTGTCGTCACAAACTATGTGCATGCTGAAGATGTGCAATTTGATAAGGTATGACAGATTGTGCTCTAAGTGTGACAATAGTAAGGACATGTCTAAACACAATATTTTCCTTCTCCTGTGGAAAATGTTTGCAGTGGAGCAGGGGAACCAAAGTGCTGGGATATATTGCTTATGCCACAGTAAGGGAAAAGGCAGGAATGGCATCCTGGAGGACAGCTTTGGAGAGTTGATCTGGGCACTACAGCTTTCCCCAGGAATCACGGGGCAGACACCGCTTGTCATCTGCAGGGGTTGCTGCCTGGCTCAGGGTCCTTTCTCTGTCCCCAGCTGCATCTTCCACCTGCTCCCAACCTCCAGCACAGCCATGAGGGCAGGGATGACCAGGGTCCCTCCAGGAGACCCTGCCTTGGTACTTGCCTGATGCCCATGCTGTGGGAGCGGCTGTGGGAGTGCTTGGGGCTGCAGCACAGGTGACAGGGTGGGGAGCACAGCGCTGGCTCGCTGCCAATGCCATCACTTCTTGCCATTCTTCCTCCTTTTATTTTCTTTCCCCACCCCAAAGCATGGGAATGTAGTAATTGCATTTTGACCCAGTTTCCAAAATCACTGTAGCATAGACTTTGGCGGGGGGGCTGGGGGAACCACTTAGGAATGAAAAGCAGCCATTAGCTAGTACCGGAGGGGCAGGAGCAGCAGCAGACTGTTACAAGTATGCACTAACAGCCTTGTAGAACAACTGTTATCCTGCATGCTTTTATGGGGGAGAAAAAAGGTAATTGCATTTACATTTTTTTTGATATTTGATCCCTGGTACACAAACCTTTTGAGTCTGAGTTCAGGTTGCTTTCAGCTGAAGCCCTCTAAGCATAGAGGCTTGTGTCAAGGGCCTGGATTTTCAAAACTTGGCTGGGGGTTTCGTGGCAGCCTTTCTTGTGGTTATTTCTGGTACCTCTGGCTGCCAATTGGAATGCAGGGCTGTAGATCTGTGGGGAAGAGGAAAGGGATGGATGTGAGTGCCTGTATGGAGTAGGAGCCCTTAATTGCAGGAGGTTTGGGTTAAGATGGGGTTTTGAAATGTGCAGAGACTTGGGGAGCAGATGTAGATATGAAACCCAAACCAATTTCCTCATTCTGGCTATTAATACAAGGCGGAAAAAAGGTCCTTTGAAGTCATTTCAAGCAGCAATTAATATCCCTTGGAATCTCCCCAGCAACTCAGTGAGGAGTCTTGGAATGTAACCTCACAAAGATAGGTAGGAAAGGAGAAAGAAAAGGCCAGAAGACATTGTCTCGAGGGATGGGAATACAGTGTCCCTCAGCTTCTGCTGCCTTGGTATCCTCACTGCCTCTGTCCCTGTCGTGAGTAGGGCACCTGGAATAGTTACACATTCAGCCTAGGGATACCACCAGGGCTTGAACATGGATTATGCTGCCTCTGCCGCAGGGGAGAAACAAAGGATGTCAGTGCCCCAGGCTGCGTTTTCCACCACAAGCAAGGCTGTACATGAAGACATCATGCCCTAGAGAGCAGCTCTTGCCTGCTCCAATGCAGAGCTTGGTAAGAGAATGCTCTGGCCTCAGAGGATGAGCTGGCAGGGGCCGTGAGGATGTCCCCTCCCTTGGTGAGGATGGATGGAAGCTTTGAGGTGGGACCATGCATGTGGGGGAAAACATAGCCAAAAGTTCAAGGCTTTGAGAAATGGAGATAGTCCTGATATGCTTTTATTAATCAAACTATATGTGAGATTCTCCAAAGGCAATATTTTATTCTGGAGTTGTACAAGCATAAAATGAAAGCCTGCCCTTTGACAGCACTCGTATTTTCTTAAAGCGCTCCACCAGAACATGCTGTCCCAAATATCTCTGGATACTCTGTCATGCCTGAGCCCTAAAGCACACAGAGTGGGATGTTGTCTCAGGGCAGTCATCTCCTGTTGCTACACAAATGTTGAGGTGAAGCCTGAGTTTATTAGTTTTCAAGGCAGAAGATATTGTTTCTGCACATTTTTATTTCATACAGTGCCTTAATTTCTATTAGTCTTAAGCTGATATGCCTTGGATTTATTTTGCTTGCTGGAAGGCCAGAGAGGCTGAGGCCAGTTGGACATTTCATCTCTTGTATGTAGCAGTTTGGACCTTGTGGCTGTTCTTACAGGTCAGTGCTCCTGAGGTTCTACTGCCTGCCCTTCCCAGTGCTTCCAGAGCAGCAGGCACTCCTTGGCCTTCAACTCCTGCTCACCAAATTGTCTCCTTCCTGTGGAGAGGAGCTTGGATGTGGGTTGTTGGCCGCAGCCTTTGCTAGGGACTGCTGCTGGAGGTAACCACGAGAGGTATTTAAAGAGGTGGTTTCAGCAACAGGTCTTGTGGGCGGGTTTCTCATCTTAACTTCCTGGTGCTGCCTCACATAAATGCACAGCTCAGTGATACAGGCAAGGTTTTCATACCTATGGGGTATCTATCCAAAGGTTTTCGGGTGGAATATGTGGCTTCTGGAAGGTTTCAGCTCAGCTTGCTTCTCCCTTTCTTTGGGAAGAATCCCAAAGATCTGGGGCTATATGCAGGGGGTATTTCTCATCTGCCTGCACTTCCAGGAGCTTCTGCACCAGAAGGCTGCAGAGCTGGAAAGAGCATTGAAAGAGCAGCCAGCTCTCAGGGGTGCTTTTCCCTTATTTTTTTGGCCTTGTTTTGGCGTGGACAACACATTTCTCCGGTTTCACTTTCACTCAGATTTTTTTTTCCTAGAACGCTTTGCTCTTCGAACAGCCTTGAAGTGGCAAAGCCCTTTTGGAGTTACATGTGCTCCCAGGGAACTGTGGTTTGCTCTAAACTAGACTGTTTCTGCTGGAGTTACCTAACAAATAATTTAAAAGTCGTTAAGTCCTCAAAGCTTTATTTACAGAGAACAAATTTCTGGCTAAATGTGACCTGCCGATGTTTGGTTTTCAATATTTTGTTTAGGAAATGTTGATATAAAAGACGAGAGACAGAACAAGAGATGTGAAAATCCAAAGCTGTGAATGATGCTGCTGTATAATTATTTGAAAAGAAAAGAAAACATTTCTAAAGACCCAGGATAGACAATGGGATAATAAACTGAAGCCCTCGGCAAAGGAAAAAAACAAACCCAAAACAACAAAGCCAAACTTTTCTTGTGTGGCATCACAAATTGTGTCCTTAAAAATTATTAGGAATTGAGAAATGAAATGACAGAAGGGAAAATACAATATATTATAAGTACCAGCTGCTCCTGGGTAGCCTTTTTCTCCGTATCAAAAGAGGGCCAGCAGAGGGAAGACATGAAAAGTTAACCAGTGGAAACACATTTTTCACTGGGAATAGAGTCTGTATTATCACAACAGGAAAATGGTTAAATGCAAAGAGCTGAGATGAAGTGAGAAAAAGAAGAAACATTGAGACGAGTATCTGTTGTTTAAATTGGCACAGTGAGGGGAAAATAGTGTTCCAAGAACAGTAACCTAAATGGCACTCTAAATCAATTGATGGTAGATTGTCTGGAGCAGAGCAATATAGATGTCCGTGGATTTACTGTGTACTTTCCTGTGGTGGTAGTTTGATAGCTCATTTCCCAAGTATCCATTGTAAGGCGTTATCTGAGAAGGCTGCTCAGGTGTGTATATGGCTGGATGAGGTAGAAACATCGGTGATTTATCTGTGGTGTTACTGATGGTGTATTTCAGATTTCCTGCAGTTAACATTTTGTTTCTCCAAAGCCTTGTGGAGGTGTCCCAGATGGCATTTCTTAGCATCAGGAAAAGATGTAGTCTTGAATTCAGAGGATCATAGTGACCTGCTATTCAAGTTGCTCTTTCCTTCAGGATATTGGGTGCTCAAGAGCAGATGCTCTGTGTTGTAGAGGCAAGGTTTCCATTTTAGAGAAGCAGGCAGGAAGTAGTGTACATCAGGGAAAGCATTTCTAGTCCTGATGCCTGTCACCATCTGCTTGTGGGAAGTTATCTCCAACCAGAGGGTAAGAAGGCTGGCTGGGGGGCTGGTGTGTTTTGACAGCAGAAATCCAAGTTTTAATTTTTGTCTGTACTAGTCATGTTGTTGGACTTGGCCTTCCACTGAGAGTGGGTGAGATTCCTCCTCATCCTTCCAGTCAGTGATAAAATATTAGAAGCCTTCCTGAGCTGGTGCTCAGGAGGTGAGGAGGATCTTGGTGAAGACGCTGGTTGTTGCACTGTAAGGATTCGGTGCTCAGAAGAATTGGTCTGGGTCACAGTACAGGTGCTCTACAAAAGGGCTGAAGGGTTTGTTGGCCCATCCCTCTGAGCTTTCTTGGTGGCTTTTTTTTTTTTTTGGCACAGGATGCCAATAGCTGAGGAATGAGGAAGAGAAACTCATCAAAATGACAGCTGGGGACAAACTGGGAAAAGAGGAAATCCTACTGATGTAGCTCATCCCACTGCAGCCCATCCGTATCACCCCTGTCAGGTCTGTACCCCATTTTTATGTGGATACAATGAGCCTTGTGCTCAAGGGGTGTGACTTCAGCCTTGGATTTCCCTCCTAGCCTGAGAAGTGAAAGGATCTGTGTCCCTTCTGACCTGCTTTTGCTCTGAAGCAGAGAGCAGGTGATGTGTTTGAGAGCCCAGAAGTGCTTCAGTCAGCTGGGCTGCTTCCTAAGCCCTCTCTTCCAGAGAGGGGGAGTATTTGTTGTCCCAGCCTCCCAACAGCTGGAGGTGGTGGAAGCGTGTGTTTTGGGTCCTACCCTCCAGTGGGTATTGTGGGTGTAGGAACAAACTCTCTTGCTTTATTTTAACAAAGGCCCTGACCAAAGGCTGCTTTGGCCTCGTTCCCTGTAGCACAGAGCAGGACTCAACTCGAGGCAAGTGAAATCTGCTTTCTCCCTGGGCTGGGGTGTTGAGCTGCCCCTATGCTCACTGCTGAGGGGATACTGGAAGCTCACTCCTCGGGGGGGCTGCGCCTGGGGCTGCCTGCGGACCTGGGAGGCACGGGAAGCAGGGGTGCTTCCCAGCAGAGGGCCCTCGAGCAGCACTGCCAGCTCCCTCTCCTGGCCCCAGCAGCTCCGGGGCTCCTGGCAGAGAGGGATGCACGAAGTATGGCAGTTCGGTGTGCTCTTGGAGGAGTTGCTCTTGCTGGAAAGATAAGGGGTGTTGTTTTAGAGAATGCAGTCCTGGAAGTTGGTAGGAGACTGGCAAGGCTTGCTCACAGGGCTGCAAAGCCCAAACCTGTGTTGCTTCCCAGAGGAGTGGAACACACTTGTGTTTTCTAAGCCCTTGAGGGGAACATACCATGCTTTCAGTAGCTAGCAGAAGTATTGTAAGGCACCAAAAGCAATAGCCCCAGCTGATAAAATCCCCAGGCTCTTGTGCCCTGAATGAAGGAAGTGCTGTGACCTGGGTGGGTCTCCAAGTGCTTCAGGATGGCTCATTGCTCTCAAGCAGACATGGTGCATTATTCATGAAAGGCACATCAAGCACTTCACAAAAACCCCCTTAACCCTCCGGTGTTCTGCTCTGTCTTACCGCAGCTTAATGTTTTTCAGCACCTCCTGTTTCTGCCTCTTCTAAATGAGTGAGCCAGGGCAGGGAAGTCAGTGGGAATTTGGCAGTTTTTCTTCCAAGGGCCCTGCAGTGGTTTCCCAGGGAATGGGCAGGCAGGGCTGAGCAGGTACTCTTAGAGAGCCAGCACCCCAGTGCATGTTGTTTTCACTGCTAACTGAGGCAGCACTGTTAGAAAAGCTTCCAAGAGCAATGGGTTTGCTCACCTTACACCTTTACTAGTCAGCTATCAGGGAGTGCTCGCTGAGATGCCCATGTTCTGTCTAGATTTCTTGGGAAGTGGATGGAAAGGACAGACAAGTCCTGTTTCTTGGTGACTTGAATACAAATATGAGAGCTCCGGAGTTGCTTTTTGTGGTTCCCTTGGAAATCAGTGCTATTGTACTAATTCAGCTGTAATACTAAGGAATGCAGTGCAGGAATTTGTTGAGTTCAGCAGCTAAAACGCTGCAGTACCCATGTCTATGTAAAACAGACCAAAAAACCCCTGAAACCTCAAGGTCACAAGGAATAGCTGTGATGGAGGATTGAGTCCTGAAAATGTGTGTGAGGGATTTTGTTGGTTTACATAGGATTTGCTGCATGCACAGGTGTGTTCAGGGTGAGCTGCTTTTGTCATGATGACTTGGCACTGACGTTTGTCAGCCAAGGAAAAGATACTGAGAGCCTCTGTGATAAGTGTGGCTGCGGTCTCTCTGCACCTAGATCCTTCCATCGCAATCTTTATCCTCTGAAACTTCCTGACTTAGGTTGAATTACTTGTGACTTAATCCAACGCAAATATTTTATCACTGGGTAGTGTGCACAAGCCCCTGGAAGTGCAGGAGCTGCCAGTTTCCATCTCATTCAGCATCATCTCTGACTGACAATGCTGTGGTCAGCATGAGCGGCTTCCGAGGAATCTACCAGAAATGCTGCAAGATGTATTTATGGAATAACCTGCCCACAGGGAAAGTTTTACCCTAGCAGTTCCATCGAGCATGCGCGTGTATGTGTTCTCTAATCTTTACCATCAGAACTTTGCCTGTTCTCATTATCCATACACATGTCACACACTGTCAATGACAGTGATACCTTGCGTGACCTCGCTGGAAAATGAGTTCCTGAGTTAGCTGAGGGAGGAAAATGTGTGTGTGCTGGATGAGAAGGCAGATCAGTAATTGCTGTGGAGCAGGATGCATTTGGGTGAAGGTGCTGTCTTGTCCCATGCCCTGTTGAGGCATTGCCTTGGCCAGGATGTTGGCAAAGGCCGTCGGCAGAGCTTTTCCTCACCAAAGCTTTGTGAGCGGGACTGAAGCCAGCGGGCTTGGAAGGCAGGTTCAAACAGTCAGCCAAAGTCTTCCCAAATCCAGCTGCTTCTCTGTGGCCTGTGCGGGGAGGGCAGAGCTAGTGGGCTGCTGTGCTGAGTGATGAGCTCCTCTCTGGTAATGAAATGGAGCAGAGAAAAATCCTGGAGATGGCTGGGGAGGTTTGGCAAGGGGATGTGCGAGCCGAGGGCTGAGGGCAGTGCCAGAAGGTGCACACATACAGGCGCCGCACAAGCCTGCTCTAGCCAGCGGGATTTACTGTGTCAGTCACCATGACAGACAGGGTTATTAGTGCACTTTATGGGTGTTTCTCTGCACAGAGAGCATACTCCTTTTTAAACTTGGTCGAGACAACTGCCTGGCTCTTGAATAAGGACTTCTGGAAATGGATCTGGTAGCATTTTAGATGATTAAATGCAGCAGTGTGATATTTAAAGACTGACTTGGAATCAGGCATCCTGATAAAAAACCATTTTTTTAGCCAGAAAATTCAATGCACAGGTTTAAAATGACAGTATTTGAAGTTACAGTGAATTGTCAGGAACTGGAATTGGTATAGTTAATTAGGTTTGTTTCTGAAACAGCAAGCTAAGAGCTGGCTGCTGAGAAGCATCTGTGAGTTGCTTTCATTGAGGGATCATGATGCTTGGGGGGGATCCCAAAACCCCCGTGAGTTATCTAAGTGGCAGAAAACAACAGCAATTTTCTCTCATAGCTAATGTGTCTTTTCTTCAGGAGCTCCCTAGTTTATTTAAAAAGGAAGTGAAGTGAAGGTACAGACTAACTGGCACATCATTAGGGATTTAGGGCATGGAGACAGCAGTCTTGCTTTGGAGCCTTTGGAAGAGGGAAGATGTACAGTTATTTGGGTTAGGACTTGAGCATGCAAAACTTCTCAACTGATGTGGTGCTCTGCTTTTGTTAACACAGGAAGTCTAATTAATTGAAACGAAGTACAGTTGTAAGTGATGGAAGGCACCACTGTGCCCATTGGACACTCACTGGCTGTTGAAAAACAGGTTCGTAAAAAACTGGCTTTATTAAAGGGAACAGAGGAGCCCAAGCCCTGACCCATTCATGTGCAGACTGTGGCTCTGAGATCTTCCAGGAAAACATGGAACAGCATGAGGGGACAGTGACTTAAAGCCAATCTTCTGTTCTCAGTGTCTGGGGACAGCACAGGGGTGGCAGCAGCAGAAAGGAGAGGAGGAATTTGGCAGGGAGATCCTTCTGCAGTGCTCTTGCTCTGCTCTGCAAGTGCCGTGGTTTCTGTTGCTGCTGCTTTTTCTGCCCAGCCAATGGATTGTGTATTATTCCCTAGTACAGAGTTTGGATGGGTGACAAAAGTGGAGCTTGGTAGCTGAGGAGCAGCTGAAGGGGCAGTTGCTGTGTGGTAATCATGAACCTTGCTGAAGAAGGGGAGTTTTCCCCCTTTGGAGCTACAATAGCCTCCTTTGTTCCCCTGGGAGTCCGTGTATTTCCCATGATGGATTGCTGTTCTGCCATGTTCCTTGTGAGCCTTTTGCAGAGCTCCATGGTTTAAAAATATTTTATGGATCTCATCACCTTGGCCTGGACAGTCAAGCTGAGTGCAGGAGCTACAGCTGACTGAACAAGTTGAGGGATATTGGCACTGCTTCTTTTGTCCAACAGCAGTCTGGAGGGAACCTGTGGAACGGTGATGAGTGTCCATGGAAGTGTCTGTGTAGGAGAGAGAGGAGGAAGTAGGAGTAGGCTGGCAAGCAAGGTGAGCCTTGCCATGCTGGAAGTTAAGGAGAAGCAACACGTAAGGTACTATTTCTGTGGAAAATTAAAACGAACTGACTAAATTATGGTTTCTATATTTTTCCTGGGTTGGTTGTTGTTCTTGTTGGGTTTTTAATGTTTTTGAGGTTGTTTGGTTGGATTCTGTTTGCTTGGGTTTTTTCCAGTGCTACGTGCTTTTGGCGCAGAAGCGCCGTGGGTCGTGCGTTTCCAGCGGCAGGGAACCTGCCCTGGGCGTGCGACAGGAGCTGTGGGCAGCCCGCGGCAGTATCGCGGCGGTGCCCCCCAGGGAGAGCATCCCCCTGCTCAGGGGGATGGCATCTCCCGGCCTGAGGCACAGGGTGCCCACTGCCAGCCCCACTCGCAGCCGGCGGGGGGTTCCCGCGGCCGCCCCTGCCCTCCGCTTCCAGCCGTGGCAGTGCGCACCTGCCCCGGCGCGGCTCGGAGCTCGGGGCGGAGAAGCGCAGCCCCGGCCCTCAGACTCCTCCTCCGGGCTCCCCGCCCCGGGCCCCGTGACGCCGAGCGGCGGCCGGGGATGGGATGGGACGGGACGGGCCGGGATGGGAGCGGGTGAGGGGACGGCCGAGCCTGCCGGCGGCTTTAAATGCGGGCCCGGGCCGGCGCCGCCAGCACAGCCTCGCCGCTCGCTCGGGCTGCCGCGGGCGCTCACTCGCACGGACACGGACACGGAGGGGCAGGTGTAGGGCCCCCGCCATGCCCCACTGAGCCCGCCCGCAGCCCGTCCGCAGCGCTCGCCCGCCACCCCGGCTGCCCCGCAGCCGCCGCCCGCCGCCAAGCTGGAGGAACGCCGCAAGCCCGAGCCCCGGAGGTGAGTGAGTGGGAGCGGGGGTGGAAACGCCGGGCTGCGTTTCTCCCTCCTCGGTGTCTTTCTCGGTGCCTAGCTCTGCTGGAGCTAACTTTTAAAACGCTTCATGGTGTTTGAAAACTTTCTTTACCGTTTCAGTTCATCTTCAGTGAGTTGTTAGCAGCCGCTGAATAGGCAGCCTCGTCTTTCCCAGGTTTCCAATTATCCACCTGGTATATGGTTGTATGGAGTGTTTTATTATCCAAGACCTGTTTGTTTGCCCTTTCTGTGCTTCCTGTGAAGCGCTGCCATCCATAGCGAGAGCACACGAGGAAATGAGGATTTAACCATCTTTAGGCTTGTTCCTTTTTTTCTGTACGGCGTTAGTTCCTAAGGGATTTTTCTCCTGTTCCGAGCGCATCCCTTTAGCCCTCGCGTTCAGGAGGAGCACTCGGATGTGCAGGGAGCTCCCACGACATGATGGAAAAAGGCACCGGGCTCTCCCAGGAGAGCGGGGCTCGGGGTGAGTGGCAGCAGCTCCGTGGAGTCGTTCCGCAAAGCTGCTCCTGTTAGTAAAGTTGGGTGCGTAGGGAGCAAGGTCGGGCCCTGGGGCAGATCCGAGCAGTGGCAGCTCCCGTGGGGAACTGCTCCATCTGCTATATATAGGTACTTGCTCCTTTTGTGTCAGAGGTGCAGTTACTGTGCATCTGAACTTGACTCTGTGCGTGTGCTCCCAGCTGCTTAGGGACTTTGTTCTGGTTGTTCCTATAATGTACATACTTTCTGTTTAAAAAAACAAGGCAACATAAAAGCCCACCCAACCAACCAAAAAAACCCCACCCAAAAACCGAACAACAAAAGCTTCACTAGTTGGATTTAACAATGTGTGCCAAGCTGTATATATTGTGTGTGGGACAGAATATGTTGCTAAGTGCTGGTGTGATAGGCTGCCGTAATACACCTAGTTCTTATTCTGGTTGAGATCAGTAGGAAATTGTACAGAGGCCCCCTGACCAAAGCAACCTTCAGGCTCCCAAACCCCAGCAACTATTGAATGAGAGACTTCATTTTGTTCTCACAATCTCCAGTCCTGTGCCAAGTAATTAAACGGGACTGTTTGCATCTGTGCTTGCTCAGAGCATGGTACATAAGCTGATCTGTCCTAGTCCTTTCCTGGACTGCCATTCCAGGCTCAGAGACTTTTTCTGGTGACACTTGGATTAGATGATGGAAGAGTTAATTTTGCAAAGCCTGGTTTCAGCTGGTGATTTTAGCTCTCATCAACTTCACCTGCTGCTGAGGGTCAGTGGGATTGGAAGGGCAAATGCTAGTGCAATCTGCAGGGATACTTCTTCAGCTTCCTAGGAAGGAAACACAGACTTTGAAGTTCCAGAAAAACTAGGAGGATTTGTTTCTAACTTACCCTTCACTTCTACTGAGCTCAGGGTAAGTTAATTTCGCATTTTTAAAAGCAGCTGCTGGACTTTAGGGACCTGTGTTCCCGAGATTTCAAGGGACTGGCAACTGTAGACTGCTGACCTCAGATGAGTAGGAAGCAAGGTATGGTGGTGGAGTGAGAAAGAATGATGGATTTTTTTTTTCCTTTTCTTTCATTTTCCAGCTATAGGGAGGAGAGATGAAGCTTTCATTTATGTGCACAGGGCATTCCTGGCAAGGTAACACCCTGCACTCATCCAGTTTGCTCCCAGCAAGGTCTGGCAGGATTTTCTGCAGCTCAGAACTGTGCAGGTTTTTCCCTTAAACTTCCATGTTACAATTTTAGATCTTGAAACTTCTCTGCAGCCAGAAAACAGCCTCATGTACTGGTGCTGTCTTGTGGTATCACTTGCAGCAGGTTTTTAAGAGGAGCTTTTAAAATGCGGTGGGTGTAGGGTAAATGCTTCGGTTACCGATGTCTTAAGCTGATAAGAAAAGGCTGAATTTATGCACAAAGTGCAGTTCAAAGAAAAACATCCCTGTGAGAAGGAAAAATCTATAACTCCTTTTGTTTTCAGATCTACCTGCTTATCAGACAGGGTGGAGGAGCTGAGTGTGTCTCTGGCTGAAGGTTTTCTAATGCTGCCACCCTGGACAGCTGTAATTAATAAGCTGGAAGGGGTTTTGGGCAAGGTTGGGAAGGAAAATTGCTGTGTGAGAGGCTAAAGAAAAAAACCTGTTCTTATTTTTCTGCCAGTAAGTGTGTGAACAGCTATTTGCAGTCGGAGGTGCTGCCTTGCCAGAAAGATGCAGTCATAAAGGAAAGGTGTTGCTTTGAGAAAGGAAAATCTGGGGTAAATGTGCTGTTTTGGGAGGTGGGTGCCCAAAAATGGGCCTTGTGGGTTCAGCAAGTGATGCTCCTGTGTGTGTACATGCCATCTGTTAGTGCAGATTTGCTAGTAAACCAATTTCTCTTCTTTAATTTAATTTTTTGGATTTTATGCCGTGACGTTGTTATACATGTCTGTATCAAAATAGCATGGCTTTTACCGGTGTGCATCCCAGTTCCTCCCCTGGGCTGGGAGAAGCAGAGGGCTTGGAAGGAGGGTTTGGGGGTGCCTTGCTGCCAGCAGCATTCCCGGCGCGGTGGCACCACTGAGTCCCTTGGTGCTGCTGAGATGCCTTCATGGCCCCACTGCGAGAGCATCCTTGTCACGCTCCAGAGACCCGCCTCGCACGTATCTGCTGTGTGCATTAGGTTCAGAATTGGAACTCTTGCTTTGAGCAAATTAAAAGGGTACTGATAACTCCTCCTTGTTCCAAGTCAATTAGCTGCTTCCGGCTTCAAATCCACTTAGAAGGCTCACAAGGGGGGGAGTGCTCTTTGAAAACCCAGTAATAGCAGTTTATGGTTAATATTGATAAAGGAGCGCGTGTCTGTGTCATTGTGCTGTGTCTGGTGGAAGGAAAGCTCCTCTTTTGTGCTCCCTCAAAACATAAGGTCTTTCTCTTAGCTCACACTGCCTGGCTTGAAATGGAGATACAGCTATAAAATGGTCAAGGTTGCAGTGGATTCCCACAATCACTCAAAGCAAGGCTTCTGCCTCCCTGCCCTTGAACTTTGAGTCGCTATAGCATCTCGTTTCTCCTGAGTTTGCTCAGGGTTGTGTGCAGTTTGTGGCAGGAATGCTTTTTATTCCTGTTGGACAGTGTCAAAGACAATGACTGCACCCATAATTGGGTGATAAAACAGTGCGTAGCATAAGTAAAAAGCTGCAGAGCTCTTGCTTTTCAATGGCTTAATTACATTAACTGAAGAGATAAAAATGTCTTTGAATTACACACACAATTATGAGTCTTTCACATAAGGAACATATTTGAACTTGCCATAGGGACTGGCAGTGTGGTAAGGTTGCATGGAGATTTATGAGAAGTTTGAAAATCAGAGAAAGCTCCATCTCAGTTCTTGGCGTTCAGTTTGATTTGGAGCAGTGGATTTCTGTCCAAATTCAGTAGGCATGTAGATCCATGCTGTTGGAGTATGGCTGAGCCTTCTGAGCACAGCAGAGGAGGTTGCAGACAGCCCTGGTTTTATCTGAATTTTCTCAGCAGAAAAAACAGAAGAGTTGATTCCATGTCACCAATATCAGAATTCTTTGAATCTGCAGCGCAAATGAACTTTCAGCCTCTGCATTCCAGAAACGTGTGCTATTAGGAAAGTTCGTTCTGCTGCCAAAGTAAAACAGAGACTGAGGGGTGGATTTAAAATAGCTTTATTATTTATATATATAAATACGTATGTATATAGAGAGAATATGGCTGATCTATATATTTTCTACTCCTAAGGAAATTCTTTTAGTGGGGGAAGAGAATTTTCCAAGTGTTTCAAATCCTAGCTGTATTATATAACTACCTTTATAGGGGAACAGGATCATATTAGTGTTTTGCTAGCATATAATAAATACTTGCTAAATACTCTGTATTAATTCTGTCTTGAAAGAAGTCTTAATTTTCCTTTCATAAGTGTTGATCCATACTTCTGGCATCCCAAAGTGAGCTGAAGAACTTGGTGGTGGGAATTGTTCCATGACTTCTTTTAAGATTGAGGATTACTCAAATCACTTCATTCTGTTATTAATGATGATGATAAAAGCTATTTCATATTATTCAAAATATAGTTTGTAATATATTATTATTAATAATAAACTTACATATTATCTATAAATAATACAGATCTATGGTACCTCTGCTTTTGACCTCTGCGAGGTGACTGCTGCTCATCTGTGAAGTTGCTGATGTTTGATGTGATTGTTCCGCAGGGGAGGTTGAATTTTACTTTCTTTTGAAAACTATTACAATCAGCTGGTATTATGCAAGAAGTCCTGGTGGGTTTGCATGTCCAACAAATTTTTGGCTTTTTTCACAAAGGAGTTATTCCTGTGGTGTGTTCTGTCTTTTTCTGCTACTTTTTCTGAGCAAAACATGCAAACACTTTGATTTTGATGACTGTGCAGATGTGTAATCTGATGGCAAAGATGACAACTGAAGTCTTGCATGCCAACTACTCATCTTTGCTAAAATTTTTCAGTTTTCTCTATTTTGTACAGTAGGTGCAGAAACAGAACTTGTGTCTCTTTTTCAATGGTGTGTGCAACTTGAAGATTATGGTGTTTTCCTCCTAAGTTTTTTAATAAGTTTTTACTTCCTTTTAATCACATCTTGAAGGTTTACTGAGCTCATTTAAACTCTTAACCTTGAACAGAAGGTTGCAAAAGTTAATTGCTTTTATTGTACCTGTAGCGGCTGTATAACACTTCAGACACATTGTCAGCCCTTCGACGTAAGCATAAAGGTCTTTTCATCAAGGCTGCTAAATATGAGGTTGATAAGAATGAAGCTGGGCAATAGTTGCTCACTAGCTCAATGAAAAGTGGCATTTGAGCACATCAAACCTGTCTATTGCACTGGAATTGAAGTGTATTTCTTACGCACAGGAATTGGATGTGCACATTTTGCTGAGGTCTCAGAGTTAGCAATTGTGGTCATCTTGAAGCGGATGTTACCTAAATTCTTGTTAAATTTGTCTAGTCTGAGCTCACTTCCCTGGCTGACACACTGTGCATTCAGCAGACACAGAGCATGTCTCAAGACCAGCAGCCCTGCTCAACAGAGCTGCCTGTGTGTTCTTCTGGGCAGGAACAATCATCCCCAGGGGAAAATAGATGGGGCTTTGTTCTCTTGTGTCCCCAGCAAAGCTCTGTTCCAGAGCCTCGATGGCACAGCGAGCCAGCCTGTGGTGCCATGGGAGTGTTCCACATCCATTGTTTGACATCTCATGATCTCTTAGGTGAGCAGTGACGGGGTTTGAGCAGTACTGTCCCAGTAGATGTGTCAGTGTGGGGCTTCATGGGAGCAGTAGTGCTGATGATGGAGTGTCAGTGCAGTAACACCTCTATCAGTGCAGTGAGAGTAGTTGAAAATGTGGAGCTGTTGCCTTAGTCCCACAAAATACTTCAGTGCAGGTGACTTCTGGCCTTGAGGCAATTCAACTCATTGGCCTTTGAGGCCATGCTGAAGTGCTGTGCTGGGGTGAGTCCTGCATGAGTAGTTCCACTGGCATGAATGGAAGAAATGTGTGCTGAGATATAGGACCGTGTGTGGGGAGAATTCATCAAGTGGGGCCAGAGGGGTGCAGGGACAAAGTCTGGATTGCAGCCATGAGCTTGCTTGCAGGGTGGGGTTGGAAATGAGTGAAAGACCAGTGCAAAGTCTTGAGTGCATCTTTGATAGGCACTTGGAGGGTGACGTTAGAGAGAAGCTGTAGAATAGAGTATTGATTTAGGGTAGAGTTGGAATGAACTTAGAGCTGTCATTTGTCCACCTGCCTAGCTTATCTTTTCAGTTCCAGTTCATCTGTTGGATGACATCAGTGAACTTTTGGAAAAGATACCTTGAATGGATATTGAAATGCTCTCCATTTCAGAGTGCATTTGTGTCTCTATCGTGTTATTGGCATATCACTGGAATGTGCATGGAAAGGAGATTATTGCTGCCCAAGAGCAAGAACTGCTTCTACCAGAACGTGATAGATGCAATGATTCCCTGTAACTCTGTGAGTGCTTCTCACTCAGGATAAAGGAGTATGTTTCTCCCTTTTAATCACTGGTGAATGATCAATTTTTATACCGAAGCTGGGCTTTAGAAGCAAAGGCAGGCTGTCTCCCATGATGTACAGCTCCCATGTCATACAGGCTTGGAGAAGGCCTTCTGTGTCCATTGGGCTTTCCTGTGCCTGGGGAAGAGTTTTTGCACTGTGCCTGATGAGGCGGGTGTGTGGTTCCAGCCATGGGACTCTGCAGGGTTTTGGCTTGTACGAGGCACCTTGTTGACCTTTGGGTCTCTGGGCTCTGTGTTGCTACCTCGGCAGGGCTCTGAAGTTGAGCCTGAGAGCCTGCTAGCATGGAAGGAATGTGAGCAAGCCTGGGCTCGAGCCTGGGCTTAGGCCCGTGCTTCGTCGGCAAGGCAAGCCCAGGCGCCCTTGCTCGGCTGCTGGGGCACAGAGCTCCAGGCAGGATGTTCTCAGTGCTCAGCCTCATGGCTTGCTCCGGTTTGCAGCAGAACTTGAAGGAGTGGGCATGTAGCTTGGGCTGTACATCCTTGGGCTGTAATTTAACCTGGGATGGACACTCTGGACCCGTGAATAAAACAGTGTAATGGCAGGAATTGCTGCAGAAGGAAGACCTCTGTATTTCCCAAGTTTTGCTTGGATCACGGCTCTCTTTGCTTTGCCAGGAATACAGTGTATAAATTTTGTTGAAATGGAATATGCTGCAAAACAGCCCTGTGAAAAAACCCCAACTGTGTGTTCCAGTGTCAGAATCCTCTCCAGAGACTGAGTAAAGGGAGATGGTGTCTCCAGCTTTTAAAATAATTACTCGAATTAAAGATGAAGCTAAAAGAGCCGAGTTCACTGAACATTAGCTATGCAACTTAATTTGTTAAAAAGCATTGAAAAAACAATGTAAGCTCAATGTCTCTCCCAGCAAGTAACCTGGATGTCCCCTGAATCTTCAGAAATGTGGGAGTATAGAGATTCCTGTGAACTCTAAAAGTTTCTGTAATAACTTTTCTATTAATGGGGCAACGCTTCTTGAACGAACGTGTTTCTGCCTTTTTAATTCTAAGTGGTGAGTAGGACACCTTTGCATTAAGTATTCCTGGTCTAGTAATGCCTTGGGTTGCCAACAGCTCTGTTTTCCTGGAAAGGCTTGACTTATGATTCAGTGAAGGTACCTGTGGGTTTTTGTGGAGCAGTCTGTTCAGCTCTGGATGTGACCCTTTACTTGTAATTCTCAGAAATATCTATGAAGTCTTGATCTGTGGTATCAGCCCAACTTTTCTGGCTCTGTTCCCAGGCCAGTCATTCTGCTTAGCAATAAAAAAATGCAAGATAATGGATGCAGATAACTGGGATTTAATATTACTGTAGCCCATTTCCCGTTTACCTTTAAACAGCCATGTTGCAATTAGGTGCTGGGCATAAAGCCCTTCTTTGTTAACAGGTGTCTCCAAGAAATGTGTGACTGATGACCATGTCTGGGTTCAGCCATGGTGGCCCTGACAGCTTAAAAAAGGAGTGGAAAAGCTGCTTGTGCTTTTATGAATATCTATTACCAAAGCAAACTATTTCAGGCCTGTTACAGAAAGAGGCTTTTTCTGAAAGAATGACTTCCTGCAGTGTTTTAAGCAGATGCATGTGGAAAAGAGGATGAAAGCAGATGGTGGGTGATCGATACAAGTCGTGAGGGGACTCCAGCATGTCCTCATGCACAGCCACTGATGCTTCGAGGTGTACCTGCTGCAGCATGGGCCTGGCCAAATCCTTTGAGATGTACCTTCTCCATCCTGGAGTTATCCTTTGGGGTGTCACCACAGGTCACAGCCCATTGGCCCAAGCTCCCACTGGAGCTGCAACCTCCTCAGCACAGCAGCAGAGTAGCCCTGAGCTGGGCCCCACCAGCCCGGTCATGTCGTCGTCACTGCTGTTATCAGAGCATTCCCAGGCCCAGCAGAGCAGCCTGATAAGCACCACGGGGAGCACCGAAAGCAAAAGCTGCCCCTGACGACCTCTAGGCACCCCATGTAGCCAGGCAAGCGTGCCCATGGCAGGGCAGGAGCCTGCTGATCAGTATCCATACAGCTATGACAGCTGTGAATTCCACCTAGCACATTCCAGTCAAATCTGCCGTTTGTTTGAACCCTTTGTGCCCCATACTGGACACCAAAAAGGAGTGTCCTGATTTAACCCCAGCTGCACCACTGCTTGCTTGCTCCCACAGCAGGAACTATAACATTGGTCAATTCCCATTTGTGAATTGTGTGTTTCCAGCACAAATCCAAACTGTAGCCCCGTACTAGATACTGAGAAGAAAATGAGCTGTACCCCAGGCAGAGCAGCACAAAATGTTACATCTGCTGTGGTTCTTGAGGATGCCTTTGAGTTTATAGTTCCTAAAACAGAAGTAGCAACTCTTGCTTTATACAGAGTTCTGGAGGAAGAGGAGAGAGAATGTGGAACCTATAAAATATTTTTTACAGCACTTGCTCATGTCAAAACACTATTGCTTGAAACCCTAATGGGTAAAGGGCTGAATTGTACAGGCACGTGGGAAATCTGAAGAGAACATTTGAGGAATGCCTGGGAAGTTCACGTTTATGGACTAATGATCTGAAGTCAGAAGGAGCCAGCTGCCATGCAGGGAGAGCAGCTCATTGCAGTGACAAACTTGTGTAAGTGGCAGTAGAGGAGGCTGAGCAGCCTTCCTTTGGTAAAGGAAGATGCAAGTGATCTTAATTTTTGAGGTTTTATCTGTCCAGAGAAGGATTTTTTTCATAGTCCATCCTTAGGGCAGATGAAGTTTTCCAGACCCTGAAAGAAAGATTGATGCTGAAGTCTCATTTTCTCTTCCCTTGCAGAAGTCTGCTTGGTTTTTTGTCCAAGCTCAGTAGCCTTTATACTGATGGTTAGGTTACTTTGGAAGCCACAGGACGTCCAGCAGTGCTGCTTATCAGCATTGCTGTGCTCCTACAGTTCTGTCCCACAAGTTTTTCTTCCAGACAACATTGATGGGTCACAAGGAAGGAGTTCAGAAGAAGTAGCTGTGAGTACTTTTTGGCAAGAGATGACTTTTCAGCTCTCGGGTTGTTGTTTTCTTCACAGTCTTGTTTTAGGCTGATATGAATAAGTCTATTTTGAGCTGCCCTTAAATGGATGTCACGTAGAGGACAGTCTTGTTAAAACTTGGGAGTTGCCTGCTCAGCAGCTGGGTTCTGCGCTCTTGGCCGTGGTTGGAGGATACAGTAAACCCAGCTTTAGGGTACTGAGAACCAAATTAAGAACCTGACTGTCCCATGGAGCAAAATGCCAGTCCAGAAGCAAACACATTTTGCTGGTGAGGTGGGTTGAACATTGCTAAATGGATTGCCTTATGCAGGATCATGCATTGTCTGCTCATAGCAGTGTGCTTTTATGCTGCATCATGTTCATGCTGCTGGAGCTGGTGTCCTGCTGAAGGAGCCTGTGTCGCTGCGCTGCTGACTAATGCCATGAGAACGCGATCATGTGCCCTGCCTGCTCTGGGCCAGGCTCTTATTAATCACTAATTGGTCTGCAGGGCTGGGTGTAGGGATCGCAGGCTGGCTGCTCCTTGCTGCCATCACGCGCCCCAGCTCAGGTGCCGGGCGGGTCAGCATGACGCCCTGCTCTCACGGGCTGTGTGCACCCAGGGCCAAGGGGCACCCCAAGGTGATGCTGTGCTCCATGCTCCGGTGACCTGTTCCCTTAGAAGTGTACAAAATCCCCCTTTGCTGTCTCTGCAGGCACTCTCAAGTGTGTGGCTGTGTGGATGAACTCTCTGTGGACTAGTGGCCATGGCAGTGAGGTTCCCCCAGACTGTGTCATATCCCAGTGGCTGCTGGTGCTCTGGAACAGCTGTTTCCTACCAACCTGCCCCTCTGATACCAAGTGAAATTTGGAGGAGGGGAAGTTTTCCTGCATGTAGGTGTAATATGTAATGTCACTGGTTAGTGATAGCCAGGCACCACACATATGGTTGACCCAATAGCAGATGCTCTCCCAGGAGCAGGAGCACCATCTCTGGCCATGTGGAAGGCAATTGTCACTTGCAGTTATGTTTCTGCTTGTGATCCTTGTGGGTATCTTGTGAGGGACCTGAGGGACCTGTGTCCTTCTGGCTCTGTGGCTTGTGCTGGTGTAATCAGTGTTTTCTTGAGCACTTGGCACTCTTGGGAGACAGGCTACCTGGATCTGTGTTGCTCTGGGCTGTGACTGACTCTCTTCTGACTGGACCTTAAATTGGTGGAAGTGGTGAAATTCTTTTTTTCCGTTCAGTCTCAAGTTATTTTATAACTTGGTTTTGCAGTTCACTTCCCTCTCTCCTCTTCTGTCAGGAAACATTTCTTTATCTTCAGTAAGCTTCCATTGGCTTGTGTTTTTTGGGGTGGTTTTTTTGTGTTTTGGTTTTTGGTTTTTTTTTTTCCTTTGGGTTTAGGGTTTTTTGGTTTTTTTTTTGTTTGGTTTTTTTTTTTGTTTGTTTGGGTTTTTTGTTTGGTTGGGTTTTTTTTTTCTCTCCCCAGTGCAGCCAGTGAAGACAAGAAGGGCATTTAGTTTGAAATCTGGCTGTGTTTCTGGCTCTCAGGTCTACATTAGTTTTGAGTGACTATTATTGAATTAGGATTGATGCATGCACCAGGACCAATGCCAGTGACCTTCCTCGGCAGAGATTTTGTTTCATCACCCCTGGGAGTGGTCACTATAAACTCTTCAGGATGAGCAGTTGGCTCTCAAGTGAGGATGAGGTCCAAAGCCCACTGGTTTTTTTCCTTGTCTAATATTTTTGGAGTCCTTTCTTCTGCCTGAGTCTTGTGTGTGTGCTGACATTTGGTTTGGATGGCTTTGCCCTTCTGTTTAAGTTTTTAAGTGTACTCTGTCCACACTCCTTTGGAGGTGAACTCAAGTGGTATCACATCCCTTCTTACTTTGGAGCAACTGCTCCAAGGTGGAAGAATTGCAGTTTTACAGAGACCATCATCTAACCAGGTCAAGTTTGCATAATTTGGGATAAGTGCACTTTGAGGAGTTCCTGCTTGTGTAACACTGTGTGAGTGGTTAAGCAGATTCCTAAAATGATCCATGTTAAAAGTATCCTTGATGCCGGATTATGTTTTTGAAACCAGCATATTGTGAATCCACGTATTGCTTCAGAATGCCAAGAACTGGATCAGAAATGCTGTGCCTGCACTCTGGGAAGTGCTGAGAGTGCATTAGCTCCCTTGGCTGCTTCAGATGTGTCCAAAATGTTTTATACAACCAGGCTTTCTGCCTCTGCCAGCCAGAGCTCAGGTCTGGATTGTGCTGGATCAGGTCTTGCCTGTCCTCCTTGCAGCGGGAAGCCAGCACATGCTCTGTACCCATGTTACCATCAGTAGTCCAGAGATTTGTGATGCTTTTAGAGGGGCTTCAGCATCTTGGAAGTGGTTGGTGGGACAATATGCAGCTCCAGTTGTGCACTTGACAGTCTGAAGCCTGAGGGAAGGGAAAAGCTTCAGACTGTAATTACAGAGATTAAGCTATGGGCTGGTCTCACACCTTTTGTGTGGTGTGATTGCTATGGAGAACTTTTCCCCAAAGCAGTCACAGGAGAGGACAAGTGCAGGAGCTAGGTGCTTGCTGGGAAGTCAGGATTGAGCGTGCTGGGTTGATTTCCCTGGAGAAAAGCAGCCCTGGATGAGTGGTGCCAATGCGTGCTGCCCCACCCCTCATTGTACACACTGCTTGTTCCTTTGCTCAATGGGAAATGGACTTAAACCCAGCACCGCCCAGCCCAGATAACTCTTTGCTTTTAGACACAGGACCAGGCTGCCCACTCTAACATCCTCATTTATAGCTGGGAATTTGCCTCAGGATCAGGCTTCCCATGCCTTGCTTTTGGAGGTTCCAGGTGAGCAATATGCAGCAGGTGCTGGAAGTTTCCTGCAGTTGCTGTGTCTTTGTCCAGGTTTCTCTATAGGTGTATCCAGACCTCCTGTACTTTGAAAGCTGTGTGCTGGGCTGATGTAAAATACACACTTGAAACGTTGCTTTGCTTCTTAGCCCACGGTACTTGCTCCTGTGTGTGACACAGCACACTTAGTCACAGATTCCTCACAAAGAGCTCTTACAGGAGTCTGGAACAAGGAGCAGCTACTGTACAAACCAGCATTGGTTTCAAATAGATGCACAGTCAAGTAAGAAGTTGCCTCTCAGGCATAAAACTGCAACAAAAATATTGCAGGACATGACATTGTCACGGTAATAAATAGCCAAAAATAGTTCAGATGCCACAGGCTGGCTTGAAATAATAATTTTTAGGAAAAATCCACTACTGCTTTTGGGTTTAAAACCTGATGTCACTCTGCCTCTAGAGAAAGCTTTTTTGGTGATTTCTATTTCCAGAAAACAAAGCTACAAAAATGTCTGGTTTATGTTATCCTCAAACAGATACATTGATAATATATGCAGTCCAGAATCACTTCTTCCTGTGGATTCATCTTATTTGATTCCATCTCCCAAAGCTCCTGCCAAAGAGCAAGCTTGAATTCCTTACAGGGTGTCTCTGTACCTTTTCCTGGCTGTAGTTCCATGAAGTACAGCAGATGGATGTGGGATGTGTCAGGAGCCAGGTGCTCGGCAGCAGAGGCTCACCCTGTCCTGGAGAGGGGCTTGCACTGAGATCCTGCAGTTCTCAAATGAAGCTGGAATGCAAGGCAGCCTTGTTCTTGCAGAGTCCCCAGCTGAAGAGGCAGCTGACTTCATCAGTTTTTATAGTCATGTCATTTTATGGTAAGTCATGTAATCACAATGAAGCAAAGGCTTCAGCTGTTACACCTGCCCTGCATTCAGTGATAGTGTTCCCCTTGTATTTCCCTATGTTTTGATAGTGTTACTTTATTGCTTGTGCAGAAGAAAGCTGTAACTTCATTCACTCCTAATTGCTTTTCCTAGTAGTTACTTCATTTTTGGAACATAGCCAGCTTCAAGAGTTGTTCTGAAATTGTCGGAGCTCAAAATTGAAATCCAGGTGATGGAACTTATTTTGCCATCATGAATTCAAATGGTTCTTATCTTGGTTTCAGGAAGGTGCTCTCACGGACTTCACCTGTGAGTTGAGATAAAACATTTAGAGTTCCTGACGTTCCAGTCTGTAAGAGTTTTTGAAAACAAGATTTAGTCAAGAACTGAGACTCCTATTTAAATCCTGTCATGGGACTTAATTTCACTCCCTGAGGACACCTCCATAGAGGGAAACATTTCACCTAATGAGATGACTTAATTGGGAATTTATTTGGTTTATGAATATTAGGGTGCAAGTTCTTTGTGTGCAAAGCAGAGGGTTCTGTCCTGCTTTGCTCCGGGTGAGTACAGCCTTTTGCTGAGAAAGCTTGTAAATAAATGCTGCTTTAGAGCTGACAGGGGAAAATGCGTCCAGGATAAATTTGGCAACATGTTCCAAAAGTGCATCAACCAGGCTGTGCTGAGTATAGGCAGAAGCTCTTTTTTTGTGTGATAGAGCCCATATGCAGGTATGTGAGAAACCAGAACACATCAGGGCCCTAAAAAAGGAATCGGTCACATTAGGTCTGTTTATTCACGCATATGCGTATGGGCTGTGAGAGCATCAGCTGGGACCCGGTCTCCTTCCTGGTTTCCTGTTTACTTGGCCACTACAATTGCAGTGTCTGAATGCTTCACAGGTTGCAGAGAGAAGGAATAATGTTATCTCTGTCTCCCCCCAGCCAGCTGACAGAAGCAGCCTGTTTGGCTTGCTGACTCATTCCTGCACTTGGCATCTAACCTGGGTGGCTTGGTGACGGCACTGAGTGTTACTGGCAGGGAAGCCTTTGGTGGCTCTTCTCTCTGCTCAGGTCCAGTCCTGTTTCTGGGAGCCTTCAGGTCTGGCTGATCCATCTGTGGTTGAAGGTTGGATGATGCTGGTTGTCACAAGTAGTGTTGGTTACAACTGAGGGGAGCAGTGTGGGGCTGTGGATGTTTCCTACCAGAGCAGATCTCTCCTTTTGTGTTTGGGGGTATGTGGTAGATCTGGGGGTAAACCTTGTGGGATTTGGGACCTGCTAAACAGCTCAGCCCACGATGCCCCGTGCACCATCCGCTTGGGTTTGTCTTTTCTCCTGCAGCATCCCAATCCATGCCTTCCCACTCCACTTTGATTGCGGTAGTTTTAACTGAGGAAAACAGTCTTGACAGGTCACTGGTGCTGTGCTCTGTGAAGCAGACAGGGTGGTTGACTCTGCATGCTCAGGAAGATCTTTCTTCCCTTGCCTTTCCCGGGAGAGTGGAGAGCTTCCCCACACCTGCCTGGCAGAGCTGTGGCACAGCGGGTGCTGTGCTGGGCAGGCCCCCTGTGGGCTGGCAGCTCCCACCGATCCGCCGGGAGCCGTGCAGCCCGCGCTGCTGCTCTGGGACCTAGAGCTCTCCCTCCTCCCTCAGCCCTTGACCCTCTCCACGCCCCAGCTCGCTGGGCTGCTCTCTAATGTGACTTTCTCACGGCTCTGTGTTACGCTGCTCCAGTTACGGAACTGGCTCCGTTTCTTTTTCCTTGTGCAGTTCAGAGTTTGCTGGGGTTTCTTCCTGATTGCAAAAGCCGTTGGAAATGGGCAGAATCGTAAAAGCTTATCAGTGAGCAGTAACTCTCCCCTCTGGCTCCCCAGCTCTGTCAGGCATTGATTCACTCCGGCGAGTTGTGACTCCGCGCAACATCTCGTGTTGCCACATCAGTCCTTTTTATTTACGCCAAACACCACTTTCCCTCTCTCCTGCCCTCAGCCTTCCGAGTCTGGCAGCTGTGGAGCTGAGCAGCCGGGCGGTGGCAGCACTCCATCTCCCGGGGGAGCTGGCGGCCGGCCGCTGCCGGGAGTAGCGCGGGGAGCGCTAACTCCGAGGTTACGCGCTGCTTTGCGCTGCCTGGGAGATGCAATGAGAGTGTTTGGTGCTGCAGCCAGAGACCCGCGGGAAGAATTCGTGTTGTGATGAGCAGAACAGATACTGGCAGATGAGCGCAGCCATTAGCAAGTCCAGGATCCCTGCTAGTACTAAATTGGTCTTGTTTTTGCTGAGTAGCTGGGCAGAATAGTTCTGTGAGCTGGATCTGCCGGCTCTTTGCAGGCAGAGCAGAATTGCTGCTGGCCGTGTGTGACTCTTGTTCAAATGCTATTGACACATAACATCATTTCTAAAAATGTTTGGCACTGATCTAATCATCGGCCCAGAGAGGCCAGTTACTCAAGCAGTTCATGTTTTTTCACTGGAGCATATTCTGTCAGACCCTGAAAATAGAAGCCCAATATTTTTTAATTTTTTTTTTAGGTTTGTTTTCAAAATGTTGCAGCAGCAGTCACGAGGATGTGGATCTAGACAAGAAATGCCTGAAAACCCCTTTACCTTCAAACAAAGAGTTGGTAAACCAGGCTTAACTGAAGGCACATTTCTTTTCAGAGGCCCTAAAATTTTTTCCATGCTTTCTTCTCTCCAGTCCATGTGTGTCTTCCATGGGATAGTGGTCTTGCTGCAGTGCTTCACTAACAGGAGTCTGCCACTTTCCCCCTGAAGATTCCAGGGAACCTTTACTAGTTGTTCCACATCACTATTTTTTTTTTCTTTTTAATTTCTGCAACTCCCATTTCACGGTATTTGAAAAATTCCAGGAGGCTGAAATAATTTCCCCATGCAAATTGGTAAAGGATGTTTTCTTGCTAGATTTTGGCCCACAGAAATCCTGTGATAATCTGAGAAGGGCAGAAAAGACCAAGTCAAGGGGAGGTGGTGCTTGGAGTCTAATCACTAAACTCCTGTGGATTAGAGCCGGGGCACTGTGCCAAGGCGACCCAAGCTCTATTCCTGGCCCTTTAAACCCCCCAGCTCCTTTGGATACATGTTTCAGGGAAAGCATCAGCCTTGCTGAGCAGTTTTCTAGCCCTCTGGAGCTAAAAAAGCATGGCTGTTAAATGTGATAAACCCATTCCAGGCTGGCACAGTGATGTTCCTGGGAAGGTGGGGGGCCATTCCCACTGCTGTAGTGATGCTTGGAAGGATGCTCTGCTGTCATGGAAAGGATGAGGAGACATTTGCCAGGGAGATGGCAACTGGTGAATTCTCAGCCCTGTATCCCTCGCATGCAGTGGAAATTACTCCCTTCCTTTGCCTTTCTCTGTTCTACCACGTTGCTCCTTCTCACTTGCTCCATGGTTGGACTGATGCTGCCCAGGCTGGAGGAGCTGGCCTTGGGACACGGTTTAGGCAGAGCTGTGGGACACACAGGTGTGTTAACACACCTGCACATGTGTGGGTGCCCAGGGAATGGAGCTGAATGCCAGGATAAGTACAGATTTTACAGAGGAATAAACTACTCCTATAGTTTGTGTTTGGTCTGGAAATCCAGTCCCATCTATTCCAGATGTTTCCAGTTGAGTTTCTAGCAAGGAGCTACTGTGCTGCTTTGTAGAAAAAAAAATTTAAAAAATATGGGGTTGTTCCTGTACAATCATTGCAAACAGGCAAGGGCATCCATGGGATGTGTTCCCTTCTGTTGCATTAGACAAGATGTGTAAATAGCCTTAAATAATTTAATGAAGAGTTGGAGCTTTCAGGGGAGGCTGGTGTGCGCCTGAGTGCTGGCTTGGTGTGCTGTGCTGGCAGGGAGCACGTCCCACCCCTTTGCACCCAGCAGCAGCTGCTTGGGGAATGGCACCTTTCCTAGCTCAGGGAAATTTCTGCTTCAAATCCTCTGGCTCCTGGAGTTCAGTCAGAAACAGCCTGTGTGAAGGAGGAGCTGGCTAAAGCGGTGGAGGAAAACTTGGCAGAGGTGGGAGAGTGGCTACTGAGGTACTGCTTTTGTGAAATGGGACTCTGGTTCTTCCTTTTGTGGCTGAGTCTTATTTTTTATTTTCTAGTTAGGTAGCCAGGCATTGGGCATGCAAAGTAGACACTCTAAGGCATTCTGGACTCTTGGTATTCATCTGTTCAGTATTTATACCCTCCTGCATTTGAATATTCCATTAAGATAATCTGCAGGTGTTTGCTGCTACAGCTCTCAGAGGATCTTAAATGGAAGCAATATGGATGGGAAGAAGTTTTGAAGGCCTTGTCTCACTCTGGACTGAGTTTGTCCCTATTCCCCTGAGGGAATTTAAGGAAAAGGTGTTGTTTTATGGCTGATTTTTGATATGAAAACAAGTGACCAGCTTGGCCTCAGCTGTATTAGGATGGAAAGCTCCCATGGCGACTGCCCAGTAGTGAGCAGCAAATGTGTACTTAGCCTCTAAGGAGATTATTTAACACAGTTCCAATTTTGTTTATTATTATTTTATTATTTTTGCATTTGCTTGTCAAGAGTGGATTTGCAGATGTACCCTTGGAATGCAGACAGGGTCTGGTTTTGTGGGTGAGCCACAGCAGCAGGAGTTGTGGGCAGCTCTGCGGAAGCACAGCAATGGCAGAAGCGTGGAATTAGGAGTCTCTGCTGTCCACAGAGGCAGATCAGAGGTGGAGAGAAAAGGGGAGGGGAAGGAGGGCAACCACTAAAACCCTTCCCCAAATGGATGAATGAACGGGTGACACACATAAATGACTGCTGTGATGATCTGACTTACTGTAGCTCGGTCTTGGGATAATCCTCATATGTCAGATTTCTGTAAGGCCAGCATGTGACACAAGCTGGGCTCCCAGCAGACAAGTCTGCTGTGCAGCTGCTATTAGGGACTCTGCTTGGAGTGTGTGGCCCTGGGGGTTGTGCCTGCTCCCTTCCCTGCGCCACTGGGGCAGCATCAGAGGCAAACTGCTATCCCACCAACTCTTTGCTCTTGCATAGACAGCCCCAAGCCTGCCTGTGTGGCTGTACCTTTTGGAGAAAAGAGGAGGGGAGGCAAAAGCCAGACACAAGAAACAGGAAAGCCCCCAAAGACTTGTAGCTGGGATTACCTTGTTCACACCTGTCACCACTGATGTCCTCTCAAGGTCAGAATCAGAGCTACGTGAGGCCAGCTTAAAGCGAACGCCATGTGAAAGGAGCTCTATGAAGGAACAGCAGGCACTGGAAGGAGGACTGGAGTGCCCACAGGAACATGAACAACAGCTTGCAAGTTAACCTGCCCAGGACTTGGGCTGGTTCAAACAGCTCGCTCCAGGAGAAGTCTGAGCATTCCTTTTTTCTTTTCTATTACTATAGGATGGAGGACGAGGCAGTACTGGATAGAGGGGCTTCCTTCCTTAAACATGTCTGTGATGAAGAAGAAGTGGAAGGTAAGAGACTTGGGCTGCTGGGGAGGAAGGGTGCCTTTGCTTTGGTGTTTGTATGTAGGAGGGCAGAGACCCAGGGTGCCTTTGGTTTGCCCAGTACTTCATCCTAAAATTGAAATAAGGGAAGGCTTGGTCGGGGTGGAGGTGACTTTTTAGAGAAATCCTCTGTTCCTGTTGGGGAGCGAACGTTGCTGCGTGCTGCTGGCACACGCTTCCACTTCCCCCAAAGTCCTGGTTTCTGTGCCCTGCATAATGGCTGGGAAGCACCAGAGCTGTTTGCTTTGCTTTCCTCTGTGAATAGAGTTCAGCAGTGCTTGCCTATCAGCACTGGAGTCGTGAGCGTGGAAATGTGGAGGCAGCTGGAGAAGCCAAGTGGGAAATCCGGCAGAATTTGTACCAAGTGTCAGGGTGCTCTTAAGGCAGGAAGTGAACATTTGCCTGGGTTATTCTTTGTGCTTGGAGGCATAAAGAGAATGATTTTCCCTTGAAGGAGAACTTTTTAACAGAGAAAACAGTTTTCTCACTTTATAAGGAAAGAGTAGACTCCCTTGGACGTGTTTTTGTTTTTTCTCTAACTAAAAATGTTGTGAAATCCCAAAGGTAAAAGGAATTTTAAGCAGTTTACTTCAAGTTTCTTCCTGGAAAATGATGAAGCTGATAGGACTGAGTTCATGGCAGCAAATTCTCTTTTTCTCATTTCCTGAGGATTGATTATCTGTGGTCTTGATGAACTAGTAGGGGGGGAAGGAGGAGAACAGGATAGGGTAGGACTTAACCCAGAAGGGAGAAGATTTCACCTTGCAGAACTATCCTTCCCCTCCTGACTTCAGGGTGTAATTTTATTCTAACTTCTTTATTTGCAAACAAATGCCTGTGGCTTTTCAATTGAAAATGTGTTGAAAGGTGTAGAGTTACAGCCATGTCATTGTCACCAGTAATGGACAGGAAAGGATCCAGCAGTAGGAGAGGAAATAGTCTCTAAAAAGAGGAGTTAGAGCACTTCCAGCAAACCAAGCCAGTCCTTTCCACCAAAAAGCCTGTGTTTTCTTCCTGTCTGGAATGAAGTAATCTGTGCTTATCCACTATAAATCATCGTATTGGGTTTAATGAGGCTGTTTGCTGTCTGCAGGGTCAGGTTTGTATTAGCCTTTTGCTTGTGGAATAATTGACACTTTGGCACAGCAGAAACATTTGAGGAGGGAGAGAGAGGATATTTTTTAATGTTTTACTGTCTTAAATGTTGCTACGTGCTGTTTTGAGGCACAAGGGCCACGTGTGATGTTGCAGGAGTATAATAGAAGTGATGGTTGGTGATGAGCGCAGGAGGGTCCTTCTGACTGTCTGCAGGGGATGTGGTTACTGCCTGAAGTAGTATTTGTGGCTGTGGTGTGTTCATATCCTTTGTTCCAATGTGGATACTCTCATTTGGTTTAGCTGGGCTAACAGACCAGCTGGAGGAATGAGGAGCAGAGGTGAAACAAGCGCTTCTAATTGTACTCGACAGGGAGTGGAGCTGCTGGGCTGAGCCTCCACAGAGCCCTGGGGCTGTGCAGGCAGCTCATTCCCTCGGGGGTGCTGAAGGCAGCCCATGATTCCTGCCAGGCTCCTGGGAGCAGCCCAGCTAAATCTCCCAAGGATGCAAGGCCGAGGCATCTGTCAGGGTCACAGGGCACATATGGTGCATGGGTGGGTCAGCCAGGGAGCCGCTGCTCAGCCGCTCTGCTCTGTGCCGAGTGGGACAGCCTGGAATTCTTGGCGTGCCTGGCAATCTGGGGCACTGCAGAAGTGCCTGTAGGCGTTAAAGGCTTTGGCACTTTGGAGAGATCTTATTTGTCTCCATGTTTCCAGCCTCACTGTTTCTGCAGTTCTCTGTGTGTCCTTGGCTACATCTGTCTCTCTGCAGAGATCCGTGTGTGTAATGAGTGTGTGTATCCAATGTGCACCCTGGGTGCAGTCATGGTCTGCATGTGTGGGATCAACTGGACACTCACAGAGTGGTTGTGGTTGGAATTGATCTCCAATTCCAGCCCCTTGCCATGGGCAGGGACACCTTCCACTTGGTTGCTCCAAGGCCTGTCCAACAGTTCCAGGAATGGGGCAGCCACAGCTTTTCTGGGCACCCCATGCCAGGGCCTCCCCACCCTCACAGGGAAGAATTTCCTCCCAGTATCTGATCTAATCTCAACCTGCCTTCTGTCAGTGTTAAGATCTAGTGGAAGGGCGAAGATGTCAGGCTGCAGACCTTTGACTGGCACTTGGTGCAGATGCTTTTAAGTCCCTGTTAGATTCCTGCACTTACAGTGGAGTGTTTTAAAGAAGGAGAGTGTCTGTCAAGAGACTTAATTTCACTGAAAGTGAGCGGAGAGGAGATTGTTTCTTTTCCTTCAATGAGGGGAAGGGGAGCTGTAACCTTTATCAGAAGAGATAGGGCAGCAGACGTTAGCAGGAGAGAATGGAAAGACCCTCCAGCAGATCATTATAATATGCCTTGGAACCAGGCTGCTTTTGCTGTTTTCAAGTTGCTTTGAGTTCAAAGAGGCGAAGACAGAATTTTGAAGGTGTTGCTTTCAGCATCCCTCTTTGGTGTGTTCCTTGGGAAAAGAGAGGAGCGTAGCTCACTTTGTCAGTGATGCCCACAGGTTATGTCTGTGGGATGGAGATAGCAACTCCAACCTCATAACCCACCAATTTGATTATGTAGTGGTGCGGGGGAGAGGGAAGGACTTGGCTTTTTAAGGAGGGGTAAAAAAGGGCATTTCTACTCGGGAAGGCATTGAGACATTTTCAGGGTGGGACGATTGTCCCTTATGCCCTCGCTGAGTAAATGTAGTGTTAACAGAAACTGTACATACCTGACAGCTATGTCCCTTGGGCCTGCTTCCAGGGAGTGTTTAGTCCGTCCCTCAGGTGGCACCTCACCCTGGTCCTACACTGGAATGTGTTGCTGTGATATCAGCTGTTGACATTTGGAAATTACTCCACTCCAGCTCCTCCCTGCTGCCTGGATCCACGAGAGGGCTCGGAGGTGGATTCAGTGCATGTTAGTTAGGAGGAGTTGCTTGGCTGGAAGTGCCCAGAAACGTGACCTGGCGAGCCAGGGGATTTGGCCAGGTCTAGGGCAGAGCATGAAGGAAAGCAAGTACCAGTTGGCTTTGCTGGGGGAGATCAGGAAGAGGCACTGCCCTGAGCCATGTGAGAGGACCCTTCCCATTCACTTAGAGCACTGCACGTTCCTTTCCTTGAAGGTAACGCTGTGCTGCTGTAATGCCCCTGTGAGGAGTGCTGGTATGTGTGACATAAACAGATTACTTAATAACCGATTTTGCAAGAGGGGAAAAGTAAAGCTCCACCTTATCCTGCGAGATAAGGTATTCTTGGCTCTCTGAGTGGAACTTCCCCCGGGCTCGCTGCCACCCTGGCTCTGTGGTGGGGTGGAGGATGCTGGATTTGAAGTCTGATGACTCCACTGCAAAGCCTGAGGAGCACCCCAGCTCCACGTGTTAGGAAAGGGGGAGCAGCATACCTGTTCTGCCTTCCAAATGATGGGCAAAGTAAAGGTTTCCATAGCACCTCTCAGCCCTGCTGTGGAAGTGAATTCAGGAGAATATGCTGTTAGGGGAAACTTTTCCTGGGTCCTGCTATCGTTGTGGCATTTACTGTTGTGCTCTGCAGAGAGGCTAACCCAGGGATTTTGTAACAATGTTCCATAACTACTTGTTCCATTTTAGCACTTTCCTCCTCCTTGCTTTCTATTCTCAACCCGGTTGTGTCATTGCACTATGCTGGTAGAAAGCTGTGTGATGCCATAAGCCCAAGATTAGTCCTTGGTGGCTGGATCAATGAGGAGAGAGGCTAAAAGGGCAGAGCTAACTGTGAACATCTTTACCTGTATTAACAGCAGGCTGACAGTGGGAGAAATGAGCTGTATTTGTCCATATACATGGATTTCTTTTTCTCCTCTCATCCCTGCCCTCTGTTTCTGATCCATGACTGTAGGCAGACCCTCCTTCCTTTTCAGAAGTAACCAGATGACCTGTTTCATATCAAAGTCTTTAATTGCTTCTGAAAGAAATGTGATTAAAAAATTAATCAGGTAAAATCTGATCACAGAATGTGCTCATTAATGTTCTTTGATACCCTTAATTTATATGTAGAAGCAAACCAGGCTGTGCTTTGCTTCAGTAAAACTGAACTGGGCTTTATTCCTGCAGAAGCCAAACTCAGAGGTCTCAGGCAGTGCCTTTGTGCTTTCCTTGCAAACAGCATCTGGCACAACTTCCCTGTGAGGATTGTGAGGCCCTGGCACAGGTTGCCACAAGAAGCTGTGGCTGCCCCATCCCTGGAAGTGTCCAAGGCTAGGTTGGATGGGGCCTGGAGCAACCTGGGATAGTGGAAGGTATCCTTGCACATGGCAGGGTCTGGAACTGGATGAGCTTTAAGGTCCCTTCTGACCCTGACCATTCTGTGATTCTATGAACTTGGGAATGACAGGCGGAGTTTGGAACCCAGGGCTGCTCTACACAGCTAAGTAAAAACAAGACAGGTGGTTTATATCTTCCCAGCTTTGAAACACCCTGATGAAAGATTTCAGGTCTTCATATTCTTTCCTTTCCAGCTTTAATTCCCCATGGCACTTTTCAGGAGAGTGCTTACTCTTGGCAGCGTCCAGCAGGTCATTGCATGGAATATTGTTCTGGTCATGTCGCTGTCCCTGCTCTGCTGTCAGCAATCAGCATTAGCTCTGAGGATGCTGGGTGCGCTGAGGAGGTTTTTGATGGCCACCCACTCCATGCTCAGTGAGAAAAGCTGCAGTCTGGGTTCAGAGGCTGATAAATGACTTGACATAAGGCAGCGATAAACTGGCTGTGCCAGCACGAGAAGTGGAGAAAACGTTCTAAGAGCAGCTGAGTCAATAGCTGGCATGGTCTGCCCATGGTGAGGGAAAGGTGGTGGTTGCTCTGCAGTGGTGATAAGTTTTGTGCCAGCATATGCTGAGCACGAGGTGAAGGAATGGGTTTCCATGCCATTCTGGCAGTGACTCGTTTTTCCCATCTCCAGTCAGTTTAGAATCACAGAATCATTGAACTTGGAACAGAGCTTTAAGATCATCAAGTCCAACTGATTGGAAACTATCATCAGTTCTCTGACCTGGCAGTGAAACTAGTTTTGTTGGGGCCCATGCCAGCTAGAAAGGTGGCCCTCACATGGCACCTTGCAGCCTTGGATGGGAGCAACTGCTCTCATTTCAGTCAGGATTCAAGTCCAGGCTTGTTTGACTGTCTGCTCTCATCTTCCTCTGCCCAACAGCTCTTTTTTAAGGTACAATAACACTGGATATAACAGTTCAGCGTGGAGATTGCAAATCAGATACAGCCTTTGCTCATTTGCCAGATGTGAGTCCCAGATGTGCTTGTGATCCTTCCTGGATTTTTCCAGGACATTTAAAATGAAAAGGTAACCCAAAACATGTTGGTCATGTTGCCTGGGCTGGGGCTAGGTAACACCAGGAGTGTTGTTCCCTCTCCCACCTGTGCTTCTCATACCAGAACTGCCAAAGCTGGGCTTAACCTGGAAACTGGTGCTAGGGCTTTAGCTTGCTGGTTTGAGCATCCTCCCAGCCTTCCTGGAGGCCTGTCCCCTCCTTTCCTTCTGGTGATGTTCCTGTTCTGGTAGCAGAACACCAGACTGAAATAGAGACTGAGAAGGGGCACAGGGAAGTCCTACACTGCCTGAAGGAAACGTGTGCTGCTGGGGAGGTGTGGGGAGCCCCTGTGTGGGCACCTCTGTGTGAGCCCTGTTCTGTTTGCAGCAAGGCCTTCCATCAGACACCTGTTCCAATAAAAATGCAGCCTTGGAATCGAGGGTCAGATTGCAGAGGGCTGGTTTGAGGCTTTTCCCAGAGAATGGAGGCAGCTTGGGATGCCTTAATCATCATACCACAGCTCTTACTTCTGTTGGAGCAGGGTCTCAATCCTGCCTGTACCTGTGAGCCTGAGACTGTTGAGTACAGCTTGGTACTCAATTAATTCAGTCTTGGTAATTAATGAGATGGAAATAGGAAAAGATTTTCAGCCAAAATTAGTTCTCTTGAGTGGTCATTGGAGCATTTTGGAAGGGGACATGATTTTAAAGGATGCCAGAAAATCCAAAGGTACTGTGCTTCCCAAGAGCTAAATCCAACAGTCCGGCACAGATCCCCTTCTTTGCCCTGTTCCTCAGAGCCCTTTGTTCTTCAAGTTTTCTTCAACTCTTCTTTCCATTGAAGCCAAGCAGTTCTGGCCAGATTAGATCAGATCACAGCAGGACAGGTTCAGTGGCTTTTATAACCTCTCACAGGTCCAAAAGAAGAGAGAAAGAAAAGCAGCTTACAGGGCTGTGGGTAAGAGTCTCGCAGTGGCTTATGTAAAGCTCAGGGAGAATACCCCCACCACATGTTCATTGTTCTGTCTGAACAATGCCCACCCCTTCGTTCATTGCCACCCCCCTGAATGACTTTGTTCCATCTACACAAGCAGGGTTTCTAAGATCTTCAGGAAGAAAATGGAAGACCTAATTTTATTTTATTTTCCTGTTTAGATATTTTTTACTTGATTTTTTTTTATGTGAGCTTCGTCTTTTAGAGCCATCCTGTTGCTCAGATCTAACTCATCTGTTACACATGCTTTGCTGGAGTGGCCTGTGAATCTTGTTAGGAATCTGGCAGGTCCAGTCTGGGTCATGGATCATCTGTTTGGAACAGAGGAGTGCAAGCTTTAGGCAAATGGCTAGGTAGACTTCCCTTCTGTCTAACTATAGCGTTGTTACATGCTAATGCTTTAGATCCTTTTTGAAGATATAGAAGTGCTAGAAGCCTGGTGTTACAGAAAAAGAGAAAAAGGTCTCCAATTTTCCCCACTGTGTTCCCCTGCACAGCTCATTCCCTGCCATCATAGGGATTTCAGTCAAGGACTGCCGGTTGAGAGATGAAGGGCAGTAATGCAAATATATTAAATGATCTTTGCACAAGTTCCCTCTTTGGTTAAGGAACTGCATGTTCCTTGCTGATGGTGATCCTCACTTGAATCTAAGCCATGAATTGGGGTTCTTCTATTGGAGCTGGTAGACTGGAAGAGATCCTTGATGTTTCTAATCTTGTTATGTCTTATTTCCTTTTTCTGTGGCATAGTAGCTCAGGATTGTCTCTCATGAAGCCTCTGTTTTATGTTTTGCTCTTTCCTGTCTCTCTCTCATGGCAGGCTCATCTCCTGATGGCATTTATCAGGAGGCATTTATCACAGGTCTGTGAACCTGCAGCTCAGCCTTATGGTTGTTGTTCCCATCGCCTGATGGATTCATGCTGACCCTTCTCCTTGGCAAACTGCCACAACACAGAAGAATTGGTTAATTTCATACTACTGTTCTTTATAGGAGAAGGGATTTGGATTTGATCGGTCTCCAACTAGTGCATTCAGTTTTGTTCAGATTTCCACAAAGTGCTCAGTGAATCCTTTTGCTTTTTCCCTGACTGATGGATTTTTACTTGCATGGAAAATTGGTCACTGGAATACCAGCATGTTTTGAAAACCCTGTGAGGACTGGTGGGTGAGCCTGGGGGGACTGTGCTTGGGCAGCCTGTCTAGAGGTTTGGTTTTCCCTGGAGACTCAGTGTCTCTGTCCATGTGCATGAATAGGAATAGGACATGGCTCTTGCACAGTGCTGGGGGAGGTCCTTGTGTTCCTTGTTTCTGCCAAGGTGTGAACAGCTCTCCAGCGTGGGGTGTCCTGCTGGCTGTGCATCCCATCCTGGGAGCACAGAGCAGCTTGTGGCCTGGAAGGTGCAGCTGGGTGGGGTGCAGGTGCTGCCCCTCTGCTGCTGCCAGCACCTGTAAAGGCCTCTACAACCAGGTAGAGCTAAGGGCACCCGGCACGTGACGGCCTGGCCTTTTGTTCTTATTTCTTGAGCTGATTTGAAACTAAGCAGGGCTTAGTTTGGGACCTCCTTAGCGCTACTTTTAGTATCTCCCCTTTAAAATGGATCATCCCCCTGATTTATTTGTCCTTCTGAGCCGTGGGCTTTTTTTTGTATTGTTAATTTTCTTTGATTCTCACACAAAATAAGAAGCACCTTTTGCATGAACCCCAGGTTGGAAAAGCAGCTGCTCTAAAGCACACTGACCTGGCTGTGATCCTGGCCATGTCCTGGCTGGTGCCACTTCTCTCTGTGGGCTTGGCTGTGTGCTGGCACCTCCTTGGGCACAAAACTGCCATCTTCTGCTGACAAAGCACGTGGCGCCTCTGGTGTGACTGCAGAGCAGATCTCTAGATGTTACATGGAGGGGGACACCTGGGGCTTTCCATTCCATCTGGGAATAAGACTGATGGCTGGGCTGTGAAAATGGGCTGAAAAGGTCCCACCTTTCATGGAATCACAGAGTGGTTTGGGTTGAAAGAGACCTTCAAGGTCATCTCATTACAACCCCATGCCATAAGCCTCTAAGCGACATAGCTAGGGCATCCTGAGCAGAGCCCATTTTTCAGGTGGCCCAAAATATCTGGCCAGAGTTGGTGGGGAAGATTTTGGCTTTGTGGCCAGTTGTAACCACATAGGCCTGTTGCAGTCTGATCAGGTTTAATGTGACTCTCCCTGTTCTTTGCAAAGGAGTCTTTAAAGGGATAAAAAAGGGCTGGGTGAAAACTGCTAATGCTCAGCTTATTTTCAGTCCTTTATACTTTTTTTAATATTAGATTTTGATCTTGTTTTCTTCTAAGGTGCCAGCGTGAGATTCTTTATGGGCTGGTCTTACCACGCTCTGAGTCTCAAGAATCCAGTCATGTGGAAAGGATTCCTTCTTAGATGTAGCAGGCAGACTTTATCCTTTGATTCCGTAACTTTCAGCTCCTGTCTCCAAGTGACTGAGTTTTGGTTTTGCTGAGCAAAAACCATTCCCTAGTACCCTTTTTAAAAAAGAGCTAGTGCTTAAAAATGGAGAGGATCATAATCAAGTGATCTCTCAGAATGGTTGTGGTTGGAAGGGGCCTTGAGGATATTTAATTCCACCCCTCTGCCATGGGCAGGGACACCTTCCATTAGACCAGAGCGCTCCGAGCCCCATCCAAGCTGGCCTTGATGATGATGATGAACTGATATTCCTGCAGGCAGGGAGGGAGTGCTGCATTTCACAGAACCTCAGCTGGGTGATACACAAGTGGGTTTTCATCAGTAGAGCTGATTCAGGGAGTCTCCCATGCCCCAACTCCAAATCTGGGTGCTGAATCATGAACTTATTCAGTAGCTCTTAGTAAAGCAAAAGATGCTGTTTTAACCGAGTTTTCCAGAAGAACCTCCCTGATGATGACTGCTTTTTGTTTTGTTAGTAATCAGATGACACGATTTTGTTGTGAGCTTGGGGCACAGTAAACATTCTCTGTGGTCGCAAAAGTCAAAGACTTCGGCTACGGTCCGTGTAAGTCCAAAGAGACCCCAGCCCACTGTCACTGAGAAGAGAGCAGGTGCCACCGGGACCTGCAGCTCTGCATGTGCCTGGTACAGCTGGGGTGTGAGTGTTGTGACACAGACACTGGTGTAACACAGTGGTGCACACAGAGGGTGTGGGTGTCCTGGGGAGAGCCAGGAGGAGTTGTGCTGGGTGTGCAAGAGGGCAGGGTTGGTTACCTGAAGTTTAGCACTCCGTGCTTCCCGTCCTTCCCAGCTGCAGGATCCTTGCAGTGCCTGTGTGTCACGTTGTGTTTTCAGGCACTGGTTCTCATGGGAAAGGCTGGCTTCCCCCGGTGAGTCGGAAATGTCCCAGGAGCCCAGAGCATTGAGAGTATGTGTCAATTGTTTCCTCTCAGGCGCTTTGGGAAGGGAGCCTAGGAGATTATCTCAGCATTTGGAACAATATAAACAGATGCCAAGCACTTCAAGTACATGGAGAAGGAAAATGTCTTGCTTGGCCACCCTGAACGGTCGGGGGGTGGGGGTGGGGGCACAGCAAGGAACATTAAATAAGTCTCTGCCTTCAGACTAGGGGAAAGCAGCAAAGTAATGCAGATGTTTGCCTGCGTATATACAAGTGAGTTTCATATTACCAAAATCTGTGCTGTGCACACGTGGTCCAAAGATTAAAGAGATTGTCCACTTCTGTTGGCAGCATATTAAAGTATTAAGACTGCAGGCTCACTATGATGTGTTTCTATTATCAAGCTGACCACAGAAGTCAAGTGATTCAAAGGGGAATGTTGTTTAATGTAGATACCTTTTGCATCAGGCTTTTGGATGGAGTTTTGGGTGTGAGAATCCCTTGGGAAGGGCTACCACTGCCCTGTCTGTCTGGAGTCACCCCCACCCTCCAGCTCCTGCTTGTGCTCAGATAAGATCTCCCCTTCCCTGTCCCCGTGCTCAGGCCATCTGCCACGTTAAAGCTGATGTTTCCAGTTGCTGGAAGAGCTTTCTGGGTTTCCTTTGGCACGCAAGAGCTAAACTGGATCTTCACGTGTCTGTCTGGGAGGTCTTGCTGCAGATGTCTCTGTGGCTCTGCCCTTTCCCTCTGCATTGTGGTCCCATTCCTCGGAGATGGCCATTCTGACAAGAGGCAGCAGACACAGAACCCTGTTATGTCACTGTTCCACTGCCTGAGTTTGAACCCTGCTCAGGTCCAGAATCCTCTCTCTCTCTCATCTCTGGAAGTGTCCAAGGCCAGGTTGGATGGGGCTTGGAGCAAACTGGTGGTAGTGGAAGGTGTCCCTGCCCATGGCAGGGGCTGGAACAAGATGAGCAAACATGCAAAATAAAGGCCTCACAGCTGGCCTCAGGAGTGTGTGGAATTTGAAATGGCAAATCAGGGTTGTTTTTCATTGGCAAATCAGTTAGTTACAGAAATGGAGTATTTTGTGCCTGAAATTTCAGTTGTTCAGTCACCAAGACTGGATTTATCATAAAGAGGAATTAGAGACACATGTTCAGTTTGTGGGTCATTGATTCAGATGAATTTGTTTACTCAGTCTGTTCATCTGAAACTCTCCATTTGGCCGCTCTGGGATGGAAATGGGGAAACCAAACTTGGTCCCAAGTACAGAATCCAGCTCTCATTTCTCAGGAGTTACTTCTGTAAAAGCTGCCTTTATAGCTTGCAGTGAGATGTCTGAATGATCTGGGCAGAGAAGATGACATCTAAGTGCTTTCTGTAAGCACAGGATATTCATCCCAAGCTGGCAGAAGTGCAGAAAGCCCTGAAAAGAAAATATTTCTATCAGACACAAATAGGCACAACCATTAGCAAATGTAGTTGAAGTGCTTTGGTTTGAGATCCCAAACCAGCCTCAGTGCAAGGGCATCCTTGGGATTTACAGCCAACATATGTGCTTTGGTTTGAAATCCCAAATCCCAGTCTCAGTGCAAGGGCATCCTTGGGATTTACAGCCAACATACAAGATTTGGCACTTCTTCTGTTACTTGTTAATTTCTATTTTAGAAAGTGTCAAGTAGGAGTTGATAGGAGCTTGTGTGAGTAGTCCTTCCTCCTCTGCTGTGTTATAACAACACCCTAATGGTACTTAGAGCATGGACCTCTATAGTGGCACCTGTGTAAGGTACCTAATGGTACTTTGGCACTTGTTGTACAGTGGACTACACAGTCAAGTGATGTAGATTTTGTTGGTCTAAGCTCTTCAATTAAACTGAATCACTTGGCATGAGGTAGTTGTTAAGTTCAGCCAGTGTATTTGGTAAAACAAATGGAAAAAATTAGTGTAGAATGTGTTTGAAAAGCACTCTGTTCAATATTACAGAATGAGTATGATAGCCTTCTGTGGGGTTTATTTTTGTATTTAAATGAGTCACAAGGACAACAGTTATCAGAGTCTGCACTGGCACGTGCTCTCAGAAATGATAGGATAAAAATACTTCTCCAAACAGTAGCTACAGAGCTCCAAGCTCACATCTGGAGACAAGAAAAACAGGATTAATTAATGTTAGGCCAGCTAAGAGAGATATCTCACTGGCCTTCTGGAGTGAAACAGGGATAGGACAAAGAGTAACGAGTTCAGACTGAAAGAGGGGAAGTTTAGGTTAGACATATGGTGAGGCCCTGGCACAGGCTGCCCCAACCCTAGAAGTGTCCAAGGCCAGGTTGGATGGGGCCTGGAGCAACCTGGGCTAGTGAAAGGTGTCCCTGCCCATGGCAGGGTTTTGGAATGAGGTGAGCTTCAAGGTCCCTTCCAACCCAAACCATTGTGGGATTGGGAGAAATGCAGCACCCGTGGTGCCCAGACTGCACAGAGCTGAAGTTAATGTTGGTGTGCTTGTGTTCCCCAGGTCACCACACCATTTACATCGGGGTCCATGTGCCGAAGAGCTACCGGCGGAGGAGGCGTCACAGAAGAAGAGCTGGGCACAAAGAAAAGAAAGAAAAGGAGAAAATCTCGGAGAACTACTCGGACAAATCAGACGTAGAAAACACTGACGAGACAAGCAGCAGCATCCTTAAACCACTCAGTGAGTACTGCTTCCACTTGTCAGTCCTTACAATGTTCTGTTCTCTAGGGGTCTGCTCACGGAGGATGAAACTCGAGCCACAAAAACAATGGTCTCACGTTGCAGGGTTGGAGTGGTCTTACCCAGCTGCTGTGCCTTGGAAAAGGCACAGCCCAGAGCAGACATTTCATCCCTCTGTATCACCTGAGTTGGCCCCTGAGGGATGCCAGGCAGGAACAGGCTGAATGTTTGAAAAGCAATTTGACACTGTGTGTAAAGAGATAGCAAGCAAGGGCGCAAAGACTGAGCAGTGCCTAGGTAGATCTATTGCAGCTTCTGCCCTGGCTCTGGTACGTGCACATGCTCTGGAATTCCAGCACCCCATGGTTTCAGCCTCATGTGTCACTAACTTGCAGTGCTAACAGCTTCTTTCCCTTTGGTAATTAACCAGTTTTAGGTTTTGAAAACAAAACGGAGACTCAAATGGAGCTTTGCTGTATGTTTCAGTATCTTTAGGGATTGAATATCTAAATATTGACAGGCAGGTGAGATATGTTTTGGATGTCCTGTGCCTCTATTCCCACCAGAATTGTTAAGCAGAGGACAGTGACCTTTAGCTGGTGCCATCATTGTGCAGAGTCACAGGGTTGCATTCCCCGTGCTGTATTCTCTGTTGGCCACAAACTTGTCCTGAAATCTGGGAGATGGCTGCTTTGGTAGGAGCAGAGGGGAGATGGGAAGGCTGATAGGGTTGTGTATAGCAGGGCAGGTTGGGATGTGATATAGCTTAGAATATTCAGGCTAATTCTAGATGGCTGGAGCTTCATTTCTAAGTAGAAAAATGCTTCCTGTGTGAGAGATCCATACAACTGCATCTTGGATTGAAGAAATAATTCATTTCTCATTTTGAAGTCGTGTTGCTGCGTAGTTGCTGTAGATAGAGACAGTAACATGGGGCAGGCAGATCAGTCATGTCTTTAGCCTGGTTACCATCTTCAGAGAACAGCACCTAGAAAGGAAGGCAAGTCACAGATTCCATTTGCTCTTCCCAGCTCTTGTTCCCTGGTTGTCCCAAAGAAGGTTTTTTGTCAGTGCTCAGATACCAGGAGTTGGTTTAACCAAAAGACATAATTACTTCAAGAACTCAAATGTTTTAAACTTTAAATATAAAATGTTTATGTTTACACCTCTGTTCTTTAGCATGCAGGTTACCAAGCCTGTAGAAATTTTTTTTGCTTCTGAATGTATCATATCCTAGGGGAATTGTTTCCATGGGCTAAGTGTGCCCGTGTTTGAAAACCCATTTCTTCCATCAGGTTTTCATGTCCCATCAGGTTTTCATTTTGCCCATCATTGTGTCTGTGACATTTGAGGAGGGGTTTGTGGTGTTTTTTCTCTTCTGTTGTTTCTATGCAGGTGTAAGTGCAGATAAGAACATATTACTGCAAGTAAGAAAATGCAGTCTTCCCATCACTTTCAATCTGCAGTTTTCCCATAGGCTTTTCCACCCTGACTTCCTTGCACTGCAGATTTTTTGAGTGGAATTGCATAAATATTCCAGGTGTCCCATGCAGTAGCATTCATACCCCATCCCTGTGCCCTTTTCTCTGTTGTTCAGCAGCTCAGGTATCTGGATACTTTTCCAGGTCCTTGCAGGGACCTGCTGTTTCATGCTGGTGGCCAGATCTTTTTACGAGCTGGCTCAGTTAGCTTGGAGCTCTGTAAAAGAGAGGGATAGTTCAGATTACTGTCTTGAATTACAAGTTACTTCATATCCCTGGGCTTTTTCCTCTTCTGAAACTCCTGTCTTCAGACATGACCTGAATTTTGTGTTTCCCACCCTTTCTTTTGCTTTCTGAGATGCCTTTCTTTTCTTCCCACCAGCTGTGTCACACAAGTGTGTCTGACAGAAGCCCGTTTCTCTCTGGGCAGCATGTCCCAGTTCAGGCCGGCATCCAGTGCTGGCAATCCTGGCAAGAAACCTCAGTTACAACCCTGGCGTTTTAATTTTCATCCCATAATAGGCATTGATTGAGGGATGGGTGGCTCAAATTCAGTTTCAAAAGAATTTTAGAAACTAAGAGCTGGGAAATATTGCACAGCAATTTTAATGGAATTGGGAGAAAGCTGAAATGAGCTGTACTACATATATTTAAGGCAGTCAGTAGAGAGTGTGGAATATCAGATGCTGAAATAGATGTGAGGGCTCTGTGGTTTAAAACAAGCAAAATCTGGTCTGACATGAAGAAATCTCAAGCACTGTGAGTTTTGGTCCAACATATCTCAGTTTAAGAAATCCCTAATTTATACAAAGAGCTCCTTCTCTTTGTATAAAGTTCATTTTGCAGTTATCACCTTGGCCAGTATTAGACGCTTGTCAGTTCAGCTTGGGTATACAACTGGTGATTTAGTTTATCTTCTAATACAAGAACAAGTATATAGAGCTTGATTTACAAAATCTTTAATAATGTAGTTGTTAAAATAATTTGTAGAAGTTCAGGGAACAACTTGATTGTCCTGTATATTGAGAGCTTTGTTTTTCCTGAGTAGAAAGCTTAAGCCAGTTGTGATTTGGTCCATGACTTGGAATTCTTGATCTGTCCCTAAGGACCACGAGCCCAAGCTTCAATATCTTACCTGAAAATGATTTCTCAGCTTCTTGGATGAAAACTCTGCAATTAGACTTAGACCAAGTCTGGGTTTGACTCACTGGGTCAAGCTGCTTGCAGCAGCTGAATCTGATGGAACATGTCCATTGATGCCAGCAAGAGAATAAACAGGTCCAGAAATGTAAATCTTCCCTAGAAAAGTTTTGTTCCAGTTCCAAACCAGTCTATTTGTGCCTCTGTGTTTGGGAATTGGTGCAGTCTGGAAATGTCAGCCCTTATATTTTTTTTAGCCTGTGCCCAGCTGAGCCAAACTCTGGTAGTTCTAGACAACCTTCAGCTCTCCCATCTGGAGAGAGCTGGGCAGGTGGAACGTGTTAAGATCCGTTTTATCCTAAGGAAATGAGTGCTTGGGAACCATGCCTCCTTCACAAATCCAGACAGGGATATTCTGACAGACTGAGGAGGAGGCAGGAAGGCAGTGTTCCCTCTGCAGAGCCCTTTCAGGACATTCCAGGCCTGCGGGGCTGTCTCTGCTCTCAGGGAACTCTGGCATTCATGCCCTGCTTCTCAGGCAGGACCACAGATGATGACAAATCCTCTTCCAGGTGAAACATCCCAGCACCTCTGGTCTAAAAGCACCTCCTTTAACCCTCTAGCCTTGGTTTCCATTTAGGGCCAGTCAGGAGCAAAGGCTTTTTAGGCTCTGCCTCATGGGTCAGCTGGTGCTTGTGTCAGCACAAAGAGGATGGTGTAGTTTGCTGCTACTTGCAAGGGATGACACAAGGGAGGAACAAGGAAGGCAGATCAAGTTTCTCTGAGTCCATTTCCCTCTTCCTCATTCTGTATTACCAGTGTGCAGAGATTTTCCCATGAGGAAATGCATCTCCACTTGATCTGGGAAGGGGTTTTTTCTCATTGTCTGGTTGCCCTCCAAGTCGCTTTGGCTCACCTCCCTGGCCCAAACCCAGGTGCTGCAATACTTTACTGACTTTTTGAAACCCCTTGTGGTTCTGAGTAATTCTTACTTCCAAGGAGTAGAATTCTCTTAGTGCTTGCAGCCCTGAAGAGAGCAAAACCTGATTTTTGTCAGGTGTCAGAATGTTGCCATGTTGATAAATATAACTGCAGAATCTAAATTTTGGAATAGCTAAAAGCAGGGGTAAGAGGACCCATATAAAGAGAGAGCGGAAGGATGAAATATGAGAGCTTTTTAAAGGTTTCTAGTTGGCTCAGAGAATTCCTCTTGCACCCACCAGCAGTAGTTCTTAAGGGTTTTAGTAAAAATCCTCTCTTGAGCCCTTAGATGTGGGTTTGGAGGAGCACTTCTCCTGTTTGCAGGGAGTAATTTCATTAAGGTGCAGTTTGAGGCTTCTACTGCCATTCCACATGGAGTGCATATCTCCCAGTGAAGGTGAGGTTTTGGCTGGATGGATCAGATTTGCACTGGAAGCAGGTAAATTCCTGGTCCTGCTTCCCATCTTGGAGTGCCTGCTTTGCTGGAAGAGTTTATTGTGGACAATGTCCCATTTCATAGGTGGCCCAAAGAAGTGGTGGATTCCTTATCCCTGAAAGTGTTCAGAGCCAGGTTGGACAGGGCTTGGAGCAACTTGGGGTAGTAGAGGGTGTCCCTGCCCATGGCATGGGGTTGGAATGAGCAGACCTTTAAGGTTCCTTAACTATTCTATGATTCCCAGAGAGGAATGCCAGTCTGACTGGAAGGGTCCATTCATAAAAAATCAAATTATTTCAACAAGGATATTTAGACATCTCTTTAGGAGTGCTCAAGCTGGGTGTCTACTTTGAAAGTTCATTAAGGCAGGTGCTATAAATAGCAGGAGAGAGCTACAGGATGGAAATACATGAACCTACTTAGCAGAGCAGATGCAGCACAGTCAGGGCTGTGTCAAGAGTTCTCTTTCTGTTCGTGTTACTGGATTTTTCAGCCATCCAATTTCTTTCCTGACTTTTCAAGACATGGGGTGGGATTTTCCAAAAGCTTTTAGCCTCAGCTCACCTCAGTGAGAGCACTGACAGTAGTTGACAAAAACCAGGCAGGATGACCAAAGCTTCATTGTTTTTGAATTGGCATTTTGTATAGGGAAAGTGGTCAGGGAGACTTTGCTGTGAGTAGGAGGGAATTTTGCTGTGAGTAGAAGGGAATTTTTCTGGTTTGGTCTTTGAGAACTGCACGGCAGGCTCTGGACTGGTCCCAGGTGCTGGGGTCAGTTGGAACAGGCCTTGTTCTGCCCCTCCAGTAGTGCTTGGGTCCACTGTAGTGCAAGTCCAGAGATGAGTTAAGCACAGAGCTAATTACTGCTTGCCTTGCAGACTGCTCTCTGCGTAGCTAGGGCCCGCTGGGGCACTGGCAGGGTGCAGCTGGCAGTGTCCATGGGAAAGGCCATGGGAAGGTGCTTGGGGCAGGCAGGCTGCGGCAGGGCAGCTGAGGAGGTGCTGACACAGCCCTCGGTGCAGCCATTCCCACCCTGCTGAGGAGGGCTTGCGTAATGCGCAGAGACGCTGATCCTGGCACTGGTGGGATTGGTGGGATTGCTGTCTGCCCATCCTGCTTCCATGGTGGGCAGGGCCTGACAACCACAGGCTCAGAGGGGTTTGGCCTGGAAGGGACCTCAAACCCACCTCCTGCCAGGCCCTGCCATGAGCAGGGACACCTTCCACTAGCCAGGTTGCTCCAAGCCCCATCCCACCTGGCCTTGGACCACTTCCAGAGGTTGGGTGTCTTGTAGCGTCCCTGGGCACCCTGTGCCAGGGCCTCACCACCTTCACAAGCAAGAGTTTCTCCCTGGTATCTAATCTAACCCTGGCCTGTGGCGGTGTGAAGCCATGAGGATGCCGGTGGTGGCAGTTAGGACTTGTTGAGGTGTGGGAGTGACAGAGAAGAGGCTCATGTTGGAGGGGGTGCTTCCAGCAGCAGCTAAACCTGGCTGCCTTCACCCCTTGCTTACTCCAGCTCTTTTTCTGGGGGAGGGTCAGGATGGCATTTTTCTTGTTCCTGTGGCCTCACTGCAAAGCCCCACCTCCTGCTGAGGCACTTGGGCAGGATGAAGGGACATGCTGATATGAGGTTTGGTCTAGACCGTGACCCATCACCCTAGGCAAAGGCTTTCCTTTTCTTCTTGGCAAGAGTACAGGCTTTCACTCGGACAGCTAATTTTAAAAAAAAATGCTCTTTTTACAACAACCCTTGCTTAAACTTGTGAGGTTTTTTTCTTTTTTACTTTGATTTGTGCATGTGCCAGTCACATCAGGGCTTGTTACAAGCACTTCTGTTTGTTTAAAACCCTTTGCACTTCCCTTACACTGACTGTCCATCTCCTTTAGGTAAATGCAGAACATACAGCATGGAGCTTTCATTCCTTGCTCATGACAGCTTGGAAAGGAGGTCAAGTTTGGATTTTTTTATTTGCTTGCAAATTCCAGATTTCTGGTGGGCGTCCTAAAAGGTAGAGCTAAACGTCCTCCTTCCTTAGGTGTGTCCTGAGGCTCCCAACACAAAACCAGCAAGTAATCTGGTTATTAAGACAAATGCTGAGTGCCTCAGGTACAGGGATTTATTCTTTTCCAGCCCAGAAAAGTCTGGGAGTTGGGATTTTTTTGAAGTTGTTTTTCAGAGTGAGGTAGGAGAGCAGGAGCAGTTGTCCCTGGGTGAGTTATGTGCACTTACTGATTAAAGCCCTAAACCCATGGGCACGGCTCAGGTACCTGTAGAAAGCCTGTAGGCACACAGTTTGTGGTCATTGGGAGTGGGGCTGTGGCTGAACATCATCCCCAATGGGCTCCAGCTGTGAGCAGCAGGTGAGCATTGTTGAGGGTAACGAGCCATGGAGTGTCCAGGGGCACTGACCAATCACCACAGGGAACAGAGGGCACACAGGTGCAGTGCATGAACCATGAGGGGTGTACAAGGTTGGGCTAAAGAACAAGATGGACTGATGCTTGCAGCCTTCTGATGTGGTAATGTGTTGCTCTGTATGGGCTGAAGCTCTGTAATGGGGTGGTGGCACTCCCTATTGTGGCAGTCTCAGCTGTGACAGATGCTGCAGCATATGTTGTGACAGAAGCCCCCATGTGCAGACATGCTCGGAGGTGGCACGTGGCATCTGCACTTCCCCTGCCACCAGCAGCCCTTTGGCTGCTCCTGGGAGCTGCTCTTGGAGGTCTTCAGAGGGACAGCTATGTCAGGGGCCTCATGCAGGTGAAAATGCATCTCACCCTAATGCAGCACTGTTCCCCACGCTCTCTGTCTTGTCTGTCCTTCCCCAGGCTCTGAAGTGCCACCAGATGCCCTTTGGAAGGGACTGTTCAGCCACATAAACCAGCCCAGGCCTATGTTTGCCATTGTGCATGGTTCCTCAAAAGAAATCAGTAGTGCAGGCTGAAATTCCCTGAAATTCCAGCTTGACTTGTTCCTTGTGCACTGTGTTTCCAGTAGTGCTTGTGTCACTCAGTGTTTGTCAGTTCCCTCCAGCTGCAGCCAGGCTGCTGGGTGCCTCAGGTGTCATGGAGATCTAGAAGAGTCTTGTATTCCTAGGATTTCAGTGTTCCTGGGCTGTGATGATGACAGAGTGGTGCTGGGGAGCAAAAAGGAGTCTGCTGTCATGTGCCATGTGAAACTGTCCCAAGAGCCTGGTCATGGAATATTGTGGCTGTAGAGGGGAGTATTTTCCACCTGTGCAGAGAGCAGGATGAAATTTTTCAGGTCTGAATTCTTCAGGGATATCTGGATGTGTCTGAAAGGAGCAGCCCCTGGGGGGAGGAAGGGGGAATGAAATGGAGAAATGATAAAATGATAATGGGCTTTTGGTAAGATTTATTCCTGGGGGCAGTGCATTTAAAGGCACAGTGCCAGCTCTTCAGGGAGCTTTTAAAACTCCACTCCTTCCATCTTTAAAAAACAGCCACAGCAGTTGCCGTGGCAGTAACACCAATGCAGACAGCAGGGCTGTTGAGCAATTCCACTTAGGTTGTTGTCAACTTGAAGTGATCAAGATCCACAGCCCTGAAGTGAAAAAATTAATTTGAATAAGAAGTACAAACACTTCTTGCTGCCCTTTTGGCTCTCACACCCAAATGCTTTTTTCAAGAACTGATAGAAATAGTTTTGGGGTGAGTTAAAGTTGAGATTCTTCTATAGCTGTAACCTGTTCTTGGGAGAGGAGTTAAATTCCTAAACCCCAGCTGGTTAATATTAAATTAATCGTGGCAAAGTTTGAGGTGAAATAGCAAGAGTTATTTGAAAAAATTGGTCTGGGCAAAACAGAGAAATTGTCCTCTAAGGCAGCTTTAGTCTCAAAATCCTTTGGTTTTGGGGTAGGTCTAAGTGACACAGTATTTTAATTTACTGGTCACTTCTACCTCAATTAACTGCATGTTTTCTTAGATCTATGACTAAGCCTTCCTTAACTTAAAATGGTCTTTGCTGCTTTTTTCCTGACCAGGCAATTCTCTTAGAAATCTCCCTTGGCCCAAGGGGACACAATTAGTCATGTAGATGTAGAAGAAAATAATTCAATATAACCTTGACATGGTATTTTAAGCCACAGGGTGTGTAACTACTTGGTGGATTGAATGTGGTTCTTCAGCTTCAGCTTGAAACTTCCTCTGTGTTTCAGCACAGATACCAGAAGAGATGCCTTTGGGAAGATTTTATGGGGTCTTTATTCCCACTTTGTCAGGGTAGGCTGTTTATGTTTTAGAGTAAAAGAGAGGCTGGTTCTTTTCCTAGTGTGGGGAAGACCTGCTTTAACTGGAGCTTGCTGTGTTAATCTTGTGTCTTGAACTGATGATAGCATGTGCCACTATAATTACTTAAGCCACCTTAATGCTTTGCCTAATTCTGTTCCCTGTGTTCACGTGAAACTGCTAAGGGACAGAAAAGTCCAAGGAATTTACCATGTGGGGAAAAAAATCTCCTTTAGAAACATTTTGATTTGAAGCCAGAGCTGTTTCTCCAGCTGAGAAGGGCTGAGTTGGGGATATGATGGTTGGCACTGCAAAGCTGCCCTTTTTGGATTACACTCCATGCAAATCTGTTGGACAGTATGGGAACAAGCCATCCTAAACTCTGCATTTCTCTGAATATGTAAACAGGGGTTTATCTTTTACTGTCAGTATAACCAATACCTGGATTTTTGTCTCTGAACCCTCCTTTGTGTTTTCAGTTGCCTCTTGTGAACCTCATTGAATTTCTCCTGTTGGTACCATTTCAGATGTTGATCCTTGGTCTAGCTGTTCTTGAAGCTGGTGTCTATTTTTTATTATTATTCTTTCACCAGTAAATTGCTCATCAGCAGAGCTGGGGTAGGTGTGCTGGTCACTTCTTGCTTCTGCCCTCAGCAAGGGGCAGGAGAGGCCTCAGAGGGTCAGGATGGGTAACAGGGGGGCTCTCAGTGCTTCCTGCAGCTTGGAACCGAGTCTCCTCTCATTCCAGGAGGGGCAGAGAATTATGTCCATGACCTACTAACCTCCAGTTGGGATTGTGGCTTTGGGAAATGAGTGCACAGATGGCAGTGCTGGGATGGCAGCAGATGCTGATCTAATGAGTGGAATCACTGAGGTTCCAGCAGAGTGGTGGAGAGCAGTGCAGGGTGTCTGTGGGAGTGCAGGGCTGCTCCCTTCTCCCTGACACCAGTACTTTCTGAGCCCTTCCCCTTTTCACTTGGCTCCCCCAGTTTATCTTCTCCTCCAGTTCGAGCTGGCACAATGACAATGCGGATGACTTTGATTGCACAGGGAAGCTGTTAGGAAATTAGATGATTAAGAAACATTTGGAGGGGGAACCAGAGATCTTGAGGCCAAAAACCTGCTGTACCCTAGTGCCAGCAGGCTAGAATGACCACAAGGGAGTGTTCAAAAAGAAAAATCAATCAGTTCATACAGATTACTGAGCTGATAGCAAAGGGCTCTCCCTGCACCCCTATGGACGTGGCTCCAGCATGGATTTTGTGTAAGAGTGAACCCTGAAATAAATACATTTGTCATGGTTCAGGAGCACTAAACCTCAGTGTGCCTTTGCAAATGCTCTTGAGGCAAGGCCTGTGTTCAGGCTGTTCCTTCCACAGCAGTGGGTCGAGTCCAAGGACCCACTCCGGGGTTTCTCTTTCTGGGGAAATGATGGTAGTGTGATCTTGCTTTGAAGTTTGGAGCAGATGCTGTGTTGTGGATGTGTTCATGCCTTGAAGAAACAGCAACTTATGGAGAGGTGCCCTTCTATCTCTTCTGACTTTTATCTCTTTGACTTCCTGATGAGCCAAAATCAGCTCTTTTAGCTGTGAGTGAAGGACTGGCAGCCAAAGGGCCACCATGAAAGGAAATGGAAATTGAGATTTCCATGTCAAAAACCTGAAGAGTAAACAAGATAGGGCAGAGAAGCCTCAGCTCTAGTACTTGATCATTGAAAATAATTTGCTTTTTTCTTTGTTAGTGTCAGTCATTTCCTAGAAAAATTGTATATTTGTTAAAACAAATCTGTGTGATATCTGAAACAAAATCCTTGAGAGCTGTGGGCTATTCTGCTCAGCTTTGAATCCTGTTCTGACATCTGTTCAAGCAGGGGAGAGTCTTTGCTTGGATTTATTTGCTGATTTCTTACCCACTGAGTGAACTTTAAAATAATGGTATTAAGCACATCAGAATTACGCGTAGGAAGAACTTGGTCATCTGCAAGCTAAAGAGGAAAGCAGATGTTAGCTGAGATGTAAGTGGTTCTGCATAGATGTGTTTGTACTTGCATGGATGGATTTATGTCTCAGAAAAGGCAGAACCCTTGTGGTGCCTTTTTCTTCTGTTTGGATACCCCTGGAAGGGCATTGTAGGCCTCAGCAGTTACATGGAAATAAAAGTATGCATAAATCAGCAGAGCCTTTCCTGCTCTTTGTAAGAAAGCCTAGGAATGGACTAGTCCCAGCCTGAATGTGGTACTGGGATGTGTTCAAGTCTTGCTTCCAAGTGGAGACCTTGATATTTAAATATAGTAATGGGAACCGAGTTCATCTGATGGAGCAGGGGTGTTTGGTTGAGCTCTGAGCTGAGGGTGTGTAATACCCTGGGAATTGCATGGCTGGCAGGAAAGGAGGGGTGTTCTGAGCATCCTGACCTATGGAGACCTCCAGCAGTTCCCCTCTGTATTCCTGCTCTGAGGGCAGTTCTGTAACAGGCTTGGCCTTCAGGCTGTCAGTAATTACCCAGCTCCTCTGTGTTGAAGTGGTGATGCAGGAGATCAAATCCATGCTTTCCTTCCTTGGAACCAAATTTTCCTGCTTGCAAGCTGCACTGAGTGGAGGGGAGCTGGGGGGCTGAAGGAGGCAGACAACCTAGGTGTCAAATCCCATTTGATTGATTTGAACCCTGCTGGCTCCCCCTAGGCCACCTGGACATTCCTCCTTGGAAACCCACTGACAGGAGTCTGCTCACAGTGCCTGGCCCCCGGGAGCCAGCAGGTGGGGTTTGACAGGGGACGGATGGTACTGAGGATGGATCAGCTTTGTGTGCACGGTACAGGGAGTGGGGACAGCAGCTGGCAGGGCTGCGACCACAGGTTCTTGGCCAGGGAGTGCTGGTGGCACTGAGGGACTGCTGGGGGTGGCTTTCAGACACGTAAGGAGCTCCTAGGATGTGAGTCAGGAGAAAAGGACACGACTGAAGAGCACCACTCTCAGGGAAGAGCAGCAGAAAGAGCTGGCTGGAGGTGGTGAAACTTGATGTGCTCGGTGCAGAGAGGGCAGGGAAGTTATTCTGAAACCATAACATTTAGATAACCACAAGACTTAGATATCAAGGCTCTTAGCAAGTGTCCTGCACCAAATCTGGGCAGAGATGGGTGTCACTCAGACTGGGAGGAGGTAAAGGAAGGTATTCCGTGGGCTGGGGTCCAGATGAGTGAGTGTCTCTGCAAGATAGATGAGGTCCTGTGTATTCCCTGTCTGAGAGGTCCAGATGGGCCATACTGAAACCCCTTGTGGAGGCATAGCACCTTCATTCACACTCCCTAGGCTGGATGTGGTGTGCCAGTACTGTCCCAGTAGGAGGGTGGTAACCATGTCCTGTGGGTTGTATTTCAGTCAAACGCTCCATGCTGCCTGTGGAGCAGGCTGTGTGGAAACAGCAAACTGAGGACGTGGCAAGTGATGGATCCACAAAGTTTTGGAGTTATTTGGGGGCAGTTTGGTGGGATGGGGTAGATCAAGGGGGTCCTGAGGAAATGTGCTTACAGAAGTCACCTGAAATTGCTTGGTTTCAAGTCCATGAAAGCAATGGAAGCTTTGAGGCTAGAAAAGAGTTGCATGGATGTGGGAGAATTTCAGTGTGTGGTGTTTGGTCCTTGGGCCTCACAAAGCTTTCTGGGCCATCTTGCAAAGCTGTCAGCCTCCTGAAGAGAAGGCTGCTGCCTGCTCCTTGCTCCCAGGCAGAGTACTGGCTTGGCTGCTCAGCTGGGCACAGGCTCTTCCTTGTGCTTTGGGTATTCCTAGAGAACATGCCTGACCCCGTTTTGTTGGACTTGCTCTTATTTGGGTTTCCCTTTATCTGGGTGGGACTTGTTCTGCCTACTTTGTATATCATGGTTTTCTTGTCCTAGCCTGTTCCAAGGTAAAATGCCAAGGATGGGAAACTTCAGAAGGATGAGTCTATAGCAAAAAAAGTTCACTCAAGTGATTTCATTCCAGCATGGGTTTCATCGTGGGAATGGGAGCTCACTGTGCAGAATAAACTGCTCACCATCAACCAGTATAAATGCATTTAGTGGCAACATTTGCTCCTTTGGCAAAGCCTGTCTAAAGCTCTTGGGGTGGATTAGTCTAGGCTTAGTATTAAAACTGGGCTTGAAACGTGCTCTGCATTCCTAGTGACAGGAAAATAGTGTCATCCAGCTGTTTCATGTCTACTGCAAGAAATGGGGATTATTTGAGGATGGACTGTTTTAGATAAGTGACTGTCACAGCTTCTAGAATCCTATTTGCTGGTTGGAAGCAAAGGAAGCAGCTCAGGAACCACAGACCTGTAATGCTGATTACAGTTACTCACATCGGCTATTTTAGAGTTAAATTTTGTCTGTTGTGCAGTTCAGATATCAAACTTACACTCTAAATTCCCAATTTAGACTAATCCTGAAGTCATTTAGATTTTCCTTTAGCCTGGCCCAAGGGTTTCACAGCGTGTTGCAGTTCCCAATGATGCATATCATGTGTGGGTATGGGAAGGGGAAACAGGAAACTGATGAAGGTCTAGGGATGGGCAGTGTGCCTTGGGATCTGCCCAGAAAAATGGCGCTGGGGGCTTTGTACTGAGCTCAGTCTGGTTTTTGTTCCAGCTGTGTCAATGTGACTTTAATTCAGTGGTGAAGAGGGAAGATTTCCAAATCTTTTGCCTAGTCTGCTTAAAATACATATGCGTGTATATGCAAAACAGGCAGTATTTTGTAATGAATTGTTTGCCTTTGGAATGAGAGTGCTCTTTGTCTTGTGGGTTCCTTTAGGGCTTTGGCAATAAATAAGAAGCTTCCAGCTGCAGACAAAACCACATTTGGGGTTAAGTGTGAGCAATTTTTGATGGTTGGATGTTCCAGCATCACCTTGTCCGCAGGTTTGGTCCTGCTTACGCCTAAGGCTGGGAGGGACCTCGGTGGGACAGGGACAGGCTGCCAGGACACCTTGTGCCAGCCCCTATCTATAGGAACAGCGCAGGCAGAGCGAGAGCTGTGACCCAGGACAGCACCAGGAACAAATTTAACCCAAGGCATATATTTAGCCTGGCTGCTTGCAAGAAGATTTAAAGCCATATTTAAAGCTGAGCATCTGCTGAAGTGCCGGGCGGATTGCTGATATAAATAGTTACCCGCTCTGGAGCTGCTCTGGCTACGTGGGGAAACCTGGCAGTGGGCAAGGATTCAGGGAGTGCTCTCAGCTGCTGGCTGTGCTGGGATGACCATCCCTGGTATCTGTTCTCTTTGTCACCAGTGGGAGAATCGGAGCACAGGGGACTAGAGCTGGACTGGCAGTTCCCTGCCCACTGTCCGGGCTGAGCCGGGGGTTGTGCGGCTTTCCCAAAGTGTGGCTCTGCTCAGAGCTGTCCCCTCACTGAGCTTTATTGTAAACTGATCCCAGGAGGATGAGTCTTCTTGGGAATGCAGCCAGCATGCTCTCTATGGCTTGTCCTGCTGTCCTTTTGGAAGTGGAGTAACATAAAAGAGCTTTCTTCCCCCAGCAGTACTTAGGAGGAACATTGTAATTTTCCCAATTATTTTTACTTGCCTTAATGCCAGCTCAGCTGTCACTAAATGAATTGCCAGGTGTGTTTGTAGTTTCTCTCAACTGTTGCAAAAATGGGCTCATAAAAAAGGGGTCATTCCCTTGGGTTGGGATCTTTCTTTAGTCAGAGTTAGGGAGATGAGCAGCTCCCTTTGGAGTTCCCCTTGGACGCAGTGATTCAGTTGCAGACCTTCTCCTTGAGTTGCAACTGAGACAGACTTCCCACCTGTTGTGGGAGGTCAGGCACTGACATGTATCCCATGTGGAAAATGTCATTCAAGAGGCTGCTGCTGGTGGTCACACCAACCTGCTCACCTTTTTTCCTGGAGCTGCCTTGGACAGCTGTGTCTGTCCTGCTCCAGGAAACATTTTCTTTGCATTCAGGTTTCATTTCCAGTCTTAAAATACCTTTTTTTTTCTGTGTGAAAGTGGTAACACATGTGGATTTTTGTCCAAAAACCTGTGCCTGTGGAATACAGTGTTTTTCATGCTTATGGTGCTTCTTAATTATAGGACAGCTCAATATTAAGAAGCTGAAAAAGATGGCAGCTGTGTAAGGTTTGTGGATGAAGATCTTGTTCCCCAGTTTCTGCCTAATGCCCTTCCTCAGTCATTAGAGCAGAATAGGTTTTAGCAAACCTTATCCTTTTGAATTCTTTATGGAGAAGCCAAGTCTTGCAGATGACTTGCATCCTGTTACAGCTCTCAGCTGGTACCAGCCTTGGAAAGGGTTGGATTTCAGGACATCCCCTATTTCACAGCAGTGGAGCTGTAGGCTTGTAACCAAGACTTGGTAGCATTTAGGAGGCTGGGGATGTCTTCTTTCCTTTGCTTTCCCAAAGTGGATATAATACTTGTGAACAACAAAAGGGACTTTTCTTTGCCCTTCTGCACAAAAGGAGATAGATTGATTGCAGTCAGAAATTGTCTGGTGCATCCTTTCTTTAGATTTCCCAAACCTGCTGTTTTGTGCTAAAAGCAGACCTTTTTTCGGCAATTAATTCTCTCTCTGTGGTGGATTCCAAACTCTTTGGAAGACTACAGATCACCTTCAAGTTCAATTGAACATTATTTTGGGGTTGGGAAAATATTTTGTTTGCCTTCATTACATCTCCAGCTAATGCAGGGTTGGTGACTTGGCTCTTTTTGCTGCAGTGCTGTGACTAATCTCAAAGATTTGTTGTTCGTTAACGTAATTATGGGCTTTTCTAAAAATGGAAAGATACAAGAACATTTGCCTCATTCCTCCACAGCGGTTTTTGCACACTTCTAATAAGTGTGCTAAAAAACCCTATTGATCAAAGTTCCCATGTTTATAGCTTTTTTGCCCAGGAATTTGGGACAGGCGTGAGCAGGGCAAAGAAATGGAAGGTGTGATGCTCTGGGGGAGAACTTGTTAATTCCTATTGTCAAAAGGGAATGTGGCTGCTTTGGAAGCCTTTGAAGATAGACAGAAAAGGCAGAATAATATTAATATGCAGATGTAAGGAGCTACAGGGAAGGTTGCTGGCTGGGAGGGAAGAGAGGCTACGTGTTCATGGATGTCAGGAATGCAGTGTGGTACTTCCATTGATACACGCTGATAGTGGCTCTTTATTTTCAGCCCCTTGGGAATGATCATGTTACAATAACTTTGGCATTGTGGGGCTGAGACTGACTAGAAAAGCATTTGTATTTCTTTTCACTCATTTTCTTGAAATGAAGAAGTAAAGTATTTACTCCTGAGTTTTGGAGGCTTGGAAAGTTGATCTCCTGTTTGGCTGCAGCCTGATGGTGTTCAGCACCTTTTGGGAATAAGGATTTGGATTTCCTCTGAGGTTTCGTCTGGAAAAGGGGTCGCAAGGGGAAAGTTTTGGAAGTGGCAACTGTCTAAGGCTATGACATCTGTGATCTGGCCTAGGAAATCTGCTGGAATTTTACATCTTTTTAATCTTTGTGGGTCAGGCACCTAGGATTCATTGTGAGCAGTTCCTCTTGCTGCCTCTGCTTGTCTGAGGTATCTGGAAGCAGCACTGCTGTTGTGGGGTGTTCCCAGGTGTTTGAACTCAGTGCCTGTGGGAAATGAAGAGGCAGGATTTTGCCAGGTCGGCTCTACACGGACACAGAGTGTGTAGGAGCCACTGCCACTGGTGACTCATTCCTGCAGGGGGGCTCATCATGGCTTCAGGCTTACAGGGCAGGCTTGGATGGTGCAGCAGGAAAAGCTCCTTCCCTGGTAGGGCAGTGAGGCCCTGGCACAGGTTACCCAGAGAAGCTGTGCCTGCCCCATCCCTGGAAGTGTCCAAGACCAGGTTGGACAGGGCTTGGAGCAGCCTGGGATAGTGGAAGCTGTCCCTGCACACAGCCAGGGATTGGAATGAGATAAATTTTGAGGTTCTTTCCAACCCAAACCATTTTGGGCTTCTATGATGGGGACACTGCTCTTCCTGTAGCTTAAGGTTGTAAGAGGACAGACCCTGGATATACATTTTGAGTTCTTGAGATGTTTTTAGGGATGGGGACAATGTCAGGTGTATTTGGTTCTCTGTCAGATGCCCTTGATGTGGAAATGGTGATATCTGTGAAGAACATCCTTGTGGCTCTGAAAAAGCCCTCACAGCCAAGGCAACACATGTTGCAGAAGGGAAAATGCTCTTTGCTTGAAAGCTAACAGCTTCAGAAACATAAGGTCAGTGCTGAACTTGTAAAAACACCTTCCTCCAGTTAAATCTGGTGTGATGTTTTTCTGAGGAATGTGGGTTTGGTGTCCTTCATTTGGGAAGAGCAGACAGATTTTGCACAGCAAGAAAAAGAGTAAATGTTTTGCAAGGAATATTTTGCTTACTATCAAGGTCATGTATTTTCTTTCAGTTATGCAAAGCATGTGCTTAAAATGGGAATCTCCACCGGAGAACAGCTTTCAGATCTTGGAAAAGACATCCTTGAGGTTTATTGCTCACAATTTCCTGCCTCTTTGGGGGATAAAAAACAAAAGTGTTGTGAAGGAAAGCTATTTTATCTAAATCAGTGCATTGTACTGTTCTCATCTGCATTGTGATTTTGTAGGCAGAGGTTTGACTTCATCTCGAAATTAAGCAGAAGAACTTGGATTGTAGTTGAGGGATCAGCTATATATGAAAGAGCTGTTCTCTGTTCCATAGCTTCTCCAGTGCCACAACGTTGGGGAACACCTGGAAAACCAATCTTTTTTTCTACATCTTCTTTCATGCATTTAATGGAAGTATATAGCACACAGTCCTTGCCTGGTTCTTCTGGGGTTACTATTTCACATGATGGAGTTTCTTGCTCTGAAATAGATGGAGCCCCCTGACAAGTTCATTTTCCTTGTTCAGAACTTGTTCACTGTAGTGTCAGAGCAGGGCACGATGGCTGCTGGAAAAGGGATTCTCAGAGCTTGTGTTCCTGTTGCTCACAACTGCATCCCACAAAAGTGTACCTAGTGCTCTGTGGTGGAGGACTGGGGAAGGAGGAGATTGATCTCTCTGTTCAGCACCTTGGTTTAACTTAGGGCTTTAAAAGAATACTTGGAACTGGGAGGCAGAAGTTGAGGAATTCAATTTCCCTGAAAATCACCTGTGCATTTCTTAACATAGTATTCCTGTCACTTTTTTCCCCAAGTTCAGGAGGCTATAAGCCATGCCTTTGAGAAGAAATACAAAAATCCCTTCTTGGTGTGTGTACACAAATAAATCAGTTACAATTCAGCAATCAGAATGGCTGAGCAGGATCCATGTGTGCCTTGGCTTGTGCTTTACTCATTCTTGGGGAATTTCTTTCCATACTGCAGCTTCACTGCAGCTTCCAGTTCTTAAAGGTCTTTTCCAATCTAGGGGATTCTGTGATTCAGTGCTGCCTTGCACTTCCAGACTGCTGTGTACCTTCTTCACTGGGGTCATGGTTCTCCTTTCCCTGGAGCCATGAAAATGTGCGCCTCACTATGGACAGTTTAGCTCAGTGGGTGAAGTAATGCATGGGACACTTCATCAGCTCTTCATGTTTGCCTTAAAAAAATAGTGTACAAGATATCATGCTTCATTTGAATCAGCAAGTGGGGAACTTTATTTTAAATAATGGATTTAATCTGATGATGTCATTATTTTCTTGATTTGCTGTTAGGATTTCTTTCACCCTGAATCTGCTGTTCCCTTTTGGTAGCCAAGTCACACTCTGTAATACCTGGTGTAATTTGACATTGTGATGTGCAGGCATCCAGCATCCTGAGTTTTGTACATTGGATGGCCAGATGTTCATGCTGGTATCCACCTGGAGATTGGGAGGACTTCCTTTTGAATCATCTTTTTCAAATTCCATGTGGATGGAGATTGAAATGCCATTAAAAATATCCAAGGGGAAGGCTGTCTTTTTTGGTAATGGTGCAGCTACTTGGTGTTTGGGTTTTCTCCCCAGTTGAAATCCTTTTAGGGATTAAGGGAGCATTATCTGAGCTAATGAGCTAACTAATTATCTAACTAATGAGAAGAGTTCCCTCTTCTCCTTAGATCTCATCTTCCCACCCCTTCTTTTAGCTGAGAATTCTGAAAAAATAAACAACCTCTCCTGTTGTCATATCATATTTAATTAATTTCTTTAACGAACTGAATTATTTAATAATGTAAACTGACAGTAATATTCCCTCTGCCCTGTAGAAGATGCCACTGGGAAAAACTGGATTAGCACATTTGTGTAGTCTGGGCTGAAATTACTAGTTTTTGATTCTCATTTGGATGAAGCAATTTGATCTGCTCAGGTCTTCAGAATCAAACACATACTTGGTGCTCTCTGTTCATAGAATCATCACAGAATGGCCTGGGCAGGAAGGGAACTTAGAGCCCATCCAGTTCCATCCTAGCATGGGCAGGGACACCCTCCACTAGAGCAGGCAGCTCTGAACTGGTGCAGCCTGGCCTTGGACACTTGCAGGGATGGAAAGCTGTATTCCTGTGAGAGCCTTGGTTGCTGGCTGTGGGGCACTGGTGGGTGCTGACATCTCGTGTGTGCTCCTGGGACAGAAGAGCCACAGACTGTGTTACGTGAGCCAGGAGCAGCCCTGGCCACCGGGCTGGCTGCAGCCTGGGCTCTATTAATAGAGCTGAGAAGCAGCTGATGGCTGGTGTTACGTGACTGTGGCTCTGGAGATTAGGGGAAGGTGTTTGGGGTGTCAGGAATCACCTGTGCGGGACCTGCATGTTTGCAAGGGAGCTGGGACTGCCAATAGATCATCCTGAAACCCAGAGGTGCAGTAATGGATGTGATGGAGAGTTTGGGTTTGAGGCACGAGGGATTGAACTCCTTTCAGGGTCCTGCAGAGCTCTTCAGGACTCAGAAATGGGAGAAATAGCTGTGCAGGGAGGGCAGAGCATAAATGCTGGATGGAATTCCACCCATCCTTGCTCCTGCTTCAGTTTTTCCTTATCACCTTAATAATATTCTGGTAAATCCAAGGCAGCCTTCAAATTCATGGCATCCAAGGAACTGTGAATCCCTCTTCTGTGAGCAGTCATAGGTATTACCTGTCTGAGCAATGTGCTGATAAGCATCATTATTCCAGCACCACATCTTGAATGTAAAGCTTCTACACCTGCTATTCCTTTAAATTCCCTTTGGAAAGGCCAGTGTAGCTTAGTGTGGAGAAAGTAAAATTATTTTAGAGTCACATTTCACTGGGAATGACTTGGTGAGTGCAGCTTTGGCTCCCCTTAGTGCTGTCAAGTTTGTTCAGTGGCTTGTTAAGTGATTTTAAATCAGTCTTTTGCTATGCTTGACTGCTGTGGGGATGAGCAGGTCCAGGCGTAGGTAAATGGCTGATGGGATAGTTCAGCACCTCTTTGGCCATAATGTTGTTTTCCTTGCTGTTGTTGCAGATATAATCTGTGGTTAATCCCCCAAGTCCGAACCTGTGACTCCCCAGAGGACCTGAAGTCTTTTGTTGGTTTTGATTTGCAGCCTTGTTATAGACAAATTAATGGCCCTGAGTGACAGCAGGGCAACCAGAGACGAGAAGAAAATGAGTAATTAACATATATTGGGTATTACTGATTGCTTTTATGATTATCTGGATTTTAAGGTATTAGCTGGAAAAATAGCTCCTAATCCCTTATTAAAGATAAAAGGCAAGTCATTAAAAGTAGGAGGTTGTTTTCAGTCCTGAGAAGCTCTGGAAATATGTCTTGGCTCCAGCAGCAAACTAACCTTAAAAGCCTGTAAGTCCAAGTTACTCAGCTTAGTTGTTCTCCTCAGCAAGGGAATTTCTGAAGTTTCCCATGTGCTGGGAGGTGGAGGGGACGCAAGACAAAGCGACCCTTGTCACAGGAGCTGCGTGCTTGGCACGGTGACAGGGCCCTTTGAATATCCTCAGCCTTAGCTGAGCCTGGCCCAGCTGCTGGGCTGGGAATCTGGGCAGCTCCACAGAGGGGTTATCCCTAACTTCAGCTTTTTGTCAGGGCAGATCTCCTGGGTGAGGCTCCCACCTCACCCCAGCTCCTTAGTTCCTCCCTCTTCTCGCTATTGTGGCCACCTAACTGGTTTTGTAGCCATCTAACCCATCTCATGGAATCATAAAAATGGCCACAGAACGGCTTGGTTTGGAAGGAACCTTCAGAGTCATCTTGTTCTAGCCCGTGCCATGGACAGGCATACCTTCCCCTAGACTGCGTTGCTCAGAGCTCCATCCAACCCGGCCCTGAATGTTTCCAGGGATGGGGCATCCCTCACTGCTGTGTGCCAATGGTTTTCCACCCTCTTTGTAAAAAAAATCATGTCCATCTGAGTGGTTTAAGGGCCATCTAGCTGGTTTCAAGGCCATCTAGCTGGTTTTGTGGCTGTGCACTAAGCTGAATGAGCAAAACAGATTTTGCTATAGTGCAAGCCCAGAGTCCTGATCCCAGCAGGGAAGGGAGAGCAGGAGGCTGAAGTGCTGGGAGCAGGAAGACAATAAAAGTGGGGAAAGGTGACGTGTGCTGTTGCTATTCTTCAACCCACCTGGAGGGTGTGCAGGGTCAGAAGGAAAGCAGCAGCACCCCTTGCTGAGTTGTAATAATTAATCATCTGCTGGAACTTGCCAGACACTGAGACTTTCTTAATAGCCAAATATTTTTTGTTTTAAAATGAATACATTCCTTATTTCTGGGTAATGAAATTTGAGTACCAGTAAAACCACAAACTTTTCAAATTTATTTCCTGTATTTTAACAGTTCTGTGTTTCAACACATCATGTTTATATGCTCCAGCTATACTTTAAAAGGCAATTTAAAATGCAGTGGGACCAGTTAAAAAGAAATAAAGATGGCATTTAATGACTCTAAGGAGATCAGGGCTTGTCAAGAGATTCACATTGGAGGCAGTGCTGTTCTGATGGAATACAGTTTGGAAAACACGGCTCATTTCTGCTTTGCTCTTTCCATCCTAAGTTGTTTAAAAGATTACCAGTAGTACCTGGCTGATTTGTTCCCCTCTTATTTTTTTTCTTAATTTTTTTTCCTAAGTCCTGGGCAATGTTTAAGACCAGCTGGCTGCTCAGTGCTTTTGATGCCACTGCCAGTTTTTTGTGCTTGAGGAAAGATTTAAAAAGTAGAGTTTGACTCCCTGTTGGGTTGGTCACAGTCTGCAAAGGAAGCAGTTCAGCTTTGTTTTGCTGTTTTCCTGTTTGGTCTTGGTTGTGCTGGTGCAGCCCTTGCTGTTTCCAAAGAGTCTGTCAGTATCTTCTGATGCAGAGTTGGTGTTTTGTTACTTTCTTTTCTATTCCCATTCTCCAGGCCAGGATGCCAAGCAGATCATTAAACCCAGCGTGGGGTTTCCGATCTCTCTTCATTACTAAAATTTCTCTGAAGCCGTGGCAAAAGTGTTCATGTTTGGGCAGCAGATGGGATAGCTGGAGTGGAGATCATCAGTCTGGGAAGGTCACTAATAAAATAGAATCAATGAGGTTGGAAGGTGCCATCAGCAGGTCCCAACCTCTGCTCAAAGCAGGGCCAGCTTGGTAATTAAGTTATTAACTTGGCTTTCTCAGTTATGGTATCGTGTCTGGAGCACTCTGTCCTTAGATGGCAGTGCAGTGACACAGGGCCCCAGGGAGGCACACTGTTACTTTTCCTACTGCTGGAAGCATTCTCATACCTTTGGATGCTCAGGACAGGGAATACTTGGGTCTCCTGGGGCTGCCTTTAAGCACAGGCAGTACAACATAATTCTTGCCAAGTGCAAGGAATTGCATCTTCTTTCTCTCCTTTGCTGTGGTTTCATCCTCCCCTCACCTGCAGTAGATCCTCTTGTATCCTCCTCCTCCTCCTCCTATGTAGCACAAAGGGAACGATGTGACCCTATAAAAGACACTATTTCTGCCACTTGGGGGTGAGGCTGGGACCTGACCATTAGGAAGGTCAATGCTTCTGCAAAAATCCCCCCCAGCCATTCCCCTGGTCCAAGCCATCCCCAAACTGACCTCCTACTTATGTTTTCTTCCCAACTGTCTAATCATTAGCAAGCTGCTTAATGCACAGCAAAAGACCAATTAACCCTAAAGCATTTAGCGAACTGCATGTAAATTAGTTGTAAAATGTTGCTGTAAACATTAAATGTTAGGCAATTACATAAACCAATAATTGCTAAAGTTGCATTTAGGCGCTTAAAAGAAAGAAAAAAAAATGTGCTTAAGTAGCACTTTGGAGAACTCTGCTAATAGTTTTGTTTTTAACTGCAGCCCTCCCGGTCTGGCTAAGTCCCAGCAGGCTGGGGCAGTTTAGATCCCATGTGGTTTTAGTTGTGTAAGAAAAATAAAGGCGTAGTCACCTTGTGCACCTTTGGAAACTGCAAGGAAAACTTCCAAAGGTCCCAACCTGGAGTCTAGAAAGAAATGGTAGAAATATGGTAGATGGTATCCTATTGGATAGCAGTGCCAGGTAATTCTGGGGATTGATGATTGTTTTCTTCAGATTCAGGCTGCATGAAACATTTTCAGACCTGACTAAAACCTTGGCTTTGGACAGGTCTGGTGAGACATGAGCACAGAGGGCCTGGCCACTCATTGTGAACTCCTTGGGTTCACTTCCATCCTCTCTTCTTTGTTCTGCAGACACCTGCCTCCTCCCACATTACCCTTTGGGAAAGGCTGAGTGCCTGTGCACCCACCTGTGTGCTGGGGTTTCACACGAAGAGGCTGCTTTGCTTTCCTGCACAGTTTTTAATCCCCTTAATTGGCTGTCTCACTCCAAGGTGGTCCAGGTCACCCACTGCTTCTCAAGCTCCTGCTGCTAATGGTCTTAAATAATTCATTTTCCTTGTATGCCTCACGCACTTATCCTCCAGTGTTTAGTGGAATCTTTCATTTTTGGTCGTTTTCCTTTGACCTAGGCTTGTGTCAGACCCAGATGTTCCTAAATGGTGCAGTGAAGTGTGGCTTTGCCTCCTTATTCTGTGTATTTGTGCTTCGCTGCTGCTTTAGAGCCTCTTTGTTGTTTTGGTAAAAGTATCTCTCTGCATGGCTCATGTTGCATTCCATAAGGAGTCACCAAATGTGTCTAGATACCAGATTTCTCATTTTTCAGTGAAAAAACAAGTTGGGTTTGTTTGAACTTCCTTTCCTCCTTCTTCAGTTTTGGCAGTAGCCTTTTCTGGAGTATATTGATCTTAGTTACAGTGCATTCACTTACTGAAAGCCAACCTGTGCTTAATTTTCCTGGATAAATCCATTGGATAATGGTCTTTTATTTTTCTTGTACACAGTTTTACTAGTGTAGATCCTGGTCATGTTCCTTTCCTGAAAGTGGAAATATTTTATACTTGTGTTTCCTTGATTGAATTACAGAAATTTGCTTAAAGCTGTAAAGCTACCTTTCAGCATGGATGAGACCCCAGCAAATCCACTGTTTTTTTCCACCACAGTCATGTTCCCTGGAGGTTTGGAGTTTGTGTAGGAGGTGGGGGTGAGTCTGTGAAGCTCGGAGTTAAAAGGAGGCAGAAGCTTGAACTTCACTTGCTGTTGCAAGGGGAAACCAGTGCAGAGCAGGAGCTGCCCAAATGTCAGCAGGCTTTTGAGAAGGAGCTGAATTGGGAGTTTCTGGGAAGCTGCTTGGAAGGAGTGTGCTGCTGGCAGCCTGGAGCCCTGCCAAGCCCGGAGTTAATGGTGGTTAATTTTTAAAGGCAGGCCCGAAACTGCTCATTGTGGCTTTGTCTCAATAGGGTCTTTCTGCTCCCAAATGCCATTGCAAGAGCCCTTTTCCGAGTTCCCTTGACTCGACCCAGAGAGAAAAAGAAAATGCCTTCAGAGAGGTGATTTACCCACGCAGAGCTTTGCTTTGCCACGCTGCTGACTGGTGGGACAGTTCCATCAGGATGGTGCTACCATGTCCAGGGATGCCAAGGGAGGGAAGTGGTGTTGATCAGGATTTAACATACAGAGTAAATGCAGGCACCCAAAGGGGCAGGTCTGTAGGGGTGGATTCACCCGATGGAGCTTGCTTTCCAGCAGCAGGGAAATGTGAGGAAAACGAGCACCCAGATGTGAAACCAGCTGGTTTTGTAAGCACCCTGTCAGGCCAAATCCTGGTGCTCTCCTGGTCAATGGAAGCATTGTCTGGATTCTCAGGCTGGCTTTGCAGCTTTTTAGATAAGTGGCTGTGAACTGTTGTGAGCCAAAAGGGCAGTTTGTCACTGAGCAGAGCTGTTCAGAAGGTAGTGGGAAAATAGAGAAGCCTTTTTCAAAGCATCTCAGAGGAGGGGTGGCACCTTCCCCCTGCTGTGAGTCAAGGTGAAACGGCCTCCTGAGCTCTGGCTTCTGAGCTGGTTGGAGCAGATGATCCTTGAGGTCCCTCCAACCTGGTGTCCTACAGTTCTGTAATTCTGTGATAGTGATTTTAGTGTGGAGTATGTGTAGGACAAGGGGGGATGCCTCCCCATTGACACAGGACAGGGTTAGATGGGATATCAGGAAGAAATTCTTGTCTGTTAGGGCAGTGAGGCCCTGACTCAGGTTGCCCAGAGAAGCTGTGGCTGCCCCATCCCTGGAAGTGTCCAAGACCAGGTTGAATGGGGCTTGGGGCAACCTGGGCTAGTGGAAGGTGTCCCTGCCCGTGGCAGTGGGTTGGAACAAGATGATCTTTAAGTCCCTTCCAACCTAAACCAGTGTGGGATTCTATAAAATACATATTTACACCGTGGCTTCCCTCTCCTGTGTGGAGTTTGGAGCAGGATGGGTGATGAGGAAGGAGTAACAACCTGCAGAATCCCCCAGCCCGTGCCTTTAGGTCTCATGCACCAGTTGGTATCTGCAGGGATGGTGAGGAATAATAAAGCACGGCTTCCTCTGTGCCCAGAATGGATGAGGTGTTTGGCAACATGGAAAACAGAGGGGACAGAATGAAAAGAGCTGAAAGCAAAAAGTGTGGATGCCAGAAACATTCAGTACTCCTTGAAAAACTGCCTGGCAACAGAGGTGGGCTCTGCTGCAGCCGGAGACACGGGGCAAAGGGCTCGGCGTGCTTGGAAACTGTGGGAATAACTATGGAAAATCCTCACCCACATGTGTGCAGTTTCCTCCCTCTGTGAGTGGGCTCTGTCTTGCTGAGCCCCTGCTGAAGGAGACTTCCATAAGTGCTGAAACAGTCAGCTGTGGAGATTGATTGAACGGGACAAATAGACAGTGATGAAACCCTGCTTGTGAGAAGAGCTTAATGGGCAGAAAATTGGCTATTGCAGCCGGAGGGCTGGTTGGGAGGCAGAGAGGAAGTTTCCTCTTGTCGTTGTGTGGAAGCTTAAACCCAAGAGGAGAGCCCAGAGTTGTTATGGCTGTCCTTAGAAGTGTCCCTGTACCCTCCCTGTTACCTAAACGAGGTAAAGGAGCAGTGGTAGACTGAGTTTGGCAGGAGGGCTTGTGGCTGGTGCAAGGAAACAATGCTGCTTACAGGGACTGCAGCTTCTCAGACCTGCTTTAAAACCATCTTTGGGGAGCAACATTTCAGTGGTGAAGAAGAAAAGGATTTTTTTTTGGTTCACCAGAGGAGCAGGAGTTTTCCCTTGTGCTTATGATGAGCAGTTGCTTTGTGGGCACATGGTGCAGTAATACTGATGGAGGTGTGGGAAGAGCTGTGTGTGATCATGGTGTGCTTACAGTGTTTAAGCACCAGAGCAGGACCCAGCAGAATCCCAGAGAGGTGGACAGCACCGGTCTCTCCAGGAACGAGATGTGAAAGCCACACTGCTTTGAAAAGGGAAACCAAGAAAAGCCAGAGAAGGAAAATAATGAGAACAAGGGAATGATTGTTGAGCTCAGTTCTATGTGGCAGCCACTGCTCTGCTGTTTCACTGGGAACTTGACTGTTGCTCAGATCCAATGGAGGTGTGATGCCAGATAGCATCCTGTGTCTGTGTGACAACAGGAAATGTTCCAGAGCTCTGGAGAAAGCCAGACTTTCCCTAGATGCTGCTCTTTCTTTATTAAAGTCTTCTTGGCAACTGCTTGGGAATCGCTCCTTAAAAATGTGCTGCTATAGCAGTCTGGCACAACTGGAAGTACGATGGCTGACCCCCAGCACTGGTCCAAAAATACCTTTGTTATCCATATTTTGCAGTGAATTGCTTATGGTGTGTTTTATATCAGGGTTTATAACCAGTATGGTTTGTCACTGTGGAGTAGTTGGTTTGTAAAAGTGTCTTAGGCATTGCTGCCTTTAATGCTTGAAAATTTTTAAAATGTGGTATAAAAAGACAAATTTCCTGTTTTTCTACCAGTTTGGGAGCCAGTCACTGTTGATTAGCATCTAGCTGTGGCATACCCATGGGGAATTGCATGGTCCATGTATGCCCAATTCAGCACCCTTGGAATCCAGGGAGCCTAGCATTGATGTGAGCAGGCAGAGCCTCACATTTTTAATAGGTAAACTGCTTAGTTTGGCTCAAATGGCTCATTGTGTGTCTGTGGGAGGCTATCTGTTCCCATTTCCTTGGGATTCTGCAGCTGCCTGTGCTTCTGGCAGGTTGTGTAGACATTACTGGGTTTGGCTGCAGCTGGGAAAAACAGTCTTTGAAGGCAGAGTCTCCCTCGAGTGGAGCAGTGCTGGAAAAAGCTCATCATGGGACTTAGGATATAGCATGTGGTGGTCTCTCCATCACAGCCGTGTGGATGGGATTGGCATGCTGCCTTCTTTTATAGGAACTGCCTTTTAGGATAAGGCTCACCACATTTTCATGAGATGGTGTTGGGTTTGTTTAGAAGTTTGGATTGTCCATGTTGCATCCAATGATGAGTTGATGTGAAACATTTTTGGAAGAAGGGTTCTTTTTCTCTCCCTGCATCTCCAAGGAATGTTTTAACAAAGCGTCTGTAGGCACAGCACCAAAGACCAAGGGAGCTGGGAATGCCCAGCAAAGCATTATGTAAATGCTGCCGTTCTTCTGGCACTTGAGAGAACACACTATTACTAAGAATTTGTCCAATACTGAAGATTTTTTGCAGATTAGACACTTAATATATGCCACGTGCTGCAGAGGAATTTACAGCAAAACATGTACTATCATGCAGTCCGAAAGTCCAGCAAAAAATGGATTATTCCAGAGGCAGTCAGTGCTGTTCATTATGTCTGGGAAGGGACACTCTTAAAAGATAGGGTAGATTTGCTCCAAAATAAAGCAAGCACCTCAAATAGCATTCTCTGCACCCCACAATCATGCAAGAAGTGGCCTGGGGAGGGATTCAGGTGCTGTGGGGAGTGTTCCCAGCTGCCAAGTGTTGCCTGTGGAAAGTCTAATCTGCTTCACAGCCAGCCTGCCCCAGCACGGGGTCAAAAAGTGATTCTTCACAAGCAAAGATGCAAAACAAGCAAGGAGAAATTCTCACGCTTGCTTAGAGTGATTAGCTGGGGAGCAGATCGCCCAGGGCTGCTTCTGTGGGACCCTGGGAAAGGCCAGGGTGCAGCCTCGGAGCAGTGCTCCCAAAAACTCAGAGCAGTCTTTCCAGAAGTAGGTGTCCCAGGTGATTGTTTTCTCATCTCCTGGTTTTAGGTGGAATTCCATTCAGGTTTGTCTTTAAAGGAAGCTGGTGGGACTGTGGGCCACCAAAGCCTCCCCACATGCCTTTAGCTGGTGTCTTGTGTTGACAGTGACACACAATTAAAATTGGTTTTGGTAATAGAGAATTTTGGAAGGGAAGTTAGCTTAACTGGAAAGGAAACAAGTTTAAGTCTGTTACAGGTGTCTGCACAAGTGTGTCACTGCTCTGACTGTGGATGGGTTTGACCTGGGCTTTGGCAGAGGGAGGGCAGCCGCAGAAAGGAATGGGAGTGTGATCATATCCTATTTTAATAAGCCTGCCTGGAAAACACATTTGACAAACCACTTTTCTTGGTACTGGTTCCACAGGCTCTGGGGAGGGATTTGCACCAGGTCTCTCAGGGATTTCTGTAGCTGCCAATGCACTTAGAAGTAACAGAGAGCTTTGTATCTGATGGTCCCTTCGGCCACAGATGGAGGAAGCAGTTGACTGAGGTGCAGGTCCTCAGTGTAATAAAGAACTGAAGGCATAAGCAAGTGGGAACAGGCAGAGAGAAAAGTCTTTTCAAGAAGTGTGGGTTGAATTGAAGGGCAAGATAGGAGTAAGTTTTTACTAGCTAGTCACTCAGCAAAACTCTCTGCAATTCTTTTACATTTATTTTCAGCCAGATAGGAAAATCAGCAGTGGTTCTGGCAACAAAATATCTCAGAAGGATCTCTCTGTGAAAAATGTATTGCAGCTTAATCCTGTTCTCACTGGAGTCAATGTCAGACTGCTACAGGATTGCAGGGAGGAGATAGGATGGGTTTGTTATGCGGCTAGCCATGCCATTAACATGTTCAAAACATAACTTCTCCTTGTAAAGGGAAACCCTACTGAAGGAAATGTGGCTGTCTTCTGTTCATTTAAAACAATAAAAGGTTTTCCTCCATCTGTCTCCAGTGACTTACTTCATCTGTGTGAATTTTCAGTCCTTTATAGATGTGTGAAGAGAGTAATTTTGGTTTATCTTAAATTTAGTTAATGTTATCCTTTAAGGCTTTAAAATACTTTTGAAAATCTGTACCAAAGTAGAAACACAAGAAGAGTTCTGATTGAATAGTTCTGATTCTTGAAACAAGCACAAACAAAGAAATCCTGATTTCAAAGACAAACCTGTTCAACAACATTTTCCTGATAAGGAACTAAGTTTTTCATGTCTTCAGAAGTGTCCCTGATAGCAGCCAGCTGAAAAAGCAGGAGGGGGAAAGCATGTTGGCTGAGTGGAGAACAGGCTGTTTAACTTGTGCATCAACACAGGTACCCCCTGTTCTCCATCCTGAGGCAGCCCTGTACACGCGGAGAGCCAGGCTGAAGCTGCCTTCCACCCACCACCAGCCAGGACCTCAGGACCAAAGCAGGAGGTGACTTTAGAATAGGGGGCCAGTGCCACCAACCCCTCTGGCATTTCCATGTGTGGCTGTGCCATTTCACCAGGCAGTGAGGGATGGCTGCCACCAAAGCCATTGCTGGAGCAGGGCTGGGAAGCTCAGGCATGCCCCATTTGAGGTTGTGCTAGAATGTGTCTCTCCCTATTTCCAAATTCCCTGAGATTCCTCTCTCTTGATGGAGATTGATTTTTGCCTTTGGGAACCCGAGGGTATACATTGTGCTCAGAACTGGCCTGAGCTGAACTTGGAGAAACTGCTGATGTGTTTGCTCTTGTGCAAGTTATCATTTTATAAGCTGCCTCACAGACTGAATGGAACAGGAAAGGGAAGAGAGGCAAGTGAGAGACTCCCTTATGGATGGCATTGCCTCTGTATCCATGTTGTGTAGGAACATTCAACCCTCTGCAATTAATATCTTAATTCCTCTCCCATTCAGGGGAAAAATATAACCTCAGCCATCTAAATTTGTGGATGAGCCTTTTCTCTGCTGCAAATGTCTGCTGACCATCAGGATGTTCTCTTGAAGACAGTAAGGAAAGCAGCATTGAGCCGCTCCTGGCATCAGTGGTGCTGGTTTGAGCAACTCCCGATGGGCAGGAAGCAAAGGTGGTGGCCAAGGCTGGGCCAGGCTGGCCCGGTGGTGCTCAGAGGTCGGGCAGGCAGGGGGCTGAGGGGTCACCCCCCGGGTTAATGACTCCCCAGCCCCTGAGCCCGGGGCTTAGCCGGCTGCCCACGCCGAGCACACGGTGTTCGCCTGGAGATGAGGATGGAAATATGTTCTCCTTGCTCAAGAGAGCGCATAAACAGCCCATAAACGGCCCATTAACCCACAAAATGGCAATCAGGAGCATGTGGTCGGGCCAGCATCGGGACCTGTGACCCAGCAAGGGCCCTAATGGGACTGTGAACCTTATCATCGGCCCTAAGTGCAGGTAATGGGTAATCAGCAACACGGAGAGGAGGCAGCCAAGAGAGAGGGGGTGACGGATGATGGGCACCCAGGTTCAGTGTGCAAAATATTGTGGAGTGATTGTGTTATGGCTGGCAGTATCAGGGTAACACTTCATATAGTGAAACCACTTCAGAGTGACTCAAGAGAGACTTTTCCCATTGGCTCCAGTGGATGCCTTCAACAGCTCAAGGAGCTTTGCAGTCCCTTCTCTTACAGCCTCTTCCAAGCAGCAGCCATTTCTGTGGTCCATCTTGCTTTTTGAAGCAATAAGATGGATGTGTATTTTATTTGTTTTCTACCTGTGATATTTGAATTCCATTTGAATATAAAAAGATAGTGAGATTCATTAGTGCAGGTGGAGGGGGAGGACGATGGAACATGCATGAGTCTGGCATCTCCAGCCCCCTGCCATGGGCAGGGACACCTTCCACTAGCCCAGGTTGCCCCAAGCCCCATTCAACCTGGTCTTGGACACTTCCAGGGATGGGGCAGCCACAGCTTCTCTGGGCAACCTGAGCCAGGGCCTCACCACCCTCACAGGCAAGAATTTCTTCCCAATATCCCATCTAACGCTGCCCTGTGTCAGTGGGAAGCTGTTCCCCCTTTTCCTTTCACTCCAGGCCCTTGTCAGAAGTCTCTCCCCAGCTCTCCTGAAGCCTACAGGAAGCTGAATGCCTCGTGATGGGGAGGCTGCTGTAGCAGCAGGGCAAGGTCCTTGGCTCCCAGGAGATTCCAAGGGCGTTTATGATTACAAATATACTTTCAGTCAAAAGGAAATCTATATCACTGAAGCATCATCACTCTGAGTAATTTAGGAAGAAAGCTATCAAAGTTTATTTAAGGAAAAGAAAAAGGAGTAAAGGGCATGTTTTTTACTGGTTTCTTTTTTCCCATTGCAAATTGAGAGTCTGTTTACCCTGGAAAAATCAATGTGGTTGGACACCTGATGTAATTAATTATTTTGCAAGAGAGGGCCAGCTGATCTTTTGAAAAGAAAGGAGTTTTTAGCAGAACTGTTCAAAGTTCATAGTCTGCTGTGTATCTCTAATGCTGATAAACATCCAGCAGAAAGGATGTCTGTCTTAAAATTTCACATGGTCACACCTTTGTTTTAAGGTGATATGCTGAGAAAAAGGCTGTAGACCCCAAGGAGCCCTTCAGCAAGGTGACTCTGGTGGTGTGGGCTCCACTTATCTTTAGGAGATGCCCTTGGGCCTTGGGATGATGGGTACAGTGATGTTCTCAGGTTTGAATTTTGAACCCTTAGCCAAGAAAGGGTTTCTGTCCTTTTTCTTGAGCTTATAAAACAAACAGGCTTTGCTTGTGCCGTGGGTTTGAACATAGTAGTTCTTTTGCCTAAACAGGCAGCCTTTTCCAACCCGGACCAGTTGTTTTTTTTCAGTGCATTGGTGCCTGACTAAATGCATGGGGTTGCATTCTTCATGTATAGAGGAGACAACCCTTCTGTTAAGTATTCCTGTGTTTTCCAGTGGTGGGCTGGGGAGGTTCCAGCCTGCCTTGCAGGCCAATGGCAGCCCAAACCTGGCTGGCAGGGAGGGAGGGGAAAGCCAGCAGTGGGATGCTGTGCCAGCAAGCCCCCAATTGGTTTGGCTGGAACTGGTTTTAGGTCATATAAAAAAGGGGGTGAAGGATCCGGGCTGCTCAGAGAGCGGCCGGTCCTCGGGCAGCACCACAGAGCACCATAGTGCTTTTTTTTCACAAGGACTGCAAATTGCTGTAACATAGTCAAGGTCTGTAGGAAGAGACAAGTTTTCCTGAACTTTACTCCCAGCTTGAACTTGTAAGAAGTTCAGTGCGAGGCAAGGAAGGGGAGAGAGGGAGATAGAGGCACCCTCGCTCCCGGCCCGTGTCCGCAGTGCCGAGGATGTCAGATGGCAGAGGCAGCCTGGAGAAGCAGCTGAACGGCCTCGGGGAGCAGGGCAAGGAGAGGAGCCGCACGTCCCTGGTCATCTCACAGGCCGTTAACCGCAGTATTTTCACCTCTGCAGTCTCCCCCGCCGCCGAGCGCATCCGCTTCATCCTCGGAGAGGAAGATGACAGCCCCGCGCCCCCGCAGCTCTTCACCGAGCTGGACGAGCTTCTGGCTGTTGATGGACAGGAGATGGAGTGGAAGGAGACTGCAAGGTGGGTTGGTTTTCCTTTACCCCCGAAGGGAAGGGCAGCCAGCAGTGCTTTCCACAGGAGATTCCTGGTTTAGCATTCCACTGGGGAATAGCCGTGCTGCAGGATCGCATGGGGAAGCCACAGAAAGGAGCCTGCAAAGTTCAAATTGCCATTCTTTGGTAAATGAGAGAATTTTAGGGTTTGTTTAGGTATTCCAAAAGAAAAACTAGGGAAACAAGAGAGTGCCAGATGGATTGCAATAGTTTGCCTGTGGAGAGAAAAGTATGGGCTCAGTAGTGCTTTGCAAAGGGGGACACGTCTCGGCCAGAATTGGCAGAAGTTGCCAATTCCAATTTGGCTGAGTCAAAACCGCTTCAGTACTATTGCCCCAAAGTGGCTTTTGAGTCTGCTCCCACCTCACAGGGACAGGCTGTCCCTGTCCTCCTGAGTTACTGATGGAATTAATTTTAAATAGGAAAAAAAGCTTAAAGTTGTTTTCTTGTGAAGAAATGATTCAAGGTGCATGTTAAGTGCTGCATGGGGTTGCTTTGCTTTGAGTTCCTCGGTTGGGTTCTTTGATGCTGCTGTTAGTTTGATCAAAAAGCCATGAGAAAAAAAGCTGGGGTCTGGGGTTTTTGGGGTCTGCCTGCTACAAGTTACATGTAGTTTATATCTGAACACCACTGGCCTATTCCCAATTGCCCTCACTGAGCCTGGGGGTTTTTCTTTTCCTTTATGGTGGCTGGGCTAAGCTCTTTCCCTACCTTCCCCTCTTAAGGGCACTGTCTGTTCAAAGTTAGCCCCTGTTTGGTCACCCTAATCTTCTTTACCTGTGATTTAATGAGCTGCTCCACCACCTACTCCTTTACCTCTTATCTTAATTTATTTTTGCTTCTCAGTTGCTTGGGGAAATTATTTAATGGCTTTTCACCTTTTACTCTCTAACTTCTGACTTGTTGCTCATCCTTTTTCTCTCTTTATTGCTGTTCTTTCCTCTTGCCATGAATTCAGCACTTCCTGATTTGGGTGTTGTTACACATCTTTGGTAGGAGTGCTGCATGGAGCTGTGTGTGGGGTTCACTGCAGGGTTCTTCTCCCAAGTAGCAAACCACAGGACAAGAGGAAACAGCCTCAAGGTGTGCCAGGGGAGGTTTAGGTTGTGCCAGGGGAGGTTTAGGTTGGATATTAGGAAAAATTTCTTCACCCATAGGGTTGTCTGTGCAGGATAGTTAGTGGTGGAGTCCTCATCTCCTGTGGGGTTTGAAGAATGTGTAGATGTGATGCTTAGGCACATGGGTTGGTGGTGGCCTTGGCTTTGCTGGATTAATGTTTGGATTGGATGATTGTAGAGGACTTCGCCAACCTGAATGGATCCATGATTCTTTGTATAAATGACACAGAATGTAACAAAGCACCCTGTTGAAGTGCTGTTAAGTTTCTAAATTCACTTAACCTCCTGCCTTTATGGATAGTGATCTTACAAGGTGTCTGATTGCTCAGGATTTTTCAGTACATTGCTGAAATTGCTTAATCTTGCACCATAGAACCTCCTGAGAGCTCCTGAGCATCTCCCAGTGCATCCAGAGCTGGCTGGTGCTGTGCTTCAGTAGGCACAGGGTCTGCCAGCTGTTTTGGGGTTGTTTCACATCTGCTGCTGCAGAGCAGCTCTCCCACAACTGGGAAGTTGCAGGAGCAGGTACTGAACACAAGAGCAAATGCAGTGCTGTGTGGGTGGAAGAGAGAGGAGAGGAGAGGACAGAAGAGACCTTGTAGGGTTGATGCTTCCCCTGGCCCAGTGTAGAACTGCACAGCTCCCAGCTGGGGAAAGCAATGCTGGCTGCGGGCTGGTGCAGGGCTAAAGGCTGCACTCATATTTGAGAGAGCAAACAATCAAATTACCTTCTTCATCTCCCTCCTGCTCTGTTCTGACACCTACACAGTCCTTCTCTCTGCTGCACCTCTCTCCCAGCAGCCCGTGAAAGCTGTGGTGATATTATCAGGTGTAAAAGGGTGAAGGATAGAAATGTAATTCCTGGCACAGCTTATAGAACAAAAAAGATTATAACAGAAGTTCAAAAAACCCATATCCACCATCCCACAGTACAGCACTGTCATTCCTTTTCTCTGTAATCCCATCACCTTCCTGCCATCTCTCTGCCTTATAGAGAGAATGTCCCCACGCTATGGTGGGCATGTCTTGGTCCCCAAAGATACTTCACTGCTCCTCACAACAGGCTGGGGCCCTCCAGCTGCTGCAGGTCTTCTCCTTTTTGTGCCTCATTCCCTGTCACCACCTCTGGAATGCAGGCATTCCCTGCTTAGTGAAGGTGCCCCTGCCCATGGCAGCAGTTTGGAACTAGGTGAGCTGTGAGGTTCCTCCCAACCCACACCACTCTCTGGTGGTATGAATCCAGCAGGCATTTGTTCACCCAGGTTTGCAAGTTAATGTTTGGTGTATTGTGTTGGGACTGTGGGTTGCAGTGAGAAAAGTAAACAGAAAGCAAATATTGATAGTTGTGAGTAATCACTTTCCCTGGAAGGACAAACACTGGTAATTTGCAGCCTTCCTGCTGTTACAAGGGTAAATGTGACTCCACACAAAGCCTCTGAAGTGCACAGACTTGCATCCACCCAGATCCCTCAGGTGTCCTAGGAAACACTTATTTTTTGTGAACTAAAAGGACCTTATTAATTGGAGATGAAAATCAATCTTTTATCTTGAGTTAAAAAGCAGCTTTAAAAAAACAAAGGCTCAGAAAGAGATTATTGCAGTTGTGAAGCATAATTGATTAATCCTCAAGTAATACATTTTTCAGGATTAAAGATAATTTCCCTTGCTGTTAATAATATTCTTTTGAACAAATTTATGAGCTTCCTTACCTTATGTGTGTAGGGTTTTTTCTTAATAATCTTTTTATATTAGTCACTGGAATTTTCATTTTCCACACATATTAAAATGGTGTCTCAAGAGGGGATTAAAAAGCATTTCTGCTTTGCCATTAGGGCGTACTGGACCCATTTTCCTGCATCCCCAGTTTACAGCAGAACTGTCGCTGGGTGTTGTGGTGAAGAAGAAGGTGTGGGCCAGCTGAGATCCCCCAGGCCCACAGGAGCCCTGTGCTCCATCCCCACTGCCCATCCCTGCACGCTGTGGGCTGGGCACAGCAGGGCCAAGGGCAGGGTCAAGGCTGCAGGGGGAACTGGGGGTGGGCTGCATGCCAGGGACAGGGAGCCTCCTGCTTCCCTGCTCTTGGGATGTAGTTTTAGGGGTGTAAAGAGTGTTTTGCACAACCAGGATTTACCCTTTGCTCTCACCTTCCATTTGAGATAAGTTTTCTGGGTTTTTCAGACCTGCTTGGTTAAATCATTAAACAGCAGCTGGAGGGAAAGAATGAGCTCCTTAATTTGTGCCTTCTCCTTTGGTGGCTCATTTGTTCTCTAAGAGCACCTTCAGACAAGACTAGCTTGTGCTCCTCTCTTCCCATCTTTGTCAGCCTGTGGGCATGGGACAGCAGTATTCCGTGCTGCCTCCACCTTGGCAGTGGCTGATTCCATATTTTATTGCCTGAAATTGAATCACAGAATCATTCAGTTTGGAACAGCCCTCCAGGATGATGGAGTCCAACCATTAAACCAGAGCTGCCCAGATAATGAAGGACAAGTCGCCTTATTTCCAGAAATACTGATTTAGTTCCCTGCAAGGAGGCAACAGCCTTAACCCCATGTCATTGCTCTGCCCTGTTGCAGGTGGATCAAGTTTGAGGAGAAGGTAGAGCAAGGTGGGGAGCGATGGAGCAAACCGCACGTGGCCACCTTGTCCCTGCACAGCCTGTTCGAGCTGAGGACGTGCATAGAGAAAGGCTCCATCATGCTGGATATGGAGGCTTCTTCCCTCCCACAGGTGGTGGGTAAGTACACCTGCCTTGGCTCTTTCTCTCACCACTTCCCCACAAATTTTTATTAACTCTGGTTTGGCTTTATGGGTGGTTTTAATGAAAAAGCACTGCTTTTCCCATAAAAGAGAAAAAAATGAAGAAAAAGGAATAAGAGGAAAAAAATAGAAAGTACCTGGAAAGAGATAACAGATAGATTAAAAGAGTCCTTCTCAGTACAGGAAAAAGAGTAAAAGACATCCATTTAATTTATGTTCACTGTGGAAAAGGTGACATGTGGAAAGGCCATGTGTCTGGAGCAGAGACACCCATCAGGTACTGTTCGTGCAGAACAACTCGGGCCAGGAGCTGCTCTTGGCTGAGGTGTTCAGCTGCCTACTGAGGGCAGATGGGGCTGTGTTTAGGATGGGATACCCCCATCCCCAGCAAGGGAGAGGGGAGAGTACCCCAGCACCAGCTGGTGCTCTGCTCTGCAGAGTGGGAGGGCAGGTTTTGTATGGTCAAATCAGCTGTGGCCCAGGGTGACGCTCAGTGACATGCTGAGAGCCAGATCATGTTGCCCATGGTGTGTGAGAACTTAGGGAAAATAAATTTTCCAAGTGAGCCATCCAGTGGAGGGACATTTAACCAAATTGCTGAGTTTAAGAGCCATTACATGAGGAGATCTAAAAGAGAAAAATTAAGTACTTCCTCTGCCAAAACTCAGTGCTTTGAATGATCATCTCGGAAGTAAGGTCAAAATTATCATGGCATGGAATTCTCCCATACACTGGATTGTCAGACTTGGAATTACAGGTGTTTCTGGTGTTAAATACAGAGTTTTGAACTTAGTTTTGCTTATGGTGACATGTATCTTCCTTTGCTTTTGTATCCAAATGCACAGCTTTGCAAAGTTTTAACAAAATAAACCCCCCAAGAAGCTCTCAAGTTTTCTGCTGAAGGTTAACTTGCTTCAGAAGCTGGTGTTCATGGTCCGAAACCTTAAACCCTGAAACATTAAATTTTCTTTTGAAGTCCCTTCGAGATGTCACCTTCAATCTCCTTCTTCAACCTCCAAATTAAATCTAATTCCTAGGAGATTAAATTACACATTGGTGGTTGCTGTTGCTGTGACACTATGACACTGTCCTGAGCAGGGTGTTTTTGCTGGTCCAGACCCTTAATCAGACAGGTAGGGATACCCAGGACTGGATTTCCAGAATTATTTAATCATGATAACTTGGCTTGTGTCTGGTAGTGACACACAAGAAAGGAAAACTCCAAAGAAAAACTCTCTTTGTTGTTTGTGTTTTATCTGCAACAGGGAAGGGAAGTGCCAGATAGAGAAGGATAAAACTTGAATGTAGGTTCTGAAGGAAATACTTCAAAACTCACTAACCAAAACCACGAGCCAGAAAAGCTTGTACTAAAGTAACACTTAGCAAAGGTCAGCCTTTTGCCAGGCATGTTGTGTAAGGGTACCTACGTGCTTCTGCCCACCCTGTCTTAATTTGAGAGGAAGAGCTAGGTGCTTCTGTGGGGATTTGAAGAGGCTTTAATTCTGAGAAGCACGTAGAGGATGACTTTCTGACTCACTGAGTTAGCAAATGTGATGCGTGTCCTGCCTCCCCCTTGCCATAACTTTTATTATTAGCACAAATAAAAGTTACCAGCAAATATGAGCTGCCACTTGCCCTTAGGGGACAGCGCGTGAACTCGAGTCACCAAGGGAACAACTTCATGCCAGACTTACTGCACAGGGGACATTCTTCATAAGTCTGGCCACCTTTCTGCCTTTTTCCTCTGGGATAAGGGAGGAGAAAGGAGGGAATTGATGGGAAGTGAGCAGGCATTGAGGGCGCTGGGGGCCTTTTCTCCTGGTGACTCCATGAAAAGTAAAGCCATATAATACATCCTGTGGTAACTGGAGCAAGTTCTGCCGCTTGTAGTTGCCATCACTTCAGTCCTACAAGTGAATGATTTAATTAGTGGCTCATCTCCAGGATTTCTTCCTATCTTTAGATTAAGTTTTACTGGGGGCTTGCAAGGTGAACTCAGGCCTTGTTGAAGCTGATAGAAGATTTTCTGTGTGCTTTATGAGAGCATTATGGAACTTGCAATAGAGTAATAGTATCTCCAAGAAAGTCCAGGCTCAGAGGAGATTCCATTTCTGAGCTAAGAATTGGCTTACTCTGGTCTTTGAAACAGGCTCCATGGAATGTAGGAATAGCAGAAGAGAATCTCAGTGCAGTGGGTGTGTTAGTGGCTCATGCTGGATGGAAATGCTTATGTCCTGTTTTGAGAGGAATGTCTAAAAGAGATTTTCATACAATCAAAAGCTGGCTTTGAGATGGTGAGAAAGCCTTCAAAAAGGCAGGGTGAAAATGCCTCCAAGCCCTCTCTCTCTGCTCTCCCTGGAGCGATTTTGAGCTCTGTGGTTAATTTTGCTCTCCCCTCCCTACCCCTTCCTGTGTGGCCACAGAGATGATCGTTGACAATCAGATCGAGACGGGGCTGCTGAAACCCGACCTGAAGGACAAGGTCACCTACACGCTGCTCAGGAAGCACCGGCACCAGACCAAGAAATCCAACCTGCGCTCGCTGGCTGACATTGGAAAGACCGTCTCCAGTGCAAGTAGGATGTTTTCCAACCCCGATAATGGTAATGCAGAGGCTACCTGGCTATAGCCTTCTCTGTCACAGCAGCCCACCCGCCCAGAACTAACTGTGTGGCCCTGACCCCGCTTCCTAACCCCAGGAGCAGCGAGGCCGTGCTGATGGCACATCAGCGGGGGCTCTGCAGCTGCTTGGCCCTGGCACAGCACTCTAAGCACACCTTCACTGGACTGGCAGGGATCCAGGGGCAGGCTGGAAGGCAGGTGGTGCTCTCGCAGCTGGTGTCTAGGAGGTGGTTTAGGAGCAACAATAGGAAAGAGAGATTTGCCAAAAACTTTGGTGGGGCCTGAACCTTAAAAGGCTGGTCACCTGAAATATTTGGGCAGAGACAAAGCTTCCATGCACATTCTGTGTCTGTAACAGTGTCAGTAGCACTGTGAATCAAAAATGACCTGGCAGTAACACCTAGCTTGCATTTTATTGCCATAAAATCATTGTCCAGTGGGGTAAAGCTGATTTCCATCCTGCTTTATTCATCCTAAAATAGTTTTGTGGTGTGTGTTGTGAATATGTGTCCTGTTCTCTCTAAAAAAGATGGAATAGGTAGTGCCATGTTGGTAGTGGTGTCCCTAAATATGTGTGTGTGTGTGTGTGTATGCAGACAGCTATGGAGGCCTGGGCACTGACTCAGTGCTTGCCCCTGGGTGGAGATTTGGGGTCTTCTTGCTCATGGTATTTAAAAAAAGAGGAGTTTTATGCCTCTTGTCATGCCTTGGAGTTCTCTCAACTGTCTCCTGTGACAGTCTGGAAATTGGGTTAAAAGTTGCCATTTTAAAATACCCAGAAATAAGAGCAAGTGAAGAAATTATTTTCTTCTTGCTCCACCAAAGGCCTCTTAGCTTGCTGTGTTTGGCTTCTAAAACTCACTCTAACATTCATCCCTAACCTATTCTCACACTTCATTAATATTTCCTACCTCAGATCATCCTTTGGTTTTGCAGCAGGAGTGTGTATGTGTGTGTTCCTTGCTCTGGGTGATACCTCCTGTTGTGTCTGCGCCTTGATAAAGTGGTGAGTGAGGGAGTAAGGCAAGGTGCAGTAACGTGAACCAAGGAAGTGTTCACAGTGAACATCCCTGCAGGAGACCAATGGAGCAGAGAGGGACTGGGCTCTGGGGAGAGCACTGGGAGGAAATGACAGCTTTAGGAACAGCATGGCCAGATGAGTGCTACAGCTGGAGGAGCCATGGGCAGGGACTCCTTCTGCTGGAGCACATTGCTACAAGCCCCGGCCAGCCTGGCCTTCTGGATGCCTTCCCAAGGTATGCTCCCCACCGTTTGGATGGAAGGCAGCTGCTTTCTGGTACCATCTCCGTGGCTCCAGTCCTTTCTGGGCCTGTGATGGTCGGGTTCGCTGTGGGGAGCAGAACCCTGGCCTGTGGCCACGGTGTGTGGGAGGCTGAACCCCAGACAGACATGCCTTCAGCTCCTGGTGCTCAAGTGTTTCAGTCACTTCTTGTAGGGGATGCCCTCAGTTCTCGGCTGCAAACCCCTTTTCTTGCACGTAGGCAGAGCTTATCCCAGGAAGAGTGATGCTGACAAAGGGCATTCCTCACATTCTCACTCAGTCCCTCCTCATTTTTCATGGCTAAAGGCCTTCTTTACTTGGATTTTAAGTGATTTCAATATCATTCATTTCTTGTTCTTGTTTGAATGGGATGTGCAGGTCCTCGCTCAGTTGGACTGATTGTCCAGGAATTCTTTCTTGGTCTAGTCTTCAGGCACTCCTTTTATGTTCTGTCTCTGTTCTCCCTCCTGGGATATTGATGTGTTCTGAGGATGTGTAACACACTCTGTTCCATGACAGTACAAGTGCATTGAGACTTCAGAAGGGCAAGACTGACATATGGGGGAGAAACCTGATGAGTAGTCATTACTGTTATTTATTATTTACACTTTAATGGAAAAGTAACTACAGAATGTATTTGATCAGGTTATACCTTGGATTCAGTGGGTGTCTCATGTGTCCTTTAGACAGATAAAAATTTTATGAGGCTAACAGGAGTGCAGCTGTCTCTTAGCATAGCTAATCACCCTAATGACTGTGCCACCAGCCCCAGGCACTCCTAAATTCCCCTTGAGTTTCTTTCCAGGTAGGTGTTTGTTTTCATCTCAGTGTCAGTGACACTTCCATCCAATAGGTCTGAGCATCCGCCTGCCCTCTGCACAACAGCTTTACAGCCTATGCAGCTACCCCCTGCTTCACTAGCTCAGCAGGAACACCCTCTGCAACCAGCCAACCTGCCCTTGAACACTTCCAGGGGTGGGATCTGTTTGTTAGATCTGAAATTTGGAAATATACCCTGGGCCATGGCTCAAAAAAATCCTGTGGTGCCTCTATCTCATTTGGTTCAGAGCGCTTAATTAACAGAAGTCTTAGGGCCTCCAAAATGTTCTTATTTTTGACTTCTGAGGTGAATGAGCCCCATGCAGTTATCCCAGATGCCTCTAGAAATTCAGGAATCTAAGAAAGAGAGATGCCTCTGCCCATCTCCCTGCCATAACTGATCCTGGAGCATCTCTATCCTTTCCCAACCCTCCCTAGGGATGGGGGTGGCTCTGTGGTGCCTGGGTGGGTCATCCTCAGCCCCCATCTTTGATGTCACTGCCCTGTTTGTAGGTAAGGTAGTGATCAGATGGGCAGAGACATGGCCGAGGTGTGCTCTGACACCTACTCTGGCAGGATGTTTTGTCAGGAATCCCTTTGCTCTGGGAAAGGAATTGGGCAAAAGAGGGTAGTTCCTTGTGTGCCATGGATGGAAGAGGATAAATCACAGCACTCCATTGCTGTCTGTTCACTAGAAATAAGATGATTGCCAAAATTCTGGGTGTACAAAGCTGGACTAAAGCAATTCCTCCATGTTACCCTGTGAAGACACAGCCCTTTTCCTTGCTTCCATTGGTAGAAGGGTGAACTGTATGAAGTGTTCAGCAAGGATATTTCCATGTTACATATTGATGAGACTCCTGCAGGGGTTTTTGCCAGGTTTTTGTGTGTGTCTCATTTTGTTGAGTGGCTTTTGAAGAGTTCTTTGTATTCCTTCCTGGCACAGCCCTTGTCCTACACCCCTGGAGCAGGACATGACACCTGGGCTAGCAGCTCTCCAGCTGGCACACCTTGAGCTTTGCCATGCTATAACATGGGATCTGTGGTGCCCATCCCTTCTGCAGGTGCCTGACTGGAGGACTGACCAATATTTACCAGCCTTCTGTGGTGACATTTGCTTTCCATTTTGAGATTTTTCTTTCAGAGCTTTGTGCCTGCCAGCGTTTTGTATAATTTAACACCTGTGGGAGCCTTTGGCAAGTGAGAAGTGATGAAATGCTGCTAAACCCAAGCTGGCAGAGACTGTAGAAAACTGTGATGTGTTTAAGTGTGTGTGTTTAACCACCATAAATAATGGCACTGTCCCATCACCCCGTGGGTGCTGCCTAAACACCTCCTGAGCACTGTTCACACTGTGCTGGCAGCATGGTTTAGAAACAGTTGAGTGGGAATAGCAGGCTGTCAGCTGAGGCACAGACAGGAGGATACCTGGCTGGGAGGGGGAGAGAGGTTTTATCCCACTTTAGAATCCTAGAGGACTTTGGGTTGGAAGGGAGCTGAAAGACCATCTTGTTCCAGCCCCCTGCCACTGGAAGGGACACCTTCCACTTGCCCAGGTTACTCCAAGCCCTGTCACTTGGACACTTCCAGGGATGGGGCAGCCATGGCTCCTCTGGTTCAGTATTAATCAGTTCAGTGCTTTTCACATGAACTGGGACCTCAGTGCTTTTGTAGCTGAACAGTGGCATCAGCTGAACAATACCAGAAATGAGGTGATGTCTGAGAATGCTTGGAAAATCCCTATCAATGTGTATGCTGGCATCATTGGAAGGGTGACAGACTAAGGTGAGCATTTCCAAGTCTGGGATGGTGTGCCTGAGTGTGTACAGATGGGATCAGGATGCTCAAAGTTGGCTCCTGGGACATGACCTGATCTTTATTTTCAAAAACCTGTTGTTACTGATGGTGCTGCAGCCTGGAACTGCTCAGTGCCACCAGCACTGCAGCTGCTCACTCACTTCCATGAGATCTGCTTCAAGGATGCCTGAATTTGAGACACCAGGGATGGAAAGCTGTGTCCAGCCCTGCCAAGTGAATGCTGCGAGGTGGAGCTGCAGAGGAGAAGTCAGGATCTAAACGAGTGGGCTTTGGTGACCGCACTGTGCAGCTCCAACCTTCTGTCCTGCCTGGCTTCCCTGTACCACTGCTTGAGCCTTTCTTTCTGCCATAATTTTCTTTTCTTTTCTTTTAACTTTTCCCCTTTGCTCTCTTGCTGCTCCTTGCTGCCGCTGCCGTGTCCCGCTTGGCCGGCACCAGCGCGCAGCCCTCTGGAGAGCTCGGTGCCCTGCCTGGCCACGCGCACGCTGGACGATGAGCTGGGAGTGCCGCGCAGCCCCAGCGTGGGATGGCTCAGTAAGTGTGGGCAGCGCCAGGGGGGCTGGGCCAGCAGGGCAGGGGGGACAGGCAATGCCACAGCCAGGCTCTAATGCTTGCTGCTGCATTAACCTAACAGTGGGGAGAGCGTGGGTGCCTTCTGTGGGGAGTGTGCTGCTCTGGCTGCTCCTGTTATCGCTATGTTTCATTCTGTTTGCCTTCTTTCCTTCATCTGGGATGAAGCAGGTAGGTCAGGCCATTCCCCCCTTCCAAGGGTAGTCTAGGATGGCTGCTGGCACTTTTTTTTTGTCTCTTGAAGTATCCTTTGCCTGTTAAAGGGCCTTAAATGTTGTAATTTTCATATAAATTATCCTCAGAAATAATCTGCCAGCTTGATCTCTCTGGGGTGAGCTGGACAGGTCTCTGGCACTGCTCCTGTCTGATTCCCTGTGTCAGGGAGCCTTGCTGATCCCAGAGGAGCGCACTGCTCCTCCCAGGAGGGCACAGCTTATGGCACTGGTGGCACAGAAGTGTTCTGTGGTGACCATGACAAGTGACTGAAGTCTGAATTCCAGGGTATTCCCCTTGCCAGATGACTATGGAGCTGATTCATAGATAATGGCATGGAGGGGTTTGGACTGCCTGCTGTACTTCCCTCACAAGTCCTTGGCTGAGCACGGCCATGGACAGGCTCAGGTCACCTTTGCCAGAGAGATGGGAATGGGAATTGGGCCTGGATCAGGAAATGATCCTTCGTTAGCAAGCACCATAAAGGGTGAGTGTTGTGGGCCAGAAGTCCTCCACAGGGGTCTCAGCAGCCGAAACTTTGTACTCCACATGTTTATTTGGAGCTGCTCTGAGTTTGTGTGGCTATGTTGACATCCCCAGGAGAAGGAGGCTGCTAGCAAGGGGAGAGAAAGGCACAAAGCCTCCTCCTCTTGGGAGAAGGGTCATTATATCCCAGGGAACAGTCAGCTTGGAATCCAATAAACAAAGCAAACAAGTGATGTAATCTGGAAAAAATAGCAGCTAAATGGGGTCTTAAATAACAGCAGGAAGAATTTGAGCTGGGGATCCCCTTTGTGGTACGTGATTTGTCTAATTGTTCTTGGCTTTGGCTGTGCTGATGTTGCTGGACGTGGCAGTTACACACAGCAGATACAGCTACTTTGAATCTATACCCACATATGTTGTAAAGAAAACCCAGCTCTGGAGAGTCCAGAGTTTTTTATTCCTGCTCCTTTTTATTCCCAGCTCCTGATGCTGATTTATTATTGAGCTTGTTTGTGCTGGGAGCTGATGAACACTGAAAACTTGGACATTCCTTATAATAATATCAAATAAATTTGGTCTCAAAACACAGCTTCAGTTGAGAGATGCTTCCTTGCCATTTTTTTTTCCTTTATATTTCCTCCCTTTCCAATGAAGTTCATGGTCAGAAACTCTGGGATAAAAGCTCCTGGTGCTGTGTTTCAGGTTCCTGCAAACGTGATGAGAAGGGATGGGAACATTTCAGGATAATTTTTACTGTTCATACTGACCACTGTGATTTCTGATCCTGTATCCGTCCCAGAAACCTTTGTTTACTATTGGTTTGTTGTTTGTTTGGGTTGGTTTAAATTTAATTATTCTGCTGTGTCTCTGGAGAGTTTCTTCACCTCTCTGGAGAATATGGTGTTAGGAATTGTTGACTCCTGGCATGTCAGTGTGGCACACACATTGCTTTAATCAGTGAGATGCTCCTGAGCTTAGTTAATGAGCTTGCTTAGAGCGAGGGAAGTGTTCATTAGGGGCTGTCTCAAAGGAGCTGGAGCTGTCCCCCTCCCTCTCTGTCTGTGCTGTGTGCAGTGCCTGGGATGCTGAGGGGGGCTGAGGCCAGGGCTTTGCACTGTGGAAGGTCCCAGCTCTGTGGAGGGATGAGTTTGTTGTGGGTCCTGGGTGAGCTGGCCAGCAGTGTGGTGCTGTGTTGCTTTTCTCCCACAGGCAGGAATTATGGAAATTCTTGGATTCTTTTGCTGTCCTTTGAGTCACTGGACTGCTATGAGGGTCAGAGGTGACAAAGTGTTAGTGTCTTAAACCCCCCCTGTGCCACATGAAGTGACAGAAAGCAGCTTGTCAGGGTCTGGAATTCCCCACATCAGCCTCCCAAGGAAAGGTGTTGCTGTAGCCTGAGCCTCTGTGTTCTGACTGGATCCAAGCAGGTGCCTTAACTGCTGTTGGTGTTGTTCCTCCAGGCAGCCCGGCCATGGCTCACCGAAACCTGACCTCCACCAGCCTCAACGACATCTCAGACAAGCCTGAGAAGGACCAGGTAAGCTCCAGGCCCAGCCTTTTCTTGGGGATGAGTTTGGAGAGGAGCTGGATGTTGGGGAAAGCGCTCCTCTGTACCTTAGCCCTGGAAACAAGAGGAGTGAGTATTTTTGAGTCCTGTGATTGGTTCCTGCAGTCTTTTAGCACCAACCCTTGCAAACAGCAGGTTCATCTCTTACAAAGTCTGAAGCAAGTGACACCGCATAGATGGCATCTTGCTGATCTCCATGAGAAAGGAGGTAAAATACTCTGGGAGTGATGGATTTTGGATCCTCTTCCTGCTGAGGGGTTACGAGGGTCTGCAGAGGAGCACCCTGGGCTGAATGTTCACAGGAACTATGGGGTAGAGCAGGAGCACTCAGGGCAACATGTCCCTGCTGCAGCAGCTGGTGGAACAAAGGTGCCACCTCCCGTTGCACATCCTAGTAGGAAGGTGGCTGTGCTGACCGGTGATGTGGGAGAGCAGCTCCAAAATGCAGTCAGTAATCGAGTTAAAATTGGCCTCCAGTGACAAATGTCCATGCCCTGACCTCTTTGCTAGCCCAGGGAAATGTTTGTGGTATGGCATATGGGCTGCCTTTGTGTGTGCTTCCGTCCTTCCCCAAGGCTGCCGCCTCTGAGGGGTAAGAGTGAGTTTATTCCAACTCTTAGAAAAACTGGTGCCTGAATGAGGTCTCTGTGCAAGTTTCAAAAAACCTTTGTCTGGGTTCAAAAAGTGGGTTACTCTCAAAGCCTCGCTGTTTCTTTCGGAGAATCTCTTTTTTGGTCTGCATCTTCCAGCATTCCCTAGTCTCATGGTGATTCTGAATGCAAATGAGAGTCACTTTGGAAACCTGTTTGGGTAGCACAGCCTTGCTGGCCAGTTGGGGATGGCTCCCATCCTTCAACAATGGCTGATCACAGTCTTCTGTACATCCTGAAAATTTGCAGCATAATTGAGGTACAATAGTGAGTTCAGACTAATTAAACATTTTAAAAAGAAATTGGTATTTGCCTAAAGAAATACACTTTCCATGGAAAGAGAAGGGGAGCAGTGTGTTTTGCACTGACCTCAGAGTCATGCAGTGTTGTAGCATGTTCTAGTATCACCTGTACTGGTTGTGTTTCCAAAATACCTGTTTCCTTTAGTACACACAGCCACACCTGGGGAAGAAGGAGGATTGTTAAATAGCTTTTTGTCATTGGACAAACTGCTGTGTGACATTTTTAATCCCATTGTACTTGTGGTTTTAATGCTAGACCAGCCCAAAGCTGGGGCTGAGCATTGCTGCAGCTTTGCAGCTCTCAGCAGTGCGGACAGTCTTCACTGCCCCTTCTGTCTCTGGAAACTCAGATAATGGACTTTTGTGGAGAATTGGGTATAAAAATAGATGGTTTTGGTAGCACTGATAGGGAAATCTGTTAATAGATGCAGGTGGGAGCAGGCTCCAAAGTTCTTAACTTCCAGTGCACATAATGCCTGGCTCTTGATGGTGAGAACTATTTCTTGCTAAGTGCAGAGTTCCAAAAATCCTCTTAGTTAATTAGCCCATGTCCTGCTGATGAACTCTGCACAAAGTGGGAGCCTTGTCCTCCTGCACCTTGAGACATCACCTTAGAGCTCAGTTTTCATGGCTGATCGACTCAAAGTCCTGCCTTGATTGAGTTTGTGGCATTGTGGTGGTGCCTGGCAGCTTCCTTGAGCAGGACTCAGTGTGCCATACACAGGCACAGCAATAATCCGTCATGTTACCACAGCAGGAGCTGCAAAGGGAGAAGGTTCACTTGCCTTGGCAGCAGGGAGACTGGCTGTTGTTATTTGGGCATCCCATGTGGAAGCTGGACAGTCAGTGAGGCCATACAGGCAGAGGGGAGTGCTGGAGACACAGAACATCCCAGTTTTTATTTATTTGTGTGCATGTAAGAATTGTGAGGGGTGAGGTCAGTCTATAGCAGTTATGTGTAGCAGGACTGCCTTCCTGCATCCTTCCTGCATCCTTAATCAATCCCTGGTTTTACACAGGTAGTGGATTGCATGCCCATGTTTCAGAGGAAAAAAGGCTTTGACCAAACTTCTTTGTACCTTCAGTGATTTTCCTGTCTTCCTACATCCTTAATATTCAGTTCTGCAACCTTTAGTGCTATTTGGAATGGTGCAGCTAATAATCTAGGGAGTTCATAGCCAGCATACTCCTCTAATCTGCAGCATTCCTGCTCCCTTTCTCTGGATGTTGAAAGGTTCAGGTTTCACATGCATGTCAGAGATGTGATCTGTCAGAGAATCCTCCCGCATTCATCCCTGCTGCCAGGATCCAGACAGCTCTGCCTGGCTCAGGGTGCTCCTTATGCCTGCTGAATCGGGCAGTTTGCACCAGCCAGCTCTCTCTGCCATGGGAGTGGTGGCTGCATCCACTGGGATGGCAAAGAGGCTGGCTCAGGATCCTGCAGAAGCCCTGACCCAAACCACTTTGGTGAGAAACAGCTTCAGTAAGGGCCCACAGACTGGGGGTTTGCTCTTTTGTCATGTTCTGTGCTGTGGGCTTGCTTGGCATTTTAGAAAGGTAATTAGGGAAGAGGAGTTGTATTCCCTTTCATTGTGTTTGCTTTGGCAGAGCACTGCTCCTGAGGTGGCAGCACAGAGAAGGGACTTGCCTTCATTTGTCTTATTTTAGGAGGTGTTGGCTGCAGTTAATGCCCTGGGCATTTGCAGCTGGAGAGACAAGCAGTGGCATTTTGGGACAATTTATTCTTCTTTTCTATATAGCAGTTAATAAATGTTAATAAACATCTAGACTTCCTGCCCCCTCCTGGGGGGAGGAAGCTCCTGGGCTCCCAGCTCTCTGTTGCCAGGTACACTAGTGATGCTGGAGCTATGTCCATAAACCCAGGGCCTCTCACAGCTGGAGAATTCCTCCAGCTCCTGAATATCAAGTTGTTGGATCAAATTTTTCACTAGCAACATATTCATAGAATCCCAGAATCTCAGAATGGATTGGGATCCTAAATATCATCCTATTCCACCCCCTGCCATGGGCAGGGCCATCTTCCACTAGACCAGGCTGCTCCAACCCCTGTCCAGCCTGGCCTTGGACACTTCCAGGGATGGGGCAGCCACATCTTAATATCTAAAAATCATTTAAAACCCTTTTTCAGCTTATGCGTGAAGGAGAGTGACTGAAAAAAGTCAAGTAGGTGCTTTCTCAGCCCCTCTGGTGCTGCAGTGCCAGCAGACCACAGGAAGCTGGGGAAGTTCCTATTGCTGTTCCTACTCCAGTCCCTCCCCCTGCAAGAAATCCTTTGGCTGTGCTCTGTTAGAATGTCCTTGGCAGCTCCAAGTGGCTGCACCACCAGGACTCCTTCAGGGCTCAACATGTAGAATAAAGGGGACATGAACATGTAGAATAAAGGGGACATGAAAGGAAATCTGTTTTCCCAGGGACCTGCTATTCCTGAGCTGATGCAACAGCATAAAGCAAGGGAATGTATGTTGATATAAGGGGAGTTTCCTGACCTGGTGTTATCTGTGTTTCCAGAGGGCTTGGATGTGGGACGAGCCTGGCTCTGAATGAATGCGGTCAGTCAGAGGGAGGCACAAAACCCTTCTTATTTGTTGTGGTGTAGACACTGTGTATTCAACCCAGTGTTTCCATGTCAACAGGGGATCTGTGCCAAAGCCAGTGCTGGAGTTAAAGAAGAAATTGGCCTTGTTTAGAGAAGCCCTCCTGCCTTTCCTGGGGACCCGTGGACAGGGAGGCGCTGGCTGGATCCCATTCTTGGGAATGCAGTCCTGGGATTGATTGTGGGAGTGATTGCTGCTTTTCCTGCTGGAACATATTCTCATCTCCACACTTGAAAGCAGACATTCCCAATTTTGAGATCTGTCAGCCTGGGTGATGTACTTTCACTCCACGGAGCTCCTGTGAAAATGACTGTCTTCCAGTACAATCAATGCCACCCTTCTGGAGGAAAGGAAAAGCTTCTAGAAAGTTTAGTTAACTGGAATTTCCTTTACTTTTGCTGTTTTTCTTGATGCAGAGGGCAGTTTTGCCTGCCTGGTTTCTCCCCATATCCACAGTGGCCCACCTCATCCTTGGGTGACAGAGCAGCCTGGAGCCTGGAAGGTGCCCCTGGAGGCAGGTGTTCAAGGGATAAGTTGTGGGAAGGTGATCAGGTGATCTTAAACCTCTGTGTGAGCAGATGCAGAAAAACAGAGAGACAGAGACAGGTTCAAGCTCCAGGGGAATTAACCTTCCCTAAGTGCTACTTTGGAGTGTGTACTCAGGAGCTGCTTTCATTTCCAGTCAATCCAGAGTCATGTTGATGATCTGAGTGCTCCAGTACATTTAAGGAAATTGGGATTCTGAGGTTGCTGTGCCTTTTTGCAAGTACAGTGCTGGAGACCTGTGGCTTTTAACATAACATTAGTGGTTGGGGTGGAATGATCTTCAATTTGGCAGGGGAAAGTGAAGTTCCCTCGTCCCTCCCTTGTTCGTGGATGCTGCTGAGGAGTCAGATCTTTCCAAAGCTTCTTTGGGGAATGGTTCAGAATGGATTTTAAGTGCTGACTGCACTCATTACCTGTCTGATAAATGATTTAAGAAAGTGGTGAGTGTTGCTGCAAAACTCATTTGGAGATTAAAATCCCCACTATAATGGCAGCTCTTCAAAATTAGTGACAGTGGTTTGCTGTGCTGGGCAGGGGGAAGGGGCTGGAGCCTTTGGCCTCAGGAGCTGGGTGGGCACAGGAAATGCTGCAGGTCAGTTCTGGCTCAGAGAATCACCTGGGTTTGGGCCAGGTGTCCAAACCAGCCCTGGTGTTGCTGAATGGTCTTTGTTCAGCCACACAGCCAGCCTGGTGAGGTAAATAAAATGTTTGTTGTGGGTTTGCCATCTTCCCATTATTCTTTTACCACCACTATGTTTCCAAACACTCTCTGTGGAAGAACTGGTAGGGCTTTTCCAGATTTCCTCCACGGTGCTCCTTGATGCTTATTACTGTTTCTTCTGGTGGTAATTCTGACTGAAGCGTGCAGGGGTAGGATAGTTCCAGCAGTTTTCTTCCTGTTCAGTCAATTCATGTATTTTCTGGAGACTTTTTCCATTTTCCTCCTTCCTTGAGACACCTCATGCAGCTCATTAGGGATTCATAGCCCAGTTCAGTGCCCCCCTCTTGCTGGTGCTCCTGGCAGTACATCCTCCCTCTCCATTCACCCTTTGCCAGGCACACACAGAGCATCTCCAGAGATCACCCAGGGAGAGGGGGCAGATTGGGAACCAGCTGAGGGCAGGCTTTTCAAAAGCCTTCCATTCCAAATTAATTCTGCCGCTGCTGAAGTTCAAACAAAGGCGTCTTGCAGAGGCTGAGTTTTAGAACCCAGGGGCTCCTGCTGCTGCTGTGGTGTTTTCCCCTTCCCTGGAGACTTTGAGCTGAGGTCTCCCTGGAGCCTGGACATTTCTCTGTGGCTGGATCCAGACCAAGGGTGCACTGCAGGGTCCAGACTGCAGGGTCCACGAGTGTGCACAGTTACTGCACAGAGGTGCAGAGATGAGAAGAATGTGCCCAGCGCAACTTAATTTTCTTTTCCTTCCTCTTGCACTGCTGCAGCTGAAGAACAAATTCATGAAGAAGCTGCCTCGTGATGCTGAGGCCTCCAACGTGCTGGTGGGGGAGGTGGATTTCCTGGAGAGCCCCTTCATTGCCTTTGTGCGGCTGCAGCAGGCGGTCATGCTGGGAGCGCTCACCGAGGTCCCTGTCCCCACACGGTAAGGACAGCCAGCCCCGGGCAGGCACCACCCAGGCACCTGCATTTCCACCTGGCAAAGGGAAAACAGCAGGCCAGGAGGTGTTCTCCATGCCTTCCATCCTGTGACATGCAGAACCATCAGCATTGGTGGTGCTAAGTAACAAAACTCACTGAAGCTGCTTCATCATTTTCAGCTCCTGAGTTTGGTTATGAGTAAACCATTACACAAACACACTGACTTAACAACTCAGCAGTAAAGAGCACTGTCAGTGTTGAATTGAAGTCCTGGGCCCTTTTTCCTGCCCCTTCTGTACAGATCCCAGATTCCCTGTGCACATTTTTGCTGTACATATTATTCCTCTTCAGCTCAGAACAGATGGAAAATTCAATTCTGGCCTTCCTGGGGCAAAAAAAAAGTCAGGTGAACTTGGACATACAATTCTACTGGGGCTTGTTGCTTTGTAATGTATAATGGCTCAAGGAAAAATGTCAGAGAAATATTTTATTTATTATGACTCATGTTGCAAATTAATCTCAGTCTCACAAATAGCAATATATCTCATGTTCTTAAATATTTGAAGTCACTGCTTGAGTATGCCTGCCTGTCTAAGCTGCCCTATGTGAATTCATAGCAGCATCACAGCCCTTGTATGGAGTGGAAGTTAGATGGCTGCTGGAATCCTTGCCTCTTTCTGTGTACCAAACAAAGGGAAAAGAGCATCTAGCTTTGCTCTTTATGGTAGTAGCAGTGTTTGTGTTTCTTGCAGTTTCATCAAGTGGTTTCTTACAGCCTCATCCACAGCTGTCTGTACACTCTGGGTATTCAGGTAGGAGTGTCCCACAGGGACACTGTGTCCCAGTGGGACCCAGATGTGGCTTCATTCTGTAGCAGGTTATTTATTCCTCAATGTTCCTGGCTCTGTGTGCTTCAGTGTTTCAGCTTCCCACTCTAATCCCACTGACTATTTTTTAAACATACCTCCAAATTCTTTTCAGCAGTTGTAAGATGAGGTATTGCTTGCTGTGGTGGTGGGAGCCAGGAAGTTAGATCCAGGATTGCTGGGCAGCCTCATTACTCAATAGCAATAATAAAGGCAGTATGTCCTTCCCTGCCAGCACTTTTCCCAGGAAATAGTATTATCCATTTGCTGTTCTCCAAAGCCAATACTGGCCCTAATCAAAGCAGGAAGGCTCATTAGGTGGCTTTCATGAGTGATGAAGAGCCATTTGCCATTGCTGCATCCTAGGAAATTCAATCAAGGAAATCCCCTCAGGGCCAGGAGGAACTGTGATGGAACATCTCCGGTGCCGCCGGCATTCCTGCCGTGGGCCTGCACTTACAGCCCACAGACTGCAGGATGCTGGAGCCTCTGGCATACCCAGCCTTCTGTCCTGTGGGGCCTCTCCTTTTATTTGGTTCAGCTGTTGATTCCCTGGTAAAAGTGCGGGTGCCAGCTGGGCACTGCGCAGTCTCTGGGACTGGACCAGCTCTCTCAGTCCTGTCAGTGTGACCTGTGTGCTTCTCTCCTTGGTTTTATGTAGGGCAGGATGGGGTTAAACACTCGGGTTTTGTCTCAGAGCTAGTCCAGTCCCCCTGTCTGGGGTGCTGTGTTAGGTGAACATTTCCTGCTCTTCAGCAACTGCAGATAGAGAAGCAGGGAATGGTTTGGGTTGGAAGGGAAGGGAACTCAAATCCCATCTTGTTGCAATCCCCTGCCACGGGCAGGGATACCTTCCACTAGCCCACGTTACTCCAGGCCCTGTCCAACCAGGCCTTGGACACTTCCAGGGATCCAGGGGCAGCCACTGCTTCTCTGGTCAGTCTATGCTAGAGCCTCACCACTCTCACAAGAAGAATTTCTTCCCAATATCCCATCTAACCCTGCTCTGTGTCAGTGGGAAGCCATTCCCCCTTGTCCTGTCACTCCAGGTCCTTGTCCCAAGTCCCTCTCCAGCTCTCATGTAGCCCTTTTAGGCATTGGAAGGAGCTCTGAGGTCTCCCTCGGGCCTTCTCTTCTCCAGGCTGATCACCCCCAGCTCTCCCAGCCTGGCTCCAGAGCACAGGGGCTAGTAATAGAAACATCAGGGATATGCAGTTGGAACAGAGATATCCCAGCCTGTCCTGAGTTTTCTTTTTACTGGTCACATTGAAAAAACCTTTAAGGCCTTTGGTTTTCTTGTGTCAAATTTAATTCCACAGTGCTTGGGACTCCTCATTTGGGGGAGCCCTGAGCTGGCAACATGGCTTGGGAATGGCTTTGTATTTTCATCAGAGCAATGCACAATCGTGTTTTCAAGGCTGCTATTTAATGCAGTGAAGATGGGAAGAAAGATGAGGAATGAGCCAGGAGAAGATGTATTTTGGAGATAAGCTGCACAGACTTGCACAGTCTGGCATGCAGAGTTGGGAAGGGCTGGTGTCTGCAGGTCTCAAACGCCTTGCCCAAGGTACTTGGGGAGCGAGGGGCAGATCTGGTCCTCCCTGGCCTCCCAGTGGAGGCTTTTTACTGCAAAGGCACTTTTCCTCCAGGACTTGGCTGGGATTCTTTTGTTCAGGTGCCTTCAGCCCTTATAGAGTTGCTGTTCTAGCAGTGCACTGAGAGAAACATTGCATTTTATTAATACTTCTGAGAGGCTTTGAGCTTGGTGGAACCTCCCATTCCCTGCCTTGCAGCATTATTAGCAACGTTAGGTATAGAAATGGGCATTGGATAACTCAGCATGTATTGTGTGAAGCAGGGAGGAATTCTTGAGTGGCCTTCAGCAGAGGAAGATGAAGAGTATGGCACAGCATGGAGTGGGGGCTTTTGTGGCTGGAAATGTTCATAACTAAATGATAATAAATCTATGCACACATACTCTAGTTCAGGCCACTTCTTGTAGACAGGTAAAAGAATTATAGAAGAAAGGCCTGCTCTGTTTAAATTTATAGCTAGCCTGTCATTTCTTCTAAGTGCAGCTGAGTAATTTGCAAGTTCCCATCCAAAAACAATCTTAGGTATGAAAGGTTTGTTAACACAACTTATTCTTAGGTGAAAAACAACTAGCACCTGCATAAACAATAAGATCTGTCTCATGGGAATCAGTAGAAAAAATATGTAAACTAACTATAAATACAGAAGTTTGATAGACATGTAAAATACCATGTACTAACCAATAAACTAAGTGTGAATGTATTGCCCACCAATAAGATCTGACACAGAGTCTTCTGGTAATCCTATAAAATATGGCCTATACAATTAAGATTGGGGTTTTCTGCATGAAGAAACAGTCCTGTCTGCACATTAATGCTACAGTCACTAAAATGCATTAATGTTTTTGTGTTTGTAATGTCTGGCCCATGAAAAGATCTTATTCTACGCACTGAAGGCAGATCTGAGCTGAATTAGGACAAAGAATTTGGAAAATGCCGCAGTCTCCTTGCTTTCAGGAGTGTTTTAGTAGTGCAGGAGCATTCAGGTGCTGCTGCTCTGTGCTGGAAAAGAGCCAGCTGGTTGGGGTTATTGCAGAAGAGGGTTATGGAAGTGCCTGGTTCTCCTGGAAAACCAGGAGAATGCCAAGCAGCAGCTCCTGAAGTAATGAACCTCCTTTTCTTGATATATTAATATGTTTGGCTAATTTGCATCCTAGAGTTTGGAAAGAGTTGGCTGAGGAATAGTTTTTCTTGAGTGTTATTTTGTAAGAACTGGTAAAGCAGGGAAAGTTCCAGGAGGTGGGAGGAGAGCAGAGGACATGACCTGGGTGTGTGTGGCTTACTCACCTCCCTGTGAACCTCCAGTAAAACACTCAAATGCCTCGTGAAGGACTCAATTAAGAGGTGTTGTGTAGTAATGCCAATCAATATGTATTTATGGATCTTGTCCTACTAACTTGCTGCCTTTTTTCTTTTAGGACTCTAGATTCTCTTGAACAGAAAGTGCTTGCTTGGATATAATACTCCTCATAAGCCATTCAACTTAGTACCTCATCGTATTTGAGTTAGGAGATAAAATAATATTTAATCCAGCCCTTGGAAGGGGATAGGTGCTTCTGGTGAGGTTATTTCATCTGTATGTTTGCATTTCCAAAGATTTCATACCATGGTGTTTTTTAAAGTCTTCAGCAGTGACTTAGATGGAGTTGCTGCCCAAAGAGATCATGTGGAAAATGAAGTGTCCAAGGCCAGGTTGGACGGGGCTTGGAGGAACCTGGCTAGTAGAGGGGGTAGATAGCCTTTAGGATCCTTTCCAACACACCCTGTTCTGTGATTCCATGAAACAAATCCCCATGGAGGTGGACAGGCTTTCGTGGTGCACAGGCCATGGTGGGCCACAGGGTGTAACCTCTAGTCCAAAGATAGCTTGAGGCCACTGGCAGCCTCCAGATCTCTAACAAGGACCACAAATTTCAGGCCAAATTTCTGTCTAGGTGTTGTATAGGTAATAAGCAGTTGATTTTGCCATCCTAAGTGGGAACAATCTCTTGGTTTTATCAGATTTCTCTTCATTCTGCTGGGACCAAAGGGCAAAGCCAAGTCCTATCATGAGATCGGCCGAGCCATTGCCACGCTGATGTCAGATGAGGTAGGTGTCTTGGCATCTCCAGTGGGAATGGTTCTCCCAAGTAAGTGTCCTTCCCTCCAGCCTGGTCAACAGGAAGGAGCATTCACATACAGCTGAAATACCCATGTTACCTCATAATTCCATCTTGACAAAATTACTGCCTCTGGCTTTGTGTTTGTTAAAAGCGTGACTCTAGGAGAGGTTTGTGTGCCGTGTGTATTGTCCTGCTAGTGATCACTCTTTCATATCAACTGTGAATTAATTGTTGAATTTATTCTGTTGTGGTCTGCACCTTGTGTCCCATTCTGCCATCCCAGAATCCCACAGCCAGGGATATGCAGGTGATGCCCACAGCACTGTTTCCCCCCTGTGATGCTGTGTGTGGCACTGTGTCCCAAGCACTGGCAGTGTTCATGTGTAGCCAGGAGCAGCTGGCCCCTCCTTGCTGCCATGGCTAGCCTTTCAGGATTCATTTACAGCTCCTTTCTTCCCTACAGCTCCTTCATCACTGCTCAGCTGCTCCCAGCTCTCCAGCTTTCTGTCACTCACTGGGCTGCTTCCCACAGCCCCAGAGTCCCTTCCTGCCACCAGCTTGTCTGTCACATGCACTGATCCACCTCCTCTCCACACAGTCCAGAAGATTCCTATAAAATTCAGCATTAATGCTTTCCTCCCCCCACCTTCTCTCATTTGTTCTTCATGATTAATACCAGGCCTTTCACTAAAAACAGTTTATGATGTTGTTTTTGAATAAATATTGTTATCAGTTCTGTGTCACAGGGCTGAAAATGAATCTGGATTTGATAGACTGAAGTAGGTGGCTTTGTCAAAGTGTCTTCTACAAGTGTAATTGAAAGTCCTTATGTAGAAGAAAACTTTTCTGCACTAATGGTAGAGATAATTGCTTTACTAACATTTTTAAAGGTTAGAAATAAATAGTTTCCTTAAAATTAGATATATGCCTAAAAGGAAAGAATCTCTGTTGTTATCCAGCCAAAGGAAGGGGCTTTCTGTGGGTCACACCTCCTTGTGGCACATGTCCTGATACTTTTTCAGAGGTTTCTGAGAAGGAGTTAAGTTGATTTTGTAGAACTCAGTTTCTGGAGCCAGGGCCACAGAAAATGCACTTTCCCACGGGGAGTCTCTTTTCCTTGCAGGTATTCCATGACATTGCCTATAAAGCCAAGGACCGTCAGGACCTGATCGCAGGCATCGATGAATTTCTGGACGAAGTCATTGTGCTCCCCCCTGGGGAATGGGATCCAGCCATTAGGATAGAGCCCCCCAAGTCTCTCCCTTCTTCGGATAAGAGGTAAGAGCAGGAGAGGGGCTGCTGGCCAGGGACAGTGGGCATGAGGTGTGGAAAGGGGATGGGAAGAGGCAGTGTTCTGGTTGTGCCAGGTGTATGGAGTGACCTGCACCTGGCTGTCACTATTTAGAAAGGCCTGGAGATATTCTCAGGGAGGGAGGATGTTCCTGGAAATCTGTACCTTTTGAGATGATGTTGTAGGCACACAATAACACAGCTGGTAGTTGGCTGGGCTCTTTGGGGTTCTTCTTGGTGCTCTGACATGCTGTGTCCTGGCCTAGGAAGAACATGTACTCGGGTGGGGAGAACGTGCAGATGAACGGCGACACGCCCCACGATGGCGGCCATGGTGGCGGCGGCCACGGCGACTGCGAGGAGCTGCAGCGCACGGGCAGGTCGGTGACACCCCTGCAATGCTTCCCTTGCCAAAGCATCCCCAGCCCAGTGGGCTGCCTGTACAGGCTCAGGTGTGACCCCAGAATGTCTCCGGGGGGCCTTTCCTGCCCAGAGTGAGGCTGTGTGAAGGGTTCAGAACATCCAGCTTCAGCAGTTGGCAGAAGGTCATGGATCAGATGCTCAGTAAATGATAAAGAGCCATTAAAAAGGACAGAAGGCCCAGGTAGGTGCTGCCTGTTGGGAGCCTGGGAAGTCAGATGAGCTGTAGGGGAACATAAACATGGCTGGTACAAGCCTCAGTTAATCCATTTGGATTGCTGAAGGGGTGCCTTAGCCAAAAGCAGAGATGTTCCCTTTTCTGGACATTAGTGTTGCAGTTGGATTGCACAGCTAAAGGCCTTTATGGGATAGAAAGAGAGAGGGTAACAGTGCCCCAGGCCCTACTCTCTCCTTTATTATTCTGCTTTGTGCCACTTTAAAGTCCACTGGAGTCGGAATACAGCTCAGGTGGTCATGAAACAGCGAGTTCAGCATTTCAAGATCAGTGCACAGGGCTTCATGGTGGCTTTGTGCCTTCCTTCCCACTCTGAATCTTCTTTTTCAGTTCTAGTTCTAGTCTAAATTCTAGGAGAAAAGTCTGAAAGTCTTCACACTGCATTGGTGTGTACAAGGCAGTGGAGTGTCCTGATTTGGCATCAGAAGGTGGCATGTGCCTGTCTGCCACAGTGTCTGTGCAGTCCTGGCAGAGGTGGGGAGCTGTGAGCAGGGGAACAAGAGGCTAAACAAACATTTTTCATGCTGGCAGTGTCAGTGCCACATGGAGTTTATAAGACTTAAGTACTGTCTTGTCTGTGATCATACAAAAAGGGATGTCTGCAAGTGAGTTCTTTTGTCATCCAAGAGTGTTTCTCTTATGTTTTTACTTCTAGTTCTTTTGCTGGTTATTAATTTGAAGCATTTTTCCATGCAGCAGATGGTTTGGCTTGCCCAGCCATGGTGTCTGCTATGTGGAGAAATTCAGACAGGGACTTAGACCAGAGTTAATCTATTTTATTACATCAACTAATATATTTGGGGGAAAAAACCAACAGATGAGCTTCCTGAAATACAAACTGTGGTGGTCTGTTTCAACAGAAGCGTGGCCTGTAGTCCTGCAATTTGTCCCTTTCCAGCTGCATCACAAGTTTGAGATATTATCTCTCCTTACAGCATTCTCTCTGAGATCCCTGGACCACCACAGCTATGATAAGGCTGTTTGTAACGTGCTGATCTCACTCCTTAGAGATCATACTTCATTGCTGGCAGAGTCTCTGCTGGCTTAGCGTGGTGAGTTTCACTGTGAGACATCTTGCCTGAGTCTCCTCTTGCTTGTCCCTGCAGATTCTGTGGGGGCTTGATCAAAGACATCAAGAGGAAAGCACCATTCTTCGCCAGTGACTTCTACGATGCTTTGAACATCCAGGCCCTCTCAGCCATCCTCTTCATCTACCTGGCCACTGTCACCAATGCCATCACTTTTGGGGGATTGCTTGGGGATGCTACGGAGAACATGCAGGTGGGCAAGAGCTTTCAGAACCAGCAAATCCAGCCTTTTGCTGTTCAGTCAGAGCCGTGTTTGGGCACTGGCAAAGCTGGAATTCTTGGTACAATAATGGAGGTGCTCTGTGTTTTCACTGCTTTCTCTGCTGCTGTGCTGTTCTTTGACAGCTTGTACAGCAGTTCCTTAAATGGTGAATAAGAGCAGGCCCAAGAGACAGAGAAGGTCTTTCCTCCTTCTGTACAGAGAAGCTCCTCTGATCTGCTCTCAGTTGCACCATTTTAGTCAAATTCAATTTGCTAACCCTGAAACCTCTGCCTGATTCCTACAATACCTGGGCTTTGGCCTCTCTTATGAAAAGAAAATGTCAAAATTATTAGGAAAATGAGTAACACAGGAGAGAAATGTCAGGTCTTTAGAAAGATGAATTTTGTAGGAGTGGGAGGGCACAAGCTGAGAACCAGGCACATATCCACGAACAAGCTGGATCAATGGCTTAGCTCAGGCTAAAGAGAAGGGATTCTCTATTAACAGTGCTGGACGTCCTTTGTGTTAGTGGAATAATAGGAAAAGTAGGAGGTTGTATTTAGATATATTTGGTTCAGCCAGTCCAGTTCAGCCAAATCTCCTAGCAATAATCAAGCTCATAATGATAATGACTGAATTATTAATTTATGCAGGTTTAATTAAGTCAAACATAGGAAATGAGGGCACATATCTGGAACCCTGCACTCCCCTGTGATGAATTACAGGCTAGAGTAAGATCCAGCAGCCTGTGCAGTGCCCAGTTCCCCTCCCTCCTGTACAAACAGTTTGCATTTTCTGAGACTCAGGGAAGTCAGGAATGGAGACGCCTCTAGATCCCACCAGTGAGCAACACTGGACTGTCATGGGGTAGCACAGCAAAGCCTGTCTGCTCTGCACAAGGTGCAGTCTTTACATTACAGGAGGAAGGGGAAATGTTACCTGATTCCAAATATAGTTCAAATTGAGAAACACTTCATTGTGGCCAGAAGTCTCAAGCTTACTACAAGTAGGAAAAAAACCCTCAGAGAGCAGTATTTTTGGGGCTACTACGTCACAGTTTGTGTGTCTGTGTCTTGTCTGTTGTAAACAGTGATGTGGCTGCTGCTGGGGCAGGCACTGAGCATGGCCCATCCCTGCTCCCTGTTCTGGGAGCTGCCCCAGCCAGCACTGTCTTCACAGCTTGCTCCTGAGTTTTCTGTTTCTGAGAAAAGACACTATTCTTGGCTACAGACACGTGGAAGAACGCAGGGAAAAGAGATTCCAGATGCTCTGGCCACGAGGGCCCTCTCCATGAGTAATACAAGAGGAGTGGAGGGGATCAGCTCTGTGAAGGCTGTTCCTTGCCCTGGGATTACTGGGCTCAGCCTTACAAGTCCCCCATAGGCAGCCAGCCTGTTGCTTTCCTCAGTGAAAACACTAACTTGTGTCTTCTAAAGGAAGAGAGACACAAAACTGGATTCCAATTCTTGCAGTACCCCTGACAAGTCAGGAGAGGTGCAGCCCCATCCCTACAGCCTGGGCGGAAAGGAGGGATTGGCCTGTGCCATTAATGGCTGCTCAGCACATTAACGTGTGGTTATCCTGAGTAACTGTGGCTTGTGTGCACCAGCATCTTGGTGACAGCTGCAGGGGGGGCAGAGGATGCTGTCCCCTTGGTCACAGGCATAGGGACATGCAGCATGCAGCCACAACAGAAGTGCTCCTTCAGAGAGGGTGACTCCTGTGCTGTGTCCCCACAGGGTGTGTTGGAGAGCTTCCTGGGCACCGCTGTCACCGGCGCCGTGTTCTGCCTCCTGGCTGGCCAGCCCCTCACCATTCTGAGCAGCACAGGACCTGTCCTGGTCTTTGAGAGGCTTCTCTTCAATTTCAGCAAGTGAGTACATGGTGGCAGAGGATGGGGGGCAGGAATGTCCCACACGGAGGAAATCCAGCCAGGGAATGAGCTGCTTGCTGCTGGGGAAGGAGGGGATTTAGTGCACAGAATGAAAGGTCTTGTTCCTTGCTGAGACCCAGTGCAATCACATCAGGGGTTGTCCCGGCACGCATGTCCCAGGGCGCTGCCCAGTGTGTGGCTGCCTATCTCTGTGGGGCCTCCTGAAACAAAAACAGCCTTGGCCACTTCAGTCCTCGGTGAGGAATTTGCTCTCGGTGCAGTGTGCTGCTTGTCCCCATCACTGCTTCTCTGACTCCCATAGGAACAAGGAAATGAATCCGGCTCTTCACTAACAAAATCCCGTGGGTCTCAAGGTTGCCAAGAATTTGTCCAGTAGTCATTTGAAATAGTCACTATTATTTGTGAAAGCAAAAGTGTCTCTGGTAAAAACAGCCCCCAGAATTCCATGGGGGAGCTTTCCTGCTTTTAAAGGAAATTTCCTGCATTTTTTTTCCATTTAACTGGTATAAAGAAGTTCTGCTTTCTCCATGTTGTTGACAGCTGACACCCAGAGCTAAAGGGAGCCCATTTTGTTAGGTGTGATCATTTACCATTCCCACATCTGCAATACCAGAAAGATACATTGGAATCCCCAAAGGAATCAGCAATGTCATGGATGATTTCACCCATGGGGCTGGTGACCCTTTGGCTGGTGTTTTGCAAGGAGATCATTTTAGGTTACACAGAATACACCCCAAATCCCTTGTAGTCTGTGTTCTCAGCATGGCAGGTTGTGCAGGACTTGTGTTCCTACATGTAGGGAGGGATGGGGGCTAGAAAAAATGGCTGGAAAGTTAGATTATCCTAGGGAGGGAAACTGGAAACTACAAAAAGGTGAGTTGTACAGTGGAGCAAGAGGTGGGCACCTTTCTTTTCTTCCCTCATCTGGAATCAGTGAATAGAGTCAGGAATGGACACACTGCACCTGTTGGCACCTGGCAAGCATGACAAATCCCAGGTGCAGCAGGCAGCAGGAAAAAAGCAAGATGGAAAAGCACTTTGTACTGTTTTGGAAGCAAGAAGGTGGTTATTGTTAACCTGAGGAGGAGGTGGCAGTTGTAAAAGCCATTGTCCTAACAACCTGCCAGAGCAGAAAGGCAGGCCTTTTCAAAGGAGGCCTTTCTTATAAGGAAATTGGAACTGAGTACTTTGATTTTTCAGTAATGCATTTGTGGTTGTTCATTTTCACAACACGCTGTTCCCTGCTAGGAGCAATCCTTCAGGACAAAGTGCTTTTCCACCTGCTCTGTCAGCTTCAGAAGTGCTGCAGGAATTTGAGGAGTAAATGCTAAAATAATATAGTTTAACATTTTTGAAGTTCTTGAATGGTGTGGAGTCAGTGTAGCTGGGTTTCTGCCAGCTGCCTTCAGATGGATGGGATCTCCTGCCCCCTCAGGCACTGACTCTGGATACTTCAGAGTTGTCATTTGGGTTTTGTATTCTTATTTTTTCCCTTCTCTTTTTCTGAATCATTTTGTTTCTTACTTGCTCCTTGCCCTCTTCCAGGTCAGGGCTTCTGGCTTCCAGAGAATTACAGCTGCCTGAGCCTGCCAGTCCCACCAGCTCTTGCTTCCTTCCCCAGAACAGGCAGTGGCCCTCCTGGCAGGTCCTCATCTGCTCCAGTGTTCCCTTGAGGCACTTGTTCATTCCTAAAAGCCCACCTTTGGACTCTGTGCTGGCACAGCACCTCAGCCTCAAGCAGCAAACAATGGGGGGCATTGTTCCCAGGAGGGAATGATGCAGCTGGGTGCATGGCTCTCCATCCCCTGCCATTCCCAGCACCAGGGTTTGTCATAGAATATCCCAGGTTGGAAGGGACCCATAAGGATCAGCAAATCCAACTCTGTGCACCTGGCAGGACTACCTAAAACTAAACCATATGACTAAGAACACTGTCCAGATGTTCCTTGAACTCCATCAGGTTAGGTGCCATGACTGCTTCCTGGCAAGACTGCTCCAGTGTCCAGCCACCCTCTGGGAGAAGGTTTTTGCTCTATGTTCAATCTCAGTCAATCTCTAGGAAGGTAGGAGGGCTCTGCAGAGAGACTTGGAGTGGTTGGATGGATGGACAGAATCCAGTAAGATGAAGTTTAATAAATCCAAGTGCCCAATCCTGCATTTTGGCCACAATACCCCCCACAATGCTATGGGCTGGGGACGGTGTGGCTGGACAGTGCCCAGGCAGAAAGGGACCTGGGGGTACTGGTCAAAAGCTGTCTGAACATGAGCCAGCAGTGTGCTCTGGCTCCTGGCCTGGATCAGGAACAGTGTGGCCAGCAGGAGCAGGAGGTCATTTTCCCTTGTACTCGGCCCTGGTGAGGTCCATTTTGAGCACTGTGTCTAGTTCTGGCCCCTCAGTTTGGGAAGGACATTGAGACCCTTCAGCCAAACCAGAGAAGGCAACGAGGGTGGAGAGGGGCTGGGAACACAAACCCTGTGAGAAACAACTGAAGGAGCTGGGGTTGTCTAGCCTGGAGAAAAGGAGACTCATGGGTGACCTAATCACTCTCTACAACTCCCTGAAAGGTGGCTGTGCTCAGGTGGGGTTGGTCTCTTTCTCCAGGCAGCACTGACAGAACCAGAGGACACAGTCTCAAGCTGCGCCAAGGGAAATATAGGCTGGATATTAGGAAAAAGTTTTTTACAGAAAGGATGATAAAGTATTGGAATGGTCTGCCTAGGGAGCTGGTAGAGTCACTATCCCTGGATGTGTTTAAAACAAGACTGGATGTGGCACTGGGTGCCATGGTCTAGCTGAGGTGTTGGGGCTGGGTTGGACTCAGTAATCTTGAAGGTCTCTTCCAACCTGGTCATTCTGTGATTCAACGTCCCCTGACTCAGCTTTGTTCCATGTAACATCTGCTTTGTACTTCCCAATCTTATCTAACCCAGTGTTTTCCTTTCTTGCCACCCTTGTCTTGTTGCAGGGACAATGACTTTGACTACCTGGAGTTCCGCCTCTGGATTGGCCTCTGGTCAGCCTTCCAGTGTCTCATTCTCGTGGCCACCGATGCCAGCTTCCTGGTCAAGTACTTCACCCGCTTCACTGAAGAAGGGTTTTCCTCCCTCATCAGCTTCATCTTCATTTATGATGCTTTCAAGAAGATGATCAAGCTGGCAGATCATTATCCCATCAACTCCCAGTTCAAGGTGGACTATATCACTCATTACTCTTGTGCCTGTAAACCACTAGATCCAGGTAAGGGAGTGTTCATTACATCTCCAGTTTGTAGACAGGAGGTGGCCTTTGCTCTCCTTTTCCCTTGTGCTGCAGCCCAGATAATAGGTAGATTATTCCTTATCGGTTGCCTTCAGATATCCTGTCTTAGTCTCTTAGAAGCTGAGAGGTAAATTCCATCCCGAGTGGAATGTCAGTATTGCAGCAGGCCTCTCATTGGAGGTAGAAGTGAGCCAAGACACACAGACTCTTGTTCAACAATGTGAAAAGGCTCCCAGTTTATTCTTCTCTACAACTGAGCCATCCTGACTGTGACTACAGCAAGCTCCTACTGTTGGCTTCCCTGGTGGACTCTGACTGCAGCTAATTCCTGCTTGACTATGACTGCATGTATTAGTTTGCAGAGTCTGCAGGCTGTTCCTGCTGGAATATGACTGCAGGCCCCAGCAGCAGGCTCTCACTGCAGATCCCTTGCAAACCTCACCACAGATCTTGTTCAGCAGCAGCTCTCTGCCTTATTTCGTCCATCCTCTACTTCTTCCTGGTTGTTGCTTCTTCCTCAGGGGTCATCCTCCTGTCTCCAGGTCCTCCTCTTCAAGGTCCACCCCTGAGCAGCCAACCCATCCCTTTTGTCACACTTATCTTTATTAGTTACTGCTGTGACCCATTGAGGGTCATAAGGCTGTTTCTCTTCTTTGGTAATTAGGACAGCTGTGACAGAGGCACGGTCACCTGTAATCCCTTCTTCTACACCTACATATCACAGTACATCTGGCCTTCCTGGAACTCTTCCAGAGAGCATCATGACCAGTGGAGAAGCTGTTTCTGCAGCCCTGTCTCCTTGCATCCCCGTTCCAAATGGCATTCCAAATGCCATGAAGGGGCAGCAGTGGTGGCCAGGTCACTGCTGTGCAGCTGAGGTCACTGCCATGGAGCTCAGGCCACTCCTGTTTCAGGAGCTGGATTTATTCAAGGCGTTACCCAAACGTGGGTGGTTCCCACCTCCTGGCTGCACAGATGAGAGGGAAAGCACAAACAATTCCTTCCCTTCCAAGAAGGGAAGTGTATCCCCAGGGCAGCCTATCTCTGGAGTGTGGGCTGCACAGCAGATAGAGCCAGTGTACCTATGGCTCTGGGAACAAAGGGTTACAAAACCCAAATCCAAATTGAGAGAGGCTGGCTGTACCATTAGGGAAGTAGGACCACTCCTAGGATCCCACAACAATGGGCAGTGAGTAAGAAACTTGATCTGTGCCCAGAGTAAACTGCAGGTTATGTTGGCACACCCGCCCAACAGGAAAAGCTGCTGGCTGCTCCTCGCAGGTGTCAAGAGCCCGTTCCCTGGGGCTGGGTGCCTGCCTTCCCTATTAACACAGGACCTTGGTGAGCACAGTCTGCTTCTGCCTCTGCTGGAATGGCAGAGTGAATTCCTTCTTGAAACTAGGACGATGGGAATGGTCAATGCCAAATTGGAAGTCTCCACTTCCCATTGAAGCACTTGTGGCTCTCCAGACATCCAAGTGAAAAAAGTTTATTTATGCAAAACCTCAGTCAGCCATGAGGAAAGGGGCCATGAGCCCATTTGCAGGAAGGATTGCATTTCTAAATGAAATTTCAAATTCATGATTCCTAATGCTTCAGAAGCCACAGGGAATGCTGCTGCTCCTTCTTTCAAAGAAATTATCCCCATCCTGTTGATTTCAATTTCTTGCTCTCTTTTTTCTTTCTTTTAATTCAAAACTGTGTTTATGCTGGACACTGAATCACATTTTGCTTTTCTGGGTATCTTTGGCATTGTGCTTGCATTTGAAATCAATCATTAGGAGTGCTCTGTGGGTATTTAATTTAATCCAGAAATCATTAGGAAAATATTGGAAAGCTATGAAATATTATATTGTCTGTCTGGTTTTTTATGTTGTTTTTTTTTTTACCATCAACTCAAAATATAATCCCAGTTGGTTTTGGGTTATGTTTCAATTAACCTTTTCTTTTTCTGTTTTGTGAGTGATTGATGATTAAGGCTTTTGAGTCTCTCTGAAACACTTGTCCTTCACTTTCCTGGAGAAAAGAGGTGGCAAACCGCTTGACAGAGACAAGAAATTATTTAATAATTGGAATTGTCTCTCCTTCCCAACTGTTTCCTGCATCCTGCTCACAATATTGCCTGTTTTCTTTTCTCTTGCAGCTAATAGCTCATTACTTAACAGGACAATGGTGCTGTCAGACTATGAGCTGGTCTCTCCCTCCTCTGAGCTGGTGAGTTCCCCCTTGGGAAGGCAGGGATCACAAGGCCTGCAGTCTTGTGGTGCCACTCTGCTGGCAAGCTCTGGATTGTGAGGAGAAAGAAGTGGAGCTTGCTGGATCACATCCCTGTGTGGGGGAAGGAAGTTGAGGCACAGAGTAACAACCTCTTTTAGTCAAACACCAGCAGGAAAATGGTCTCACCCAAACCGTTCTGTGCCTCCGTGATTTTAACATCTGCATGCTGCCTCCCTGTTCCTCTCAGATACTCTGTCACCATTCCTGTCCCACCATGGGCCAAGTATCCACATCCTTATGGAAACATTCCCTTTTTTCCTGCAGGCCAACAGCACCATTGACTGGGCAGCTCTGACAGCCAAGGACTGCTTGAAGTATGGGGGTCAGCTTGTGGGCAATAACTGTGACTATGTCCCTGACATCACCCTCATGTCTTTCATCCTCTTCTTTGGCACTTACACCTGCTCCATGGCCCTGAAGAAATTCAAGACCAGTCGCTACTTTCCCACCACTGTAAGTATCTCCTGTCATGCCCTCAGTCTTTGTGAGGGCACAGCTCAGCCTTCCTTTTGGAGCTGCTGTCCTGCACACAGGGATGGATGCTCTGCAAGGAAGCAGTTGGGATAAAAGTGCAGCTGATTGTTGGATCTGGTTGTCAGAGGGATGTCTGGGATTGCTCCCAGTGGATCTGGAGAGCACAGGTAAGGCAACAGAAGAGCCAAGAGGAGCTGTAACCTGCTTGGGTAATGTGGCAGGGGTCTTAAAGGTGTTGAAGGCAACCCTTCCAAGCTTTCAGGCACGTCTCAGGTGCATCTGCCTGTTTTGTCCCTTGGCGAGGCTCCCAGGCGAGCCAAAGCCATTTCTCTCTGAGACTGCCCCGTTTCTGGCATCCTGACACACAGGGATTTATCCTGCATGGATGTTTACTGTTCCACTGTGTTACAATTGAACCTCTCTTATTTTTAATACAAAGGAAACAAATTCCATCCGGGCTGGAATGCAGCTCAATTTATCTGTAACCATGCAAACTCAAGAAACCTGGAAGGAACAGGAGCTCTGGAGAGCTCACACAGTTCCAGGCTAGCACAGTGTACCTCCTGTCTGGTTAAATTCTGGGGTCTGATCACTGGCAGCTCTAAGTTGTTGTATTCCAGTGACTTCAGGAGAGCTGCAGTCTTAGGGATTTAGCTGGGAAGCCTGGTTTGTTTTCCTATCTGCTTAGTTTGACTTATTACTTGAACAGCAAACAGTGTAATCTCTGCCAGTCCTTCAGAGTATGTCATTTGTGGAAGTTTGTGCTGTTTCTATGCCTCCATTTAGGCTTTCAGAGAACACAGTAAAGTACCAAGGCATGTGTGGCAAATGACACTGGACATGATGGTGGCCATATTTGTGGGGGAAGAAATGATGAGCTTGTCCTGCCAGGGTTTGCCATGTGGACACTAAAGCATGGGTGAAATGCTGTTCTGTGGTGCTAACTCCTGTGGTTATGGTACCACGTCTCTTTCAGGCCCGGAAGCTCATCAGTGACTTTGCCATTATCCTGTCCATTTTGATCTTCTGTGGAATTGATGCCCTGGTTGGTGTGGACACACCAAAACTAATTGTGCCAAGTGAATTCAAGGTATGTTGTTGTCAGCTTGTTTGCTGGCTTTTGGAAGAGGTTCCTTTTCCCTTGCACCTTCCTTGTATGAAGTGACTTGCCCTCAGAATGGGAATGTAGTCAGCAGTCTGGAAAGGGCCTGTTTACTCAGAGGGTTAGGGTTAGGAGGCTTTTTGTTAGCATCATTTCAATTGGCTGGTTTATCTCCTAAATTCTGCCTCCATACTTGGAGCCTTTGACTGGTGTTAATGGATAGGATGAAATTTCCACAAACCTGAAGTGTCTCCCTGGAGTTCCATTGCTGGAAGCAGACCTGGCTTTGGGATTTCATCACCCCTGTACTGTGCTTCTAACACAAGCTTTCTTTTCCTTGCCTTCAAAGCCAACCAGTCCCGAGAGGGGTTGGTTTATCCCACCTTTTGGAGGGAACCCGTGGTGGGTGTACCTGGCAGCAGCCATCCCTGCCCTGCTGGTGACCATCCTTATCTTCATGGACCAGCAGATCACCGCTGTCATCGTCAACAGGAAGGAGCACAAGCTCAAGGTGGGTGTGCCTTGTGCCTGGAGCACGGGCCGGAGCTTTTCCTCCTGCCACCTTCCTCCCCATGGACATGAGCCTATTCCCTGGCACTGGCTGCTGTTTCTAAGCAGGAAAAGTGTCTTTGTGGCCAAAGCTGCACGGTGCTGTCAAATACCAGCAATAAGCTGGAGAGATTTGGGACATACCAAGGGCATAGCCTCAGTTGGATGTTATTTAAAGAAGAGCTGATACGTAACAGCCTAAAATGTAGTCATGTTTTTAAAACAAACTTTCCAGACCAGTGATATGCAGTTTTTCATGCCTGTAGGGGTTTTTTCTGTTCCCCTGCATGGTCAGTTCTATTGAAAAATATTAAATTCCTGTGAAAGAAGATTGTCTCTTCCTGCTCACAGGGCATGTTTCAAGTAGTCTGACCTGTGGGAGTAATGGCTCCCTCAAAACACAGGCAATGGTGGGTCATTATTAAGATACCTGCTTTATCAGTTGTCAGGACAGCTGTTGGAAATGGGAAGGGAGCTTCTGCTTGGAAAAGAGGAGGATGTATCAATTCATGTGGTCACTGTAAACATTAGACAAATAATGCGTAATTTAAGACCATCCTGAGCCGAACCTTGAGGAGAGAGTTGAAGTACCAGGGAATGGGGAAACGCTTCTTATGAACAGTGATGACTGCTGGCTGATGGTCCAAAAAACCCCTCAGAACATCCTTGTTTGCTACCTGGATCTGAGCAGATAAACTCAATATTGGGCCCTCATGTTCCTCAGAGATGGCTAAACAGTTTTAGGTCTGTCTCTTGCACCTAACCAAGCAGACAAAGCATTTTCTTCAACACTGTAAGAAAATATTCACTGTTCTTCCCTCATGAGGAAGAGGCCCCTCATCTCTGCAGCTTATGAACCACTGAATGTGGTTTTGCTGTCAGCACTGGCTGTACTTTTTTAGTAACAAAGTTATAAACACTCCAGTACTCCAAAGTACTGTTCGAGGTAAAAAATGTATTCCCTGCTTCCTTTGTTTGTAGTGTGAGTATGGTATTTTGTGGAATTGACAGTTCACAAGCCCCATCTTGTTGTTCCACACCAAAAAACACTTCTATACACAAGATCTGCTGTAGGAAAAAGGTGTTTTTTTCTGCTCATCCCTTGCTGAAGTGTTGGCAGGGTATTGCTGGGTGCCCATCCTGGTGCCACCAGCCAGCCAAAGTAAGCAGTGCACGTGTCAGGAAAACAGTGAGGACTATTCAAGAGAAGCTGGATTACCCTCCCTCCTGGGTCATCCTAGGCCTGGATCATTTGTTTTTTCCAATAAAATCAAGCTGAATGGGATTTTAAAAAGGTTAATCTGTTTTAAAATAGCAAACCTTAGAGGTTTGTCCACTGTTTTTCTGAAGATCCCTGTTCTTGGTGGCTCTTTTGTTTCTTCTCTCTTTCTTCTCTTGGCACTTGTAACTGCTGGAATTCCTGTTTTATTTCATTACAGGATTTTGAAAATAGAGGATCAGAGGTGTTTGAAAAGGAGTCAAGAACAAGGGCAGCTTTCTCCTTTGGGTAGGGAATGAGGCTTCAGCTGTTCCTGTTGCACTCCTGAAGGAGCATGGGGTTGTGTCCCGAGGGAGATGCTTCCTTATGCTGTTCACAGGATCTGATGTAGTTCTGGTGTTTGGCTCTGTTGGCCAGGATGCTGCAGAAGGAAATGCTGCCTGTCCAGTGTGCCTCTGCCCTGCTCCAGAGGCATTTGGAATAATTAAGCTGAAGGTTGTTTGTCTCCCTCCACAGAAAGGTGCTGGATATCATCTGGATTTGTTCTGGGTGGCCATTCTGATGATTGTGTGCTCCTTCATGGGGCTGCCCTGGTACGTGGCTGCTACCGTCATCTCCATCGCTCACATCGACAGCCTGAAGATGGAGACGGAGACTTCAGCCCCTGGAGAGCAGCCCAAGTTTTTGGGAGTGAGGTATGTCCCACCAGGAAGTCTCAATTACTTTGTTTGCCTGCAAAATCCTTTTGCACAAATAATTTTGTGCTGCCTTCTCCCTATTTCCAAAGCCAGCTCCTTGGGCGAGCCCCCTTGTGGCTCCACCAAAGTTTACTTGGCCACATCAGGTGCAGTGTTCCTGTGTTAAAGGAAATAAATTTCCTGCAGGCTTCTCTATCCAGGCAAATGAAGCAAATTCCTTAGCTAATGTAATGCTCAAACATACAAGCCTATCATGCCTAGTGCAAGCAGCTTTACTTAATGAAGCATTTTTTTCATGTGTTTGGGTGCCTTAATTAAGTGGTCCAAAGTGCTTCCAGTGGGACTACTCCTGGAAATCAGGCAGCTTATTTAGGTAACGAGATGGAAATTTTAGGGCCTGGCTTTCAGCATTCTGAAATATTACTGGCCAAGGTGTTTTTGGGTGTGGAGGGCCAATGGTGGAACAAAACTGTCTGAGGTTTAAAACAGAGGTCTGGCTCAGGATCCAGCCATTGGCATGAGGCCGTTGGATGAAAAATGTGGCTGCAGAAATGAGTTTTGGGGATTCCTGTTGGTGTTCAGTACTTGGGGTCCTGACTCAGTGATGTTGTTTCAGGGAGCAGAGAGTTACTGGTGTGATCGTTTTCATCCTGACCGGGGTGTCTGTCTTCATGGCTCCCATCCTGAAGGTAAGGATTGTTCACAGTTCTTTGAAGGCTTAAATCCTTTTGGAAGGAAACACCAACATGGTTGTAGTGTGCTAGAACAGTCACCAAGTTCAGGGCTGGGGTTCTTGGGCACTGTGGTCTTTTTATTTTAAGGTTATTTCTCCATGTTTGCATAAAGTTAAGCTCCCTTTTCTTTTATGATTTCTTTTTATGATTTCTTTTATACCTCCACTCTTTGTTTTATGGAAAACATATTCTGGATAAAGCTCAGAGTATGGAAAACATGTTCCTGGAGGAAGCAGTGCAATTAAATGGCATTTCTTAGTCTTCTGAACTGTTTTTTTCCTGTAAGTTTAGCCAAGGCTCTGGATAGATGTGCTGCTGATGGACCATTGCATTTAGGTAGGTTGCTGTTTTCCAAGACCAGAGATTTGGTGCATGTAGCCATGGAGAAATGCATCCTTAGTGGATCATCAGATTGTAGAAGGAAACTGGAGAACCTGTCTTGTGGAGGATGCTGCCTTCTCTGGGGATAGTGATGAAAGTGGTGCCAAGCATGGACATACTGTCCAACAGGAGGTGTCAGCTGCAGGAGCCCTTATCCATGGATCTCTAGGCCTATGGTAGGAGCAGAAGATGTCAGAGCAGCAGCACTGTGCGTTGTAACCACGGCACTGAGCAGATGGGTGTCTGGAAGAGCGTTTGTGGAGGCTGCACAGGAGATTTTGGAGACTGCAGGGCCAGTGAGGCACAGTGTGATGTGAGCCTGAGGGGAGGAGGCAGGCAGGGAACAGTGACTCTGCCTGTGGAGAGAGTGGAGACAGTGGCTTTCCATGCCAGTGTGTTCCTGTTCTTAATTTCTAAGGCTGTTTGTACAGCTCAAATTTTGGTGTCTCAGGTAACAGCTTCCACCTCCACACAAACAGGCATTTCCATGCCTTTAATTTAATGCCTGATTGTGATAATCCTGTTTTTTAGTTTATTTGACCTTTCCCTGCAAGATCCCTCTTCCTCTATCCCACTGGGGGCTGTTACTTCCCCTGTTATTGCTTCAGTCATTCATTATTTGTCTGTGCTTCCCCTAAGACAATGTGTGGGGAAGATCCTCGCTGGAGGACGCCTGAGGATAAGTCAGCATGCTGCTGGCCCACGTGCCAGCGGGAAGGACCTGGCAGGATTTCAGGACCTTAAGCAAATTCCAGTGGCAGGGTCCTGCTGGAGAGAGCTGCACTGCTAAATGCATTGCAGAACATTTCAGTCTTCTCCTGCCAGTGGCAAATTGAACGCTGACAATCCCAAATTTAATAAACTAGGCAATCCACGGAATAATCCCAGCTTTGTTTGCTGAGGGCTTTGCGGTGGTTGTGCTGGTTTTGGATGGTGGTGGTGTTTCTGCTCAGCCCAGGCAGATCTCCACAGAAACATCCTTGGCCCTGCTGGGAGGGTGACTAGCACTTTCCTATAAATACAGTTTTAGTCCTGTTGGCCTGCATCAGCTTTGTGTGGGTGCCAAAGCCAGCACCCCCATCGTTAGGGAATGCTTTGCCAAGAGAAAGTCTTCCAAAATGACAGCACCACTTGCTGCTCTGCAGGCTCAGGTACTGAGGTTTCACCTCAGGATGATGTACAGGATTAATCATCATGGAATGCTGAAATTTTTCTTACTTTTAAAATACCCCATGGAAATAAATAGAAGGGCAGGAGAGGAGAGCAGTGAAAATGAGCTGGCAAGCTCAGCTCTTGCTTACTGTATTGTGTTGTGTGTCATCCCTGAGATCCAGTGAGGGCTTTGAATCCCATGGTCACCCACAGCTTTGTGAAGCCCCTGCCAGGTCCCTGTCCCTCTCACAGCAGAGCTGTTGGCAGAGCCCAGAAAAAGCTGCAGAAAAAGCTTTTACCTTCACATGGGAAACAGCAGTGTGGCTCACTCGAGGGAGCAAATAAACCCAAGAGAAGGATGAGGTAGCAGTTGAGACGCTCGCAGGAGGGGACAGGCAGTGAGACTCAGGAAGGAAGGAGAAATGCAGGCAGGGAGGCTCTGGATAGCATGTGGCTGGGTGACTTTGGTGCTCATGTGGCCCCAGGGAAATGCCTGCTGGAAGCAATGAGCAAGGTGGTGGGGAATATGCTAAAACACTGGATAGCTGCTGTGTTGTTTGCCTCTCTAATGAGCTCAGTGCAGGGGTTGGAAGGGAAGGTTATGTATTCCCAGCACAGGACTGCTCGGAGCAGTGGGTGCCATTGCCTGGCTGTGGCTGCCATTCAGTGGCAGTCCCCTGGCACTGCACTAGGGACTATCCTTTGGAGCTCATTCCATCCTCCCTGGGCACCAGTAAATCCCACAGAGGCTGGTACTCAGCTCCTGCCTGTTGTTTGTTCCAGGCATCCCTGTTCCTGTCATGCCAGGCAGGCTGCCCACCCTTCTGGTGAGGGACAGAGACTCATTCCAGGCAGCCTGTCTGCTGCTTTCCCTGCACCTTCCTCACTTCCAAAGGGAGATGTGCCCCATGTGGAGATATGGGCAGCACTTGGCACTTTGAGGGAGCAGAGAGTGATGTTTGAAAGAACACATCCTGGCAACAAAGAAAGGAAGTCAGTCCTGTATTTGGGAGTAATTCTGGATTAATGTGTGTGAGAGACGGAGCATGAAGAGATTGGGTTGGCACGACTGTTGTTGCTCAGGTGGGACTTCAAAGAACATCCTTTCTGTGTGGATTTGCATGATTTACTGAGCTGGACTGGACATGGAATCACAGGATTGTTTCAATTGGAAAAGCTCTCTAAGATCACCCAGTTCCACCAGCACTGCCAAAGTCACCACTAAACCATGTCCCCAAGTGCTGCCTTTAAATTCCTCCAGAGATGGCAACTCCAGCACTGCCCTGGAAACCATGTGCCAGGGCTTGACAACCCTTTCTGTGAATGTGTTTTCCTAATATCCTACCTAAACCTCCCCTGGCACAACTTGAATTACCTGGGAAAACAGGGTGTACCACAAACTACAGGATTGTTCTGCCTTTCCTTCTTCTCTGCCTTCTGTTTCTAGTCACACCACAAATCAGACGTGAAAGGCAGTTTGAAGCTCACTGGAACATGTTTGCCCACCTGTTCCTTGACTTGCTGAGTGACTGGAATCATCCCCTCTGGACAAGATGTCCAAGTCCTGGTGAACTGGGAGAGTGTGATTGCAGAAATGTCCTTGTGTCTCTCAGAACACAGCAGGAGGATTTATTGTTTATTCAGCTTCATTTTATGAATTACATATTTACATATTGTTTATTCAGCTTTATTACTTCCATGGCTTCATTCCTCTCTGTCATCCCCCCGTGGGTGCAGTTTGAATGGCTGACAGGCTGGGAATGTTGTCCCACCACGTGTTAATGGTGTGTGGTGTACAGGGAGGTTCTCACCTGGGCTCTCCTGCTCTTCTTTCCCACAGTTCATTCCCATGCCTGTGCTCTATGGTGTCTTCCTCTACATGGGAGTTGCATCCCTCAACGGCGTACAGGTGAGTGATCAGCCAGCACAGGGCTTCTCCCACAGCCCTCCAGCTTTACCCTTCTCCTTCACTGCCTCCTCCTCCTTCCCAAGAAGCCCATGAAGGGTGGCAGCTGCTGGCAAACTTAGCCACAAGCCCGCGTGTCCTAAGATGGCAGACCAAGTGACAGTGGCCAAGTGGGCACTGGCAGTGCCAGGGGTGCTTTGTGAAGACCTGGGTCCATCTTTGGCAACCAGGATGGGGCTTAGGGCAGCCTGGTCTGGTGGAAGGTGTCCTTGCCCATGGCAGGGGGGTGGAACAAGAGGATCCCCTTAGGATCCCCTCCAACCCAAACTATTCCAGGATTCTACAGGCTTCTGCCCCAGCTCAGGCTCACTCCCAGGGTAGTTTGGGTCCTGTGCCACAGACTGAAGGCAAGGAAGGAGGATGATTTATGGCAGCAGGGTTGTTCCTCAATGCTAAGGAGCAGGGACATTGTTCTCCAGGGAGGGGAAGCCACTCCCCTTTCTTTGCCGTTGAGGAAATCTTACATAAGGAGCCACTCTCATGCCCAGCACCTGTAGCTGGCCCAAAGAGGCTGGAAGTGGTTTTGTTGCTTTCTGGCACCCTGTTAATTGAGGCCTTTCTTTTTCATGCTGGGTTGTGCCCTGAGGGAAAGGGACTGCCTGTTCTGTGAGCCCCAGAATTCCCTCAGGCGTTCTGTAAAGCAGCTCCAGCTTCCATTCAGTGCTGCGGTTCCGTCTGGTCCCGGCATTGGCAGTGAGCCCACGCTCCGCCAGGGGACAACGAGGGGATTGTCCTGCTGCCCCGGGGCCGGCTCTCCTGGAGGGGATTTCCCCTGCTCCCGACCCAGGTGGTGGGGGGGGGGGGCTGGGATCAACGGTGTTTTGTACTCACTGAGAAATCCCCATTTTGGTTTAACTCCAAATCCATCCGGTCCAGCACAGGGCGCAGGGACACTGCTGGGAAAGCTGCCCATCTTCCTGGCTCTTTGGTGAGGTGCTGTTCTGTTTTCTGGCAAGGCAATGTCTGCCCTCGCCTCTGTTGACCTCTGCTCCTGATTTATTTGGAGAAAACAAACGCACTGCTCCTAAAGGCTGAATATCTTTCCTTGGCAGGAGCAGGGAAGGGGAGGACAGTAAAAATTCCCCAGAGTGTGATGCTGACCCTGGTTTGGGCATTCATCTTGTTTTCTCTCTTTTTTGTGCATCCTGGGTTTCATTTCAACATCTCTTCCTTTTCATTTCCAGTTCATGGATCGGCTGAAGCTGCTCTTGATGCCTCTAAAACACCAGCCTGACTTCATCTACCTGCGTCACGTCCCGCTGCGCAGGGTGCACCTCTTCACCTTCCTGCAGGTGGTGTGCCTGGCCCTCCTCTGGATCCTCAAATCCACCGTGGCTGCTATCATATTCCCGGTCATGGTAGGTGTTGCTGTCCTTCCCAGCCCTCCCTTTCCCCACAGACTGCTCCTTTCCCCCTTGGACACTCCTGTACATGTGTAAATCCAGCCTCTCCCTGGCGAGTCTGTGCCTCACAGCTCCACTCATGGCACTCAGGGGGCTCAGTGTGGCTGTGGCTGCCTTTCCATTAATCCTCTGGAGGAAAATGAGCCTGGAAAGTTAATTTTTTTCCCAGGAAGGTGTAGTTAGTGTTGACCAGTCCTGGCTGCCAAGGCTAGATTTGCTGTGGTTTCTCCTTGGGCTGCATGAACCAAGGAGTGGTGCAGAATTTCTGGCTTAGCCCACACTAGCTACCAGATGCAAAATGTCTCCCTGGCTTTTAAATAGCACAGATTGACAGAACCAAGAAGGAGGCTAAGTGCTTAGAGAGGTGCCAAAGGGAGGGAAAGGGAATGTCTCTTTTCCTTGGTCTTTTTACTAAAGACACTAATGTTGTTTACCATCTGTGGGTGACTATTCATATTATTACTGGAGTTATAGACACAGCTAGGCACTCTGGCTTGGAGATGGGTCTGACTTGTGCAAAAGGCAAAGTTTTATGAAAGTCCCGAATAATTCTTGATCCCAGGTCACCTAATTTCAGGTTTATGGACATGTAAAATCTGAGTTGTGGGGGCTGGTAGGAGCTGCAGTGCTTATTTAAGGGAGAGAGGGAGGGAGGGCAGAACCCAGGTGAAGAACAAGATGGTGAAATGAGAAAAGATGATGCCAGTTTAAAAAAATCCTCCAAATGTTCCTGCTGAGACACATGCTCCTGTGAAAGATGTTAAAAATCAGTAATTCCCACTGATGTGGCATTCCATCGCAACTCCATGGCTGTGTTGCAGTGATGTTGGAAGCTGAATCTAAAATCTCTTTGCCCGTGTTAGAATCTGATTGCAACCCAAGGCTGACCAAGTTTGTTAGAATGGTGCAGACTCAGGAAAGGCACAGCCACAGCTTCGATGGAGCTGGATATGATGGCAAAAAGCTCAATTTTCTGCGCTCATGAACAAAAAAGCACAAACTTCAGTTTGTGAGGATTCAGCCAGTGGCCAAGTCCCTGTTTATTTGGAGGAAAGGCATTTTCAGCACAGTAATCCACAGTGGGATGGTCACAGTGTCTGTGTGGTATCTTTCCCCCTGAGTAATTCCTCTCGTCCATAATCGTGCCTCAGGTTATGCAAGTCAGAGCCTGAGATCTCCTGGGAATTGTTTGTGCTGTGCATCAGGATGGCCTGGCACAAAGCTGTCCTTAAAGGCAGCTTCTTGGGAATAGGTTACAGCTCCCAGCCTGTTGCTGTACCCACTGCAAAGCCTGTGTGGGATCTCAGTGGCCTCTGCTGGGGCTGTCAGACCCAGTGTCCATGTAAGCACCCATTTCACACATGTCCCTTCCTTCTTTCCCAGTGCTTTTGTTGCAGTCTTGCACAGAATAAGCTTTTACTCCAGTTTCCTGCTGCCACAATCCCAGTAAACTTTATTCTGCAATCTCTGGGGGCATGGATTGGCCCTTGTCTGATTTCTTAAGAGAAAGAATTTCAACTGGGCAAGTGGTGAGAAATAAGTCAAGGTTTTATTACCCAGGCTGTCCTGTGAACCTGCCTCCAAAAGTAAATGAAAGTGCTCATTTTTTTTCTCTTTATTTCCTAATACAGGTGTATTATATACAGGAGTATCCACTGCTTCTGATTTTTTCTGACATGAGGCAGTCACAGCACAACCTCTTAAGCTGACAGAGATGTCCCAGGTGTTCACCACCTTCTTTGTATGTTCATTTACAGCCAGAATTCAAGAGTGTGGGCTTAGAAGCAGAACTGAGAGGAATGCAGTGTGCCAAGTGAAAGGTAAAATGTGACTGGGAATCCCTCTCTGCCTTTGCAGATCTTGGCCCTGGTGGCAGTCAGAAAAGCCATGGACTACCTCTTTTCCCAGCATGACTTAAGCTTTCTTGATGACGTCATTCCAGAAAAGGACAAGAAGAAGAAAGAGGATGAGAAGAAGAAGAAAAAGAAGAAGGGCAGTATGGACAGTGACAATGATGATGTAAGGAGCTTCCTGCTCTTGTCACATTGCTCCTCCCTAGGTAGCTAACCCCCTGCACATTCCATGCCCTGCCCAGTGCTGAGGCTGGACATTTGTCAGCCACTTGTGGAGCTGACAGCTCGGTCTGCCACTACTGCAGCTAATGGGTCCCAAAGAAAACTTAATTCCTACACTGCCTTCCCTTTTCCAGCCTGTGGTGGGTGGTTTGTGCATTGCTAGGGGTGAGGTTACACTTTCCAAGAGCACCAGGTACCTCCTGAGATGTCATGCCCCTTGCTAGAATGCCTCTCATCACCCTACCTCCTCCAGCTTCCCTCCTATGCTTTTCTCCCCTTTGTTGTCTTTTACATTTTAGGAGGAGAATGCTTTTCAACAGCAGCTCTGGTCCTACTGGTTTTCTTTTTTATTTTTCAAGTATTTTTGTAATGGCTCTTTTGGAAAGCACAAAATAGGTGTGATTTGTCATATTGCAGGAAAAGCTGCTTGGTGTTGGTAAAACTCATCACCTCCATGTTTCCTGAGCATCTGTGCCCTCTGCAGTGCACTCTGGTCCTACCTCAGGTGGCAGCATGCCCTAAATAGTGAAAAGTGACCTGGCTAGGCCAGACTCATGTGCCTTTGACTGTTCTCTTTCCTCCTGTATATATAAGAAGAAGAAATGTAGTCTTGGTGCCTTTAAATGTTCTCCTGCTCAGGTCTAACTCAAATGCTTTAAATTTATGTTGAAGTGCTAAACACATTCCATGGTGAGTTCTAAGCATGGTGTCACTTCTTCTGCTCATGTCCCTGAAGAAGGGCCTTTCCTGGGCTGTAGGGAGAGGTAAGGTCACCTGAAGCTGGGAAAGAATCCCCTTTTAGCACAGCAGGAAAAACAGCTGGGAGGACTGGCTTTTAGTTGAGACAGCAAGCTGCCCTGTCCCATCATTGCTCCAGCTCCCAGGGTTTTCTTTAGCACCCTTGAGCAAACCCAGATGAGAGTAAAAGGGGCCCTGCTGAGGAATCAGCAATGGTTTGGCTCCATCCCCTCCTCCTGACTGGTGTGAATCCAGCAGTGTATCCCCAGCCATGGCTTCCCTCTCTCCTGTCTGTTTTAAGGTATTTCCTCCCTTCCCAGGCTTTTCCTGAATTCCAGGTACAGTAATTAATCTAATGGGTAAGATATTTTATGCAAAATATTGGTTCTTAACTCTTGCTGGTTTTTTTCAGCACTTGCTTTTCCCAGCTTCCTGAACATACAGCACTGGGCAATTACTGGTTGGATTATTTTCACCCTTTGCCTTCCAGAAATATCCACCCCCAGAGTCAATCCTGTGGGATCTGGGGATCCAATGCATGGATCTGAGTTCAGCCAAGGGAGTTGCTGGGTGTTGCTTGTGCTTTCTTTGAGTTCTGCTTGTCCCTCAGCCTCATAAAAATAGTCCTGAGGAAACATCTTGATGTTGGAGTATGAAATAAGGCACTGGATATCAGTTATGTTAAAAAATAAATTAAAAATAAGAATAATAATCCAGGAAGAGCCAGTCTCTGGCCTCCTTAGTGTTTTCCTGCCCTGACTGGAAGGTCTCCTCCCTCTACCCTGTTGTTGTGGGTCTGGTTCTCTTCAGGAACAAAGATGTCCCAACATTTCTGGCAAACCCCACTTTCCTGCCTTTGCCAACTTAGGCAATAACAGCCTTTTCTTGGCTTTGAGGAGTTCCCTTTATTTTTAAAAAAGCCAAACAATTCCAAGCACTCCTGTTGAGCCAAAGCAGGTGGGTGATAGAAGGCAGTGGGGGTGAAATCCTGCTGGTGCCCCAGCTCTGGCGGACTCCAGCTTTTCCCTGTGCCCCATCCTGAGCTGGTTGCTGTTTCTCTGGCTGGGCCAGGGTTACAGAATTCTTCCAAGGGCTCTACAATTGCTGAACCAGAGCTGTAACTAAGACTGGGGTTGACTCCACTTGCATTAAAGAGGGAGCTGAGCCAGTCTGATGTAAGGAGCCTCTGCCATGTCATATCTGGGTCCTGTGGAGCAATTGGGAACAAGCAAGGGCTTTTTACAAGAATTCCAGCAGGATGAAGGGTTTGGAGGAGCTTTTCCAGCAGCCAGGGCCCTACTGTGTCTGCCCACAAATGCATTTTCCATCTCTATTTCCTGCAGCTGACTCCAGGCAGAAGGGGATGGTGTCTTTTATTGACGGTGGGGTGGGAAAGGAGATGTATTACAATTTACAATCCCACAGGATGATTCTTTTCTGTTTTATTTTTGGAGTATTAGGGTAATCAAGGAAAGTGGGATGCAGTGGGGAACCAGTGGAATCCATCAGGCAGCTATGCTGGAGGATGCTTTTCTCTTTTCCCTTCTTTTCTTTTACCTGTTCCTACAGAACTGTGTGAAGGATAATTTTAATGTGTGGGAGACAATGAGGGAGAGAGCAGTGGGAATATTCTAAGACCTTCTACACGTTTCTTTCACAGTCTGACTGCCCCTACTCAGAAAAAGTCCCAAGTATTAAAATACCAATGGACATCATGGAGCAGGAACCTTTCCTAAGTGATAGCAAACCTGCTGACAGTGAGTAGAACTAAGCTCTTGCATGCCTGCTTGACTCTCACTTGCACTACAAAACTATATCTGTGTCTATTTAGTGATTTTTAAAATAATTTTTAATCTTTCCTTTTACTTCAGAAGTATTCTCTTGTTCTTTTTTTTTCCCCTCTCCTTTTTAATTTCCAGGCCCCTGCTTTATGACAGATTTTGCTTTTGTGAGCTTTTTTTTTCTTTGCTGGTTACTGTCAATGTTATTCCTTCTGGTGCCTCCAGTTTAAGTGCTTTTCTCCAGCTCCTGACAGGTCTCCTGGCCACCCACTCTCTCATCCTCTCCTCTCCCTCTCCCCCTTGGTGTTAACCTGCTGATGGTGGGATTTATTTTTTTTTTCCACTGAGCCTTGTGTTCTGGATTTGCATCGCTGTCCTGTCACTGTTTGTTCCCCTAGGTGCCAAGCAGTTGCAAAAATCAGCATTTAACAGAGTAATTATTTATTTGTGTCATTAAGCTGCACAGGCAGAGATCAGTTGGCCATTAACATATTTCCCTTCTTAGGTGGTTTGTGCTCTTCTTTTAGGATTTCATTTCCGATGTTAATAGCTGTAATTGTTTAACTTAATCTTTATTTTCAGTCATTCCCACTTTACATTTTCCTCTTTTAAAAGTGAGGAATCACAGCTGACCTTGGTGGTTTTGCCTTTGGGATGACTTTTTAACATACTAAGGGTGTCAAATGCCCTTTTCCTCTGAGGTGGGAGGGGAGAAGTACAAACTAAATAAAATAGTGCTACTGCCTGGCCAGTGCTTCCTAGGAGCAGGATCTAACCCCTCACATCTTTAGATCCTTAAATTATCCATGGGTCTTAGGAGTTGGGAGCCAGGTTCCTTTCCTTTTGGTAGCATATAGAGCCCTCAGGGAATGGTAAGCCTTACCCTGTGGCTTTTAGATACAGAGACACTCAGAGTTTGGGATATAAAATAAAAACATTGGAAAGGAAGCATTTTCTTGGCTATTTGGATATCCTCAATGTTTTGCTGATGTCAGCACATCATCCAAAATCAGCCACAGGCAACCTCATATCCTCCTCATTCCATGTACTTAGTGCATTCCTGATACTAAAAACAAACTGCATCCTAAATACTGTTACTCAGGATTTCAGGATCAGATGCCTTTTTTCCAACATCTTAAGGGCTAAAATAGTTAAGGAAAAGTTAGTTGTGGCATCAGCCTGGTTCTTGGGATGCCCTTGGAGATGGAACAGATAAAATTAGCCATGGGCTGAACTGTAGTTGGTTTGTGTATTTATACATTTTTATAATCCAGTATTTTATTTGCTGCTTTCTAATTAAAAGCAATGCAAAATAAAAATTAAAACATATCAGGCCACTGGAATACCAAAAAAAACCCAAAAACTGGAATGCAGCACCACTGTGGGATTGTGCTTGAATGTAACTGTGATCCAGGGCATATTCCTGGCAGTACCACTGACAGCAGCTTTCCTGCAGCAAGAGCAGGAACAGGACTGTCATTCCCAGAGAACATGGCTCCCACAGAGTCAGCAGAGGGAAGCCACCCTGTGTCTCCCAAGGACTTGGATGTGACAGAGGGGGGTAACCCAGGGGGACAGGTCCCAGGTAAGTGTCAGGCCCCAAACAGGGGGGAACTCCTGGGAATGGGGTTGCTGGCATCCCAGGGGTGTTACGTCAGAGGAGAGAAGGGAATGCAGAGCTTCCTCACCAAGCTGTAAATCCATCTGGCAGCTAGCAGGAAAAGAGCTTGGCCCATAGATCTGGGGGAGCTGAGGCAGGGCTGGAGGCACTGCACAGTGGGTGTGCAGCAGTGACACCCAGGCTTTCTTCCCCCAGGAGAAAAATCACCAACATTCCTTGAACGCCACACATCGTGCTGATACAATTCCCTTCCTTCAATCACACGCCATGCCAAGGTAAGCACCCCAAAATGCACCTCTGCCCCCCTCAGAACACAGCAAATTTCCTCCAGGGGACTCTTAAAATAAAACACTTGGAGAACATTCCCTGCATTGGGTTGCTGCCTCCCAAGGTGATCATGAACAAGTTGATTCCACAGTTACTCCAGCTCCTGGCAGGGCTGGGGATGGGGAGTGGAGAACCTGTGAGAGACCTGGCAGCTTCCCTGGCCTCCTGGCTGCTGCACTGAGAACAGGTTTGGGAATCAGACCAGGAGAAAGATGAGGAGCTAGTGGGGTAGCCCAGAGAGTTGTTGCCAAGGGGAAATAATCCATTTTTCCATATCTGTGGTGGAAAACAGAGTAAAGAATAACCTTAAACTGCAGCAAGTAATAAGTGCTCAGAGTCCAGTCCCTTGGGGCCAGCTTGGGCCTCCCAGCAGCAGAACTGTGATGTGGAGCAAGGCAAGTTTATTCCTCTGAAATGCCAAAGATGTGTCTGTGCTTACAGCTGTTAGGCACTGAAATTCATCCCAGCAGCGATGCCTGGATTATTTCAGTGGCAGCTGAGGGGTGTTGTCACAGCCTGGGGTGGAGCACCAGGATGCCCCATCCCTGGAAGTGTCCAAGCAATGTTCAGAGCAGCTCATTCAGGTTATCTGTGTGTGGGCCTTACCTGAAATCTGGCTGTGCATTCCCAAAGCCAGCATTTGTGCTGCTCTGACTTTGTCTGTCTTCTTCTTTGCAGCCCTCCACGAACTCCAGTAAAAGTTGTGCCTCAAATTAGAATAGAACTTGAGCCTGAAGACAATGGTTATTTCTGGAGGAGCAAGGGAACAGAAACTACTTTGTAATTTGTCTGTCTGTCCGATCTTTTACCAATTCATTTTGTCACTAGCCAAATGTTGAGAAGCTCCCTGCTCCCAACGGTGAAGGTAACGGAGCCCGCCCTGCCCCTCCCTGCCCACGCCCTCGGTGTTTCCCGGACTCCTCCCTGCCTGGCTGCGGGGGCAGCAGCGCTCCGGGCCCGCCTGAGCCCCGCGGGAACGCCGGGAGCCGCTGTCTGTCTGTCTGCAGAGCCCAGCTGACCTCCAGGCTCATTCCGTGTCTGCTCCCACTGCTGGAACGTGCTGCTAACCCTCGTGTAGGTAAAAAAGAAGGTACTTCACTCCCAGCACAGACAGACCATTGCCATCGCTGTAGCATGTTTGGAAACGTCCCTTTCCTATGCAATTTTTTTTAAAGAAACACTTTAATGGACTTAATCTGTCAGGTACATGGAAGAGTGTTATTTTCCTAGATTATTTTGTTTAAATTATGGGGGCCTAACCTACGACTTTTTTTTTTTTTTGACAATTTTTTTTAACCTTTTTTTAATTACTGTAAAGAAAAATGAATTTTTTTCCTGCAGCAGGAAACATATAGTTATGAGTAGTTCTACCTCTTATTTCTAGATGCCAGGCTTTCTGTAAAAATGTATTGTACCATATATAATGTGATTTTTACAAGAAACAAACCCACAACATCACACTGCAATCTCCAGGACGTGGCATAGGGCTGGATCAGTTCAATTAACACCTTGTGCTCCGAAGCATCTGTTTTTCTTAGGGTTAAGTTGGTTCTTGGATTTTTTTGTAATGAGCAATCCCTGCTGTGAAAGAGACTTAAATCTCTTGTGATCTTAGAAGAGCATGAATGGACAGCTGCTGATTCTATCCCTGTCGTTGATTTCTGACCTGGGATGGCTCTGTGGTTTTCTTGGAACACCAGTGTGTCTGAATGTGCAGTGAGAAGACCCAAGGTGTGCCTCGGGCACAGTGAACGAGGAGGAAAATGAAGATGGCCTGCTGGGATGTTCATCCTGACACTCAGATTCACAAACATCCTCCTGCATCCCAGCCCTGTGTTCCACCATCTGCAGAATTGACCCTGCACCTTGGCTGCTCTGCCCCACACCAGCAATGCAGCAAGACTCAGCAGGCCAGGCATGGGCATCCCAGGATTCTGAGGTGCAACCAAGCAAGTGGACATCACATCAGGAGAGAGGTTTTCCTCTCTGCAGCATGTTCATACTGGTATGTGCATCTAAAGGCATCTTTGGGAAACTGGGCTTCACCAGGACATGGGGAACACACGAAAAGCTTCGTCCAAAAATAAAAAACAGAACAAGAAGAAAAAGTACCCCAGCTCTCGAGGTGAATTCCCTGATGGAGACAATCCCATCACAGAGGATGGGCACATGCTGCCACTTGGTCCTTGTGAAACCAAAGTCTGGGTTGGTGAAGTCAAGAGGAATTTCTGATGGTGCTGAGACCTTAAATGCCAAATTTTAGCATCTGCTCCCACACAGGAGCCACCACCTCTGTATAGCCCCTGCTCGCCCTTGAGGCGTCTCCCCTTCAGTTTCCATTAAATCTGTGTTGGCTATCTCAGGAACCCAGCTGAAACCTGCTCTGAAAATGCTGGGGAAACTTGGGAAAGGCCTGAAGAGGAGCAGCTCTGGGATCCCTCCTGCTGCTGGAGGCCAGGTAACTTGGCAAGTGTGATGCCAGCTTTAGCCAATGCTCTCCATCCTCTGGTGGACACCAGTGCTGGCGCCCTGTGGGGACACAGGCTGGAGCATGGCCTGTGGAGCACACAGGAGCTGCGTGGGGGATTGCTGCACGTCCTGCCCAGACCAAGCATGTGCAGCAATCCCACAGGAGAGGTGCCATCAGGTGGGTCGCAGGGGCTGCCCTGCTCGGTTCCATGGGCACAGCTTCCAGCTGCTGCTGCCTGGTGATCTGTCTCCCCAAAAATGAGGTCTTCTCTTCTGAACCGTGTTAAATACACTTGAAGTGTCCTGACTGCTGTTCTAGATCTTTCTCTGTGTTGCGTTTTTTTGTGTTGCGCTGAGGGCAGCGCTGCCGACAGGACAAAGGCTCTGCATGAGAAGCGCCCCCCTCTGGCGGCAGGGAGGAGCTGCAGCGTGGCAGCAAAGGCTCTCTGCAGGCCTTGGAGAAACCAGAACGTCCTTTCGATCCAAATTAGGTGTTTTGTCGGAAGTCTGGGTGGGCGCTTCAGGGAATAAGTGTGGAGACTGACCCAAAGCCCTCCAAGATCAGAGGCAGCCGTCAAAAATTACTTTCCCCCAGCAAATGCCGGGTCCCAGCCCGCGGGGAGCCGGCCTGCGCTGCTCCCTCCCGGGGCTGCCGCACCTTTGTATCTCTGTTGGAATCGAGTCGCACTTTGAGATACTTTTATTCTTGTTCTTAATTCTCCTAAGTCCGTGCTTTCTTTGGAGGAGGGAACAAGGACTTAGGATGAAATGAAGTGGATCAGATGGTGGAACTAAAAGGAAAAAAAGCAGAAAACATTTCAAACATATTAAAGTGATTTTTTTTTCCAGTAATATAAAAAATGAAATTCCTTATAACATTATAGTATTTTACAGTTTTATGAAGCTTTCTATTGTGACTTTTATGGAATCAAAAGATGAAGATGATGAGATATTTTAGCATTTATATTTTTCAAAATTAAATAAATGTATACTGAAAATAAAGTAACTTTATGCATTTATGGGAGAGCTCATGTCTGTTTTCCCTCATCATGTGCCAAGTCTTGTCTGATGGAACCGAGATCCCAGAATCAGTTTGATGATAAAAGGGGCTTCTGACACCCTAGTGTTGGACCCACTGAAGCATATTTTGGGATACCTGGGGGAGTGGTTGGATGTAGAGAGTGGCCAGAAGGTCTGGGTCCGCTGGGCCCCCACTGGCCCCTGCCCTCCGGGCCCCTGGATCCCTGCTTGCTCCCGGGGCTCCCCCAGCTCTGAGCTCAGCCGGGGCCGGTGCACAGGGCAGCACTTGGAGGTGAAGGCACCTCGGGGGAGGGCTGGGCTGCGGCTCCTTTGGGATTCCCTGGGATTGCACTCCGGAGGGAACTGAGGACTATCTCCTCAATCACCAAAATGAGGGGAGAAGGAAGGGTCAGGAACTGACCGGGATCAATCTCAGGGGTCTTTTCCAATCCAAATGGTTTTATTTTGGGATTGTAACCTGCACAAAGGCAGTACCACGCACCTGGTGGCATGGAGAGCCACCTCCTTGCCACTCAGCTCTTTGTTGGTCAGCTCTGGTGCCTCTGGAAGCTTTGGAGCAAGTACTGGGCAGAGTGGGCAGCTCCCTGGGTACCGGGTACGTAGATGAGCCCAGCGGTCGGACAGGTCTCACCTATTTCAAGAAGCAAGCAACGGGCATGGGAAAAATGCAGCAGCTGGACACCGAGGAGAGGAAGGTCCCGGTGGAGCCGCGGAGCGGCTCCTCCTGGTCACGGCGATCCAGCCCCGCTGGTTCCAGAGGGGCGCGACGGGCGAGAGCCCCACGGGGCTGCGGCCCGGGGCAAGGGAGGGAGAGTCGGCCGCTCTGCCCCGGCGGCGCAGTGCTCTCGGGGCGGGCGGAGCGGGCAGCCCCGGGGCTGGCCCTGTCGGGGGCTTACCGAGGGGACCACACCGTACACGGGATGCTGCGGCGGGGCCTCGACGGCGGCCAGGAGTGCGGGGACCGAGCACTGCTGTAGTCTGCCGGGGGGTCCCGGGCGGTGCCACCTCTCCCCCGGCGGGCGGATCGAAGCGGCACCGGGCCCGGGATCGGTTGGTTTCGGGCCCGGGATGGCCGCGGGCACGGGGCGCTGCCGGGTGCGGGATCGCGGCCGTTCCCCGGTGCGGAGCCGCCGTGTGGGGCCGGGACCCCGCAGGGCGCCCTCTGGCGGACACGGAGCGCGGTGCGAGCGCAGCGCCCCCGCGTGGCCGCGAGACAGCGGTACGGGGGGCGGGGCCGGAGGGCACAGGGGCGGTACCAGGGGCGGGACCTGACAGAACATGGGGCGGTGCTAGGGGGGAGCCGGGCGGTGAAGGGGGCGGGACCGGGCGGTAACGGGCGGTACCAGCTCAGGTGTGCAGGGCGGGCGTGGCTCAGGTGCGCGGGGCGGGGCCGAGATGATTTAGACCCCGGAAATGCCCTCGGCCGCCATTTGCTCACTCAGAGCACGGTGGGGACGGGAGCTACCTATGCGGGCTTTGCAGGTAAGGCGCGGAGGCTTCGACCTCCCCTTCAGTCCCTCTCTCTACCCCTCCTTCCTTCTTCGCGTATTCCCTCTCTTTCTCCCCCTTCCCTCTCCCCCTGAAACGCTCCTTTCCTCTCCTCCCAAACCCGACCCCCCCTACTCGTTCCCGTTGTGTCCCTTCCCCGCTACTCCCTTCTATTCCTCCTCTCTCCACTGTCCCTCTTCTCCCCCCCGGCGTTTCTCTTCCTCTCCCGCTTCCCTCTTCACTCCGACCCCTCTCCCTCCCCGTCCTCACCACCCCCATCTCTCCTGTCTCCCCGTCCCCCCCACTCCTTCTTTCCTCGCAGCCGCGGGGCTCGGGGTGCCGGGCAATAATAAAGCCCTGAGGGCCGGAGCCCGGCGCCCCCGCCCTCGCTGGGGTGCCCCCGTTGCAGTCCAACACACCGCCCCACACCGCCGGGGCTCCGGCTTTCCCGATATCACATTGGGGGGGATTCTGGGATGGGGGGCCCCCCTCCTCCGGAGGGGGTCCGGGGAAGGGGGCGGTGACTGGGAGGGTAACTCCCCCTCCAGGCCCCGCCCGCTCCCCTGGACACCTTCTCTGGACAGGGTCCCGCCCCGGCCCCCTCCCGGGGACTCCCTCCTCCGGACCGGGGCCCGGAAGGAGGGGGGGGTGAGGCAGCGGGGGGTGTGGCGGGTGGGGGGGAAAACAGAGGCGAGCACGTCACTCTGCAGTGTGAATACACATTAAAAAACAAAAAAAAAATTGCCACATATACATGGCCATCCCCTGGAGTCCTGTCACCTCCCACCACCACCACCACCACCACCCACCCCCGCCGCCGTTCGGGGGGAGTTAGCCCCCAGGCACCCCCTCCTCCCCCGGAGAGAGCCCGTCCTAACCCTAACCCCCTCCAGCCCATGACCCCCTACAAGATCAAATGGCTCCGCCGGGCCCTCCCCGCGCCTTAAATCCCCCCAGGCCCCGGCACGCGCAGCCGCACTGGGGTCTCTCACACCTGTGCCGGCCCCGCCCCCGGGGCCCCGCCTCCTCCCCGCCCCCCGCCCGCCCATAAATCCCGGCGGATCCGCGCCTATCCCGCTTTCTGCAGGGAGTGCTCATCTCGGCATGCAGCGGGAGTGTCAGTCGGAGCGCTGTGCGGGGATCCGGATCGGGGGCTCCTGCTGGTGCTGCGCGGGGTCCAACGCGCTCAGGTGGGACCGGTATCTGGGCCCGGGGATTCGGGTCCTGGTCCTGCCGGTATTTCCTGTGGAAGCCAGGCCGAGCCGCTTCTTTCTCGGTGGGCCAGGTACAGGTGTCGGGGCCGGAGGATCGAGGTGGCATTGGGGCTGGGATCAGAACCGGCATCGCCGCGGGAAGAGCTACTCTGGGACAGGCGCTGCCGCTCTGGCCGCGGCAGTAGGGAGCCGGTGCTGTGCCACTGCCATGCCCACCAGGAAGATGATGCTTCCCAGGAGCAGCCTCTGGATCGCGGCTGGCGCCGCCCCGCAGCCCCCCCCCGGCCCGGTAACGCCACGAGCACCGCGCTCCCCTGCGAGCCACAGCGCCCGCAGCCCCTGCTCCATGTCCGCACCCCCGGGGGCTGCAGCGCCCCGGCCGGGAGCAGCCGCTCTGGGACGGCCGCTGGGGCCGAGGTGTTGCTGCTCCCGCTCCCATTGTGCCTGGTGTGGGACTGGAGCCCCAGGGAAACACAAGGGAAAAACCCCACGTGTTAAAAAAACAGTGAAAACTATTTGTTCTTTATTTCCAAAGCTGTGAGGATCATCAAATCAAATGCTGAGAAATGACTGCCCAGCTGCACATGGAACACGGAATTCTGGCCTTCTCAGCACCCTGCTCCAAACACCTGAGCTAATCCCAGGGTTGTTCCAAAGGTCTTGTGAGGGATGGGAATGACTGCTGCCAGTAAGAGAACTCCTCTACAAATGCAGCTCCTTCCCTTCTGCTAATGCTGCTTTACACACCAGCCCCTGCAATGGCTGTAGGGCAGAACTGGCTGGCACTCAACATGTCAGCACCAAACTCTTCCCCACAACCCTGCTTTTTCTGCCCTTTCCAGGATTTACCCAGCAGCTGTAAATGTGCTCACACAATGTCCCTTTGTTTCCCCAGGAACAAGACAACTCCTGAGGGTCACCTTGCTCTGTGGCCAAAGTTCTTCTGGAGAGTGGTGGGGGTGTTTCCTGCAGGTGAGTGTTGCCAGGTCAAAACGATGATGGCTGCTGAGGCCAGGGCTGTTTTTCTGGCCCAGAGGCCTTGGTGTCTCTCCTGCTTGCTGCCAGCGATGCTCCTTGGTGTTCCCTCAGTGTGTCCCAGCTGGCTGGGAGCGCAGGGCAGGAGGAGGCCAGAAGCTCCTGAAAGGCAAGCAGCACCTCGTGTCTTTGGGATCTGCAGGGGAGGAGCTGTGCCTGCACCGTGGCTCCTTGGCCAGGGGCTGCTCTGACCAGGCATGTGGAAATGCTTCAGCCTGGACAGAGACCACCAACAGCCCAGAAGGACCCCAAGGAGCAGCTGGCATTACTGGGAATGGAGGCATGGGCCGTTTGCAGAGGGGCTCACATAGCAATTCCTGGTTCAGAGCTCCCACACAGCTGCCAGCTATGTCCCAGCCACCCCAAATCCCTTCCCTCCTCCCCAGCCTGAGGCCATCATCCATCAGCAGCATTAAAGCCAAGGCAGTCTTCCCCCACAGATATTAAATCCCAGGCAGTAGCCCTCAGAGATACCTGAAAATCAGTGGGATGGAGTTTGGAGTTTTCCAGGGATCCAGCTGGAAGTGCAGATGTCATGGAAAGCTTTCACAGGTAGGTCCCACTGGAGGTGTGCTGAAGACAGAGATGCAGATCCCTTTCCTGAGAGAAAAGAATTTGTAGAGGCCACTGCTGAGGCTCTGAAAGGAGCTGAGCTTCTGCAGGGAGAGATGTCCCCACCTGGGCACAGGGGCTGCCTCAGCACAGGCTGGGAGCACATCTGGCCACTGCCTTCTCCTGCTTTAAAACACCAACTGCATCTTCTCCATCCTGGAGCTCGGGGGGGGGGTGAAATCAGCTCCATTCCAGGCAGCTCTGTCCAGTGAGCCCAGGGACACCATTGGGGTGAGGGTTCTAAATAGCCAGTTCTATGGAATATAACCCTTTCCTTGTCCCTGTGCTGCTGAGCCTCCTTGGAAGCTCTGCTGGCTCCTGACACAGCTGCTGTCCAAGGCAGCAGCTCTGCATGGGAATACCCACACTCCATGGGGCACTGTGGGGTTACTGCAGTGGGAATGGAGCAGGGAAGTTGGCGCTATGGGTATAATTCATCAGATCTAGCACAGCTGACAGGGAACCCTAAATCTGGGCACCACACAGAGAACAATCTTTGTCCTGCCCTGTCAGCTCAAACCCCTGGGCTGGGAACTTTTGGGAATTAAATGTATGGAATTATACAAACCACAGCAAGTGGCATCAGCCAGTGGGACAATCCAGGTCCCAGACAATTGCTCCACAATCCACTATGGGGGAAAACACCCTGTGCCTGCCAGGAGCTCTGACTCTGCTTTTCCTACCAGCTCCTGAGCAGTGTCAGGGCCACCATGAGGGCTTTAAAATCCAAATAAACTCCATTTCCTACACAGTGAATAATCCTAATAAAGAAATGCATTCTTGTCATCAAAGCTCAAAACTGTGTTAGGAGTTCTGACAACAAGTTAATGAGATTCCCGGGATCCTCATTAATGCTCTTGGTTTCATTTTTATGTATTTTTAATCCCTCAGTGGGTAGCCTGTACAACTTATCCTGGGATTTAGAGGCTGAGCAGGGCTGGCTTTGGATTGACCTTCACCTCTGGCCCCAGCCTGTGCAAACACACCTTGTGCCAGGGTGGGTGAACTCATCACCTCAGCTTTTCCCTCCTAAATATCCCCTACTTATCTCTCTGGAGATTAACTCCCATTTTGCCCCAAACCATCCACTCCTCACCTCCATGTGACCTCCAAGTGTCCATTCTGTTCCTCACAGGTGCCCTGGTGACACCATGTTGGTCCCTTTGCCTTTCTCCAGCCCGAGGCTGCTCCTCTGCTCGCTCTCTCCAGCCTCATCCCACAGGGATCCTCTTCTCCCTTCCCTGCTGGCTGCTGCCAAGGAAGGAGGACACAGTGAGTCTCCAGTGCTGACCCCTTAGCCCTGGAGAGTCCTGGCTGTGGGCCCGAGGGGCCTTGGATTTCCCAGGGAAATTGTCTGCTGGTCTCCCTTCAATTACCTCAGCAATTCCCTCCAAAATGCCACCTCACTCCCCCTGACATCCCCTCACATTTTCCTACACAAACAGTTCTTGTATCCCCTCTAGATTACAGCAGGTTTTCATGAATGGCATCATCTATGCCCACTGCTTGTTATTCACCCAACCAAAATCAAGAGCAAATGTTGGTTACGCTTTAATAACAACTTAAAATAACTTTAGAGCAAAATAAAACACCTTTTTCTTCTGTGGTTTTTTTCTCCTTCAGCTGCTGGACTCTGAGGATGTGTGCTGAGCTCTGGGTGGAGGGGACTGTCAGGCTGAATGGCTGTGAGTTTGTGTTCTTCTCACTGGGGCATCAGCAATTCCCCCAGTCCCTTTTCCAGGCTGTTCCATGTGGCTGTGGTCAGGCTGTGGCAGCACAGGCAGACGCAGCTCTCAGCACTCCCTGCTCCAAACACATCTCTGGCCTCCACTGCAATCTGTCTTGCTGGGAGGTTTTCTCCTAGAGAAATCCAAGAATTGCTCATGGCAATTTGGAGAATAAATTTCCACAAAGGGAAGTAAGGGATAAAATCCTGCTCTAGGAGCCCTTGGGATCTGCAGGGCTGGTTAGGGAAGGGGACATTTGCTCCCTGCAGTGCACACCCACCCACCTGCAGCACCCAGCACAGCCTGCCAGCTGGGCTCTGCCAGCCCCTCTCTGAGCACCCTCCCTGTGCTGCTCCCTCTCAGTGCCTTTGGCAATCCAACCCTGAGCCGCCCAAAGCTCTGTCTGGCAGCCCAGGGACAAAGGGACACTCCCAGGGATGAGGCACATTCCCAGCAAATGCTCCCAACAGGGCACAGAGGCACCCCTGGAGCTCCTGTGTGGGGCTGGCAGGAGGGCACAGCCCCCAGCTGGGGTGGCAGTGGCAGTGACAGCAGCAAAGTGCCACGGTCTGATGGCACAACACAGACACCAAGGCCAGCAATGCCCATGGGAGGTGCACAATTAATTCTGCTCCCTGTGCTGCCCCATCCCAGCAGGAAAGCTCCAGGGGGGGTGGAAACTCCTCCCCCTTCCCCCCAGCCCCAGATAAGCACTCCTCAGTTTCAAACACCCAGTTCTCACCTCCAGCCTGCTCCCGGGGCTGCTGCCACATTCCTGACAAGGTGCCAAAGGCCACTTGGGACAGGGCTCCCTCTGTGTCTCAGGGCTTGGGGATGGCAGGGACCAGGGTGCTCCAGCAAGGGCAGCCTGAAACCAGAGCAGATGTCCCAGGGTTAGCAATGGGCTGGGGACAGGAGCTCTAAAACCCAGAGTTCTGAAAACAGCCCCCAAAATGTTCTATGATCATACCCTTAAAATGGCTCCAAAGGGCAGCAGCTCCGGTGCCAGACCAGTACCTGCACGATTCCCTGTGCCAGCCCTGGCTCACTGAAAAACAAAACAAATCAACCATCACCCAGGCCTTGTTTGCAGAATTCCTGATCCAAACCCTCACCTTTCCTGCCCAGCACTGAGGGAAATCTGACACAGCATTAATAAGTGACCTTTGCTGAGAGCAGCCATCATCCCAGTCCTCCAGCCTTGGCAAGATTTTGCAGTGAATGGACCTAAGTTCTAATCCTAAACCTAAATTTCTGTCACTTTTTGTTAGAAAGGCACTGAACAGTAAATCATGCAACAGAATTGAAAAATGGCACAAGGAATAACAAGGCCCAGACAAAACCCAACCACCCCCATCACTGCTCCACCCCAATTTTGGGAGAAATGCTGATATCATTTCTAAATACTCCTCTTCCCTCCCACTCAGTCCTTCACTGCACATCCCTGGAGAGGATTGACTCCATCTTTTGTTGCCAACAGCACCTCTCCAGCCCAAAGCCCACTTCTCACAGACACAAACTAAGCAAGCCTAAGGCATTGTTCCCAGCAGCAGATGCAATTCCTGAACTCCCTTTTCCCTGGATTCTAAGCACTTGCAGGAAACTCACCTCAGCCCAGAGACTGTTCTGCTTTCCCAGAAGGAAATACAGCCTGATGGGCCACAGCTCTGGCACCACATTGCCCTTGTTCCTGCTGACCTGGAAAGCCACAGGTAAACCCAGTCCCTCAGAGCCCATCCCTGGGCACCAGGAGAGCTGGAGCTGTTCCCAGATGCCAGGGCCCTGCAGGGCTGTGCTGACACGAGCACAGGCTGACCCCTGTGCCCAGCACCATCCCTCATTCTCCTCCCATTGCTCCCAAATCCTCCCAGCCCTGCCCCTGCATCTGTGCCAGGGCCATGCCTGCCCCCAGCCCGAGCAGAGGCTGTCACCCAGCCCTGCACCGGCTGCCAGCCCTGGCAGAGCTGGGAATGCACTGAGAGCTCCCAAACCCCCAGAGCAGTCCTTGGGTGCACAGATAATGCCCAACCTGCCCCTCAGGGCACAGCCAACACCACAACTCCAGCATCCCCAGGGAACTCTGGCATTTGTCTCTTCACCTCTGCCCTTCTCCAGCAGACACAGCTGGGGCTGGGCTGTCAGCAATGGCATTCCCATGGCAGTTAATCCCAGCAGAGAGGAAAAGAGGAGCCCTGTGTCCCTCTGACTCACCCCACAGCATGGGCAGGACCAGAGCCCTCCAGTGCAGACCCCTGGTGCTGAGGCCTCTTGCCTTTGGCTGCTTAAACAGCAAAGCTTTTGGCAAAGATGGGAGGAGTTTGATGATTTTTCCTGCCCTGAAAGAGGGGAGAAAAAGAAAATTAAATCCACTGTGGAAGTCAAAGGATCCCAGCTCTCATACTTCTGCTCTGATTGCTCACTATGGGGTTTTATCCATGAGAGGTGACACCAATTCAAACATAAACGTGTCCTTTTCCAGCACTTTTATTCCTGACTATTTCAGACATTGAAAGGATGCTCATTTTTCTTATTGCATTCTCTGCCCAATTTTAACAGAACCATTTTTATCCCAGACCCCGCGTGTCAGCCATTCCATCCTTTACCATTGGACTTTGCACAAAGGAAGGGACACCCAGGATGCTGCATCACAAGAAATCCCAAAGAGAATCCCCTCCAAAACCTCACAGAGAAAGGGTTTTTGCTTTTGGGACACAAGAAAGGCCTTTGACCATTTGCATCCACGTGGAAAGCCCACACTGAGCACTTGGTTTTAAAGATGTTGCACTTGAAGTTACAGACATGGAATTGCCTTGGGATTTGGCATTTCCTGCACCCACACAAACACATTCAAGGAATTAAGTGCAGCGTCCTGAAGTTTGGTTATTCCAATGCTGTTTTGGTAGTGCCACTTAACACACCAAAATCCACAGCAACACTTCAAAAAATGAAAAGCAACTTTCACCCCCACATCCCCCTTCCTTTCGATTTTGCAGTTTTGGGGTCCTCTTAAGAACAGGTTAAAGAGAAGAAGAAGAAAAGCCCAGGACCTACTACCAGCTAGTGCACCAGCCACCTGTTTTCCATAGATTCTCTCTCCTTACAGCTGATGGCTTTTCTAAGAAAGCTTCAGTTCAACCTTATCACAATCACCTGGCAGCACTCACTATTAGCCCCAAAGGCCAGTGCACATCTGTGTGCTACCTCAGGAAGCTCAGTCGCTCTCTGTGGGACAAAACCTGGTTTGGGCCCAAGAGCTGACTCTGCTCCCTGCTAGCTGAACTATCCAGCTGTAGGATGCAGCTGGATGCTGAAGGGTAGAGTGTGTAACCCTCTGTGAAAGCCAGGCTCCAAAGGCAGCCCTTGATGCCCCAGCAGTGCTGCTGGAAGTGCTGGCAGCACTTGGCACAGATGGGATGGAGCCTTCCCACAGCTCTGTCCCCTGGCACCGAGGGTGGCACAGCAGAGAGGCTGATGGAAGTAAAACAAACGCTGGATTTCAATGGACGCTGATGGGACTGAAAGCCCCAGGCCAGAGCTGCTCCCTGCCCAGCACAGGAGCTCCCAGTGCTGCTGCAGGGCACAGGCTCTGAGGGAACCCTGCAGCTGGGACAGGAACGCAGCAACAACAATTCCCAGGCACAAAGAGATCCCCACCTGCTCCAACAACTGAACCTCTGTGGCTCAGCCTCACAGGGTGTCCCTGCTCCAGGCAGGATGAGCCACACAGCCCCCGAGGCTGGGCTCACACCCTGCCCTACCAGCAGAAAACAAGGGGTTCATGAAGCTTTGGGGACACCTTCTGTCCCCAGAGTGCTTTGACCAAACATCCAGCAGTGTGGATCTTTAATAAAGACAGCTTGTACCTATCCTTGCAACAGACTCACCAATGTTATTTCCTCAAAGTCTCTGTTTTAAAATATTTTGCTATTACAAGTGTTTAAACAAGACTGACCATGAGAACTGCACCCTTGCCATGCTCCAAGCCCTAAGGAAGAGCTGGATATCCTCACACTCATCCAATCTGAGGGAGCTGCTGCAGCATTTAAAACATTTCAAAACCACCCCTGCCCTGAGGGTGTCCAGCCCTGGGAGGTGCCTGGGTGCCAGCCCAGCATCAGAGATGGGACATCAGGAGACCGAGCAGACAACACCCACTGCAGCCTCTGCACTCTCAGCACTCCAGCTGCACCATCCTCATTGCTCAGGGACTCTCAGCTCTGTTTCCAGGGCTCCCATCAGGAAACTGAGGGCCCTTTCCAGATGCAAATCCCCAAAGAGCCACTGCTCTCCTCTCCACCCACCTTTCTGCTCCAACTTTTACCCCTTTGATAGCCACCACCCCACCCAGGACACAGAAGGAGGCTCTCAGGCACCAACTGAGACCCAAATCGTCCCAGGTGGCTCAGGAAATAAACACAAACAAACTCGTCCCTTCTAGGGTAACAAAATGTCCTGGTGCCCAGTTCCTGTTTCCTAAGGCAAAACACAGGGATCAGGGGAAAATGGCAAGTCCCAAACCCAACAAAACCTGGTTTTGCATCGGTTTCCATCAGGACTGTTCAGGTTTCCCAGTGCCCCTCAGCTGCAGCCACAGGAGCAGCTTCTCTCTGGGACCCAGGGGGGTGGGCACAGGGACACCCATCCCGCTGCTTCCCGGAAAACAGAGCTCAGCCCACCCCAGAAATATAAATAACAAATGCAGTTATTGCCTTTGGCATTTATCTATTAGCTCTGGCACGGTATTATTGACCACAAAAATCCTGAGAGAGTACAATCTGTAACTACTGCTCTTGATAAAGTATAATCTGTCAGTTCATGTATGCACTGCATAGCTTTTATAAATAGCTGTGTAATAGATACTATTTTAGACTGCAGCATAATAAAGACTGTGAAATGTTAAAATGCTTTTACATGTAAGGAACTCAGAAAAGGTGTCAGATAATTAGGTGATTTCCCACATTTGGGGACAATCTTATCTGAAACACAAGATAACAGAAACAGAAATCAGAGCCCCGAAAAAAAAAAGGAAAAACTTATTGACCCTCGCTATCAAATAACGAGGGAGTGAAAATAAAACAGGATGGCACCACAGGAAGAAATAAAGTATACTGGTTTAACCCACAAGATGGCATGAAGGTTAAAATCAAGCAAAAGAACATCTAAACTCAAAGGACTGTTTGAATATGTATAAACTCCAATGAATATGCATACACCACTGCAATGTAACACAATATAGAGAACACGATTTAAGGTAACCGGGTGCTCCTGGCAAACAGCCAAGCACTCCAGCGCTGCCTTTTATCCCTTAACAAACTTGTAAAAATTCTAAAGAGTGAACTTTGTTTCTCACACAATAAAGCGCTGTCCCCGCAGCTGGGACGAGCCCCAGCCTTATTCCACGGAACACGATCCCAGAGAGCCGCAAGGCCTGGGACAGACCCGTCCCACCCACAGCGGGTCCCACGCAGCAGCGCCCAAAGCAGCCCCGGCCCCCTGTGGGTGCCCCGGCCCCGGTGCCCCCGGCCCAGCTCCCTCCCCTCCGGCCGCTCACCTGAGGGCACCGCCCGCTGCCTCCCGGCGCTGCTGCCGAGCCAAGGGCATTGTCCCCGCTCCTGGCCCAAAGGCCGCGTTCTGCGCTGCAGGGCGCGCTCCGGGGGACGCGGGGCCGGGCAGGGACAGGGTGACCCGGGCTGAGGCGGCTGTCCCAGCGCTCTGTCCCCTCACGGGGCTCAGGCCGGGGAGCGGGGCCCTGCCAGCGGCCGCCATTGCACCGCGGAGCAGAATCAGGTACGGCCGAAGAGCCGAGTGTGGCCGAGTGGAGCCGACAACAGCCGAGTGTGGCCGATAACAGCCGAGTGTACCCGAAGGGCCGACTCTGGCCGCGATTTGCCGAATCGATCCGAGTTTAGCTGAGGTGAACTGAACGGAACGGGACGGAACCGCGTTCAGCCGAACCGAACTAGATAAGCCCAACCGAACTAGATAAGCCGAACCAACGCGAGATCAGCCGAACCAACCTGAACATTACGGGGTCGGTCGAACCGAACTGAGCCGAGCTCCGAATGCAGCGAGCGGCTCCGAGTTCAGCCGAACTGAGCCGAGATCGGCTGAACCCGGCCTGCTGCTCTCGTGTCTATTAATTAGTGCCAGTGCAGTCACAGCTTAATGAGCACTGAACGTGTCACAGACACACCAGCCACCCTCCTGACACTGATGCTCCCAGGGATTTTCCTTTTTCCAGGTTCCAGAACTCATCCAAAGGAGCTGCACAGTTCTTGGGAAGGTCCTTGCTGGACAAGTGACACAAAGGGCACAGGGAGCATTTAAAGCAAACGAAGTGACAAAAAGGCACCTTTAGGTCAGAGAGAGGCTGAATCCCCATAAGGAAATCCACTGAAACAATAAGCTAAGTGTGGAGAGCTTTGTGGACAGTTGGCTAGCGGAGAAAGGTCACATAGACATGATACCGCTGGTTAAGATAGAAGAAAGGAAGTCTAGGAGTCAGCAGTCAGTGTCCAATCACTGATGTGACCTTGCTGCAACATCAGGATGGGGGAGAGGATCTTTTGCCAGAAATACGGAGATAGTTTCAGCAAAATAACCACAAGAATGTAGAAGTAGTAACAAAATAACCATAAGAATAGAGAAGCAGGTGTGGTTGACTGATAAGTAATTAACCAATATTGAGCTCAGCTTTGCAATATGTATTAGCTTCATTAACACCAATATAAATATGTGTGAACTATCTCAATAAACTGGGAGACTTGTTGATCACGCATATTGTGTGCTGCATTTCTTCCACCGATCCAACAAATGGTGACCCCGCGACGTGATACCGGCAACAGCAACTGTTATAAAATTGACTCAAAACGAGCAATTTCCAATCAAAGAATTTATTAATTATTGAAGCAGTTATGCTACGTAAGCAAAGGCTCAACGCTGGGCGACAGGGGAGTCTCAGCTCCACCTACTGCCGCACCAACTAGTTTCTGATTCAGTCCTTTTATCCTCTCCATCCTTCAGGAGTCCATGTTATCTCGGAGTTCTCTGCGCCTGCGCTGGTTGTTGCTAGGGGTTCATCCTTCTGTCTCCTGGTGGTCGGTGATAAAAGGCTGCGGAATCTTCCTCAGCTGCGTCTTCTTCACCCTATGTCTTTATTTGGTGACTTCTCCGTGGAAAATTACCAAAATCTTATGATTAACACAATATGTGCCCTATCAAGCTTAAGCAAGCAAATATCCTGCCTTGCAGACTGTTTATCTGTCCCTGCCCCTTCCCCAGCTTTTCCCTGGTCGTTATCTCTGTGAGTTATCTGCTTGTACCATTTGTCAGCGGGAAAGGTTTCCTTGCTGGGTGTTAATCTGCCCCTGCCCTTTCCCCAGCCTTTCTCTGGTCGTTATTTCTGTTAGTTATCTGTTTGTACCATTTGCTGGGTGGGACTATGTGTGGGCTCCTGCGACCCCTTCCCTGGTATCCTTGTAGCTCATATCTGATGAAGTAGTACAGAAATAGTCAGCAGACAACTCTTGTAACACACTGGTCTCTTTTTCGTGACGAACAAAATGTAGTCCTTCATCTCAGCAACCACGGTGGATCGGTGTAGGAGTTCGGGTCCTGTCGCAGCAAGGATGGCGAACAAGCACCGCTGAAAAAGGGAAGGTGCTGCGCCCTGGGCAACCTTAACGGAGAGCCTGGCTGATACGTGCTGCCGAGACCTTGTGGGGCTGCAACAGCACTGACGTTTTTAAAATGGATAGAGAAAGGCAAACAGCATATAGATTTATTTACTTGCTTTTTACAAAAGCGTCAGGTTAAGGGCATAGATTTGCAGAAAGAGCTACATGGGTTGTTAGCTTATGGGTATGAACAGGGACTTTTTCAAAATCCTCATACAGTACATGAGTTAACGGAGTGGCGTAAATTTGGGGACAAGATGTGGCAGGCAGTCATAGATGATGATAAAACTGCAAAGAAGTTGGGAAAGTTGTGGCGAGTTGTGCATGATGAGTTATTACAATATCAGGCAGAAGAAAAGGCTGCTAAACAAGCTAGCATGGTGCATGAAAAGAATAAGAGTTATGGGGACTGGTTTAATTGTCCTTTACCCCCTGCCACATCCACAGTCATCTTGCCACCAACATCAGCTCCTGCTTCAAGCAGCAACTCACCCCCCGTGCGTGCCACAGCAGCACCGTCTGCACCACCTGTACCATGGCCAGACCCTCCATCTCCTCCTCCTAGTAATGAGCCGATCCCTGGGCCAGAGAGTGACCTAGCGGGGGCCATTGCACAGGAGCAAAGGAAGGCATGGGCAGCGGTAGCAAAAGATATCATGGACTCAGGGGATAGAGAGGCTATAGCAGCAGCTATGGATGTTGCTTGTCTGGTGATATATTCACCCGTGGCAGGGGGCAGGTTTCAAGCATCAATAACTGCTCTAGACTGGAAGCTGTTGTCACAATTATGGTCCACAGTTAGTCAATTCGGGGTAACCGGTGAGCCCACAAAACAAATGCTTGATTATATCTGGGGTACTCAGGTTTTGCTGCCGGCTGATTGCAGAGGAATAGCGAAGCTTATCCTCACTCAGCATCAGCAGCTTTTATTTAATGCACACTGGCAGTCACTCTGCCAGGAATGTATAGCAGTAGCACAGCAGCCAGGCGACCCGTTACATGGGATAACCCTAGAGGAGCTAATGGGTTTAGGGCCTTTTCTTCGGACAGAAGCACAGGCGTTAATCGGTCCTGATAAATGTCGGGAGGCTATGCGCCTGGTGCAATTAGCTATAGATAGGATAAAAGAGCCAGGGGAGATTCCTTCTTATATGGGAATAAAGCAAGGAAGAGATTAGTCATTTGAATCTTTTATAGATAAGGTAGCCAACGCTATTGAGCAGGCAGGAGTCCCTGATTTCATGAAGGGTACTTTGTTGAAACAATGCGCCCTTCAGAACAGTAATCAGACTACAAAGAACATATTAAATACCCTAGGAGCTAATTGGTCTATAGAAGAAGCTTTAGAACGATTGGCAAATGTGCCCATAGGGACTCAAGCAATGTTAGTAGATGCTATTAAAGAATTAGGAGCAGGATTGCAAAAACAGGCAGAAGCTTCACAAAAACAGGCAGAAGCATCACAGAGTCAGGTGTTAGCTGCTCTTGCACTCCTACAAGCAGCGGCAATAAATACTCCACGGGCTCCATCTCCTGGCCGATTCAAATGTTACCAGTGTGGAGGTCTAGGACATACGCGATGGGCTTGTCAAGCAGCCAGCGTCTGGTGCCAAAATTGTTGCTTGGACACCCACAACACCGGAGCTTGCCGACGCCACTCAGAAAAGGGGAAGGCCAGCGCGTCCACCAGTCGCCATGCCCAGACACAAGTAGCTGCTGTCAACACCTCAGCACAGCTTCCCTTCAACCAGCCACCGCCGGGAGCCTTGGGCTGGACATGGCAGCCTCAGTAGCAGTAACATTGATGACAACCCAACCGGAAAAGGTTCCGACTGGAATAATGGGACCAATCATTATTGATGGATTACCTATGGGAGCTTTACTTCTGGGTCGTTCATCGGCTACCATGATGGGATTATTTGTTTTAGCCGGGGTAATAGATGCTGATTATATGGGGGAGATTTGTGTTATGGTACATACTCTTTTTCCACCTATACAAATCGAGAAAGGATAAAGGATAGCTCAATTGATTCCTTTGGAACAAATGACTAAAACTTTACCCCCTCGTCAATCACAGTCGAGAGGGGAGCGAGGGTTTGGTTCCACTGGAGGACTCACTCTATTAACAATGAACCTGAATGATCGACCAAAGCACACTGTAATACTGGATTATTAGGGTGAAAGGCAAACCTTGGAAGGATTATTAGATACTGGAGCAGACTCCAGCATTGTTAGTCCGGATTTTTGGCCCCACAACTGGCCATTACAGCCAACCACAGTGCCAGTTACCGGGGTTGGAGGCCTAACACTTGTGAGAAAATCACCCATGTTATCCGTAACTATTGATGGAAAAACTTTGTGGAGTGTTTTCTCAATTGTACCTTTGCCCCCTACTGTACAATGCCTCATTGGTCGGGACATATTGGCTCAAATGGGAGTAGTACTGACAAATGAGCACCCTTTAGGCTAATGGCCATTGCATGGACTTTCCCAATCCCATTAACCTGGACCATGGACGTTCCAGTGTGGGTTAAGCAATGGCCATTAAAAATGGAAAGTCTGGAACAAGTTCATATACTAGTACATGAACAATATATACAAGGTCATTTACAGTTGTCAACAAGTCCATGGAATACCCCTATCTTTGTTATTAAAAAGAAGTCGGGGAAGTATCGCTTAATACATGATTTGCGGGCTGTAAATGAACAAATGGAGCCTACGGGAGCCTTACAACCAGGATTACCTAATCCGGCTATGTTGCCAAGAGACTGGCCACTTTTGATTATTGATCTTAAGGACTGCTTTTTTACTATTGCTCTTCACCCTCTAGACACTCAGAGGTTTGCCTTTACTGTGCCAGCTTTAAACAGGGAAGAGCCAGACCAGAGGTTTGAATGGATTTCTCTTCCGCAGGGGATGCGCAACAGCCCTACTTTGTGTCAACTGTATGTTGACAATGCTTTACAACCTTTGCGGCAAGCCTGGCCTGAAACAATCATTTATCATTACATGGAGGATATTTTATTTGCGCAGCCACAACCTTTTATAGGTCAACAAATTCAAAAGATACATGATGCCTTGAAGCTACATGGATTGGCTGTAGCTCCTGAAAAAATTCAATTATCTGCGCCTTGGAAATATCTAGGATGGATACTTACTGACCAAATTGTTACCCCCCAGAAATTGCAATTAAATATTAAAATACATACACTGCATGATGCTCAAAAGTTACTTGGAGATCTGCAATGGCTGCGCCCTATTGTAGGCATCCCTAATGAACTATTAGATGAACTTCGACCTTTGCTGAAAGGAACTGATCCAGCACAGCCTGTTCATGTAACCTCTGAGCAGGTTAAGACACTTCAGCAGATACTGGACTGTGTGACGCAAGGCAGTGTTCGGAGACGCGATCTTAACCTCCCCATACAGCTGACAGTTTGGTGTGGAACTAAATTTTTACTGGGTGCACTTACTCAGCAAGACAGAAAAACGGGGGAGGTGTGGGCCTTGGAATGGATATCTCCTCCACTTCAACAGCATAAAACCCTTCTTCAAAACATTGAAATTTTGGGTGATTTGCTCAAAAAGCGTCATGAACAGGCGTTACAGATTACAGGAAAGGAACCTGATCAGATACGGATACCAATGAAGAAGGATACATTGACCTGGTACCTGACAAACAGTATGGAATTACAAGAGGCTCTGTTGGGAGCCGGTAGTGTGATTGCCACTGATGATATTCCCAATATACTGTTGAATGGGATAGGACAGTGGGGTTGGATTCAATGCCCAAAAAGATCACAAAAGCTCTTATTGGATGCTATAACAGTTTATACGGATGCAGGAAGAAAATCCAAAACTGCTGCAGTGACCTGGCAGGAAGAGGGACAATGGCACCATCAAATACTCCAGGCTACCGAGTTGGATACCTTACAAACGATGGAGCTATTGGCTGTTCTATGGGCCATGATGCATTTCTCTGGGCCTCTCAACATAGTGACAGATTCTTTGTATGTTGCAGGAGTGTGTGAACGAATAGAAGATGCTTCTATAAAAGAGGTTCAAAACAGGAGGTTACATGAACTGTTTATATAGTTGCAGAGGACAATTAAGCTGAGGAAGCATTCTTTTTTCTGTTATCCATATCAGAAATCACAAATGGGATATTGGTCTGGGAGAGGGTAACGCACGAGCAGATAAGCTAGTCTCAATCACACAAGCAACTCCAATTCCCAGGCAGACTATAGCCAGAGAGGCACATTCCATGTTCCACCAAAATGCAAAAGGCCTCCATAGAGAATTTCAGATATCTATGGAAGAGGCACAGGCAATAGTCAAAGCCTGTCCCATATGTAGTCATCATAATGGGGGCTGCGGGTTAGGTCTGGGAGTTAACCCAAGAGGGCTGAACACAAATGAGACCTGGCAAATGGATGTCACACATGTTGCTGAGTTTGGGAGGATGAAGTATGTGCATGTTACTATAGACACTTACAGTCATTTTATATGGGCCACAGCACAAACTGGTGAGAAAGCAGGGCAGGTGGAGAGACATCTCAGCAGTTGTTTTGCAGTAATGGGAGTGCCACAGCGCATCAAGACAGATAATGGGCCTGCCTACTGCAGCAAAAGAATAAAGCAATTCATGCAAATGTGGGGGATAGAACACGTGACAGGCATCCCTAATTCTCCTACAGGGCAAGCAATCGTAGAGAGAGCAAATGGTACCTTGAAGAGATATTTGAGTAAATACACAGATATCAGAGAGCCACAAGAAAGATTGTTAAAGTGTTTATTTATTTTAAATCACTTGTGTGTTTTTGGGGAAAGTAAAGTTCCTGCTGTAATTCATCACTATGTACAAGAAAAAGATGGTGTGAAGCAAGATGTATGGGTAAGATACAGAGATCCTAAAACAGGACAATGGCAAGGTCCTCCTGCTAAGGAGTTATATTGGGGCCGCGGATATCTTTGTGTTTCTACCCCTACAGGATCTTTGTGGGTACCTGCTAAATGGACCCGAGCAGCTGTGTTAGATGGAACGCCTCGATCAACTGAGCAAAGAAGATCGTCAGCGAGTGGAGACAAAGCTGTTGATCATTCTTCGACCAATACTTCTTAAACTGAAAGGGCAGTGTGATTTTGCCATTGACCAAGCGGTTGATCGGTGCAAATCTGTTGATAATATATTAAGCTTGCTTTCGGTGCTTTCTACATTTGAATCTAGAGGGCCTAAGATTTTAGCTTGTATTAAGTGTCAAAATAGACATTGTGCTGCATGGATACTGTTTTTGTGGGGGTTGTCTGGAAACTAAGTGGGTGCATCAATCCCTATTACCTGAATTGTGATGTAGAAGCTGTGATTTCTATTGGCGGTTAAACTCCTGGCAGAGAGAACTTAAAGCATTTACAGGGCTACCTGGCCGCCAAGGGTTACAATTGTATGAATCCCCAGAACAGAAAATCCTTGCATGGTTTAGGTGGGAAACCCAGCACTTAGTCAAACGTGCTTTAGGGTAATCTCAATCGTGTATTTTACAGTCTAAATGTGGTCAGGGTATTCCCCTGTCACAGTCAAGTGTGATAGGTCCTATTTTAGGAGGTCAGGATACCAACCAAGTGTGGGATGATTGTTTGAAAGACCTAAAGGGGTTAAATCTGGGCAGGTCAAAGGGAAAGGAGAGAAGAGGAAAAAAGAGATATTCTTAAAGGTTTGTGACAGACACGTTTGTTTCCAAAATGTCTGGGTGGCCAAAAGTAGTGCCTGGAAAGATCAGGGTGAAGTGGAAACCTTATGGTATTACTTTATTAATCTTTGCTCTTTTTGTGGACAGTGCAGACCATCAAGCATGGACCCCACTTCAGCCCAAGACTAACATCTGGGTCACCCTGGCAAACTTAACTAACCAGGAGGCTGTTTGCCTGTCATTATCCTCTCCCGGTAATCCATTTACAACCTGTTTGGTTGGGTTACCAGCAGATCCCTGGCCATGCCCCTCACATGTACCCACCTGTAGAGTCAACAATGCAGGGCAAGTGTAGATAATTGAGACCAATGGGTTTCCTTTTTTCCCATAGCACTACAGGAGCCCCAAGAATTGGAGCTGTTAGGTTCAGTGATGGCAGACTCAAGAACCATTCCAATATTGTAACTTCCAGCATGGCTGTCTACCATAATGCAACAGCCTGGTGCAATTATACCACAAAGAAAATGTCAATCTCATCAAATGACCCTATTCAATTGCCAGCAGGCTACTTCCTGATATGTGGGGACTGTGCTTGGCCTGGTATCCCATCAATGCTGCACGGGGGACCGTGTACAATTGGACAGCTGTCTCTACTTACACCTAACACGTCCATGATACTGAACATGAGCCACTGCCATCAATGAAATAAACGAATGGCTCATACATTGACCTTTACTTTCTGAATTCCCATCCCAGTAACAGGATTTTGGGCAGTGTAAAGTTTTACAATTTGATTTACTCCATAAAATTTCTTGGCCACATGTTCTGCACATCCCTTTCCTCCCTCACAAGCATTTGTTACCTGCATGAGACAAAGCAGCTGAGGTAAGGCACAGACACCAGGTAGAAACAACCAGCTAGTGCAGGAGGACAAGGAGCTGTGCACAGATCTATTTTATTTACATCTCTGTAACTGGAGCTCTAAGATGGAACACAGCTCAGCCAGGAAGGACCTGACAGGGGCTGCAGTGCCCTGTGTGGGGCTGGGCTGAAGCCAAACTGCATCCCTGGGGAGGCCGTGGGCCCAGCCCTCCCTGGCTGTGACACGCAGCCTCTCACTGAGCACCTCCATTCCCCATCAAACAGAACACTCAGGAAGGAACACAATCAACAATTCCAACTACAGAAACCACTGAGGTGCCTTTCAGGACCCCACAGTGTTCAGTCAGTTCTTACTTTGCAATGCACGAGGTATTTCAGCAATAAATTCCCTGTCATTGCTAAGAGCTGAGCAGCTTCTAAGTGGGAGGGTTTCCAGTTATGTTTTTCTAACAGCAGCTCAAAGCTTAAGCAGTTTCAGCATCCACCAGCCTGAAGCCCGTAGATTTCAGGCATCTTGCATGGATGTTTTATAATTTAAATGGAAATCCTACCTGCAGTCTTAAATACATAAATATCTTCTGCCACTTGGCTCTACTGAAAAGCTTTCTGCTAATATAACACAACATTTCTTTAACAGAAGGATAACCATATTCCTAGTTTGCACATTTTCTATCAGCACATTGGTTATTGCAGCATTTTTCTACGCCAGCCTCTTGGTGCTAGGTGACACATCAGCAGGATTTAAAGCCTTGGGCTTTTCAGGGGAGTTTTTGTCCAAGTTCCAAGCCAGATCCAGCATCTGCAGTTTGGGCAACATGCATCTCTGTGGGCGCTTGCAGCCCACACCCAGCGCTGCAGGGGTTAATGGTGAGGGGACACTTCTCCCACGGGGCACTCTCACTGCTCAGTTCCACCCCAGAAGGCAGCAGGACTGTCCTTCAGCAGCCCAGGTGTTCCCAGGGCATTCCCAGTGCTCTCCAGGGCCACACCATCACACCGTGGTCTCTGTTTTCTGAACGCTTCGACTGCGCAGGTGCTGCTGGATCAGCCTCTTCTCTCGTGTGTACCTGAGAGGGAGAAGGCATTGAAATAACCTCTGCAAACCTTCAGCCCAAATTCCAACCAGCTGCTCACATGTGGGTCCATTCCCAACCTTTGTGGCCGTGTCCAACTTTCCCAATGCAGGCAAGTCTAGTATTTTCTAAATGTTTCCTGACACTTGGATTCAACGTGATTATCAGCCCATCGTGCAGTAACAGATCTGTGGCTGCTGCAGCCTCTCAGTGCTCCTGGACTCAGGAGAGGCTCACAAATATGGCAGCTCCTCTGGCTTGTACCTGTGGGACAATCCCCCTTTTTGCCAGGGGGATTTCCATCACTCACCTCAAGTTTTAAGGGGACATCAGGCACTGATGTGGCTGAAATGCTACAGAACCAAAATGGTACCACGTGTGGTACTACATTTACCCTTTCCAAGGGAACAGCAGCAAGTACCAACCGAGCCAGTCAAAGGCCCAGAAAGCAAACAGCAAACAAAATAAAGAGAAGTTACCCTGAGGGTCCAAATTTTCTGAAGACCTCACTCTGTGTGTAGTCACCTGCACTCTGCTACATCCATATGCTCTCCTCATGAGCCAATTGTACAGATTGCCCTGGACTCTGTGACACCTCATTTTGTGTCTGTTTACCTTGCAGTGGTCTGTTGAATCTCCTGCTCCTCCTCTTCATTTATTCTGTGCAGAATGGATTCCAAGAAGGGAAGATGGAATGAAATGTACTGAGCCACCTACCAAGGAGAAGACAAGAAAGGCACTACTGACTGTGGTCACTGAGGAAAACCCCACGAGCTATGAGAAGTGAGGATATACATACATCACTGCTGATCTCTTCCATGTCCCCATCCATGAGAAAAAACTTGGCAACCTTCTCAGAGGGCCCCTGCAGCAGCCTGTGCAATAAGGGAACATCCCTACTCCTCAACTGCTTCTTTTCTGGAATGTATGAGCAGTGTCACAAAACACAGAACATCCCACAGGGGCTCCATCTACCACCTGCAGTCACGAGCCTTTTTCCCTGACAAGGATCCCATACTGACTCAAGTGCAAGGACCAGATACCTAACAGGTCCCTAATGTTGTGCCATTTGAAATACCTTCTCCCCCAGTTCCCTCCTATTCTCTCAGGTGTTCCCTTTGATAAAGATCAAATCTCCCTTTTCCTGGAAAAGTAAACTGCTATGGAAGTAACCTGTTTCCACTGACCAGTGAGTACTTTGAACTCAGCATATGCAATGCAAAGCTGTCAGCTGAAATACACACAATTATTCAGCTTTTCCTCTCCAGAGGAGACATCTCTGAAGGGTGCCTGAGAAGGCAAAATGCCACAGCACACACACAATGCACAAACAAGGACAGAGGCCTGGCACAAGTCCTGTTACTCCAAGGGACACATTCCACACACACACAGAATGATCAGAGCTGAAGTGCTCAGGCAGCAGTGGCTGGCTTACCTCCAGACGCATGGATAACGTAAAGTGCAAATTCATGGGGGCTGTTTTCTATCTGTGAAAAAAAAAGAAATTCCATTCAGACTCACAGATATTCCCAGGACTTCCCTCTCAGCACATTTTCCCTGTGTGTCTCAGCTCAGAGATTTGGATCAAAGCCTGAGACAGGGATCCTGTCTGTACAAGAGTTAAAGATAGTGGATCTGGACAAGACAGAAAGCTGTGCTGCCATGTTCACTGTCCCTGTGCCAGCCCTAACCCTTGTGTTCCCATGTGCCCAAACCAGTAACACACTGGAAACTCAGATCTTTCCTGCCTGCTTTCCTTGCAGCATCCTTAACTGCTTCCTAGAGTGTATTCTCCCCTCACACGTAGATCTGCTATTTGTGCTGCCATCAAGGTAAACCCCTGTGACCTACCCTTGTGCCTGACAGCCACATTCTGAAAACAGCACAGCTTTTGAACACTTACTTTGCAATGTATTCCCTACAACTCTACTCCCTGCTCTGTAATTCCCTTCCTTGTTACTCCTAGACGTTGTTTTCCTTCCAAGACACTCACAAGTCTTACTAACCGCACAAAGTAATTCTGCAATAGTGAAGTCTCCAGACAAGTTAAACAGGAAGCTTAAGACCATTAAAGTATAAATTAAACACTAAGCAGCCATGAAAAATCAAGATATTTGAGAAATATGCAGCAGTAAGGGCAAAGCTACTTCTGGCCACACATGACATTGTTGGGGGAGATGGTTCCAAGGAAATTTAAAAAAAAAAAAAGTAGTTTCAGACAGCATGGCACTGGCCTTGAGCAGTACTTGTAGCTGTAACCTTCCCATCTTTCCACACACCTGGCTCTCAGAGAAAGCCCGTCCCAGACAGGCGCTGGGATAATTGCTGCTGTTTTAGGCCAGCTGCAGTTCCCGGGGCTGTCGGCGGGAGGGCAGCACCACCAGGGTTAAAATTGTCCATCTGGGTTTTTTTACACTCTGCTCCACGCACTGTCCTCACCCAGCCATTCCACATCTTTCCCGCAGTGCTGGAGGGAGTGCACATGGGAATGAACGCTTCCAGAACACGGCCACGCTTCCTCCTGCCAGCAGACCTACCTTAAACTTCTGAAGCAACTGCTCTATCACTTGTCTGGTCCTCATCTGGCTGTTGATTCTTATTTTGGTTTCTGACCCAAAAGCCAGAGTGAAAACTGATGTCTGGGAACAAGACAGCAACACCACGGCCTGAGCCTGAGGCACACCTCACTGGGCAGGGCTCCCTGCCCCTCAGGTGACAAAGCCAAGCCTAAAATTTCCTACCTCGTGGTTGTAGAAGTGGCCATTGATGGAGAACCTGTGAGTTTCTACTTCTGTCCTGGTGATGGTGGGGAGCTTGGTCCTCCTGCGCACGGCCGCGCCATCGCTGCTGCTGCGGGGCAGGGTGGCACAGTCGAGCTCCTGCTCCCTCCTGGACCTGAGAGTGTGACTTTCATAGCATGGATAACCTGGACAGAAGAGAACCACACATCCTGTGCAGCTGCCAGCACCCCCAGAGGAGGGAGGCTCTCAGTGAAGGGCTTCATTTACTGTTAACTATTTATTATTTTTGGGGCGGTGGAGCAGGAAAGGAACAAGGCAGAGGCATACGATGAGGAATAGGCTGCTTGCAGGGCTTGCAGTTTGCTGATTTGCTCCCTTGGGAATGATTTCTTGGATGAAAGCACAGCTCATCGCCACTGGCTGTTCACCAAGTCACCTGCACAGCCCTAAGCAGCCCTAGGTGGGTGTTTCCCCAGCTTGCAGGGCATGTGACACACAGCAAAGAGATTTCCCTTGGCTGGCAGGGAAGCTGCACAGCCCTAAAGCTTTTCCACATGTGTTTTATACTCCCATGTGCACTTTCAGCACTTTTCAAGAGAGTTTAAACGAGAATGAGCTGACTCAGTGACAGAACAGCACTAGCTCAGGGACCTCAGGACACACACTAGACAACATTCACTATGGACAGCACAGATTCTTGTGCTTCAGGGCTCCAGCTTGTCAGTACAGCTCCAGTACTGCAACTGAACCCAATGGAAAACACCTGGCAGCAACTCACATTAATCCAGGAGTGCCAGTGCATCACCTGTGTGCTATCTCAGTAAGTACAGCTGAATATTCACCCACTATAGTGGCAGGCACTTGGCTGAAATAAAGATGTTTATAATGCATTATTTTCTGCTATTTTCTGAGAGATTTATGTTTTCCTGGCATTGTTTCAATATACTTGAACCCGGGTTCTGCTCCCTGTCCTAAAGAAGAGCTTGGATATCATCTGTGATGCAGCTCTACTTTTTGAAGTTATAAACAAGTTTTGAAGTTTTGAAGCAAACAGACAGAAATCAATGTTTGGAGAAATTAACACAGAAATAACTGCGTGCTTCCCAGTCCCTGCCCAGCACACCCCAGTTCTCTATTGGGAGCCTAAGTCCTGTTCTTATCATAGAAACTCCATATAGTTATGTTTTATAGAAGAGCTTTGCAGGGAAATTGCCTCTCCCAGCATCAACATCCACCCCAACACCTCCACAGGAAATGCCACCTAAAGCTTAAATGACACAAAATGAGCAAAATGCATTAATTCAACACGAAAAAGATCAGTAAACAACCAATTCAGAAAATGTTCCCCTCATAATCTGCACGGGGAGAGGCTCTGGGATGCCAAGGCAAACTCAGAGATCAGAGATTCTCACCCTTGCCATGGCCTCGCTCTTGCCTTGCCCTCTCCCATTCCCGCCTCCCGTGGCCGAACCCTGGGATCGTGTGAGGGGGGACAGACCCCGTGTCCCAAATCCCAGCAAAATCCCCTTTTCCTCTCTTTTATGGCAGAGCCAAGCACTGATTTGGTGTTTTCTCAGCTGGATATGGAGTGAAAGAAAGTGTGTGCTTGTGGGAGAAATGTTCCTCCTAAAATGAGGGAGAAATGCTCCTCCATAAAGTCCAATTAGACATTGTGAGGAGAAAATGAGTTAACAAGCAGGGGACAGACAGGGAAAAAATTTTGGAGCAAATTTGAGGTAGGCTGTAGTGCAGAAAATGAACATTTTGAGGTAAACTGAGGCACACGGAGGTAAAGGTTTGAGGATAAAATTTAGGTAATGTGTAGGGAAGAGAATGAGCATTTTGAGACAGTGAGCAGCAGGGAATGTCATAATGTGGAAGTCATTCCTATTTATGTGAGGGAGGACTGCCCTAGGGAATGGCTTTACCTGGGATTTGGCTCCTGTAGGGCCTTACAGAATAAGCCTTAGTGCTCTGTGATACTGTGCTGCCCCTTGCACAAATTCTATTCCTCACTATTCCTCCAGTGTCACTCTTGTCCCTGCTGAAGTTTGTCCCATCCACTGGGCTCTCAAGTGTTTTCTCTCCTGCTCATATTTAAATTTCAGTCTTTTTGGGTGACTTCTATGCCTCTGCAACATCAAATTGAGTTCCCCAAAAAACACACCACTGAACCAATTTTTTTATCCTTTATTTCTCGAATTTCCATTTCCACTTGTTTCTCTAGCTGCAATAATAATGGACGTGACAGAAATAACAGCAACCAAGGGGAATAAATGGAATGTGACAGAAAATGCTAAATTTTGACCTTTGAGCAGGACCCAGCGTTCACAATGTCCAGGAAGAAGCACAACCATGAGATAATCCAGGGGTCTCTGGGTGCCAGACTGGGTCTGCAGTATTTCAGTCCATGAGAGTTACAGGATGAGGGATTCCTCACAGGAATGAAATGTGACCACAAACAGGGTTCAAGCAGCCCTGTTCCATGGGGAACAGAGAGATTGCCAGAATCACAGTGCCTTTCACTCCATCCCATTGCCTTTGAGCTCCTCCATCAGCAAATCCTGCTGCTTATTGACCCAGTTTCCTCCCTTGGCTGTGTGGGGAGGGGGATCCTGGGCTGGCGGGCAGGGCGGCCTGGCTGGGCACAGGCGGGCCTGGAGCAGAGCTGGAGCCGGAGCGCGGCCTGGAAGCCGCGGCGGAAGCTCCGGTTGCAGAAGCCGTAGATGATGGGGTTGACGCTGCTGTTGGAGAAGGCCAGCCAGTGAGCCAGGGGATAGATATACACATTGATCAGCCGCAGCTGCACGTCCGACAGGCTGCCGTAGTCCGACAGCAGCATCAGGCTCCACAGGGGAAGCCAGGACAGGGCGAAGAGCAGGGTGACAAGGACGAGCGTGTGGATGGCTTTCCGCTTCCTCCTCCACGCTCCCCGCTGCTGCTCCCGGCCGCGCTTCCCGGCCCCGGGCACGGCAGCGTGGCACAGGGAAACGCCGATCCTGGCGTACAGGAGCGCGATGAGCGCCAGCGGAGCCAGGTAGATGTTGGCAAAGAGCACCGTGGTGTAGGCCTTCCTCATGGCCGGCTCGGGCCACTCCTCCCGGCACCAGAACACCGGGCGGGTGGCGTTGCCCGTGCCCAGGAGCAGCTGGAAGCGCTTCTCCTGCCGCAGCCGCAGCAGCGCCGCCGAGGGACACATGATGGCCACGGCCAGCGCCCAGATCACCGCGATGGTGGCCACGGCGGCGGGGACGGTCAGCTTCGGCTTGAAGGGGTGCACGATGCACCGGAACCTGCGGCAAGGGCACCGGGGAAGCCGTGTGAGGAACGCCTCCTATCCCGGGCAGGGATGCACACACATTTTAAACTGCCTGTCTTTCATCCTCCCTGTCAGTTGCTGCCTGTGCAATCCAGCTTCATGGCTGAGAAACAAACCAATTCCTGGCAGGCTGGGATAGCCCAGTTCCACCCTCTTTAAGAGACACCGGTGGAGGAGCAGATTGCTCTTTAGACCTGCCCAGATTTTATTTTGCGTAGGATTTGTTGTGGTGTTGGGAGGGTTAATGACTGGGCTCAGGGTGGTCAGGGGGCCAGGGGAGATGACACTGGTGGTTACAGACTGCAGCATCTTACCTGTCCATGGCAATAGCAACCAGAGTGAAGACAGAGGCAGAAACAGAGACGCCTTGGACCATCCCGCTCATCTTGCACACCAGGCTCCCAAAGGGCCACCCTGCAAGGAAACATGCATTTTGGAATTGCTGCCATCTCACTGCAGGACTCTGCTTAAAATCATTCGCTCTCATCTTCCATTTCCTGAGTACAATTATAGAGTCATGGGGTGGTTTGGATGGAAGGGAAGATCATGGAGTTCCAGCCATGGCCAGGAACACCGTGCCATGGGCAGGGAGACCTTCCACTGACTCAGAATGCCCACAGAGCCCCCTGGACACACGCCCCTGGCTACACGCCCCTGGCTCTCCCCACCCCACGGGCAGCCAGCCCACCTGCAATGATGTTGTCCAGGAGGGTGGTGGGCATGCAGAAGAGCCCCACCAGCAAGTCACTGACGGCCAGGTTCAGGATGAACAGGTTGGTGACCGTGCGCATGTGCCTGCTCCACAGCACGATGAAACAAACCCCCCCGTTGCCCACCATGCACAGGAGGAAGATGAGCAGGTAGGAGGTGATGAAAACAGCAGCCACCCAAGGCTGGTGGAGGTAGAAGTCCACATAGGAGACATTTCCTTCCAGGTAAAGGTACTTGTACGTCCTGTTGTAATTCAGCAAATCCAAGTGAGGCCAATCCAACGAGGAGTTTGAGTCCATTCTCCTCGTGTTCCAATGTGCCCTAAAAGATATTTGTAAAGAGGCCATTTTAGTCTGCTTGCAATTGATCTGAAGCAATGTGATATTATTATTATTATAGCATTGTCATCTCTTTTGGGTGCACTATGTGCTGAAATAAGCGTGAAACTCACATGCACCCTGGCAGCAGTGAGGTGGCTGAGCAATAATCACTAAAAAGTCACTAACTCCAGCACTGAAAAACAGGGATTAAAGCTTTCTCAAGTGGCATAAGCCTTCTGCCTGCAAGTATCCAAATCCAGCCCCATTTCATGGACATGAGATGGTTTTGTGTGCAGCTGGATGATTTAATTCCCTGCTCACAAGCTACCCAACTCCAAGGCTGCAATCAAGAAGGACCACGCAGTGTCTGAAACATGCTGAGCTTCAAGAGAGCTGGGTTCATTTCCAAGCAGCTAACTTGACTTGGAGGCAGCATTTCAAACTCTTTCCCACATATATTTTGTCTCCCAGATGAGGATGCCTAAAGAAGCAGGGGGCAAAATTAATTGGTGGCAGCAGGCATGAAATTAAAGTGTGAGTGCAGGTGCTTTCAAGATGCTTCAAATTCCTTAATAGAAATGGGATTTAAATTTAGGCACAAGTTATCTGAATCCTGATGAGCTTGTATGAAAGCTCAGCAAAGCCTCTGCAAGTGCTTTACTCTCAAGAAGTAAGTGCAGTAAAAAAAAAGTATTTATTCTGCTGTGCCTCAGGTTTGGAACAAGCAGAGCAGTGAAAACCCATCATGTTCTGCTCTCTTGTGCCTGTTCAGAAATCAGCAGCAGTGCAGTGTCTTAATGGGTCTGTATTTCACAGACTTATTAAATGCCTGCACAGCAAGGCAGGGAGACAAAAATCTGGAGTCCCTCACCCAAAATCAGCTGCTTGTAGGTTTGAACAAGTGTAGGAATAGTTGTACATTCTGTGGGGCTGTCCTTACAGACAAAGGCTTATTTATCTTGATTAGTTTTTACTCAATATGCTTTCAAAATCATTGGAGGTGATCTTATTGAGATGTCAGATGAGCCAGATGCTTTCCCCAGCCAGAGTTCAGAGTCAGCCTTGTGAGAAATGCTTTAATGCCCATTTTCCTGATCCCTCAAGGAAGCAGCACTGGTGCTCTTGCACCCCAACCTGGGCTCAAGGTGGAGAGCTCTGACAGAATGCCAACACAGATATTTGACAACACAAGTTCACACTGCTCCTTTAATCCCAGACCTGGAGCTGGGCTTTATAAATCCCAGGAGATGCTCTCACCATTAAAAAGCAGCATTCCTACTGCTCTTCCCTGTGGAGAGCTTTGTGGACAGTTGGCTAGCTGAGAAAGATCCTGTAGACATGATACTGTTGGTGAAGTTAGAAGGAGGCAAGTCTAGGAGTCAGCAGTCAGTGTCCAGTGATGGGCAAGGACATTGTGCCCTTGGTGCAACAACAGGATAGAGGAGAGGATCTTTTGCCAAAAAAATGAGGATAGTTTCAGCAGAATAACCACAAGAATGTAGAAGTAGCAACAGAATAACCATAAGAATACAGAAGTAGGCGTGGTTGGCCGATAAGTAACTAACCAATAATGAGCTCTTCTTTGCAATATGTATGAACTTCATTAACACCAATATAAATATGTGTGACTATCAATAAAGTCCGAGACTTGCTGATCACTCATATTGAGTGCCGCTTTTCTCCTGCCAATCCAACACTTCCCCACATTACTATTATTATTATTGCCCACTAATTTTCTGCCATAATCTTCTGCCTCCCCAAGGAGTTGCTTTAGGGAGACACTGTGGCCAGGGGAAGGTGGCTTTTGGCTCTCACCACATTCCCAGTCCCCATGCCCAGCTGTCCCTGTGCTGTCCCCAGAGGTGCCTTTCCTCCCTTACCTGCTGGAGTTTGGCTTTTCCAGGGGTCTCTGATGATCTGAGGCAGAAGTTCTTGGTCATGCCATGACAGGGCTGTCCCTTATCACACTGAAATCAGGAGAAATAATGGTTATTTTGGATACATATTTTGTTTTTTCTCTCTGTTTCTGACACTAGAAGCTGCTGCCTCACAGCACAATCTCCTCAGTAATGATCTCTGGAATAGTTTTTGTCCATAGCTGGTAAACAAGAAGTTGTAAACAGCCTTGAGGCAAAACTGGAGCTGAGTCTCTTCCCAGTTGCACTAATGAAATTTTGGTTGTGGCAGGCATAGGGAAGTGGTTGTGCAAACACTGCAGATGATAGGAAATGGAAAAGCTCCATGGATTTCTATTATCCTGAAGCTGAGGGGGAGGAGGATTGGCTGGAAGGAGAAATAAAGCCAGTGCCTTGTGTTTTCACAGGGACCTTGCCTGCTAAAACAAGGGGTGATAAATAATTGAGAGAGGCACAGAAGACAGAAACATAAATCATCTAAGAAAAGGGAAAAAATTATGCAATACCTAATTGGTATAAGATGATGAATAACAGTAATCTGCTTCCACGTGGTAACTTGATAAGAGCAAGGCCTCCCTCCTTCATTTAATACACCAGAGAAAATCTGCAAAGGAATAAAGTGGGAGGGAGGCTCCCAGAGTGCAAACTGCCCCAACCCACAGTGGGCTCCCAAACACAGGAGGCTCATTCCCTGCTGGAATCCCAGACACAGCCTCCATAGACAAATACACAATGTAACACCTCACAGCCTGACCAGGACAATTGTTACCTCTGGCTAGAGAAAAACAGTTTTCCCTCGTTAGAGCAGCAGTTCCAAGCCATTATGAAGTGATGCCATTGTTTTTATGTTGGGCACATGGAAGAAATCCCCTGGAGCAGCCACCACTGCCTCACCCCCGTGCACAACCTGCTGGGTTTGTCATCTTGATATCTTCATTTTTATGTGTGAAATAGCCTCACAGGATCCTCTGAGGCTGAAACAAAAATAAGGAGACTTCAGAGATGGGAGGAACAGCATGTAGGTGCATGTAGCTGTACATGAAGAACATTCAATGTGGTAAGTGCTAAAAAATTTGTTCTTCCCTTGTCCTGAGCTCAGTAATGGCACAGGAACAGAGACTTCCCAGGGCTCCCAGCTCCCAAGGTTTCCCACTTTGGAAAATGATCCCTGGTCTGCTGAAAAGTGAGAAATTCCCAGGGGCAAAAAACAGCCCCTGAAGGATGGCAAAAAGAACAGGACATTGGTCTGTGATTGTCTGAGAAATAAGGGAGAGAGAAATTTATGGATCATCCTCTGCCTCAGGGAACCAGGAAGGGAGCCACTGACTAAAAACCTGAAATGCTGTTCCACAGGGACCCTGTGCACAGCCCATGGGATTCTGGGGTCCTCTTGGCTTCTCTTTCAGAGCAAGGGGGAGCTGCAGCCACCCCAAACCCCTCATTCCCAGTTCCACAGGGAGTGGTGCAGGAGGTGTTTGGTCTGGGCTATGCAGGGCTTCAGCTGGGGACTCTGGGGATATTTGTGAATTAAGGTAATAGAACTTACTCTTTAAGTATTTAACTTTTTCATCCATCAATATTTCCATCCTATTTTATAGGACATACCTCTGAGTGGTTCATCTCCAAATAAGCCCAAATATCCCAGTAGCTTTTCAGCTGGGAGAAAGGAGCTGTGGAAGAAAACCCACCCTTAAAAATAGCCAGTTGCAATAAAATCATTCTTTCTTACTGACATTGACTTTCATAAAGAAAAACAAGTGCACCTTGAGAAGCAAATGTCTCATTTTGAAATGGGCAATCCCAGGCAGATGTGCCAATCTTGGAGCTGCACACACATCTCCTCTCAATGAGCTTAAACTGCTTATCCTCCCCTCAGAGTCATTTATCTGCATAGTCTGAGCTGGGGCCACAGGAAATAGTTTGTAGGTATTTCTTTTTGAAATAGGTACTTCCTTTTAAAAGATCTCAAACTTCAAATGATGGAGAACAAGGTTATCAGCAGGATGACTGGAATAAACACCAGACTTAGCTGCAGATTACTCATCCACTTGAGCTGGGAATAGAAAGCATTTCACTCCAAAGCCAAATTGTAACTGTAAATCAGGAGATGTAAATGGCAGGTGAGGCATTCACAGCAAGTTGGTAATGGCTCTGTATTTTTATACATATATATATATTTATATATAATTTCCACCCTGCTTCATTAGAGCCAAGTCTGCTTACCTATTTCTTATCATTATGATCCCTTTTCTCCCCTTTACTTCATGTTTAGTCAACCTTTAAGCTTCTAAATATATTTTTTTATTTGATGCATCACAGGCAGTTTTAAATCTTAACTAAAATCTCAGCCAACTGCTCGCTGAAATCAGGTTAAAGTAAGATTTCCACACCCAGGCACACTTATGCCACCACTTTATTGAGAAGCCTGGCAAGCAATAAGATTTTAGCTGCCTTACCTTGGAAGCAAGTCCCCGTTTTAAAAGCTTTCAGTAGGAAATTACTCAAGTTCCCTGGGATTCAGTCTCCAAGTAGCAGTTTCTCATCCATCACTGGAAACTGGGCAGGGACCCCACAGAATATCTGGACTGGCCACAGCTTTTTCCCTGGAGAGATGCTCCAGCAGTTCAGCAGTGAGTGCTGGGGTTTGATCTATAGGAAGAGCTAAATCAATGATCCCTGCTGGGCTCTTGGCAGCACTAAATTCCCCACAAATGGGACATGAGCCTCCTAAATTGCACCTTTCAGCTCAGCCTGTGCTCATGAGTCACTCCCTGACAGCCTTGTCATTTGGGGCACTGAGACTGAGGGGAGTAATTGGGGAGCAGGTAGATAGAGGTAAAAAACACCCCTGGAAAGTGGGACAATCATGAGAGAGTCTCAGTGGAGGACAGGATTGGCAAACAACACAAGTGCTTGGGGCCCAGCAGCCAGTGAGGGCTAAAGCAGCAGGTACAGGAGACAGCTCTGCCAGCAGGCAGTTGTGTCCCCCCAGAATGGGGGCACAGAGGATCCTGTAATCCCTGCCAAGTGAAAGACCAGAAAACCCAAACCTATCCCAAGGCACAGAGCACACCACAGGCGTTCTTTGCACCAGCCAGAACCACAGAATTGTTTGATTTCCATCTCTTTTGGCACAGAAGTGCCATTGCCCTCTCTGAGACAGGCATGAGAGCAGACAGCCCATGACCTGGTCACACAGGGCACCAGGACTTACAGCCTGTCACAATAAACACCATTTTACCCCCACCCAAGCTCCTGGGCTGCAGAATATTGGATTATGCCTCACTAGGAATTGGGCAGAGCAGCCTGCCTGGCCCAAGGGCAGGACAGGTGAGCTCCCTGTGCAGCACCCTGGGGTTGGATCCTTAACATTCCACCTCAGCCCATGCTGGATTTGCCCAGAGGCAATGCCTTTAGTCTTAAATAAGTGCACAGGAGAAGAACTGGCTGTGGGGGTGACAGCAGAGGTTTAAATGCAGTGTCACCTCTGCAGAAAGATGATGGTTGTGGAAGGGCTGAACTCTCCCTGTACCTTCCTGCCTTCTGACTGCTCCCTTTACATCACCATCCACATCCACACAGGGGTTTTAGGTAATCATTGATTTTTTTTTTCCTGTGACCTGCTCTGAGGATTTGAATCCTTTTGGTGCTCTTGAATTTCCATTTGCTGCTGCCTCAGTGACTCAGTTTTAATTAACACCAAATTCTAAGCCTTACCTGGATAACATGGATAGGTACCTCTGATTGATGTCAGGAATTTGACATGCTGAGAGGTTACCTGGGAAACCTCCTGGTCTGACTCCAGTTGAAGCCAATTCTGCTCAGTAAATGACAGCTGCAACCCACAGCAGTCCAAACAGCAAGGACTGCAAGGAAGCTTTCCTTGCTAGGATTTTCTTTTGGAAAAAAAACCCCAGCAGCACAGATCCTTTCTTTTGGGATGAGGTGCCATCTTACCTGCCAGCCTCAGGAAATGCTCAGAGTTACACTTGTTTACACCCCTTTCCCCAGCAAAACACCCCAAACTGATCTCACTGCTTTTCAGACTTTGCAGCCCCTGACAAGGTTCAGATTTCAATGCTAACATGAGCTACTTCAAGCTCCAGACACTTTCCTCCTACTGAAGGTACCTGCTACTGATAGAAGAGCAAAATGAAATTATGTGAACTTGTCTTAACTACTGAGAAAAAACAAAACAAAACAATCAGCCCCAGGATTTTCTTTCCCCAATTCTGGAGCTCTGCAGAATGCTCCAGCTCCCAGCCCAGGCCCTCCTGCAATTCAGGGGCTGGAACCCCAAAGGCAGAGGCTCAGGGGTACCTGCTGCCATCCCCATCCCAAACTGCTCCTTATCCCAGCCCTGCCCACCCCGGGCAGCCCAAGGGGGGCTGTTTCCAGCCGGCAAGTCCCTGGCATCACCGGGATCCCGGGACAGGCATATGTTGTGCCCCCCTGCCAACCAGGGCACCTCCAACAGTGGCAGCAGCATTCCAGCTCTCTCTCACACACACACACACACACACAGACCTGTTGCTCGCCGAGCTCCCGCGGTTTCCCCCAGCTCCCAGCCGCAGCAGGGAGGCAGGAGCAGCCCAGCCCCGGGGGAAGGCAGCCCCAGCCCGATCCCCCCGGGGTACCTACCCCGCTTACAGCTCCGCCGCCGCCTCTGGCTCCGCAGGCAGCAGCGAGGAGAGGCTGCAGCCTCTGCTCCCGCAGCCCCTGCGGCTCCTGCCTCAGGCAGGGAGGAGGGACAGGAGGAAGGAGGGAGCCGAGAGCCCAGCCCAAAGCCAGGCGCCAAGCCCCGGGGCTTTGGGGGGTGCCCGGCTGGAAGAGTTTCTGGGCTATGTTCCATTGCAGAGCCTCCCTGCTCTGCTTGAGGCATCCCTTGGCCTTGGGAAGCTCATTACAAGGGTCAGGAAGTCACAGTTACTTCTGCAGGGGCCACGCCTGACACGCCCCCATCCATCAGAATCCAGATTCCCCCAGAGCTCCGAGTGCTCCCAGCACAGTGGCATCTCCCAGACTCTGCTCCTACCTGCTGAGCTCCAGCATTCAGGTCCAGGCTCTCCAGAGATTCCAGCTTTTACATCAGGAACTCAGGGAAAAAAAAAACCAAACAGTCTGTGTGGCCCAGGTGAAACCAGGTGGCCCCTGTAGTTGAAATGGCAGGTTCTGCCTTACCTGCCTCTGCATCAGGTTTTTCTGGAAAGAAAAGCAGCATTCCAAAGACAGATTCTAGGAGAACAGGCTTCCAACTAATGATTTCATGGATGTAGGAATCATTCCTTAATAAGAATAAATTCTCTGTTTTTACACTCCCCTTTTGATTCCTGGCATAGTTTAAAAATTAATCCTTTAACAAATCATTTAAATTTGAGACAACAAACAAATATCCCAATATCAATTGAAACCAACAAATTGTTTTCCAGCATAACTCCGCGTGGAATTGTAACAACTCTGTATGGCATCATCATGTGCTGTAAATGGAGGCTGAGAAGTTCCAGCCACACACAGCAGTTTTGCCCTGTGTGATGCAGCAGATGAAATCCCAGAATCCAGGATGTTGGACTGGGGACATGGAGCTGGATGCACTAAAAAGCCACAGACAGAGAAACCTCAGAGCAAGAGAGGATCATGCATCCAGGTAAGAGGATTTTGTCTAGAATTCCTACCCCAGCTCTCCCTGCACACACACACCGCTGCAGTTTTATCTCCCCATCACTTCCCTATATTCACATTCCCTCTGCCTGGAAGCCCAAAAGGTGGCGAGTTCACTTTGGAATCCAAGGAGCTTCAGATGAAAAAGTGTTACTCATGGAAGCAACAAAATATCCACAGCGCAGGGAAGTGAGACTTGCAGGGAACTGAGACTTGCAGGGGATCGCTTTCTGCTTCCCCCATTCCCCGTGGAACATCAGCATGGAATCCTCATCACGGATTCATTGCAGAATATTGTCCTTTTAGTTTTAAAAACGGCTCCATGAGCGGCAGGGCCGATCCGTGTCCCAGGATGCTTCCATCTCTTTGGAATGCCGGCGGCACCATCTGCTGGGAGCAGAAGGAAGGACAGGATGCGAAATAAACTCGAGGAGCGCTCATGGAACTGTCCATGGAACTCCAAAACGGTTTGGTTTGGACCTCAAGGATCATCCAGTCCCACCTCGGAGCCTGTTCAGGGCACGCTGCTGTCCATCGGCCCCTGATTGCAGATGGATATGGAAGGGATGGAGGTGTTCAGGGAATGCTGGTTGTTTTTCCCTGTGCTGGCTAATCTGGTAATTAAAAAGACTAATTGACCTCTTCCAACAGGGAAACATGTAAGCAAGAGGTGCCAAAAAAATTGGAGTTCCTGTGAAATGAAACCTGCATGTATCTGACTTAAAATCCCTCTGGATGGTCACTGGTTTGACTTCCACAGATTGCTCACACTGCCCAGGTATATCCAGTTCTGCTGTCAATGCTTTTGTCCGTGGCATAATTTCTATTTTTTCCTTGCAAAGAGCATCTGGGTGATAGAGGGGCATGGAGAGGAAAGGAAGGGGAGCAACTCCCGGGGTGCAAATGCTCCCAGTCCCACTCTGCACACTTGAGCCCACCCTGCAGCCCGGGTCTGCCCCACTCTGCCCCCGGCTCCTGCCGTGTCTCACCAGTCTGGGGTTTGCCCCGAACCCCCAAACGCAGGATTTGGGCTCTCTGATTTTAAATACAGGATTTGGGCTCTCTGGTCAAAGCCTTAAAATGTCTGGATGAGCCCCCACTTGCACTCCCCAAACAGGGCTGGAGTTTGTTTCACAGCCCTGAGACTGCCTGGGTGGGGTTGGCTCCAAGTGCCAGCAACACGGGACTTGCCTCATTTCTGAGCCAAAGAAAATGCCTGATTTATTTATTAAAGGACCCTAAAACTGGCCAAATGAGCCTGGTACCCCCCAAACCCAGGCCTCAGTCCCTGTTTTGAGGACATGAAGGTGCCTGGCCCAGGCTCACCATGGGGGGCCCCATTCTGATCCCCAAAACCCCACACAACTCAGGCCTCTTCTTTCCCAGCTGGGTCTGGAGCTTCCAATCACTGGAAATGGGGCCGGAAACAGGGAATTTGGTCCCTGAACTCCCCCTGTGATGTCAAGACAGGCTGGAGAGCCAGGGGTGTTGGGACATGAGATAAAGAGGAGGACGGAGCCCATCCAGGGTACCCCAGCACCCACAAACACCCCAAGGACCCCAGAGTCCTACTCTTCCTGCTGCTCCCTGCCCAGCCCCAGTGCCAGGGATTGCAGGAGAGGAGCCTGACCACTGCCAGCCTTCTCCCAAACCACATCCATGGGCCGTGCCAGCACCCTGCATGGCTGGGCATGGCAGGAGACGGGCACCAGAGAGCAAAGGGCAGAGACCAGCCAGCATCAGCGTGTTTACTTCCTGCTGCACAGCAAGCCACACCCACCCTACAGACACACCCTCCAGGCACCCGTCTAGCAGTAAGGCACTTTTGCAAACACGTGAAACATTTTTGCCACCATCCCCGGGGTGTCGGTGCCCGCAGGCTCAGCGCAGCGTCACCAGCTCCTCGGCAGAAGTGGGATGAATGGCAACGGTGTTGTCCAGGTCGGCCTTGGTGGCCCCCATTTTTATGGCAACGGCAAAGCCCTGCAGCATTTCGTCACAGCCCAGCCCTTGCATGTGCAATCCCACCACCTTTGGAGGAGAAATGAGAGGCCAGGTGGGATCCAGGCTTGGGGAGCTGGATGCCAGCCCAAGAGCTGACCACACGGGGACACGAGGACAGCCAGCCATGGTCCCCAACAGCCCCCACTCACCTTCTCCTCCTTGCCAGTGCACACCAGCTTCATGACACACTTCACCTTCCTCTGGGTGACAGCGTGGTACAGGGGAGTGAAGGATGTGTTGTAGATCTTCACCTTGTCCTTCCCATGTATGGCCACAGCCTCCTCTGCAGCAGAAGCCACGGAACAGGCATCAGAGGGATGCACATGGAACATTCAAAAAGAGTAGTCAAAGCCCTTTGGTCAAGGCTCATTTGCTGGACATCAAAGCATCTCAAGCATGCAAACAGCAGCTCTGAGGCAGTGTCCCCAGCCTCTGTGCCCCCACCTTCAGTGAGCCCCACGGTGCCGATGGGTGGGTGGCTGAAGACGACCGTGGGGATGTTCTCGTAGTCCAGCCGGGAATCCTGCCTGCCCTCGAAGAGCCTGTGGGCCAGCTTCCTGCCAGCTGCAATGGCCACTGCAGGGACAGGGAGGGACAGGGACCCTGAGCCACGTGGCACCACAGAGCTGAGCAGGGGAGGGGGCAGGGCTGCAGTACCTGGGGTGAGGAGGGCTCTCCCACACACATCCCCAACGGCGTAGATCCCTCTCCTGGTGGTGTTCTGGTATTCATCCACCACCACGTGGCCCTTGGCATCCACCCGCACACCCTGCCATGGCAAACAGCAGACACATATGCTCCAGCAGGGATGGGAGGGCTCGTGGGGCCCCTGTGACAGCCTCTGGAGACCCAATGGAACCCCAAATCTCACCACTCGCTCCAGGCCCAGCCCATCAGAGCTGGGCTCCCGCCCCACGGCCCACAGCAGGCAGTCCACATCCCGAATCACCGCCTCTGTCGGCTTGTGGCCAGGTGCCACTGAGGCCACTGTCACATCCAGCAGCCCACACGGAGACTTGGTGACCCTCTTGACCTAAGGGCAGCAGGAGAAGGTGCAGATGGCTTTTGCCTTGCAACAAGAGACAGCAGCCATGCTGCAGAAGCAGGGATGTCACTAAAATCACGGCTCAGCAAGCAGCACCCAAAAGGGCAGCTTTCCCCCAGCCCTGCCTCTGCAGGAGGGATGGAACAAGGCACAGGGCTGCTCTGTGTCTCCCACCTGTGTGTGCTTCCAGACATCCACCCCGGTGTTCTCCAGCTCCTGGGTGCAGTTGGAGCTGATCAGGGAGTCAAAGGTTCGCAGCACCTGGGCAAGGACCCCCCCCAACCCTGTCAGGCGAGGGTCTGCAGGCAAAGGCACCACCTGGCAGCCCCTCCACCGGCATTTCCCTGCCCCTGGAACCCAAGAGATTTAGGGTGCTTGTGGTTAACAAACTTCTCTGTTTATTTTTCCATTATTTTCTTTTTCTTTCTTCCTCTTCTCAAGTTGTGACTTGAAATAAAGCTCGAGGGGATGGATGTGGTGACACGCACGGCTGCAGAAACACAGGGCTCCTGGGTGGGTGCTGCTAAAACACGTCCCCTCCACCCTCTGCATGGCTCCCACACCACCATCCCCTGCATCACTACTCCCGTGCCAACTGAGACCCTCCTTCACCAGGAACTGACAGCCAGAAACCTCTCTGGCCACCAGGGCTGGGGTGTGGCAGCAGGGCGGAAAGCACAGCTGGGGACAGGGGGTGGCACTACCTTGTCGTGGCGGATGAGCAGCGAGGACTTGGAGCCCAGCGTGGAGAGGATCCCCACCATCTCCACCGCGATGTAGCCGGCCCCGACGACGACGCTGCGCCTGCGGGGAAATGACAATGCCCTGTGCATTGCCACCTGGAGATGGCGCCGGTGGCTGCGGGGTATAGATCCCGCTTTACCTGGGCAGCTCCTCCAGGTCGAAGAAGCCGTCACTGGTCATCCCCAGGCTGGCACCTGCAAAGCAGAGATACTTTGGCACCCTTCAGCTGTCCCCCTTCTCTCCCAAAGCCTGCTTTGCTTGGGCAGACCTCTCCCCAGCCTGGGAGCCCGGGGGATTTCATCAGGCTCACCAGGAATTTCGCTGTCGGAAGGGACAGCTGGGCGCCCTCCCGTGGCTATAAGGATGTGAGGAGCCGTGTACTTTTTCCCGTTCACTTCGATGGTTGGCTCGGGATCAGCGGTGAACTTGCCATAGCCCCGGATGATGTCAATGTGAGCCTTAGGGGTTACAGTTACGGGGTTAACAGCGGCATGAGGAGACAACTAATGGAGCCAGGGTTTCCACAGTCAGAGGACACCCATTAGGGCTGGAAATGTGGCCAAAAATCCATCACGTCTGCCACTAGGATTGCAGGATAAACACATCCCACACTCACCTTCTTCACATTGTTCTCGTAGATGTCATTGAGGCGCTGCACATATGCGTCTCGCTTCTCCTTGATGGTTCTGGAACAGAGCAGGGAATGCCATCACTGCCAGCAGGTGAAGCTCAGAGCTCAGGGTAGAACCTTGCACTCTGTGCCATGCTCCAGTTCACAGGGTGGTGATCAAACTTCTGATGACCTCAGAAGTCTTTTCCAACCATGATTCTGTGAACTCAACCGCTCTGGCAAAGCAGCTCCCTGTGACCCTTTCCCCACCAAAGCAAGATTTCTGTGCCTGCCTTCCCTGTGTTTGTCTTTCCCAGAGTCTTTTCCCAGAGCCAGGTTGGCTCCCTGTTCTCCAAAACACAGCTACCCCTGTAAGAAGCTCTGCACAGCCCACAGGAGCCTGGAAGCAGGCAGGGACCCCTGGGAAGTGGACAGTGGGATGCTCCCTGTGGGACACTCACTGCAAGATGCTGATTCCCAACTGGTTCCCATTCTTACCTCCAGTTGAACTTGACACCCGCAGTTTCAAAGCCATAGTCAGCGTGGTCATGGACAAACTCTGCGTGCACCGCCGTGTTCCACATCACCTGCCCACGCAAACCCCAGGTTGGCTCAGGAGCACTGCTGGCACTCTGGGAAAACCCCTGCCTGATTCCTCATCTCTGCCCACAGCGCCCACGGCATCCCGATAGCTCAACAGCCTCCGAGGCCCTGCTTCCTCCCCACACCCTGTGCCAGCACCTCCCTAAAATTTGGCAGGCACCCACAGCAGACCCAGCCCACGCCACCGGAGCCAGTGGCAGAACAGCCTCACCTTCTTTGGCACACATCCAACATTGACCTGGAGGGAATAAGAACAAGTCTCAGTGTCAAGGCCCAGTTTTCCCAAGGCAGTGCTCCAGAGAGCATTCCACATCCCAGCTCTCTGCTCAGGAAAACAAAGGCAGGATTAGGGGAAAAAGAGGGGTGTAACCACCCTGGGAGGCTCAAGGTCTTGCGGTTTGCCCGTTTTCCTTCACTTCCTTGAAAGAGAATACAGAAGGTGGGGCCTTCAAACACAAGGGGTTTTTTTCCATTCAGAATGTAAAAATTATTTACTAGCAGAAGGGTGTTTGCCATCGTTTTCCTGCACTTCTGGGAATATGGTAATTTTCCCAGCAGAATGCATTTAGGGCATAAAATTAGAGCCTGTCCCTCACTTGCTTGAGGAACCAGTTTGTTTTTTGGCTCGTTACCAGCTCGCCCTGCTCTGGAGTTCTGCTTTACCACCTTGCAGTTGTGCTACACAGATCCAGGATCCATCGGCATCCTGCAAATGGCTTGGAAACTGCCGGGAAGAAGCTGGTGGAGATGGGGGATTGGAATCCGTCCTGCTTCAGCCTGGCAAGGCAGGTCCTTTCACAACATCCGGACACCGGAAGGGCGATTCCTCCTCTCCCACCTCCCGCACCGCGACCCTCCCGGGGGTTCTGCCACCATCCCAGTCACCGGGGTCAGCGAGAGGGCACCGGCCCCGCGTCGCTCGTCCCCTTCCGCGTCCCTCCCCCACCCCCAAGAGACTCACGCAGGTGCCACCGAGGCGCTGCGGCTCCACCAGCGCAACCCGGGCGCCGAGCTCGGCCGCCCGGCGGGCCCCCGCCAGCCCCCCGGAGCCGCCGCCCAGCACCAGCAGCTCGTAGGCGGCCGCCGCCATCGCTCCAGGCTCGGTCTGGCCCCGCTGCCCCGCCCCGGGACCGCCCCCGGTGCCGCCCCGGTCCCGCCCGGCTCTGCACGACACCACGTGTTGGGGCTGACAACGGCGAGTTTATTGGTTCAGGTACAGCGAGGAGGATTGCAAGCACTTCCAGGACAAATATACAGAGGGGAAGGGGGGGGGGAATAACAAAAGAGAAAACAAAATAAACAAAATACCCCAAAACAATTAAAAAAAAAAAAAAGGGCAGGATCAGCACAGAATGGGAATAGAGCTAAAAAGGGAACACTTTTATCTGGGTTATGACAACGTACTCCCAAGCAGGAATAATTTCCTTTCTCCAGTTAAGTTGAGCGGTCTTTCCAATAAAATAAAGAGTGGGGGTGAAGTTAGTGTGCACTTCCCTGGAAAACAAACTCTAATTCATGCCAGTTAAACACTAGAACTAAAAATGTACAAAGAAGCGTCAGAGGAGATGAGTGTTGTTAGAGTGTTACCTTTTCCTCTCTGAACAGTCCAGAAGGAAAACAATGACTACAAATACAGCAGGCAAACTGACTTTCGGGCTGATGGGCATGGGACAGAGAGAGTGTCATAAGGAATTCAGTCTCAAGTTGTGCTAAATGCTCTTCGTCCTCTGTATGGCACATTTTGGTCCATGATGGGGATTTGAGTTGAGACGAACCCTGATTTCTTACAGAAACGTGTAAATATTGTTGCTCTTTTAAAATGCCAGGTGTACTTCCTTCTACAAAGGTTGGGAGAGGTTTATAGGAAGTAGTCTGGGGTACGACGGGTAACATGAGGCTCTCCACGACGAGGTGCTGGGTCAAACTGGAGGCTGCAGGAAACAAAAAGGGATCATTTACCCTCCTCCACAAGTCACTTTCCACTGCCATGATAAACACCAGGCTTGTTCTCCTGCTGCTAGCACACATAAAACATTCCAAGCCCCAAACAAGAGTTAAAACTCAGAGTGACCCAGCAGCCCGTCACCACTTTCTCAGGGGAGCAGCTGAAAGCACAATTCAGACCCTCTCCCCCATCTTACCAAAGATGAAAACAAATAGATAAATCCACGTGTTTTTACTCTCTCCATCAAGCTTAGGCAATAAAGAGATTGAAGTGCAAAAGCTCCAACTCTCCAGACAGCCAGGAAGAAAAGCTTCTAGGAGCTTAACTCACTGCTTACTTTAAGGCAGAGCACACATTAATTCCAGAGTGGTCTGAGCTGGCTTTTCATGGAAGAACCCCTTTGGGAATGATCAGCCATTCTTCACAGAGTGGCTAGAAGGAGAGCCCAGCCCAAGGCAGCATACTCACAAGGAATATTTTAAAGTGTCATCTAGTTCCATGATAGCAGCCTGGTTCCCACAGCGGTAGCAGTAATTGGGGGCACTGAAGATGGTCACCACATTCCGGTCGTGGCACCAGTTATAACCCTGCCAGGGACAGAGAGGGAAAAACAAAAGGTCTCTCTTAAACCTCAGCCCCTCCGAAGTTCCTCTTCAGGCCTGAAACTCTCTGAGGCACTTGTGAAACTACAGATTTCCTGAAGTATTTCCAACTGACTTAGTTCCATTTCAAAATAGGTGCTTTACCACAAGAAGCAGCAGCAGGTACCTGGCAAAACCAGCTTCAAGCAGCCTACAGGAGATCATCCCCTCCTCACTCGTAAATTATGGACTGCACCACTAAAAAGCCTTGGGATTTTTAGGGATGCCTTCAGCTTTCCTCCACCACAAGTGACAATTTGCCTGCTGAATGCCACTGACTTCTGACACACAGTTCTGCTTAAGGGATCTACCTGCACTAGATTTTAAAAAGGCATCTGCTCCATTGACCCACCTGGCATTCTTCCAGCAAGACATCCAAGAATAGCCTGTTGAGAGCCAAAAATGGCATAATCCCTGTCACATCTGACTGCTGAGCACTATGGGACAGGCTGTTGGATGTAGCAGCAGTCAGAGCAAGAACAAACCAGCATGGAAAAAGATTATTCCTGCCACAAACAGGGCGTGACACGGCCGCTCTGGCAATTTACTTGGAGGGGGCAATTTGCTTGGAAAGGCCAGAACATCCCCTTATTTAGGCTGCAGGTCAAAGCATGTCACTTTATGTTGTTGTTTCCATGTGATTAAAGCCTCTCTTTGGTACTGACCTGTGCAAAAGGTGCCAACAAACCTGTGAGTGGAAGGTGTCCCAGAGTAGACCCCGTGGGCCCCTGTGTTGGTAGCCCTGGCTAGCAGTGCTTGCCCTACCTCCATGACCAGCTGGTGAGCGCGGGAGACCAGTGTGAGACCATTGGCGTGGTTGAAGGTTTCCGAAATGTCCTGCCCGAAGGTGTAGCCAGCACCACGTGGGGAAATGCCCCAGCCGCCGCGGTCATCCGGGTCCGACCACAACAGATCACACATCGGACCCTGGGAAGATTAGGAGCTCTCGGTTAGAACACTGGCAAGGTGCTTAAACACGTTTTATTTACAGCAGCAAGACTGCCAGCACGTCCTCCTCAGTGCAAGGCATGTGAGGAGTTTACTGAGCACACATCTGTGAGCCCTAGCCACTCCCAACAAAACTTCCAGCTGCCCCCGGAGCTCCAAGCGTGGATTTCAGTCCAGATTTCAGGCCCCAGGAAGCTGCAACAAGGTGCAACACCACACGAGGGAGGCTGGGCTGGCTGGGGAAGAAGGATGGTGATACAATGTGGCTTCACATGGCGGTTGTCAGTTCACAACCACCTCTGTGAGGAGGCTGAAGATAGTAAACACCCTCCCTCCCCTGCCAAATCCTGCTCTTTGAGTCAGACTGAAAGCCCAAAACTCCCACGATTCTGGGGAAAACAGCTGTGAAACCCCCACAGCTCTCCTTATGTAGGCTGCTGTAATCAAAGCACACTGACTTATGTGTGTTTTGCCCAAATGTTCATCTGCTCTAGCTCCTGGAAAGGCCATAATCCATGTGTAACCACGTGTCTAAATGGACTGCAATGTGAGAAAACATTTGCATTTTCCACCAACAGATATTTAAGTTTCTGAATTCTGTTACCTCGTGTGGAACTTCCTGCAGGCGGTCCAGAGCCCTGATATGATCCAGTGTATCTATGGATGGAGAGAGGCCACCATGGAGGCAGAATATCTGTTCCAGAAAGAAAAGAGCAATCCATTAAGTGGGAGCAATGACCTCCAAAACAGCTGGGTCTAACTCTGTTAACACTCATTCCCAACGCCAGCCATCTCACCCTGGGATCACAAGTTACAGAAGCTTGTCTGGGACTGTTTCTCTGGATGTCAGACAACACAGCTGGCAGAAAGGAAGGGAGGGAGGGAGGCTTTTCCTCACGCCAGACTCACCTGGCCGTCTACTAGAGCTGTGAGAGGCAGGTAATCAAACAGGTCTGTGAAGTACTTCCAGACGTTGGCGTTGCCGTACTTGCGCAGGCACTCGTCGTAGAAGCCGTACACCTGGGTGATTTGCCTGCTCTCGTGGTTGCCCCTCAGGATCGTGATGCGCTCTGGGTACCGCACCTGGGGGCGGACAGAACCTCCCTTAGCAGAGGCATGGAAACAAGGAGTGATGGAATATCACCCACAGCAGCCCAGCACTCTGCTCCTAGTACGGATCCATTTACACCCGTCATGCCCGAGCCAACGGCAGCGTCACCGGGAGGAGAAAATGGCTCCCAGCTCCCAGGTCTTATCCCCAGTTTCCCAAGCCGTACCTTCAGCGCCACCAGCAGAGTCACTGTCTCCACTGAGTAATAGCCTCTGTCCACATAGTCTCCCATGAACAGGTAGTTTGTGTCTGGAGACTTGCCACCGATCCTGAAGAGCTCCATGAGGTCGTGGAACTGCCCGTGGACATCCCCGCAGACGGTGACAGGGCAGCGTACCTCTTGCACATTGGACTCCTTGGTAAGGATTTCCTTAGCCTGGGAAGGAAAGCACGTTTAGGACACAAAGGGAGGAAGCAGGTGATGTTATTCTGCTGCATTCCCACAGGAAACCTGGTTTCATCCCCACAGCCCAAGATGACCACTGGAAAAAGTTTGGTGGGTGAGCACAGACAAGGGGTGCTTCCCAAATCCCAGTGCAGGGGGATGAGCAGATTTACTACAGCAAGGCCAGATTTCCTTGCCCAGGGCACATTTTGCCCACCAAAATTCCAATCCTCTTCCAAGCACAACACTTCAGCAACTTCTAAAGGCGGGTCACACACAACTGGAAAGCAAAGATAGAGGCAATTGGAACATATGGAGCCACAACCAGCTTCCCTGGCTGTACCCAGCTGGCAACAAAACCACCACAGATGGAGGGATGGCATCCCTGGATTTAGTCATCTCTTCTTCCACACCCAGCAGTTCCTCTGCTAATTACAACCATGCCATGTAGCCTATCTGCACCACCTCATTATCCTTATCAAATACCAGGTTTGTTGTGCTGCCTGCAGCTCACTGACTGATGCTGATCAGCGCTCCTGGCACATCTGAGGCACAGGGAACACCCACAGGTTGGCTCCATCTGATCCAAACAAAAGGGCTGGAAGATCACCAGCACTGAGCAGTCACAGGCAGGTGATGATCTGGGTATTCCCTGCCATATTCCTTAGCTCAGGATGAGCTAAGGCTCACCCTGTGCTGCCAGAAGGGAGCTGCTTCCCAAGGATACCCTCTGAGGATGCCTGCATTCCCATTCCAATGTTTGCTGCCATGCCTCTCTTCAGAAAAACATGTATTTGGAAGGAATAACTAGACCCCAAGCAGTTTGGACAGTTTGGACTGCATCCAGCACACTCTCTGCACAGAACCTAACCTGAGGGATCCTTAAAGTCACCTCCTGCCCGTGGACTTGCTGAGATGGGCTGTGCCTGGAACTGCTGAACATGTTGTATGTGAGTGCAGTAGTAGCACTCAAATTCTGCTCACATGTCTTTAAAAGCATTTACAGCGCCTTCGGAGAGCTTCCACCCTCTGGGAGAGACAAATATAAACCCACAAAACAGCTGCTCCCTGTGCTCTGGCTGCTGCACAAAGCAACAGGCAGGGGTTTGTTCCAAGCTGGAGCTCAGCAGGGCTCCTTTTTCACAGGAACAGGGCAAACAGGCTCCCTTCAAACCTACCCCAGGAAGGGGGGCCAGCCCACAAACTGAAATGTCAGTGCTAGGAGAACCCAGAAGTTTCCCCTGATGAGGAAGGAGGAGCTGGCAGGTGACAGGAGTGGCTCCTTGTGCTGCCAAGCAGCTGTTCCTCTGCACCCATTTTAGCTCACCCTGTGGGCAGGACACTCATGGGTGCACGTGGACACATCCAGGCCATCATTTGAACTCTGCAGAGCTGGTTTACATCAGGCTGGGGAGCCCCAGTTTGCCCTCATGCGATCATTTTCTAAAGCAGAACAAGACTCTCAAAATGCTCAGCATCAATAAAATCACCCCAAAAGGCAATGACTAATTGCCTGCAGTGTGAACACTGAAATCAAGTGACTTAAAATAAAAAGCACTATTACAAAGCAAAAATAAAAACCTCTGATGCAAGCAGGCTGCCTGGCATCATCAGCACTCACTTAATCCAGGAGGCTAATAAATAACTATGATTTAGAAGTCAAAATTTAGCTACCTTTGTTGCAGAAAACAGTGACTAATGGTATCAGCTTCCTGTGCATCTGTCCCACTTGCGCTGGATAAAAACCATATCCAGGTCAGGATAAAAAGCAGCAGCTTTTAGGTGTTTTTATTAAATAAACCTTCCTTGTATTAAATAAACCCAACCAATGGCTGCCTGTCTGTGCTCAGAGAGCCTCTGAGGAGCAGCCCATTTGCTGGCTGTGAGCTTGCCCATCACCTCAACTCCTTGGGTGCTTCTCAAGAGCCTTGGAGAGAGGAAAAACTCCATTCCTTCTGGAAGATTCATTCCCTCAGCTTGGTCTGACCCATAGAGGCTCGTTCTCTGGGAATCCAAAGCCAGGCATGGAGTTTGGGATCAAAATTCACCTGAACCTTGACCCCACCAATGTCCACAGTCCAAACTACTGTACCACCAAGAGGGCTGAGGATATTGAACCTCAGGGAGCTTGGCTGGAAGGAGAACCAGCCCAGTGGGATGGGAGCCAGAGGGATGGCAGGGATGGAGCTGTCTCACCCTTCAGGAATGAGGCAGCAGGGGACACCCAGAGCCTCTGCCAAGGCGCCCAGGTGCTCCCAGAGGCTCCTGAACCAGCACCACCAACAGAGAGACAAAACATTGCCAGGCACGACACAGCACAACACTGGGAATTGCCTGCAACGGGACTGTGTCCCCTCTTACACATCCCAAGAACCAGGAGAGGAGAGAGAAGCTGCAAGGAGAGGGATGGCAATGGATGGCTGCTTGTTTAACTCAGGAGACATCCTTTTCCCTGCCTTCTTCCATAGCCCATTTCATCATCTTGGTGAAAAACCTGGATTAAGCAGGATGGCTCTCAATTCCCTCACCTGTGTGCTCCAGCAGTGACCAGAATTAATCCTTCTATCAGCCTCTGAATTTCTGCAGGGTTTGAGCTAATTTCCATTTTGAACACCAACAGAATGGGAACAATGTTATCACAGTGAGGAACAGCACCTCCCTCACCTGCTTGAGCCACAGGGGGCAGATCAGCTCCCTAATGAGGTTACCACCGGGCAGGTGAGGACAGAACATCACTTCCACAGCTGCAAATTTCAACAACTTTTAAGAGTACACAGTCACTAGGCACACCTCCATTGTGTCCAATTCTTCCCTCATCACTGCCCACTATGCCAGTACTTAAACCAAGAATGACCCACACAAATAACACTGAGATTTTTCTGGATTTTTTTTCCCCCACTTCGTTTTGATTTTTTGTTTTAGTACTCAGTTCACCCACACACTGAAACCTGAGGCAAAAGGCACTACTGTGCTGGGCCTCTCTGAAATCAGCCCCAAACACAAGAGTGCTAGAAAGTGTTCTCGAGAAGAGGATTTCTCCAAATATAATTTCAAGGAAACCAACTAAACCAGCTTTGTGGCAGGGCTGCACACCCAGAGGTTTTTGTAAGCTCCTCTCCTGGGTGACACAACCACTCCCCAAAACTTAAACAAGCCAAGTCAGTGTGGGGCACAGTGTTTCCTTCATGCTCCAGTCATTTCCATCAGTTTCCAGCAGCCTGGAAGAACGAGGTGCTGTGACAGATGACACACCTCCCTGTCACCTGCCTCCTGAAGGACAAACACCCTCCCCACCTCCAGCTGAGCTCTCCCACCCAGCTTCTCCCTATTTCCTGTGTGTCCAGACACAATCTGCTTCCCAAAACACAGCAGCCACTACTCCAGCTTCCCGAACAGCCACAGCTCCCTCACAACTGAGGGAGCTCTGGAGAAAGAGTCACAAAACAGACAGTCCCAGCATAGGACTGAAAATTTGAAAAAGAAGGGAAGGAGACAGAAGCTGTCTGGGGGTTAGGGAGTGCTAGGATCGCCGCTGGAAGAACATGGCAAGTAAAATCTTCCCTTGGTCACAGACTGAAATGTTGAGAGACTACTCAGACAACACCCAGCACAGGTCTGTGGACCTTTCTCCTGATGGAAAAAAAAAGGCTTTTCCCATTCCCCAATAAACAAACCCGAGCACAGTTTGCCAAGGCCTGTCCAGAACAGCAGAGTGTCCTTTATCCAGCCATTCCTCTTTCTGTTTTGGTCCCCTCAGCGGGCGGGGAGTCTCTCTGGGTCTCACCTCTGCTTCCCGAGGTCCCACCTCGAAGCCAGTGGGTTTCCTCACTGACTGGGGGTTGATTTTTCAGCGCGGGGCTCCTCCATGTTGTGCGGCACACCGGGTACCCCACCGGAACCACCCCGGTGTCCCCGCGCTGGATACTCCGGAGACACCGACCTGGCCACGCCATGTCCAATCGCACAGAAACCGCTCCAGGCATCCAAAGGCGGATATTTCACAGGCACCATCCCGCTCACCCCAAATCCACCGGCACCAGCCGCTTTCCCAGTGCCGATATCCCGCCAGGCGCATCCCCGCCTCCCAAAACCCGATATCCCGCGGGCACCACCCGCTCTCCCCAGGCCCGGTGTTCCACAGGCAGCACGCCGCCCCCCAGAGCCCGATACGCCCCGGCCGCAAGCCCGTCTGCCAACGCCGGACACACCGCGGGCCCCGTCCCGCCCCGCCAACGTCCGGGCCCCGCACTCACCTTCTCGCACAGGCTGCGAACCTGGCTCTCGCTCAGCTGCCGGCACTCGTTCAGCTGCTCGATCCACTGGTCCAGCTCCTTGGCGAAGCCCTTCTCCTCCATGGCGAGGGGGGCCGGGCGGGCCCCCCGAGGCCCGGGCCCGCCTGTGGGTGCCGGCGGCGGCCGGGGACGCGCGGCCCGCTCGGGTCTGCTCCGCTCCGCGTAATGGCGGCGCCCCCCGCCTGCCGCGGCTGCTGCGCAATTCCGGCCACGCCCACGGCCGCGCGCGCCGCTCGCCGACGCTTCCGGCGCGCTGAGTTGGCCTCAGAGCCACGCCCCTCCCGCTGGTCCCGCCCCTCCGCTTGGCCACGCCCTCCCTCTCCTCACGGCTGCGTGAGGCTATGGCGGCTGCGCTCGGCCAAGGAAAAAGGAATAAACTGTTTCCTTCTCTCTAAGGAAAAAGGATAACCTCACACGCGTTTGCGCCCGCTGTGCGTGTCGAGTCGCAAGCATTGGCAGCAGGGCTTGGGAATGTAACAATCCCTGTCTGCCCCTCAATGAATGCGCGGTGTTCATTCCTTTCGCCATATTCCCGTGAAATACTGTGGGGCAATAATCACGACTGGAGGGTTTTTTTTTTCATCACGTGTACGATGATGTGCCAAATATGATACATGATCAATAAATACAAGCAGTAAAAATTAATATATTTGCTTACAATCTGGCACTCTAGTCACCTTGCCCTCAGCTTTAAAGTGTGACAGACCTGCCCGAATTCCTACCTAGTACTGTTTATTTCTCTCCTTTGAACTCGTTCTGCTGTCTCCCCTGTAGCCAAATGGAGCAGCAATATCATGACAGAAATGCAACAACTGAGGGTGTGACACTGCCACAATCTGGAGTGTCCACACAGCAAGAACTGGGATTTTGGGAGACCCCTGAGGGGAAATTTCCCTGGGATTTTTAGCAGGATAAGGTAGATCAAGTCCATGAGGTGTGTTTGTTCATGTCAGATGGGAAGGCTGAGCTTTGCTGAGGAGCTGCTCAGGGTGTCCCACCAGGAACACTCATGCTGGTCACAGTTCCCTTCATCTCCACTGAGTAGAACAGACAGATTTAAGGAATTCACCCTGAACTGAGGGGAAAAATGAAAGGATTCACAACATCACATCCCTGAAGTGAATTTTCTAACTAAAAACACAGCTAGCAAAATAAAAGAGAGCAATTTACATAAAACACAACTTTGTGGCTACTGTTATGGATGACAATTGCTCGCCAGTCCAGTTCCCAGGAAAGATAGCTGCCAGAAACTGTCCACACTCCTCTGGATTTTGATTTGTTTTCCAGAAGATCATTTCTGACCATATTGCCCATGTTTGTGACACTGAAGCAGAGAACAGCCGTGGGATAAGACAAACCCAGCCTTGTGGCAGGGAACAATAAATCTTCCCAGTCCAGAGCATACAGGAAAGCAGTGCCCCCAGTAAAAATCACCCCTGGCTTGTCCAAAATGACCCAAAAAAGGGCCTCCTGAGCCTCAGGAGGTCAGCCTTAAACCAAATGCTGAGCCACTTTTATCCCATCTTTCAGTTTCTGGAGGTTTCCTCGTTATTTAACTTGAGGAAACAAAGCCCACATGGATGTGCATGCTGTGTTGCTAAGTTTCTATTTACTGATTCCTTGCCACCATTAAAATGTTTAATAGGGGAAGCTTAAATGGAAAGATGCAGCTGAGATATTTCTCTTGGCTCCCTGTCAGGAATAAAGAGGTTTTGAGGTATCGATCCTATGGCAGGTCCTCAGCAAAGCTCTGGCAAAACCTCACAGCCTGAGCCAGGAGCATCCCCAGAGCAACAGGACGTGGTTTCCTGGAAAGAGGGAGCTCGTGGGATCAGCTGGGGATTTTCCTGCAAAGGAGTGGCAGGGATGGAGCCTGCAGAGTCTCCCAGCAGCAGTGGGGACATTCATCAGGCTCCCTGGCAGGGAAAACTGACAAGTCTCACCCAGAGGGAATTAATGAAGGCAGAATTTTCCACCACCTTCTCTAAAAATCTCATCATTGCTCTGCTAGAACCTTCTAAAAAGGCAATGCTGGTAAAGTGGCATAAAAGGCCATTTTATTAAAAAATACATTGCTGTTGGCTGTGTAACATTAAACCCCCCCATGGGGTACCTTGCTTTCTTATTCTTGTGATTTTTCCACGGCAACTCGGTTTTTTTAGGGTGTGATACAGAACACAGGAGAAACAGCAATGCCTATGGAAGGCATTGCCTGGGCTTATCCACTGCTTCCCAGAGGGTGCTGGACTCCTGTGTTTTAGAGAGAATAAAAACCCACCCCACAGTGAATAAATTAAATAAATCAGTAAAGTTCTTCCTTCTGCCAGCAGATGAGGGTGCACAAACCCAGCGGGAGCTGCTTCAAGGGCACCTGACCCCCTTGTGAGGGTGCAGGGGAGCACTGGACCACCCAGGGGCACAAGGATACAGATCCCTAAAACACATTTTGGGGTGCAGACACAGCATTTTGGCAGTGCATGGGAGGCAAACCTACCTGGCAGCAGCCTCTGTGGAAGCCTGGATTCTTTCTCCAGGGTTTCCCCACAGGATTTGTCTCCCTCCTTCCCGTGGTGGCATCTATCCCCATGGGCAGCACTGTGAGGAGCAGCAGGGAACATTAACACGTCTTGGTAAACTAGGAACAAAAGCCAGGGAGAAGTCAGAGAGGAGGAAAGAGGCAAAGAGAGGGGGAAAGCTGCCAGGAGAAGGGGGGATGAATCTCTGAAAATGGACTCTGTTGCTGTGATGTATGCACAGGGATGGATTCCGAAAGAAAGGAGAGTAGCCAAACCCTCACAAGGATCCTCCTGAAATGTTCCTCCCGGACACAGCTGCATCTTTCAGGGAATAAAAAATGTCCTCCTGCAGCAGCTTGGAACAATTTTAATCCCCAAACAGCTATTTTGGGGAGGGGGAGGAACCTCAAAACCTGCAAACCTTGCAACAGGTTCTGTTTGCAAACGCAGGCGAATCTGGAACATTTGCCTATTCCCTGTATCGAACCTGCCGGCTGATTTGATTACTTCCCTGGAAACGCATGTGCAAATCGGGTTTGCAGCCTTCGGAGGGCACTGCCTTCCGCCGCGCCGGCTCCGGTGACTGATGCCAGCGTCTCGCTAATGCGATGTGCAGGAAGAGCCGGCGGTGCCAGCAGCTCGCAGCCGTAAATCCCTCCGTTCCCAAATGCAAAACACTGCCGTCGGAAATGCCTCACCCTGAAAAAATGTGTTAGCAACAATTCTATCGCTCAGATGAAGCGGGCTGAGGCACAGCCGCTCCTCTGCCACGCACTTACCGGTACAGAAGGAGCCGATGATGCAAGACTGCGGGGGGAAAGGGCATCAAATTGAAAAGCCCCGGGGAGATGAATGGGAGATAAGGGAGACAAAACTATTTACAGCCTGAAATGATTCCCCCTCCCGGAAAAATTTCCTTCTCATCTCCCTGGGAAGCGCTCAAAGGAGAGCTGTGGTGCAGGCACCTTGGAGCAGGGGTAAATCCGATGGTAAGAATCTGAGCAGACAGTTAAGACTACACAAGTAAGCAAATTTATTTGAAGACAGAACAAATATCGTGGCAAACAACAATATGCAAATTCAGTTGAGAACAGGGGTAAATATCAGACTTTGTTTTCAAATCGATATAAAATATAGTCAGATTTCATTTTGTCCAAAAAGCAGCTCGCATGAGGGTGGGGGGTTGGAGGGGGTGGCCCTGTTCACACCATCCGAGGTGGGTGTCACCTGGAAAATGGGTTCGGGAATGATCCTGGGAGGAGATAGAGGCACCTTTGGGACTCTAAATTTCCACCTCTGTTCTCCTTAAAAGCCAATTTTTGACACAAAGCAAGGGGCAGGCTCATCCCCTCCAAGACCCTCAGTGCCCACCCACCTATGTTTGGACCGAGCAGTCATGAGAATCCCAGCTGCTTTTTAGGGTTAGGCATCTTTGAAGGCACCTGCACCTCCTCTTCCCCACTGGCTCCAGTGGCTGAGCCTGAAAAGCCAGCAAGGGAGCAGCTCACCTCGGATGCCAGAGGAGTGAACAGGCCAAAATCCCGCCCTAGGGTGAAGGTGCTGGCGAGCTGCTTTCTAGAAAAACCATCCCAAAATAAAAGCAGACATAGAAAACATTAGATTGTCAATGAGGCTTTGAAACAAATTCAAGTTTATCCTTAATTTTTCTCATATGTGTGTGTGTGTGTGTGTGTGTGTGTGTGTGTGTGATACAAACAGACAAGAAAGACGTGGTGGACTTCAAGCTGGGGACGGGCATGTGGTCAGTTGGTGTCCACAGGAGCACCATCGGATAGGGAGGAATTAGCACCAGAGAGTTTAGAGGAGCCAACTGAGCACATGCAAAGTCCTTTGGGAACAACGGGGCAGTGGGGATACATGGAACAGTCCATTAGAAACAATACAAGGCAATTCATGAGTTTTCATACAGTACAATACAGTCACTGATCAATTAACCCTTTCAGTACAGTACATGACAAGTAACACTTTGCACCCTGTTAGCACTAGGGAAGGAGGGTTTGGGCTGCAGAGGGATGGCTGCTGAGCTGGCCCTTCTGCCCTTGGATTTCAGGGACTGTGGATTGCTTCAGCCGCTTTCCCACCCCAGCTCAGACAGCCCGAGCCCAGCCTGGCTCCCGGGGGGATGCGCTGGTGGAGCACATTGCCACTAGCCCATCCTCCCAAATCAGGGAATCCCAGAATCCCTTAATGGAGGGGACCTTAAAAATCATCTAACTCCACCCTCCTTTTCATCAGACCAAGCTGCACAATGGTCCTGGTTTGGCCACGGGGATGGAAGAGCCATCCCACTCTGCCCTGTGCCAGCCACCAAAGTGATGAGAAAACCTCAAATTCACACTCCACCTAGCCACTTCTGGTGCCAAAACACGCAGAAAAGGGTTCAGGGGCTGCCTTCAGTCGGCCTCGAGCCAAAGCTGCTTCTTCCCTCAGGCGTAGTGAGAACAGGGTCCATTGGAAAAGTGCTAAATTACAGTACATTGGCATTTCCATATGTCAACTATTGAACAGCAAAACAGATTGTTTGAAAACAGAATCAGTATCGTACAGTAAGTTCACACTTAATTCTTCACCGTTTCTACACTTGTAACACATGCATTTTATTTCCATTAGTTTAATGCCAGTAGGACCAACATCCTCCAGAACAATGATCTAACATTAAACAAAACCTCCTAAGGAAAATATTAAGCATCACATAAAGTTTCAGGAGAAAACCTGTTAATTAGCATCACAAGGTACTCAGATTTACATTTAGGAGTTTTCATGCCATGACTTTAAAACACCTTTTGGTTAATATCCTGGGGGTGGGGAAAAACAAAACCAAAAAAACCAAACCAACAAAAAAAAAATTTAAAAAAGGAATGTTTTGGGAAGTAATCTATTTCTCTGTGTGTATACACACCCAGGGAGACAAGCACGAACACATGGGCCAGTGCATGGGTGTGTGCACAATTTTGTTTTGATAAACTTGACTCATTTCAAGGGCATTTTCATGGGTCCAAAAAGACTTTCAAGGAAACAAACTCTAAACTACAGAAGCAAATTAAAAAGTCTCTCTTGGAGGAACAGAAAAGGTCGGTAAAGCATCACCTGTGTGCTGTAACAATGTGCTTCCCATGAGCTATCTGAAAACCCAAACAACTAAAAATCCTTTTTTTCCACCTAAAAGGCCCTTCCAGAGCAAAGGTTGCTGTGCTAGGATTTGCATTCAGGCCTCAAATGTGATGGGCAGGAGAAAACACTTAATTCTGCCTTCCTAAAGAATGAGATGCCATCTCCAAGGGACAAAAAACTACACCTGAGGGGGAAAAAAAGACAAAAATACCTGTTCCACATCCCCCTTTCTCCCAAGCTTATTTCCAAGGACTCGGTGAGACTGGTGGGCTTGCTGGGGTGGGGGGGAGGGGGGGGGATTTTCCAAATGGTTTGCCTTTATTCTGGTGACAGTGAGCAGGATGTGGGCTCTGAGTCACCAAGGTACTTTCTGAAAGGGCTGTTCCCTCAGCCACTATAATTCTGGGGGCTCAGACAGAGCAGCAGCATCACCTGGTGCTATTTCTTTAAAGCTAAATTTGCAGGGATAATTTGGCTTGGGATGGGGGGGGGGGGGGGGGTGAAGAAGAAAAAGAACCAACCCAACCCAAAATGCTGATTTTATTTCTGTTTTTACATCTGTGACAAAGGATGTAAGAGCATAATACTTGGGGCTGCTCAAGATTTGGGGTTTTTAACCACCTTGGGTTTCCAATGAATATCCAAGCCCCTGAAGACAGAAGCCAACAAAACCAGTCACTACAACTGGAGCTGTTTAGGAAAACTCCTCCATCTGCTGCAACAGGAAAACCCAACACACCCATCTCTTTTTGCTGCTGAAGGTTATTTCCATGCTGGCCCCTTGCTAGCAGCAGTGAAGGAGAAGCCCTAATTCCCTTCTCTGCATTCCCACTGATCACGCTGTACTGGCAGGGTTTATCCATCAATTGTCACCGGAGAGAAACTCCCATCACGGAGGATTGCCAGAGAAGGGTTTGGATTGACTGTGGGCTCATCAAGGATGATGAGCAGCAGTCCCAAGTGTGGGTACCCTGGCATGAAGGGAACATGGGGCTCTCATACCCACCATGATTCATTTGCTGCTGTGGAAAACCCACAGGGGCTTTTAAAGGAGCAAAACCTCACCAGGTGGTTGGGAGTGGGTGGTTTGGGGCAGCAAAACCCATATTATTCAGCATCCCAGGGATCACCATTCCAAATCCTAGAGATTTCTGACTATGTTTCCTACTAACTCTACCCTGCTGCTTTCTTGCTGGCAAGGGAGCTCTGATCCCTGGCCTTCCATATGGAAATACCACAGGAATTTAACAGGAATTGCACATCTGAACTGCCTCTGAACATGAGAGCTGATCAACTCCTAACAACGCTTTCCAAATCCAACAGCAAACCCCAGGGTTATTGTGCTCCATCTTCCAAATGGTCTGTAAATCTTTTTTACTTCAAAATGCCTTTTGCAGTTGAAGCCCACGACCAATCCCAACAGCACTTCCAGTGCAAGCACAATGATGGCTTTTATTGCAGTGGCTTGAGCACAGCCTTTATTGGCACTGGGCTCTCAGACTGGTTTGGGCTGGGCTGTCCCATGGACCCACCGGGGTCCCACACCAGACACAAGAGCTCCTGCTCTGCTCAGTTCCAGGTGCCAAGGAGATGATCTTGCACCATCCCAATCCCTTTTGAGACTTCTCCTGCATCTTTGGTGTTTTTAAAAGCCATGCCCTTGGGTCTGCGTGTGACCTCGAAGTTTACAACAACCACCACGTCTGCCTATAGGTGTTGGTGCTGTCATGTAAAACAAGCTTGGATGGGTAAATTCCCTACTCTCAGGTGGCTAATGGATATGTAATGAAAATCAGGCACTGGACAGTGGTCCAACACACCTCAAAATTTTCTTCTGATGGCCCCTACATAATTAACACCGCGCCTAGGAGGGGAAATAGCTGGGGAAAAGAAGAGAGTTGAAAACTCAGTGCTAACAGTAGGTACAAAAGTGCAGTGCTCAGTTTAGTCCAAAGCAAAGTGACTGCTAGTACTTAAAGTGCTAGTCCCAGCGTCGGTTTGGTTCAGTGTCCGAAACACAGGGGAAGGTGGGGATGCTACCCCGGGGGAAAATTAAAAACAGACAGCACTGCAACTGCACATGCCACACCAAAAGTGCTTCAAATCACGCCACGGCTCAGCTTGTGAACACACACGAGCGAACGACTGACACCTTTTAGGCTACTATAAAGAACAGCTCCATGAACTCCATCACTACAAACCCGCTCGGGAAGCAAGCGGTCACGGCGCACAGAAAACAAAGGACGAGCCCACTCCAAAACCAAGAGCCTTTAGGAACACTGACAAGCCTTTGCAACTAGGATACTCAAAGTCTAGCGAAAGCAGCCTTGCCCAGTGTCTGCAACAAGCTTGGCCGATGCTTATCATGCACTTTGCAGAGGCAGACTGCCTCCTCTTACACGCTATCTTACAGCTTAGCCTATTTACCTATTTACTTGTGGTCTGCTTCGTTAATTGCAGCTTCCTGACCATGCATTAAGCTGGCTTGTTTCTCTTAACCACCCTACCTGCCAAAGGACAATGAATGCAAGGACAAGACGATGAAGGCGGTCTGGTAAACACTGGTTTTCATGAGGAGCAAAGCTCCAGAGAAGGACTTTGGATCAGCACGCTCCTGGGGAGAGGCTGGGAAGGGAGGATTCATCCCAACAGATGACAGGCATTCCCTTTTCTCTCGGTAAACACACACTTCCCACCAACTGCCCCATCACCCAGCCTGATCCCTCTTCACACAAAGCAGAACCTTTAGTTCTCACTGTGTTTCAGCAAGCACCCCAAAAAAATCATCACAGGACAGCAAAGTGGCTCCCCAGACCCTGCATGCATTGCCACCAACTCTCCCAAGTGTTGTACAAGGCAACATCTGGCTGTGCAACATCTGGTGCATCCAAGGTAGATGTGGATCTTTTCTACAGAGAAAGCTCTTTTCAAGTCAAAAGTACTGAGTTGCTGGAGCTGGCAGGATCTGTTGGGGATGCTGCAGGTACAGCTGCAGACATGTTTCTCCTCCAAGATCTAGCACTAGGGAGATGGTTTTCCAGCAGCAGGGAACACTAATATCCCAGGAGTGAAAACAGAGCTACCAACTCACGTCACTTATTTCCATTACTGCCAGAAAGAACTGGATTTAACACACAAAGAGCAAGGTTGTGCATACAGGGGATATCAATGTACACAGCTGGAAAGAAAGGAAAAGATGTGGGAGCTGGAGAAGTGCAGTGTGATATGGGCAATGACTCGCAGTGAGGAGGGCAACAAGGTGCACAGTGGGGAAACACCATCATCTCAGTCCACCATCCAGACAAGAAACTTCTGGAATGATATATCCAGGGGAATGTACATAAGCATGTGGATGTGGCCATGACCCTGCCACCCAGCAAGGAACAAGTCCATCATGGGGGAAAAGGGGAAAAGCATGCCAGCCTTCCCTAAGTGATGCTGGAGCCTTGTGGGATTAAAAGCAACCACTGAGCAATAGACTGAGCAAAGAAGCATCTTCCAGGACTGTATTCCAGGACTGATCCTGCAAGACTGGCACATCTCAGCATGTGCCATATGTAGGCACTGGGATCACATTTGGTTTAAGTAGCGTTGACCTCAATGTTGAGACCAAACCCAAACACTGAAGGCATGGACAATTACCAGCCTGAAAACTCCCGTGCCAAAAGGACTCCTTTTCCAGGTCTTTTTATAACACGTTCTTTCCTGTCTTCCGATGGAAAGGATTTTTGGCAGATGATTTGGAAGTGGATAATAAATCTAATGCTAGGACACCGTGTCCAATTGCTCAGTAATTTCCTGCATGGCTCTCACCAGGAAGTTTACGCATGGTGCTGCATTTCTGCTGCTTTAGTTTCTCCTACAGATACACTGTCATTGTGTGTGACACTCCTTATAATTCTGCCTCCACCTGGAGTGGCAACCTTGTTAAATTTTTAAAAAGAAAAGCTATTACAGGTTTTTTAGGAGAAAAAGCTGTCTGCTTGCCCGTGACCTCACCTTTAACCTGAGCTCCAGATTTTAAAGGCATTTATAAAACTCTGCTCCAGCCGCTGCTCTAGATTTTCACCTAAACATCCTCAGCAACTTTCCCAGTCTCGAAAAAACAACTGATTTGAAAGTTTATTAGGAGCAATAATTTATTTTTGGAGGCGGAGGCTTTTGCTGCACTGAAGGCTGCAGATATCTGTGCACTGGTTTTCAGTGGTGAATCAAGTGATTCCCAGACACAGCCTATTTCCAAGGAAAACACCAGCCCAGGCTGCTGGATACCAGAGACACTACAGTGCAAACTGAAGATGCGGGGCCATTTTTAATTCTATGCTAATTATCGCAATAAAAACCAGATCCTGCAGCGGAAGACCCATTCTGGGAAGAAATAATCATCCATCTTTCCTAGCTGTAGCCGTGCTGCTGGAGAAGAAGCTTATTTACAAAAGGCAATCTCCAGGAAAAAAGCTGTTATCGTTGCCTGACAAAGCCATATATTCTGATACCTTCTGGGGGGCTCTGTCTGGAAAATTCCTCTTTGAAACCCAATGCCATAAACCTCAAATATGGAAAAACCCCATCCTGTTCAACAAAGGGCAGCTGTAGGGCTAATGCAACCCACCGTGACACAGAAATGATGCTTGGAGATCCCTGCTTTGAAATCCCTGCTTTCGGTTTAGAGCAGGAAAACCATATGACCTCTAAATTATTTATATGTGAAAAGATGCTTTTAATAAAAGCATCAATGGTGTGTAAACAAAACCCAAATTCCTAAAGCAGACTTTCCACATTTTGTATGGTTACTTAAATGTGGATGAGAAACATCCTTTTTCCCCCCTGGACACATCGTGCAGGATGGCATGAAAATGCCCTTTTTTAGTATGCAGGAAACACAAGAAGCCAAATAAAGCCATGAACCTGCAGAGTGGTTGTGAAAGGGATGAAGAAAACCCAACCAAGCAGCAGGACTGCAATCTGTTCCCGTGCTCCCTGAAGAGGCTCTCACAGCAGATTGCAGTGCCAGACAATCTTAGGGAGATGGGAACCTGCACTTGGGTCCCAGCCAAGACACAATCTTCCTCCAAAAGCTGCTTGGTGCCACCACCCATGGAAAGGACTCTGCTCCACCTTCTCCATCCCTCCTAGCTGGGTATCCATGAGGCCTACATCCAGTATTCCCAGGCACGTTCCCAGGGAGCAGCAAAACAGCTCCGGTATGTCGCCCTGCCGCAATGATGGAGCCTGAAGACGGGAACATTGGACCACAGGGACAGCATGTTGAAAGCAAAACATTTTATTACCATCGGTTAAGCTTCATAATGCACGCTTATGAGTAACAGAGAGGTTATATGGAGATCACTTTGCTCCCTACCAACTGCAGCTTCTGGGATTAAATGCAGCAGCTGTTGAGCGGAGCGGAATGGGACCAGTGCAAAGAAAAGGAGAATAAAATACATTTGAAATGGTGGGGGGTAGCTTGGCAGAAAACAGGCCCCTGACTTGAAATTCAAGAGAAAGGTGTATTTTTTTACTGCTGTACCAAAAGGCACGGTGTCCCGGACAACAGCTGGTGACCAAGCACTGCTCTGGAAAGGCACCTCTGTAACTCAATACCCACCTCAGCAAGCAGCACCTGGTATGGGCACTGCAGCTCCCGCACAGCATGGAATATCAGAGTGGAATGCTTTTCCTGGGGACCACGACAGCTCTACAGTCCAGGATGCTGCAAAACCAGGAGCTCCTGACTAATCACACCCCTGCAGGAAATTCTGGTGGCCATGGACCACCAGGAGGATGGATGACAATGGGACATATCCTGAATTCTGGATGATTGATCTGATTCTGATCTAGCTCAGCCACAGCGCCCTGCAAGGCTCTCCTGGGGTTGACTCAGATGTGTGATTTTTCGCTTGTTTTCTGTCCACTCCCATGAAACGTTTTTGACAGTAAATGCCAGCCTGGGATGGTTTCTAAAGAACACAAGTTTCTTCCAGCAGAAATTGCCCCTTCAATCTAAGATCAAAAATGCAGTTATCTTTCCTAGAGGTCAGAGACCGTAAAAAAGCTATTTTGGACCATCTGTTGAAGAGTCACTAACACACTTCACCAGCACCATCTTTTTTAAGCCCAAATCAGTTTACCTTCCAGCCAATCTTCCACAAGCAGCTTCAAATTGTATCAAACCCTATCCAGAGGAGCACTCTGCTTTCCCCTTTCCCGATATTACCACTCTCATTTCACAATAGTTTCTGCATTCAGACAGAATTCAAAGGAGAAAATGCCTGTGCTAGTGAAAGAGGACTCCAGTTATTGCTAGCACAAAGCTACCAATTTTTCTTCTAGCATACAAACCACTTGGCTAGAAAGGTGGGAAGCTCTTGGAAGACTGAGAGCCTGGAGGAGGCTGGTTTTTAGGCTGAGGCAAGTGAAAAATCCCCATATTGTGCCCTCTTGCTTGTTTTGCACAGCATCTTCAGCCTCGCTGAGAGGAAGAGGCCGGCGTGGGTTTTGAACAAGGAGAGAGAGCACCTCAAGGGTTATTGCAACAGCTCAAGGACTGCAGAGGGGAGCAGGAGGGTGAACTTCCCTCGGTGAAAAGCCTGAGGAGCGAGGTTTAGGGAGGTTATCCCAGCTTTAGAAGGTGCCTCCTAAGAGCAGGAAAGAGGTGCGAAAAGCAACAGGTTAAAGTGCAGCTTGATGCTGCAGGCAGGACTTAAATGGGCACCACCTCTGCTTCCTGCTCTGGACTGAGGGTTTTCTTGGGGTTTCACACCTATCAGCATAAAACACACACTGCCAAGCAGACAGTTTTAAGCTCTCTTTAAAAGAAAAGTCTCTGTAATATGCCTTCACCAAGGTAACCCACAGTAAAAAGCTGGCAGCATCCATGAAAATGTTCATCAGGCGACTGCAGCACGTTCCTCCTCGTTTTTTATTTCTTTTTGTAAAATAAGACAGCTAGAAGGAACTTATCAGTGGTTAGCTCAAAGGGTTACCCCTGGCAGCGCTGAGGGATGACTGTGCTGACATCAGCAGTAAATGCTGCTCTGGAGAGGGGGCCGGGATGCAGCAGAATTACGTGCACACTGCATGCTGGCACACGCTGATCCCAGGACAGACATGCCTCTGGGCTCTCCAGAGAGGATGCACCAGAGGCAGAAGAGGAAGGATGAAAGAGCTGGGCTCCTGTGGTATCCAGGATAAAGCTGTTGGCACCTTCCCTCTGAGCTGTAATGGGACACACAGTACCTGTGGGTTGGCGGTCCCTTGCCTAGCTCAGGTGTCTGCTGCTACTTTGACCCAGGTGCTATGGGCAGGCTCTGGTGGTCCCTGGTCCTGGTGGCTCCCACTGCAGCAACTGGAGTCAGTATAGGACTGTAAGAGAGTAGACAGGAGCTTGGCAGAGGCACAGCTCTTATCTCCACATCTTCATGCTTTGCTGTGGGCACGCTCCTCCCACGTGCCTGAATTTACAAACCCACATCAAACCCCTGGGTCGATTCCCAAACTGATTTGGAAGCATTTGCTATTACACATGCAGAGAAAGGCAACTCTAATTACTCTGCACCCCATTTAAATGTCCCGGGGAGAATGAAATCCTGGCACTGCTCAAAGAAACCAAATTGAGGTTACACATAACAAAGGATCCAGGCATGCCACTGAGCCGTGGTGGGAAGGAAGAGCCTGAGCTCAGAGCAGCAGATGCAGCAAAGCTCATCCCTGGGGAAGCTGTCAGACACTGCCTACAAGCGAGATGGTGCGCGCCGGCTGCTCGGAGTCTGCCACCAGCACAGCTCCAGATCTGCCCCAGGGAACTGCTCCATGGAGTCCTCTCCACATGGGAGCCATCCCTGAAGGAATGGCTGGCTGCAGGGTTAAATAACTCCTGCTTTGCTGCAGTTTCACCCCAGAATCTGCCCCAGCCCAGAGGTAACGTCTGCCAGAGCCCACCAGCCATGCAACAGCTGCAGAAGCATGTGAGATCTGTGGAACAGGATCCCTGGAATGGCTGAGGCCAAAACACACCAAAACAGACAGGGAGTAAAATGACTGTCTGGGAAAAATATAGCCAGCTCCACATCTTTTTGTTCTACATTGGCTGCAGCAGCTAGCAAATGCACAGTGAGGGAGGGAACCAAGGCACATTCGGGCTTTGCACAACATTTCCAGAGGGATTCATAATGAAAGCTTAAGGAAAAGATGCTGAACTTGTAAGAAAAAAAAAGAGGTTTAGGGCCCTCAAGCTAGGTCATGCACAAGACACGAACTTGGTGATCCAGCAGGAAAAAGGGACAACACTAGCAGGATCAGGCACTGCCAGTAAAGTGAGAGGATAATGTCCCTATGCACTCAGCCATATAAACACCTACAGGGGTTTCTGCCTGTGCTGCTTTAGTGACCTTGATGTTTTGCAACCAGATGGAGCAAGAAATATAATGTCAGCTTAAAGGATATGCTCTGAGGTAAGAGGCACAGAAGTTTGGTTCACCTTGTGAAATAGTGCCTATTCTCAGCCTACTGGTAAACATTTCAGCCAAAAAACTCTTTCCCTAATTTTACCAGGATGGGGGAGATTATTAAAAAGGCTTAAATTAAAAAACTTCATCACTTACTACAGGGATGTGCACATAAACTGAGTTGTTGAATCTAGGATAAATGCTACTGCCAAGAACTCGATCAAACCCTTGCCCTCTGTTCTTGGCTGTCAGTAGCCTCTGCTCACCCTTGCTGGGACATCTACCTGGCAAAACTCTTCAAAGTGCCACCAGCACAATGCTCCACTTTTCAAACACTTTGCCGTGTTTATTGGAGGCTCGGGAGAGAGACTGTCCTTGGAGGCCGTTCAGTTCCCTCACAGATTCCTGTTCTAGGCAGCCCTATAGAGATCTCAGGAGTGTTCCAACATCTAGGAGGAAAGAACAAGCAGTGTGATGAAGACAACCCAAACAGAAAAACCATCTACCTGCTGACTGCACACTGAGCTGCATTTACTCCAGAGCAGTGCTCCATCACCTCCCGCTCAGAGCCTAAGGTCTCTGGCCTTAGATTCCCCCTGCCAGCTTCCTGGGGGAGAGAGAGAGACTCTCCTTTTCTATCAGGTACCTCCCAACCAGGCAGCAGCACAGCAGCCTCCTCCGTGCCCAAAGCAAAAGTGACAATTTGCAAAACAGCCACAGGTCCAGGGGGAACATGCAGAGAAAAAGCAGCTCCTGCTCAGCACCAGTTGCCAAGGGAAGCAGTGGGAGCACTGCCAAGGCCAGGCTGGGCTCACTCCCTGGGAGCCCTGAGCTTTGCTCTTGTGCTCAAAGCCGGCGGGGCTGCTGATGCCAGCACACAACGTGCTCCAGATCCCCCTTGGACATGGAACAGCAGGGATAATTGATTTATGTTCAAAATACCAGGGCTGCATTGGCACACCCAGCCTTTTCCCTAGGAAGAGGAGGGAAGAAATAGCTGCCTGACACATGTGCCCTTCTGGAAGCTGCTGGGATGAATATACATCATACATTCATGTGCAGTGGTGACACTGTGGGACAGCAGGAGCTTCTCTCTCCTTGGACCTACACAGAGCTCTCAGATCTCCTTGCACTAAAAATGTTACTAAGGGAAAGTTCATGCCAGTATTTCTGTGACTCTTGACACACAACCCTGGGAGGTTTAGGAACATAAGGGAAAACCTGTATTTCCAAACATGCTGGCACAGGGAGCTTATATTGTCATTTATTGTGCTTTCCCTACATTTGCGTTTGAACAGACTCATCAGAAAGCAACAAGAACATGACCAGGGCTAAAAATTACCCCATGTGGAAGGTTCTGTATTTCCTTCAGAAAGGATGCAGAAAAGACCTGACAACAGCCTTTAATTATGTGTAAGAGCTGCAGCAGGGAAGAAACCAAACTGTTTTTATAACTCCTCTGGAGAGCATGGCCTGTAAGGCAAAGAGCAATAGAAATAGATGGAAGCAAGGGACACATGGACTGGACAGCAGGAAAAGTATCTGGCAGGAAATAGGGTGAAATAGCTTAGGGAGGGAGTATCCAGCATGGGAGATTTGAAAGAACAGGTTTTTTCCAGGTTGTTCAACTTGGGAAAAATATGGATGCTTTTTGCTCTGTACCCAGCCCTGTAATGCACATTAGAGGCACCCTTGCACTTGGCAAATTCAAGTTTAGAGCCAGGTAGGTTCCAAACCTTCCAAATTTCTCCCTGTCTTGCTTCCGGATACCATCAGTATTGATCAGCATCAGACCATCACAAGAACTCTCGCACTCCTTTGAGGTAGGGAAGTGTCATCCACCCCCTTTCAGTGGTGGAGAACACAGGCACAGGCAGGATAAAACCAAAGCAATCCCAACTCCATTATCAGGAGGCCCAGCTCCACACACTGACAGCTTTCCCAGAGTCCAGACAATTACTCCAGCACTTCACTGGTTCAAAGCACAGCTTTCAACAGCTGTTGACACCGACCCCTGCTGCACCTCAGCCCTCAGAGTGGCAGGCCCAGGAAAGCAAAGGTGGTACAAATAGTGATCATCTGCAGAGTCTTGTTAGAAACCACACAAACCCCTTTGCAAAGGCATGAGATTGGCCACTTTCTTTCCCCTCTGATCCCCTCCAGCCTTCACCCACCCCTTTCCTTGGCAATGGAAAAGGGCAGCTGCCGCATGGATACACACAACACTCCACCACTTATTCCTGGAGCGGGAGGCAGCCGATGTGGAGCAAGGCTCTGGTGAAAAGCACACATAAGTTGGGATGGCATCAGCAAACCTTACAGGCCACCAACAAGTGAGTGCTCCTCTGAGCTACTGCCTGTATTCGTGGGCAAGCCCAGCAAGAGCCCAGCCACGTGGGCCTCCAACAGCGAGCTGTAAAAGCAGTAACTCCACCCATCGGACACGCTTGGCCCCGGTGGGTTTGTTGGCAAGGTTAGACACTTGCAGAGCGTGTTACTGATCCCAAAGAGGAAGGAGAAGCAGCCCAAGAGAACCACCCTGGTCCCTGGAGAGTACAGCATTAAGATCCAGGCTCTGTGTCTCCTTCCCCAGCTCTGTGGGACTCCAGTGCTGAAGGTGCTGCCTATTCCTCCTACTAGGGATACAACCATCACCGTGCTCTATGATTCCCCGGAGCACGCATCCTGTCCTCGCTTCCCTCCGCCCCCTCCTGCCTTTTCGTTCCTCTGCCTCGGTGGGAAGCGCTTATCTCTGCTCTTACTCCCCCTCTCCCTCTGCATTGTGCCAACAACATGTGCTCCCAACAAGGACCAGATGGGAATACTTGTAAGAGCCTGGGGTTAACCCGTGTCTTTTATCCCACATACTCTCTGCTGTTTTGAAATGCAGATTCTATTGCAGTGTAAAGATTTAAGGTTAGTAGTAGAGTATGTTGATATTGCTTGTGAAACCCATCTCGCTCCTATTGCACGCTGATCATCTCCAGTACGGGAAACAGAACAGACAGATAGTCTGTTTAATGTCTCCAAGGGAAGGACCTATTGGAATAGGGGGGAAATGAGTATTTGCAATATGCCCGTGCATATCCATCTCTAATACTCCTCTCTCCCTCGCCTCTGCGTTCATTTGTGCCCACACATGAATTCACAGATGTTGTGCCAGTGGGGCTGGGCACAAAGCCTCGGCTCTCTCCGGCTGCCAGCAGCCGTCACCAAGGGCCATCTTTGCCTCCAATTAATCTCTGCGTGGCAAATGATCAGGACCAAGAGCAGACGCAAACTCCCGCTTGCCGGATGGATTTCCCCCACTGTGGTAAGAAATCCATCCGATTGTCTGTGTGTCCAACCAACACCTCCAGGGCAGGAGCTGTTACCCCTCCCAGTTCAATACTGGTGTGTTGGATGGCTGTAAAACCCCCAAAAAGACAAAATATGCCTTTTAAAGTTTCAGATCTGTGCAGAGCTAGTAATTTCCATGTGCCACACCAAGCGTTTCTGTGCAGCCTAGCAATTAAGAAGATGAATTAGCAAGTCGTTAATGATGGTTTTACTGGGGGGGGGGGGGGGGGGGGGGGCAGCCAGGCCCATGGAGGCCAGGCTGGTAGGAACACCACCACATTCCCCACATGTGAGAAAGCCAGCAGGCACCTGCACCTTTCCAGAAGTTGGTGCACACGAGAGAGCCCCAAGGCTGCAGGGTCCGGGTTCTGCGTGATACCTCCCTCCGCACGGGGAGGGAGCGATCCAATTACATCCATCACAGAAATGCCAAAACGACATCCGCCTTATAAAACCTCAATTTACGCTCTGACATTTCTGGAAAACCAATTTTTAATCCATGTCATCTATCAGGAGTTCTTGATATTTTACTTCACCTCGATGCTTTATATATACTGTTGCCTTTATTGAGGTGCAGGTGGGGAACTGAACACAGGCTGACAAAATATTAGGAAGAAAAATTGATGTCAGCCCATAAAGGCTTCCGCAGGTTTTGGAGGAACAGAACAGCAAAAGATCTGGCTTTAGCTTTTTCCAAATCCCCCAAATCCAGAAGCACCTTCTCCCCTAGCTGGGGCTCTTTTCCTGTGGCCATAACAGCCTTGCTTGGGTGTAGCTTATGGTGCAGCCTTTAATTCCATTCCTTCTTGAATAAACTCTTAATTTCAAACACAACCTTTACATGAAAGCAAAGGAAGGGAAAGGTGAATTTTAGACATCACATCATGTTAAATCATTAAAAATAAAGGGCAACTTAATTTTGGAGTAAGCAGCATAGAAACTTAAACAGAAGATCTAATTTTCTTCAGGAATTCTTTAATAAATCGCATATATCTAGCGTATGTACAGCAAAAGTGGAAATGCCATGAAACTGAAAAGGCTTATAATTTTTGACCTGGTGCAAAATCTGCCCAGTGAAAATACACAATAATAAACTCCTTTCTACTATAAAAATTACTAGAATTGGAAAACAGGACTGCAAGTCACACAAGCAGAAGGCTTCCTAATCACCAGCAGCTCACTTCCCTGGGAGTTTAGGTCACTTCAATAGGCCATAGGGGAAAAAAAATGATGCAATTATCAGACTAGGACATCTGTAGCTGAAAAACAAAAGTGCTGACATTGATTTTGGTAATTGCTCGGGGGTTCTTTTTTGTACAAAGGACGTGATTATAATACTTCTGCTTGGGATTTTATGAACATGGCAGTACAGATTTGCAGAGCCAGGGGTTGTAAAATGGCACACAGACATGACGTGGCCGGCAGCTGCCTCTTTACAGCTCTCACCTCTCCTCAATGACGCCTCCAAAGAAGAGCTTTGCCTTCTTTTAACAACACTTCCCCTCGCAGCCCTGCTGAAAACCTACAGGATTCTTCCGAGGGCTGCGGCCAGGAGCTCGCGCCCAGCCCTGGGTGGAATAACACGTTTATCCAGACCGGTGGCGGGAGCAGACGTCCCCTCCTCAGACTGCACTTCAGATAAATAAGGTTATTTCGCTACGAGCTACTACAGGCTACAATATACTCACATAAATATAGTAATGCCTATACGTGGATATGAATCAGTATATATCGGATACAGATAAGAAACACGACGACGAGTAGATACCAATAACCACTGCAGCTTCTCGCTGGGTAAAGTCCACCGTCCATCCAGGCTGCATGCAGGGAGCCCACGGGGGAGGGTTCTGCCCTCTCCACACCAGTGCAAAATGCTTCCCAACCCTTCCATAGCTCTGTACTTTACCAGGAAAGCCGACTCCGTGGGCCGGACCCAACACAACGTCCCCCCAGCTGCAAGGCAGGGGAAGGCCCCCAGCCCCTTCCATCTGGGATAAGATTTGCAGGGACCACCTCGCCTTTGGTGCCAGCAGCAGGGAAAGCCAGGTACGGGGCAGCTGCTGGACTTGGTTTTGTCAAGACTACAAGAGCAAAGCTCGGCATTAAGCCTCAACAGCAACAAGGGCGGCCCAGTTTGCAGAAGGGGCGAGGAGCCGCTGCAACGGCGGAGCTGAGGGTGCTCAGCAGCTCTGCAACATTGCAATGTAAAAAACCAAATCATCATCCCACTCTTGGTGGTTTGAGAGGATCCTCAATACAGCACCTGTCCTCCTCTAACATACGAGTGGAGCTGGACCGAGCAGGATCAACAGGTCTCTAACGTGTGCATGCAGGAGACGGCTTCTCTCGGCATTAGACTACGTTACCAAAGCATCCCCTTACCGGAGCGGGAGCAGAAATGTGCTCCTAGCATTATTTACACAATATAAAGTGCATTAGGATTTAATAATTCAACTGACAGACTTTCTGCCGGGACCATACAATTTCGAAACAGAGGTGAGGGCTTGAATAGGAAATTCTCTCATGAGAAAAAGAGGTTCAGACCGGTGCTCTTCACCCTGTCCTCCTAAGGATTGTTTTTGGCCGTTCTTTCTAGTGCAAATAAGCTTGTGTTTTCTCAAGTTTAAGGGACATGGCAGTTTCAGGGCGTCAGGAACGAACACTTAAAACACATCAGGGATTCAGCATTCCGGAGCTTCTCGCCGGGCCCTCCTGGGTGCCAGCAGCCCACATGGTCACTGCTCTGGGAAGCTGAGGACACACTGCCAAAAATACAAAGGAACCCGTTTCCGAATCTCACCGTTCAAGTCTTGCATTGCTACACTCCAAGTGCATCCCTACTGCCCTCCAGCCCAACATCCACTTCCCATCGCCTGGAGAGCCGTCTTCCCCCAACCCAACACTGGTGCTTCCCGTGGCAATGGAAACCCAGAGCCGCTGCTCTACCCACGAGTGATCAGCAATGAACGTGAAGATCCCGAGCCAGGTTTGGATACTAAGGTGCATCCTGTGCCAGGGGAGTAAATGCATGAGCGGATCCTATGGGATACCTGCGTGCCAGAACCAAGGTTGGCCATCGCTGGATTCCTGGGTGACATTTACAACAAACTAACGGCATTGGAAGGCCAATTCACTAACAAAAGATAAAGGGATTTTTAAAAAAATGGGCAGCAATAAGGAAAGCAATTTTGCATCCTTTGTTGCATCTTTTAAAACGGTGAAGAAAACATCCCTTTCCAATCACGAGTAATTTCCTCACCAACGCTACAGGAACATGGGGAAGGCATGAGCACTTACAACACATGCGGCCACTCACGCTAATTCCAACCCAGGAGCTTTTACAATCCCTTGAGACAAAGGCGGGCAGGGATGGGAGATGCCGAGCACACACAGAAACGGGAAGGAGAGCATAAAAAGTTCGTACATTCATAGCTCTGGTTTGTTGGACTAGAAGTGAATTTTTTTACCTCAGGCACTGTGACGGGCAGCAGCAGTCAGCGATGCGCTAATGTACGCATCAACTCAATTCATTAAATTCTGGTTTCACACCATAACAGGATGTGGAGTTCTTTTAACGTGGGGTTTGGTGGGTTATTTTTTTAATTGACCTGTTAAAACCATTGGGATGAAAGCCGTGAGAGCACCGATGAACCAGGACCCCGCACAATGCCCGCTGATTCATCACGGTCCACTGGCTGTTCGAGAGATGGAGCGAGAAACCTCTTCCAGGTTTGAAAAGGGACCTGAAAGAGCAACCTATGGAGAAAGGGATGGGAGTTTTTGACACTAAGCCAAAGGCTTGGTTGCTGTAACTGCTATATGTGGTTTTAAAGGGGGAATCACCTAAAACAGTGAAATTAACTTTCTTACTTCTTGTCACAACTGTAACATTTTCCTAAAGGTTCTTTGGTGACTTTGGTGCAAGCTGTTATTTTTTTTCTTTTTTTTTTTCTTTTTTTAAAGTTAAAACAGATTGACTAGTTTTAGTACCCAAACTAAAATCCAGATTATCCTCTTGGTTCCCAACCCTGTCTCCCCAACCTTTCTCATTATGACATTAACAGGCAACAGCATTCGGATTGAGCATGGCCATGCAGTGTGCAGGTGGCTCCAGACTCAGAGTGGTGAACAGTCTGGTTGGAGATAAAGATATTTCTCAAAAGGTTAAAAAATAAAACAGGTCATGGCTGCATGGAAAAACAGCTGGTCCACATGCACACTAGGCCACTCTGTAATGAAATAATTTGAGTGATTACAAATATCTGATCAGACATGGTAATGCCTGCTTAAAACAATCTCAAAGGTGAGCAACGCGCTACTACAAGTACCTGGAGCTCAGTCAAACTCCCACTGGTTCAGGGGGAAGGAGCTGGTTGCCCAAAGGCTGGACAAGCCCCTTATGCTATAAATATTCATGTTTTAAGAAACACAGAACCTTTCAGCAACCTCCCAACCAGGTAATTGCACACATTCTCCCTCCAGGCAGAGAGTTAATATCACGAGATTTAAAATTACATCACAAAGACTCCAGGATGACAGCAAAACCTTGGGGCGGGCAGGCGAGATCGGGACTGGAGCGGCTCAAGGACAGCTCCAGCTCCGAGCTGGAGGGGGAAGGTGGTGATGGCAGGGCACGGATGTTGTCTCCCCAGTACCACCCACAACCAGCACAACAGAAAACCCAACGGGGCATCCACCACAGCTTCCAAAATGCACCACGGGCGAGCATGACAGAGATGCCTTTCTACACGAATCCAGTGGTGCACCCAACACCCCAAAGGTCTTCCAATGGCAGGAGGGGGAAAACACTCGAAAGCTTTCCTCGCCCAGGTCACATCCCAAACCATGTCAATCTGGGAAAGGAGCCGGAAGCCTTGGCCACGGCATTCCTTCCACCTCCCAACACCCGTTCCACGCCTAATACAAAAATACTTTCTGAAATTTCGGACAAAATGTATTTAAAAAAAACCAAAAAAAATCACCAGCCTCTAAGGGGCAGAACACGGAGATGAGGAGTGAGTTATCATTCACTGCCATTAATTCAGGAGGCTGAGCACTCCGCTGCCCTGGGGTACTCAGGTGATCTGGTCAGCACAAAACTACGGGATGAACGACAGCTCTTCCACCCTTCACCAGCACATGACTGAGGTCTGATGGGTTATCAGGACTTTACCCATAAACAGACTATCGTTTCCAACTCAACAACCAGGAGATGTCAACTTTTAAACCTCTCTCCCTCCTCACACACAGACCAGAGATTCACGTGGAGCTGATTTTTGCCATAAATGCTCTATGACAGTGCTGCTCGGCCTTCAGACCGGGCACGGGCAGAAGCCAGTCCTGAAAAACTGGTGATAAGCAGAAACTGATACATTTCATGGTAAGGTTCAGGGCAGGGGTACTTTTGTATCGTGTTTAAGTGCAACACAAGCCTTTTCTAGACTATTTAAAGGTCAGGGTGCCGGATTTTGTTTGTGCTGATACTCGTACTTCCACAGTCTCCAACACTTGAAGCAGCTGACTCATACGGACTCAGGAGGTTGGTCCTTTTCTAAGACACACGGAGATGTTTTGGGCATAGTTTAACATGATAACCAGACTCCTATAACATTATGTACTGGAGTTAGCAAGAACTACCAGAAAAGGACTTTACAAAAAACTGGGGCAACTTGGAATTACTATAGGTCAGTCCCTCTCACCAATTTCTGCTTGCTTTGTTTGGTTAATCGTCCAATGCACTCTATTCCAGACCCTCTTGCTCTTCACCACTGTCCCCTCTGGCATCCATTCTTTTCTCTTTATGGCTGTTGTAAATTCTCCTCATCTCTTCTTCGTACTTGATAAAATTTTCCCCGAACCGTGTCCACGCTTTGTAGGGAACTGTGATGGTGTTACGGTAGGGCGGCCTCACCTCACTTACCTTCAGGAAGATGCCGTACCTGTTGGATCCCACGTCGAAGTAGAAGCGTTTGTTGTCCACTCGGAAGGAAGTGCCCTCGGGCAGCTCCGGGGGCTCCTCACCTCCCCCACGGCGATCCTCTATGTCCCCCTCGCCATACTCTTCAATCAGCTGCACCAAAGCATCCCTGAACTCGATCATGCCTTGCGCTGGCAGGACGATCGTCTGCTCCTGTCCCAAGCCGTGGCCGAAGTAGCCCATCATGCCAGGTCCCCTGCTCATGGTCTGCCTAATCCGCAGGAAGCGCCCGCGCTGGTTCTCCTTCAGGTCCAGGTAGTACTTCCTGTTGTCCCTCTCGATGTACTCCGTTTTGAGGACGCTGTGAGGAGGCTCTTCAGAGCCCACGGAGGCCGGGGGCGAGGGCGGCGGGTGCTGCGGCCGCCTCCGGGGATGCTGCTCCTTGTCGTTGCTGTGCTCGTGCCGGTGCCCATGGCTGCCCTTCAGGCCCAGGTGGGCGTAGTGCTCGATGAAGTCCCCCAGGCAGTCCTTCAGTTCAGCGGCCACCGACAGGGAGAGGGTCAGCTTGCTCTTCCTGATGTTGTCCTGCCTGCCCCTTCCTATCCAGACCTCGGCGATCTTCAGGAAGCGGCCACGGGAGCTCTGTTTCACATCCAGATAAAACCGCTTCTTTTGGATGTCCACCCTCTTGGAGGCCAGCTCCTGGATCTCCATGCAGCTCCCCTGGGAGGAGGCCGGGTAGTGGTACTGCTGCTGGGACTGGGAATAAATGTTCCTGTGCAGGCCAGAGCCTCCCAGGTTCCTTCCTCCTCCTCCTCCTCCTCCTCCTCTCCCTCTTTCCATCTTTACCAATCAGCTGGAAATAATACACAACAGAGACACAGATAACAACATCAGCACCAGGGGCCTGCTCAGCTCCTCGGCGGCGGCTCCGCTCGGCGCCGCTCTCCCTACAAAGGCTCCTGCATCCCTCTCCGCTGCCACTGGCACGCAGCATCGCAGCCCGAGGAGCCCGGGCGCTCTTCCCCTCCCGTGCTCCGGCTGCCGGACAAGGGAGCCTCGATTCCAGCGGCGCTCCCCGGCAGCACTCCCTGCCCTGCAGCCCCCCTGTCCTGCCCCTGTGGTACCACAGACCCCCCAGCTGCCCCACGGGGGTGGGTTATGGTGCCCTGTTTCGGGGAGCACTCACCCCTCTCCCCGGGCTGCGGCTCCCCTCTGCAGGGTCTATCCTCGAGCCGCTGCCTTCCCCCTCCATCACCCTCTCTGCTCTTCCTCCCAGGGCACGGGGGGTGCACTGGGGTTTCCCCCAGCACTGCTCTCCTGTCCCCCGCTACCCACGGAGCCCCCCCGCCACTGCATCTCCTGCCTCAGTGCCCCCCAGCCTCCAGTTCCTTCCCCCCGGTAGTGCCCCAGTGCCTCTCTGGCCCCTCACGGCCCCGGTACCGGCCCTTGGTGTCCTCAGAGCCCTCCAGTGCCCCCAGCACTGCCCCGGTAGTGCGCCCCTGGCCCCCAGCGCCCCACTACTGCCCCCCCAGTGCTCCCCATCACTGCACCTCCTGCCCCAGCGCTCCCACAACTTCACCCCTTGCCCCCCAGCGCCCCAAAAGTGCCCCCCGGCGCTCCCGGTACTGCCCCCTGGCGCTCCCAGTACTGCCCCCAGCGCCCCAAAAGTGCCCCTAGCGCTGCCAGCGCCGCCCCCGAGCGCCCCCCGTGCCCCAGCGCGGCCCCCCCAGCGCCCCCCGGCACAGCATCTCCGGCCCCATCACTGCCCCCCACAGCCCCGCGGCCCCTCCGCGCCCCCCAGTGCCGCGCTCCCCCCGCCCGGTCACTCACCCCGCAGCGCCCATCGCCGCCGCTGCCCTTCAGCTGCCGCCGCCGCCGCCGCCACCGCCCGCAGCCGGCGGCCCCGCCGCCCCCCCCCCCCCGCCGCGCAGAGCCACGGGCTGGTGCTCCGCCCCGCCCCGGCCCTCCCCGGCCCGCCCCGGCCCCGCCCGGCCGAGATCGGCGGCAGCGGCGGCGGCGGCAGTGCGGGGGGCGCCGGGGGGTGCGCGGCCCTTACGGCGGCGGGACTACAACACCCACAGTGCCCCGCGGCCGCCGCGGCAGGGTGCGTGCGCGTCACCTCGGGTAACCCGAGCCGAGGCGGGGCGCTATCAGTGGCGTATTTAGGGAGCGACGCGCCGTGACGCGTAATGTGCGCTCAGTCTCCGTGAGGGCGGCTGGCCGCTCTCAGGGACCGGAGCGCGGGGAGGCCGCGGCGGCCGAACGGGCTCGGAGCCCCTGCGCCGCGCTCGGAGCTGCTGCCGGCCTGTCGCGGGCGGCGAGGGGACACGGGCTGAAGCGGTGAGTGCGCTGCTGGTGGGTCTGGGAGCACTGGGGCACAGCAGGGCAGCCGCTCCCAGGGGGGCCCCGGCGGCCTGCCCAGCGCTGAGGGTGCTCAGTGTTCGTGTGGCAAATCAGGCGTGTTAGCCGTGGCTGTTGTCGTGCTTTAGTGTAAAAATGCTTTTTGGTTTTGAAATGCGGGGAGATGTTGGTTGTGCTGCTGTACACCAAGGGAAAAGTCTGCTTAGCCTTGAAAATCAATTGAAAATGAAAGTATTTTCATAACCTTGTTCAGGCCTGATGATAGTGACAGCTGACCTCCACATGAGCTGCTGACTGTTCTGATTTCTTATTATTGTGTTTATTAGTCCTAGAAATGGATGTAGTAGCTGGCTGTTCTGGTTTCTTGTTGTTCTCTTTATTAATCCCAGAAATGTGCCAGAAATGGATGTGGTAGCTGCTGGCCTGCGGGATAAGTATCCCCAGTGGATGCTCACAGAGAGCCAGGAGGAAGCTTCCTTGGGGCACAAAAAGGTGGGTCCTGGCTCACTGCAGAACAACCCAGCTCTGGGCAGTGTGTAAATGTTCAGTATAAAAATGCCCACGAGGAGGGACCATCCCTGAAACAGCTTCACCAGTTAGGTAATTAATTAATGAGGGAGGGGGAGAGCAGAGGGTGCAGTTCAGCAGCTTTTATTCCACCAAGTGATATAAAATATATAATTATTTAGTTAGATAATTAATTAGTAAATATATCATATTTATATGTAATATAAACATATAGATATAATGTCTATGGTTATATAAATATATTTTATATATAATATAAATAATATAATAGATAATATTTATATTAGTAAGTATATAAATATTTAGTTAGATAATTTATTATCTATCTGTTGATAATTAATATGTAATTCATTATCAATAGTTAGATAATTGATTAATTATTGAGGGAGGGGGAGAGCAGAAGATGTAGTTCAGCAGCTTTTATTCCACCAAGTGGGAGTAAATGATTAGCTGATTAGTAAGTGGTTAGTAGCTTGGATATTAAAAGTTATCAGATGAAACAACAGTAATTTTGACTTTTTGTTCACTAGAGAAGCTGCAGTAGGAGCCTATGTTGTTTGATGAAGGGTGTCACCACTGCACATGAATGTTTTGATTAAGGGGCTGTGTGACCCTGGCTGGGATGGGTGTCCCTGGTGAGGAGGGGAGTGGTGGATAACCAATCTCTCCCAAATTTGCTTTCTCAGAAGCCTGGTTCCCAGAGGAGTGTTCTGGAGGATGGGCTGCCTTTCCTGGAGTTCTCTGGCTCTGTTGTTTATAGCTATGAAGCCAGTGACTGCTCCCTCCTCTCAGAAGATATCAGGTAACAACTCGCACTCACTTTTTTCCATCTTTCCCTTGAGTGCTCCTGTGTTTTTGGAAGGGGCTCAGCTCTTGGGAGTAGTTTCCCATTTGGCCTTGTTGGTGGGAGATGCCATTGCTGAGCCTTTCTGTCCCTCAGAGCAGAGGCTGTGAGGGCTCTAGTGCAGACTGAGTGCCTCTCACAGGATGGATAATTCCATGTGCTTCACTGGCTTCATGGACAAGTGTTAATTCCTAATTAATTAATTAATTGGGAGTGTATGTTTAAAGAAAATACAGTAAATTTATGGTGCAAATACATTCTTTTCCCCTTTTTTGTGTAGCACAGCTCATGATGCTGGGGGAAAAAAAGTTGTGTACAACACTTCTAGTGCTGTGGGATAAATAAAGGACTGTCTTTCAAGGGATCCTGGGGTGAACCTTTTACAGGAATGAAAACTACTCTTTTTTTCCTCTGCCTGTCCTTGAGGCCTATGTGGCCAAGTTTTAGTACTGGGGATTAAAGGTTCTGTCCCTGTTGTGGTGCTGAGGAGAAAGAGGTGGGAAATCTGGGAGTCCAGGGAAGAAGGGAGTGGTGTGGGAAAGGTGCTTTGAGCTTGTTTCATTTCCCATTGCCCTCCTCTGATTTGACTGGAAAGGAAATCAGGTAGGAAATCAGTTTAGTTTTGATGTGCTGGTAATTCCTGAGTGTCCTTCTCTGCACCCACCACCTGCAGCTGTTTATTAACAATGTGTATTTGTGTTTGTAGGCAGATCTGCAGGGTTTTGCAGCATTTCAGGGGCTCTGTGGGTCAGCACCAAGTGCTCAGAGCTGTGAGATGCTTTCTGTGCCCTGCAGGTGTGACATGGGGGTGTCACACAACCTCTGCTGTCAGTGCCAGGTGTTGGAGCAGCAGGTAAATGTGGGAACATCTGCTCCTTTGCAGGCAGAGCCTGTCAGAGGGGGCTGCTGTGGGCTTTGACATCGAGTGGCCCCCATCCTACACCAAGGGCAAGATGGCCAGAACAGCTGTAATCCAGATGTGTGTGGCTGAGGACAGGTGCTACTTGTTCCACATCTCCTCCATGGCAGGTACTGTGCTTCCTCTCTTATTTGGGGCTCTCTGTTTCTCCTGGTTATCTCTGAACTGAAGCCTTGAGCAATGGCTGACATATCCTACCACATGGGACAGTAAAAACCCACCCTTTTCCTCCCCTTTCCCACCTAAAATAAAGGGATTTATTCTTTGAGTGATGCTTGTATATTAAGACAATCTTAGATGTGCTTGAAAACAGGGTGTGGGTTCTGATTATTTTTCTATGTGGGAATATTTTGTTCCAGTTTTAAAAATTTAATTCTCTGCTCCTTTAATGAGTTTTCTATTTAGTGCCAAAACAAACAGTGAACCTAAATAGAGCAGGCTGTGGGCTTTATTGTGTTTTGGTGTTTTTGAGTTTTTTTTCTTTTTTTAATTTGGCTTCAACAAGGAGCCTCAAAAATGGTGGCTCTTGTGCTCTTTATTCCCAATTCCTGCACTGTGTGACATCAGCTTTGGGAAAGAGTCCTGGGTACCTGGTGTGATGCAGCTGTGGGGAGAGAAGGGGGTGTGGTTAGCAGAGACTGAATTCATTATGGATGTGAATAAAAGCTTCCAAATAGGGAAAATAGGGATGAGGGAGGGAGTTGGCAATTTTATAACCTTTGGTTTCAAATGTTAGATTAAAACTATACCTGGGAGAGGTTTCTGATTTCCCTGGGGGACTCATGCTGAGGTATAATAGTGATAATTTTAATGTTGGTGTTCAATCCTTTGTCATTTAGAGCAAATGGGGTGGAAAATTTAATTGCTGGAGGCTATTCCATCAGGGAGGCTGGAGAGCACAAAGGAAAATGATGTGAAGAGAGGAAGCTGAGAGAACAAGAGCTGCAAAGATCTGCAATGCTTCTGTTTCTGGCAGGGGAGATGTTTGTGTGGCTGCTGTGGGACAGCAAAAGGGAAGGTTTCCCCCTGGATGGTTTTCCAAAGTGCCTCCTCTTGCCAGTGGAGGATGCGCTTTGAACTGAGTGACTTGGGCAGGAACCAGAGCCAATTTCTGCTTCTTATGGCAATATATGTGATCTGCAGAAATCTGGCCAAACCAGAAGAAAAAACAGCAAGTCCTAGCAAAAAAGCTTTCTCCTGCAGGAGGAATTGGGCCTTATTGGACTGTGCATAAATGGCAAAACCGAATTTATTTTTTGGGAAGATTGTTCATAATTTTCCATTTTTTAGTTTTTGGTTTTTTTTTAATTTCCTTACAGATTTCTCAAATTGTGGCCTGTTTCTCAGATTGTGGCTTTTGCACAATCTTCAACTTAGAATTTTTTGGTTTTTTTATTTAGTCACTTTTCTAGGAAACGGGGCAGGACTTGTCCACTGGGGAGTGCCCATCCTAGAAGGTTGTAGTGATGATTCCCTTTGGTGAAAATCCCTTGTACATATGCGGGCTTTTATTTGGTTGAATTATCTTTATATGTGGAGGATTTTCCATCTTTTCCCATGACTCACATGCTTTGGGAATGCTGTAATTTGTCTGCCTCTCACAGCACCAGCTTGCTGCTGTCTGAGGGGTTTTTACCAGTTATTTTTTAAAGCTTTGGGGTGGATCTGCAATTTTCCAGTGTACAGGAAATTGGCTGTGACTGCAAATGTACAGTGGCAGCCAGCAAAGGGTAGAGACAGTTGTGCACAAATAAAATCAGTGGTGCTAAGTGTTTGTTGAAGTACATAAATGCATATTGCAGGGTTGGGAAAAGGTGGTGTTTGCAATGAGAGTCAAGGCAGGTGAGCACTGTGTGCCTGTGCAGTTCTTTGTGTTTGCAGGTACTAGATTTGCACTTTAGAGACTAATTCGGGCTATCCAGCTGTGGGGTCCTGAAGGTATGGATTTAAATAAGATGCTCTGAATTTTAAATGGGAGCAAACACACAGGGGAGCAGAAGGCTGTTATTGTTCAAGGATGAAGTGTCTGGGGCTGTTCTTCCTGCAGAAAATGAGATGAGAAAGCTGCCTGCTTTAATTCAGCTCTGTAAGCTTGAAAATACCCTTTGATCCAGGTTTGCTGTGCCATCAGTTTGGGAGAAATCAAAATATAAAACTGAATATCTGTGTGCATCTTTGAACACTGTGGGTTTTTGCTTGCTGGCAGGACTGGCATGTTTGGGTTTGGCACAGCAGCTGGTTGGTGGGTTCTGTTTTCCAAATGCTGTTGTTGGAGCAGCCCAGCCTTAGCTGTGAGTTTGTCTCCGGAGAATCTGTGCTGCTGGGGATTTCCCATGCTTATGGTTTCAACTCTTGCCCAGAAATGTGAAATAGCAAAAACTGTGAGGAAATCATGGGGAAAATAGTAAAATAATGTTTGATTTTATGTAATGAACACTGAGTTTTGAGAGTTAAAGTGTCTTTTCCAGTGTGGGGTTGCTCTTTTGTTGTGTGATTTAACAATCAGAAAGACAAATAATGTTTTGGCTTTTTTTCCTTGGTTTGTTTCCAGATAGGTGCAGGATGATTTGTGTATTTCGGGTATTTCCTTCTTGCTTGTCTGCAGATGACCCATCACAACCAGTTGAAGTTTTCAAGTCATTCCAGTGAGAAATCAAATAAACAGAGGAACTTTGGTGGCTTTTCCTTTAAAAACCCAGGGTTTTGCAGATGGCCTTTGTGCTTGGATTTTGTCATTTCCATTAGACTTTCTGGCATCTTCCAGTATTTAGTTTCTCATGTTTGGGCTTAATCTATTTTAGGTTTTCCCAAGGGACTCAAAAGGCTGCTCGAAGATGAAACAATTAAAAAGGTTGGCGTAGGAATTGAGGGAGATCAATGGAAGCTGATGAGTGACTTTGAGATCAAACTGAAGAGCTTTGTGGAGCTGGCTGACATTGCTAATGACAAAGTAAAACTCTAAAATCTTTTTGTTGTGGGAGGGAATCTTGTTATGGTGCTGCTGTGCAAAGGAAGGCTTCCTTGTCTTGGTTGGAGTTCCATTCCAACAGCAAACCTGTTCTGTGGAATAAAGCAGAGCTCTACTGCAACTTATTTAGAAACTGCTTAAAAACACCTCTCAAAGCTTGCAGAACTAACTACTGTCTTCCAGTGAGCCAGTTTTTAATCAACATCTGTCTCCTCTCAGGTCTGTTCAAGTGTTTACAAGATGTACCTTTTGAATTCAGCTGCAGATGCTTTTCCTTTAATTTTTAGTGATGGAAATGGCCAGATTGTCCTGCTGGCATTGGTGACATTGTCCCAGCAGTGGCTGAGCCTCATCAACAGGATACAAGGAGGCAGCCCTGCTTCTTGGAGGGAGGCTCAAGGTCTTCCTTGAAGCCCTCCCTGCAGAGGTGTTTCTGCAACACAGTCTGGAAATGGATTTTCTGTAGGAATATCTGCATTGCTGTGATTCTCAGGCTGGTGTCCCCTCAGCTCTGGTGTGGGTGCTGCTTCCAGCACCTGCTGAGCTGCTGTTTACAAGTTGTGCTGCCTTTGGCACACCCTGGACTTCAGTTTTGTGTCAGAGATGGTTTGATGCAGGGCCACCTGTGCTGTCTTTTAGGGAAGGGAGCCCAAGGTTCATTGCTTTCCAAATCTTTCTGATTTCTAGCACATCCCTTAAAGCTTTTCTTTCTGTGTGCACCTTACCTGTGCTTGGTCTCTCCACATATTTCTCACTCCTTCTGTGGTGCAACTCGGTGCTTTCCCTAGGAGCCCCTGTAGAGTTGGAATTGGAAATGATAGAAATTAACTGTTTTGCTCAAGCAACAAGAGGAGCTGTTACTTCTCCAACTTGGAGTTTGCTCAGTCACCCCCTTTGTTTTTGTTTTTTATATTCTGTCTTTTGACTCAGGATAATTTGTTATGAAGATGAGCAATGTGATCTCTGACAGCTTCTGCTGAAGAGAAAACAAACCAAAAATAAACTTGAAAGAGAACAGGAGAACAGGGTTATATATAATGGCACAATGGGAGGGGAAGGGGTGGGGGAGCCTTAAGAGAACAGTTGGGAGGGTTTTTTTAATACCAGACTCAAGACAGTGAGCTGCTAATGCTGCACTGCTGCTGTTCAGCTCCACAGCTGGGCACATTTTCCAGGCTGGAATAGCAGTGGACTGTGCCTATGAGGCCTGGATCCTTGGGCACCAAGGCAAAATTTCCCAGACTGCCTCTGGGGACAGCAGGGTGCAGCCATTGTGGCTGACAAGGGATTGCAAAGGCAATTGGAGGCAGCACATGCTGGGATGGCTTCTGGAGGCCTGGGAGTCCTGGGCTAGAGCTGTGCTCTTCTGTTTTGTGCTTGGCTTCAGCCTGACAAAAGATGTCCACCACACACAGGCAGGCTTTAATATTCCTGTGGTTTTATTAGGTAAATCCCTGTTGCTGGATGCTGGGTTTTTCTAATTAGAAAGGCAAATAGCAGGAAAATCCTGAAGGAGAGAGGGGCTGCTGTTTAAGTCCAGGGCTTTTATTTTATCAACCCAGAGGTTGTTTTGTACAGATGCTTCATATTTTTGATGTTGTGACAGCACTGCTTTGAAAAACTAAGTATGCTTTGACTAACCCAGAGCTCTTTGCTGTTAACAAGGGATTGAGTATGCTTTGCTCTTCTTGGGGAGGTGCAGATGCTTTCCTTTATAAACGTAACCTCTGCTTTTGGTGTTTTGTTTGGGTTCTTTTCCCCAGCTGAAGTGTAAGGAGGCGTGGAGCCTGAATGGCCTGGTGAAGCACCTTTTTGGCAGGCAGCTGCTGAAGGATCCGTCCATCCGCTGCAGCAACTGGGAGGAGTTTCCACTCAAGGAGGAGCAGAAGCTCTATGCAGCCACAGATGCCTATGTATGTACCACAGCATTCCAGCCTCCTCAGAAGGGAGTGAATCCCCTCTCCACTGTGCTCCTAGCTGCTGGGTATTTTTTAGTTCCTTGTTACCACTTCTGGATCCATTTCCTTCTGGTTTTGTCATATTTCTTAGCTGCTAATTAACCCAAACCTTGTTAAATACAGTATGGGGGGTGAAATTCAAAACTTGGAAGAATACAGCCTTCACTGGTGGCTAATACAGGAGAACCACAATATGGATTGTCAGGGAGAGTTTAGTTGCATATGAGTTTTGTGCTTCTCCAGAAGTCCCTGCTTTTTCAGTAGTTTTCATCAATTTTGGTTTATCTGCAGTTCTGTGAAGGGTTTTGCCAATATGCTACCAGGTGCCTCCTGCTTCCTGGGAGAAAATAAAGGAAAAAAAATCCTTTTAGTCTCATATTTCTAGGCTTGGAGGAAGGGAAGTGGGACAGTGGTTTCTTTTCTGATTTCTAGTTTAGTTAAAAGTTCAGCCATGTGGGGTTTAGCCTCTATGAAGATCCTAAACAGTCTGAAAAAGATTTGAGATTTTTTGTGCCTGGTTCATCCTTTGTAGCCATTTTTTTCCAGGCAGTGCATCTTTCCCACTTTGCTCTGTTCACCTGGCCTGCCTTTTGGAGCCTCCCAGGAAAACATGAGGGAGTAACTTGTTTCTTTTTCAACACGTGTAGCCTAATTAGCACATTGCTGGCTTTAGGCTGTGTTTTTCTGTTAGAACTCATTATTCATACCTAGGGAAATACTAAACACACTGAATCCATCTTGGTGTGTTTGTAGCTCTTCTCCTGGAGCAGGGCATGAATTCTGAATGAGGTGAGCAGATGGTGGCACTGGGAGCTGAGCACTGGGAGCTTTCTGTGTGCAGCCAGCAGCTGAGATGACCCACTCTGGGATCTGTGTAAGAGGATCCATTCCAGAGGGAGTTCCAAGTCAGCACTTGGCCCATAGTGCAGCATTCTTGTAGCATGTAACCTGGTCCTGATGGACAGTGGAGTCAGCATGGTAATTAGTATGATGGGAGCCATATTCCAGTTTGGAATTCTGCTGGTCACACTGCATTGCTGCCATGATTTGCCTGATTAACTCCTGATGATTTTTTTTATTGTTTTTTCTCTCAGGAGTACCGAGTACTAATAGATTCTTTTCCCTCCTAGGCTGGCTACATTGTTTATGAAAAACTGAAAAACATGAATAAGAGTGACCTGAAATTATGTAGCATGAACCAAGGTAAGTTGTCCATCCAGGCATAAGGAATTTATCCCGTGTACAATTGCATGTTCCATTTCCCAGCAGGGAAATTAATATATTTATATTAAAATAGTGCCAGGTTTGTTTGGCTTCTTGGTGATTCCAGATGACTTGCAGAGGGAGCAAGAGGCCTTGGATGCCCAGGGTACCCATACTCTGTGCCTGTTTTCCATAGGATGTAGGAAGGTGCTCTCAGGGTGTTTGTTTGTGGTTGTCTCTGCTGTACACAGGGATGGGAAGAATTCCTGCTGTCATTCCAGTTTGTTTATGGAAACACTTTAGTGAGTTAATTTCAGTGCTGCTGATGCAGGGACAAATACCTAATTTAAGATGAAATAGGGCCACAAAAAAACCATGTTAGGAAGTAACTTTTTTATTGAGGCATATCAATAGGACTCAAATGTTTCAGAGCGGCTTAACCTTGGTCAGAGAAGATTTTAACACTTAGTTTTTTGTTCAGTTCTTGTTTCATAAAAAATATATTACAATTAGCTTAAGGCTGGAAAAGAGGTGGTGAGGGGATTGTTTCCTTTTTGTTTTGGCTCAGTTTTAATTTCTTGCCAAAAGCAGCAGTGGCAGTGCTGTCCCCTTGATCTGAGGTGCAGGATTTGGCCTTGGTTTACTCAGCATGTCTGTGTTAGCAGCTCTTTTCCACGAGCTGGAGGGATTGCTTTGTTCCCATTGTGTACCTGTTTTCCCTGAGCTTGTGTGGTGGAAGAGATGCAATGCTGGAATACTTACAAGCTTGGCCTGATTCTCTGTGCTTGATTTTTTTTTTTTTAAATCCTGGGAAATGCTGTTTTGCCAGCTGTAAATGTAGGGATGGAGTCGCAGGAGTTCTTGACATAGAGATGATATTATTACAAACTAATTGTTACAAAATGACCAGTTGTTGCGCTTGTTACAGGTACCACGTCTGAGGGTGTGAAGGAGCGCTTGGCTTCCCTGGCTGCAGAGATAACAGACCTGGCTTTTCACATCCCTGACTCTTCTGGACAACTAGAGAACTTGCAGAGGTCAGTTTTGTGCTGACTTGTCTCTACCTCCACAATCAGTGTTTTGTTTTTGATCCCCCAGGTCCCATACAACAAAGTTACATGTCTTTGAACAGGCATCTGTTACCTGTTTGTTGTTTTCCAGGAAAATGCATTTTTTATGTGTAGGAATATGTGTTTTCACTGGTCTGATTGCAAGGGATTTGACCCTGAACTTGGCTGAATTTTGTTCTGAAGTGTAATAATTGCTGCTGTAATTTTGCTTTACTTTCCTTGATTTTACCTCCTAGGGCTACAGAAATACTAGCAGAGATATCAGGGAGCATCAGTGCCTTGAAAGCCACCCTGCTGGGCTCAGGTTCCCCTTCTGGGCTGGAGGGGAGCTGTGGTGCAAACAGAACACATTTGGAAGCCAAGTCAGGAAGTGTCAAAGCACAAAAAGCAGAATGTGCTGAGCAACCTGAAGGTGACCTCAACATCTGCTCTGATGCTACCCTGGCTGTCCTCTGGGAGGAAGAAATGAGTGGGGAGGAGGCACAGAGAGGTAACACTGCTCTGGAAAATGGGGCTCCAGCAGCCAGGGTCGCAGACAGAGAGGACAAGGATGATTTCATGTCCCTGGACATTACTGAGCAAGAGCTGCAGGTCTTGGAATGTCAGGCTGCCAAGGAATTGGGCAGTGAAGCTGCACCTGAGGTAATGAACTCTTCTTAACTCCAAATATTTCTTTCAGATGTTTTGTTTGTAATGGGCAGGCCTCAGAGCTGAATGTTGAGCTTAATTATCTTGAATTTTCAGAAATTACTTTGCTCCTAAGAGAATTGTGTTGATTTTGTAGGAGGCTTGTTCCACAGACAATGAACAAAATGTGTCCTGTGTCATTGAGAGTGATGAAGAGCTGGAAATGGAGATGCTCAAAGTGAGTGTCAGAGGGTTTATTTTAAAATTTTGTTCATATTTATGCTGCTCTGGGAGCACAGTTAATGGGAGGGAATATGAAGCAGAAAGGTGCTGCTTGCAGAAGAGGGACAGAATAAACACAAGGTTACCTAAAGAATTCAATTTACTGGGGTTAGACTGGAGTATCATTGGCCTCCTGTGTCATCTTTACTCCACCAGCTTGGACTTCATCCACCTGCTAGATTAAAGTTGTTACAACTGGATTAAAAATTGGTTCCCATATCTTATTACTTGAGAGAAGTGTTTTATCTACCCTTCCATGCTCCAAAATAACTTTTTTCTACTTAAATGCTCAGTCTCTAGAAGATGTAGATGATTGTGAAGGAGTTCTTCCTGAAGGAGAGTCCAGTAAAGCCAGGAAAACTCCTGAAGTGGATGTAGCACCAGATGGTGATGAAGATGAAGGCATTGAGGAAGAGGAGGAGGAATATTTGGGTATGGTTTTTTAAAAGTCTTAGTGCATGGTGAAATAAATTTTTAAAAATCACTGTAGAAGCAGCCTTGAAAGCACAGTGACTTTTAGGGATGGGTTTCTCAAAAGGGAAGATCAAGCGTACCTGGATTTCTAAGGGGAGCTTGGACTGTGTGAAGATTAAAATACAAAGGTGTGCTTGGCAGGAGAGAGTGAAGTTCTGCCTTGGTCAGCTGATGTCTGCTTCATGGAGTAAAACTGACTTGGGGGTGTGGGGGACCTGCTCAGAACACAGCACAGGGGAGGTGATACGTCCCCTGTCTGCCTGTGCTCTTCTGTTGCTGCTGAATGACAGAATTCTGAAGAAATTCTGCCTTGGGGGCGATTTTGACTTGCTTTGGGGTTGTCCCTGTGGAGACAAATGAAGTGGAGAAAAGCAGCAAATGAAATGTGAGGAGGAGCTGACTTGTTTGGGTGATCCTGTTCCAGATGATGCAGTTATGCATTGCAGTCCTATTCCTTTATCTCATTAATCAAGCCATATGTTCTCCTCATGCAGGGTCTCTGAGGAGCCTCTTTGCCTTTTTTAATCCTTCATTCCAGCCTGAAAATATCTGGAGTTTGAGATCTCACTCTTTTCACTGGAATTGCCCAAATTCAAACCCCTGGGCATGACAAAGCATGAGCAGACTGTTGCTTGTGGAGACAGTGCTTTATCTTTTTAAAATTCAATGCCAAAAGAGTTCTTTCTCCTCTCTCCCACTAAAGATCCACTGCTGCCAGAGCCTGCAGAAAGCCACATCGTGTGTCTCAAGACCTATTTTGGGCATTCTTCTTTTAAACCGTGAGTGTGTTTTCTGTTAAAATGGACACTCTGGGGTAGGTGTTCCTGCCCTTCCTCCAACCTGGATGATGTTTTTATTACTATTCACTTGAAAAAAATGGCAACAAACAAATCCAGGTCTTTCACACTCTCTTGAATTAGAGATAAGCGATCCACAAATGCTGTGGAAACTGCAGGTGTTATTTGAGATCAGTGATCTCCTGCTTCAAGTGCTGCCTGCCTGAGTCCTGTTAGAGATCCCCACTTGGGCCCTGCAGTACTTGGGGTGTCTGAGTGGCTGCAGTGTGCAAGGACACTGCTCTGAGGCAGGCCCAAGGGTCCCTTTAACCCACAATCCAGTAGAATATGCAGTTCCATACAATTTACTTGTTATCTGTGGTGGCCAAAATCAAATATTCCCCTTTGTTTAATTTCAAGGGTCCAGTGGAAAGTGATCAATTCTCTTTTGGAAGACAGAAGAGATAATCTTGTTGTCATGGCAACTGGTAAGTTACCACTGCATCCTAAGAAACAATAGAAAGTCATTCCCTTTTTGGGGGACAGCAGTACAACAAACATGGCTGGGTTTTTTGGAATGTCAGAATTGTCTGTTGTAGCTGCATAGGAAGCATGGTGTCTCACTTCTGCCTTTTTTTTTTTCTCAGGCTATGGAAAAAGCTTGTGCTTCCAGTTTCCTCCTGTTTACACTGGACAAACAGGAGTTGTCATCTGCCCTCTTATCTCCCTGATGGAGGACCAGGTGCTGCAGCTGACGTGAGTGACATGGTGGCAGTGCCAGGCTGCTGCTGGCTGCCCCCTGGGCACATGGGATGCTGCCTGTGCCCTTGCTGGGTGTTTCCATTTGCAGCAAGCTCTTGGGGTGTCAGCTGCAGGGCTTGTGTGTCTCAGGGAGCACATGCAGCCCTTGTGTGACTGTCAGCAGTCTCACATCCCTGGGTTTGCCACATGGGTGAACCAGAGGCTGAGCGTGCAAAGGATGGATGCTGCTGAGAGGTTTCTGAAGGCACTTATTTCTGGTTTCACAGGCCTTTTGTGTCCAGACCAGAGTGGTGGGGGAGCTGTTTGAGGCTGTCAGACTCGTGTCAAGGTTTGCTTTGGGTCTGAGGGGTGACATCTGAACCCAGTATAGCTGGGAGCTGTTGGCACTCCAGATCAAAGCTGCAACACAGGCTTTCAAGAGGGACGGTGTAGTAGGTCTCCCAACACCTCACCTCTTCACTTCTTCAGAGATCTGAGGGGTGAACTTGTGGGTGACACCAAATCACTCTGACGTGAGTGGTTCTAGGTGTGTTGTCAAGATAAATCTCTTTGATTTTTTAATACCTGATAATGCTTTCTCCACATGTATTCACTTCCTATTGTAAGAGCCATTCATTTCTGACACTTTTGCTTTGAGGCTGTGGGACTCATGCTGAGTTGTTGTGTGGTTCATTCCTGCTCTGTCCACCTTGGGAAAAGGAGTTTTATGTGTTAGAGGGGATATGACGGTGCTTTGAAGTGAAGAACCAGTGACATGTGGCATTTTCTGCTGCGTGTCGTGGCTGTGTGCAGATGAATGGCTGGACAGCCTAAGCTCTTTGACTATTACTCAGCAGGGTGTCTCTGTGACTTTTCCACTGTTTTCCTCAGTGGAAGGGGTTTATTCACTGCCTTCCCAGTGGGTCATTCATTTTGAAGGCTGAGGAGACTGAATTTGTACAGACTGCAGCAGTTTGTCTGTCAGTCTGGCTGCAGTTTGGACTGAGCAGCTGTGGAAACCAAGAGCTATGAGACAATGCAGCAAATCACCAAGCTAAGAGGTAAAATATCAATCACTTGGGCTGGTATTTATTATGTCATTAAAACCCAGCCACCTGATTTAAAACAAGCAGATGCAGCATCAGTAGCTCAAAAAAGATGGAACAAGGTAAAAAACTGTGGGCTAGCAAGGCTTATATCCAAATGTGAGGAGCTGCTGGAGTGAAGAGTTGAAGAAAATAGATTTTGCATATTCTTTTGTATATTTTAATTGTGTACTTGTGCAAGGAAAATGGTCTTCTGTTCTCTGATTCCTAGTAATCCAGTGTGTGTCTTGTAGAGGGGAAATGCAAGAGCATTTGGGTGGCAGGAAGAGCCATGCACCACTCCTGCTTTTTCAAAAGGTGTTTCACACAAAGATCCTTGAAGAAAGCAGTGTCTGACCTCACAGCTTGAACTTCCTTTAGAAGTGCTGGCGCAGGCTGGAAGCTAAAGCTTGGAGAGGGAATCTGTTCATGACTGTGCTTTTTAATTCTGCAGAATGACAGGGATTCCAGCTTGTTTCCTTGGTTCAGCTCAGTCAAAACAGGTCAAGGATTCCATCAGAGGGTAAGATTGAGCCAAACTTTCTGGTACTCTGGGCTGTGACAAGAGTCACAGCTGAGGGGGGTGGGATGTCTCCCTGCTCCATCACCACTGAAACTCCTGGTTCTGGCCCAGCCCTGGGACCTGGCACTCAGGATATTGTTTGCGTTCAACCAGGCTGAGAATGTGGGAGGCCACAGCCACCCTCCAGTGCCTTTTGGCTGGGGAAATGGAGCTTAGTGACTCAGCTGTGTTCTGATTTATACCTGATTTTAGTCAGGTTTTAGGCCTGGATCTGTCAGCACCATGACAGTCCATTCTTATTCCAAAGGCCTGCAAAGGTGGTTTTACTTTTCCTGCAATGCCTTGCTTTCCTGTGGTTCTGGAATGTTTTCTCTGGACTTCACTCAATTCCTCGTTTGCCATCAGAAATCTGTTGTTCTCATATTGTTTTTCAATGCCATCATGATTTTATTGAATTGAATTGTCTGGGGTTGTCTGTGTCAGTGTATTTTTTTCTGATCTTTCAGGGGTCAGTACAGAGTCATATACATGACTCCAGAGTTTTGCTCAGGGAACTTAGAGTTACTTCAGGACCTTGACCGCACTGTTGGTAAGTTGGAGGTAAGAATGTGGGTGAGTTGCCAGGCAGCTTAAATTGATCATTATGTTTAAGCCTTTTTGGTAATTGGAGACTTCTCACCCATTTCTTGGTGAGAGTAGTGACACCATTCATTCCCATTCATCACACAAGATGAAAAAAAATCATGAGTTTTTCTGAGACCATCAGGCTTTGTGTTACAATCCAGGAAATACAACAAATGACATCTGGAATTCTTACTGGTGACTCATTGAGAAGCAGTGAGTGGGAAAAGGTCCTGTTGGAGCTAACTTGAGATTTTGAGCCATGTGAGGGATGTTGGATGAATGGAGCTTAGATTGTGGTGGGGGGGGAGAGACTGTAAAAGCTCCTGGGCCTTTTTTATGAGAGAGGTGATGCAGCAGAAGGTGCAGCAGAAAGCATTCTAGGAGTAAAACCCAGGCCCTGCTGATGGTTTTTCATGAAAGCTGGAGCTTGCTGTGGTTTTGTGTCCCCCAGGTATCACCCTCATAGCTGTGGATGAAGCTCACTGCATCTCCGAGTGGGGCCATGACTTCAGGAGCTCCTTTAGAAGTTTGGGCTTGTTAAAGAAGACTCTGCCCTGGGTGAGGTTTGGCTGAGTTGGGTTTCTGATGCAAGAAGAGGGTTTTGGGTAGTAGTTTGCAAATACCAGCCTTTTCATGTTGTGCTCTGGGTGTACTGACCTTGCTGGTTGGGAGTTGGAGCATCCCTGTCAGTGATTGAGCTTTGTAGGTTTTTCCCAGTGTTTAAACAAAGGGTGTTCTGAACTTGGACTACCAAAACTTAAGAAACTTAAATTGTTTTGAATTCCTATGCTGAGGAAGATGATGTCCCTAAGCCCCTGGTTTCATATGGGAGGATTTTATTTTACCTGACCAAGTGGCTGGTAGGAGCATGCTACTGATTTCTGGACACTCCTCAAGCACTTACTGCATAAGGTCAGAACTTAACATGCTTTTATTGTCAGTGTCATCCTATATTCCCTAAATTTAGCTAATCACAGCAGTGAAATACTGTGGTCTCGTGGAAGATACATTCAGAATAAAACTTTGCATTTCAAGTGTTCCATTCCTGTCTGCTCTCTCAAAAGCTTCAGTCTAAAATGTTCAAGAAGCTCAGTATTAACTATATTTTTTCAAATTACTGAATTTATCCAATGATAAACACATTAAAGTGCCTGTTTAGGTTCTGAATCAGTAGACTTTTGAGCTTTTTGTTGTAAAAAATGCTCAGTGAGAGGTCATGAATGTTATTGTACATCTCTTTGCAGATCCCCATTATTGCATTGACTGCAACTGCGAGTCCCTCAATCAGAGAGGACATAGTGAAATGCCTGGACCTGAGGAATCCCCAGGTCACCTGCACCAGCTTTGACAGACCTAACCTGTACCTGGAGGTTGGACAGCAAAGTGGAGACATCTGTAGGGATTTGAAGCAGTTCCTAACTAGGAAAGGAAGGTAAGGATTTAAGCCTGGTTTTGATCCCTCAGGTGTTTTTTTTACAGGCAGGTGGCTTTTTTGTGCTGTGTCTTTACATGATGTTGTTGTTGATACTTTCAGCAGTTCTGTGTATGAGTTTGAAGGCCCCACTATCATCTACTGCCCTACAAGAAAGGCCACTGAGCAGGTGGTGTGTGCACTGAATAAACTCAACGTGACCTGTGGTACCTACCATGCTGGGATGGGGAACAAGCAGAGGAGGGACACTCACCACCAGTTCATGAGGGATGAAATTCAGGTATGGAGGAAACAAAAGTCTCTTCGGTCCTGTTTAGAACTGCAGAGTTTTTGGTGGAAGAAAATTTTGGAATATCAACCTGTGTTAGCTGTGTCCTCTGTCTGCAGTTCTGGGTGAAGAAATTGCTGGTCTGTGCTGATAGGAATAAGAGTCCAGGCTTATCTTTTGAATTTCTGTAGTAATTCCCTCAAAGATATGTGGTATCCAGGGAAAATGGTGATAGCTGGAACAAGAGCACAGCTTCTATGAGCTGCTTCTTTCCTGGGCAGCAGAGATATCCTGGGACTCCTTGTGTTCCTTCTGATGACCTGTTTTGTGCCTGTTGAGAACAACTTCTTGAAAACACTCCTGCATTTGCCAAAGCACATCATCCCTCTCATGGTTACAGTCCTATGGCTGTGCCCTGGCCAAAAGGCATGGGTGTGAAGCTGGTGTAGTTCAGGCTGGATTTTGATGAAGATTCCCAAATGTGTGTGAAGTAAGCCAGACCTGTTTTTTCGCACGTGGCTGCTGTTTTGCAGTGCGTTGTGGCCACGGTGGCCTTCGGGATGGGCATCAACAAGGCCGACATCCGGCTGGTGATCCACTACGGCGCCCCCAAGGAGATGGAGTCCTACTACCAGGAGATGGGCAGGGCCGGGCGTGATGGCCTGCCTGCTGCCTGCCACGTCCTCTGGGCTGCCACTGACCTGGCCTCCAACAGGTACAGCCCTGCCCTCCCTCCTCAGGCCCTTTGGCCATGGCTCACTGCACTTCAGTAGCCTGTTGTGTTTGTGCGATGCCTTGACAAAGGAAGGAACGATGGATCCGACTCTGTGTTCTCAGAAGGCTAAATCATTATTTTATAATACTCATATTGAAGAATGCTATGCTAAACTGTACTAAAGAATACAGAAAAGATACAGACAGAAGGCAGCTTGACCCTGATTGGCCAATAAGTCAAATCATATTAAACCAATGAAATAATCTCCAGACACATTCCACATGTGAGTACAACACAGGAGAAGCAAATGAGATAAGAACTTGCTTTCCTTTTTCTTTGAGGCTTCTCAGCTTCCCAGGAGAAAATCCTGGGCGAAGGCATTTTTCAGAAAATATGGCTGTGACAGTAGCCCATGGGCTTGGAAGAACCTCTGTGTCTCTCTGCTGTTCTGTCCTCTTTGGGATAATGTTGGGAAGAATATGAATGAAGTGCTCTCCTGAGTATCCCCCATGGTGCAGAAGCAGGCAGGCAGCTTGGGTCTGGTTTTAGCAGGATACTTTTTCTAGCTCATCCTGGTGAATTGGAGGGTATTGTCTGGCATGTTTCATTTTTGATGTGTTGACAGTGGTCAGCATTTAAGGCTGTGCATTTTTTGCTCCTGTCTCAGGCGCCTCCTGGGCGAGATCCGCAATGAGGAGTTCCGGCTGTACAAGCTGAAGATGTTGGCCAAGATGGAGAAGTACCTGGTGTCCAATGGCTGCAGGAGGAAGTGAGTGCTGGCAGCTATTTAGTGCTGTGTCACTGCAGGCAGCTTTGCTAAGAGCTGCTGGAGCTCAGGCACAGCTGGGGGCTGTAGCCAGAAGGCAGCTCGGGTTCACAATGTGTTCCACAAGCACAGAACATTCTATTCTGTATTAATAAGCAGAATCAAAAGTAAATCCTTCAGCACATTTATACATTTCCTTGTTTGCCTTTTTTAAAAGACTTTCTTTAGAGGAATCAAGGCTAAATAATTGGTTCCCCAGTGAATTAATTAATGATGCTGATTTTGACTCCATTTTCTGCAATAAATTTCATGTGTAAATTCTTGGTCTTCTATTGAATTCTTTTTGTTCCCTTGGGTAGAATCATCCTGTCTCATTTTGAAGACAGACAACTCCGGAAGGTTTCCTCTGGCATCATGGGCACAGAAGAATGCTGTGATAATTGCAGGTCCAGGTAAGCTTTCTTCCCTCAAGGCTGATCCTAGAGGTTATGTTCTCTCAGCTTGACTTAGAAGGCAAATTATCTAAAAGGATTGACTTTCACACATCTGATCTGGCAGCTGTTCAGCCTGAGGTTTATTTTTGGACATCTCCCTAACCTTTTTCCAGTGAGTCAAGCAAACTGTGATAAGCTCCAAGTGAGGCTGTGGGAAAGCCTGGAAGCAGAGCAGGATCACAGTTCCTAAAAGGGGATTAGAGCACCACTCAGTGAAAAACACTTCTATTCATCAGTTTAAGGCCTGTTAGGTAATTAATCCCAAAGGACAACACTTGCAAATGGTGTGTAGTACCAGGTGTCTAAGGCTAAATTGCCCCAGTGTCCAGGGAGCTGTTCTCCTGTGCTGACATGTGCTCTTTTAACCTTGCTAATAATCTCATGGATGTGCTGAGGGGGATTCAGGAGGCTGATAGTCAGGGAGGCGTGAGCAGAAACACATTTGTCACCTCCTTCTGTAGTTACAATAAAGCTTTCCCTGAAGTTACAGTGAAGCATTCCTTGCTCTGGCTGTTAGCCTGATGCTTTCTGATCCCAGGTGAGGTGTTAGACTGTGCTGCTTTCTGGAGACGTGTTACCAATTTAGCTACTGAATTTCTGTATGTCAAGGATTAGGACAGCTTTGCTTGGCCTCTACTACAGCTGAGTTAAAAAAGAATTTAAAAGATCATAATTGCCCTCTTTGCAGTCACCTTGCAGAGCTAGTAAAGAGCCAGGTAGTGAATTTGTATTGCAGAACTGAAATCACTTGAACTAGGTAATTCTTGTTTTTTCTCCTTAGAATTTTCTCCTTAGAAGTGGTTTGTGCCGGTAATGTTTCAGTGTGTTCTTTCAGTCAGTAAGAAAGAGCAACCCCACTAAAGGCTATGTATTTCTTTACTCCTGGTATTGTTTTTCCTATTAACAAACCTTACTTAGCCTTTAGTGGGGTTGCTCTTTACTCCTGGTTTTGTTTTTCCTTTATGTTCATAAAGAAACAGGAAAAAGCTTTAAAGTGCAGTTAAAGAAATGTTGTGCATGCCCAAACCAATGCAAATATTTTGATATTGAATTCCAAAAATTGCTGAGACCATTTTCTTGACAGCAGGTGTGGTGGAGAACTTCCTGTTGGGTTGGGCAGGTGTCTGAGAAGTTACATGGATAGAAATAGGAATGTGTCTTGAAGTTGCATTGATACAAATAACTAAATGTGTTTAGATGTATAGAACAAGGACTGACATTAGAGACTAGGTACAAGTAATAACTTGTTATTTCATTTAATTATTTTTTTAATCACTGGGTTATTAAACCAGTGCATTTGGAGCAAGGGAGAAGGGACTTGGTTTGTTTGTGTTAAGCCTGGCTTCTTTTGTGCCTTGCAGTGGCTCCTGCCTTGCAGTCCCCAGTGACTTTGAGGGTGGATTGCAGGACTTTGGGAAGCAAGCACACCAGCTGCTGTCTGCAGTGAGCGCCCTGGACGAGAAGTTTGGGACCAGAATGCCAATTCTGCTTCTTCGAGGGTCTGTAAGTGATGGGGCAACTCCTTGTGTGTGTTCTGAGGGGAGGGGCTGTGACAACCCCATTTAACTGATCCTCTTAATTGATCTGTCGATCAGTACATGGATATCCATGCATGTTCATGTGTGTGCCCCATTTTTCTTGGAGAGATGGAGGTTTGTGTAGAGAGGTAGTCTTGACTTTGGGAAGCTGCTCAGCTCCACTCCCCATGCAACAAGCAAGGTGATTGTCCTCTAATTTTTTGTGAAAATGCATCATTTTGATTATCTTGAAAGGAACAGCCTTTTCAGAATTAAGGATAAACATTTTGGCTCAATTAGTTGGCTTATGTTTAAATAAAACAAAGAATGGCTACCACTGTATCTTAGTGTTGCTGTCTGACTTTGAGTACTGAAGTAGTGTACCAGAATAAGTATAAATTAACTTCCATACACCTTTTAATTTTAATTGTTTTGAAATGCTAAGTAAGAAAGTCACTGGAAATAAATTAGAACAAGAACAAAATACTTTTTATGCTTACAAACCGAGGAGGTTAGGGTGAGTTATGTTCCTTGTTTAACCTTTTATTGCAATTAAGCTGCTGGTTGTCACACAAGTGCATCTAGGGAAAAATGAACTTGCCACAGCCTTGGCAGGAAGTAGATTAGGAGTGGAATAGCTCAGAGGAGGCTCCTCACATGCTGGGCTTTTGGTTTATTGGTTGTTTGAAGTTTCCCTGTGCAAGGAGTGCCCAAATCTGACAGGATCTTTCCAACCTTGCAGTGCTCGCAGCGCTTGCCGGAGCGGTACCGCAGGCACCCTCTCTTTGGCTGTGGGAAAGAGTGGCCAGAGAACTGGTGGAAACTGCTCTGCCAGCAGCTCATCATGGAAGGTTTCCTCAAAGAGGTCTCAGCCCAGAACAACAAGTTTGCAACCATTTGTGTGCTCACCCAGAAGGTACTTCTCGTAGTGAAAGGACCCACTGAAGAGCTCCTCCTGAGTAACCCACAGCTAAGCAGTGTGGTTTATTTCCTACAGGGTAGGAGTTGGTTGTCCAAGGATGGATCTGCCCCAAATCCAAGTCTTCTGTTACAGTCAGTGAAGACCTGAATCTGCAGAGACCTTCTGCCAGGTAATTGTAGCACATGTGTTCTCTTGAATCAGATCTGTCTCTGAGCCCTGCTTTTGGAGAGGGCAGGGTTGAACAGGAGGAGGCTTTGAGATCCTCAGTGTTCTGTTTTTTTCGTGCAGAATAACAAGTCTAATAATTAATCAATAACTCGATTTGCCAAATGCATCCTTGTACTGACTTGAAATCAGTTTATTTAGCAGAATGTTTTTTGTTCACTGTACAATGGAGTTAAGATGTAATTAATTGCATTACAGCAGCAGGCGTTCGCCTCTGCTCGCCAAGCAGCGCTCCCCAGGCACAAAAGGAACAGCACAGTCACCAGGCAAGCAGGTCTGTACCAGCACAACCCTCCTGCTGTGTCATCCATCCCTGCCCATTGTATAAAGAACCCAACCCAGCTTACCCCAAGTTAATTTTTATGAACAGCAAACTCAGTGAAAAGATGGTAAATCAGCATTTGTCTTGTTGTTCTGTTTTTTTTATAGGTATCTCTATATGAGATGTTCTCCTGTTACAGAAAAGGTCAAACTCCTCCAAGAAACACTAACATGGTTAAAAGGTACAGTATTTGGAATTAAGCCAGCTTTACCTAATTTTGACTGTGTAAATGGGGATGCTGCTTGGTGGGGGATCATTAAAATGAGCATTTTCCTGTGCGAGGGGTGTGGAAATGTCAATGCATTAAAAAAAGGCAAGTGCATAAAACTTGCTGTACACTGCATTATTACATTTCAAAATATATTGTATTTACAAGATTTCACAGTTAACATCAGGGAGCATGGAGGGCTCTGCCTTTCCACACTGGTCTGGAGAAGACTGAGACCAACTCAAGGCTCCCTCAAGTCAAAAGAAATTAAATAACCTCTTGCAAAAAGCAGACCAAGTAATATGTTTTCCTGGCTCACGTGCTGCTTCAGATTAAATGCACCTTGTGTATGAGTGGATTCCTCCTTCAGGCCACCATTCTGGTGCTGGCAGATGACAGGAAGAGGCTGTATCAGTTAGGTGAATAGTTGTCACTGCAGCCATGTGAAGACCAATCATTTTAGGGACAGTTAAAATCTGTAAAACCAAGTTATTTTGCACTGTGCTTAGGGAAAAGAGTCTCTTAGTCCATCTTGTGTGCTGACAGATATTGCAGTGTAATCTTGGCAGTCCAGTCAAGGGTTAATGTCCCTGGGCTCGTGGACTCAGTGGGAGTCTGGATACTGCTGGTTGTACCCCAGCGAGCTCTGGGTGCAGAGCTGGCAACATAAATTGGGCCTTGAATCAAGTGATCTAAAGCAAAGCTTGCTTCACACTTGATTTTTTTTTTTTTTTTTTGGTAGTGTTTCAGGGCGTTCACCGCTGAGATCTCCTTTGAAGCCCCAACAACCAAGTGCTTCATCCAGAGAAAAAGAGCTTGAGGTAAGCTTTGCTGGGACTGGGAGGATATCTCTGAATTGCAGTCAGCCTGCAAACCACAGTTGTTCTGTGTTTGGGCAGAACAAAATTACTGAAAATTAACTTAAAACTACAAAATTACTTCAAATTACTGGGTTGTTTTAAACAGAAGTCCCAGAATAGGGCTGAAATACACAAGGAGTGGTTAATGGATGGCAGAGTTTTTGTGTATTATTGGGAAGATCAGGGAGGGGATAAATTCTGCTCTTGTAACAATTGTACCTACAAGTGATGTAGAGCTGCTTCCTGAGAATTTGGCTCCTTCCTTCCTTCCCAGACTGCTCTGTATGGCAAGCTGCTGACTGCTAGACAGAAGGTAGCTAATGAGAAGGAAATTCCTCCAGCTGTCTTGGCAACCAATAAGATTCTGGTGGAGATGGCCCAGATAAGGTAAAGCCAGCACGCAGACATGTTGTACAAACTGGGGAGCTTGCAAGCCAAGGCACAGATCCCTTTCCTGCTTCTCCTGGGGGAATGGAGGCATCTCAAGTGCCTCCTCCAGCTACTAAAAGGCAGCGATATTTTGGGATTGCCTTATGTTGTTGCATTCTTCATCCTAAACCAGGCCTACGAGCATCGAGAACCTGAAGAAAATTGATGGTGTGTCTGAAGCCAAGTCCACCATGTTGATGCCTCTCCTGGCTGAGATTAAGGACTTCTGCCAAGCAAATGGTTTGCAGGTATGATGAAATCAAGTGCCTTCTCCTTGGCAGGAACCTTAAAGATGGGGTTTGCTCTGCAGCTATTGGACAACTCCATGGAGTTGTCTTTATTTCACAAAAAAAAAAGCTTTGATCTAGCAATAGGAATCAAAAGCATGTCTAGTTTTATAGTTGTTTGCAGGGGGTCTGTTTTGAGAAAATTTAGCTCAAATTGACAAGTCTGTGGCATGCAGACTGAATGCCACAGTTTGTTCTGGTGGAATAGTTTCACATGGAATGAGGAATACCTAAGATGATGTGTTGGCCTGGGCACTTTGTTCTGGCTGGTTTTCTTTTCCAAGCTCCTTGGATGATGCCATGCTGGTTTTAGTAAGATGGGAACATGTGAATGTCCATCTGGATTCCCTCCTTGCTGTAGTGTTCCCTCCCTTTACTTTTTTTAAGAACATAGGGTTGGAGTCAAAACCCACTTCCAGAGAGATGAATGGTTTTGTTTTGTTAGGCTTACTTTGTCAGATAATTTCAGATAATGGGAGGGTGATCAGTGGGTTGTCAGTGGAATAAAATGAATTTAATTCTGCTTTATCTCACTCAGACTGACACATTCCCCACCGCTGAATCCAAGGTTCAGAAAGAAGCATCTCCCTGGAAGTGTGCTAGAGCCCTTTCTCCCTCAGAGGAGGTCACATATATCCTGTTCCAAGAGAAGAATTACTCCCTGGTAAGCTCTGGGCTGTGGAGGCTTTTGCTTTGCTGAAAACTGGCAGCAGGGAGGCTTTGTCTAGAGGAGGGGGATGTGCAACTTTTCTTAAATCCTCTGCATGGTGCTGGATAAATTGCTTTAAACCTCTGAGGCAGTGTTTTTCCTGGGAAATGGCAGATGCTCTTACTTATCTCTGAAGTGGTGGTATGGAAAACTGAGGTGGGATACAGTGGATTTTTAATTCCATAGAAAGCAACTTGAGTTGCTTTGGCTTTTACTTTGCCCCTTCCAAGAGTATGGGGCAGATGGTCCCTGAGTTAAAAGTGTACCTAAAGATGAATTAACAAGAAATAGTTGTACCGTTATTAATGGGCAGCTTGATGTGCTATATGCACTAATCCTGGTGAAATGCACAGTGTGTGTATTCCTTGTAGAAAAACAAGTAGAAACTTGAAATGTGCTTTTTTGAAGAGTACCAGATTCCAGTTGGAGACCTGTCCTTGAGAAAATCAAGTTTGGGTCAATCAAGTTTGAGATGCTTTGCTTCAAGGCAAATGCTTAGGAGGAGAATTCATCCAATGTGTGGAAATGAGGGGGAATTTGTTGTGGTGTTTGTGGACCCCTGAGAGGTCAGGTGCACCACAGCTCCTTCATCTCAACTTAGTTCAAGGTGAGGTGTTGCACTCAAGCTGTGGAGTTTTGAGGGAGAAACACACTTGACAAGTTGGATAAGAAATGAGATGGGTATTAGGAATAAAGCAGTGTTTTGGGGAGCTTTGTTGCACTGCCATATGCTGGCAACTCTGGATTGTTTTTTGGGACTGACACCTGAGCCCTGTGCATGCCCTGTGCCTTTGCTTCCCCAGAGGGCCATAAGTGAGAGCAGATCTCTGCCCCTGGCAGTGGTTGGCACCCACCTGTACCAGGCACTGGCTGCGGGCCGCACGGTGAGCGTGGAGCGCGCAGGTCTGACCCCCGATGTGCAGAGCCTCATCAGGGACATCATCTGCAGCCCTCCCATCCTCTCAGGTGAGCATCACTGACCTACATGCAGCTGCTGCTCCCAGCTACACCCTCCAGCAGTCCTGGAAGGCTGGGGCAGACTACTTTCCTTTCAGGTTCAGTTAAAAAATAACTTCATCATGATCCGTAACAATGGGGCTGACTTTTACAAGTCATTTGACTCAGTTGTGTGGACGTTCTTGAGAGATCCGTCTTAAATCTGTGTTTACTGAAATGTTTTTGGGGAAAAAAAAAACTGACAAAGTATTGCTGTAAGTACTGGCATCCTCAGAAAACACGCTGGGAGTTTATCACATGATCTCACAAGTCAAACCCATACATTTTCACCTTCTTATGTTTTCTCTGCCTTAATCCATTCTGTGCTTTAATGAGGTGCAACAAATGTATTGTACAATATAAGAAAACTGAGCTTAAAGAATTAACATTATATTTCTATTTTTTCCAAGACACTACCAAAATTCAAGAAATTAGAAAACGTACTCCTGCCAGTATTGAGCTGTATCTGATCAAGATGATGATTGTACTACTGGAGAAAGAGGATAGAAATAAATCTCAGGATGGCTTAGGCTTCAAAAGAAGATTGGTGTGGCCTGAAGGACAGCAGGGAAAAACAGGAGCAGATCAAGCAAGAAGGGAAGGTGCATTGTGGAATAGAACACAGGTTAGTAAAAGAAGGTTGTAAAAGTGTTCTTCTGTAAAATCATGTTTTCTTTGTAGGAACAGACTAACAGAATGTTTTTGGTGTTTCCAGCATCTTCCCAATCCATCTCTCCCTCAGTTTTGAATAGAACTGCCTCTTCCTCAGAGGAATGCTCAGAGCAGAAGCTGAGGATTCTTTTGGGATAAGTGTTGACCTAGGAAGAAGTCAGAGCTGTGCAGCTTAGCTGTGATTTGTTACACACATTACAAGTTCTTCCCAGTATGAAAACTGGGATGTGCTTGTTCCTTCATAGTAGCCAAATCCAGTTTGTGTCCTGGCTTTTTTTCTGTGCATTGGGTTGTGGGCAAAGAGATTCTCCTACTATGCAGGAAGGTTAAGAGGATGAAAAAGCCAGAGGCAATTCCAGCCAGGAATGTCTCAGTCTTTGGGTCCTTAAATGGCTTGAAACTGTTGGGCACAGCCTGATAACAAGTGTCACCTGGAGGACCAATGTTGGGAAATAAGGAACATTTTGTTGCTGTTTGAGAAAATCCAGAGTAGTCTCAGCCCTCTGCTGGCCTCTGACCCCATGTCCCAGTTCAGCACCTGGTGCAAAGGACACCCTGCACTGAGTGGCACCTGGTGGCAATGGTAAAAGAAACAGCATATTCCAAATCCTGCTGCCTGTGCTGGGATTTTGTGTCTGCTCCTTACAGGGCTTGGGGCTGATTTCTTAAACACTGGCTCATACAATTTTTCAAGCACTGCCATTTTGCCAAATTGATTTTTCTTGCTTCCCTGAGTGCTGTTTTGTTTCTACAATATCTGTCAGAGTCTTTTTTTCCTGCAGTTGACCTCCTGACAGTGCAATTGCCTGAGCTCTGATCACACTTTTCCCTGCTCCTGGAGCTAATAGTGCTATTAGTAATCAAATTAATGAAATCCAAAGGAACAGTCTGGAAATCCAAAAGCTAATCCAGTCTTTATTTACTTCTCCTTCAGAAGATATCCTGAATATCTAAATTCTCTGTAGCAAGCAATTCTAAATCTCTTAATGGGTGTTCTTGGGTTTGAATGGCCTGACAATGCCACTGCTTTTACAGGGGTGTGGGATCAATCCAGCAGCCAGGGAAGGAGCAGGGAAAACCCTTCTGCATGTGGTGCCTTCAGCTTGGGTAAACAGATGTTGTCACTCTAATAAAGCATGTGATAAACCTGCCATTAGTGAGGGGTTTGGTAACACAGGGATGTGTGGCTGATGCAAAAATGTCAGCATGACTGCTGCAACCTATGGCCAGCAGGATGGTGTAAAAAACATGAGCGAATGTGTTTGTGCTCATGTTTGTACTGTGTTGTTTGTAACTGACACTTTAGCTGTGAAAACACATTTCAAAATACAACATTTGGGAGGCAGAAGTAAATATTTCAAGTTTTCAGAGCCACAGGGATGGAGCAAGCGGTTTTTTCCACTTAAAAAAAAGGCCAAGTACAATTTTGCTGTGTGTTTGAAATGCACTAACTTCACTTGCTCAGATTTTATTGTGGTGAAATGAATAAGTAATAGGCAGTGCCCTCACTAAGCAGAGGTGCTGGCACGCTGTTGATGAGGGACTGTGACCCAGGTAACCTTGTGCTTCCTTTGTGTCCCCTGGAAGGCTGCAGGGAGTGTGGATAGCAGCCAGGCAGGGAGCAGGGGGCCAGCAGGCCCCTCAAAGCCCACCACCGTGGCCTCCTCCCACCAGCCTGCCCTCCATCCAAAGCCGAAGGAGCAGCTCTTGGCAGACTCTCAGCCCAAGGTGAGAAGGCAGGAGCACAGCCCAGACCTGCTGATGGGGGTGGGAATCTTCAACAACCTTATTCTCAGCTTCTGTCTGGCTTCCAGACTGTGTCTAAAACTCTGGCCTGGCTTGCCAGCCCTTTGCTCTCATTTACACCCCTGAGCAGTGGTGCCATGTTGTTTTTGTTGTCCTTGCGGTGTCCAGATATCCCACTTGGACAGCAATAGACTGCTACAAGAAACTTTTCCTCCAGTACATTTTGTCAGCTCTCTTGTGACAGATGCTTCCAACATTTTAAGAGGACATTTGTTTCCTTTTTTTCCCTTTTAAGTACAAGGTTCTGTGAGGCTGTGCCCATCACATTAAGGGTTTTTGCACTGGTGTCTATAGGAACACAAGCTGTATGAGCAGATATTAAGAGTTCTTATTTAAAAGGGAGCTCATGTCCCTGACCAGCACCACTTGTTGAACCCCTTGTTTCAGTTTGAAGCTGGATATTGCTGTGAGTGCAAATCTTTGTCAGCCTTGATTCTCAGAGTTTAGTTCTTAATCCCTTAGGTACTTGAATAAGGTGTTGGGTTTAAGTGGGGCATATTCATGAACAGTTTGGTCAGTTTGTGCTTCCAGCTGAGCATGAATTAGAGCAGTAGAGCTGTGCCACTGGGGCAGGCTCTGGCTCTGTGCGTCCTTCCATGTTTGTGCCTTTGTTTCCTTCCAGAGCTCGCATCCCCCTGCTAAGAGGAGGGTGCCAGAATGGTTTGGAACCTCGGCTGCAACACCTGGAGCTGTAACCCAGATCAAGAAATGCAAAACAGAAACCAAGAAAGGGATTTTCAGTTGAATGTGGAAATCAAGATGATCTGTTTTTTACTAGTCTTTCCCATGACTGCGAGCAGTATCTGCACAGACTGTTGCTTCACAGGGGCTTTAATAGGGGCTTTATTTGCCCCTACTCTGCATTATTCCTGCTGCTGCCTCCTCTCTTCCTCAAGCAGCACTTTTGAGACTTTTTTCACTGTGTGAAACGGGATGTTAATAAAAAAGATTTGAATAAATAACCGGGTTTTTTAATGTGTGTGTGGGAGCTGAGGGTGGGGAGGCCGGGCCGCGTTGCGATGGCGACGGGCGGGCCCCTTCCGGGGCGTGGCGTGCGGGGCGCGCAAGGGCTGCCGGGAGCGGCATGGCTCGCTAGGCGGCGGCGGCGCGCGGGTGAGCGGGCGGGGGCCGCCCTGAGGGGACGGGGCAGGCACAACGGGACCGGCACCGGGACGGGAGCGGAGAGGGGGACAGGGGAGCGGCGGCCCAGCTCTGTGCGCGAGGGTAGGGGCGGCGAGGCTCCGGTATCCCCCGACCGGTGGTTTCCGCCCGCCCGCCGGGCTGCCACTTTGTTCCGTCCTGCCGTGAGGTGCCTCGTTAAGCTGGTGCAGGGCTCTCCTATCCCTGTTCGGCTTTGCTGTTCACGTTCCTTAAGGTTCCGGTAGTGCTCTGACACCTTGAATGTGTTGTTCAAGTCCGTGTTGGGGAAAAGGAGGAACACACAAGGAGTAAATTGCTCCTCCGGGATGTGGTCACGGCACCGATCCTGCCGCAGCTCACGGGGCCTTTGGACAACACCGCCAGGCCCGGGAGGGGCTCTTGGCCTGTCCTGTGTGGCGCTGGGAGTCGGACTCAGTGCTGGGACCCCATCGAGCTCAGCACATTCCGTGATAAATAGCTGCTTCTGCTCCTAAATACCTCGGTGAGGCTGACACCTTTCTCTCGCCTTTTCCCCGTGGCAGAATCATGGACCCCAGCTTGCTGCGGGAGCGGGAGCTGTTCAAAAAGCGAGCCCTCTCCACGCCCGCCGTAGAGAAACGCCCAGCGCTCTCCTCCGACTCCTCTGCTTCCAAGAAGAAGAAGGCCAAGGTAGAACAAGGGGGCTCCTCCAGCTCAAAACAAACCACAGGTGGGTGGAAGTCTCCTGTCCAGCAGGTGCTTGGTGTTTTCTGCTGTTTGCCTTTAAGCTGTGGTTTATTAATGTGAATAATGCTGTATCTGTGAGTTTTGCTGGTGGATGTTGTCAATTTCTCTTCAATTACCACTTTTGCTAAGAAAGTCACTTGCACAGTGTGACTACTGTGCACGTGTGTTAAGCCTCATCCCATGGCTCGTTTGCTGTTGCTCTGTGTGAAGAATCTGTGCTGCCAAAATTATTGATGTGAAACTGTGCTTTGGATGTGCTTTCGGAAACTGTGAGTTTCGGTGCTTGCTGGACAGGCAGTGCCATTCATTTTCTCTGTGTTTGCCATATTGGGTAGGTCCTGGATCAACCTGGTCTAATGGAAAGTGTCCCCATGGCAGGGGGTTGGAACTGGATGATCTTTAGGCTCCCTTCCTTCCCAACCTGTTTGGTGATTATTTCTGGCAAAAGAGTACCTAAAACATTTAGGTAACTCTTAACTTGGAGGGTGTTCATACCTGAGATGGATTTTCCCAGGTGTATCTTGTTTGGGAATTTTGTTTTAGGGATTTTGCCTGGTGTGTCTTGTTTGGGGATTTTGTTTTAGGGGTTTTGCCAGGTGTTTCTTGTTTGGCTTGCATGTTGTAATTAGCAGTTGTCTCATTTCACCTGGGAGCTAAGCTTTGCTCGTGAGCACCAGGCATTCCAGGGTTTTCTGCCTGTTTTACTGAGGAGTTGTGGCATTTCCCTGGGGAGGTGGTGGCACTGATAATGAGTCTCCTAGTATCAAATAAACAGTTAATAAAGCAGTACCAAAAATAGTGGGAGTGTGTGGAAAGTGCAGCACCGGGGAGAGGATTTGCTCCCAAAGCAGTGGCAGTTCTCAAGTGCACTCTAAAGGTCAGATCAAGTGCCAGGAGTTACTAAATCACAAAATACCCTGTTGTGCAAACTCAGTCCATGCTCATATTTTGAATAATACCCACGTGGCTCTCTCCTAAACTCCAGGAGAAACAATAGAGCTAAAAACAACAGAGAAAAACGTCAGGGAGTTTGGGAGGAGGGAAGCATCTTCTGTCCCAGGGGAAGAGTTGGGAATTTGGGTATGTGTCTGCAGCTTCTCAGGCACCAAATAAAGTATCAGCCAGACATTCTAAAATAAATCAAGGGAGGCCAGGTTTCCATCCATCCCTTTTTTACACTCTCCAAATAAAACAAAATTCTGCGTGGAATATCCTAGGCTGCGTCACTGGGGTGAGTGAGGTTTGCTTGGAAGAAGAGATGGGGAGTCAGGAAGAGGGCAGAGGGTACAAATGTGAGCCTGATCTGGAGGATTTGAGCAGATAAAGAAGGTTTCATCTTGTTTCTGTGGTTTCTGTGGGCTGAGGGTTTCTTTAAGTGCTGTTGTGGCTGTCAGACAATTCGCTTACACAAACAGGGACCCGAGGTGGCTCTGAGGAGATAAAGTTGATCTTTTATGTTGCTATGTTGCTGGCTGCGTTCCAGGCAGTACCAGAGAGGCTCCAGGGTTTCTACAACATTTTTATGCTGCAGAGTCAAAATCCTCTGCCTCAAAACACACTTTTTATTTCACTTGCCAGATTGGCAGATGCCTGTCAGGATGTGTGGGTGTCAGAGACAGGAGGTGGAGTAACAACCTGGTGTTGGGAAATCCCTGTCCCACTGCCCCAAAGAGACAAAAATAGGGTGGTCAGTCCTAGTTTTGTTGTGCAGTGGCCACAGAGGTGATAAAGGGAGTCACCTTTATCACCTTATAATTTGTGTGCTGGCACTGATAGTCCCTGGGTATGTAGTGCCTCCCTGGCTCTGTGGTTCTGTGGCTCAGAGAGCCTGCCCTTGATACTTTTTGAGGGAGGAGAGGTTTGGAGACAATGCTAATCTTCAAGAGACTGTGCAGCTAAATCTGGCCTGTCTGTGAAGTCTGGCTCTAAGCTTCCCACTGCTCCTACAGTGATTATTATACAGACATTACTGTCATTGTTTCAACAAGTTATTTGAAAAAATTCAAAGCTAGTTTGCTCAGTTCAGAACAGGAACTGAAAATAAATGAAATGGATCAAATCTGTTAATTTCATTTTATTAATCAATAGTAAATTGTGGCTGTGGTCTTTGTCTTAAGACCTTTGTCTCAGTGGTCTCTGCTGACAGTTGTCAAGAGTCAGAATCTTCAGGGGCTGTTTTGTGGGAAAGAATCATCCTGAGTCTTCTCTGGTACTGTGCAAGGGGCCACCTTTGCCTTCTGTTCCTTGTGCCCACCCCCATTCTCCTTTGCAGACCTGTGAAATAAAAAGCTGGGATGAGTCCCAGCATATGTCGTTCCATGTGCTTCTCAGGAAGGCATTGCCAGAGCAGCAGAGGCTGGCGTGCTGCACACACTGCCCTCTTGTGTGCAGCTTGATGGGCACTTTGTGGGAATGCTGCAAGTGTCCAGAGCCTTTCCTTTTAGGAGAGAGCCAGGATTTAATTCAGTGCATCCTGATGGCTACTCTGGCCTCTTGAGCAGGGCTTCCCAGTCTGATGCTGTCACACAGCAGAAGGTGGCATGTCATCCTTATCACCACTGGCATTATCTCTGTCATCCATCTCAGTGTGAGTCCTAAATGATCTTGTACTCAGGGCATTGGCTTCCATCAGTTGTGCTTTTGATTTTGGGCTTGAAGAAGTGTGTCTGTGGGGATTTGTGACTGCAGGAGGGAGTTTGCTTCTCCAGGTGAATCACTGGACTAGCTGTGCTAGTTCATCCTGCCCTGGGTGTCTTGTGACTCCATCTCCCCAACCAGTGCCAATTAGCAAGTCTTCCACTGTGTCCAGATCTTCTGGAGCTTAGTCATGCTCAGCCTGAGAGGGTGATTTGATACATGCAAAAAAAGAGATCATTATAGGTACTGGTCAGGGTTTTTCAGACATGGATGGACTGTGAGGTCTCTTGTGGCTGTGGCCATTTAGGTGGGTTTTGTTTCCTTTGTGACAGGAATGTTTTCTGGGGTTAAATAACTTGTCCCACGTGTAGCTTTGCTCTGGGACATTTCTGTGGGGATTCAGGAGGGTGAAGGACTTGCCAGGAGTTACTGTTGGCTACACTGTTGGACATTTTTATTACAGTTGTCATTTGTAACTGCAAAACTTGAATGGTTTTAAAAACCACTGTCACAGCACAGCACGGGGGGCTGGTGAGCCAGAGGTGTGAGAGTTCTGTGGCCAGGACATGAGCAAGGGCTGAGTGTGAACTCTGAGATGTGTCAGCAGGCAGATGAAGTCAAGTGAAATGAGTCAAGCGAGATTCTCTTGTGCAAAGTGCTGAAAGCTGCACCTGGGCTGGGTGCCATCCCCCTCCTCAGTGTGGGAGGTCTGTGGCCCATCTCCCTGTGCTCTTGGCAAGAACTCCACCAGTTCCAGTTTGGCTTTGGAAGTTTGGGATAGGGGTGATAGATCTGGCATGTCCCACTCCCTGTAGTGTTGTGGTTGCCACAGAAGCAGCAGCCTTGAGGCAGAGAATTGTCCCTGTTCATTTCCAGCAGTATTTTTGGATAGGGTCAGATGTTCTGAAGGTAGTGGGTTATGCAGGTGTCAACACCCAGAAATTGTTGGCCAGACTGCATATGAAGTAAGGGGAGAACAGCTCCCTGGAACTGGAGAAGTGGGGGAAGAAAGGGTCAAACTACCCTTAGGAGAACTAGAAGAGACCATTTTAGGGATACATTTCTTGTTGGCTTAGTCTTCCTCCCACCACCCTCTCTTCTAAAAGCAAAAAACCCTTAATAAAAAGCACTGCCAAAGGCTAGAATGCACCCAGTCCTCTCCTGCCTGAAGGGTCTCTTGCCTTCCAACCCTCCTCTCCCAACTTTTTTCTTACCCCTTGTCTGTCTGTCCTGTCCCTGTGTGGTTGACTCGGTGGGACAACACTGCTGTCTTTGCACGGAATGTGATCAGACTGTTGGACATTTTATAAATGTTTTCTTCAGTTAAGCAACAGAGTTTTATGCATGTTAGGCAGCATTTGTTTGGTCAGGTAGACAAAATTCTATGCTAGTCACTCAATATAAACAGCAACAGTTCATCTAAAAACAACAATCTTTTTCCCTCCCATAACACTGTAGTAGATTGTCTTTCTGCTGAGCACTTGGAAAACCTTTGCCAATTATTCCAGCTCACATCCAGAGATAAAATTGCCACTGTGGATATTTAAGTCCAAAAGAAAAAAGCACACAACTTGTTTGTTTGTAAGCTACAGGAGGCTTCATTCCAGGTGTCAAACCAAGTTCTCCAAGTGGAGGTGCTCAGTGCTTCCTACACCACCTCTGTGTCTCGCTTCCTGAAGCTGTTCAGCATTGCTCTGACAGGATTGGGCTCGTTCTCCAAGTCCTTCACAGTTTTGTTTTTCACACAGCAGCAGCAGTCCAGCAGTTCATACAGGAAAGCCAGCACCACCAGAGAAACTACAGTGAAGATAAATATGATCAGGATGACAAAGCAGGCAGTGTTCCAGTTGTCATGGAAAGGGTAAATTTTTTGCACTTGGAAGCCCAGATACTGGGAGATGGATGTAGTAGTTTCATTCCAGTGGGTGCTATTGAGGGTTGCCATCCTTGAGGAGCTGCCTGGGTATGCTCACTGGCACAGATTTGGGAGCTGAAACACAAAAACAAAGCTGTTGAGAACTGTCAATCAAGGAAACACTGTGATATTATCACAAATTGGAGCTACTTAGACTAAGTTCTCAAAGTTTCTACTAACATGGATTGTTGCATACTTGTATTTGCTCACCAAAATACCAAACTCCAGGTGTGTAAGTTTGTGGATAGACCTGGAACATTTACTTTGGCAGTGTCTGGTTCATGCAGGCATGATGCGGTGTAAGTGATTCAGGAATGAGAGAGCTTTGCTTCTTTATTTCAATTATATGCACAAACAGCTTACAAACTAGATTTTCAAGGTGTGCAGTGGTTTCAACCACCTGTGCATCATCAGTCTTGTGGTGTGAAAGGCCTTATTATTTTGGAATTGCCTATCAGCACAGATTTATTCACCTGCAAAACTCTCTGGACTTCAGGAGGGCAGATTTCCTGACCTCTTCATTTCCCTGCTCTTCCCCTGCTGAGTGGTTTGTGCTGGAGAAATTTGGCTGCCCAGATGGCACTGGGAGTGTTTGGAAATCTTGTTTGTGGTGCTGTAGTCACTGGGGTGGATAGCAACGAAAACCCAAACCTTCCTGAGGAGTTCCTCCTTATTTTCAACTCTGCCTAAGCCTGGCTTGGCACCCAGCAGAGGAAGAGGCTGCTCTGTGGTGTGGGGAAGATGAAGCAAGAAGCTGACTCCAGCAAATCTACTTTTGCTCAATAGTCTAATGCAATAAAAGTTGTCCAAGGAGCTACAGTAACTTCTGATTATCTGCTGTGGCCGTAAGGATGTCATAATAACCTTTGAATCCCTCAGGCAGTTTAAAACTGGTGTGGGAGGGAGGAGGGGATCAAGTCAGGTCTCCATTTCTTTGAGGAAACAGCAAGGAGTTTTTAGGTGGAACATGGTGGTGATGGTGTTTACTAAAGCAGTCTGAGCACCTGTCCTTATTTCTGTGAAATTATTAAAGAAAATGGTGAAAACCAAGATCATGCTGCCAAACCAGCCTGTGATCTATGTCTTATTTTTATTGTTCTAATATTATACATTTTGTTCTTTATCCTTTTATCTTGTGTGGATTTAAATTGAAACAAAAGAGCTCTGTTGTTGGGAAGGTCCCTGGCATTAGTGTTTCACACAGACATTTATTGGAGCAGTTGCAGTAACTTAAATCTGTAGCTGGGTACACAGATTAGTAATTGAATATACAGTGTATAACTGAGATGGATGGGATTAATTAAATTGTTGGGGTTTTTTTTTTCCTTAAACAAAAGTTTACAGAGCAAATCCTAGCTAAAAATACTCCTGGCTTGAGTCGGGTCCTGGCTTTGAGAGAGTGGCTTGGTTTGGTCACGGTGTGGGAAGGAAACTCAGCCAACCTGTTATGGGGCTAAAAGTCGTGAGGGTTTTTGAAGGGGTGGCTTGAAGACTTATTTCAAAATAATCCACGAGAGAAAGCGAGAGGGGGGAGCTGAATAAAAGGATTTGGAGTCCCCTTTGAGGAGTAATTAAAATAAGCAGGATTTAATTGTGTGTTTTAAATGGCAAAAGGATACCTTTGGGAAAGAAAAGAGTTTTGTTTTGAACTTTGTAAACAGATTTCTAGGACTGAGGGTTTTGTTATATGTAAGTTTGCTTGCTCTGTAAACACCAGGCACAAAACCAGACTGTTTCTGTGATGCAAAATTTAATAAGTTTTGGTGGGATTTTTTCATTTATATTGCTCAAAGTGATCAAGATCTGTGGCCACTGGAGGGATTGGTCAGATTTGCACTGTTTAGCCAGAACAGCTCTCTGCCAAGGGAGTAGCTCTGTTCCCAAGAGGAGAGGAGTATCTTGAGCACGGCATGGCCGGGAAACAGTGCAGCAGCCATTCCCTTCCCACTCCACAGGCTTCACAGGCTCCATCAGGACAGCCAGCCCCTTCCCACTCCACAGCCAGCCCCTTTCTGCTCCACAAGCTCCATCAGGGCAGCCATTCCCTCCCCACTTCACAGCCATTCCTTCCCCACTCCACAGCCAACCCCTTTCTGCTCCATCAGGGCAGCCATTCCCTCCCCACTCCACATCCACTAATAGGGCAGCAGTTTGCACAGTGGAGAGATGTTTGTCTTTATGCCAGGAGATGGAATTTAATGCTTCTTGAGGAGGAGGAGGAGGATGATGATCTCTCCACAGGGTGAGGCAGATAAAGATCAGCTACTCTTTGCTGTAATTATTGAAATACGAGGCTGAAGTAGCTGTTGCTGACTGTTCAGAATTAAAACAGCACTAATGAGGTTAGTGTCCTTGAAAGCTGTCAAAAATGGGCTGGTTTCCTGCAGTTTTACTTATTTTGTAATGGCACAGGTCAGATTTGTATCATCAGCCAGTCTGATTTACAGTCAAGTCAGCAGTTGTACATATCCAAAATGCAACGAGTTAAATATTTAATGCACTAGGTTTTAATTTAAAAGCATTAGCATCTTTGGGCACTGCAGAGGAGCAGCTTTATTTGAAATCATGGAGCAGAGGGAAATGACTGGCAGAAAATCCTTTTAATGCAGCTCTGAGGAAGCCCTGTTTAAGAAGGCACTGAGCATTTACAAATCTCAGGTGCATTCTAACCTGGCTGTTTGCCTTGTGTCTATGGCTGCTCCAGTGTTTCCAAAGGTAACAGCAGGCACAGGGATTTTCTCCCTACCTGTTTCTAGAACAGGTTTCTCCTCCACACACACACAGATCTCTTTTAGGCAGCCTAATTTACGGAATACCCCCTGGGAGGTAACGATGCTCACATTTCAACTGGAGCTGCCTTTGTTTTAAGGAAAACCCTTTTGCTGTCATTTCTGTGCAAACACATAGAATCAATCACCAGGAACGTGAGGCTGCAGGAAACCAGCCACCTCCCCTGCAAGTACGAAATCCATTTTGTTTACTGAATCTTGGCTGGTTGTGTTAGCTCTGCTGTAAGATGGAGTGGTCATCAATTTTCCATTAGTGCACAGATGGTGAAAGTGCTCATCTGATCGTGCAAGACAAGCTCCTCCACATTCAGCGGGATAAACCCTGCTCAGCCTAGAGAAAAATCATTCTGATTCCAAGAAGCTTTTACAGGTTCTCAGCTTACAGGCATATTTTCTTTCAGTAATCAAGATAAACCTGAGAGAATGTTATAAAATGATACACACCTACCTCTTGTGTGAAAGGATGCTGAGAGAGCGCCGTTCTGGTCCCTTTTTTTAGTGCAGCCTATGGCACAGCTAAGATGGAGCTTTCCTTCCATTGGCCAGAGCACGATGCTGCTGACAACTTCCTTTGTGCTCATTTGCATCGAGCCCTCAACCCCAGGAGTAAATCATTCAGAAATGTGACTCTTACTGTCTGGAATGAGAAGCAAATGCCTCCCTGTTCTTGTTTTTTGGGGTGGGATGAGCTCGTTAGCAGAGGTTGGCCACGACCCTGCTCTGCTTTGTGCCCGGATCAGCCATCAAACCGTGACGTTTGAAGTGTTAATATCTGCAGATTTCCAGCCTCGCCGTGGGGTTAGATTCCCTTGTCATCGACTGCAAGCAGGCAGATTAAACCAGATTATCTTCCCGATTCAATTCAAATCTGACAGAACAAAAACATGATAAATTGTCTTAACTGTTTGTTGTACCTCTGAATTTATTTTGGTCTCTTCAGACCTCTCATTGCATCTATGATTTTTCTATTTATTTATAAAATGTCCTACATAGACATTAATTTTTAATCTTTAAAGGGAACCTTGTAGGGAAAAATCCCTATGGGCTACATCTTCAGGGAGAGCTGGCTTTTGATTTTCCTTCTTTTAATTTAGTAACCAGAATAAAATATTCCTCTGTAGCTACAGTGATATTTCTATGTTAATTTTAGAATTGTTGTGCTTATAAAGCCTTTAAGACTTTGATGTCATGTAACAGCTTCACGATTCTGTTCTTTTCTCTTGCTACAATGATTTTTCCACAGAAACAATAGGAGCTCCATATATCTGAGATAACTGTTGTCCTGTCAGATGTGTTTAGAAATCACCAGAGGATTAAACACTCCCCATGGTGACAAAGAGATGGTGTTCTTTTTCTGGAGTAGCTGAAATTCCAGAAAATTGTTGCCATTAGGTTTGAGCAATGTTGTGCTGGTAATGAGCCTGTGGCTTGTGATAGTGGTTTGTGGATATTTGTGTTTAATGTGCTGTGCTAAGAGCTGACGTTTATTAAATGGTCATTAACAACCTTGCAAGAACTTTTGAAACAAAGTGCTAGCAAACCTCATGATAAAGACAACCACAGATGACAACAGAGGGGGTTCCGAGTTGTTGTTCCAGTGGTGCAACACACCAGGTTGAATTGGTTTGCATTTGTATGGCTCTGTTTAATAAATTCTCCACTAGAACCACTTGAAACAATAATTAAAAAAAAAATTCACAGCCTTCCTTTCCCTGCTGTGTAACCACTGAGTGCCTTTGGGGAAGAAGGGAAGCTTTGTGCCCCCATCTCAGCAGCAGGAAGGTATTGGTGGAGCAAAAGCAGTGCATTATTTCAGCGTGGATTCATGTAGTGTAAATGATTATGGGATGTTAAGCCACCAAATTAAACATGTTCTCTTGTGCCAGGAACTCTGCAGTCGCTTGCTGCTTTCTTAACTTTTTATTTGTGGAGTTCTGCCCAGAAATGCTCCAGAGCTGTGTCCTCCGAGTCCCTGGGTCTGGATCAAGATGTGTGCAAGGACTCACCTGGGGGTGGCTGCTTCTGCCACTCCTGTTTGTGATGGAGCTCAGACCCAAGAGGAAGCTATCAAAGCACCCTCTAATTGTTTGTTTTCTTTCTTTGTAGATCACAGCAATGGATCATTTAACTTGAAAGCCCTCTCAGGGGGCTCTGGCTACAAGTTTGGAGTCCTTGCTAAAATAGTGAATTATATGAAGGTATGGTGTTTTGGTGTAAAATAATACTGGTTTTAAATAATTTAATTGTTTCTTGTCCTGTGGCTAGAAAATGCTGAATGTTTCAACCTCTGAAATTCTTTTACTGCAAGAGTGAGAATTTCAAGAAACTGCTTGTTAAATTCTATGTGCTGTCAGTAAATGAAATTGTTGGCATATTTTTTCATAACTGAAATCCTGATTATCCCAGGTCACTCTGCAACCAAAATAATGGTGTTTATTTGCAGGAATTTCAAGATGCTGTCAGGTTTTGGGATTCATAGGCTAGTGATCAAAATAAAGTGTAATTTGGTGCTAATCTCAGCTACTTTTTGGTGATTGAGTTGCTGAATAAAGTGAGTACAGAGCTGTAAGAGATGCTGTTTGCTTTTGCAGACCCGGCACCAGCGTGGTGACACACATCCATTAACCCTGGAGGAGATACTGGATGAAACACAGCATTTAGATATTGGACTCAAGCAGAAACAATGGTTAATGAGTGAGGTAAAGAAAACACATGTTCAGATTTTCATTAAAGAATTCTGATAAAGCTGAATTACATACATTTGTAAAATTGTTAATATGTCATCCCTTCTTCAAGAAACTACTAAGTCAGACTGTAGCATTCCTTGCTGACAATACTGATATTCTAGGGAGCAGAAACCTCTGCTCTGGCACTGTTGGTTGTGAGGGAAGCTTGACTTTGCTGAAGTCTTCCAAAAAGTAGCTCCAGGCTTCTTCCATAATGAACCAGAATATCAGAATGGAATGGAAGAGTTCCTCCCAAGAAGCGTATAAAAAGTCATCACCGAGCCTTTGCCAGATGAAGAAAGGTAAACAAATACCCTGCAGCACCAAAGTTGGGTCCTTTCTCTCTTAGAGGTGCTGTGTGTCATGGTGAATTGTAGGATCCAAGGATTTAGAATCTGTTTCAACTCAAAGCTCCAGCCTGGCAGCTGTAACGTGTGGTTCATGTGCTCAAAAGCACACCAGGAAAAAAGTAGTAAGTGTCTGCACTGTTTCAAGGTTTGAAATTTCTGTCCCTGTTGCAGGCTCTAGTCAACAACCCAAAAATAGAAGTTGTGGATGGGAAGTATGCCTTCAAACCCAAGTACAACTTGAAAGACAAAAAGGCTCTGCTCAGGCTCTTGGACAAGCACGACCAGCGAGGGCTGGGAGGAATCCTTCTGGAAGACATCGAGGAAGGGCTGCCCAATGCACAGAAAGCCATAAAGGTGAGCAACATGTGGCTGCAGTTCAGCTTTCACTTCTCACAGGGAAGAGAGACACTAAGACAGAGCTTTCTCATGACCTGTTGCTGTTCTTTTGATAACTCACGTGTCATTTCAGCAGATCTGATGTTGTGGCATTTTCTGTATTTCATCCTTTACGTTCAGATTTGCCCTGATGTCTCAGCACAGCTCTCAGAGCTCTTTCTCACAAAAAACTCCTGATCTCCCACATTCCAACTGCAGGCATTTAGTTCTGCTTTCACACCTTGACCTCAGTCCTCTGAATCTCCTTTTTGATTTATTAGTGTACTCATGTGTTTCATGGCCAGTTACTTTGCAGCTTCTCCAGTTTGTTGTTGCTTTTATTAGCCCAAGGTCTGGCTCTGTTGGGGTTGGAGACCTTCAGCTTGGAAACAAAGTGATTTTGAGTTGTTGTTTTGCATTTGTTTTTGAGGCTTTAGGGGACCAGATCATCTTTGTTAATCGCCCTGATAAGAAGAAAATTCTTTTCTACAACGACAAGAGCTGTCACTTTGCTGTGGATGAAGGTAGGTGTTGTTTTACATGGGGGTCTCCATGACAGTTGATCTGAATTCACCTTAAGCACATCTGTGTATAAGCAGCCTTCAGGTAGAGCAGTCTTTTAGGGTGATAATGAAATATTAGGTGTGTCCAGATGTGAAGGGAGTGTTGATATTAACATGAGGCTAATGAGACCAGCAAGTGAGTCCAGTGGTATCTTCTTTATGATGTCTGCATTGGAACATGGCACCAGGAATCCACCAGTTGTCTTCAAGAGTAGTGGTACAGAAGAGACTAAAAGCCACCTCACTGTGACTGAAATGGCATCTAACATTTTGCTGCTTAAGGGGAAGCCAAAAAAACCCCAAAAGAATGATTTGGGGGTGCAAGATTTTTGTTGGTTTTTTTTCCTGTTTATGAACCATGTGCCTTTTACTGGCGAATGCAGCAAGAAGCCATAAATGGAACAGAAGGAGGAAGCACGGAGGGAAGAGATGTGAGCAAAATTCTTGAGAAGAGGGTGGTTAAAGCTGGGAGGAGAGCACAGATGTGGGGGCAGTGCTGCTGCCCAGGGCTGGAGTGGATTTGGGGCTTCACAAGTTCAGTGTGTTTGCTGTGTCACAAATGGTGGTAAAATCCTCTGGTGCCATTTTGTGCACAGAAATCAGGATGTGTTCCAGTAAGGACATAAATGTCAGCATGAGGTGTCTGTAAATGCAGAAAGGGGAAGGCAGTCTGTGTCAGAAGATCTTATTTGGATGACTCAGTGACATTGAACACTTTCTTTTTTTAACGTATTGTTCTTGTAACATTACACATAAAGCCATTGCATCACACAGCATCACATTATGTATGGTAAAAAAAAGAGTTTTGATACAATTTGAACTGCTCTACTTCCAGGACCACAGGAGGATGCATAAAGATCTTTCTTTCTTTGCCTACCTCCAGGGGAATCTTTATTTCCAATAGAATTTAGCAACTAAAGATGTGTATCGTTAACTATTTGTTATGTACTGAGAGTACACACTTGTAATCTCAGTAATGATAGCTTTGCTTCACAAAGATGATTAAGCATCTACAGCATTGAAAAATATTGAAAAATATCTCAAAAGGTTGAAGTGAATTTCTTTTTAAACGATGATTTCTGTCATTTCTTGGTAGGGGCAATGCAGCTATATGCAAAATGCAGTATGGATTCACTGGGGAATTTCTGATTTCCAAATGTTTAGGAGTTTACCATGAACCCTGTCCTTCTGTTGAGGTAGTGCCTCTTCAGTCCATCGCCCACGGTTTTTGGGGGCCTGAACATGGCCAAAACATTTAGAAATCAGTGCTCTTGCAGTAACTTTTGAGACAGAGCTTTTAAGTTTTAGCCACTGGTTGTATCACAGTTGTGTTGCTAAATTAGTGTTTTTTCTTGTGCAATTTTTTCCCGATAGCAGGAACCGAACCATACTAAAAGAGTGATCAGAGGGAGGTCTCTACCCTGTTGCTATTAGCTTGTAATAACTCCAGGATTAGCTGTCAAATTTCATAACAGAGCCCACTTTGTTAAGATGTAGACAGAGGCATCAGGCAGCCAGGATAAATCCTGGGCTCCTCTTACACAAAACAGAGGGAGCTGTTGCTCCCAGAGGGAGGAAGAGGTTAAAAAAACTCCATAAAACGCCTGGCCTCCTGCTGAAGGAAGGCATTTAAGCTGCCGTGTGCATCCTGAAGGGATTCTGCGAGCAGTGTTTGTAGTTCAAGGTGGCTCTGCTTCCTTTTATCCGCAGGTGGCAGCAGCTCCCCATCCCAGCCAGAAGTGATGTTTTGTTGTTGCTCTGTTCCTGCTGGTTTTGGTTTTCCTTTTGATGCTTTGTTCTGAGAGGGGGCAAGAATATTTTCTCTTTTGTGAACATTGTGATCCACCTGAGTATGCCACAGTGCTGGAAACATCCCTGAGTATGTTCACTCACTCACTGCAGCTGGAGCAGGTCCTTTTTCCAGCCCTGTTATCCTGTGACGAAGGAAAGCCACCCTTCCTGAGCAGCTTTGCTTTAGGATTCTTTCCAGAGCAGCAGAAGGGTGTCTCTTAGGGAGTCACTGGCAGAATTGTCTGTGCACAGGACGAGTTATGACACGTCTCTGCCTTAGCAATGCTACTGCAGCTCATTATCTCTGGCAACGTTCAAATGAAGTTTTTAAAAAGGCTGCAAAATAAGCCTTGAAGTGTTGGCAGACTCTTTGATCTAGCAGCTGATGACAGTTCAAAATATGTTTCTAGTTTAATGTTTATCCTCAGAAATAAGGGCTCTGTGCTCCTCAGTGCTGCTCTATGACATCCCAGCTCAGAACATGTGTTTGCTGAGGGTGATAGCCTTGAAAAGTGGGGTTCCCTCCCACTGCTGCCTGAGCCAGGGCAATTTGTGGAGCTCTCTGCCTGGAGCAGTGGGAGGACCTCCTTTCTGGCAGTGCCTGCCTCTGCCCTTGATGGCTGAACAAGCTTTTTTTCTCCCCCTGTGAAAATAAATCCCAATGTATCGCAGCAACGGAGCGCTGCCTATATATCGAGATCTCAAGGGTACTGGAGGGAGTTTGAGCAGCAAGGAAGGGCTTTTGTTCTTCCTTTTATGTGATTAGCCAAGGAAGGTTCAGGTTGCATGTGTTCCTTCTGGACTTCCTGGCTAATTAATCTGCTGTCAGTGGTGTGGAGCTGAAAGTGTTTATAAAAGCAGGGCCAGATTTCAGGTGCTTCAGCCAAGTCGAGGCTGCCTGTTCTTTGCATGTGAACAAGGCTTTCACCCCCGTGCTGAATGCTGAAAGGCCAGTTGGATTGCCTGACTGCTAGAGATGGTATCTTCCCCAGCTGAATGCACTATAGGAAGTATTTTTTTTCTGAAAAATTAAGATACTTAATTATTTTTAAATTCTTCCTAAGCTTTTGAAGGGCTTTTTAGGGAATGGCTAAAGCTTCTTAAATTGAACACTGTAAAAACTGCTTGGGATCAGTGCTGATTTCTAGCTGTGGTGGTCCAGGGACAGCACAGATTTAGCGCCAAGCACCTTTTCCTTCTGGTATAAATCCAGTGCTGCGTTCCCTGGGACTGCTAGGACTGTTGTTTCTTCCCTTCTACACTGTTATTGTCTGGTTTTATCCTTTGCTCAGCTTTTGGCTTGGCTCACTGAGGATTTTTAAGCTGTTTTTAATCTCTGGCAGATTTTATTAGCTGTGTGATGTATCAGTTTATCTCCACAACCATCTCAACCTTTCTGCAAGAGCAGGTGAGGCAGTCAGAAGTGCTGGATAAGCCTCTCCAAAGTCACCAGGCAGTCATTTACCCATGACTTCATTCCCCAAATGTAAGCATTTACAGAAAGGAAGTGGGTTAGAGTATAATCACTCAGGGAATGTCAGTGCAAATTGTTTTCATCTATGAGGCACCTCGTGATGCTGTAAAATCAAGGTAACTGTGCATTCTTACCCCTTGGGTGTTTCAGAGAGAGAAGGTGTCTGCAAAATCTTTGTTATGCTGCCCTCAGCTTAGCTCTGTGTTGTTTCCTGCTGGTCAGAGCTCATTGTTTTGAGTTTTGACTTTATGTTGCTGGAGATGTCAGCAAACATCTAAACTGGCTTTTCACCAGCTCCTGGTCTCATTTCCTCCTCTCGGTATTTAGAAGACCAGAATTTAGCTCACTGGAGGAGCAAGGAGGCAGCCTGCGAGTAGTGTTGATTCTGTCCAGTTTCTGAATTAACATCTTTTAGTGATCAGATTGCCAGATATTGTGTATAGGATTTGTTCATGACACTTGCCTCAGTACTGGGATCACAGCTTTGTGCCTCTTCTCAGGAAGATCTGCACTGGAATCAGGACTTGAAAGCACTGTGAAAAATGCAAATCTCAGTGAGGGTTCAAAGCACCTGCATGACTTTGACCAGAAACTCCTGGGAGATTTCTCTCCTGGGGATTTTTTCTGGGCTCTGCCTTGTCAAAGCAGCCTAAGCCCTGCAGAGATTGCAGCATGCCTGAGTGTGGCCTGCCTTGCTGTCTTTTTATCTTCCTGCAGCCATTTTACCTTCATTCTGGCTGATGGATAAAATAATTGAGTGGCTCTGAGAGAAGAGTCTCACCTTTTCTGTGCTGTGATGGTGTCAGGATTACCCAGCAGTGAGCAGGGCACGGAATGGGAAAATTGAATGTGCTGTGTCATCATAATGGCTGCAGGCACCACAGGAATGCATACATCCCAACCTGTTCTCCATGGCTGGCTGCAGCAGGCCAGCATGTGGGGAGCCTCCTGCTCCAGCCATCCCCTCACACAGCAGCACTGAGCTCCTTGTGCCCTGTGAAAGAAAAACCTTGTGAAAAATGGATCTTGTGTATTGAAGTCTGCCCTAGGAGCTGCCTTCTGCTGCTGTTGTCTTCTCTTCAGACACACAGCAAAGGCCAAGGTGACAGCACTTGGGATTCTTGTCAAGGAAACTGGGAAGAATCTTTCCCTGTGTCAGCTCAAGGGTGTATTTTCTGAGGTGCAGAAGTACCTCAGCTACAAATGCAGATGGTTGTTTCTTGAGAGCTGCAGTTATTGCCAGCTTTTCCCACACGTTCTCATATTTCAGAGGGGATGTCACAATAATTCAGACAGTGTATTCCCAAGGTCTAAACTTTCCCTGGCTGATAGGGGCATAGTCCTTGGAGACTTAAAAGCCTGACAGGTAATGTGTAAATGGTTCAGTGCCAGCCATCCAGCTGCTCTCTTCCTTCAGACCTTGCATTTAGCCCAGTGTCTGGTGTTACACCAAGTCAGTTTTGTGATGAGGTGATGGATGGATGGATCTCCCTTTCCTTCTAGGTGACACACCAAGTGCAGACAGCTCGTATGCACTGAAGGGTGGCAGCTCCCTGTGGTTCTCCACCTTTATCCTGTGCTTTTTGTTCCAATAGGGAGTGTTTCCATGTTGTTGTGACTCCCTCTTCCCTGGGCAGTAGAGTATTTTAAAGCCCTACATGGAGCTCCAGAATGAGTAGAAATTTCTTTTGCAATTACTGCAATCAAAGCAGTAGTGCTGAAAGCAGCCTGATTTACGGAGGAGTTTTTAAATGGAGTTGCAGAATATGATATGGTGACTCTGGTGGGGCCAATTAATGGATTAAATTGTCTGTATGTAAAGTCCATTCTGGCTCTGCACTTTTGGATCTTGGTGCCTGTTCTATTTGTATTTCTTGGCTGAGTTTAGAAGGTGGATGTGAAGCTGGAGTGATGTTATAACCGTGGCACTACAAGAAATGCAGACCACTGTAGTTAGATATTAACTGTGATCTGCACTTCTGTGCATGCTGATCCCTGAAGAGCTGACCATTTATTTTCTAGTGTTTAATTTTTCACTTCTGTTCCCCAGAAGAATGTAGACCGGTTTAACCTTAAGCACCTATCCTCAGCTTTCCTTTTTTTTGCACCAGGGTGTATTTATCCATCTATCCTGAACTCTAATGAGGAGACACATTTGTTTGCAGCAGGATATTATGGATAAGAGGACAAACCTTCTCCACCTGCTGCAGCTGGATGGGGTGAGGGATGATCTCTGATAGCAGGCACAGGCAGCTATGCTGAAAGCCTGGAAAGCCCCTCAAAATGGATGAGCAGATGGAGGATGTCTTGACTGCAGTGTCAGTCCTTGCATTAAGGGATGTGCACACTGATCCCAGGGTGCTGGATAGCCTCTGTGAGAAGCAGGCTGTGAGCTATCTCCCTGTAACCAAACGTGGTGTTTTGACAGGTTTTGGTTCTCTTCAAAACCACTGCATTACCAAAAACAAATACTGTCATTCTTCAGTGGTGAAATTCCTTTCTTTTGTTTCCTGAAAAGCTGGGGCAGTCTCTTACTGTTGGCAGCGGGAACGCCTAAAACTCAGGCATGTATTTGCATAGAAAAACAAAGTGCTTTAGGCAGGGAATTGTTCCAAGGGCAGGAACCGGGTTGGTTTTGTTCACTCCCATTTGGTTGCAGTGTGCCCAGAGCCAGGATACCTGTGGCAAGTGGGCACTGGAGCATCTCATCCCCTGCTGCACAGGACACATCCTTAAGCATGCAGAGGTTGTGGTTGTTTTGACAACTGTATACTAAATTTATCTGGAAATAAAAGGAAAAATTTAGTCTTGCCTTGCTATGTGTGCCTCGTGTTTTATTTATAGTTTGTTAGCCAGACCTGCTGACAGGATGTATCTTAACTCCCTGCATGGGGAATGAAGGGAGGTAGGATCGTACCAGCCGCTGCCTGGAGAAGGCATTCCAGAGGCTCTGTGAAACTTTACGTGAGGCAGAAAGTGTGCAGGCAGATGGCAGCTGCTCTAATTAAGACTTACTGTCTCTGTCTGTTTTCCTGCTGCTGTGTTTTTTAAGGTGTCTCTCTTCTTTTTAACACCAGAGGAATTTTAGTACTCTGTTATCTGTAGAGCACGGTGTGGATCATATTGCAATGATAAACGGGCTCAGAGCCGCTGAAGACAATGTCTCGAACCCTCAGTAAATTAGGGGATGGGATGATGAGACTCCCAAGTCAGTGGCAGCTGAGGATGTGTAAATGAGGTTGCCATTTCTGGTTAGTGATTGCCCTTCATCGGGATCTGTGAAACTCATTCACAGCCTACAGAGCTCTCGAGATCTCAGGCAAAAAGAGACTCCGTAGCAAACGAACACGAAAAGCACAGGTTGCCTCCGGGTGCTCCTGATGCTCGAGTGCAGTTTCGCTTGAGGGTGTTTTGTTGTTGTTTTGTTGGTTGGAGTTTCATCTTTTCGGTTTTGGGTGTTTTTGGCAGTGCATCAGCATTTGGAGAGGGTGAAGGCTGTGCTGAGTGAGTGCCTGCTGGCGGTGACAGACTGACGTGCCAGAATGTTGGAGTGTTTGAAATCAAGTCTCTCCCCTTCCCTTCCTGTGGGGTCTTTGCCCAGGGTTTGCTCACTGGGATATAAAACCGGGCTTGTCGTTTCAGAATTCCAGAAGCTGTGGAGGAGCATTCCTGTGGATTCTATGGATGAGGAGAAGATAGAAGAGTATCTGAAACGACAGGGTATTTCTTCCATGCAAGAAACTGGACCAAAGAAAATAGTAAGAGATACAAATTATAGATCATCTTCTATAGGAAATCCCTCCCTTCCTGATCCCTCAGTGTTAATTCCAAAACGTGTTGGTGACCCTATGTACAGCTTTGTGGAGCTTGGGGGAGCATGGCCAGTGTTAAAAACTGGAAAAACCAAGTGCTGCAGCCAGCGGTCAGTGATTTTTATGACATGTTAGAGCTGGTGTAATTAATCTGAGCAGCATCAAAGGAGGGCAAACTCCAGGAATCCCCGTGAGCTCCACAGTGGAAGATTCTGCTTGAAGCTCTACAATGCATCAAGAGTAGTAGTATTTTGGGAGGAAGGTGGAGGGGGGGGTGTTGACTTTTCTGCTGAAGATATTTGAAGTCCTGGTGGGATTGTGGACAGAACTGTGGGACATGTACCTGCTTCTGTAGCTGCACTTAAGAATGCCAACTTAACTACTGTGCCTGGGATACCATGGCTCTGCTCTGTCCCCAGGGTCATCTCCCTGCCTGCATTGGAATTGGATGCTGTTGCTTCTCCAGGAGCCAGCACTTCCCTTCCCTGCCCACCCCTGCTTCTGGCAGAGCTCATCTTTCTCAGCAGTGGTGACCAGCACGGTGTCACACATCAGGTCAGATGTCACAGATCTTCTGAGTACTGTTTGTTTCTTCTTGCAGGCTCCCATTCAGAGGAGGAAGAAACCTGCTTCTCAGAAGAAACGCCGGTTTAAGACTCACAATGACCACTTGGTTGGAGTATTAAAAGATTACTCTGATGTGGTTCCTGGAAAGCAGTGAGCGCTTGAATTCTGGAGCAAATGCACATTTCTAGACGGGCTTTCTGCTGCTGGGGCTCGGTGTCTGCTCACACAAGGACTGACTGTATATAATAATGTGATGTGTTTCCCCCACCCCAGCAAGTGCCAGAGGTGAAACAGGTCAGTTTGAGAGCAAGTATGAGCTACTAAATTTAGAGGTTAATTTAATTAGCTAATGGGAAACATGTCTTTGAGTAAGAGGTTCTCACTAGTTGCCTGTTGGCATAGGGTCATAAATGGTGCTCAGCATGTAATGCAGGAATTCCTGCTCAGTGCTTAACTCTGCTTTTACATTGCTTAGTGGGTATTTACCTGGAATTACTTACAAGGGGCTTTCTAGTGGGATTGAATACAGCATTTTTTTTACCTGTTTCAGGAAAACATTTTCCTAAAATCACTGCAGGCAAAGTTTCTTTCACAGTCAGATACACCCACGGTTTATATGCTTCTTCCTTTCCATGGGACTGAGCTTTACTGAAAGGCGGTGATATCTGAGACTCAAACTCAGAAAACCCCGCTCCCAAAATCCCAGCAGGCTGTGGGATGGGATGCAGCCAGAGCTTCCTAATGGTAATTAGGAATTGCCCTCGGCGATGTCTCCTCACTGTTGTGGGTACAAGTGTGTTGCACCTTCTGCTGTGTGCACAGGAGGGAAATAAAACGACGGTGTAATACTGAAGTGTTTTTTTCTTTTAAGTAATAAATTTACAATGCAGGTTTCCAGTGTTGTTCCTTAAAGAATGAGAGAATCGGCAACATTTGTGCTTGTTGCGTTTTCCTTTTTGTGGAGGTAAAGGAATCTTTGCTATATTTTTATCCTCTCAGTGACTTACTGTACTAGGCTGACACTGTCATCTCTTTAATGATGGCTGGGGAGAGGGGAGGAACCACCTTAAATGCAAGCTGCCTGTCGATGCCTGGTGGTGTGTGCAGCACAGCCTTACATGGACCGTGGCCAAACCGTGTCCTCTCCATAACTTATTGTTGTGTTCCGAAGCAGAGCCGGTCAATGCTGATCCTGTTTGCACGGCCCTGCAGGAGAGGAGCTGTTCCTGTGTTCTTCCAGGGTTAGGATCAGAGATAAAAGAGGCGCCTGCAGCTCCCCACCGAGGGCACATCACTGCTGCCTGAGCTCAGGCTGCTGTCTTGTTCAGAGAGCAGAGGCCGTCGGATGCGGCCACGTGAGCAGATGAAGAATGAGGCTTTGTTGCTGTGGCACTGAACAAGTTCTGTCAGCTTGGGGAAATGTGCTTCTGTAAGTGCAGCATTTATCCTCCTGGTTTGAAAGGCTGCTCTTCTGAGAAACAGGCAGTGCTCCCAGCCTTGCACATGTCAGCCCTGGTTAAGGAGCTGGCAAATGCTGTTAGGAGGTTTCTTCTATTATTTTTATATATATATTTCATGCTTTTTAAATATATATATAAAAGTGTGCTGCTCCAGATGGTTTTGAACCTCTTTTCTTTCCTATATCTTCCAGGTCAGCACAAACAATTCCTTTTGGTGCTTTTTAGTTTTGCATTACAGCTCTGCTTTGAGTACCTGCAGCACACTTGCAAAACTGTTCAGCTCTCTTCTGTCATCTTCACTCAAGGTAAAAAAGATTCCCTTCCATCTGCTGCATTTTTGAGCAGTGGTTTTTTTGGTGGTGGTGTTTGGACAACAGCAGAGCTCTGAGTTGCTTTTCCTGCCTTTGGGGAGTCTCATGGAATAACTTCCCATTTATCTTACATAACACTGCCCTTTCTCTGTGAACCAAAGCTGGCTGCAAGGTAGGCTACCTGCTTTGTTTCTCTGCTCAAGTGATTAAGATAATAGAGTTTGAGTCTAAAGAAAACGCCTCCAGCTACTTTGAAAGATTAAAAATATGTTAGGTCAAAAAAAAACAGGAGAGCAGGAAAGGGAAAGTGACTGTGAGCTCTGTGTGCTGCACTGGCCTTGTCAGCCTCCAGTGTTCAAAGGAACAAAAGGGTCCAGGTGGTGTCCAGTAGGAAAGACTGAATTAGATGCTTTGCCTCACTGGTGGATGCCTTCTTCTCTGCAATAGTAGCAGAAAGGGCATAAATAAGTTTTATAGCTTGTTAGGGTAAAATCTGAAAAACAGCTGAAGGGGAGCTCATGTTGGCCTGTTAGTGGTGGCATGGACTATAGAAAGCAGTGGTGGAGAAAACAAGTTCAGACAGTTAGCACAGAATTGTAGGGTCCCAAACTGGTTTGGCTTGGAAGGGACCTTAAACCCCATCCCATTCATCCCATTCCAACCCCTGCCATGGGCAGGGACACCTTCCACTGGACCAGGTTGCTCCAAACCCACTCCAAGCCAGCCTTAGACACTTCCAGGGGTGGGGCAACCACAGCTCTGGGTAATATGTGCCAGGGCCACAGCACCCTCACAGGGAAGTCTTGCTTCCATATATCTAAGCTAAATTTCCCCTCTTTCAGTTTGTACCCATTCTCCCTTGTCCTGTCACTACAGTCCCTGATAAAGGGTCCCTCTCTGGCTTCCTTCCCTCTGTGGCCCTCCAGATGCTGGAAGGGGCTGTGGAGTCTCCATCCAACCTCCTCTTCTCCACGGTGACTAGACCAAATTTTCTAAGCCTGTCAAAAAGAAGAGAAACATGAGCTCTCTCTTTTCTGTAGACTTCAGGAGCTGGATTTTGTTTCCCAAAGATGCTCCCGGTGTTCCTTTTTTTTCCCAAGACTTCTTAAAAATCAGATGGTGGAACTAGAAAACATCTCAGACTATATGAGCATGAGTCTGTTTGCTGAAACCATTTTAGTACTATTGCAGTCCACTTCAATCTCATCACAGCATTATATCCTGATCAGGCTTTTTGCTGAAGTTGAGCTGTTAAAAACTTAAACCTCCTTCATATTCCTCCAGCATGTTCTCTTGTGTTCTGTGTGTGGCAGAATGACTCTCCCAGTGGCCAAAACCACCATGCCCTCAGCTTGCTTACTTTGGCAAAACCCTTCTTCCCTCAGGCTGGCATTGCAGAGGGCTGCTGAGAGGCATCATGTGCTGTCCTGTCCTGGCAGCCCTGGGCCATTATCCTGCTTTTCTCCTCCTTCCCTGGAAGCATCTGCTGCAAACCAGGAGGACGAGGGCACTTGGGCTGAGAACATGGAACAGAGTATTTCAGATGGAAGTGGGTTGTGGGAGGCACCTTGGTCTCGTGCATTTCAGGAAGGTTCTTTGGCAAACCCATCTCAATGCTCTCTATACCTGTCCCTGCCTCTTCCACTCTCCTGAGGCTCCTGTCCAGCAAGGACATTGTGTTCCCTCAGCTCCAGGATTTGGTGGGTTGATCCCAACAGAGTTTTCCTTTTTTAAGAGACAAATTGAGTAGCCCAGGTGTGTCACATAGATCTCTACTGACTAACTTCTCTCCTAAAAGTTGCTCTGACTGCAGAGTTATTCCACCTCCTCCTCCTCCCTTATGAAGATCATTCTGGAAGGGGATGGCAAGCAGCAGGGTGGCGTATGGTTGAATGAGAAAACTGACATGAGGTGATGTGTACGAGAGCTCATCTATAATTCATCATGATCACTCCAGGCTTTTAGGGAGTGGAGGAGAGCGAGGCCAGGGAGCCCTGGGAAGGGTCGGGAGGCCCTGCACGTGGCTGCAGCCAGCCAGGGCTGTCACTTCCGATGAGCACGGGCGGGTGGTGCCGGGCCACCAGGGAGAGCTGCGTTTCCTATACCTGCTCATGGGGAGGGGCTGCCTTTGCAGATTACCAGAAGCAGCCGTGGTGCTGACATCTCATTATTTCCAGCTTTGTTGCTCACTTTCAGGTCGTTGCTAATGTACCGGGCCCAAATTCCTTTGTGTGTTACTGCCTCGGGGGCCTCTGGCAGCTCCTGCTTCTGGGGGAAGGATGGCCAGGAGAGCCAGTGCTCGGTGCTGGCTGGTTTAAAATGGCAAGGCTAACCACTGGCAGCCATCAGGGAGAGGAGAGGTTCGATCTCAGCCTGCTGGTGCTGGCTTCCTTCTGCTGGCAAGGTCAGGGATATGGCAAAGGAGGTGCTCTGGGATTTTATCTCTTCCCAGGGGAGGGAAGGTCTGCTCTGGCACTGTTCCTCAGGTCTGTCCTTTGGCTCTGTGGGTGTGTTCTGACCATGTCAGTGTTGTTAGCTCTGCTCAGGCTCTCTGGACACATCCCTGCCATGCAGATCAGGAAGATTGGCATGTCCCCAGAAGAGAGGGCTTGCCTGGATACAGCAGGGCTCCCTGGCATTGCACAGCTGTAGCTGTGCCCTTCCCAAATGAGGTGACTGCAGCCTTCGCTGCTCCAGCAAGGGCCAGTAGAGCAAGGGAAGCAGTTGGCTCTCTGCTCAGCACCAGGGAGCTCCCATCTGGGCACTGTGTCCAGTTTAGGCCTTCCCCTCTATTGAGTCACCCCTCCATCCCCAGAGATGCTGGTTGGAGCTCCCAGGCTGGTCAGGGCTGGGGGCAGAGGGCCTGGGAGGAGTTATGGGGAGCTGGGACTGCTGAATGTGTTGAGCAGGTGGCTGAGGGTGTATCTGATCACAAGGTACAGCAATGTGAAGGGCAGTAAGAAGGATGATGTGGTCAAATGCTTTTGGCAGCTATGGCAGATGACATAATAGGGGAATGTGGGAAGTTTGTCTTGGATATTAGGAGGAAAACATCTGGTGGGGAGATGTCTCCATCCATGGAGGGTTCAAGCATTGCCCAGACAAGACCAGGCTGCCCAGGTCTCTTGGTGGCAACAGTCCTGTTGTGAGAGGGAGGTTGGATCAGAGACCTTCTGCAGCCCCTTGTACCCCCTGTGGCTCTGAGCCCTGGTTCCTTTGGTGCCTCCTGGCATGCTGTAAGAGCAGGTTTTGTTTCCCCCACCTTGCTTTCTGCTGCTTTGGCTTGCAGTGGCCTCTGTGTTACTCAACAGCCCAGGAAAAACAGCCATGACTCTGAAAACCCATCAGTGCTTCTGTGGCTGGGATTCACGTGTCGAACAGCTCCAGCCTCGTGGGTTGGACATTGTGCAGAGTACAAGCACAGCAGGGGAAAAGGATGGTTAAGGCAGGAGCTTGTCCTGCCATTAAGTTAATTTTTTGACTATATACCTGCACTTCTGGGCTTGCATCCAAGGCCTGAAGTACTTGTATGATTTCTTCCTGCCTCCATCAGTTTGGTTGTGTTCTCTATTCCCTCCTGAGCTGGTTATTAATTATGGAGACTGCAGAGATGGAGTCCAGACTCTGCTAATGGTTGACTTCCCAGTATTTTAGAGACAGCATTTCAGGGACCTGCTAATGGTATTTCTCAGCTTTGCTTTTTTAAGTCCCCCTGTCATCTTGGTTTGTACCCTGAGTGAGGCAGGTAGCGGTGTTCAGGTGTAGGCTGGAGCCTGGCTGTCGGGGCAGATCACATCTGCAGCACCCAGCTCATGCCCCTGGGTTGGAATGTCCTCCTTTTTGTGCTGGCAGGGAGAACAGAGCCTTGCCTGGCAGCTCTCAGGCAGTGCAGTGGCCTTTGCAGGGTGACACCTCTCAGTTTCCCCTTCAGGAATCGGGGAACAAATCCATGCTGAGTGCTGTGCCAGGCTCCAGCTATCCTCACAAAACCACCCATCTCATTGCTCTCAGCCAGTGGCTTCCCTCACAGCCTGTGTCTCAGCCTTTAAAGCTGCCTGGCCAAGCCCTGATGCTCTCACATCTCTCCTCTCCCAGCCTTGTTATTCCTTCTCCCCCTCTCCCAGGAGGGGTGCTGGGCTTGCTCCTCCTCCCTGCCTCATCCGGGCTGCGGGTGCTGCTGGCCTCGGCGCCAGCTCTGTCTGCCCTTTGCTCTCCCTGGCCTGGCTAGTGCATCTCCATTCCAGTGGCAGGACCCCTGTCCCTTCTGCTGCTGCTTCACCATCCACCCAAATCCTCTGAGATGTGGCTCTCCCTCTCCCACCTTGTTCCCATTTCTCTGCTGTTCACTTGTGTCCATCTGACGTGAGGAATCATCGCTGTGTTTTCTCTCTAGGCCCTGCCAAGCCATTCCCTGCCTTTGCAGCTGCTTCCAGCCAGCTACTGGTCAGCCAGCCCCTGTGCAGGGATGCACAGGAAGGAGCTGCCTGCATCCCCCCTCCCTGATCTTAGCCTTATGCTAGGGGGATGGGAACAAACAGACTTGGGAAAACGGAAACAATGAGAGTGCAAAATCTTGCTTTGGTTTTTCCAGCTCTGCCTGTTCATATCCCCCAGGACATTTCCCTGGTATCGGATGGCAGCTCTGGCATGGGAGTCCCTGATCCCGTTTTGCAATTCTCCAGCGTCAGCCAGCAGCTTGGGCCTTCCTGTAAGTGCCCCAGTGGTCACAGGGAAGGAATGTTCCCCCGGCCGGCCGCAGGGGGAAAGGTCACCGCGGGCAAAGGGGACGCCAGGCGAGCAGCAGCCTGCTCCCGCCCCTTGCTGATGAGGGCAATGCTCATCAGCACAGAGACAAAAACAGGCTGGCTTTTGGGGGAAATCAGAAAAATAAAAATGGTTCAAGAGGTTAAATATTTTGGGCAAGGCCCCACTTCCTTTCGCAGGGCAGATCTGGGAGCAGATGCAATGCCCAGGCGAAGTCCAGGATGTGTGCATGTTTCATGGCTCTCTTAGCTGCAGGATGTTTGCTGCTGAATCCGCTCCCAAAAACATCTGTGTGTCTCTCAAAGTGGTGCCTGGGACAGAGGTTTTGGCCAGTTGCTGCTGCTCAGAGCAGCTCTTGGGCTGAGCAGCAGTGTTGTGGCTCCCTTCCCTTCCTCCCCCGTGCCTGCCAACAGACCTCTCCACTGGATGCAGCTCGGAAGGAAAGCTGTGAAAGCTGTGACTCTCGGTGGCCACAGCGGGATTAACATCCAACATTAAGGGTTTAACTCATCCCTGCCAGCCAGGGGTTTCAAATAACTGCCATGCCTCTTCCTTCCACCCTGGAGCTTGTAGCTTTTTTAATCCTGTCCTTTACACCCCGTTTGCCAGGCTGCTTTTGCTAAGCTGGAGCTTGCTCCTGGCACTTTGTTTTTGAAGCCTGGTGTGTTGGCTGAAGCTCCTGGGGATGCTGGTCACATTTGTCAGGGTGGGAGCAGAGCAAAGAAAGGAGGAGGAATTTCTAGGTTGGGCTTACAAACTGGAGTTTTTCAAAATTCCCAGCGTGTTAAAAAAAATACACAGCTAATCTGGCCCTTGGTCTCTAGGTTACGTTTGCCTCAGCCGAGGCTGAGCTCATGGAAAATTGCATCCCAGCTCCTGTGCTCTGTGCCAAGATTAGTAGGTTTAAAACTAACCGATAACATCTTTGTAAACTTGGAGTCATTTCTTTAAAGCCTGCTGATCCTTCCAGCCTGGATTATGGAGCTTTCCTAGAGATCCAAGAGAGCCAAACAGGACAATGGCATCTACCCTGAAAAATCACCCAGGAGCCTTACAGTGCTTTCAGCTGCTCCCGAGGGAGGAAAGAGGCTGATGTTTGCCAAGGCCCTGAGGGGTGTGCTGGGATCCTTCTCCCTGTTCCCAGCCGGATACACAGCACACAGCGACGCTCTGCACGTAACTTATAATAATCACCGGTTTTATTTTTAAAAAATTACAATAGAAAAGTACCTTTAAACATATTTCCAAAAGCAGAGTAGACAATATGGAAGCTTCTCTCCTCTCCACGAGACAAAGTACAGGAAATAGTTTGCTAAAAGAGTTAATCCGTCGCTTGGGAACGCTGGTATCGTTCCTTTTGGAGCCGCTCTGAGGTTTGTCTTGGATTTGATTTCTTCTCACATCACTTTTATCAGCCCATTTTTTACAGAAGACCCCAACGGGACAGTTTCTGATGGTGAAACTGGTGACCCCATTTTTTCCTCCCCCTGTCCTACCCCGACGGCGAGAATCTCAGCCATCTTATTGTAGCCCACCCACAGGACAAGAGGAAGGAGAAAGGAAAGGTGATGATGTTTAACAAGGCCACAGGAAAAACCAGCTACAGTGAGGCCTGGGCAGCAGCTGAGCTCAGTGTTCCCTGCAGCTGGAATAGAGATGGGGGAAACGCAATGGAAGGAGAAGTTCTGCACCTCCCTTTGCAAGAAACGGAAACTGATAGAGCTTTTGGGTCAGTTTGCTCTCTTCTTTTTCCAAATTCCTCCTAGAGCAAGGAGAAGGAGAACTAGTATGTCAAGCAGTCTCTCTGCTGGTACTCTATCTCTGTAAAGGATGTTGACAGCCTCCCTTCTCATCTTTGCACATGGAAACATGGGAATGCCACGCAGGGAGCAGCTGGAGCAGCGTAAAATTGGCACTCAAACCACAGGCCAGGCCAGGCCAGTGCTTCCGGATAACGGGAGCCCCTCAGGACTCATGTCCAACCTGGAGGGAGCTGGCAAACCAAGGATTTGTTGGTATATTTTTTCATACAGCAGATTATGTTGCCTGTAACAGCTTGGAGCAGTCATGGTAGCAGGAGGAGGAGGAGGCAAATTGTCACCTTGCTACACGTGTGGGCTGCCTGCCCATCCCTGATCCGAGTTGTTGTACCCCATGGAAGCTTTGCACAGCAGCTATGAACACAGCCCCAAGGTAAAAAAAACACGGGAAGGAAGTTCCTGGTTGTCCTGCCTGCTGGTCATTTGGTGCAACTGGGAAGAGAACAGTAATACTTTAGTGTCTGCAGTCGCCTTGCCAACACAGCCAGAGCACAGTTCCTGTGCCAGGGGAGCACAGTTCCTGCAAACCCGCATCGTGTGTGTCGACATCCTCACGCTTTTGAACATCGTGCCTTCCACATGCAGCTGCCAGGGCCAGGGGATAATAAGACTCTGCTTTACACACCTCAAAAGTCAAGCGCAAAGCCTGTGGTCCGACCTGGTATAAGATTGTCCTCTTGAGGAGCTTTGGTACAAAAATATTTGTTCTTGTTTTGCTTTTTTTCCTTTTACTTTCTTTTTTCTTTTTTTTTTTTCTTTTTTTGTAGTCTGCTTTCCTATGGTTCCATTTGAAAAGGCTTTTCAAACACTACAACAATGCCTGTCAAACCATGCTTTCGGGAGTAACACACTCTTCCTTACAAATATACAGTGTAAAAGAGGAAAATATTATTACTAGGTATGTTTTTCTTTTTTCTTCTAGGAGAGCAGATGTGTGATAGAGGCTGTGGGAAAGTCTTGGAGGAATCCAAACTTGTGTGTGAGGTTTTTTTCAAGCCTGAAACAACAAAGAGAGGTGTTAAAAAAAAAGAGCAGCTGTGATGGAGGAAAAAGGGCTGTGGTTAATCTCTCTTCCTTTGTGGAAGGAAGGAAGCAAGGTAGGGGGGAGAGGGAGGCTTGTTTTGGAAATTTTGTGTCAGGACCTTGCTCTAAGGACAGTTGTTTAGCAGGGAAAGGGCAAGGTGGGACCTGCCTGCAGGGAGAGACTGTAGCATCCCTGGCACAAAGAACCCCGCTGATCCCACTTTGTTCCTCCTGCTGGCTGCAGTCCCTGGGGCTGGAAGTGGGAAGCCGGGAGTTAAGTGTGAGTTTTGCAGTTAAGAGGAATTCAGGTCTCTGTTGATCCAAGGCAGGAAGCAAGGAGGGAGATGAGATTAGCAGGGTAATGAGAGGCATTCCTTGGCTGTAGAAACTCTCACCCCAGATAACAGCCATGCAGGGGAATGGCAGAGCCATGACTCTGCAGGGCAGTAGCTGGAGCAGCCCCAGGGCCCTGCCAACCTCAGGGCCTGTTCCTCAGGGACATTGTGTTGACTTCCTCACTCCTCTGCCCCCTTCCCGAAGCAGCCTAGCCTGCAGGGTGGCATCCTTACCAGCACACTGAGGTCCTGTGGAGAGCACACCAACCCAGTAGCCACCTTGGAAGACTCCATTAATACCCACAAGACTGACTGTAGGCCACCATCACACACCTGAGACCTGTGGGAGGACACGGCAGAGAGTGAGGGATGCTGGAACTGGGGACTGAGGGTCAGTGTGCTGTGGGCAGGGGTGATTTCACAGGGACCCACAGCTGGCACTTCCCAAGGGGACAGCTTGCAGTTTATTGGGGCAAAGGTAGCACTTGGTGGTCTCAGGTGTCTTTTCCAACCTAACTTGGAATTAGCGTGGGATTAGCCCTGCCATGATGGGCTCCAGGCAGCAAATCCAGACAGATGCAGGCAGGAGAGCCAGGCCCTCAGCCAAACCTTCTGTGCCCTTCCCAGCTGGAGCAGCCTGGAAGGGAAACAGGAGATCCCTGACCCTCCATCACCACCCACTGTGGCTCTTGGGCTGGTGGACCTGTTTCAAGGGATTTGCTCATCTCCCCTTCCCAAAAGTGTCTCTGCTCACATTTTATCTGGAAACATTGGCATGTTGCATATTTTGGAAGAACCATTGGTTCCCAAAGCCTCGCTACTCCCTATTTTTATCTGCTGGGCCTAAAATAGCCAGTGAATTCTTTATGGATCCAAGTCTGAGGCCGGCTGCAGCCAGGGCTGGGCCTTGTGGCCTCCCAGCTGAGTGACCTCCAGGGCTGCAGATGCCAGGCAGATGGGCAGAGCAGTCACATGTGAGCATGGGCAGCTGATGCCAGAGCTTTGGATCCACTGGCATTTCTCCACAGGCGGGTGTGGAAGCTGGAGGCTTCCCAGCAGGGATTGTTCCTGGCTAGGGTGGTCCAGGCAGGCTGGGATTGCAGGGCAAGCAGTGCTCAGTGTCCACCAAGGCTCTTTTCCCTCTTCTATGTGAGTCCCCTTTGTTTATTTATCCACAAAGGCCGAAGTTATTTGCAGAGCGTATCTTGCAAGGCTTTTTCCATCCAAAGAGGTCCCAGATGGAATGGGATCATCCCTCCCTCCTGCCGGGCAGCTGGGTGCTTGGTAAGGCTGTGCTTCTTGTTTTGGCACCCCCACCACCCCAGGCTACCTGGATAACTTTCCTTAAGGTTTAATGAGGTGATGGTGTCAGGGCTGCCTTTTCCATCACAACACCCGCCTCTGGCATGGTGCCTTTCCCTCCTGCCCCAGGACATGTGGGAAAGTGAATGGTGGCACAGACATCCCTTTCTGGGGACAAGGAGGGCAATTGGACTTGGGGTGTCTGCTGAAAAGTGGCCACCCACCCTGAGCTGCTGGAGAGCCTGAGAGTCACATTGGGAAGCTCAGGGCAGAGGTGGTCCCCAGGTGGCCCAGGAGGATGGGACAGCGGCACTCACCCGGCATTCAGCAGAACTGACGGGACTTCCAGCCCTGAGAACCAGCCTCGGAGGGAGGGAGCCAGCGCATCTGCCAAGGCAAGGGGGGACACAAGGTGAGAGGGAGGGGCTGGCTGCCCACCCTGGCAACATCAGGCTGTGGCTGGGCTCCCTTTTCCTGGCTTTTCCCGGCTTTTCCCAGGCACAGGGCGGAGGGAGGTTGGAACAGCAGTACAGCCATCCCAGCTCCAATTCCAACAGTAACACTGAGGCTGAGCACAGCCCCTGGCATGGCTGCTTCCAGCAGGATGGAGCTGGGACAGCAGCACCATGGTCCTACTGAGCAGGAGTGAGCTCATTCTTCTCAGCTCCTGCAAAGCCCACTTGAAACAGGGTGGAAAACATCAGATGCCAAAATTTGATATGCAGGCACTCAGTACTCTGCCAGAAAACTCCAAGCCAGCTCCACCGTCCATCCTACAGTTCCCGGTCCCGCTACTGTCTGCAGGATCCAGCGAGGCAGCTCCAGTTTGGATGGTGGCACCAGTCTCCAGCCCCCACCCAGTAGAGCCACAACCCCAGCAGCTGCACGGGAGGATGGGAAGGTGCCGCCAGCACCCTCCCCAGCAGGCTGATATTTCACATCAGGTAATATTGCTTCTGTCTAACATTAGGTCTCAGCCTGGGTTTTCCCAAGGGACCCTCAGAGCTTCTGTATGCCTGTTCCTTTGGCTGTGCGCTTCCCTGAGCAGGGCAGGTGCTGCCTGTTAGCAGTTATTTGACAAGGCAAGTACGTAGCTGCAATAATATTTACCAACGCTCTTCCTATGAACAGCAGGGCCCAGAAAGCTGGAGTTTCATCCAAAGGCTGCACATGGTTTGCACACTGAGCAATTTTCCTCACCCTTCTGCTCAAACCAGCCCCTGGCTGCTCCAGCTCTCAGTGATGGTGGCTCTGGATAACCTGGCTCAATCCTGGTGGGCCAAGGCCAAAAGCCTTTTGGATGCAGTTTATCTGGCAAGTCTATTTCCATGTGCTTGTTACCTCCTGTTCATCACTGAGCTGGAGCTGGCAGCAAGGAGCAAAAGCCAGGGTGCTGCCCAGCATGGATGCTGAGGAGGTAGCTGCCCTTTCCCCCTTGTGGCAGGGGTCCTTTGCCAGTATCCCCATGATGATGCAAGGCTGGCACTGCAAAGAAATCCTCTTCCTCCACCATTTCCACCTCTCCTCCTCTTTCCCTCGCTCCTCTCCCAGGCGGATGGTTAATTTTTAACAGCCCATGCTGCCATCGGGGGCCAGCAGCAGCCAGCAGAAAGCGCTTGTGACGAGGCAGCTCCTCGTCAATAAAAGATGGACCCTCCATTTGTGCTTCACTTCCTTCTCCTCCCCGTGAGAGCTGCTTGCCTTCACACCCCATGAGCAGCACATCCATGAAGAGCATCCCAGCCATGCTGCAGGGGCAGCCAGGGGTTCTGGAACCCCCCTCACACTGGCAGCCGGATGGTTCAGTGCCAGGAGTGATGGGCATGGTCCAGACCCTGGGCATCCCCAGCCCTCCCTCCTCCCTCACCACCTGCCCCACCATAGGTACCAGCGAAAGTAGGAAGGCAGAGAGAGGAGTCTGGGGAAAGACAGGACCCCTGCCAGCGTTCTGCTCCATTTGGGAGCCTTCCCTAACTCTCAGGGAGCGAGGAGTGAGTGCCTGTGAGCCGGGCAGAGTTAGTGGTGCAGTGAGCACCGAGGGGAAGGGGGGCCAGGGCAGGAGGGAGGGTGAGCAGTGGAGGTGGATGGTTGGAATTACCTGGGCGTGCAGCGAAGCGGGGTAGGTGAAAGCAGGAGGAGGTAGAGCAGGTGCTAATTCCGCTGGGTACAGAGGGTACGGCCCCCACACTTCAGGGCTACTGGGGTAAAGTGCAGGCACTGTGAGCTCATCTGCAAGAGAAGAAGAGGGAGAGTTAATGGTGACCAGAGGGCTGTGACCCTCGCTGCATCCTTCCTTCTCCCCTTGATGCAGGAGCAGAGCTGCCCCTGGAAAACTGTGAGATGCTACCACTGAGAGCTGGCTCACAAAGCTAACACAGCATTCTCCCACTGGGATAACACAAGGTGAGCAATGCTATGGGGCTGGGGGTGTCACTCAGGGAGCTGGGGCTGGGCTCCTTGTCTCCAAGAGGTTTAGTAAAACCAGGGATTCAGCAGAGGAGAGTGTGCAGCTCATGCCTGTGTACAACAGCAGGATGAGGAGCTGGAGTCTGCACGAGAGAAGCTCTTCCAGAAGTGGCAACGGGCATGGAGCGCTCACAGCAGGGCATTGCCAAGGCCTCTCCTGAGACCTCACCCTGCTGGCTCTCACCTGTGCCAGGTCCTCTCCTTTGGGAAACCCCAGCAGGTGCCACCGCGCAGCAAGCAGGCACCAACTCTCCCAGTGGGACCTGGTATTCCCCTTGGCCACCCCCTCATGATGTCCCCCCTCCTTCCAGTTCCAATATCCCTGGTGCCTGCCAGCCCAAGCCCTGCTGGCAGTGCAGGGGGTACTCACAGGGCTCCCGGGTGATGAACTGAGGTACAGCAGTGGGGAGAGGGGTGCTGGGATTTGGGGTGCCCACCAGCTTGTTCTTGGCCATCTTGGTGTTGGCCTTGGCAAACTCCAGCCGCAGCGTCTGGGGGATCTCGGGGTCGAAGCGGATGCCCTGCGGAAGGGAGGGAGGGAAGGAGGCGCAGTGGGTGGGTGAGCACCGCCGCGTGCCGGCCCCGCAGCAAAAATAACTCCCCGTTATTTATGGGTTTTTTTCAACTTGCAGCCCTGAAATGAGCTAATTTGCCGGGCCCCGAGGCGGCTCACATTCCTCCGGCATCTTTAGCATCGGCACCATATTTGGCAGTCAGCATCCCCCAAGGCTGAGCTCTTATCCAGAGGGATTAGTGGAGCCAAAAAAAAAAAAGTTTTACGTTGAAAATGAAGAGAAGAAAAAAGCAACCCTGAACCGAAACTCAGGGAGAGCTGGGGAGGAATTGGAGAACCAGCTCCACACAGTTCTGCCTGTGATTATTTTCAGGTAACTTCACAAGTTGCTAAAAGAAAGTGAAATTTGTTTTTTTCTTTTGCAGGCTTAGCTGGGATTTTTCCTGCTGAATAAACAGGGAATACTCTTACTCACTTGCATCTAAGGCTCAAGTCCTGAGTGTTTAAGCCTTCCTGGATGGCCCTGAGAAAGGTGAGAGTGACGCAGCTCCCCAGGAGGGAGGATGCAGCTGAGAAACAAGATTGTCTGGAGGGATTGGGATGCCATGGGGCTGGCTGGCATGGGAGGTGCACATCCTAGGGATGGAGGAATTCAGAGAGTCTCTGGGGACAGGGAAACAAGGGGAAAATGTAGCAATGGAGTGGCTGAGCCAGGCACACTCACGTTCAGCGCGTTCTTGGCTGCCTCCGCCTCAGAGCGGCTGTCGAAGCTGACGAAGCCCACGGGCTGTGGAGGAAGGACAGGAGCCATCAGTCAGGTTCCTGGGGAGCACAGAGGAGAGCCCCTAACCCCAGGGAATGGTGGGATGGTTACACCATGTGGAGCAGCTCCTACCTGCTTGGAGGTGAGTTTGATGAGTGACCCTTCGTACCCCTGCAAGGAAAGGATTAAAAAGGGTTTTTGGTGGAGATCCCCACAATTAAATACTAATAACTGAATAAACTGACTGAATTAGACTTCAGTGGGTTCCCAGATGGTGGGATGATGGGTTCCCAAGTGGTTTGGGGCCATGGGGCTGGGGCAGAGGCCAACCCCATGCTTTCAGCCCCCCCTTTCCCTCCCCAGTGTGATACCTTAAAGGGTCTGAAGAGCAGGTAAAGTTCCCGGGGCTTGATGTCCAGAGGCAACCCACTGACAAAGAGTGTCCTCACCTGGAAAAGAAGAAAGGAGGTTCCTGGGGACCCTCTCTTGTCCCTAACTTGGGGATACACCATGCTCCCTGTAGCCAGAGGGACAGGGGAGCAGACAAAAGCCTTAAGCCAATGTGCTGGTTTTGCATCACGCTTGAGTGATGCTGAATTTTTGGGAGGGGTGGCCTCATCCTTCATGTGGCCATGGAGGAAGCTGCTAAGGCACCATGGAAAGGTAGCAGGGACCTGTCCTCACCCCAGCAGTCCTTTCCAGGTTAAAAAGCTCACAGAATCCCAGCACCTTCCTACGCCGGTCTGGCAAACAGGATTTCTCCCATCATCCCCAGCAGATCCTGGACAATGCCTATTGTCTCAGTTTAATTGCAGCAGCTCATTAAGGACTGGGAGAAGCAAACACCAGCTCTTCCTCCTGGAGGAAAAGCCCTGGTTTAGAGGGGGCTGGATTTAAACAGCTTGTGCCTGGTTTGTAAAAGTCACCTTTTAAGGGATTTTAACCCTTTTTGGGTGGATCTAATGTTTATCGTGGTGCAGCATCCTCAAAGCTGGGATGTTTGGCAGAAATTCTGCTCCCACCACCCTGAGGGGGGATGTGGGGCTCCTCCAGGATGGGCAAACCCTGTGCTGGGATGGTTTTGCTTTACAACCAGCTTGTAACCAGGAGAGCAGTGTGGGGAACTGAACCTGCTGTTCCTCTCCTCATCCCCAAAATCTCATCCTAACACTTTGGGCTGTAGAAGGGGAAAACCTCCATGTATTTTATTTAATTTTTTTGGCCAAGCACTCTGCCTGCCCCATTCCCTGGGAAAGAGACATGGGAAACAGCCAGAAACAGCCAGGCCAGGCCTACTCTTTTGCTGACATTACTTCTTTCTCTTGCAGATAAGCTATCTCCCCCATCTCCCAGCCTGGGAGCAGCAAACATTCCTGCTTTGGGGAACAAAACCTCTGGCTGACCTATATCTATTAAATAACAAAAGGTACTCAGCTGTTTGCACACAGCTCTTGTGTCAATAGCCCCGGTGATACCCACCCTGGGTGCCAGCATTATCATCACCATCACCATCATCATCATCCCTGCGGGTACCAGCATCCAGGCTGGATGAGATCAGCAGAGAATGGGTGTCCTCACCCCTTCCTGAGCCAGGGTTACTAGCCTGTCCCCTCTATTGGGACCATCCCCCAGAGCTCCTCAGGGGACCCCTGCCAGCTTTCTGTTTGTCTGCTGGGACCACGGAGTGATGGAGCATCCCACAGTGTTCAGTGCTGCCCCATCCCCCAGTGGAGACATTGCCCCAGTTTCTCCTGGCAGGGGCTAGAGAGGGATTCACCTGGAGAATCTCCCCTTATGTCCATGAAATTCAACCTAAAGAAAACAACCTTTTCCTTTCCTAGGGTGAAAAATACTGGCTTTCACACAGGTCCTCCTGAACACAGTTGCTGTTCAGGGAATCTCAGGGAATCGGCTCTCCAGACACATGCACCCTCCCAGGTGGGTTTACATCCTGAGCATCCCTGCAGGGTGTCCCCTGTCTCCCCCATCCCTGGAGCCATCCCTGGAGCCATCCCTGGCTTCCTGCCTCTCCTCTCCCTGGGGAGCTTCAGGAAACACCAGGGACCAGTGAGAGGGAGTGGGGAACCCGCTGCCAGTTTGCATCCCTGATATCCAAACCGTGCATGCCCAAGCCTGCCAGACCATTTGTCCCCAAAGCCACATGGGAGAGAGACAGAGATGAAAGATCCCAAGGAGCCCTCCAAAATTCAGCCCCACAGAGGAAGGGCTTCTCTTCTCTAATGACTTTGTTTTCTTTGCAAGTTCAAATGCGGGTCGGCCAAGTTTGAATCTGTAAAATTATACACTGGCGAGAGGGAGGAGGGCTCTAAAGGATCCCCCAGCTGGATTCCAGCCCCAAAAGGGTTTTTGGGGCCCAGGGCAGGGGACGGGTACGAGCTCCTGGGTGCTCCCCATCTGCACCCCACAAATGCACCCAGCCCCAGGGATGTTGGAGTAGGTCCTACATGAACAGCATCTCTTGCTGGGTAACGAGCAGGTGGGATGGCAGAGCAAGGGAGCATCCTTGGGGACAATCCCAGCAGGCTGCACAGATACCCTTTTGCCAAGGGAAAGATTCTAGACAGAAATATTTCTCCTGCCCTTAAATGGAAGGGGAGCTTTGGCCCACAGGGAGGTAATCCAGGGTTTTTTGTGCTGAAATCCCAGGGACTCAGTCCCCATCCTCTAACAGAAACACTCCTAGGGCAAAATCCTTCCCTGAAAAAAAAAAAAAAAAAAAAAAAAAAGCCTTATCAGAGAAATGGCCAGGCAGCAGGCACGTATCTGTTCTTCCACAGGGAAGAATTTCTCCTTCAGAGAGGTGGATCAGGCACGGCATCTGCTCCCAAGGATGTCATGGGACAGGGCCAGACTGACAGCTCTCCAGCAAGGATTAAAGGGCACTGGAGCATGGGATTCCCCCAGCTTAAACCCCACCGTATTTTTGGACAGCCTGAGCTGTTTCAGTTCTGCTGTATGAACATCTTTCAGTTTCTGTTTGGTGGAGCATTTCTCCATCTCTCCTTTTTCCTGAAATTTGGGGTGAAACCAAAGATTTTTTAAAAGTCAGCAGTGCCAATGTTTGCTACAGGAGAAGCTCAAAGGTGACCACCTCGACTTCCTTCCATGGGGATGGCAGCTATGGGACTGCTCCAAGTCCCTTTCCACAGTACTCCTCTGCTCCTGCCGCTGCACCCCACAGCTCCCAAATTTCCCAGGGCTGCTGGATCCTACCTATGTTGCCTCCCTCCTGATATGTCCCCTCCTGGCTTTTTGTTTTTCCTGCAGGAAGTCTGCTCTTCATCTCTACTACTCTCCTCTTCCTTGGAAATCATCTCCATCCCATGTCTGGCCTGTCCCCTTTCACCTTTGCATCCCACATCCCAGTCTGTTGTCCCTGAAATCCTGCATCTCATCTTGGGTCAGTTTAAGGGATGCTGGAAAGGATCTGTGGAGGTTAGGGCTGAGGACATGCAAGGAGAGGCAATGATCTGGGCCAGGAGGTGACTGGGGTCTCCAGAACATGGATCAAGGATGACCCCAGCATGGAGAGGTCTGTGATGGAGCACCAGCAGCCCTCCTCCTCCTCTTCCTCACATGAAGCCACAAGCCAGGTTTGTCTCCTGCAGGTAAGGAGGCACCAGGGGGGCATTTGCTTGGCTTGGATGCCCATCACAAAGCAGTGCCCAGAGGGGTCCCAGAGGGATCCCAGCACTGTCCTGGTCCCCTGTCCTGCCCTGCCCTGTCCAAACCAGCCCCGGTAAACGTTAACAGGCCGTGGGGAGGCGGGAGGCGCCCGGGTGATTCATCCACGAGGCATTTAATCGCCTCCTTCAGCCCAGCTCCCATCCCTCGTCCTTCCGTCCGTGCGTGCGCCCCTTGCAGCGGGGCTCGCTTTAATGCTCCACCAGCCGATGATCCGCCTGACTGCCCGCCGCCGGGGAGGCACCGGATCCGGCGGCAGCGGGAGGGCGATGCCACGGGGCTGCCATCGAGCCGTGCAGCCGGGCCGGCAGGGCTTCCCCTCCCATTCCCGGCAAAGCGGGGTGCCGCCTCCCCCGCGGCTGCGGGGTGCGCTCCCGCCCCGCCGGGATTAGTCCTGGCATAAATAGTCTCTTGGCTAATGGAGCGTCTTCCTCGGCTGGGTTTAGATTGCCGGGCTGTGTGTACGCATGCCTTGAGCCCGCAAAACTCCCCGACATAAACAAGGCTGAGGCCGAGGGATGCCGGCTCCTCCGCCCGGGGGATGCGGGAGGAGCGGCACACATCTCCGGCCTCGCCACCCGGAGCCACTTTGCTGGAAAATCGCGGTTCTCTCACGTCCGGTGAAGGACGGGAGCAGAGGAACAGCCCTTGGGGAAAAGCGAGTCCAGAGCTGCCGGGGCTGGAACGAGGAAGCGGCAGAGGAAAAGGCAGTGAGCAGCCAAGGGAGCAGATGGGGGATTGCAACAGAGCGGAGGAGCGGCGGGATCAGGCGCGGGTCACACTCGTCCCTGTCCCGCCTGGAGCTTGCTCCCAAACCCTCCTTAAAGCGGACCCCACGCTTAAGGAGGAAAGGGAGCAGGAGCACGGGGGGATGCAACAGGGGGGCAGATTTTATCCACGCGCTGGGCACATTCCCCCTGGGAAGCATCCCTGGGGTCCTCTCCCCATGGCACGGCTCCCCCGGGGTGAGGGATCTGGCATGGGATGGGGACGAGGGCCACGAGCCGGGCTCTCCACAGCCACTCTGCTACCAAATAAGGCCTCCGCCGAGCCTTTCACATGCCGTTCTCGCCCGGCCAAAGTGACGTGACCGCCTTCCCAAATTGTTCCGACTCCTCCGTGGGGAAGCCCCTGGCCCACAGCTCCCCTGCACGGGGGGGCGGGGGGGCACGAGAGTGACGGGGAAGCCACCCGGGGTGCCAGGGAGGAGCGGGCATGAAGTGGAAGCTTTTCCCACCAGGCAGCACCCTGAGTGACCTCTCCCTCTCCTCTTCTGAGGGAACAGGAGGCTGGAAGGCAAGCGCTGGGAGGGGGGAGGTGAGGCACAGTAGCTGGACAACCCTTTCCCTGCGCTTGAGCAAATAAGATAGTACCGGCTCCTCCAGCCTGGGCTGGAACAAGTCCTGCAGGGAAAATACCTGCTTGGCACCGGAGCAGTGCGGCTGGCAGGCAGGAGCGGGCATCGCCCACCTCGTGTGTCCCCAGCACCTCCCAGCCGTCCCCTCTGGGTGCTCCCCATGTCCGACATCACCGGGTCAGGGGGTCCCCAAGGATCAGCAGTGCACCAGCCAGCCCCGGGCCCTCCGGATCTGGCGGGAGCGGAGTGAGGGCTGCCCTGGTTTTGCCCGGTGCACGGTTCCATGCTTTTGGAAAAGGCAACAGGCCTCCATAGGTGACACCCTCTGCCATGCCCAACAGAGCCGCAGCATCATCTCCCACACAGCCCGCAAGGCCCCCAGGAGAAAGAACTCCCCGTTTTTTAGGAAACTTTGGGAAGTTTGAAGCCAGAGCCACCTCCGGAATTAAGCAAATGAAGGCAGGCGGCAGCGGGCAGTGGAGCTGAGGTGATTGATCCCAGCGTTGGCCACCAAGCAGGGAGCTCAGCAGGGAGCTGCTGGAGCAGCCCAGCCGGGTGGAGGCTAAGGAGGAGGAGGAGGCGATCTCAGATCGGAATCTTCCCGCTCTCACCCTCACAAAGTCCAAATTCCCATCTCAAGGTCACGGGCAAAACCAGGAACTTTGCGGCTGGAATTAAGAAAACCAGCTCTCACCGTGGCGGGGTGTGGAGTTGTTCTCCCGAGGGGATGGGAGCGTTTCGGACATTTTTGGGGTGAGAACCGTGGGAAAGAGATGCGCGGCCGCTGGATGCACGGTACCCACGGGCACCGGCAGCACTAGGCACCGGCAGCGGGACCGTAGGGAGCCTGGTTTATTCCCCACGCCCCGCGGGGCGATCCGTGTCTCGCGTGGTTCCCTCCGGCGAGGCGGAGGGGCGCTTGCGGCGAGCCCCAGGGAGATGCGGGCGGAGAATAGAAGCGTCCCGGGGTGCGGGGATGCGTTCCCGCCCCTCGTCCCTGTCCCCCCCGCAGCAGCTCCGGGTACCGGGAGCCGGCGGGAGCCCCGCGGCGCGGATCCCCCATCCCGCGGGGGTGCGTGGGCACCCGCGGAGCGCAGCTCCCGGGAACCGCGGGTGGGGAGGGGGAAGCCCCTCCGCCCCAAATCCCCGGTGTGTGTGTCCCCCCGGTACCTCCTCCTCGGGCAGGCTGGTGTCGGCGGGGCCGCCCTCCCTGTCGGCGGGGACGCTGCTCATGGTGCGACCGGCCAGGCTCCTCGTCCCGCCGGCGGCAGCCGCGTCCGGGCGGGCGGTGCTGGGGGCTGATCCCGGCGGCGGCGGGGGGGCCGGGGCGGGGCGGCGCGGCCGGGGAGGGACGGGGCGGGGGCGCGGCGGAGCGGCGGGGACGGACCGGGCCGGGCCGCGGGGGGATGGAGGAGCGCAGGGATACGGGAGGAGGGCCATGGGAACGCGGGACGCAGGGCCGGGAACACAGAGCTGGGGCCACAGGACACGGAGTTGGGAATACAGGACAATACTGGAGACACAGAAGGCAGTCTGGGACATGGGGATACAAAGTTGGGGACACGGGGAGTAAGAATGGGGAGAGGGACACAGTCTCAGGGACATGGGACACGGGCTGGGATATAGGACAGGGCTGGGCAGAGGGGACAGAGTCCTGGGGACACTGAACACAAGGTTAAGGATACAGAACTCCAGGCTGGGGATATGGGGCACAGTCCCAGGGACATGAATGCATCACGGCTGTAGGGCAGAGAAGGAGACAGTGCTGGGGACACCCAATGTAGGGCTGGGGGCGGTAGAAGGACTAGCAGGGGCTCATCACCCCAACCAGCCCCATCTGGGGGCTCAACCCCTCCCTGCCCAGCCCGGGGACCACATTTAGGCTTCATGCCTAGGCTGGGCTTTTGCTGAGCCTGGCATTCGTTCTAGAGCTCGGTTTTGGGTCGTTCCAGCCCTGCTCAGCCCCAGGGCTCCTGCAGGGCTGCGCTCCCCCCGCAGCAGCGTGACGGAGACCCTGGGGTGGGGACCAGCAGCTGTGTCCAGCCCAGGTGCCGCCTGGTCACAGTGCCCGGGGCCGGAGATGATACCGAGGACATACCGCCCGGGACACAGGGCTCCTTCTCAACGAGCACTTAAGGTCACCGCGTGCCTTTCTGCGCCTCAGCAGCCGACACAGCTCTGGGGCACCTGCCCGTCTGTCCTGCCGGCTGCCCAGGGGACACAGCCCGGCCACCCACAGGTTTGCAGCCTGCCCGCAGCAGCGATTCACAGGGCAGAAGCTCTCGAGCCGGGAGGGAGGTGGGAATAAGCTGCACCAGATGGATTTGGGGGAGTGGGAAGTGTTTGGCTACAAGGGCAGCTGACCCCAGAGGGAATCTAGAGCACAGGGATTGATGTAGTCACCCAAATCTGCTGGAGCCTCTGGCTTTTGGAGTAGGTTTTCAGCAAGGAGAGAAATAGAATAAGAATTTAGAGATGTGTTTAACTCCCTTTGTTTTCCCCTTCCAAAGGCATCCGCACAAAAAGCTCTGGCTGGACAGCGGGTGGGACAATCCTCATAACCCTTATTTGGACTCAGCTTTGGGGAAGAGCTGCAGCTCCCCTGCAGCGCTGGAACCCAGGTTGGAATCACAAACTGGAAAAAGGGGAGGTTTGGATTTTTTTGTACCCATGAAAGTAGACTTGGGGAGAAAATCCAATTTGCTCCAGGAGCTATTGCACTGCTTCCTTGCCATGAAACCCCCAATCCCAAAACCCCATATCCCACCAAAACTGGGGTTCCTCTGTGGTAGTTGCTCATCCTCTCCCCTCCTTCTCTCTTTCCTGCAGGAATTTCTGCTGCATTGATGTTCATCTGAGCTGGGACACAATGCTGGACTGTGTCACACAGGGATAGAAGGGGAAGTTGTGAACAGCTGGGGACTCTGGTGGGACAGCTGGGAATCGCAGTGAGTCCCCAGGCTCCAGTGGAACGAGTGGACAAGGTTGAGCTCCGCCCTGGGTCCTCCGGGAGGGAACCCGAGCAGCAGCAGCCTTCGGGGGAAGGGGAGGAGGGTGGCACCGGGTGCATGGAGCCTTTCCCACCCCAGGGCCCGCGTGGATCCGGGATGCGAGGCCGGGATCCCTGTGGAGCGCGGGGTCACACCGCCCTCTGCCGGCTCGACGGGACAGGTGGCACCGGGGCTGTCCCCGCCCCGACAGCGCCTGTGTGACCCAGGCACCGCACCCCGCACAGTCCAAGGGCTGCGGTTCCCTCGGACACGGGAACAGGAGGTATTTTATTCCCGAAACAGAGCACGAACAATAGAGTTAATGTGTGAGAGACAACAGACTCAATGCAGGTCTGAGATTCCCGGTGAAAGATAAATAAATGACACAAAGAAGGAAGAAATGGTTTGATGGAATGAGGGATGTAGAGACCGGACTCTTCCCGGAGTGTGTAGTGATTCCCAGGCACTGGAACATGAGGTGGGTGCTCAGCTCTTCACAGGGGTGGATGCGGCCTTCATGGTCTTCTTCAGGTGGTGGTAGTTGGGCAGGATCTTCATCAGGAAATCCAGCTGCAGCGTCTGGGGCTGGAAAGGGAGGGCAGGGGAGGTGAGGGCACAGCCGAGGGGGACAGGAGGTGGCAGCCAGTGTGTCCCCGTGCCCCCCACACCCACACACACACCTGAGGCCGCTCGGTCTGCACGCGGCGCAGGCAGTCGGCCCCGTAGATGACGGTGTTCTCTGGGATCACCTCATAGGTGTTCACGTTGCAGCAGGCCCCGATGATGCAGCCACTCGTCAGGATCACATTCCTGCCTACAAACGCTGCCAGGGAGAGCAGAGGGAGGAGTACCCGTGAGAGCTGTCCCCACAGCATTTACAGCAGGGCCAAAGGCACCGAGCCGAGTTACCTTTGGATTCTATGACGTTGTTGTCTCCCACCTTCATCGCTTGGGAATCTACGGGTCTGTGTTAAGTAGAATTGTAAAAGGCTTTGCTTTTTTTCAACAGGTGAAAAACCCTGATGCCATTTTCAAAGCATCACCCAGCCCTGGGCTATCTGAACCCTGACAGAGCCCCAGAGATGTCTCCCCCCCGTGGAGAGATCCAGAAGCACAATGTGCCAGATGGTTTGTCACTGCACAGCCAGGATACAGCACCCAACCTCAAAAACATTGTTGGTGCCAATGACCATGGGCTTGGGCTCCACATCTTCGCATTCTGGGGTTATATTTTCTGGGTACCTGCGGGAAGGAAGAACAGATTTCCACGTCTGAGATAAACAATGATAGTGCTCTGTGTGGCAGGTCAACTTCGGGACAGACTGAAGCCACAGATACCACACCCAACTGAGCTGGACTATCAGAATTTTGAGACTGCTTTGGATTAGGATTCTTCTACTCTGTCAGCTTGAGAAGGATTCAGAAGGGGACTTAGAAACCATCCAGTATTTGAAGGGGGCCTTCAAGGAACCTGGAGAGGGACTCTGTCAGGAACTGGAGTGACAGAACAAGGAGTAATGGGCACGGACTTAAAGAGGAGAAAATTAGGTTATGTAAAGGTAAGAAAATCTTTACTGTGATGGGAGTAAGACACTGGAATAGGCTCCCCAAGGCAATAGTGGCTGCCCCAGCCCTGGAAGTGTCCAAGGCCAGGCTGGACAGGCCTTGTGACTCTGTGGCTTCCCCCCAAGCCATAGTGCCACATGTGTACACAAAAGCACGAAGTCTGGTGATTTTTTTTTTTTCAACAAACTCTACCTCCCCAGGTTTTTTAAGCCCTCCCAGGGTGTCGTACGGACCCGTTGATGATGAGCGCCTGCTCCTCGATCAGGTTCCCCTCTCCGATGACGATAGGCCCCGCCTCGGCGATGATGCGGGCCTTGGGGTGGATCACGGTCCGGGGACCTGCGGGGACAGCCCGGCGTCACCCCGCGCCCGCCCCGACGGAACGGACGGGGCCGGGGCCGGGGCCGGGGCCGGGGCCGGGGCCGAGCCGGGGGACAGGGCCCTTACCGATGGTCACGTCCCCGCGGATCTCGCTCTCCACGCACACCACGGCGCCCGGCGCGATCTTCACGCTGCGGGGAGCGATGGGGCGGTCACCGGGGGGTCCGCCCACGAACCGGGAGGGGACGCCGCGTCCCGGGGTGGCCGTGGCAGGGGGATCGGGGAGGAACCGGGAGGGATCGCGGCAGGAACAGGACTCACTCACCTCTTCTGCGCCTTCTCCGCCATGGCCGCGGCCAGCGGCGCCTGCGCGGGGCGGGGCTGCGCGGGCCGGCCCGGCCCCGGCCGCTCCCCCGGTACCCCGGGAACCGCGGGATCCCCGGGACGGCTCCAGGTGAAGAAAGGGGCTCGGAAAGGGGCTCGACTGAGGCGGACACCTGGACAGAGAGAGCGAGTCCCGTGTTTGGGGGCTCAGAGAGCGTCCTGCGTGTTCATGCTTGAGAAACAGACACCGAGTCCCCTGTTTGGGGGCACCGCGCTCTTTTGGCCCGCTTTAGGATACTGAAATAAATAAATAAATAAGGCTTTTCTCTTTTTTTCGCCCCTCAGAAGTGGAGACAAAGTTGTATGTTTTTTGGGGGGGTTCCAAGTCCCGCGTTGTTGGCACTTAAGCGGAGCCAGCCCCACGCGGGCAGTCTCAGGGCAGTGAAACAAATAAATCAGCAAACTGCAACCCCTGCAACCCCTATTCTTCATCGTATGCCTCTGCCTTGTTCCTTTCCTGCTCCACCCCCCCAAAAATAATAAATAGTAAACAGTAAATGAAGCCCTTCACTGAGAGCCTCCCTCCTCTGGGGGTGCTGGCAGCTGCACAGGACGTGTGGTTCTCTTCTGTCCAGGTTATCCATGCTATGAAAGTCACACTCTCAGGTCCAGGAGGGAGCAGGAGCTCGACTGTGCCACCCTGCCCCGCAGCAGCAGCGATGGCGCGGCCGTGCGCAGGAGGACCAAGCTCCCCACCATCACCAGGACAGAAGTAGAAACTCACAGGTTCTCCATCAATGGCCACTTCTACAACCACGAGGTAGGAAATTTTAGGCTTGGCTTTGTCACCTGAGGGGCAGGGAGCCCTGCCCAGTGAGGTGTGCCTCAGGCTCAGGCCGTGGTGTGGCTGTTCTTGTTCCCAGACATCAGTTTTCACTCCGGCTTTTGGGTCAGAAACCAAAATAAGAATCAACAGCCAGATGAGGACCAGACAAGTGATAGAGCAGTTGCTTCGGAAGTTTAAGGTAAGTCTGCTGGCAGGAGGAAGCGTGGCCGTGTTCTGGAAGCGTTCATTCCCATGTGCACTCCCTCCAGCACTGCGGGAAAGATGTGGAATGGCTGGGTGAGGACAGTGCGTGGAGCAGAGTGTAAAAAAACCCAGATGGACAATTTTAACCCTGGCGGTGCTGCCCTCCCGCCGACAGCCCCGGGAACTGCAGCTGGCCTAAAACAGCAGCAATTATCCCAGCGCCTGTCTGGGACGGGCTTTCTCTGAGAGCCAGGCGTGTGGAAAGATGGGAAGGTTACAGCTACAAGTACTGCTCAAGGCCAGTGCCATGCTGTCTGAAACTACTTTTTTTTTTTTTTTTTAATTTCCTTGGAACCATCTCCCCCAACAATGTCGTATGTAGTCAGAAGTAGCTTTGCCCTTACTGCTGCATATTTCTCAAATATCTTGATTTTTCATGGCTGCTTAGTGTTTAATTTATACTTTAATGGTCTTAAGCTTCCCATTTAACTTGTCTGGAGACTTCACTATTGCACAATTACTTTGTGTGGTTAGTAAGACTTGTGAGTGTCTTGGAAGGAAAACAACGTCTAGGAGTACCAAGGAAGGGAATTACAGAGCAGGGAGTAGAGTTGTAGGGAATACATTGCAAAGTAAGTGTTCAAAAGCTGTGCTGTTTTCAGAATGTGGCTGTCAGGCACGAGGGTAGGTCACAGAGGTTTACCTTGATGGCAGCACAAATAGCAGATCTACGTGTGAGGGGAGAATACACTCTAGGAAGCAGTTAGTGTTTGTTTGTAACTGCTGTCTAAATGAACCATTTCTGACAAATACAGGCCAGGATCAGGGGAAGAATCTCTTCCAAGGTATTCTGGGACACTCAAGGAAACACAGCAAGGACACACAAGGTGACAGAGGAGGGGGGGGGTCACCCAGGTTCAAACACGAAGCCATTAACCACAGAAACAGTGATTACAGTCTATATCTTACCTGAATTTGTGCATTTGATCTCATCTGCACTACCACTTCATAAGCTTAGGATTTAAAATGCCTTTATTTGTTTTGTTCTGTGACTATTTGGGATAATATGATAACATTTCCTACCAGAAGGTGGTGGCCACAGCCAAACCCTGAATTTCCATCACTTAGCTTATTGTTTCAGTGGATTTCCTTATGGGGATTCAGCCTCTCTCTGACCTAAAGGTGCCTTTTTGTCACTTGGTTTGCTTTAAATGCTCCCTGTGCCCTTTGTGTCATTTGTCCAGCAAGGACCTTCCCAAGAACTGTGCAGCTCCTTATGCCGACAGCATTTTCTCACTCCTTTGGATGAGTTCTGGACCCTGGAAAAAGGAAAATCCCTGGGAGCATCAGTGTCAGGAGGGTGGCTGGTGTGTCTGTGACATGTTCAGTGCTCATTAGGCTGTGACTGCACTGGCGCTAATTAATGGGCACGAGAGCAGCAGGCCGGGTTCGGCCGAGCTCGGCTCGGTTCGGCTGAACTCGGAGCCGCTCGCTGCATTCGGAGCTCAGCTCGGTTCGGTTCGACCGACTCCGTAATGTTCACCGTGGTTCGGCTGATCTCGCATTGGTTCGGCTTATCTAGTTCGGTTGGGCTTATCTAGTTCGGTTGGGCTTATCTAGTTCGGTTCGGCTGAACGCGGTTCCGTCCCGTTCCGTTCAGTTCCCCTGAGCTAAACTCAGGCTGTTATCGGCTGTTATCGGCCACACTCGGCTGTTGTCGGCTCCACTCGGCCACACTCGGCTCTTCGGCCGTACCTGACTCTGCTCCGCGGGGCAGTGGCGGCCGCTGGCAGGGCGCCGCTCCCCGGCCTGAGCCCCGTGAGGGGACAGAGCGCTGGGACAGCCGCCTCAGCCCGGGTCACCCTGTCCCTGCCTGGCCCCGCGTCCCCCGGAGTGCACCCTGCAGCGCAGAACGCGGCCTTTGGGCCAGGAGCGGGGACAATGCCCTTGGCTCGGCAGCAGCGCCGAGAGGCAGCGGGCGGTGCCCTCAGGTGAGCGGCCGGAGGGGAGGGAGCTGGGCCGGGGGCACCGGGGCCGGGGCACCCACAGGGGGCCGGGGCTGCTTTGGGCGCTGCTGCGTGGGACCCGCTGTGGGTGGGACGGGTCTGTCCCGGGCCTTGCGGCTCTCTGGGATCGTGTTCCGTGGAATAAAGCTGGGGCTCGTCCCAGCTGCGGGGACAGCGCTTTATTGTATGAGAAACAAAGTTCACTCTTTAGAATTTTTACAAGTTTGTTAAGGGATAAAAGGCAGCGCTGGAGTGCTTGGCTGTTTGCCAGGAGCACCCGGTTACCTTAAACCGTGTTCTCTATATTGTGTTCCATTGCAGTGGTGTATGCATATTCATTAGAGTTTATGCTTATACAAACAGTCCTTTCAGTTTAGATGTTCTTTTGCTTGATTTTAACCTTCATGCCATCTTGTGGGTTAAACCAATATATTTTATTTCTTCCTGTGGTGCCATCCTGTTTTATTTTCACTCCCTCGTTATTTGATAACGAGGGTCAATAAGTTTTTCCTTTTTTTTTTTTCGGGGCTCTGATTTCTGTTTCTGTTATCTTGTGTTTCAGATAAGATTGTCCCCAAATGTGGGAAATCACCTAATTATCTGACACCTTTTCTGAGTTACTTACATGTAAAAGCATTTTAACATTTCACAGTCTCTATTGTGCTGCAGTCTAAAATAGTATCTATTACACAGCTATTTATAAAAGCTATGCAGTGCATACATGAACTGACAGATTATACTTTATCAAGAGCAGTAGTTACAGATTGTACTCTCTCAGGATTTTTGTGGTCAATAATACCGTGCCAGAGCTAATAGATAAATGGCAAAGGCAATAACTGCATTTGTTATTTATATTTCTGGGGTGGGCTGAGCTCTGTTTTCCGGGAAGCAGCAGGATGGGTGTCCCTGTGCCCACCCCCCTGGGTCCCAGAGAGAAGCTGCTCCTGTGGCTGCAGCTGAGGGGCACTGGGAAACCTGAACAGTCCTGATGGAAACCGATGCAAAACCAGGTTTTGTTGGGTTTGGGACTTGCCATTTTCCCCTGATCCCTGTGTTTTGCCTTAGGAAACAGGAACTGGGCACCAAGACATTTTGTTACCCTAGAAGGGACGAGTTTGTTTGTATTCATTTCCTGAGCCACCTGGGACGATTTGGGTCTCAGTTGGCACCTGAGAGCCTCCTTCTGTGTCCTGGGTGGGGTGGTGGCTATCAAAGGGGTAAAAGTTGGAGCAGGAGGGTGGGTGGAGAGGAGAGCAGTGGCTCTTTGGGGATTTGCATCTGGAAAGGGCCCTCAGTTTCCTGATGGGAGCCCTGGAAACAGAGCTGAGAGTCCCTGAGCAATGAGGATGGTGCAGCTGGAGTGCTGAGAGTGCAGAGGCTGCAGTGGGTATTGTCTGCTCGGTCTCCTGATGTCCCATCTCTAATGCTGGGCTGGCACCCAGGCACCTCCCAGGGCTGGACACCCTCAGGGCAGGGGTGGTTTTGAAATGTTTTAAATGCTGCAGCAGCTCCCTCAGATTGGATGAGTGTGAGGATATCCAGCTCTTCCTTAGGGCTTGGAGCATGGCAAGGGTGCAGGGCTCATGGTCAGTCTTGTTTAAACACTTGTAATAGCAAAATATTTTAAAACAGAGACTTTGAGGAAATAACATCGGTGAGTCTGTTGCAAGGATAGGTACAAGCTGTCTTTATTAAAGATCCACACTGCTGGATGTTTGGTCAAAGCACTCTGGGGACAGAAGGTGTCCCCAAAGCTTCATGAACCCCTTGTTTTCTGCTGGTAGGGCAGGGTGTGAGCCCAGCCTCGGGGGCTGTGTGGCTCATCCTGCCTGGAGCAGGGACACCCCGTGAGGCTGAGCCACAGAGGTTCAGTTGTTGGAGCAGGTGGGGATCTCTTTGTGCCTGGGAATTGTTGTTGCTGCGTTCCTGTCCCAGCTGCAGGGTTCCCTCAGAGCCTGTGCCCTGCAGCAGCACTTGGAGCTCCTGTGCTGGGCAGGGAGCAGCTCTGGCCTGGGGCTTTCAGTCCCATCAGCGTCCATTGAAATCCAGCGTTTGTTTTACTTCCATCAGCCTCTCTGCTGTGCCACCCTCGGTGCCAGGGGACAGAGCTGTGGGAAGGCTCCATCCCATCTGTGCCAAGTGCTGCCAGCGCTTCCAGCAGCACTGCTGGGGCATCAAGGGCTGCCTTTGGAGCCTGGCTTTCACAGAGGGTTACACACTCTGCCCTTCAGCATCCAGCTGCATCCTACAGCTGGATAGTTCAGCTCGCAGGGAGCAGAGTCAGCTCTTGGGCCCAAACCAGGTTTTGTCCCACAGAGAGCGACTGAGCTTCCTGAGGTAGCACACAGATGTGCACTGGCCTTTGGGGCTAATAGTGAGTGCTGCCAGGTGATTGTGATAAGGTTGAGCTGAAGCTTTCTTAGAAAAGCCATCAGCTGTAAGGAGAGAGAATCTATGGAAAACAGGTGGCTGGTGCACTAGCTGGTAGTAGGTCCTGGGCTTTTCTTCTTCTTTTCTTTAACCTGTTCTTAAGAGGACCCCAAAACTGCAAAATCGAAAGGAAGGGGGATGTGGGGGTGAAAGTTGCTTTTCATTTTTTGAAGTGTTGCTGTGGATTTTGGTGTGTCAAGTGGCACTACCAAAACAGCATTGGAATAACCAAACTTCAGGACGCTGCACTTAATTTCTTGAATGTGTTTGTGTGGGTGCAGGAAATGCCAAATCCCAAAGCAATTCCATGTCTGTAACTTCAAGTGCAACATCTTTAAAATCAAGTGCTCAGTGTGGGCTTTCCACGTGGATGCAAATGGTCAAAGGCCTTTCTTGTGTCCCAAAAGCAAAAACCCTTTCTCTGTGAGGTTTTGGAGGGGATTCTCTTTGGGATTTCTTGTGATGCAGCATCCTGGGTGTCCCTTCCTTTGTGCAAAGTCCAATGATAAAGGATGGAATGGCTGACACATGGGGTCTGGGATAAAAATGGTTCTGTTAAAATTGGGCAGAGAATGCAATAAGAAAAATGAGCATCCTTTCAATGTCTGAAATAGTCAGGAATAAAAGTGCTGGAAAAGGACACGTTTATGTTTGAATTGGTGTCACCTCTCATGGATAAAACCCCATAGTGAGCAATCAGAGCAGAAGTATGAGAGCTGGGATCCTTTGACTTCCACAGTGGATTTAATTTTCTTTTCTCCTCTCTTTCAGGGCAGGAAAAATCATCAAACTCCTCCCATCTTTGCCAAAAGCTTTGGTGTTTAAGCAGCCAAAGGCAAGAGGCCTCAGCACCAGGGTCTGCGCTGGAGGGCTCTGGTCCTGCCCATGCTGTGGGGTGAGCCGGAGGGACACAGGGCTCCTCTTTTCCTCTCTGCTGGGATTAACTGCCATGGGAATGCCATTGCTGACAGCCCAGCCCCAGCTGTGTCTGCTGGAGAAGGGCAGAGGTGAAGAGACAAATGCCAGAGTTCCCTGGGGATGCTGGAGTTGTGGTGTTGGCTGTGCCCTGAGGGGCAGGTTGGGCATTATCTGTGCACCCAAGGACTGCTCTGGTGGTTCGGGAGCTCTCAGTGCATTCCCAGCTCTGCCAGGGCTGGCAGCCGGTGCAGGGCTGGGTGACAGCCTCTGGTCGGGCTGGGGGCAGGCATGGCCCTGGCACAGATGCAGGGGCAGGGCTGGGAGGATTTGGGAGCAATGGGAGGAGAATGAGGGATGGTGCTGGGCACAGTGGTCAGCCTGTGCTCGTGTCAGCACAGCCCTGCAGGGCCCTGGCATCTGGGAACAGCTCCAGCTCTCCTGGTGCCCAGGGATGGGCTCTGAGGGACTGGGTTTACCTGTGGCTTTCCAGGTCAGCAGGAACAAGGGCAATGTGGTGCCAGAGCTGTGGCCCATCAGGCTGTATTTCCCTCTGGGAAAGCAGAACAGTCCTGGGCTGAGGTGAGTTTCCTGCAAGTGCTTAGAATCCAGGGGAAGGGGAGTTCAGGAATTGCATCTGCTGCTGGGAACAATGCCTTAGGCTTGCTTAGTTTGTGTCTGTGAGAAGTGGGCTTTGGGCTGGAGAGGTGCTGTTGGCAACAAAAGATGGAGTCAGTCCTCTCCAGGGATGTGCAGTGAAGGACTGAGTGGGAGGGAAGGGGAGTATTTAGAAATGATATCAGCATTTCTCCCAACATTGGGGTGGAGCAGTGATGGGGGTGGTTGGGTTTTGTCTGGGCCTTGTTATTCCTTGTGCCATTTTTCAATTCTGTTGCATGATTTACTGTTCAGTGTCTTTCTAACAAAAAGTGACAGAAATTTAGGTTTAGGATTAGAACTTAGGTCCATTCAGTGCAAAATCTTGCCAAGGCTGGAGGACTGTGATGATGGCTGCTCTCAGCAAAGGTCACTTATTAATGCTGTGTCAGATTTCCCTCAGTGCTGGGCAGGAAAGGTGAGGGTTTGGATCAGGAATTCTGCAAACAAGGCCTGGGTGATGGTTGATTTGTTTTGTTTTTCAGTGAGCCAGGGCTGGCACAGGGAATCGTGCAGGTACTGGTCTGGCACCGGAGCTGCTGCCCTTTGGAGCCATTTTAAGGGTATGATCATAGAACATTTTGGGGGCTGTTTTCAGAACTCTGGGTTTCAGAACTCCTGTCCCCAGCCCATTGCTAACCCTGGGACATCTGCTCTGGTTTCAGGCTGTCCTTGCTGGAGCAGCCTGGTCCCTGCCATCCCCAAGCCCTGAGACACAGAGGGAGCCCTGTCCCAAGTGGCCTTTGGCACCTTGTCAGGAATGTGGCAGCAGCCCCGGGAGCAGGCTGGAGGTGAGAACTGGGTGTTTGAAACTGAGGAGTGCTTATCTGGGGCTGGGGGGAAGGGGGAGGAGTTTCCATCCCCCCTGGAGCTTTCCTGCTGGGATGGGGCAGCACAGGGAGCAGAATTAATTGTGCACCTCCCATGGGCATTGCTGGCCTTGGTGTCTGTGTTGTGCCATCAGACCGTGGCACTTTGCTGCTGTCACTGCCACTGCCAGCCCAGCTGGGGGCTGTGCCCTCCTGCCAGCCCCACACAGGAGCTCCAGGGGTGCCTCTGTGCTCTGTTGGGAGCGTTTGCTGGGAATGTGCCTCAACCCTGGGAGTGTCCCTTTGTCCCTGGGCTGCCAGACAGAGCTTTGGGCTGCTCAGGCTCAGGGTTGGATTGCCAAAGGCACTGAGAGGGAGCAGCACAGGGAGGGTGCTCAGAGAGGGGCTGGCAGAGCCCAGCTGGCAGGCTGTGCTGGGTGCTGCTGGTGGGTGGGTGTGCACTGCAGGGAGTGAATGTCCCCTTCCCTAACCAGCCCTGCAGATCCCAAGGGCTCCTAGAGCAGGATTTTATTCCTTACTTCCCTTTGTGGAAATTCATTCTCCAAATTGCCATGAGCAATTCTTGGATTTCTCTAGGAGAAAACCTCCCAGCAGAGCCAGATTGCAGTGGAGGCCAGAGTTGTGTTTGGAGCAGGGAGTGCTGAGAGCTGCGTCTGCCTGTGCTGCCACAGCCTGACCACAGCCACATGGAACAGCCTGGGAAAAGGGATTGGGGGAATTGCTGATGCCCCAGTGAGAAGAACACAAACTCACAGCCATTCAGCCTGACAGTCCCCTCCACCCAGAGCTCAGCACACATCCTCAGAGTCCAGCAGCTGAAGGAGAAAACAACCACAGAAGAAAAAGGTGTTTTATTTTGCTCCAAAGTTATTTTAAGTTATTATTAAAGCCTAACCAACATTTGCTCTTGATTTTGGTTGGGTGAATAACAAGCAGTGGGTATAGATGATGCCATTCATTTAGCTGAAAACCTGCTGTAATCTAGGGGGGATACAAGAACTGTTTGTGTAGGAAAATGTGAGGGGATGTCAGGGGGAGTGAGGTGGCATTTTTGAGGGAATTGCTGAGGTAATTGAAGGGAGACCAGCAGACAATTTCCCTGGGAAATCCAAGGCCCCTCGGGCCCACAGCCAGGACTCTCCAGGGCTAAGGGGTCAGCACTGGAGACTCACTGTGTCCTCCTTCCTTGGCAGCAGCCAGCAGGGAAGGGAGAAGAGGATCCCTGTGGGATGAGGCTGGAGAGAGTGAGCAGAGGAGCAGCCTCAGGCTGGAGAAAGGCAAAGGGACCAACATGGTGTCACCAGGGCACCTGTGAGGAACAGAATGGACACTTGGAGGCTCCATGGAGGTGAGGAGTGGATGGTTTGGGGCAAAATGGGAGTTAATCTCCAGAGAGAGAAGTAGGGGATATTTAGGAGGGAAAAGCTGAGGTGATGAGTTCACCCACCCTGGCACAAGGTGTGTTTGCACAGGCTGGGGCCAGAGGTGAAGGTCAATCCAAAGTCAGCCCTGCTCAGCCTCTAAATCTCAGGATAAGTTGTACAGGCTACCCACTGAGGGATTAAAAATACATAAAAATGAAACCAAGAGCATTAATGAGATTCCTGGGAATCCCATTAACTTGTTGTCAGAACTCCTAACACAGTTTTGAGCTTTGATGACAAGAATGCATTTCTTTATTTGGATTATTCACTGTGTGGGATATGGAGTTTATTTGGATTTTAAAGCTCTCATGGTGGCCCTGACACTGCTCAGGAGCTGGTAGGAAAAGCAGAGTCAGAGCTCCTGGCAGGCACAGGGTGTTTTCCCCCATAGTGGATTGTGGAGGAATTGTCTGGGACCTGGATTGTCCCTCTGGGTGATGCCACTTGCTGTGGTTTGTATAATTCCATACATTTAATTCCCAAAACTTCCCAGCCCAGGGGTTTGAGCTGACAGGCCAGGACAAAGATTGTTCTCTGTGTGGTGCCCAGATCTGGGGTTCCCTGTCAGCTGTGCTAGATCTGATGAATTATACCCATAGCCCCAGCTTCCCTGCTCCATTCCCACTGCAGTAACCTCACAGTGCCCCATGGAGTGTGGGTATTCCCATGCAGAGCTGCTGCCTTGGACAGCAGCTGTGTCAGGAGCCAGCAGAGCTTCCAAGGAGGCTCAGCAGCACAGGGACAAGGACAGGGTTCTATTCCATAGAACTGGCTATTTAGAACCCTCACCCCAATGGTGTCCCTGGGCTCACTGGACAGAGCTGCCTGGAATGGAGCTGATTTCACCCCCCTGAGCTCCAGGATGGAGAAGATGCAGTTGGTGTTTTAAAGCAGGAGAAGGCAGTGGCCAGATGTGCTCCCAGCCTGTGCTGAGGCAGCCCCTGTGCCCAGGTGGGGACATCTCTCCCTGCAGAAGCTCAGCTCCTTTCAGAGCCTCAGCAGTGGCCTCTACAAATTCTTTTCTCTCAGGAAAGGGATGTGCATCTCTGTCTTCAGCACACTCCAGTGGGACCTACCTGTGAAAGCTTTCCATGACATCTGCACTTCCAGCTGGATCCCTGGAAAACTCCAAACTCCATCCCACTGATTTTCAGGTATCTCTGAGGGCTACTGCCTGGGATTTAATATCTGTGGGGGAAGACTGCCTTGGCTTTAATGCTGCTGATGGATGATAGCCTCAGGCTGGGGAGGAGGGAAGGAATTTGGGGTGGCTGGGACATAGCTGGCAGCTGTGTGGGAGCTCTGAACCAGGAATTGCTGTGTGAGCCTCTCTGCAAATGGTCTGTGCCTCCATTCCCAGTAATGCCAGCTGCTCCTTGGAGTCCTTCTGGGCTGTTGGTGGTCTCTGTCCAGGCTGAAGCATTTCCATGTGCCTGGTCAGAGCAGCCCCTGGCCAAGGAGCCACGGTGCAGGCACAGCTCCTCCCCTGCAGATCCCAAAGACACCAGGTGCTGCTTGCCTTTCAGGAGCTTCTGGCCTCCTCCTGCCCTGCACTCCCAGCCAGCTGGGACACACTGAGGGAACACCAAGGAGCATCGCTGGCAGCAAGCAGGAGAGACACCAAGGCCTCTGGGCCAGAAAAACAGCCCTGGCCTCAGCAGCCATCATCGTTTTGACCTGGCAACACTCACCTGCAGGAAACACCCCCGCCACTCTCCAGAAGAACTTTGGCCATGGAGCAAGGTGACCCTCAGGAGTTGTCTTGTTCCTGGGGAAACAAAGGGACATTGTGTGAGCACATTTACAGCTGCTGGGTAAATCCTGGAAAGGGCAGAAAAAGCAGGGTTGTGGGGAAGAGTTTGGTGCTGACATGTTGAGTGCCAGCCAGTTCTGCCCTACAGCCATTGCAGAGGCTGGTGTGTAAAGCAGCGTTAGCAGAAGGGAAGGAGCTGTATTTGTAGAGGAGTTCTCTTACTGGCAGCAGTCATTCCCATCCCTCACAAGACCTTTGGAACAACCCTGGGATTGGCTCAGGTGTTTGGAGCAGGGTGCTGAGAAGGCCAGAATTCCGTGTTCCATGTGCAGCTGGGCAGTCATTTCTCAGCATTTGATTTGATGATCCTCACAGCTTTGGAAATAAAGAACAAATAGTTTTCACTGTTTTTTTAACACATGGGGTTTTTCCCTTGTGTTTCCTCGGGGCTCCAGTCCCACACCAGGCACAATCGGAGCGGGAGCAGCAACACCTCGGCCCCAGCGGCCGTCCCAGAGCGGCTGCTCCCAGCCGGGGCACTGCAGCCCCCGGGGGTGCGGACACGGAGCAGGGGCTGCAGGCGCTGTGGCTCGTAGGGGAGCGCGGTGCTCGTGGCGTTACCGGGCCGGGGGGGCTGTGGGGCGGCGCCAGCCGCGATCCAGAGGCTGCTCCTGGGAAGCATCATCTTCCTGGGGCGCATGGTAGTGGCACAACACCGGCTCCCTACTGCCGCAGCCAGAGCGGCAGCGCCTGTCCCAGAGTGGCTCTTCCCGCGGCGATGCTGGTTCTGATCCCAGCCCCAATGCCACCTCGATCCTCCAGCCCCGACACCTGTACCCGGCTCACCGAAAAAGAAGCGGCTCGGCCTGGCTTCCACAGGAAATACCGGCAGGACCAGGACCCGAATCTCCGGGCCCAGATGCCGGTCCCACCTGAGCGCGTTGGACCCCGCGCAGCACCAGCAGGAGCCCCCGATCCGGATCCCCGTACAGCGCTCCGACTGACACTCCCGCTGCATGCCGAGATGAGCATTCCCTGCAGAAAGCGGGATAGGCGCGGATCCGCCGGGATTTATGGGCGGGCGGGGGGCGGGGGGGGAGGCGGGGCCTCGGGGGCGGGGCCGGCACAGGTGTGAGAGACCCCAGTGCGGCTGCGCGTGCCGGGGCCTGGGGGGATTTAAGGCGCGGGGAGGGCCCGGCGGAGCCATTTGATCTTGTAGGGGGTCATGGGCTGGAGGGGGTTAGGACGGGCTCTCTCCGGGGGAGGAGGCGGTGCCTGGGGGCTAACTCCCCCCGGACGGCGGGTGGTGGTGGTGGTGGGAGGTGACAGGACGCCAGGGGATGGCCATGTATATGTGGCAATTTTTTTTTTTTTTTTAATGTGTATTCACGCTGCAGAGTGACGTGCTCGCCTCTGTTTCCCCCCCACCCGCCACACCCCCCGCTGCCCCACCCCCCCTCTCTCTCCGGGCCCCGGTCCGGAGGAGGGAGTCCCCGGGAGGGGGCCGGGGCGGGACCCTGTCCGGAGAAGGTGTCCAGGGGAGCGGGCGGGGCCTGGAGGGGGAGTTACCCTCCCAGTCACCGCCCCCTTCCCCGGACCCCCTCCGGAGGAGGGGGGCCCCCATCTCAGAATCCCCCCCCCAGTCTGATATTGGGAAAGCCGGAACCCCGGCGGTGTTGGGCGGTGTGTTGGACTGCAACGGGGGCACCCCAGCGAGGGCGGGGGCGCCGGGCTCCGGCCCTCAGGGCTTTATTATTGCCCGGCACCCCGAGCCCTGCGGCTGCGAGGAAAGGAGTGGGGGGGACGGGGAGACAGGAGAGATGGGGGTGGTGAGGACGGGGAGGGAGAGGGGTCGGAGTGAAGAGGGAAGCGGGAGAGGAAGAGAAACACCGGGGGGGAGAAGAGGGACGGTGGAGAGAGGAGGAATAGAAGGGAGTAGCGGGGAAGGGACACAACGGGAACGAGTAGGGGGGGTCGGGTTTGGGAGGAGAGGAAAGGAGCGTTTCAGGGGGAGAGGGAAGGGGGAGAAAGAGAGGGAATACGCGAAGAAGGAAGGAGGGGTAGAGAGAGGGACTGAAGGGGAGGTCGAAGCCTCCGCGCCTTACCTGCAAAGCCCGCATAGGGAGCTCCCGTCCCCACCGTGCTCTGAGTGAGCAAATGGCGGCCGAGGGAATTTCCGGGGTCTAAATCACCTCGGCCCCGCCCCGCGCAGCCGCCCTGGGGCCCTGCGCACCTGAGCCACGCCCGCCCTGCACACCTGAGCTGGTACCGCCCGTTACCGCCCGGTCCCGCCCCCTTCACCGCCCGGCTCCCCCCTAGCACCGCCCCATGTTCTGTCAGGTACCGCCCCTGGTACCGCCCCTGTGCCCTCCGGCCCCGCCCCCCGCACAGCTGTCCCGCGGCCACGCGGGGGCGCTGCGCTCGCACCGCGCTCTGTGTCCGCCAGAGGGCGCCCTGCGGGGTCCCGGCCCCACACGGCGGCTCCGCACCGGGGAACGGCCGCGATCCCGCACCCGGCAGCGCCCCGTGCCCGCGGCCATCCCGGGCCCGTAACCGATCCCGGGCCCGCTGCCGCTTCGATCCGCCCGACGGGGGAGAGGCGGCACCGCCCGGCACACCCCAGCGGCGCTCTGTCCCCCACCCCCGGCCACGGTGGCACCGTCGCAGCGCCCCGTGCCCGCTCTCCGTGGCCCCGCCCCCCTGTTCCCCCCGGTCCCGGAGTCATCGCTCGGGAGCCTCGCTCGGCGCTGTGCGAGCCCCGTCCGACGGCTGCTCCCGCCGGGGACCGCTCGGAGCCCGGGGCGCTGCGGCGGGGCGTGACCGTGGCCCGGGGTGCGGGGGCCTAGCGCTGCCTGGGTCTGCCCCGGGTCTCGGGCGGTGTCGCCTCTCCCCCGTCGGCATCGGGACCGGGATCGGTATGGGGCGGGAGGAGCCGCTCCGGGCCCGACGTTGGGACCGAGTCTGACACCGCCGCTCCCGCCCCGGAGGAGCGGCGGGGAACCGGGCGGGACAGCGGCGGCCGTTCCCCTGTGCAGACGCGGAACCGCGGCCAGGACCGGGCCCGGCGCGGGGGCTCCGACCGGCACCGTGTGCTCGGGGGGCGGCCCGGCCTGTGGGCGCCGCCTCCCAGCTGCCCCGGCCGTGACATGAAAGTTTGATAAGGAAGAGTTAATCCAGGAGAGGAGGTCATTCCATGAGTCCCTAATTATTTATTTTCAGCTTTCACACATAAATAATCAAGAACAGAATGTGGTTATCTCCTGCATCAGCAGGATTTGGTCCCGAGCTGCAGCTCACTGTCAGTGCAGATCCCTGGGAGAAAAACCCGGGTTCTTCCATAAAAACCAGCTCTGTCTTCGTCCCAGGGGTGTGGTCTGAAAGGGAACATCTGGCCTCAGGGGGAGTGCAGGGTGTGTGGGGAGGCTGGGTGGATTTGGTGGCCAGGGGTCTGTCCTGGTTTAGGGAAAATTTGAGAGAGAATCTCCAAAAGGGGACCCCTCCAGACAGCAAACCCACACGGCCCCTCCCCCCAACGGTTCAGGAAGAATTCCTCAGAGAGAAGTGGCAAGAACCTGTTTATTTAACAGGCACAGCGCCCCCCAGCACACAAAATGAACAATACTGGGTGACACCACTCTTTCACCGCTCTGAAAAAAGATGAAAAATTCAGAAAGTCTTTCTTGGGGGTGGTCACTTTGTTGCTGCTGCAGGCCACAAGGTGCAAACTCTTGGTGTTCCCAGGTCCCAGTCCAGAGCAGGTTCAAGTAGGTCCAAAAAAAGGAAAGGAGAAACAGTCCAGGGACTGTTTGGACTGTTCAGCTAAACTAGCTAATGAGCAGAAGCAAGAGCAAGAGCAAAGCAAAAAGCAAAAGCAAAAAAGCAAAAGCAGCACCATATACTGCCCCGTCTCGGTGTCTCGCCAGCCGTGGGGGAGCAGCTGATAAGAAACCAAAACAAAACTTGCACCCTTCTGTGGCCATGTTCACAGGGGTTCTTGGATGAGGGAAGAGACGAGAATGTTGAGTCCATGATCAGAAGGCTTGATTTATTATTTTATGATATACATATATGTATACTACATTATAACTATACTAAAAAGAAAAGAAAGGAAAAGGTTTTCTCAGAACCTTGCTAAGCTAAGACTAGAATAGAATGATAACAAAGGCAGCTCTCTCAGACTCTGTCCAAGATAGCTCCGTCTTGATTGGCCATTAATTATACATCCAAGAGAGGCCAATCACAGGTGGACCTGTTGCATTCCACAGCAGCAGATAATAATTGTTTACATTTGTTGCTGAAACTTGTCAGCTTCAGCAGGAAAATCCTAAAGAAAAGATTTTCACAAAAAGATGTCTGCGACACCCTTCAGAGCCAGTCTTGAAGGCACAGAACAGGATATCCAGCCAAACAGAACACACGGATGGGGATACAAGCATCATAACGTCACCCTAGGACAGGGTCTCACTGCAGCAGTTGGATCTCCATCCTTCCCTCTTTGCTTCCCTCTCATCAATTGCACAGGCAGGACTAGTGAGGATCACTTCAGCTGGATCTTTTCCTCTTCCTCAGCTTCTCTTAGGACCCTAGAAGATGATAAGATGCTGAATTTTCATTTTTCTAGGGACAAAGGGAAAGATGCACTGTAGGGAGAGCTCTACAACAGTCCCAGCAAAAGTCTGGGATGGGGCTGCAAAGCAGAGACCCCAACCCAGCAGTGGCAGGAATGAAACCTGAGGTGCAGCCTGGAGCTGAGCTTCCAAGGATAACAACCGGCATTTCCCAGCAGCACCAGCGGGTTTGGGGTGCTGACATCCCAAAAAAAGTGTGTCTCCTTCCTCAGGATCAGATGGTATCCTAAGCACACAGGGCTTTCCACTCACGGGGTGCACGGAGTGCTTTTCCTCCTCTTGTTGTCGGTGTTGCCTCCCAGCATCCCTCACAGATCCCGAGGTTTCAGGGCCACCCATCCCTGTTTGTCCAAGTTAATGATTCAAACTGTCTGGATCTCTGAGGCCCTGGCAGCCAGGCCCCAGGGGGCAGGCCAAGGATGCTTGCCCTTTGGGGTTAATCATTCTCCCAGCTGCTGACCCTGTCTCCATAAAAACCCCAGGATGGGAGTCCTGGTGCCGCTTCCCGGCAGGAGGAGGAGAGCCAGCTCCAGCATGAGGGCAGCCCTGGCCCTGCTGCCGCTCTTGGCTGCTGCACAGGCCTTACACCGAGGTAAGGGAGGTGATCCCGGGGTTGTGCTGGCCCTGGGATGAGGGGCATGGAGATAGGCCTCAGTTCTGGAGGTTTTCAGTGGCCTCCCCTCTCCCAGCCTGCAGCCAAACCACTGGGCAGAACCAGAGAGGGAAGGGAAGGGCTGGGAGGATGGGTTGGGATCCAGGATGCCACTGTGGGGTGATGCTGGAGGAGGTGGGATGGAGAGAGGACAGAGCCACAGGGACTGGCATTTTCCTTTCTAAAGGAAAAGAGGATTTCCTGACCCCCCTTGGGGAGCACCATTCCTGTGCAACACTCACCTCTTGGTGGGAACGATGCTCTGCCATCCATTGCTGCCTTCTCAGCCCCCCAGCTGCCAAAAACCACCTAAAATTTACCTCTCCCACATGGCTTTGTACAAGTGAACAGAAATGCCACAAGCTGGGACCGGGAGCCGATATTCCTGCTGGGAAAGAGACACAATTTTTCCATGGCTTCCCCTTTTCTGAAACCCCCTGCCTTCACCCTGTTCTTCCCTTGCCACCAGAGGGATGTGACCATCAGAGTGATGGCCCAAAGCCCTGGGTTTTGGGGAGGTGACCCTGCCCCAGGCTGCAATCCAGGGAACACCGGGGTCAGTGTTTACCCTGCTGCTGCCAAGGTCTGGCCCCACAGAGTCAGATGGGAATCGATCCTGTTTTTGAAGGGAGGGCAGCACTGCTGGGAGTGTTTTCACTCCTGGCTGCCCCGTGGACCTGGCCCCAGATGGTTTCCCAGCCCTTATGGTTTCCAGACCCTGCTAGAAAATCCAACCCCACATATTCCATGCTCCAAACCTGCCATATAATTTACCTGTAGCTCTCCCAGCTCCAGAGAGGGTTTTCTCCCTGCCCCTTTCCCTGGCTGCAGAGCTGCAGCAGCCTGAACACCAGGGGTGCTTCTCACAGGCTGGCTGTGACACCATCTCCCCAGGGACCACCTGGAAAAAGTGGTGGAAAAACTGGAAAAAGAAGTAATGGAGTGAAAAAAATGAACAGACCACAAGTGAATAAAGCAGCGTGTTCCGTGGTGACAGAGCATTCCTTGCTCCTTACTCACAATTCCTCCTTCTCCTGCACTTTCAGGGAAAGCTTATGTCCGGGAGAAGGTCTGCCAGGAGTACAAGATCCTGGGCAAGGAGAACTTCAGAACCCTGTAGGTACCTCCTGCTGCTGGTGCCCTTCCAGGAGCCTTGACACCTGAGCCAGGAACAGAAAACAGTAAACAAAAATCATGGAAAAGGGCAGATGGATTCAATTCATCAAAAAGGGGAGATGCAATTCAACCCCTGGTGTCTGATTGCTTTTAGTAGGAGAAAAGTTTGATTCCTTGTTGAATTCCTCAAAAAAACCAATTAAGCACCTAAATGATTAAGAATTCTCACAGAGCTCTCACACACAATCCCCTGTAAGTGACAGCCCCCAGCCTGGTAGCTGTTCCAGTTCTTTCCTGGCTGTTTTCCAAGGAATATGCTGTGATTTCTCTCTGCACCACGGCCAGCACTGTTAAACCCATTTGAGCAGAACAGTCCTGTGAGGTGATTTCTGATTGAAGATAAAGGCTCACCTGGCTCTCCCTGTCTTTGCTGCCAGGACCATCATTTCCACCAGCCAGAAATATTCCAACGGCACCTTCCAGGAGATCGGCCACCTCGTCCGGGAAATCGTCTCTCTGGCCGAGACCTGCTGCGCCGATGGGGCCGACCCCTCCTGCTATGACGCAGGGGTGAGCCTGACCAAAAACATCCAACAGACCCCAAAAATGGGTAATGGGCGATGGCACGGCGTGGCCATAACCTCCTGTCCCCCCTCCCGCAGTCCACGGCGCTGTCGGATAAATCCTGCGGGGCGGACTCGCCCTTCCCTGCGCACCCCGGCACGGCGCGGTGCTGCGGCCAGCAGGGGCTGGAGCGCAAGCTGTGCCTGGCCGCCCTGCGGCACCCGCCCCAGCCCCTGCCCCGCTTCCTGCAGCCCTCCGACAGAGAGCTCTGCCACGCCTTCCGCCTGGAGCCCCGGGAATTCGCCGACAGGTGGGCCAGGCTGCGCCCGTCTGGGTGCTGGCATCGGCCTGTGGCATGGGCTGACAGCCTGAGGGGATGCCTGGAGAGGGTTCCCATCCCTGAAGCACCTCAATGCCCCCAAACCCTACTTACACTCCCGATTCCCTGATCCTGAGGTGCTGGATCTCCTTATCCATCTCTGCCACAGGTTTCTTTATGAGTATGCCAGCAGCTACAGCCAGGCTCCCCTGCCTGTGCTCCTGGCCTCCACCACCACCTTCCTCTCCATGGTCTCCACCTGCTGCATCTCCCCCGCACCCACTGCCTGCTTCCTGAAGGAGGTGAGACCCCCATCCTCACTGCCCGGGGAGCCAGGCAAACACTGTGCTAATTTCCACTTCCATCCTCTATTTGTGGCAGAAACTGGAGAGGAAAACCCTCTCCCTACTCACCCTGACATCAAACCGGATCTGCTCCCGCTTCTCGGCCTATGGCAAGGACAAAGCCAGCTTCAGGTATGGAGGAAAATGGCCTCTCCATCCTGGGACAGGGCTCCTCTCTCCTGCTGCAGATCCTGTTGACAGGCAGCATTTAGGAAAACAAGCTTTAATTCTGCTGTGGATCCCTGCAGTTGCCCCGTGCACAGCACAGGCACAGAGCAATCCCTGCGCTCCCCATGCCCTGAGGGCCCTCCCTTACCCAGCTGATTCCTGGGAGGGGGATCCAAGCCCCCAGCCCCACTCACCCTGTGCTCCCCAGCTCCCTGGCCTTGCTGGCTCAGAAGATTCCCACTGCCTCCTTCGAGGAGCTGCTGCCCCTGGCTGAGGACGCTGCCGAGGTGGCTTCCCAGTGCTGTGACTCCATGGCCGAGGACTGCATGCAGAAGAAGGTAGGAGGGGCTGGAGCCCAGCCCAGAGCAGCTCCAGTAGGAGCTCAGGAGGCTGAGGGCACCTGCACAGGCCCTGCTCCCTCTCTGCAGCTCTTGGAGCACACGTCCAGAGTCTGCTCGGCACTGTCGGCGCAGGACAGGCGCTTTGCCGCCTGCTGCCAGGGGAAAAACCTGATGGAAAACCATTTCTGCATCCTGGCCATGCCCCCAGCCCCAGCTACCAGGCTGCCAGAGCCACCAGAGCCCACCAACAACGAGCTGTGTGCCAAGGAGGGGGCTCTCCACGCCACCAGGTGAGCGGGACCCATGGCAGCTAGGGGGCAGTCATGGAATAAAACCATTTAAGCTGGAAAAGATCCCTAAAATCACCGAGTCCAACCAGTTCCTGACCCTGTTCCCGTGCTTAGGTTATTATGGGGATAACCAGGGGAACATCCTCAATTCCCTCTGGGGAATTGAGTGCCATCAGGGGCTGCACAAAGATGCCAAAAACGAGCCCCATCCCAGTCTGAGCAGCAGCCACAATGAGAACTCACCTGAGCTCTCTTATTTCCCGCTCCAGGTTCTTGTTTGAGCTGGCCCGGAGGCATCCCAACCTCCCCGAGGCCGTCCTCGCCAAGCTCTACGACTCCTCTGGGAAACTCCGGGAGGAATGCTGCTCCTCCAAGGACCCCTCTGCCTGCTGGGACAGCAAGGTGAGTGGTGTGGGGGCTCATCCTGTTCCCCCTCATCCCAGTGCCCCCCAAATCCCATCCTGGTAACTCCTCCCCTCTGCCCCCAGCGCCAGCGGATCGCAGCGGAGCTGTTCCCCTTCCTGGCAAAGGCCGACCAGCTCTGCGGGCAGTACCACAAGCTGCCTTTCCTTGAGTTCAAGAAGAGGTGAGCCTTTCCCTTCCCCCCACAAAAAACCCACCTGGGTAGCTGGATGCAATCAGAATCCATCCATAATGCTGAGGATGCCAAACCGGGATGCACCAGGAGCCGCGTGGCTCCCGCTGTAACCGCGCTCCCAATCGCAGGCTGCGGGACAGTCTGGCCCAGCCCGAGCCCGAGCCCAGCCCGGCGCCGCTGGAGCAGCTCCTGGAGCAGCGAGCATCCTTCGCCTCCTCCTGCTGCCTGTCGGACGCTCCGCCGCTTCTCTGCGCTTCCAAGGTAGGGCCGGGCCCCTCCTGCCCCCCGCGCGGCCGCACCGGCTCCGGGGCTGCCCCTCGGCTCTTCCCTCCTTCCCCAGGTCACCTCGGAGCTGGGAGAGCTGTGCCAGGGGGATTCCTGCCTGCTGGGATAGGCTGCCGGCGCAGGGATCACTTCTCCAGGGATCGCGCACCGATGGAGCGGGGACACGAGGCGGAGCTCGGGAACACCGGGGACGTCCGAAGGGAGCATCGGGGAGCTGGGCTGGACGTCCGGCAGATTGGAGGTGTCACCGAGCCCACAGCTTGTGTTCCTGCAGCCAAAATAAAGACAAAAATGCCCTGCAGTGCGGCTGGAAAGGCTTTGTGCACCCTCGGGGCCGTGGAGAGGGTGGGAGAGGGGCCCAGATTCACCTCCGAAGGCAGGAACAGGTCCCAGCCCTGATCCTGGGAGATAAAGCTCTAAAAAACTAAGGAAAACCAGGGAAAAGTCTCATCAAATGCCCCTAAAGACAGCAATCTGTGGCTATTGGGGTATCCAGCTACGTGGAAGCATCAGCACCCTGAGAGGGGCACCCTGGGCACCCCCAGCCCCCCACCTGCCCAGGTGAGCCCTCCCCAGCACAGGGGAGCGGATTTTGGGGGTGCTGCAGGCAAAAGGGCCCCGGGTTGGGATGCAGGAAGATGGCAAAGCCAGCCCAGGAAAGCAGGAAAATCCCCCGAGGCCAGATGTGGCAGCTTTGTGTGCAACAAAGGGAAAGACATGGGGACACCTGGTGTGCAGAGATGAGCCAGAGCGATAAAACAGAGCCAAACCCAGGAAGAACTCCCTGTTCAAGGCAGCTTGTCCCTTTTCTGGGGATCACTGGCAGTCCCTGGATCACTGATGAGTTGCCCTGGAATGTGAGAAACAAGATGGATTTGGCTGGCACCATCCCTGTCCATCTCCTGCCAGAGCCCCTCTTATCGTGGGGTACAGACCTGGACAGAAAGGAGAAACTGGTTTTAGTGTGGTTTTGGCTTTTACTTTTTTCCCCAAGGATCCCACTGGCCTGGGACTGGACCTGCTGATGCCAAGGCACTGGATCCACCCACCACCCTCATGTCACAGCCTACCTTTGGCATTTATTTTCCAAAATATTAATTGCCAATTGTTTCTAATTCTTTCCAATTAACAAGTTGGGTTTCACCTTGTTCTGTTGGGGTGGGTGACCCACACCTCATTGCTGTGCTCAGGTTTGCATCCTTCACATTCCAGATGGGCAGGGTAAGGGCTGACAATTCCAGGGACCCTCTGGGATTCCAAGGAAAACTGGGGAAATGCCATTAAGCCAGCTAAGGATATCTCTGCCAGGTGACACCATCACTGCTTATGGGGGGAAAAGCCACCCAAAAAAACCTCAGCTGCTGTTCAAAACAGCACAAATCATAACCCTCCTACCAAAACCATCAGATTTCCTTGGAAAGTTCAGGCTGCTCCTCCCTGATGCCAGCCAGCATCACCTCCCCAGGGATTCCATCCAGTCCTTGCCAGCCTGGGCATAAACCAGTTGGCTTTCCCAGTCTCTGTTCTAGCTGGGATTCTTATTTGTTTTTTGGTTTTTTGGGTTTTTTTTTAATGGCAATTTTCTTTTCCAACTCTCATTCCTCCTGCCCTTAGCCCAGTGACACAAGGTGGATTCACCTCCTGCCTTTTCATCCCACCACCTCTCTGACCCATTCCCAAAAATGTAAAGGAAGCAGCAAAGTTCCTGACTTGGTTGTGTGGGTTTTTTTTTTTTTTAATTCCCAGCCTTAGTGCTCAGCACAACACCTCCTGTCCAGTCTGTCTGCTCCCCAGGAACTCATCAGGTTAAAGCAGGAATTCAGTGGCAATGCAGGAATTCCAGGGTGGCATCCAGGGAAGCATCACTTCACTACAACCAGAGAATGTGGGGCTGCCATGGGAAAAGTGAGGATTACCTAAAGCACTGAAAACCCAGCACTGAATAAAACAGCTCCAACATTTACCTGGCCAGGGCTCCATGAAGCATTATAAAAAACCCGAAAGTGTTTTATCCACCTCTGAGGCCTGCAGGGCTGCTGACTTCTCAGAGCCTGCTTTTCCCAGCCCATTTGGGCCTGCAGTATTCCAGCCATCAGCTTCAACCCCCAAAAAAACAGGCAGGAAAAAGTGTCATACCTCCTTTTCATTTTATTGGTCTCCCAGATTGTATACAGCACATTCCCAAAGCAGCAGCAACCATTTTTTCCTCTTGGCTTGGCTCCCCCCAGGCAGGCCCAGCAAAGCCTGAGGATAAAGAGCCTTTTATGGGGGGGGGATGACCTCACAAGTGCTGCTGCCTCTCAGCTCACACCAGGGCTTCCAGCAGCTGTGTGGAATTGAGAATCCACCTCCCCAACCTGGACTCTGCTGAAGCAGGTGCTCAAAACAATGTCCCCTGGCACCTCAGGGCTATGCTCCTTGCCTGGGTATGGAGATGAGCCCTCCACTGCCCCGTGGCATCGTCTGGGCACCAACACCTCCCCAGGGACTGGCACCACTGGGGTGGTCACTGGGCCCCGGTTGGAGCGGGAGCTGCTCCTGTGCTGGGAATTGGGAGCTGCAGGGGCCCCGCGGCTCCACTGCATCCCCACCTCCAGTGGTACGGCCTGGGTGGCACCAGGGACACCCGGCCCCATCCCGGGATGCCGATGGATGGGGTGCCCCCGCAGATGCCCAAACCCACTGCCAGGGACACGGGCACCCCAGCGGGCACGCCGCGGTTGTGGCGCCCTCTCGTGGCCATTGCGAGCACTGCAGGCGGGCCGCCCCCGCCCCAGCTCAGTGTCGCCGTCTGGCGGTCACAGTGCGGCAGCGCAGCGCCCGGTGCCTGCCCGGGCAGGGTCCGGACCGCAGTTCCGGGCACCGCAGCCCGCAGCGCGGGGCTACGGGAGCCAACGGTCCCGGTTCACCCAGTTCTTCCCCTGTTCTCACCTGTTTTCCACTGGTTTTTCCCGGTTTCCCTCACCCACTCCCTCCCCTCTCCCGCCGGCTGTCGGGAACCGGGAGGACGCCCGGGGACGCTGAGCTTGGCTCGGTCCCTGCGGGGAGGCGCGGTGGCAATGGGAGCAGCTCCAGCACAGCCTCCAGGCCGCCCGGGACCGGACCCGAACCCGGCAGAGCCCCTTGGACCGGGAGCAGGACCGGGAGCGGGATCGGGAGCGGAGCCGAGCCCGGAATCGGGACGGAGGCGACGGCGTTGTGGCGCCCTCGCGTGGCCATTGCGGGCGCTGTAGGCGGGCGGCCCCCGCCCCAGCTCAGTGTCGCCGTCCGGCGGCCACAGTGCGGCAGCGCAGCCCCCGCACCCCAAGGACATCGGCGACACCACTGGGGACAACTTTCCGTCACCCCTTTATTCAAGCCGCCCACGCTTTAGCCCTCGCCCATGCAGCCAGCCGCTGCTGCCGTCCGGGACCCGCCCGCAGGTACCGGGAGCTCCTGCGGAGAGAGCAGAGCCCGTCGGTATTGTCACCCATCCCAATGCGGGGCTCCCGTCGCACCTGCTCGGTCGCCCCCCCGCTTCCCTGCACCTTCACGCGATGCCCGTTTCCCGCACATCTTCACTTCTGGAAGGTCCGTCCTTGTTTAGTGTTTCCATCTCTTCTGCCTTCCTCTTCCTACGCTGCCTCCGACAGTGGCTTGACGCGGGGGGAGGGGGGGGGGGAAAATCATAAAAACCAACAAAACAAACAAAAAAGAGGCAGAAGGGGACATGGCAGTGATGCTCCTCCCTCTCCCTCGGCTTTTACCCTGCAGAAGATCCCCAGGGGATCACACCTGATTTCCAGCCCCAAAGGAATGTCTCAGGCACCTCCCAACACCTGCAGGACCATGTCCCACCAGCCTGGGACAGGCCCAGTTCAGCCAGCCCGAAGCCAGGGGAGTCGGGCAGGATTTACTCCCCCTTCCCTTTCCCTTTCCCTTCCCGACCCGTTCCCCCACGTACTGGCTGCAGAGGCAGATGCCAACAACGAGGATGATGAGGGCGGCGATGGCGACGATCAGGGAGATGATGACGATCTGGCCCTGGTCCCCTCGCAGGTAGAACAGATCCACTCTCTCGCAGCGAGCCCCGGTGTAGCCCCGCTCGCACCTGCCCGGGCACAGGGGAGGCACAGGGCGGTCCCAAAAGCTGCCGTGCTGCCCATGCCCCCCTCACGCCGCTTTCCCAGGGGAGACGGGCGCAGCATCCCGCGCCGTGTTGCCGTGTCCCCACCGCGGGTGACTTACACACAAGCGGGGGCCTGCTCGGCCACGAGGAAGCGGCACCTGCCCTTGACACAGTAGTGCTGGTACTCCTCCGGGCACCGCGAGAAGTGGCCCTGCCGCCGCGGCTGCGTGCCGTTCCCTGCGGTGACAAGGACGGAGAGTGGCCCCAGAGGGATGACAGCTCTGCCCAGAGACAGCAGCGCCCCTGAGCCGCCGCATCCCCGCGGGAGCTCCGAGCCCGCCCGGCCGCAGCCAGCGGGGGTGGCACGGGTGTCCTTGGCACAGCGATGCCACACGGCTACGCTAGACACAACATCTGCTCATCCGCCATCCTGGCCCTCTCTCCCGCTCCCTTACCTGTGCATGCCTTGTCTGTGCCGCAGCTGAGCCCCTCCGTGCCGTGCCCGGCCGTGACGTTGGTATCGGCGCCCACGCAGCTGAAGAGCGCCAGGCCTGGAGGGCAGCGGAGGCAGCTCAGAGGGGAACCCCCAGCAGCCCCCAGCACTCCCAGAGCCACAGAGGGGGCGCTGGCAGCGGGTTCTGCAGCTGGGCCCGCGGCCCCCCTGCGCTGGCGGCATCAGCTTTTCCCCAGGGCCGGGAGAAGGGAGAGCCGCTCCCCGCCCGCTGCCTCCACCCAGCAACGCCCGGCACGGAGCTCTGCGAGCCAGCCTGGTGGGTTTTGGACCACACAGCCCGGCCAGCTGCTGCTCTGCCCGGGGAGGATGCAGGGAGGCATCCCCAGGGAGATCCGGACTCATGGAATCACTGATGGATTTGGGCCGGAAGGGGCTGTAAAGTTCATCCAACCCTGCTGCCACGGGCAGGGACACCTTCCACTAGCCCAGGTTGCTCCAAGCCCTGTCCAACCTGCCTTTGGACACTTCCAGGGATGGAGCAGCCACAGCTTCCCTGGGCAACCTGTGCCAGGGCTCCCCACCCTCCCAGGAAGAATTCCTTCCCAGTATCTAATCTAAACCTGCCCTTTGTCAGTGCGGAGCCCTTCCCCTTTGTCCTGTCGCTCCGTGCCCTTGTCACAAGTCCCTCTGCAGCTCTCTTGGCGCCCCTTTAGGCACCGCGAGGTGCTCCGAGGTCTGCCCGGAGCCCTGCCCAGCCTGGGCAAGGGGAAAGGGGGGGAAAGGGGCCACCCCGCTCTCCCCGTGGCCCCGCGGGTGAAACCGAGCCGGGCGCGTCAGAGCGGCGGTAACCGGATCGCTGGCATACCAGCCCTGACTCAGCACGGCCCCGCTCCCGCCCGGCCCTCCCCGGGGATTCACCGGCCGAGGCGGCACCCAGGGAGCGGGGACAGGTCCTGCCTGACCGACAGGGCCCGGGTGGCTCCCGCGGAGGTGGCTCCCGAAGAGGGGCTGTGCCATCCCGCGTGGGGGCACTTGGAGGCTTCCCAGGGAGCGGAGAGTTTGCACAGCCAAATCCTGGCAGCCTGGTCTCCCGCTCCCTGTTTCCTCATCTGGCACCTTGGCAACAGCGGTGGGAGCTGCCCCGAGCCTCCGGGTCCCCCCCGTCCCCCAGCGGGGACATTCCCGGCGCACACGTCCCTCCTGGCTATATATAGCCAGCATCGCGCTGCGGGTGTCAGCGCCCCGAGAGAGCCCGGCGGGGGGAAAGGGAGCCCACCGCCCCACCCAGAGGGTGGGAGCTGCCTGTCCAGAGCCAGGGATGAGCCATGGGGCGGCTGCAGCCCGGGATGCAGCTGTGGGCGGCGTGGGCACAGCCGGGACAGGCAGGGAGGGAGGCAGGGAGGGAGGCTGACTTCACTCGCGGTGACCGAGTTCACAGCTCGACATGGAAAGATCCCCACCAAGCCGAGCTCCCCACCCTTATTGCATCCAGATGCGGAGTTCTGGCACCCTCCGGGCTGGCAGCCCCTCGGCAGGGCCGCCCTGGCGGCAGTGCCAGCCCCGGGGGAGGGGGCTGTGCCCACCCACGGCCGCACCGCGGCACCCGGAGGCTGCAGGTGTCAGCACCCTCAGCTCCCTGATGCCCTGGCTGCGCTATCTCGGGCTGCACCCTCTCCTGAACAGGCAGAGATAACCCAGGGAAGCATCCCAAACACTGGATTGTTTTGCTGTTGCCACCCCCACGCTCTCCCGGGAAAGCCCAGACCGTAGGGGAGCAGCCAGCCAGGACGGGGCCGTGCTCTGAGGGGACACACCGGCCCCAAACCAGGTCGGCTACCCTCGGCTTCCTCCTTCCAACACAGGTTTGGCAGGTTTGGCCAAGTGCTGTGGCACCAGCCCTGCCAAAGGGCCAAACCCAAGCTGCTCCCTGGGAAGAGAAAAGTTCCCCCGAAATCCCAGTGCCGGGGAGGATTCCCTGCCAGGGAGGGTCCCAGCTACCAAGCCTGGCTGTGGTTATTTCCTCGCAGCCATCAGCACACACCTGTCTGCAGCTGCCTGCTTCCCAAAAACTTAGGAACTAACACGGGAATTTAATGCTCACACACTCGTTGAAGAGGTACTGCCCCCCTGCCCCGGCATCCCACATTCCCAGCGCTGCCAAGGATGGCCGCGGGACACCCATCAGCAGTGTCCCTTCAACAGGTAGCAAAAGCATCCCGGTCCTGCTCCAGGATCCAGCCAGGACATCCTGGCTCCCACGCTGGCCCCAAGGGATTCAGGGATTCAGAGGCAGCAGGGGAGCAATGGATTGGAACGGTGGGGAGATCCAGGATGGGACCTGGGGGCACAGGGGGAGGCCAGGGACAGGGCTGGGCATAGAGGAAGGGCTGGCATGAATGGGATTGTCCAGGGGGGCACATGGAGCCACTGGGATGGGACAGGGCCAGCACCAGGATGGGATGTAAGAGGGGGGAACACAAGGGTGTAGCAGAAAGGGACCCGGGGAGCAGCAGGATGGGATGGGGGAGCACCAGGACAGGCGGGGGGAGCACCGGGATGGCACCGGGAGGCAGGTGCAGGATCATCAGTCTGGGAGCGGGAAGCAGCGGCACCAGAGAGAGACGGTGCCGGGACAGGGTGTGACACCGTGCAGGGGCGGGAAGCACCGGGCCGGGACGGGCAGGAACAGCCTGCCAGCCGCTGGGTATCCCGGGGCGGGCAGGTGGCGGGGCAGGGGGACGCCCGTGCTTACCGGAGGCGAGGGCCAGGCAGAGCAGCAGGGTACCGGGGCCGCCGCCCGGGGCCGGGGCCGCCGCCGCCTCCATGCGCGCCGCCGCCGCCTGCCCGGTGCCCGGTGCCCGGCAGCTGCGGCGGGGCGGGACGGGGGCGGCCGCTCGGGCACCGCCGCCCTCCTCCTCCTCCTCCTCCTCCTCCTCCTCCTCCTCCTGCTGCGCCTCCTCCTCCAGCTGCGCGGCTCCCAGCCCGCCGGAGCCATCCCTCGGCGGTGCCGGTGTCCCCTCCCGGGTGTCCCCTCCCGGGTGTCCCCTCCCGGGTGTCGCACCCACGCGCGTCCCACCTCGTCCTGCCAGGAGGCGTCAAGCAGATGCCTCGCCACGGATCCCTGGGGATTTGGGCAGCCGGAGGGATCCCCCATCCTGCCACGGCTTCCAGGCAGGGCTCTGGGCATCCCCTCTCCAGGGGGACAGAGCGTCCCAGTCCAGCCTCGCCTCCCCAGAGCATTTATCCGTGGCCAGCTTGCTGTAGCAAGGTGGATTAATTCACAGCGAGCGGCTGTAAAACACCCTCCCAGGGGCCCTGGCAGGCAAGGACGGCAACACGAATTATTCTGCAAGGGGCTGTGCCTTCGCAAAATACACTTCGCGGTGTAATTTTTCCCTCGGGGTGTGCTGGGAGGGTATTCCCGCTCCCCCGACTGACATCCTGGGGAACAGAAGAGACCCACAGGGGTGAAGGTGTCCCCCGGGTGCCGGCGTGTCCCCTGCTGCCCTCCAGGGCTGCTCGGCAGGGATGCTCCGGCGCTGTCCCGGCTCCCAGCAGGGCTCAGGGGCTCTCCCGGCAGAGAGGGGCGCGGGCGGGGAGCGGCCGCGGAGCCCCCGGGCGCCGATGGAGGTGGAAATGAAAGACTGGAAAGAACGGGTGACCTCAAACCACAAGCTGGCAGCTATTAATGTGAGTGCTGGCAGCCACCCAGCCATGCCATTTGGCCGCTGACCAGCGGGTGAGCAAGCTCCCCTAGCCCTGGCCAGCCAAAAATTCCTGCTGCAGGCTCCGGCACACCGGGACCGCCGGCCCCTCGGCTCACGGCCACGCCGGCTCCCTGCCAGCGCCCCCCAAAAACAGGCAAAGCGTCATAAATCACCAGGATGGTGCAAAAGCTCTGCTGGGGGCTAGGGCAAGACCAGCAAAACTGGCAGCTGGCAGCAGGATGTGGCACAGGATCATCCAAGAGGAGCTGGCTTCATCCCAGTGGGGTGGGCAAAGCCAGGGAGCAGGCAAAAAAAAAAAAATTAAAAATCCTTATGCCCATTAAAAGAAAAATTTCCCTCCAGCATCCTTCATATCTGGATAAAACTGGTGGGGGAAAGGCATTTTAAAGGGATTTTAAAGGGCTGGAGCCTCAGGGAAGATGGTACCAGCAGCAATGGGAAAGAGATGGCCAAAGTTATCCCCAAAAAAGGATCTCTCCCTGCTCCCGGGAGGCCGTGCCGGGAGGAGCAGGCCGAGGTGACCAGCAGGTGGCAGCTGGAGCCCAGGGCTGGTGGCCCTCGGGGCGCTCGGGGCTCGCCACAGCCCGGCCCTGGACACCCCAAACGCGGCTCGCACCCGGGGCCACAGCGAGGGGCAGCGGCTGTGCCCAGCCCCGTCCCCCCCAAAAAAACTCCTGCCCATGGAAGCACGCAGCACCCAAAAACAACAGGGATGTGAGAAGGGAACCAGGGAGAGGATCACGCTGTTCCCACGGCAGCAGCAGCAGCAGCGGAGATGCTGATAGCGCCCGTCCGCCTGAGGAATGCCAGCTGACTTGGATTTTGTGCCCGGCTGGTTCAGGCCCAGAGCCAGGATCCATCCTGAGAAAAGGCCACACAGTACAGCAGAGCAGAGGGCTGAGCAACCCCGGGTAAAGATAGCTCGGCCACAGCCCGGGCTCTGAAAATCCTTTTCCATTGTGAGCATGCAAAAGCCTGGGGAGGATGAATTCAGCCTGAAAATATTTCACCCGCAGCAGCACAGCTCTTCCCAGAAGGAAAGAGGTGAAAAGAGGTGAAAAAATGGTCCTTGTACCTCCTGGCGTGCCACAGGTGTCTGTCTCCTGGCTGGGTCCTTGGAGCACGGGGAGCTGCACTTTGGGAGCTGTTTATACCATGGAAAGGCAGGACCCTGAGTCCCTGGCTCCCCTGGGTTCATACCTGGCTTGGGGATCCCAAGGGAGGTCCAGAATCACGGGATCACACAATAGCTTGAATTGGAAAGGACCTTAAAGCTCTTTGTGTTCCAACCCTGCTGCCGTGGGCAGGGACACCTTCCACTAGCCCAGGCTGCTCTGACGCTTGTCCAGCCTGTCCTTGAACCCTTCCAGGGATGGGACAACCACAGCTCCTCTGAACAACCAGTGCCAGGCCATCACCATCACACAGCCAGGAGCTGGCACAGCAGGCATCACCTCTGGGTGTGGATCATGGGGCAGGGAAGAACTTGGACACCCATCCCAGGCAAGGAAGAGGGACAAGTACCGGTGACACAGAGCACCCCAAGCGGGTGCCACCGGCTGGCACCAGAGCCCTCCACGCCTGGTCCCCAGCGTGTGACACCCACCGGCAGCGTGTGGCACCCGGCATCCAGCCCCGGTGCCTCATCCCGGGACAGGCGGAGCAGTCCAGCACGGTCGGTCCCTGGCAGCCGGTGCCCGTGCCCGCGTTCCCGGCGGTGCCGGTGCCGGCAGGTGCCGCTGTGGGCCGGGCCGGGCGGCGGGCAGGGGGCGGGGGGCGGTGGCGGGGGCCGGGCCGGGCCGGGCTGGGCGCTGCGTCCCTCCCGCCGCGGCTGCCAGCGCCGCCGGCACCATGGGCTGCTGCTGCCGCCTGCTCTTCCTCGCCCTCCTCCTCCTCCCGGCGGGTAAGCGCAGCGGGATGGGCGGGGGGCACGGCGGGGACCCCGAGGGGTCGGGCGGGGAGCGATGGGGGCCGCGGGGACGGAGGAGCCCCGCGACTGCCGGGGACAGCCCGGCTCCTTCCCGGACCCCACCGCGGGTCCCGCTCACACCCCCCGTGCGAGGGGGTCACCCCCAATGACGGCGGTGCGAGAGGTGTCGCACCCCGCTTTTCCTCACCCCTCGCCCCTCGGAGGGTCCCCAGCGGAGTCCCCGAATGCGCGAAGGAGGGCGGCTGGATGGGGCCACCGGAGCGTCCTCACGGCCACCCCCTGGCCGGGCTGGAGTCACCCCGGCCCCGCATGTCCCTTCCCTCCGCGGTCGCTGCTTCCAGGGAGCTTCTGTGGCTCTCCCTGGCCTTGAGCCGAGCTCGCACTCCCCCAGCCCCTGGCGTCTCCCCCCGGCGGCACCAGCGTCCCCATCTCACAGAAATTGCCCGATTTCACACCTTCCCCCAGCGAGGCGCTCGGCGGGGACACTTCTGTCCCCGGCTGATGCGACAGCGAGCGCAGGTCACCCCTCCGCCCGCCCGCCCAGGCTGGGCTTTTAATAAACACGAGGAGCCGCCTGCCCGGGAACATGGAAAACACACTTGCATAACCGGGGACGCTGCGCGGGAGGAGAGAGAGATCCATCGCCTGGGATGTCACTGTCACATCGCTGCGGGCACAGCAGCACCAGGGGACGGGCTCGGGCCGGGCTGAGCTCCCCGGCACAGCCCGCAGGCAGCAGCAGCCGCGGGACCCCCAGCCATGACCCCGGACCTCGGGAGATCTTCCCTGGATCAGGGAGAGCCGATCAGGGAGAGCGGGATGGATAATTGTCCCTGAAAAAGGGGGATTTGCTAGCGAGCTCCTGATTTGTGCTTCCCGAGAAAATGCGTTCAGGAGGGATGGGGACGAGCATTGGGATGCTGGGGATGCTCTTTCTTCTCCCTCACGGGCCCAACTGTGCCCCTAAAGCAGGCGGTCCCTGCCGGGAGGCAGCCTTTGGGGGCGGGCTTTTCCCAGCGCCCCGGCCAAACCCAAAGCTGTTCCCACGACCATCCCTCTCCAAAGCTCCAACGCCAGCCAGGCTTGGCACAAGAAACAGGAAAGATTTCCCTGGACTCTGGTCCCACGTCCCTCAGGCTGCTCCCAAACAGCCCTCGAGCATCTTTCAGATGCTTTCTGCAACATTTTTGGCCTCACTGAAATAATTTTTTTAAAAAAGAAAAAAAAGTGTGTGTGTGTATGTGTATATATATCTATATCTATATCTATATATATATATATAGATATCTTGCTTGGGAGGAAACACCAAGCACAATTTAAATTTGCTCCAGGCTCATTCTTCAGGACCAAATGACAGCCAGGATGTCACCGGCCAGGAGTGAAATAAGTCTGGACTTTACCTGGCCACGTAATGAAATAGCAGCGTCTCGCACAAGGAAGTTTTTACCCTGTTATTACTCCTTCCTCTGGATGGAAATCGAAACCTGTTTTCCTTTCCTGACCTGGTGCCCAGCCCCAGGCCCACTGTCCCCTCCTGCAGCTCCCCCTGTGCCCCAGCTGGGACATTTTTAAGTGCCTTTTAGAAGCAGATCTTGGTTCTGAGTGCTTCTTCGCGGAGGCTCTGGGCTGGAAGAGCTGCTTTTTGGGCTCTCAGAGCCTCATGGGCTGTTTAATTCTGCCACTGAGGAGGCAAATCTTCAAGCACTCTGCTCCCCCATGAGCTGAAGGACAGGGGAGCCAGGTAATTACCCCCTCTCCCAGCCCAAATGAGCAATCAGGCTCTAATACCAGAGGATGCTCCAAAATTCCTCTGCCAAGCCCAGTTGCTTCTCCCCCTGGGAGGGGCTGGAATGGGGCTGATGCACGTTGGAAGCTGCACCTGGAAGCACTAATTAGCAGCCAGCCAGGAAAATTATGGAACTGGGGAGTTGTCACCTGGGCAGAGCTGCTTCTTGCAAAAGTCCTGGCTGCCTCCAGAGCTATATCTAAGATATGGGAAAAAATATTGTGAGGCGTCCCCAGCAAGCAGGTCCATCTGCCAGCTCCCAGCCCCAGGAGACAGCAAAGAGCATCCCATGGGATCCCTTATTCCCCTTCCCCAGGGGAAATCAGCACAGCATAACACTTGTTGGCATGTTTCAAGAATATAACTAGAAATTCCTAATGTATTTTTTATTTAAACAAGCAATACATCATTTTAGAAGGAGCTGGAGCTGTCAGCTACTGCTTTCCACCCCAGGTCCTCATCAGATACCTCTGGCTGTACAGGCTGACAGGTGTTTTTGCCACTCTCAGGAGGAAAAAATCACCTAAAAATTCCTCTTCACCTCCTTTTCTGCTATAATTTCATTGCAGCATCAGCATCAAGGGCTTAAGGGCTGAATAACTGAGCAACATTTAGTTTTGGGGGGGAATCACTACCTTTTCCTTGGCTGGAGCCTGGGTTTGTTGTGCCCCCAGCAGTCCTCACCGCTGGGTTGGGACCATGGGGCAGGGAAGAACCTGGACACCCACCCCAGGCGAGGAAGGAGGGAGTGTGCAGCATGCAGGGAGCCATGTGAATTTAACAAAAAAAAAGCTATTTTCAGCTGGGAAGGATGCTGGAGCTTCCCTCCTGCCTCCTCAAGGGGACTCTGCCCATGGCAGCATTCCTCAGGCTCTGGAGGGTGTGCAGGCCTCATGGCTGGGACAGATGGACGCATGGACACAGGGATTTCTGCTGTGCAGCTGTTTCTCTGAGCTACAGAAAGCCTCAGAGCAATTAGAGCTCAGGCACTTAACGAGCATGCAGCAGAATAAAACTAATCATGCAGGAAGCCAGCTCGGCCTGCCAGTAAATCACAGCAACTGCACATTTATTGGATCTGATGGCCCTGGCTGCCTCTCACGGGCAGGGAAGAGCTCTGCCTTTTACCTGGTGCTGTTTCTGGCCTCTGCTTTTCTCACTTGGTGTCCTCCTCCTCTCAGAACTGGTCTCAGACCATCTCCAGCAGAGCCTGGCACTGAAAACAGAGGGGAAAGAGCAGCAAGGAGTGGAGCAGCACGTCAGGCAGGGGTGCTGCTGCTGGCACTCACAGGCAGTGCTGGAGCTTTGCTGCACACCTCCAGCTGGAGATGCCCACAGGAGCCACCATTTCCCATCACTGATCCAGCTGGGTGGATCAAAATCCCAGTGAGTGTGAGACACAGCTCAGAGCCGGCAGAACTGCTCCCAGACCTCCCCATCACCCATATTTCTTTGGGATAACGAGGCAAGAGTCCACAACAGAGCCCCAGAAGGACAAAGACACAAGTTAAAGGCCCAGAGCAACCACCACATCCTCTGTGCTCCTGCCCCCACATCAGCACAGAGCTCAGTCACAGCCCTGTGCACTGCAGGTGGGGCCCCCAGCCAGGGAGATTTGAACATCCCCAGATCCCAAAATGCATGGGGACAGGGAAGGAGAGGCAGTGCAGGGCTGAACAGCTGGAAAAACTCGTTGAACCCAAAGCAAAAACCAGTTTGGCTTAGTCCTAGCTGATGTAAGGAGAGCTTTTGCCATCCACAGCCAGATGCTGCTGGTTTTACAGCAAAGAAATACAATGAAAATCATACCTGAGCATTAACAAGGGGGAGGGGAACTTCCAAAAATCAGCACAAAGTTATGGGAATCCCCAGCCACAGAAACCAAAGCTGAGCCAACGAGGTCACAGGCAGGAAATCCTTACTTATATTTACATCTAGATTGTTTTACTGCTCTGCATCACTTAACCTGGTGACAGCACAAGGCACGCTCAGGGGACTCAGGGCTGTTCTGTCATCAGCATTTGGTGAGGAGCAGCATGATACAGGACTGGCAAAAGGTATTTTTTTGCTCACTCTTGTGATTAAAACCCGGTTTCTACAGAGCTTTGCTTTAAAGAGCAGTGATGCTTACCTATGGCCTTGGTCACTTGTGTTTTCTGGGTGTTTGCCAGCTGCTAAACTGGCACAGAAAGTGGCACCCAAGCTGGCTGCACCAGAGTGTGTCCAGCAGCTCTCCTTGTTTTCCTGCTGCTGCTGTATTTCTTGTTCAGAGCAGCTGGTGATATTCCTTGTGTAAGGGCAGGCAGAACAAACAACACCCATGTTGTGGAAACTTGCATTATCCCTTTGTCCTTGGCTGCTGGGGGAGCATCCCTGGCTGCAGCTGGGGCCTGGGGGCTGTAGGTAATTGGGGCTGCTCCTGGGGTCTCCTGTCGCTGTGTCAGAGGCCCTGAGCTCTGCAGTGAGGCTGGCTAAAAGCTCCATCTCTGCCTTTATCAGTGGATGTTTGTTTGCTGCTCCGGCCTGATGTCATTCACTCGAGCTGGAGATGTTCTCTGGTGGCTTTTAGGCTGCCTTTCAGCTGGCAGAGAACTTCAGGATCTGCTGCAATGGCTTTTGGAGTGCCTGGGAAGTGCATCCTGGAGAGGCTGCCAGCCCAGGTCAAGCAGCTCTTTCCCAAGAGGAGCATGAGCATCACTCAGCTCCTGCAAGGGCAAGACCTGCCCTTCTCTGTGCCTTCCAGGAGCCAGGAGAGCATCGTGGCAGTGGGAGAGGGAGATAATTCACCAGGAGAAGAGGGATAATTCCTCAGGTTGGCATGTGATTAGGGCTAATATCCCCCTAAGAATATCCCCTAAGAATATTCCTTTCCCCTAAGAATATCCCCTTCCCCTAAGAGCAGGATATTAGATTGACACAGCTTTGGGGTCTTCTTTCCCTGGCTGTTTTCTGTATTCCCAGTGAGAAAATCCTAGGAAAAGGACTTTGCAAAGCTGCTGTGGGGCCCTGGAGTGTGACACTGCTGCTTTCCTGGGCAGTCACCTCATCCTGGGAGGCCCCCGCCTTGCTCCCTGATGGATTCCAGGAGGGTGGTCAACTGCCCTAAGTGAATTAGATGAGCAAATTCCTCAGGGCTGAGCTATGCTGGGCATCCTCTGGGAGCTGACATCCCTCAGTCCCTCTGACAGCCCCTACTGGAGGAGTTTCAGCCTCCCAAGCCACATGGTCCTGTGTGAAGTGCTGTGGCTGTCTGGTTTGTCCCTTGTCCCCCAGCAGCAGCTCCTGCAAACCAGGTGTTGGTGAAACCAAGAAAAACTCTGCTTGGCTTTTGTTTTCCTTTTGGTTTTCCCTTTCAGATGCATTGGGGAGAGGACAGGATGTGCACACAAGGCTGCCCACCAGCTGGGTGCAGGGACATGGATGGAGACACATGGAGCACCAGCCAAGGAAGCCCTCAACCCTTTTGTCCCTCAATCCTAACCCCATTCAGAAGCAGCCTGTGTTGCCTCTGGGATCATGGCAGGGCTTTCCTGGGGTTACCTCCTCTGGGTGGATCCCAGATCCCACATGGAGGAGGCAGGGGACAGCACAGCACAGGCACGGGCTGCTCGTAGGAAGAGGCAGGGGATACCAGGGCTGAGCTGAGCTTCCTTGCTCTCCTGGAAAGAGTCCCTGTGACTTGTGACCTCCTTGGCTGGGAGCTCTCAGCCAGCAGCCAAAGATTGTTCCTGCCTGCAGTTCTGGCTCAGCCTCCGAATTTATGCCCCTCAGATGTTATCGGAAAGTTCCTGACTCATCCCGGCCAGCAGCACTGCCAGCTCTGGTCTGCCTCCAAAGTTCAGGCAGATCATGGGAGCTCTGCTGACCCCAAGCACTTAGGGACATCAGGGTGGCTTTGCAGGGAGGTAGAAAGCTGCCTGTGTCCCTGAGGGACCGGGAGCATCTGCACTTACAGAGGTAACAAACTCCTGAGGTCCCGGCAGGATCCTGCTTGCTGGGCTGCAGAGGCTGGCTGGGACCTGCTGGAGAAATCTGAAAGTTCCAGGTGTGAAAATATTGACATATAGATGGATTCTGAACCGTGTGGTGTGAAGGGTCCTTGGTCCAGGACTCGCTGCAGTGACCAGATTCCAGCTTGTCGTCCCTCTCCTCCTCCCTCTTCCATGGTTTGTGTCCTCGGCCTGAGCAGGGTGACAGCTCAGAGCCATCTCCCAGTGCTTGTCCTCAGGACAGCAGAGCTGCCATGGCCTCAGTCGCTCCTCCAAGACCCCTTTCCTTGGGAAAATGGGGTCCTTCCACATGGGTATCCACAGGACCAAAAAAAGCAATTTTGGCTGCATTAATGAGTCCCTGCTCACCAGTGCCAGATCCCATTGTTCCTGCAGACAGGCACTGCATGTTTCTGTCCTCCCCACTCCTGATTAGTTCATTGCAGCTGGAGTGAGCTCCTGCTCTGCCCAGTGCTGGGCTTGGGATGCTTTCTCTGGGGGATGTAAATAAATGAATACATGGAATTAAAATGCCTCCCCATGTCACACAGTGCTGGCACACTCTTCCCTCATCTCAGCCACACTGAGGAGGCCAGTGCTGGACCCGTGCTGAGTTTTCCCCCCCCGGAAAGGGGAGAAAAAGCCCCAGCAGTCAGCTGGTGGGGACAGAGGGAGAAATGACTCATCCTCGTGCTAAGAAATGGAGACGAATGAATGCACAAGGAAATGGGGGGAGAGGAGAAAGAGATGTCTTGTGTTATCACTCCCAGCTGCACAGGGGCTGCTCTGAGGAGGAGCTGCTTCTCCTGCTGCTGGCAGCAGATGGAGGGGGTGATTGGAGTGATAGGGGTATCCCAAACTGGGATAGCTGGTCTGGTTTCAGCCTCACCTCTAGGTACCAGCAGTATTTCCCCTCTCTTCATTTTAGATGGCTCTCTCCACTTTAAAAGTTATTTCCAGGTGAATTTCCAAGCCCTTTAGCACTCTCCCAAGCACCAGCTTGCCCCAAGGATTGCTCTGTCACTAACATTTCTTTGTCTCACTCCTAGGACTGGGCCATGACTCCCCAGAGCCACCCCTCATCCCCATCCACCCCCCCTTGCTCTGGGGGGGTGTCCCAGTGAAACCAGACTCCAGGGATGGCCCCACACCGGCTCCAGGCCAGCCCCAGCTGCCCTTGTCCACAGGACCCTCCAGAGATGGGACACCCTCCAGGCCCCTGGAGGGGGATGGCCACAATGCCAGCACCCCGGTGGCAGCACTGCCCCCTGCTCCTGTCCCTGTGAGTGCCATGGCCACAGCAGAAGGTCCCTCCGTGGCCTCCAGCCCCAGCTCGGTGCCAGCCGCCCCGGAGGCTCCCCGGACAGCAAACCCTGCCAGCCTGGCAAGAAGCACCCTGGATTTGGGGGCAGCTGCCAGCCCCACAGAGCTGGCTGTGCCATCACCTGCCCCCTCCCTTCCCAGCAGCCAGCCCACCTCACCCCCCGGGACGGGCCTGTCCCCGACACCCGTCCTCGTGAGCCCAGCCGTGACCCAGCCACCACTGCTGGCCAAGGATGTCCCTTCCCTGGGGACACTGGCCATGGCACCGAGCCTGGCCACGGAGCCAACATCCCCCCCAGTGACTGTGATGAGCCCCACGGAAGCCCAGGCCACGGCCTCGGAGAAAACCACCGGGGTCACCATGGAGGAGGTACCACGTGCCCTGAGTGCAGGTGAGCTCTCTGTGTGCACACAGAATGTCAGGGTCCTCAGGTAGGACAGGCAAACCCCCAAATTGGAAGGGAAGAGGTGCTCAGCTTCCTGAGAGCATCACTCTGCAAATCTCCTGGAGCAGGCCGTGTCATCTGATGCACTGGCAGAGCCTGGGAGCGGTGGATAACAAATCTCAGTTGCCTGGAGATGTGGATAAAATGCTCAGTTCTAAATTTGACTTGAACCACTTCAGGATGAGAAGAAACAAGTGGCTGGATGGTGGGTGCAGCCTGAGTTAGGATGGTGTAGGTTTTAATTTTCCCTCCTGGAGCCCTCAGGAAGCTGACACGAGCTTCTCCCTGTCCCCTTGTGCAAGCACAGGCAGCTTAAAAGTGCTCCACGTGGGTGGAAAAGGGGAGACCTGGAGCATTTCCTAGCCTTAGCTCAGCACTGGATGCTCCCAGCACTGGATGCTGTGCTGGGAGCAGCAGCAAAGAGTGAATCCACAGTGCCCAAGCTGTCTTTCATCCCACACATACCTGCTCTGCACTTATGGCAAGGGGTTCATTGCCAAGATAAAGAGGGGCCCGGCATCCCCTTTGGGAAGCAGTGAGGGAATATTCCCCCCATCAGAGATGGCTGGGAGCAGATGGGGTGTGGGATGTGTGCCAAGGAGCTGGGACTCATGAGGGAGCTGAAGCCTGAACCCTTTCCTTTCTGGTGTTTCCTGCACAGGCAGCATTGTGGCCATAACCGTGACGGTCATCGTGGTGGTGGTGCTGGTGTTCGGGGCAGCTGCCTACCTCAAGATCAGGTAAGGCTGGTTTTGGGGTGGCCCCCCTCCCTGAGGCTCCCTCTTACCATCACTAGGATGATGCCAAGTGGCAGGAAGATGCTGTCCCCAGGTGTGGCAGGGCAACGTGGAGCCTCTGGTGCCAGCAGGGCTCCGTTTCTCACCACTCCTGTACTGGAAAGCAGAGTTTGCATCCCTCATTTTGCAACAGCCCTGCTCAAATGCCAGGGATGCTGCTCAGCATAGTCATATCCAGTAATTATCCCTTGGGAAAGCTGGGACAATAAACAGCAGCAGAGCCCAGTGCTGAGCATCCCTAATGAGCCTTTGCTGACAGTTGAGATGAGCAAAGGTCTGGTTTTAATTCCCTGGCTAGGCTCATTCAACAGGGGCGAAATTTAATCTGGGCTTCACTTCTCCTGGTCCTTCCTCTCAAAACACCCCAAAGCTTGACCTAGGGAGCCTTTGCATTAATATTTCTTCATCCCATTGCAAAATAAGTAACAAATCCTCAAAGTAACCTTGGGTTTGCTCTCCCTGGCAGGCACTCCTCTTATGGAAGGCTTCTGGATGACCATGACTACGGCTCCTGGGGCAACTACAACAACCCCCTGTACGATGATTCCTAGCAGGGATGAAGCCAAAAACCCCAAAAACCTTTAATTTATAAGTAAGCGCTTCTGCAGCAGAGCATCCGCTGTCGAGGAGATGCCGGGCACGGAGCCCCTGCCTCAGGCAGGATCACCATGGGGCTGCTGGATGGCAGGAACTGGAGGGCAGTGCTGACAATAAACCTCAATTTTGGCCTTTGAGCAGGAAACCAGGTCCTGGGGCAGGCCAGCCACTTGTTGGAGACAAGGGAAGCCAAATTCCCCAGGGGGAAGGGATGGGGAGGTCAAGGGAGAGGATGGAGGTTCAGCCAGTGCTGTGGCATCCTTTGAAATGCTGCTGCTCTGTGATCTGGGGGGGAGTGGGGGGCTGCTGAGCCAGAGCCAGCAGTGTGCCAGGGTCTCCTGTGCTTTCACATGTCCCTTTCCCTAAAATCACTTCCCTGTGTTGCCCTGCTACGAAATCCTTTGCCTTGTCTCCCCAGGAACCATGAACAGCTATGGGGCTGCTCAGTCACTGCTCCCTTTCTTTTCCTGCAGGTGCTTCCTTGCACAAGTTCCTAATTTAATTTTTTCCATTTAATTGTGGGGGGTTTGGTCCCAAAAGCAGCCCAGGAGCCCACAGGAAGATGCACTGACCATCCATTTCACACATGTGGCTGCTCACTCCACAGCTTTGTTTCCATTCCTCAAAAAAACTTGGCTGCTAAAATACAGCGGAGTGTTCTTTTCATCCCCAACTTGTGTTCAGCTTTTAGTGTGGGAAGGCTGGGGGTGGCTGATGGCAGAGCTGGTTTGGGAAGGGGATGCTCAGCAGCTTCTCCCTCTGGCTAAATTCCCTGGCAGTGGAAAGCAAAGCCCTCAGACCTTGATGAAAACAAGAAAATAAACCTGTGACTGGTTGTTGCACCTCTCAGACACAGCCAGCCTGGAAAACTATTGGGCCTGGGAGCATACACAGGGAAGCACAGGCCCTGAACATGCTTAGGATGAGTAAAATTCTTTTTCATCTTTTTGGCACCCAAGAAGCAGCAAATTAGGCTACCTTGGCTAAGAAAAACCACAAACTGAGTTAAAAAACCACCACCCTTCTTCTCTGGAAATAAACTGGGCATTGTGCTGCTGCTGCCAAACTGAGGGAATAAAAGGAGAAGAAAAGCCATCCCCTTCAATTAAAAGTATATAACTCCAAGGGAGTAAATTCCTTTTTCATAAAGGAGGACAGAAATGGGGTGTCAGCTTTCCTGCTCAACCCTGTGCCTGGATCCTCAAAATGAACTACTCTCTCTTACCCTACATTGCAAGGAAGAAGCTATTTTTGGGGATATCCCGGGGTGAAAACAGATTCCTCACCTCTCTGGGACAAGACACCATCCCCAGTGACATGGATGATGTGGACATGGACGATGTGTTTCCATCTGCAGGACTGTTTGCCAGCACGAGCCAAGGCACAGGGCAGCCTAGGGAATAACAGATGCCTTTGGCAAGTGGAAAAAGCACTTTATTCTGGGGGGTAATGCCCTCAGAGGGAGGATGCCTGTGTTCCAGGCAATGCCTTCAAACACCCCTCTCAAATTCCCACCTCAGACCCTCTGGCTTACTGATGGGTTTCTATCCCACACCAGTATAGCAGGGGAAAATGGGGAAAAGCAACCAGGACATGCCCTAAAAAAGGCCCTTTTCCTTCTCTTTTAAAAACCAACAGGGTTAAACCTGCTACCAACTTGTTTCATTTGCAAAACCAGCCAATTCCCATTTTTCCTGAAGGCTCCCACAAGCCTGGCTCAAGTCCACCTCCTCCCATCTCCCTCGCCTCCCTCCCTCCCCCCTGCCCCCCTTTGGCTCCATTTCATCTCAGAGCTATTTTATTTATACAGAAAGAGAAATAGCTGGCATAGCTCCATGGTGTGGAACTTCCCATCCCCTGAGCCCGTTCTGGCTCTCCCACCCTGCCCTCGCCGGCTGGGATCTTCATCCTAGCTTCCAGACTCCCTCTGGCCTCCCTAATGATGCTCTTGTTTGGTGAATATTCCCATGCATCAGCCACCCTTCCAAGCCTGAGTTACCAGAGCGAGTAGCTCCTGGTTGCAGGTGTCAGAAGCCAACTCCAGCCAGGACCACGAAGGAGAAAATCCAAGGAAACCACCCCATTTCCAGCATGGAGGTCCCAGCACACCCCTGGGCTGAGCCTTGCAGAGACAGATGCTGCCCCCTCTGAGGTATAAACAGTACAACATGAGGAGCCTTTCCCTCACTTCCAGCTGGAAATTCAAAAACAGATGGATTCCCTGCAGCCAGGCAGGAGCGACACTGCCCCAGGAGGGGGTGGCTGAACAGAGGTTTAACACAGAACACCCCCACTTCCATCCCAAGTAACACTATTGGAGCAAGCCAAAACCACACCAGAGGCACCAAACCAGCCCAAAACTGGGGACCCCAACCAGCTGAGCCCCTCAGCCCTGCACTGTTCCACTTGCTGCCTCTCCATGTTCCGCAGAGCTTGGCAGGCCCTGCCTTTATTAATAGCTCTGTGACCTTGTGTGCAGCTCCTGAGCCTGCTGGAACTCTACTTTTTTTCCCACAAAGCAGCAATAATCCCTTCTACTCCTGATTCTGGCCTGGAAGGGTGAGCAAGGCAGGATTCCGGGTGCCAGGGAGTAAGGGAGCTTGAGCTGCTGCTTCCATCCCTGGATCATCCCAGTGCCCTGATCCCAGCATCCTTCCTGCTCCCATCAGCTGCACCTCCATGGACAGGGCAGCAAAGCTCCCCAGAGCACCTTCCATCCCATAAAGCAGCTCCTTGCCTGTCTCTATGCCCCCTCCATTGCCTTTTATCCCCTGAAAATGCCATTCCTTTTCCTGCCCTGCCATTTATTCCCTGGTAAAGGGAGTTAAGGGCTCGGTGCCAAGATAAACAGACCAAACAGTGGTTCAGCATTCCCTCAGCATTCCCATTCCCTCGTGCTTTTTCCAGAGGCAAACACCAAAAACAGGGGAACGAAAGGTTAAAATCACCTGGATCCTGTACCATGAATAATTTTCCTTCCCAACACCAAAGCTCAGCTCAACTTAGAATTTTCTTTCAGCCTCCTCTTGTGGTTGGAACCCAAACAAGAATATTTCCAATTAATAACTGGAATAAAATTAGCTTCCCATTTAACAGCAAAGCTGTTTGGTTGTGGACTTGACCAGCACAGTTTTACCATTAGCCACACACTCCAAGGCTACTTGGCCAGAGTTTCCTGGGATAACAACTCCTGCAGGCTGGTGGGAGCCCCACTGGCACTTCTGGGCTTACCTGTGAGCAGGTCTCCATACAGGGAAGGAGGTGGAGTCACCAGGTGCCAACCAAAGCAGCAGGGAGTCTTGCTTGTACCACAGAACAAAAATATGAAAACACAGGAGCTTGTAAAAAATAAAGCACTGATTTTCCTGACAGTGGCTCGGGCCTCACACCTCCCCATATCCAACCATTTTTCAGCACTGAATCATGGTTTAAACTCAGCTGGGAATTTCCAGGGAGTACGTGTGTGAAAGAAGAGCACATCACGCTCAGTGTAGTTTGTTTATTTTAATAGAGACCTTTTTTTACATTTATTTATAGCAGTGAGAAAAGTGCTCCAGAAAAAGATACCCCAGTCAAGGCAAGCTACAATAGCTACCATCCAAATCCTAAATATTCCCTACAGAAAATGGGCACTGCTGGATTAAGAAAAGCTCATTTTACAACAGAACAAGTTAAAAATGAGTAGTTATAACCTGAAGAGGAACCAATCCTTTTTTACATCTTATTACTGTAAAGTATCTGCAAGTGAAATTCACAGAGGACTTCCTGCAATATTTAAGACTGCAAAACAGCTCAGGCAGGATGTTACAAGAGGGTGGAGTTGGGGTTTTTATTTCTTTCAAAAGGCAGCAGTTCTCCCCCCAGTGAAGTTCTACCATGAACAAACACCAAAAAAATCACAGAAAAATGGACCCTGGACTGCTTTATTTCAGTGAAAATCCCAGGCTCAGCCTGATGTGGAGGATGTGCTTCACTTTAGGTACCTAACCAGCAAAATCTAGCTATGTACGAGTCTCAAACCCCACACCACCTCAGCCTTTGCCAGTGAACAGTGTGAAATGAGGAAGAAACAGGGAAAAGTGACTGCAGCTGGCAAAGAAATCTGAGCAGAGGGACAGCAGCGAGTCAGGATGGGTGTCTAGGGGGAAAACGGGGGCTTTGCACCTGGATCTTCCAGCTGCTCATCCCAGCAGGCAGGGCAATTCCCTTGTTTCAAGGGAATTCTGTACACACAGGTGACAGTGCGCAAAGGGAGCCGAGGATGCCACCCCTTCCTGCTGTCCCTGTGGACACTCATCATTCCCAGGAGGCACACACGTCATTCCCAGGGAACACTACATCCCTACACACTGCCCTGTGGATGCTGGCACTAGCCCCAGAGGCCTCTCAAAGCAACCCATTTTCCCCCAGAGCTGCCTCTCCACCTCCCTTCCCCTTCAGCTGCCCCCAAACTCCTCCTGCCGCTGCGCCGGCTGCTCGCCACATCTCCTTGTGCTGCTCCTCTCACCTGCCTCCTCCTTGACACAGCACAGGACTCCTTGAACTGGGAAAACTGGAATTTTTACTGACACAAGAGTTGCTTTGTTCCCAAACCAGTCTCTGCCGGGGCCCGGCTGAGCGCGCCCCAGTCACTGCTCCTCCAAGGACAGCCGGCACCGCCCGTCCTGGGCCGTGTTGTAGGACTCACAGCTCTGGCACTTCATGCCCAGCAGGTGGAACTGCACCGTGGAGCGGGCGTTGCAGTCGTTGCAAAGGATCTGCAGGCACACAGGGGAGGGAGGGAGAGGCTGCAGCACCAGCGGTGGGTGTATATAAACAGCAATGACAACATCCTACGCCTACACGTGACTGCTCCTCAGCATTCCCCACCCCTTGGTCTGACTCCTGATCCAGCACGCATCCCTAGTGCCCTCTGCTGCCAGGAACTCCGAGGCACAGCTCTAGGGAAGTCAGGCAAGGGTGCCCTCTTACCTCCACCATCATGTTCTGGTACTCGGTGGGCATGGGGGTCTGTGCCACCTCGTTGTCCAGCTGGCGCCAGTACCTGGTCATGTCCAAGGCCGAGTGCATGCACAAGGGACACCTGTAGCCTCTGGCAGAAAGAGGGGGACATGTCTCAATCAGAAGGTGAAGTGACACCATGAAACAAGGCTATTGGTAGGGACAAGTTTCACATTGTACTAGGCAAACAAACAGCATGAAGCAGCAAGTTCTGGCAAACAGAATTGGAAATTAAATGCACTTTATCCCTTTAAGTTAGCCCTTCATCCCTTTAGGAGCTCTCTTTAAGTCAGTTGGTGCAGAATTGGCACCAACTCATGATTTTTACCTCTTGAAGCAATATGTTTGGACTAGGGTAATATTGAGAGGAAAGATGCTTGGAAATACTTACTCCTTCAGCATTTCGTCGTAACATGTTCTGAAAATGAAACACAGGTCAGTCAGAAAAACTGAGTTACTGACAGGGAACACACTTGCACTGCACAAAGGGAATAAACCACACAGGTATCCCCACGCCAGAAATTAAAAACATCCCTAGGCCAAGTAACAGGAGAGCTTCACACTGTCAAACCTGACTGAGAAAGAAGACAACCCCCCTAAAGAAAATGCTTCCTGGAGAAGTCTGTCCCCACAACGCAGGTGCCTCAGAAAGCAGCTGTAAGCAGCTGGTACAGACTGAATGCTGCTGAATAAACACCCAACACAATGCAGCAGGTGTTTCCCTTGCTCAGGTGTCTGCTTTACCTGTGAAGAAGGTGACCACACGGCAGAACATGGGCTCCAACACGAGATGTGTGAATATCCTGTTTGGAGGCAAATATAAGACAAAAGAGAAGAAAATCAATTCACACACAGTCAAAAATAGGGGCCACACACAATTATCCCGGAGATGAAAAGAAGCTGCTCACCTCCAAACATATTGGACAGTCCTGCCTGGAGACATTTTCAATACACTTTGCAAATGGAAAAAGAGAAGAAAACATTATTCTGCTGTGTAGTTTTCTGTGTTTTTCTACATTGTAAAACTCCAATAGGTAAAATTTCTTATGTCTTCAATTAGTGGCACTTGTGTTGCTGTTAGGTGAATTTAGAGAAGGAGAACCCACTGCTCTCCCTGTTCCTGTGGCCTCAGATGGGGCTGAGGCACATCCAGCTTCATATTCAAGGCATTCCTTTTTAAGATATGGAGGTAAGTGGTGCATCCTCACCTTGTGCTTTCCTTGGAGACTCAGGCTCAGGCACAAATTACACTTGGAGCAGTGGAAGAAATCCTCCTTGGGGCCAATCCTGTGGAGAGAGGAGTCAGGGCAGGGCCGGTGCCCGCGGAGCCGGGCCCGCTGCCCGCACGCACCTGCAGATGCCGCACTCCTGGCAGTGGTACTGCTTCTTGTCACGGTCAAACAGGTGGCAGATGTCACAGTAGTACTCCCCAAAGAGGCTGCCACAGCCCTCACAGCGCTGCTGGGCCTGAGGGGACACAAATGTCCTGAGTGCTGTGCCTGCTTCCAGGCTCCAAAGGGGTGTGGAGCTCCTGGAGCAAGGCTGGGAGCTAAGAAGCGATCAACAGAGTGGAGAGGACAGGCTGAGGGAGCTGGGCCCTGATAAGGGATGGCTGAGAAGATCTAACCCATGTCTGCAGGGATGTGGAAGGTGACAAGAGGATGTAATCAGCCTCTGTTCCGTGCTGCCCAGAAACAGGCCGAGAGACAATGGGCAGAAGCTGATGCACAGGCAGCTCCACCTGAACAGGAGGAAGAGCTTCCTTCCTGTGGCCTGGAACAGAGAGACTGTGGAGTCTCCCTCACTGGAGATATTCCAGAACCGCCTGGACACAGTCCTGTGCCATATGCTCTCTAATCACAGGGCATCCTGAGTTGGAAAGGGACCCACAAGGTTCACAATGTCCAACACTCAGCCCCGCACAGGAGTGCTCCGAGCATCCCATCAGGTGCCTGACAGCAATGCCCACATGCCTTCTGCCCTGTGCCAGGACTGGGGCCGTGACCCCTTCCTCCGGGAGCCTGTTCCAGTGCCTCTGGGTCAAGAACTTTCTCTACCATCCATCTTAAACCTCCCCTGACACAACACCAGGCCATAACCTCCCGGACGCACCTTCTGCAGGAGCCGGCAGCGGCTGCACTGCACCTCGGACACCCGGAACCGGTCCAGCTGGTGCTCCTCGGCTCCGTCGTGGCACAGCCGGCACGGGTACAGCTTCCCGCAGCACGGGGCCTGCCAACGGAAGGACACGGCATGGAGCGACCACCACCCCTGGCATGGCACGGCACGGCACGGCACGGCCCCCGCTCACTCACCCGCAGCCGGCAGCCCCGCCGGTAGTGCTCGCATCCCTGCTCGCATCCCGCCTCGCGTCCCTCCGATCCCCCCGCCGTGGCCATGGCCGCCGCCGCTGCCCGGTCCCGCTCCACCCCTTCCGCTTCCTCACAGCCGGTTCCGGAGGATTTGGAGGTTTCAGAATGGCTCCCCCAGCTCCCCGGCTGGAAGCCTCGTGTTCCCCTTCTCGCTGAAGCCTGGTTCGAGTGGGAGGGGAGCTCTGGAGATGTCCCAGTCCGAGCTCCCTGCTGAGGCGGGGTCACCCAGAGCAGGTGATACAGGACCGCATTCAGGCGAGTTGGGAATGTCTCCAGAGAGAACTCCACGAGCAATCACAGAATCATAGAAGATTCCAATATTCCAATCATAGAATATTCCAGGAAGGGACCCGTCAGGATCATCGAGTCCAACTCCTGACCCTGCACCCCACCAATCCCACCAGGTGCCTGAGAGTCTTGTCCGAACACTCCCTGAGCTCAGTGATCCCTGCAGGTCCCATCCAACTGAGCAGATTCTGTGAGTTCTTTACATTGAGGTGGAGCACCTTGTGTTTCAGTTTCTGGCCACTGCTCCTTGTCCTGTTGCTGGGCACACCAGAAATCTGGCACCATCCTCTTGACACCCATCTTGGTGATACTTGTATGGATCGAACTTGTATGGATTGATGAGATTCCTGCTGTCTTCTCTTCTCTGGACTGAGCAGGCCCAGCTCCCAGAGTCTCCCCTCCTGAGAGAGATGATCCAGACTCCTCCATCATCTTTGGTCTCTGCTGGACCCTCTCCAGCAGCTCCTTGTCCTTCTTGACCTGTGGAGCCCAGAACTGAACACAGCACTCCAGATGTGGCCTCACTGGGGCCAAGCAGAGGATCACCTCCCTGGACCTGCTGGCCACACTCTTCCCCATGCAAAACCTTCCCCTTAAACCTTTCTCTCCTCCAAAAACTCAACTTTCCCCCAAAAACCTCCACTCTTTCCTCCCCAAACCTTCTTTTCCCCCCTGCATTTGCCCATGGCTACCTGACTGACTGCTGTGGCCAAGTGGAGCATCCACTATGGGGACAGTCAAGCCCAGAATTGGAAGATCTTTTTATTTACAAATGAAATGTACATGTCAAGAGACAGCATAGAGACAAATCCCTAAATACAATGAGCTCAGACAATATTCTCTCATGATCCATGGATGGGAAAGGCTGTATTTTGTGGAAAAATAAGTTCCAAAGTTAATGACACTATGTGGGTTGTGACAGCTATTGGAAAAAAGTTTTGAGCAAGACAGGGACAGCCCAAAACTGACCACAGAGAAACTAAGGCCAAGTAAGCAAAAACTTTCCAAACAGTCAAGTTTTACTGTCCCATTCTCCTAGAGAACCTAAAGGAACAATGAGTTACTGAGACATTCCACGTGCCACCTGCATCACAGCTTAGTATTCCACAGGGATATTCCTTCCTTCACCATCAACACCAGCCAGACAACATAGCCAGGGCAAACACCCCAAAGACAACTGCCCAGATGTGGGGTCAAAAATGTGAAGGGAAAAGGAACCTAAACCAAAGTGACAAGTGCATTAGCGAGGGTTTCAGAGGAACAGCTGCAGATTTGCACATTTAGATATTGTATTTCTTGCACAGATGTTTTCTTCACTGTCAAGGCAAAGGTGCTTTTCGATCCAGATCAGGCAGCCCACTGAAATATGAGAATTTTGACAGCTGCTTTTGTCAGGATTCACTGAAAAACAAACCCTCAGGTGGGCAGCAGCTGAACAAAAGAAAGCCCAGCTTCCTTCAGAGTCCTCCAAAGCAGCTCCTGCCCTTGTCACACACCAATGACCACTACTCTTCTCAGACAAGACCTGGCCCTAAGCCAGAAAGTCAACATTCCAGGGGCTGTTTGCATGCAACAAATCCAGCAGAAAAGGCAGTGCAAGCTCCATCCTTGGCCTGGACCCGAGCCACTTCCGTGGCAGTCTGCTGCACCAACAGGAGTAAGGGATTCTCCTCTCCCCTGCAGACACCTGGCAGCTTTAGCCCCTGGAAACTCAGACGGATTGTTCCCACTGTTCAGTCACCTGCATCAAGAGGAGAAAAGGAGAATGACTCTGGACAGACTAACAAAACACAGAGGTGCTCCCTGGTGAAAGGCTTCCTTTATTTTGCTTTGTTACACATCCTTACCTCACTGAAGCTGTGCACTTACACCTCTGTGCTTCACAGATCAGAAAACTCAAGTTGTTTTTTCTCCTCCCCACATGCAGGCAGCCAGCTTCCCCTTTTTTTCTTGTTCTACCAGCTTGCTCAATCCCCCAGTTCTGTGAGCTGCTTCTTTTCCAGCCCCATTGCCCAGCCCCTCAGCTCAGGAAAATTATTTACTGTGCACAGTAAGCTGTGTACTGTAAGAAGTCTGTCTTGGCTGCATGTCCTGATCAAGAATGTGAAGTATAAAATAAGTTTCCTATTGCACTTCCCATCTCTAGGTGAGTGTTCATGAAACTATCCATTTGGAAGCCCCCAACAGGCTACACAGCAGAAATGCAAGCCCACCTTTTACAGGCAGGTGTGACCATCTCCCCAGGGCTAGTGCTCGACCCTGGGGAAGTTGGCTTCTGATGCATCCAGCATCAAGGTCCCTGACAGCTGTAAATTGAGAAAGAAAGAGACAGGATCAATTTCCAAGTGTAGCGTCAACAGAGAAGACAATCAGAAACAGCCTTCTAAAGACACATGCAATGCCAACACCTAATTCAAAACAAATCTGTTCTTTGGTCAAATCAGGCTTCCAAAATGCTCCCCCAGTGTAAGACTTAAAACCCTGATGCAAATTCTGCTCCTTTAGGTGTCAAACTGGAATTCTGTGGGCCATGCTGTTGAGAAAGTCACCAAAAACCAAAGCAAACCAAACAAGTACAGAGCAGCACAAACCACTTTATTGCCTTGCTACCTGCTGTGAAGGCAGACTTGAGTTATGAAGGTCGATAGCAGCGAGGGAGGGGATTCGGGACTCTGCAAACATTCTATTTTCCTTCTTCAAAAATCTGGGATGCTGAGCTGCAAAACACAACCAAGGCGAGCCATGTTTAGGGAGTGAGGGCTGACACACTGCTTCTTGACACTTGTTGGGTGCCCAGGTTCTATTTAGAGGAGCTCAAAGTTCCTACCTTCCGCTCCCCTCAACTCAGGGAGATGATTTAGTTCTGGCAAACGTACATTTGTCTTGAGAAATTCCCATTTCTTCTTACTTGCCTGAAGGATAGGTTTTTCATTAGTAACCTATAGTCAAGGGCATATGGAGCAGTTCATGAAAATATAGACAAAAATAAAACTATTTTCAAGCTTAAAAAAAGCAGTGGCACAGCAATGCTCTGATGTAGCTGGAATTTGTCCAAGAGTGAGACTAAAGAATTTGATGTGTGTGAAGGAATTCAACCTGCTCTAGTGCTTTTTACACAAAAGCAATGAAAAAGCTAGAGAAAAATAAAAACAATCATCTAAGTGAGGCTGCTTTTGGAGAGATAAAATACAGCCCTTGGAGAATGGCTGGGATTAGTTATCTGGAAAAAGGCAAGTGTTCCTGGCTGGCACAGTAATCATCATGCCCAGGTAGTGAGAGAAAAGGAAAACTTTCCATTTCACTTGTTTTCCTTATCAATTTTTAATGCAGTTATGACATGACTAAGTAAAGCCCTGGCCACATTAAATCCAAACCCTCGGTTCTGCTTCAGTAGCACAGCACACATGGTCTATCGCTCCTGACCAAGCAGGAGGCCGTGGATATATTCCAAATCTCACAGATATCCTGTGCTGGACTGCTCCCCTCATTTAAAATTGCTTTCTGACATAAAATATATTTTATCTAAGAACTGTTAGTGAGGGATAATGAACGAAAAATCTGCAAGGAAAAAGGGGTAACAAAACCAGTAGTATTTCTAGTATTCTAGTATTTCTAGTATTTTTAGCAGGGAGTTATGGTGAAAGATGGACCAGATGGAGTTCCTGAGAATACAACACACGATTGAATTAATTTTTGCTTCGCCAAGGAGGACAGACAGACAGACGACTCACCGGTGTCAGGCTGACATTGCAACGCCCCACTGGAGAAGGCTTCCGTGCCTTTAGCAAGGGGTTCAAGTAGCTTTTACTCTTTTCATCAAGTCTGTAATCAGAAATGCCCCACAGCTGGTATGAGCTGGGCTGACACAGCCAATATAAAGCACCAAATGCAAGGTGTCCCAAACCCTGCATCCTGTGCTCCCACATTGTCACCCTGCCCCTCCCAGGACATCCCAGGAATGATGGATAGGAGCTCCCCTAGCTCTGCTCCCTTACCTGTAATTAAGGCTCCCAGGCCCAGACCCCATCCCAAATGTAGGAGAGAAGTTCTGGTTGATGGGAGGGATAAATGTGCCCAGGCTCTTGGAATAGTCCAAGTTGCTGCTGGAATCTTTCAGGTTGGTCTGAGGGCTCAAATTCAATGGCTGGATTGTGTTGTCATAGAGGAAGCTGAGCTTGGAGGATCGATCTGCTTTGTCTGCATCAGCTTTAGAGGGCTTGGTCTTTATCAGTTTCCCATCTTTGCTCCTTGGGCCTATGCTGAAATCCTGTTTGGGAAGATAAACATCATCTTTCCTTACAGTCATGGTTTAAAAAGCAGTTTACAGCAGTGCATGCAGGGAAAAAAAAACATGTCAGAAGCCTACACATGCATGATTCTGCAAGAATCTAATGGAGACGGAATTGGTTTTGTTAGAAAATCTCTGCTTTCCATCAAACAGGAGAAAACTTGTCAGGGTTCCAGCACTCTCTGTAAATAAGTCACTTGAGACCGGAATCAGAAATGATACAGGAAAACCAGCTGTATCCTGTGTCTCTTCTGAAGAAATTAAATAAAAACTCATCTCAATGTCACCTCAAAGTCACTCTGAAGCATCCTTGGTATCCAGTTGAAAGGAAAATTTTTAATTTTGATGACAGGGCTTTAAAACAGGTTACCAGCAGCATAAAGCATGACTTATGCTTCCCAACTGATTCCCCTCCAGCTCTATATTGCCAGGAACTGCACCACTGTGTGGTTCACCTGAAAGGGACTGGCCCAAGAGCCCCCTGCACACTCCCAAACTATTTCCTAGGAATTTAAACTGCTGCACCTATTTTAAAAACAATTATTTAAAACATGAGAAAAAACCCGAAAACAATACAGGTTTGGAAAACACAGATGGACCAACCTGGACACTGATGATTTTTCTTTCTTCTGAAACATCATCTTTGTCCCTTTTATTGATTTTAGATTTTTTTTTGAACTGATGGTCTCTGGCATCTTTCTGGATTATTTGTTTAAGCTCCTGAGTAAATCTACATTCCATATAAGGAGAAAAGAAAGAAACAAATAATAAAAGGGCTTCTGTTTATCTTAATAGCATCATCAGTTGTTAAGCCCAGGCTCCTATAGACTTTTAAACAGTCAAACAAACTGTGCCTTTTAACTAATGAGAAGACAAATGTAATGTATACATTAAATAAAATCTTATGCACACATTTTTCACAATACAGCAATAAAGCAATAAAATACAGCAACACAGCAATAAAAAATAAATCTGCACCAGTTTGGGGCAGATGCAGTGAGTGAACACAGTGTAAGACCGTACTACCCAATGTGAGGTGACACTGATTAATTAATGTCACAACAAGGTAAATGTGCCACTGCAATGTGTTCCCTTCCAACTCTATTTTCAGGAAGGTCAAGCCAAAACAAACTGAGGCATTCAGCAGCTGTGAGCTCTGCAAACCCAGCAGTGTGCAGTCTCCAAGCACAACTGCTTCACTTCTTTCTAACCTGAGCCTGCAGTGAGCAGGAAAGGAGCTCTTACCTCTCAGCAAAGCCGTCCTTGTTGAAGAAATCACCCTGCAGGAGTTGGGCGCACGACGGTCTCTTGTCTGGGTCAATCTGCAAGCACTCCTGTCAAACCAGCAGGAGGACAAAAACACAGCAGGAATTAAACCAAGGCTTTGGCATGAGGAAAAGATCCCTGCAGTGACCCCTTTGGCCCTGCAGGGCTGGGTGTCCCCATCACCCTGGACTGGAGCTCTGGGATCCCCCACCAAGCTGCCAACCCAAGCTGCTCATTGCCTGGGGAGCTGAGAGAAGGGCACTTCAACATCCCTGTGCTCAGCTGTGTGAGGTGGAGGGCAGGGAAACAGAGGAACACACAGCAAACACTCAGTTAATTACCTTGGCTAATTCCAGCGCTGCAGCAGGGAGCTTGGGATAGCGTTTCTCCAGGGATTCGAGCTCCTTCACCTCGGGCAACTTCATGCCGGCAAAGAGGGGGTTTTTATAGAATAACTCCTGTTGTCTTGGAATTAAGTTACCTAGAATCAGGCAAACAGGTAGAAAATACAGGACAGTCAAACATGTGAGAGGCTGAAATGCTAGTTGGGGCTACAGTCTGGCTTGTTATCTTTCCACCCATCAAAACAAATCTGAGCCCTTCACTCCTGAGCAAGCCCCAGGGGCTCTTCTTACCCAGGCACTTGGTGATATGGTAGAGCTGGTCAATGTCTGAGTCTCCAGGGAAAAGGGCCTCTCCTGTAAGCATTTCTGTTATCAGGGAGCCAACAGCCCACACGTCCACAGGCCTGGGGAGAAAAACCACCAGCACCCCAGCTCAGCACAGCTCCATGGCTCCAAAGGCTGAGGCAGGGATGGAGCACCCCCTGCAAGGTCCCCAGAGCCCTTGCCAGGCTGGCAGGCCAGGCTCACCTGCCATATTTGCTGTCCCCCACCAGCAGCTCTGGGGCTCTGTACCAGCGGGTGGCCACATAGTCTGTGTAAGCTTCCCCAGAAGTGGCCAAGGGCCGGGCAAACCCGAAGTCGCAGAGTTTCACAACTCCTGATTGGGAAACCAGGATGTTCTCTGGCTTAATATCCCGATGGATTATCTGCACAGAGAGAAGGAAGTCAGGCAACCTCCCTGTGTGTACATAGCAAACTGATTGGCTCAGCAAGAAGTGCATCTTTCTCATATTCAAGTAGAAAATTACAGGCAAACACAGAACCACTACTTTCAGACACATTTATTTTATGTATCTCTTTTTCCTTTCTATTTCTCTAAGTTCAAATACATACAAATACAAAAAACCACACTTCTATTCTAATATATCTATTGATTGTAGCTGCAGAGCTGATTTCTTGTAGATACTTACATTATGGCTGTGACAAAAGGCAATTGCTCTCATAATCTGAAACAAGTATTTCCGAACCCTCTCGAAGTCCAGTCCATTGGGAGAGTCCTCGAGGTCATTGAGCACCGTGTGATCCACAAACTCAAACACCAGGTACCACCTCTTCTTCCTCTTACACACATCCAACAGGTTCACCAGGTTCTCGTGCCTCAGTTGCTGTCAAAAAACAGGGAATGTTTAGTGAGGGAAAACACTTACTAAAAGCTATAAAGGGAAATTAAAAAAAAAAAATTTTGCAGTTAACTTTTTTCACTGCAGCCCAGCTGGGACAGTACCAAAAAATGCAACTTGAATAAAAAGAGGAAGAAAAAGCAGCCGTGTTTTCCAGTTATTTTGTCATGTATACTTTTGTTTATTTTGTGTCCCCAGCAGACAAGACTCCACCTCCCATTTGTTACACATTTATCACACACCAACACAAAAGGCCATGCTACAGAGCACAGTTATTTATTAGCTGGAACCTGGCAGGGAAACATCCCCAGAGGCTGCCTAGAGGCAGCAGCATAGCCCAGGGGTGGGACACAGGAAGATGCAAAAGGACTGCAGAGCACAGGGAATGGTAGGGGAAACTCTGCCAGGGCAGAGGCAGTGCCAGCCAGCCTGCATCTGTGCCTGCCCAGATTTCTTAGAAGGTCTGACAAGAGAAGACTTTTTAAAGGGTAACCAGTAAGAGAAAAAGCTCTTTTCCCAAGAATGATTTGTTCCCCACACAGGAGACCCAAGGAGGTTTTTGCTGTTTTCAGACACAATTCAATTTCTGCCCAAACTCGAAGAGAAAAAAAAAAAATTAAACCCAAAGATGGACAGGGAACAAGGGAAGGAACTACAAAGAGAATAAACCTCCAGGTATTTATTTCCCCTGTGAGAGGCCACCCTTCCTGAGCTGCATATGCAAACATTCCCCTTGCAAAGGATCCATCCACCCAGGAAAAGCAGTTAATTCCCAGCACACCTGGGTGCTGCTCAGTAACTCAGGAACTCAGAGCAGGAACAATCCAAGCTCACGGAGATCCACTTCAGAAGGGTTTGAAGGGATAATGCTTGGAGCTGCATGCATTTCTATTAATTCCAATTCTGTAGCTCTTGCAGTAAAGGCAAACACCACTTTTTTTCCCCTCTTCAGTGCACAGGAACTGTAAGCTGGCAGATTTAGGAAGAGATGCTTGTGGCAGACAAAAGGACAGGACCCAGGTTTGCCAGTATTCCCACCTCTGGAGCACCCCACATCACAGAAGTAGCCTGGAAATAAGGTTTTCCTTCTTTTTTTTTTCACCAAACAGATCATCTGGGTCCCAATGTTCCAAACTCCCACATGTGCCCATGCAGAGGGACAAGCACTGCACATGGGACAAACATTCCTGTGGGGCAAGGGAAGCTCCTCAGGACAACCCATGGCAGTGCCTCACCACCTGACAAGGAATCATTTTTTCCTGATATGCAGTCAAAAGCTGCTCTCTTTCAGTCTGAATCCATTCCCCCTCGTCCATCCCCACAACAGCAACACCAGGCAAATCCCACACTCCAGCAACAAAGGACACAGTGCACACATGGTTCAGGGAATCCCACAGCAGTTCTTCCTGCCAGGAAGGTGCCATGGATAGAAAAAAAAAAAAGGAAAACTTTCCTACAAGCGTTTTCCTGTCTCAGGTGACCCCGGCAGCCCCCAGCCCGTTTAGGGTCACACTCCCAGGCTTTGGAAGGTCAGCGTTTCTTCTATTTCCAGCAAATCCACAGCAGGAAAGGCCAGGCATTTGGGACAGGGGGACAGCCACCACCAGGAGGCAACAGAGACCGCACCGTCCCCTGGCAACGCCAGAACATCCCAGGATCCGCCAGGTGCGTCCAGCCCGGCGCTCAGGCCAAGGGAGCAGCGGCTCCGCCAGGCCACAGCCCGGAGGGTTCCATTAAATCCAGCACCTGGAAATCCCAGCAGGGCCCAGGCGAGTCTCCCTCGGCCTGGGTTGTGTCGGTGACACTTTGTGAATGCTGTGCGGGGAAGCCGAAGGAGTTTGAACACAAAAAACGCTTTGCAATTTAAGCACGAGATTGCTAGAAAAAAAGGCGGTGCCGCCGGCCTCACCTTGAGCAGTTTGATTTCCCTCAGGGCGATTTTCCTCACCGCCGCGTCGTCCTCGCTCTCAAGGAACTTCTTGACGGCCACGATCTGCCCGCTTTCCCTGTTCCTGCACTTGGTCACCATCCCGTAGCTGCCTTCCCCCACCAGCCCCAGCACCTGGTACTTGTCCATGGCGGTGGCGGCAGGGCGGGAGGGCCCGGGCCCTGCGGCAGGGCCGGGCCGGGACACGGGGACAGCACCGGGATGGCGACACCGCGGCCGCCGCCGGCTCCCACCCAACGCGACCGCGTTACCGCGGCAACGGTCCGCCGTAAAGCGCGGCCGCGCCCCGCCTGTCGCGAAAGGCGGCCGGAAGCTCGCTCGGCTCTTAAAAAGGCCTCATAAAATGTTTTGAGGATGAAATGTTATAAAGGTTGCTTTTTAAAAGCCGCTAGGGCTTTAAAAAGCGTACTAAGCAACCTCATCTCGTGTGCGGTGGGCTGAGTGTTAAAAACCCAGCCTGAATCCACACAATGAGGGCTCCATGTGCAGATGGGAGGCTGTGGATGTTGCTAAAGATCAGTGGTCTATAATTTGGTTTTAGTTCATTTTACAAACTTGTCTGCACGTGCTATTTGCAATGTAACACCGTGCATGAACCTGCTCCCTTTGAGGGGAAGGAAAGCTGAAGCATCCCTGTGGGTTTACTCATATTTTCAGCCAATACATTCTTAATCCAGCATCCCCTTGCTCCTTCTTCCATCCTGTGATGGATGTAGCAACCCACGGTCTGGCCTTCTGCTAACACTGACTTCTCATGTTCTGGGCAGCAGTGGCAAAGCAGGACATGTGCAGGAAAACAGCTCCAGGAACAAACTGTAGAAACAAAGGCATTCCAGGAGGATATTCCCAAGATTCCCACCTCAGTTTGGTGGCCCCTCTGTCACAGCTAAGGGCACTGTGGAAAGAAAGGTGTTCCATGATGCATAAACTCCATTCAAATACAGGATTCTGTCTGGTCATCGTCAACTTCTTTCTCTGCATCCTAACAGCGCCTTCGAGGTGGGAAAAAGTTTGTTTCTCCTGATAAGAGGGCAATAAATTCTTTTTCTCTGAAAGATTTCGGTTTCCTGTGGCTGCTATCTCGCTGCGAGTCCTTTCTTTAAAAAAAGTATCCTACAGAGCATAGTTTCTATTTTAACATTTTTTTATAACCCAAACTATATTTACCACACTACTTAAGAAAATTAATACAGCATTACTTTCTAACACAACACATATGATATTCATTTTAATATTTGCGAAAAGCTAATCATAAAATACGCATTTTTCACATGTCAGAACGCGGGCGATGACCCCACGGGGCCGTGCCACGGGGGAAGCCGCTCTAGGGGCGGGATTATTCTGGCGGGCAGGGCCGGTGCCGGGCCGATGTCACCGATGATGCCGGAGCCGGGGGCGGTGCCGGCGCTCGGGGCGAGCCCCGCCCGGCCCTGCGCAGCCACGCGGCGGTGCCGGCCCTTTGTTCCCGGGGGTCCGCGGCCGCCGGGAGGCGGCGGGAGCTGCGGCCAGCAGGATGCCATGGGGAACTGCTGGGCGCAGTGGTGCTGCGGGCTGTTCCTGCGGAGGGATGCCGGCCGCATCCAGCGCGGAGGAGGGTGAGCAGCATCAGCGCCGCTGCCCCTTTCCCCTCCCCGGGGCGGGGAGGTGCCGGGCCGGCCGGCTCCGCCTTCCCCGTGGGGCACCGGGGGTGGCGGGGTGGGCAGGGATGCGGGGTCTGGGCTCCTGGGCATGCCGGGGGGATGGATGGAGGCGCCGGGAACCCGCCGGGCTCGGTGCGGTTTTTGTGCGGTCGGGGCTCATGCGCTTCCAGGGTCAGCGGCTTCTGAGCCCCGGTGTTTTCCGGCAGGAGGTGCCCAGAGAGGTTTTTCAGGTCAGTTGTCAAAAGCCTTGCAGGCGGCCGTGCTTGTGGGAGCAATGGAAAAACACCCGGTTTTCTGCAATGTGATCTCGTCCTCGCCGTGAGTCAGAGGCTGAGCCGCTGCTGGGATAAATCAGGAGCAGAATGGTTCGGATGAACTCATGTCTGTTGCAGAATGGTTCCGAGGAATCCTTATCTCTTGGAAACGTGCGACAACCTGTTTCATTCTGCCACAAGCAGTTCACGGAAAAGCACAGTGCAAACAGGGCTTTTCCCATATCCTGGCCGGCACTGGATACCTACACATCACTCATTTTCGATGTGTTATGGTAGAAATCGCTCTCAGCAGATAAGCTGGGCGTTTTACATGATGCAAGCTCATGGCCTCTTGCTTCACACCAGCTCTGGCAGGCGAGTCTCACCTTCCAGACGAGCTGCTTCTCAGAGGCAGGGGTGAAAAACCAGGGCAGTGCATGCAGAGGATACCTGCTTGTATTTTCAGTGCTCCGCCAGAGGGGATGGGAACACCTCTGATGCCTTGGTAGCTGGCACTGAAGTAGCACTTTGTTGTGCTTTGAGAACGCCAGGCAGTACTTGAAAGCTTCTTCCTGCACAACTTGAAAGCTTCTCCTTTCTGCATGTTTTGCCGAGTCTCCTTCCACAGGCCAATACCCCTTTTTTTCAGCAAATCTAGTGACAATTTTAGTGACAAAAAATTTAGTGCAAATCCCTGCATCTGTTAGTCCTATACCAGGCTGTCCTGGCCAGTGAAACAAATCTTCCTGCCTGCTGCTCTATTGTCTAGTTGTTCAGGTGTTGCACAACCTGCAATGAAAGTCTGAGGCATATAAAACGTACAGAGGACTTCTAGCCTCTGTGCTTCAGATCAGATTTGTTTTCTGGGTGTGATGGTGATGGTAGTTTACAGAGCAGTGTCACAGTGCTGAGGTTATTTTCCTTCCACTGAGCAGGGAATTCTATAAAACTGTAAAATGTGGTGTATTATCAAGTTTGCAAGTTAGATTGATACCACCTTTTCCATGTTTGGCTGTTTCTGGAACACCATAATGTAAAAATGTAGCTTATCAACTTAATGATTACTTTAATCACTCACATCCTCCCCCAACCCCAGCTCCTAATTAAACAATTAAGTATAGAGTTTTTAGTAAGTGTTTCAATATCCTGGAAGATTGTAAGTTGCCTTTGCTTGGAATTGTGCAGCTTTATATATATATATATGGATGGAGTATGTGTATATATATATGTATGAAAAGTTAGTCTCTTTAATAGTCCGATTGTGGAAGATAATTTTGACTGTCTCTATAGGTCCTGTGACCTGTCAGCTGAATTGTTTTCTCCAGGAGCTATCCAACCAAAAGTCTTAGAAAACTACGGAAAAACAGGGCTTAAAGGAAAATTATAAAAGGTGTAAACGTGTTCATAGGTTGCTGATTCTTCACTTGAAGTTTTGTGCAGGAGTGAAGCTGATGGGTCTTCTGTTTGTGTCCCTAATGACCTCAGGCTTCCATAGTTGCCTTGAAGTGGCCTTTCCTCTCTGGTTTCCCAGCAGCGAATCCTCTGGAAAAGGTTCTTTAGTGGCAGAAAACGTTGTGCAACAAGGAACCAGTGGGTAGAGCAACAAGTTGCCAGGGGAGATGCTCCCTAAAGTGGCTTCCAAAGAAAAATGAGATGGAGATGAAATCCGATACGGTTAAAATAATTCAGGCTTTGGCTGGTGTGTTGCTTTTATTATTGTCACAGTGTTGGTGTTGGTTGCGAGTGCTGAAGGATCTTTTCGTGCAAGTAGAGAAATCCCTGAGGCCCTGGCTTTATTCCTTGTACCAGTCAGCACTTGCAACTGGAAACCCTGGTTTTGGAAACAGTTCGATGAAATGGATGTTGCACTGAAGAGTGTTTATGTTAGAATGTTCTTCTGGATCGTGGCCAAACGTCCTTGGCTGGGTAAAAATGTATTCAGGGAACTTAACACTGTGTCGGGGTTTGTAGAGGACAGGGCTAACTGTCCCCTGTAAAATAATTCAAATAAAATAGGAAGAATTCTGAATAAAAATCAGGGAAGAAACCAATTCCCTGTATAAAATTAGAGAGTGAATTTAATTTTTTATTTTAGTTTAAAAGGATTGCCTTGACCTCTTATTGGATATTTTTCTCTGAGGCTCAGCCTTCTGGATGTGCCAAGCTGTCAAAATAAAATGTATTGTTTAGCACTGATGAGGTGCAAAATACCAGGAAAGAGTTAAGTGCCATGGTGAGCAACAGCATTTTCAGAAATTGCCTGGAATAATGTTTTTTTTCCAGGAAAAACAGATTAAAGGGATTGCAGAACGTGCTAATAGTCTGTAAATGTCAAGTCCAGCATCCTGACAAGTGATTTCATCTCACAAGGGTTGTAGTTTTTTCCCCAGTTCTACAGAAGGCATTTACATGCTTTTGCCTCTCCCTGCTGTAGTTAATAAGTCAATGTACTAAATACATGAAGATTTTGTTATTTTATATTTAACATATTTTAAAATCTATTTTAAATTCTCAGGTTCATTCACCTTCTGCTGTGTATGGAAAAGTCTTCTGCAGTCTAACTGTAAACTTATTTTTCCAGATCCAAGTATTTTAGAACATGTTCAACAGGAGAACACTTCACTATAGAGGTGAGCACTTACATTTTTAGCTATTTAAGAAAAAGTGGGAAAAGCTGAATCCTGGCAATGCCTTTAACACTTTCTGCAGTTTATGAACACTGAAACATTCTGGGATATTCCAGCCCAGATTTGGGTTACCTTATAGTTTGTGGTATTTGTAGTCCACAGAGGTCCTTTCCCAACGTCCAGATTTAAATCCTCTTTGCCAAGGGTAGTGTAAGGTTAACCAGGAATAGTGTAAGGTTAACCAGTGTAAGGTTAACCAGAAACCTGGTTTACTTTCCCTGAGTGTTCTGCAAGTCCTAGGCCAGCCAGATTGCCCCCATTACTGAGGATAACATTAATTATTGTAGGTAATGCTTGGGCTGTCCAGAAAGTTATGTACAGAGGGGGAAATCTGTTGTGCTGCAGAACTTCCTGTTGTGAGAGAGTGAGTTTGTGCAGCTTAGAATGCTTCTTTTTTAATTAGGACTCTTCTCCTGTTAGGAGGAGAAACATTGCTAAGAAGGTCCACCTCTAAAAATAAAATTCCTCTGAAAGTAGGGTTACAGTCCCACTGTTAGAACTGGAGTGGTGTTTTTACAAGACACATAAAATATGCAATCATACTTGCTGTATGAGTCTTTAGTGATTCGTTATATTGAGTTGTAAAAATGATTTATTTATTTTCCTCTGCAGTTTGAGAACCTGGTGGAAAGTGATGAGGTGAGTACCTCATGCGAAACCTGCTTGTACAAGCCTTAAAAATGGTTCCAACATCTGCATCTTCCTCCTGCTTTAAACTGAGCCGTAGACTTAAATCACAGGGAGTTTTTTTGGGTTTTTTTACTTTCTGTTTTCCTTGCACTAAGGGTATGAATTTAAGACTTTGGATAAAGATCTAAGAGATTGGTTTTGGGGAGTATGGGAAATAACCCATTAAGGAAGGGGGCGCTATGGACTTTGGGAAGAAAGAAAAGAAAAGAAGAGGTGTGAGGAAAAAGAGTATTTGGGGAGACTCAAAGGAGAATTTGCTGCTGGCATAACTCTTGCATAAAACTCAGCAAGTGCCCTCAGTCAGAAAACAGAAATAGACCTGGGTTGCTTTGCTAAGGGAAGTTCTGGAAGTGCTCTGTCTTTACAAAAAAACAGACTTTTTTATTTATTTTAACAGGGGGAGAGCCCTGGAAGCAGTCACAGGTAAGACTTTGAGCCTGAAGACCTCTCCTTCCCTCTGCTGTCCCACAGGTAACACTAAACAAAACAGAGTAAGGGAGAAACAAGGGACAAAAACAAGTAGGAAAAAAAAGTGAGGTTAGGACTGCAGTGACAGTAATGCTTCTGTTCCAGTAGTTCTGTTAGCAGAGATGAAAATATGCTTTCTGTAAAGATATAAATTATAAATAATATATATTGTGAGAGCAAGGAGAGACAGCAGTGTCCTGAACAAGCTGGAGCTTTCAGGAGGAGCAGGCCACAATCAGAGCCTGTTGGATGTACATTAAAGGACTGGTCAGGATAGACCACACAGATTTGTCAAAGGGCAAAGAAAGGGTTGTCATGCATGAATAATGGATGGAGCTTTTTTGCTGTTTCCTCAGGCCTCTGACTGAGGAAGAAATTGCAGATCTGAAAGAGAGACACTACAACTCCATTGCTGAGAAGCAGAGGGTTGTTGACCTGAAGCTTCAGTCAGAGGTAAGTAGTCACAGTGAGAGTACAAATGGTTTTTCCTCCAAAAATGTTAGGATCATCCATGGACACCGGGAGATTCCGCTCACAAGGAGCAATTGGGTTTTGTTCAGCAGTTGGTATTTTTTAGCCTACAAGGTGCACAAATTCCTTCTTTTTAACAGCCACTTAGCTGAAAAAAATGGATTTAATAGGCTGGGTTTCTGACCAGGATCTCTTAAATTGGACCCTTTTTTCAGTGCAAGACCAAATGGGGAATATTCTTGCTTCAACTTTTCCTGTGTTGAATTTTCTCTACAACTTTCTTAAGGGAAAAAAACCCCACATAACTTGTTACTCTGTTTTAGTGGTGCAGCAGTTAATGGAATATGATGTGGAATACAATGTAGAACTTTGATGAACTCTGATCTAAAGTGCCAATGAACTATGGAACTGAAAATCTTTAAATCTTTCGCTGTGCAGTCCATAATAAAATAGAAAAAAGCATTGCAGCATATTATTAGTTCACTAATAATAAATGTTTTCTCAGTAGTTACCTAAATTTCTTGGGCTGTTTGCTTGCGGGGAGGGAAGCTGTTAAACCCAGTTAATGCTTTAGCTGCAGTCAATTTTGTTTTATTTTGCTTTTCTAGCTGCTTTTCTTTTTTTTTCTTGAACTCATGGCTTTAATAATAGGAAGATAGATAGGTTCTGCTTTTGTTAACCATTACTGTTTTGTTCATACACAGTTAGCCTTACAAGAGGAGAAGTTAAGACTAGAAGAGGAGGCTTTATATGCTGCACAACGTCAAGCAGCCAGGGCAGCAAAGCAGAAAAAGCTCTTGGAGGTGAGGGGAAAAAGACCCCAATATTTATGAGAGCCTCTGTCCTGTTCCTATGTATGCAAACTTCCCTGATACCCTTTCCATCTCAGGAAACCTGACAAGGAGGTGGCTTTGGCTTGCAAAGTAGAGAAAGAAGTACAAGATTTGGAAGTGCAGCTGGTTGGAGCAGCTGAAAATCACCATAATTGTTTGAAACAGCTTCTGTCACCGAGTAGAGATTTTGAATGAGTTATAATTTTAATCTATAATTAGCTTCACAGTCTTCTTATATAATATGTAGAAGTTACTGATCTTAAATGTAAAAATATTCTTTGGTGGCTTTTGGGTAAAAAAAATCCTTGACATTGAGCACATGTTTAATTTAGACATCATTTAGATTTGTAAAATGTACTTTTTATATTTGTGCACTGTATTGCTCCTTATCTTTGTGTTCTCTATTGACCCTGCTCTGGAGTACTCATCTAATTTCTATGTCACTAAGTATAGCTCTCCTTTCACATTTCTTTCTCTCCCCTTGCCATTTGGTGTCAGAGGGTTAATTCTTTCTGACCTTTTTGCCTGCTTTTTTTTCCTTACCACTTATGATCTACAGAAAGCCAACAAAAGTAGATTTTTTTAAATGGTGTTAACTGGTTTTTATAGAAGTTCTGTGCAAGAAATGCTGTATTTCTTGTCTTTCAGTATTTTTAATATGCATTTCTTTTAGTCAGGACCTAAGACAGAATGGGTTGTAGAGATTTTAATTTCCTCTTGGTGTAAAATTAGTACCACTTATCTCCTGCTAAAACAGCCTCCTCAAAACCCACAAGGATTATAAGGATTTTAAGGAAGAGTTTTTGTCCAGATATGCATTGAGCACTTAGCCCTTCTGGATAAACTGGAAGCTATTTTGGAATGCATCACTCATCTTCCTGCTGGTTGTGGGCACAAATGGGAAAATGGCTTTTTTCTTGGAAGTGTGGCTTCTCTCAAAGCTCATTTGGCTTGCTGATGTTGCCCTGCTAAATGTCAGGGTCTGTAACAGCAGGGAATTTTAATGTGTGTGTGTCCAGGAACTGGCAGTGCTGGATAGTGGGATGTGACCTGGCAAAACAGGGAGATAAATCTAAATTGGGCATTATGTGGGTATAGGAATCCTGAAAGAAAATGGTTGTGTGTGTGTCAGTAATTGATTTTGACAGATTTGTTGACTGTGTTGTGCCAAATTTCTGTCTGTTTCTCTCTCTGTTCTTGAATCTTTTCACCTCTAACCATCACAAAGTGATATTTCTGCTTCTACTTTTTTTCTCTACACTCCCCATTTGCACATTTCCACCTGCAGTTATTATCATTTAAACATCCAGGATGCAAAGTATGCTAGAAAACAACCCCACCATCATTATCCTGGGACTAAAAAACACAAGATCCAGTGCAGTTACCTCTCCACACCTAAAGCAAAGAGCAGCTCTCAGATGAAGTTGACATTAGCAGAGTTATTAATACTTTTGGCCCTGCAAGGCAGCAAAGCTGTTATTAATATAGATGAAGCACTTAGTGCTGATGGAGACAGCCAGAGGAGATGGCAGCACTGCTTTGCACAGGGATGAAAGGATTTGTAGGAAATATTTATCTTTTAAATGGCAGGGTGGCTCTTCCTGGGCATGGAGCAAAAGAAATCCAACATCACCCAGGTGTTAGTTGTGCACAGAAAACACTTTAAGAAGACAGCAGACAAGACAGGTGCAGTCCTGACTGAGGTTTCTAAAAACTGATGGGTTTTTTGGGGGGTGCATAAAATAGGGTAAAGGGTTGAGAGCTCTGTTTTGAATGTTCAGCTTTTTCAATGATTTGCTTCTCTTAATAGCAACGTAGGCAGCACAGGATAACACAGCAGAGAGCACATACTGTTAACAATGGAGAGTTCCAGAGGTAAGAGAACAAACTTTATTCCTGATAACTCACAGTCCTCACTGTCTGTAGCCCTGTTCCTCATCTGGAAAGCTAGAGGGTATTTTGGGTTGTTGCTGGAGTTATTAGACTGCTGCATACAGTGCTACTCCCAGATGCTAACAGATATTTACATTCATTTTGTGGTTTATTTTAGAAAGGTGTTTATATGTAAAATTTCAGCTAACATAAAGTATTTTTATTGTTCAGGACCCTGTTTTAAAAACCCAATAGAAACACACTATTTAAATGGTTTATAGAGTCTGCCCATTCCTTCATTAATATTCTTAATTTTATTTATTTATTTATTTATTTAATTATTAAGTATTTTATGTATTTATTTATTTTAAGTCTCTTTATTCCCACCTCCCATGTTCAGTGGTGGTGGTGGGAAAAACAAGCTTTAAAAAAAGTGGAGAAATTTACAGTGGAGTAATTGTAATTGTACAGTGGTGTTTGATTGTAGAAAAAGTTCATGCACAGAAGACAAGGGGGGCAGGAGGAATTTTGCTATGGGAGCACAGTTAGAATAGGAGCTGAGAAAACTGAGTAGGAACTGGCCAGATTTTAAAAACAAAGGACTGCAGGAGCAGGGTTTGAATTCATCAGTTAAAAAAATGAACTGAAAATTAAGGAGATTTTATCTAAAGTGATGAGGGGAGGGGAAGAGTTGTTTTGAGTTAATTAATTAATTTTTAACTGAAAATACTAATAAAAATTGAGCAGAAGCACAGGCTGGGAGAGGATGCGATGAACAGGAACAGAAAGGCATTTCGCAGATGATTTTATAAATCATATAGTTCAGTGTTTACGTGCTTTGTAGCAGAGCTGGGGGCATGTGGATTAACATATTTTTGATGGCAGCCCTGGAGGTTTCTAAAGCTGTAAAAATTGTGTTCTTGCAGCTGTGTGGCAGAGGAGGACCTCGATCCTTTCCTGAGGAATACAAAATTCCAGTATGAAGCTTTCCGAAGCAGCAGTAAGTCTGCCTTTCCTTAGGCACATCTCTAAATGTTGAGGGACCCTGAGGGGCACAGAGTGCTGCTTCTTTTTCTAAATAAACACAGATTATTTCTATTTTATGTTTACACACACAAATACAAAATGTGCATACATGTATCTGTAATTGAAACATCTGATAATTTTTTTATCTGATAAATGAAAGATAGTGGTGAACATTTCTTGTAAAACCAGTTGAAGATGCAGATGTGTGTTTATAGCTTTTTTTTAATCATCCCTTGGCAATGTAATTAGAATCATATTAATGTTTAATTTTTTTCCTAATGATGTGCAAGAGGTGAATTTGGCTGCCTGTACTAAAAAATTCTATCAACAGTTTGGAGGACAACAATTTGATGAGCTTTTATCTTTTAGTTTTGGTGACAGTACATGACAACCACTAAGGTGGAGGACTGATGGCTGTGTGAGTAGTTTAGTTTTTTGGGGAGGAGAGGCTTGATTTGTTGGTTTTTTGGTTTTTTTTACAGGTCTTCATACAAGCTCAGCTTACAGTTTATTAAATTCCTTTCTAGTTGTAATTAGACAATATCTCAGTGATACTGACTATTAATAAGCTACTGATTACTCTTTGAACTGATGAAGTACCTTTTCAGGCATGCCTGAGGTTTAAATGGCCACAAAGCACGATGAAAGCTTAATTTAAAATTTTACTTTTGCATGTTTAACCTGAAATTCAAGTACATTTACAAATTAAAAATACATTATGGGTTGTTGTTTTTTTTAATAGGGCTTTCATCTGATGCCACAGTGCTGACACCCAACACAGAGAGCAGTTGTGACTTGATGACCAAAACCAAATCAGTGAGTGGGAATGATGACAGCACCTCCTTGGATTTAGAGTGGGAAGATGAAGAAGGTATTTATCCTGAATTTCAGCTTCATCCTGAACCCAAAAGTTAAAGATCTTGATATTTTAAGCTGTGCTCATTGTAAATTCGTCATTTTCAAAAAGGAAGGTGATTTTAAACTTGTTTCTGATGGAGTTTCTGACAAGTTTGTAATGGTTAAACTGTAAATTATTTTTACTGAGACAAGTTCTTTATTTTTGATAAAGTGGAGATAACCCTACTAAATGAATTCATTTATTAGGATACTCCAGTAGATAAATGAATTAATTTCCCTGCATTTTGTGGAACTGACTTGTAAACTCCTGACAAAAGTAATGGTGAAGAAATGCTGCCCTCTCGTGAGCCAGGAGCAGAAGGAAGAGCTTGTTCTTCCTGGTTTTTTTCTTCCTGGAGGTTGGTCAGGAGTCTGACTTCAGTATTTTGGGAAAAACCCTTATTACTGGCCCTGTAACATTCACTGGGAACTTGGATCTGCATTCCAAGGAGTACCCCAGCAATGATACTGCAGTAACATTGCTGCTGTTACAGGTGTTTTCTGCATACAATATTCTTCTTTTGTTTACTAAACCTGCAAAAACTCTTGGTTGAAAGTTTATCCAAAATGTTGAGACCTTCGCTATCAAAAGGCTCACCAAAAATAAGCCAAATATAAGGGTTTGCTTATAGGTGATTAACATCTGTAATTACTGACAAAACCAGTGAAATCTTAGATGTCTTTGAGCAGTGTCCAGAACCTTATTTTGTGTGGAATTAGACAAACTGAAGACCTTTTCTAGACCATTGAGTCTGTCTTTTCCTAGACCACCAGTATCTGTCCATATTCTACCTTCGTTTCTCCTGGCAGAAACATAAAAGTTAGGTGAAACTCACATGTTTCCCGTTTGTGTGTGTTAAATGGTGTTGGGAAGGATGAAAGTTTGACAAGAAAGTTTCACAGATATGTGTGCTCGGCAGAAAGATTTTTAAATGTTGAGTCTGATGAAGGAATAGAAATGAAAGCAAGTTTTGATATAGAAGAAAAGAATTGCTGAGCCAGTCTTGCTGGCTAACCAAGAAGGTAAAGGGTGTGTTAGTTGGAAGGGGTTTTTATGGCTTAGAGCAAAGGATAAACCCACCTCAAACAAGATGTTTTTACCAAGCAGAAAGATAGCACAGGCAAACAAGTCAGTAAATGTTGCAAGTAGAAAAAAAGTCTCAGAATTTTCTACTGCAAGAAAACTGAAAAACAACTTCTAGCTTAAACTGTAATGTACTAACTTTTAGTGATTGCAGAATAGTAACATGAATATGGTAATTATAGTAGTTATGATAGGCTATAGATAATAGTTAGGGTATAGATTGGTTCTACTGCATTAAGATGCTCAGCAAAGAAAAGTATATAATGCACTGTAACCAAAACTAAAGGGTCTCCAGGCCTGCCTGCAGCTGGAGCTGACAGCTGTAGGCACAGCTCTGTCACCCACGACCCTGGACTGCTGCAACCTCTTAGACAGAATAAACTGCATTTTAGAGAGCCGCCTGGAGTCCCGCATCTCTCATTTAAACTCTTCCAAAATGGCAGGCATGAACAGGATGATCCCGGTGCGGGAGCGCTCCAGGACAGAGGAAGACATCCTGCGGGCGGCGCTGAAGTTCAACAGCAGGAAGCCGGGGAGCCACCCGGCCTCGGCCTCCGACGATTCCAACGGGCTGGAGTGGGAGAACGACTTCGTCAGCGCCGCCGCCGCCCTGGACGACAACGGCAACTCCGAGTACGCCGGCTTCGTCAACCCCGTGCTGGAACTGTCGGAGTGCGAGCGCCAGGACAGATAGTGGCATCCCTGCCTGTCCCCAAATGCTGCAAAGGGAATGGAACCCACGAGGCCACTCTGCTCTTTGTAACCTGCTCCCCTTTTTCTGACGGGTGAGCGACAGTCTGAATTCAGAACTAAGTGCAATTTTATCATCTACCTTCTCCACTTTTGTGAAAACTGCTGTGTATATTTCTGGGTATCTGGATTTAATAGAAAATTATCTGCACTAAACTGGAGCTTCGAAGCTTTGACTTGTCTATATTTTAACTTGCCTTTTTTTTTTCCTGGATGATGTTTCTATTGATTTTGTTTTAAAATTCATCGTTGGCCTAATATTTATCTCAGAAACAGTCCTCTATAATTTAATACAGTCCTCTTTAATTTAATACTTGAAGATAGAGAAATAATTTTTAAATATTTCTATTTCTGTGCTTTTTGACTTGCTCTTCAGCTATTTAGAGCTGCAAAACAAATTTGACACATGGCAAATTTGCAGATTTTCCCCTGTCTAGCTTGAAGCCTTCCTAGTCTTCTGTTGTCCTTTTTCCATTTATTTTATTTATTTAATTGCTTTATGCCAAGCACGGTTAACCTCAATGAACACAGTAAAACTCATCAGGTTAGGTAAGGTACTGCCTTGTATAATAATATGCCAGACTTAGTAAGCGTGTGCTAGATAGAAAAGCAAAAATAAAATATAAATTCTCTGTATGTGTCAATAAAATGGGAATTTTAACCAGTGGAGAACTGGAAGGACCAAAGTCTTGTTTTCCCAGCCCCCCTGAACAGACCAACCTCTGTTGCTACATGGTCCTTAAAAGTCTTCAGTTGTGGAAAATTTATAATTCCACTGGACCAGAACAATTAGGGAAGAGCAACATCCAGTGAGCAAACAGGGAGGGATGATGGCTCTGCTGCTGGCAGGGTGGGAAGAACAAGAACCTAAAGACTGAATTTTTACACCTGCATTTTGAAAAGAAAAAAGAAAAATTCATGTTTTAAGTGTGTTAAAGTGCTCTGCCTTTCCTGTGCCTCTCAAGTGGATGGTTAATCCTGCCAATACGGGCTGAAATCCAAGGAGGTGTTCAGTGACTGCACCACTGCTGTCCTGTGCTGTGTGGTCTCCCCCAGTATTCCATGTCAATCTTACTTTTTAACAAAGAGAGCCTACAAAGTACTTGCAGCTCTCAAGCTTTCCCCAAAATTTCAAAGTAAAGCCATTCTACTCTGCCATTATTTTGTGCAGCTGTCTTGTTTTTCCAGGGGGCAAAGGGTGACAGGGTTTAACTTTGTTTTGGAGTAAAAAGAACACGTGGTAAGTAATGAACCTACTCTGTCAATCATCAGAACTGAATTTGTTGGTGAAAGCTGTGTGAAAAATGTAGTTTAGCTCATCTGAAGCTATCTGGAATATTTGGGTTGTTACAGTGTGGATAAGGAACAGAAATCCTGCACACTGGGGTTAAATGTGTGCAAGTAACCTGAGAGAACAGGTAAGTCCTGTTGGTAACATTCCATCTCTTCATTTCAGTTAAATCCTGTTGGTAACATTACATCTCCATTTCAGTTCTAGCTATGTCACTGGAAATGTTTTACTGCCATTATTTACATTTGCAATACTTGTAATGAGCTTTAAAGACCTGTACACATCAAATGTATATTTTGGGTTTGGCTTAGGCTACTGCTGTGTGACTTCTCTTGGATATTTCTTTGTATAGTATATTCCTATGGGAAGGAAGGCAACTTCCTCAACATGTAAATAACATGTTTTTTACCTGCTGAAACTGTCACCTCCCCTGCACTGGTCACTGCTCCTCCTGGCCAGGGAACATGAGGTGACCTCATCCTGACCATGCCTTGAGGAATTAGCTGACAGTCCTGCCCTTGGGATGAACAAGCACTGAGGAAAAAGGAGGCTGACTCCAGCTTTTTCTGTGATGGGCATGTTCTGTAGCCATGGTTGATGATAACATTTGCAGAACTCAGTGCACCATGCTGGGTGACTTTTGAAGTGATGCTCCATCTCTGTGGGTATTTGAGAAATGGAGGGATTCTACAAACAGCTCGTGTGAAGCAGTTCCAGGGTACTGTAAAATGCCTATCTGTACAAATTCAAGAGTCATTAAAATTTTCAGCAAGTCTTACATTTGGCAGTGTGGTATCTGTTGCTGGATTTGTGGCAGCCATGTCAGAGCCCTGCTGAATCCCACAGTGTCACTTCCGGGGACCTGTTGCAGAAGACCTGGGGAATTTGGAGTATGGAGCCCTTCTCCTGTTGGAAATGAGCAGTGGTACCCACACCCTTTAAAGGCAAAATAACCTTTTGCTGGTCAGCTCAATGTAGTGATAGGAGACAATCCATTTTTTAATATACATTTTACACGGTTGATTCTTTCCTCCGGTAAATACAGCTGAGCAAGTGATTGGACTGAGCAAGTGATTTGGAAACCACAGACAGCTTCCAAGAGTGGAAAACATGACAACAAAGTAATTTTGTCATAGAGGAGATGAACAGGCAAATCCTGCATAAGCCTGTGTTTGAGTTTCATTGCCTCTCCCATGTCGCTTTCTCTCACTCGTGGTTGGCTGCCTTAGTCCCAGCTGTTCCTCCCCTCAGTTATAATTATGGTTTTCTTGGAATGATTAATGCTGAAATGCATCCTAATATTCAGGGATGATGAAGTGGGTAACTCCTATTCTTCCCCAGTGTGTTTTTAAGCAAGCTAAAATACTTGCCAAAATAAAAAAGCCAAACGCCAATGAAAAGCTGAGCCCTGACAAAGAAAAACTTGACTGAAACAATCTGAGAAATACTTAAAAGACCAGAAAATTATTAGAGAGGTTTGGGTAGAGGAGTAAAGGTAGAAAACTTCCAGAAAGTATTTAAGTAAATTCTTACCTTGGAGCCATGGCATCTTTGGAAAGCCTGGAACAGTGCCAGTGACAGTCTCTTATCTTGATGGTCCTGGAAATAATTTTATTCTCCAAAAATTCTTTTAGAGTGCAGCTATATAACAGAGCAAACCCTTACTAGGGAACAAAATGTATTTATTGCAAAATTAATGTGGATTTTTATAGACCATGATCATAGATGCTACATGTTTGTCTACGTCACAAGCAAAAGTAGTTGACTTGCAAAAAATATATATATATATGTTAATTAAATTAGTGAAAATAAAAAAGAAACTTTGCTTTGAAGCTAATAAAAACATAAAAGGACAAAGTGTTTCTAAGTTGCAAAATCTGTGAAGTCACAACCTAGGCTCGCAAAAAATACTGTTTGGGATTTGGTGTGCAAAGCAGTGCATAAAGTAAAATATGCAACAAGACACTGTGTCACCCCCTGGTTGGGACCAAAACCCTGCTGTGCACGCTCTGTATTAATGCCTGTTAAATATCCCTCCAAGGCACGTGGCCACAGTTCTGGGATTCTGTGGATTTGAGTGACCTCTTGTCTCCCACACCTTTCTGGGCATCAGAGAGCCCTCCGAGAAGGCAGTGTCAGGAATCCATTCCTGTGGAGGGAGCAGTGCTCTGGAATGCCTGTGCTGATAATACCAAGTAAAGAAGACTGATGTGCAGCAGACAGTGAGCACCACCAAGAACACTGGGCTGAGGTGAGAGCTGTGCATGCTGGAGGCTAGAAAACCTGATCCAGACTCCTTCTCCCCACTAGCACAGCTCGTTCTCATCAATCTCTGTGGGGCTTTTGCCTTGGCCAAGAGGAAAGGAAGGAGAAATGCCATTCTCAGGTATAGGCTGCAGGGATGGCAGGCACTTTTCTTGTAAGATGGGTGCTTCAGCCAAGTGCAAGTGAGTCTCAAAATAATCCACGGCCTCCCCTTCTTGAATCTCTGCCAGGATCTGGTAGTCCCCGAAGCAGATGATGCACTTCCAGGGCAGGTCTATTTTGTTCAAGTAACCCAGCTCCGTTTGGTTGACGGTCAGCTTCGTTTTCTTGCTGAGGTTCTTGATCTCAAAGGCATATTCGGAGCTGTGGAGCTTCCTGTAGAACTGCAGGGAGAACTGGATGCGGGAGACGCGCGTGTCCACCAGGCTGTAGTGGCACAGGCTGGAGTCGCGGCCGAACTTGGCCGTGTCGTCTGCCCGCAGCTGCTGCCGCCGGCAGAAATCCAGGCAGCGGAACATCATCTTCTCACCCTGCCCAGGGTGGTAGAAGGTCAGGTGGAGGCACGTCACTGTCTCCTCTGTTTCGGCCTCCTCGAAGGAGCTCATGGTGAGAGGAGCCCTTGGAGCCAGGAGACGGCAAAACCACGGCACAGAGCGGCTGCAGAACCCAACAGATTGGTGTCAGCACTGAGATATTCCCTGTGCTCCTCTCCACTCACTGCACAGAACCTCCAGGTACCTGGAAGCTTCCAGATACCTGGAAGCACAGCAGCCACAACTCACCGCTGCTTGCCAGCAAGCTCCTCTCGAGGCAGATTTATCTTTGCAGGAAATATGTCATTTAGCAGTTAGATTTGCTTGATGGGGTTAGGCAGAACTGGCTTAAAATGGGGTTAGGCAGAACTGGCTGGGCCTGTGTGCTCTGCTCTTTATCAAGAGATCTTTAACAACAATCTGTCTGTAGGCAGTGGTAATTCAAATATTTATAAAGCATTCCTTGGAGTCTCCAAACTGACCTCTTGCACGGAAAAAGTGTTTAGAGAGTGATGGCTGGGATAGCATAAAAAGTGAATGTAAAAAGTTGGACTGTCCATGAGACCTAAAAGAGGAATTGTCACCACTTCTAGGTATTTCCCCATTGTCTGCTGGAAAATCCCAGCTCTCTGCTGCTCCAGAAGCGCTAAAAAAATTTACTTTTCTTGGATTTGGTAGTTTTGTGTTGTTTTTCAAAGTTCTTCACGTTCAGCACAGAGACCACATACTTATGAAACAAATTCTGTTCCAAAGCCTGAGCGACTGCAGTGCATCCTAATAAAACCTGAGACAGCTCAGGAAAGGCTGCCATCTGCTTCTTTAAATGCAAGGCCAGTGTCTTCCCACACTAAAACTGAGCCTTGAAAAGAAAAGCCTTGCTATTTGAAAGCAGAAACCAGCAAATGAGTTCCCAGTTACTCACCAGGGAAACATGTGAACAGCCATTTAACTGGTATCACATTGTGCAGATGTTTCCACATCCAGGTTGCAGTAAGTGCCCAGTGTGTCTCACACAGCTCTGGAGCTCACCAGCTCCATCCAGAGCTTTATGAGCAGCTGAATCATCACTGCCATGAAGTGATGATTGTGTTTTGTGATGATGGAGTTGACTCGTGGTTTTTACACACTGCACCCAAACACCAAGCACAGCGCATGGTGGTGTATCAGTGCATCGTTTTTTCTGTGTGAAACCTCAAAACTGCTCCCTTTGCACCTTTAACACAAAACCAGCCACAGTTCTGACACAGCAGCTCAGCAACCCCAGCTTGGTTACTGAAGCAGGCTGCAACAGCACAGATGATGAGTGAAACACAGAATTTCCAGCAGAGCTCCCTTTAAAACAACTAGGAAATATCATCTGTGCTTTTGGCAGGAGTGCAGACAGACACCCTGAGAGCAGGTTACTCCTTGGCCATCTGTGAGCCAAGCTGTGGTGGCACCATTACCAGTCCCTCCTCCTTGTGGATTCCCCAGCTCTCTCTGGGACGCTGGAAGCAGCTCTGTGGGCCAGGAGGGACTGTCCCCGTGTCCAGCTCTGCCCTTCCTTGTTTTGCGCTAGAAGGGGATATTACATGAGGTCATCTTTGGTGAAGGGGAAAACCACCGAGCACTTTCATTATGTTTGCAGTTCAGAGACACTTCTGTGCCTCACGACTTCAGTGCAAATTACAGATGGCTACATTAACTAAAAAACAAGAACAGCCTCCCACTGCTTCGGCAGCTCTCCCTGATGAGCCTGGATCCCGGCAGCTCCCACAGACCCTGCTCCGGATCCACGATCACCTCAGGCACCCCCTCACGGCCGCCCGGTCCTGCCTCAAAGGCTCACCGAGGTCGAGCACACTGAACATTCCTTCACGTAAATTGACGAGTTTCTACTTAAGAGGAGTTTCTACTTACTAGAGTGCATTGGCCAGGAGGAAGAAACCTTCTGTAGATTTCTCTGCAGCTCTAAGGCAGCCACTGCCCCGCTGTTGTCCGTCCCTCCACCGTGCTCTCACCTCATCATCCTCTCCTAGGGTACAGCGAGTGTCATCACCCCCACTTCCAGAGGCAGCAGAAGAGCGGGACGCCCTAAGAATATGGGCTCCGGCTCCTGGAGCAGGCTCAGTGCCACCTACCCACCCCACAGCACGGCCAGCCCGGGATCTTCCGGACCGAACCCAGGGGCACTGCCTGGCACATCCCGCCCCCTTCCTTCCCCTCACGGCCCGGCCCGCAGCCTCCTCACCTGCTAGGAGCGGGGCTCCGGCGGCCGCCGAGGGCTGCAGCGGCTCCTGACTCCCGGTAAGTCCTGAGGGAACCGGCGGGAAGCGCTGAGGCGGGAGGAGCGGGAGCGGGAGGAGCCGGGACGGGCGGCGCTGAGGGCACCGCGGGGCGGGCAGCGCAGAGGGCGCCGTCGGGCCGGAAGTAGGACGTCTTTAAAAATAAAGGAAAAAAAAAAAAGAAAAAAAAAATTAAATCATTTATTACAGTGGATAACTCTAAAGGAATAGCCACAGGTCTGTCCGGGGTCTCTGAGCATGTGTTCAGAGCCGTGTCAGGGATCACAAGTCAAGGGGCTCAGCTGTCAGACAAAATAATTCTGGTTTAACCCCCAAATGAACGCTTTGAGAAGTAAAAGGCTTTGGGAAGCGGCGCACTGTGGGCATATAGCAGTTGACCTGATGATGTTCTTAAATTGATTATTTTAAAATGTTTGGTTGTTTGCTCTAAGCAACCGCAGTTCAGGTTAATTGCACCGCCTTTGGGAAATAATGTTGCCCTGGCCGATGGCCTAAACTGATCTGAAAACTTTTCCTCACTTCTCTTTTTTTTTCTTTTCCCTTTACAAATCCTGAGAACGCCGTGGGTTTTTCTTTATCCAGCGGCTTGGTTTTTCATGTGCACCCGTGTTACCCTCTCAGCCCAGGACAAGTGGCGAAGTGAACCCGTTCCTTTTCCATCCTGATCCCAAACATTCCCTGTTCTCCCTTCCCTGTGCCTGCACTGCAAGTACTGAGGGCTTCATTGCTTTGGCACGGGCCATCAAATTCTGCCTTGCTTCATACAAACTGTTTTTCACTTGTAGGTTCTTTTCATATCTTCAACAAACAGGTCAATGACTTGTGGGTTGATAAATTCCCTTGTAGTTCATATGGAATAACTTTTATCTGTATGCAGTCTAATAGGGCTGTTCCGGGCTCTTCTCCCTGACAAAAAAAAAAAAAAAAAAAAAAAAAAAAAAAAAAAAAAAAAAAAAAAAAAAAAAAAAAAAAAAAAAAGGGATTAAACTGTGTTTTGCAAGAAGTTGTGCTGAAAAGCAGAGAAGGAAAACAGATTGTTCCAACTTTCTCCCAGAGTGAAGGCATTTTTTTACAGCAGGCAGGGCTGGGCCTGTGTGCTCACACACAAGAAAAATGAAATACTTTGTTGCCTTCTGGAAAAGCCAGAATTGTGCAATCCTGCTCTTTATTGCATCTGTCGATCGTTATAATTCCTGTCAGCCCTTCGTTTGTGGAAACAGCCGAGTCCCAGGTCATCAGATAACTTTTCTGATGGGATTATTTTGATACTTGTATTTACTGAGGTATGTAAAGACCTTTCCCTTTTTCCCCTAGGATTGTGTAACGTCAAATTAGCTGCATATTCTTTATTGTTTTATGGTTTAAGTATAGCTCTGTGTGATTTTGTACAGGGGAGGGCAGGAACTGGATTTACAGCTTCTCTCTTCAATAAGTTTCTAGTCAGTTGAAACGCTGCCAGCTTCAGGAAAACAGCTCCAGGTTTGCCCTTTATGAGGGAAAAAAATAATATGCAGGCACTCTGTGCCTGTGGGGTTTTTGGGTGATCTTCCTGCTGAAATTCTTCTGTTCTGTAGTAGAGGTCATTCCAGTATTACAATAACTTCTTCTTTTTGTTGAAATTTCTTTGGTCAAAAGCGAAACTGCAGATAAATGTGGTGTTTGGGCTAATTTAGTGTTTTCCAGGCTGGAAGATTGAGGTGGTTTTGCCATGGCTGTGACGGTGTGTTGTTTTTCTGACAACTGACTCCTCTAAATTCAGAGCAAAATCCATAGGTAAATCTGGGAAATGGAAAAATAGCAGGAACTTTTATGTTGCTGTCAGTCCTAATTGGCTTAGGAAACAGGAATCAGTGAGGGGAAATGTGCTTCTTTCTCTTTCTGGCATGTTCATGGTAGGTCAGAAGAGTTATAGGAAGTATAGTCTCTTAATCATCTGTGGGAGTGCTTATGAGTTGGGAATGCTGTGGTGACATTTCTTGGACACTTGGGAAAAATGTCCTTTATAGTTCAGTCTCTGTTATGGCATAAAAGCCTTTCCAGACCAGTCTGAAACTTTCGCTTTGTCTCTGTATTGAAATTTACACAATGAAAGTTTCCTGACCCTGCTGAATCAGCAGGAAGTCTGGCTGATTTCTGCTTGCTGAGATTTCCACAGTTCTGCCCTTCTCTCCTAAGGTCAGATTTTGTACCTGGTTATCAAAACTGTCGATGTGGTGCTTGGATTTGCCAGTGGGTTCAGGTGTAAATGTTGTGTGTGAGTACAATTCCCGTGGTTTTTTGGGCTCAGAAGGCCCAAAAGGGGTGCAGTAGGTGGGTGGCTGTCCCCTGCAGCCCTGTTTGCTGGCTTTCCCTGGTGTTAAATGCCTCACTGTGTCTTGTCACCTGTCACACAAGCCTGGGCACAGTGCTGCTGTACCTGCCCTGTCCCAGGATGGCACAGGGGTGACCTGAAACTGTCCTGCCAAGTCACTGAGGAGCAGCTAAGTGACAGCTGAGTGATTTAGGGCCATAAAGCCCAGCTGCTGACAGCCCTTTTCTCATTCCAAGCCACCCAGGCACTCTGAGCACAGGAGTGGGAGCCAGTAGGTGGCAGCTTGTGACCACACATGGGAACACAAGGTTCGTTTGGGGGGATTTTTGTGTTTTGTGTTAATTAGTTGTTGGTTTGTTGGTGGGGGTTCTTTCCTTTTTCTTTATTTTTAGTTTTTAGTTGTACATTTAATTTCGGTAGTGCAAGAGTTATCGAGGTGCTTGTAAGTTACTGATAATAATGGCAGTGATAACTTCCAGGAGTTGGGAAAGGCCTGATGGAGTGTGCAACAACGTAGTGAGGTTCTGCAATGAGTTATTACTGCACAGCAACCGAGTGCCTCATGTTCAAACAGAAAAGAGACATGCCCTTCTCCAAGGCAGGTGTGCTCCAGAGACATCCCACTGTATTCCACTGGATGTCAGTGTGACAGGGAGGAGAGGATGTGTGTTCCCTGCAGTTTTAGCTCCCAGTGCCAAGAGCAGCTCCACTCCATCAGTAGGGAGGAGATCTTCCAAAGGAAGAGGAAGAGAGGACACAATTCCCTCTGTTTATTTCCCTCTTTGATCCTTGTTTACTCAGGAAAAAGAGCTCTTCCTCTTTTCTTCTCATGTGACCTGAATAAACTGGTGAGGAATATTCACCTTGGCTGCTGAGAAGTACTCCTGACAAGATGAACTTTGGTTTTGTCCCTTTCCAAGTTCTCATTTTCATTATGCATCATGGTCTGCCCCTGGTCCTCCTTCAGAGACTGTCTGGCTTCTCCCTTTCTCTTCTGTCTCAGTTTCTCTTCCCTTTTCCTTTCCCTCCTGCTGTCTGTTGTTCTTCCCTCTCACCATCCTCCTGATTATTTTTCCTATTCCCTTTGCTACTCCCTCCACCTTGTGTTTGTTTTTTTTCTGGACCCTTTCTCCCTCTGCTGCAAAGGAAAAAATAATTTTTGTGGCTATTTTGATAGCAAGGAGTTGAACATTGCCTTCACCAGGCCCTGCATTTTACTATGGAGGCTGAATCCACTCTCCTTGTCTGGTTTGACACCATTCAGACAGAGAAAATTTCATGTGCACACTGCAGACTGAGCAGAGTCAGCCTTTCCAGTTCCCTACATTGAACAAAGAAAGTAATTTTGAACAATTAAAGATAATATAAGCTGTATTTTGCTGATATGTAGCAGGACCAGAGAACATAGTGACCTTTTTGTTCTTTTGTAATTTCTTTTCCCCTTTAAATTTCTGTAGTTGTGAAGGTGTTGGAGATTCCACAGTGTGTGGCAATAAAAACACAGTTCCATTATCTCAGTTTACAGCTTTCAGGGGCACCCAGCTGTGAGCAATGCAGCCTTACAGGTACATCCATGACCATTTCTCTCTTTTCCCTTCCAAGATAGATATGTCTGTGTGTCCCAAACTACTCAAGCAGCTTCCTTCCTACTCAGGGAAGCAGCTGTCTGGTTCTCCTTCACCTTTGATTGTTCTGGAAGCCCTCCCTCGGGGCAGTTGCTGCTGAAGTTTAGGAAGAAAAGGGATTTTTATTACTATAGGCACAAAAATTGGCACTGAAGGGTGGTGAAGGCAGCTGGGTGTCTCTGCTCTGTCCCTGCAAGGAGCTCCTGGAGGTGGGAAGAGCAGGATTTCAGAGCACAGGGAGCATCCCTTTCTGTCTCTGTGTATGGCCTCACAAGGGAGCACTGTTCAATAGGCTTCAAAGTGCTGCAGGCCTGGCACAGCCATGGCTGTGGCCACATGTAATATAGCCTGTAGCTCTTTAAAGAGGATTAGCCTCAGATCAGGGACAGCATTCATTGCTGGGTTTCCTGTAAAGCAGAATATGCTAATGAAATGGAAATGTCTACAGCAAACATTGCATAATATGGGCAACCTCAGAACTGAGCACTGTGTCTTGATATCTCTGCTGGGAGCCAAACTTTCATATTCTGGTTGTTGTTTCAAGAAAAACTGAAGTTTATGGTATCACCACAAGCTCTCTGTAATAAATCAAGATCTGGTTTGCAGTTTTACAAGCAAAGTTAAAAAGATGGCAGCAAGCACTTGAAGGTAACTTTTCAGACATTGTTGTGCTTTGATTGATTATGTAGTTCTCCAACAGAGACAAAACCCAGCACAGCTTAAAATGTCTTCATTTGGCTTTTCTGCAGCAGGGATGGGCTTTGTTTGATCCTGTGTTCTCTTCCCATCTGCCCATCATTGCTTTAAACACCATTTTTGGGTTTACAGGAGTTTCAACAGTTTCAGTTTCAGATGTTGTGAAGGGTTTCATTTACAGATGCCATGGACATCTCTCAGAAAAATCATTTCAGTGGGATGAAATTTGAGGCTTCACAGGGAATTTCTGCCCCTGATCCAAAGCTGCCTCTGTGCCTGCCCTTGGAAGTGTTCAGACCTGCTGGGGTGATTCCCTGCTGGCACAAGGAATTCCTGTGAGCTCCGTGTGTGTGTCTGTGGGGTTTCGTGCCACCAGCACCAAATCTAAACCACACAGTGATGGACATTAAATACCCCGATGGGCCCTTCTGCCTTTGTGCACTTGAAGTGCCTCATCCCAGCCTACTGGGGCATAAAAGTGCAAAGAAAGCCTTTGGGAAGAGGCTACTTCTGGCTGCACTTCCCAAACGTGCACTTTCATTCCTCAGATGCTTTTTCCATCTGTGCGCCTCCATATCTCAGGATTTTCTTGGTCTGGGATTTGTTGGTTTTTGTCATTTTATTTTGCTGTTTGGAAGGTTGGGGTTTTTTTCTGCAGACGTGGAGGGTGGTGATACATATTCATGAAAGAGAAGTCTTTCCAGCCCTTGCCTGCTCTGACAAAGACTTAGCTGTTTCACACAGCAAGCTGACTGGAATTGTGTGGGGCCTGCCTGACCAGATTAGAGCAAACAGGCAGCTTATTCCTCCAGTCATCAGGCCTCCCCTTCCTAACAATTTCCCCAATTGTCATTTTGACAAGGCTGTCATTAGGTGATGGCTTCTTTTGGCCATTTTCAGATAAAGATAATTTCCTTGACTTCCATTTTATTTGACAACAAGTAGTTTGGGAGAGAAAGGAAGTGCTTCAGTAGTTTATGGATTAAGGGTTTGTCACTTCAAAGGCATCTTTGATCTAAAAATATGTGCTGTACCAAATTCATTATGCCTTTTTTTCTTTTTCTTTTTTTTTTAGAACTTTTTAATTTATTGATCTGCCCCTCAATTATTCCCTTTTTTTTTTTCTACATCCCCCAGTAGTACTTGGGACAGCAGTGATGAGGGGGAAAGAACGCAAGTGGCCTCTCTGAAAAGTCATGACCAGGGCGAAACAACAGGTGCTTTTGTTCCATACTCTGCTTTTAGCCAGAGGTCCTGCCTGCTCCTGCCATGGCAGCTCCATTCAAATCTGGGAGACAGAGAGTGAGCCTCACATTTTGGGTCACTCCTGTGCTACAACTGGCCTGAAACCATGGCTCTGCTGCAGGCTGGAGATGGAGTTTTGACTCCCTGGTGCCCCTCTGGCCACTTCTTCATGTGCTGAGTAGTTGCTGTGTGGCTTTGGCTCTGTTCTGTGGCTGTGCTGCACCAAGGAATCCCAAACCTCATTCTGACAAACAAAACTGGAAAGGTTTTTCTCCCCAGGATGTTTTTTTGTAGCTGAAATGCTCTTCCACAAAGCTCTGAGCTCTGGAGCAGGCAGGTGCAGTGGCCATCGAGTGTGTCGCTCCCCAGAGCCCATCCACCCAAGGAGGGGATGGGAAACCCCTTTGGAGAGGATTTGGAAACCCTTCTGGGTCCCTTCCAGCTCTCTGCAGGGAAAGGAGCCGTGGTGGGGGTGTGAATATGGATCAGGAGTGGGGCTTTTCCTGCCTTAGCTGTGTCAGGCACTGGGCTTCACTTTCACCACTCTGCTTTTTAGGACCCACAAATCTCCATCCTTGGCTGCAGCAGTGGAAATCCATGATAGTAGCCCATTGTCCCAGCCCCACACAGCCTTAGGTGGGGCTGGGATCTGCCATGTGTTAATATTAATATCTCTTCTACCTAATTAGCTCAGCTTTTCCTGCAGTATTACCTCTGCACTAGAGCAGCCAGCAAAGCACCTCCTTGCTGCTGGAGGCTGCTCCTGATCCCATTTCCAAACAGAAGCACTTCTGCTCCAGCTCTGCCTGGGGAAGCTGTGCAGGGGCAGGCTTCTTTTTTTTCTTCTTCTTCTTTTTTTTTTCTTCTCTCCCCTTTTGCCTGCTAATTGGCTGAGACCACCAGAATTTGGAGGACACAGATGTCACTGATAGTTTGCCTAGGGAGCACATTCATGCCCATCTGTTGCAGTCTAGAAGGCTGTTCATATATCCACAAGGCCTTCATTTAATTCTTGTCAGAAAGTAATGTAAATCCAGTTTACCTCAGAGGTCACAGCCAAGATTTATGCCAATGAGCCCCCTGCAATTTACACACACTGTAGTTGTATAGGATGAAAAGAAACCCTTTCATGTTGGTGCATATTAACAAGAAAGCTTGCCTTAGGAGAGGCTTTTTGATTGAGATTCTTCCTTATTTTAATACAGCCAGTTGGGATAGCCAGCTTTACCAAAAGAAAACATCTAATCTTTAAGCCAGAGAAGTAAACTAGCTAACTAACTGAATAAAGCCCCAGCAAATCTATTTATTTTTTTAAAACCATCTTCCTGCAAAGAAGGGTAAATGCTCTAGGAAAACACAAGCATGTGTGCACTGAAAGGTTCAGGGAAACTGAATTTGCCTTCTGTGGAGATGATATTAATTCAATTATTGAAACCTTTGCTAAGTTATCAAGAGAATGGGTTTTTTCTTTTTTTTTTTTTTTCCTGTTTTAGTTTTTAATCCCTCAAGCAGCCAAATCCAAAAATTAAGCTGAGCCTGTTATTTTTGTCAGGAGTGGCAGGAAGGGCTCCAGAAGGCTCGTGCACAAATCCATGGGAGGGAGAGCAGCCAAGGGTGCTGTGTGGTGTGCATGCTCCCCCTTACCTGCTGCAGGTCAAAACACCAACCCAAATGTTCCACTGGTCTCCCAAGGACAACCTCCTGCAGTTATTTCAGTCTCCCTACAGAAAGCAGAGGGAGATGAAATGCCAGAATACAGAGTGAAGGTGAGACTGTAGCTCCAGCAGATCTGTGTCGTTCAGATTTCACCCCTTGCCTTTATTTAGCAGGGGACTCTAATGAGCTTCCCTGAAAATGAGTGTGGCTTCATAATCTCAGAGTGGAAAGGCCAAAGCACACCAAATTAGGCTGAAGGGAAAAGCTGGCAGTGCAAGTGGTGCAGGTACTGAATTGAAAATGAGCTGTTGGAAAAGAAACGCTCTGAAGCACTTTGGTTATTAAAATTGCTCATAGGAGCAGGCAGGGGAGAGCAGGGTACAAAGATGGATCAGGATGTGCCAGCCTGATTGCAAAAGGGTTTCAGAGTTGGGCACCTCATTTTCTTCGGGCTCAGTGTATCTTGAGAGTGTTTCTTTCATTTATCCTCCTCCCTCTTCCTCCTCCCTCTTCTCTAGTTTGCCTGGCCCACATATTTTACCTTTGCAATGATTTAGGCATGAAGATCAGTGTGGTTTGCACGGTGTCATAATGACCAGAGTGGTTTGGGATTAGGAGGCAGGAGAGCAAGGCAGTGCCATGAAACAAGGGCTCACATTCCAAGTTCCAGCGTAACTTAAAATAATTAAAATGTTTATTTGAAAGTCAAAACAGCCTCAGCCATAAATAACTATCCATTCCTCAATTGATTGTGTGGAGTCCCGACCGAGAGCTCTGGGAATAAGGTTTATTTGCTCCCTGTTGGGATTAATCCATAAATGTAGTCTCCACATGGAACTCATCAGGTCTTTGCTTCCTCTTCATTAGTCTCCCTGGAGCTAGAGGGTACCCTGAATAAGATGAAAATTAGGATAATATATTTTCAGAGAGAAAAGGCCTGGCGATCTCTAATTTGTGTTTCAGGACCATAATGCTGCGGAAAATTTCCCAAATGATGTTGTCTGAGAAACCAGCGCTTGTTATCCTTGCTGCATTTGAAGTTTGAGTGCAGCAATTACATCTTCTTTTTCTTAAAGCCTCCAGAGCTAATTGCAGTCTTAAACCGCCTAGATTGACTCCCAGGCTTCCTTCTACCCATGGCAGAACTTAAAATTCCTTTCTCTTGACAGATCTTTTGGTCTTCTAGCCCAAGGGCTCTGAAATGTCACAGTATGGCCCATTTCTTATTAAAGAGATCATTTCTCTGTGTCCCACCCAATCTTTCCTTCCATCCCTCTTGTTCTGAGCCCCAGCCCCAATTAGGGGGAACCACAGAAATGTATTTTCTCATCCCCTGAGACCTTTGTAATAATTTTTTCATCATATTTGATGCAAGGAATTATTTTAATCCAGACTCCAGTCAGAAATGGCACTGATTTTTTTTTTTTTCTCATCCTTTCTGTTTTAGTGTCTTAACAATTATATCAAGCATTTAAAAGCTGGTTTTGCCTCAAACAGGAGTAAAGCAGCTCTCCTGTCACCAAGAAATGCGTAAATCCTCAATCTGATGCAAAATTGGTTTTTATTATGTGTTTTCAAAGAGCATTTTTAAGTATGTGCTTAGAAAACATTTTTGCCCGGCAGTTTTGCAGCATGTCAGGCTGCAATTTTCACCACTTCAAAACCATCTCCTTAAAGTGCCACTTGTTAGGATTCAAGGGAACTCTGAGAAAGCTGATTAGCAACCATTGAGAGGATTCTAAAGGCCTCCAGAAGTTTTTGCTGTTCTGCTCTTGGGCTTTAGGCTCAGGTCCTGTGTTTCCCCAGGAAAGCTGCATGCCTGGTTATTCCCCCCTCCCAGCTGTCACTCAACGCCACAGCTGTCACAAAGCACAGCTAGCAAAGTGGCATCTGTGTGAAGGGTGCTGATGTGCTTTAGGGCTCCGTGGTTCATCTTAAGCTGATTTTATGATGCGAGTCATTGTCCCCAGTGATGGGTCTCAAAAGGCTCTCTACCTCCTGAGCACTAATGTACAGTTTATTGCACTTCTCTCTGTGCTCCCAGCACTTCGGTGCTGCTGCTGTAAATCATTATTTTATTACTCTATGTCCTTGCTGTTTATTCAATTCCTTGGAAAAATGTACTTGAAGAGAAATCCCTGGCTTGCTGACATGTGTGGATCAGTGTCAGGGACCTGGCAGTCTCCTGGTGAGTTAAATCCTCCCAATCCAAGGAAGCCAAGTGCTGTACTTCCACACTAATTTGAGCTTCCCTGCTAAGCCCTGGCAGCTCTTTGTGAGAATGGCAGCCTGTGTGGCTCACAAAGCCACAGGGCCCTCCTGCCTGCAGTAAAGACCCAAGGAAGGCTGGGCTTTTAAGGTCTGGGCTGTAGCACAGAGAAGTGGAACACGTCCACGAGCTCCCTTGGATGCTCCTGGAGCCATGGTATTTTTTGTAAAGGGAAATAACCCGTGTTTGCTTGCTTTAGTGCACCTTCACAGCAAATGGTGCTTATGAGCATTTATTTACAGGCTTTGAGGTGGCAGCTGAGCACAGGCTTTCTTCAGTGTGCTTCTGCACACTCCTGAAGCAGTTTCCAGGCTCTCAGGACTGCTGTCCACAGCAGATCCAAAGCAGGTGTGTGTGTGCTTGGGAGTCACTGGAGTAGCTCCCTGGAAAATGAGATTTTTGAGAAATCAATTACACAAAGGAATGGAGTCCGGGCCAGATGGCAGGGATGCTTCATCCCAACCTGGGAGGTACTCCTGGGACAGCTGCACACTCCTTCCCACAGGGCTGGGTAATCAGATAAATCAATTAGCAGATGTCAGTGCAGTTAGCAGAGCAAGCCACGCTGGCATAGGTGTGTTAGTGTGACCACACTTTTTCCTGATGGATACCCAGCAACAGGATAAGACCTGGCAGGGTGGAGCAGAGGACTCTGCTTTCTGGCTGTTGTTCCTGGGCTCAGAGATGTGTCCCTGACAGATCCTTAGGGAGAGAGCACCTTTGTGAACTGGGATGTGGACTTGCACCATTGTTGTGCCCCTTTTTAAGATTCATCTTTGCCAGGGACAGGTAATTCAGCCCCATCTCCTGGGTGGGCTTTGGACCATGCTGGGTTCCGTTCCTGGTGCATCCACAGGGATGTGCTCCCAGCACCCAGCCACGCTCAGCTGGCTCCAACCCTACAGAGAGTGGCTCTTACTTGGGGCTAAAAAGATGGGCAAGGCTTTTAGGTTTTCCTTCTGCTTTTATCTATGGCTCTGCCTCTGGCTGATCTCTTACTTGCTCCTCAGTTTCTCTTAGGTGCTCGTGCTCCTTCCCTTGGTCTCCCTTTCACAGCTACTTTTTAAATTCTTTCTTTCTGTGACATTTGCATCTGCAGAGGCAGTCAGAGCCCCAGTGAGGAGCTCCTGCCTCCAGGCTCTTTGCTCTGAATCCCATGGTTTGCCCTGCTCCACTTGCCCTCCACGGCAGGCTCTCTGATCCTCTCTGCTTTCACATGAGTGCCTCTCTTTTGCCCTCTGCTTTTCAGTCTGCTCAGTGCCCTTGAGAGCACGGCCTATCTGCCACGAGCTCCAGCATCCAGCTATCCCAGAGCCACAGCAGAAAGGGGAAAAAAACTGCCTGGAAACATTTTAGCTGCTAAAATGTGAGTGGTTTCCAGCCAGCAGAGCAAACTGTGCCTGTGTGTGTGTTGTCCTTTGCATTCCCCCCTTCACTGCCGTAGCGTTTTCCCAGTTTTAGATGTATTTTCACTGAGGCTGCTCCTGACTGTATTGGTTCAGGCTGCAGGAACAGTTTTCTAAATCGATGGGGGAAAAAAACCCCAAACCCTAAATATTTATCTTGTGCTTAATTTTTGAAAGCTGCCTGAGCATTCTGGCAGGTACTGAGCCAGATACCCGTCATGGGAATATACCCGTCATGGGAATGGTGGGGATTTCCTGCATCACCACTGGCAACGTCCTAAGCACCTGGAGGACAACATTCACCCACGGGGTGGCATCCCACGGTGAAAGAGAAGGTCTCTATGGTCTGGGGAATGCACGCAGCACGCTCCTTTCTGCCATTCCATCCCGGTTAGCCCGAGCCTCCCAGGTACAGAGGGCTTTGGCACAGCCCCGCCAGTCACTTCCCTGCTCGGGATGTCATTGTTTCACTGATGAGCCCGTCATGGCTGCACTGACGAGCCCGTCTTCTCTCCCTGGCACTCAGAGATGCTCCCCTCACACTGTCCCCGGGAGCCTGCAGTGATCTCACACACTCCTCTAATAAAGTCTTCTGAGCCTGCCACGTATTTTCCTCTATTTCCCCCTATTATCTCCCCCTGCTTAAGCCTTTCGGATAATTGATGTTGCTTTAGTTAATCATTTTCCCCCTCCTTTGTCTGCCAGGTACCTCGGCCTCGAAGGGATCCTTTTCACGGGGATCTCCTGAGTAATTGATCACCGCGGAGCCGGGGCATTCATGAGCGGGCAGAGCGCCGTGGCCGCGCTGCTGCAGCAGTGCCAGCGGGCCCTGGACACCGAGCTCCTGCCCCGGGCACCGGGAGAGGCGGAGCAGCGGGAATACTGGCGGTGCCAAGGTGAGCTCTCCCCAGGGGAGGCGGCAGCGCCCGGCCGGCGCTCAGCCCTGCCCTATTTTTCGTCTCCGTGAGTGTCAAGAGATGCCTGGATTTCAGGGCCGTGAATGGGATGCAGGCAGGGAAAGAAGTGCACTTTGTTGCAGTGAATTGCTGTCAGTTCTAATTTTAGGCTTCAGTAAACATGAGGCTGTAAGGAACAGTTTAGTTTGGGAAGAACAATGACCAAAAGTTTGCTGATGCACATAAATTTCAGTTATTAAAAAGAAAAAAAAAAGAGAGACAGAAAAGAAAAAAAAAAAGGATGCAACTTCTGAATAAGGGCACATATTTCCTCTCCTTTCATAGGACCTGGGGGAGGGCCCTCTGGATTTGTCAGTTTCTCCTCATATATTAAAGAGCTCATTGCCCGAGTCTTTATCTTGTAAAATGTGTGTGACCTCTATAAGTGGTGTCCAAGGGGCAAAAAAAAAAAAAAAAAAAAAACCTAAAAAAAAAAAACCCTTTGCAAATATGCCTCTTGAAAGGAAAATCCATGCTGGCTAAACGCTGGAATAGATAACCAGGAAAGGAAGCAGCGTTTAGCGAGGGCTAAATAAATAATTAAAAGGGCTCCTCATTTGTTTGAATGCTGGCGTTACCTGCTGAAAACCAGCAGCAATTTTGGTACGGCCGCGAAGGGAGGATTTATCATTTCTCCAGTCCAGCGGAATTAAGGTTTCCCTTTGCGTGCCGTGCCACATCTGCGGCGCTGCCCGTTCCCCAGTTCGGTGTTAATAATGTTTCGTTTTCGCCGTGCTTGAGTGGCTCGGCCCAAACGTTAATGTGATCCTTAAAGCCCTTTGTTTGTCCCGGGGCGCGGAGCCGTTGAGAAGATGTTTTTCCGACCATCCTTGTTCTTGCTGGGAGGTCAGCTGCCTTTTCCTGAAGCACCTAAGTCTGTTTGCGCTGGAGGGTGGCGTGGAGGTTTCTGTTATGGATACTGGAAGATTTTTCTCTCCTCTTCTTTTGTTTCCAACAAAGGGCACTTTGTTTCCTCGTCGCAAATTCTTTTAAGTTTTATTGTGGCTCCGCAGAATAGGCTCTTGAACCCCTAATCAGGTAGCGCTTTTTTTTCCCCCCTCCTCCTCCTCCCTCCTTTTCTCCTATTAAATACCACAAAGTATGAGAAATAATCAGTTTAGTTCCAGATAAGGTGAATCAGTGCCCTTATAATCACTCGATTGGACACGGTCCTTCAGGTAAACTGCTTCAGGAAATGGGCCATCAGAGCCTCGAGTGCTGCTCGGGCTTTTCCAGGGCCCTGTTCCCATCAGCTGGAAGGAAAATACCCAGCAGCGGGGTGGTGACAGCGACATTAATAACTGCTGGGGCTCGGCGGCTCTCGGCTTCGGGGGGACCCTCCCTGTGCTGGGGCCGAGGGGCTTTCCTGGCCGCCCTCTCCTCTGGGGGCTGCCTTTGTTCCTGTTCCCCCCGGCTTTCCCAGGCCTGAGCAGGAAGGACTGAAGGCCAAATCCATAAAAATGGTGGGGAGAGGAGGAGCACATCTTGGTCTCACTTTAGAGGGCAGAACGGGTGTTGGGTCTGGATCTTTTCTTTATTTCTTCTTTAGGCTAGAAATCATTGCAGTGCACTTCTGTGACCATTCAGCCTTGGTTAATGTATGAGTTTAAATTGCCAGCAGTGAGAACAGCTCTCTGTTATGAGGGCAAACTCTTGTCCTTGGAGCTGGATCTTCCTTGGGAAAAGACTCAGGCAGTTCAGTCCCTTCTACATGGTAGATAAGTCCCTCTGTCCAACAATTTGTTCCTTGTGATGAGGTGAATATCCTCGTGCTGAGATGGATATTTCTGCTCCTGCACTGATTTTCCAGTGTGAGGGTGGGAGCAGGGCCTCCTCTCCCCATCAACCCTGGCACTTGACCACCTTGCCTCAGTGTTCAGGGCTAAGCCCCTTAGGCACCACTTCAGGAGGATAAGGAAATTGGGCTTTAATTTAAGCCAGGATGTGAAACAGGAAGATTTCCAAACCCCACATTTCCTTGGGATGGCAACAAGTGAGAAAACATGGGCTGGAAAAAGTGGAGAGTTTGTAAACTTGACTTTTTGGGGGTGGGCCATAAATGTCCAACTTGCTGTTTCTTCCCAGGAAAGCCATACCTGTGAATGTGCTGCAGTCCAAGCCTGTAATATCCTTTTGATGAAGCTCATTTTCTACAGTCCCTGCATAAAGGATTGATTAAAAAATCTGTAGCAATGCATTTATTGTGTTGCCTCGTTAAAGCAGCGATGCTCTCTGAGCAGGGGTTTTTTTGGGGGATTAATAGCCAGAAGGGGCCAGATCTGCAGCTGATGATCACCATTAACCCCATCTGGTCAATAATCTTTGTTAATCCACTTTTATTGGCCAGAGAGGCTGCCCAGCCGAGTGGTTAGCACAGCACAGCACATCCACATCACCCCTGCTGCAAGGAAAATGAAATGGGAAAGGAAAATGGGCTGTGGATGAAAGGAAGGGACAGATCCAAGCCCAAATCTCTGGCTCTGTGCTCCTAGCAGTTGCTTCCTTAGTTGGATCAGGTTGGAGATCCACCCAAAGCTGATGGAGTGGCTTAGGACCTATATGGAGAGGGAGCAGGAAGGGACAAATTGCCCAAGAGCTTGTGCTTACTATTCATTATAACACTTTAGATTTCTGTCTGGTTGCCATCTACAGTCCAGGTTTATCTCCCAGTTTGGAAGTGGCTTTCCAGGATGGCTCTGCCACTGTCACCTGAGCAAGGGGGACGGATCTTCTGTGTCATTGACCCCATTGTTCTCTCCTCACACAGGGGAACAGGTTCCCTCCTGCCTCCTTCGGAGCAGCTCTTCACGCCCAGGCAGCCACCAGCCGGCAGGACTTCCTGCTAAAAGCCTTTTTAATGGCTGGAGGTTCCCATTTCCCTGGAGGGCAGTGCAGCCAAGGGGAACTGAGAGCAGGCCAGCTCCCCTGCCCTCCCCACCAGGCTGAGAGCTCTTGGGAGCAACTCGGAGAAGCCTTTTGGAGGGGCTGCCATGGCTGAACCTGCTGCAATAGCCTCACCTGCTCTTTGACCCTTTCAGCTCTGCTTCCTGAGGAGCTGAGGAGCCTGCTGGAGGAGGCAAAGGAAATGAAGTGGCCCTTTGTGCCGGAGAGATGGCAGTACAAACAAGAGCTGGGCCCAGAAGACAAAACAAACCTGCAAGATATGATCAGCGCCAGGCTGCCTGACTTGCTGGTATGAAGTTCAACACAGCTGTGGTGCTCGGGGGCTTTCACAGGGCACTTCTGGGTATTGTCTCCACTAAGGCGATGCTTCCCTCTTCCCTGAAGAGCTGGCATTATAACAACACTAAAATGTTCACATAGTGTTTTTTTAAAAAACCCACTAATTTGACAAGAATGCTGTGCTTTGTTTAATTCTACTCTACAAGTTGGTAGTGAGGATCACCCACTTTAGCAGGGCTTGCACAACTCCTCACCTGCTCTTCTTCCAATAAAATTACCTGGCAGAATCCCTTTGAGGGCCAAAGCCGGCCAAAACCTAGGCAGGATAGGCAAGGATTCAGTGTGATTTCTCCTGTGAGAAATTCCTCCTGTGTAAGGAGCTGCAGAATCCCAAAGGTCCTTGGGGATCCCATCCCTTAAGGTGATGAGTTTGAGCTCAAAGACTAGAAAGTAGCAAGAAATTGCTTTTCTGATTTTCCTGGAGGCACGTCAGGCATGTGGCAAATAGAGGACACCTTTTTCCCGTGGTAAGTGCAATATCTGGGCTAAGGGCTATCCCTTTGCCAGAACAGTAATAAAGGTGAGGTTTGTGAATTTTGTAGGGGGTGTTTTTTGTTCCTGAAGCCAGCACCATCCCGTTCCTGCCTGTTGTTAAACTCCAAGGTGGCCAGGAGGTCTCACCTGCCCCGGAGAGTCCTGCCTCAGTGAGGCCAGCAGCTTTTCTTTGGGAACAGCTTTGATTCCTTGTGGAGCAGTGAGAAGCTCAGCAAAGCCACTGCAGGGCTGGGAAGTGGCAGCCCCAGCATCCCCAGGTCCCGGCGGGGCTCCTGGATTTCCCCAGGGAGGGAGGGCGGGGAGTGGCTGCTCGCTCTCGGGTATTTGTTTTCTCCCTCCCTTTGGTGTGTGTGGCCTCAGACAGAAATTTATGGCGGAGGTTGACCTCCTTTACAATCCCAGATCAGCTCCCTGTAACTTGGGAGCGTTTGTGAGCTCCCTCCCGGGATAAACACCTGCAGCCAGCTCCCCGAGAGACCTGGCTAGATGGGAGATTAATGTGGCTCTAATAGTGGGGCAGTGTTTGCTGCATTATGCCCTCTCCCCAGGTAGATGGGTCTTTTCTGGGATGATACCAATTATTTATTGCTGAAACATCTGTTGATAACTGCAGCTGCCCTTGTTAAACAAAGCCTATCGTGGGGTCAGGGACTGTAGGGACCTCAAATCCTCCTCCTCCGTGCTAGTTTTGGGCTATTCACCCACACCCCCTGAAGTCCATTGGCTGCCGTTGTCTCCAGTGTTTCATCCTGTGGTGGAAAATACTTTGTAAACGTTGTGCTGCCTTTGCCCATGTGCTTTGAAGTATTATTTCATCTTCATCGGTAATTTATATTCCAGCGCCATTGTACCATGGGAAAAAGGGAAAACCTTTTTTGTTTTCCATTTAATTGTAGATAGACTGACATTTTGACCTGTATTATTAGTATTAGTCAGGAAAAGGGATTTTTTTCCCCTTCATCCATTCCTTCTCCCCTCTCTTTTTTATTTTAAATAAAATTTCAAGGCAGAGCAAAGGCTGCCTCAGTTCTTTGAATAAAAAGCTGGGGGGGAAATGAGGCTGAAGAGAAGTGATTACAGTGTGATGAGGAAAGATAAAAGTCTGAGCAACTTTTTTTTCTTCTTTTTTTTTTTGGCATGAGGGACAGAAGGATAATTTAATTCCCCAAAGGACACAAAAAAAAAAAATTAGCCTATATCGATTTATTGTTCGGAAAAAGAAAAGAAAAAAACCCTTTAAAATTTTTCCCTCTCTGTTTATTTTAATTTGCCATGCTTAGAATAAGTTCATAAACCGTGATTCATTACATTTAAGAAGTGCTTTGAGATGGGTGAATGGAAGGCGCTTCATTACCATAACACACTGGCGGCGCTGCAGCAGGCAGCTCTGGCTGCGCCGCTCTCCCGAGGATGGCTCGCTCTGGGAGGGGGCTCAAAAGCTCCATGAGACCGGCACAGGGAGTAAGAGGATTAGGCTGCGGCTTCAAGGCTTTGCCTCGGCGTTCTCCAGCTTTTAAGAAAAGTGGGACCCGCCTTGCCGGCTCGTCAGGAAGGTAGAGCCACCTTCTTCTCCTTCCTCTTTGCTGGGGGATGCTCAGTGCCCCTCTGCATCCCAGAGAAGGTGCACTGTTTGGTTTGAATTTTGGTTTGTTTTTTTTTTTTTTTTTTCCTTTTTCCTGCCGGGATTCACCACCCAAAGGCCACAGCAGTTCGACAAGCTCAACATGCTGAGGTTTTCCACGTTTTCTTATCAGGTTCCAGCCAGCAAACCAAGCCCTTCCTGCAGCCCCCATGGTGGGAATCTAAGGCCCAAAAGGTGATAGCCAGCATCTCTACCCAAAGCCAAAACTGGCAAACACTGGGATTTTATATTTTTAACAAGGCAAAGCAAAGTCAGAATTGTCACAGCGTCCTTGCTGGCAGGGATCAAGAAGGAGGGATTATTTTTCCTCCCTGAATACCAGGTGTGCTATGGGGTTCGGAAAGGGGCTGCAGATCCCTAAGGGAGGCTGCCAGGGCTGCCCTTCCTGCAGGTCTTGGCTTTCCCAAGAGATGGAATTAGCCTAATGCTCGGTGAGCAGCCAATAGAGGGCAACATGCCCATGTCCACGGAAGCTTTGATCCCAAAAAACCTGCTGTGCCTTCAGCTGAAGGATGATTCTCTGCACACACAGAGTTCTCTTGTGGGATGATTCATGCTACATTGATATTTTAAGGGTTTTTTTCTTCCTTTTTGGTTCTTTTTACCCGTTTTCAAGTCCATAGTGGTGATGTGGGGTTTGCTTCATTTTTATCACGCCTATCAGTAATTCCTGCCTCCAGTCATGGAGCAGGATCTGCTGGGATGGGCACAATGGGAATACAAAAGGAAAAGCCTTCAGGAGTGGGGCTGCTCTGGTCCTTCTGCAGAGAGCTGTGCAGGCTGGCTCCATGCTCCCTGCTGTGGGTGGGGGAGCTCGGATCCTGGCCCTGCTGGCACTAGGATCTCCTGGAATTTAATGGGAATATTGAAAAGAGTGGAAAATAAGGCCCTGCAGCCCTTGGCTAATTAGGTGCTGATGGATTGCCATTAGGGAGCCCATTCCAAGGGACTGTGCCCTAACTGTGGGTGTGTGTGTGGCACTGAGGAGCTGAGAGCCTTTGGAAAAATAACTAAAGCTGGGGGCTGAGGATTTCGTTTTCTCCTCCTCCTAACGGTGGGTGTGGTAAGAGGAGAATTAAAGCCCTAAATCGTAGCCCTGGGATCTCGGTGGTTGAGGCTGACCTTTTGCTACCTGCCTCCTTTAGAGCTCTTCTTGGGTGATCCCAGTGAAACGGAGAGTGATGTGAGGGATGAATTCCAGCCGGGAATCGGGAATCGCGGCACCCCAGCCTCCTAGGGGCTTTGTAAGTGAGAAGTGTCAGAGATGAGGTGCAGGCAGGAGAGCTTCAGCTCCCGGGGGTGGCTGCCATGGTGCTGCAGAGCACTCCGCCTTCTGCTGCCTGAGTGGCAAAACTACAGCAGAAATTTGTAGACCACGATTTATTTTTTTTTTTTTTTAAAGGGAAGCTGGATCCTGGGTTTGTGTAGGGATATCACTTCACTTTGCTCATAGGTAGGATTTACTCCTGCCAGAGGCAGCTTCTTGGAGTATTACAACTTTAAATGTGTTTCCTTGAGTGGATTGATGTTTTGAGGGAAGAAGAATGTTTTTGATTCAAGGAAGTTTCTCATATTTTTAGATGTTGATAATGGTCTTGCAGTTGCTCCCTTAGAGGGGTTCTGTCTCTGGTGTTGCTGTATTTAAGTATTAAAATATCTCCTTCTAATGTGCCACAATAGTTTATAAATGGTCCAGAACAAACCAGAGCCACAAAACGATTGTGGCACCTCTGTATCTTTGGTACTAATCAAGAGCAGGAACCCTGCATGTGACCGCGGTCCCCCAAATCCCTGCTGCCCTGTTGGATCTGAAGCCCAAAGGAACACCCCTTCAAGCAGCTCCCTGGGCACTTTAAGAGTTCTCCTTCTGTCCTCATCACAAGACGCTGCTGTTCTTTTTGCTTGAGGGAATCAGGAGTTATTCCCAGTCTTGAAGCAAGGTAAGGTTGGTTGTAAAAGCTGCCCCAGTCTGTGGTGTTTTGAACTGCCCCTAATGGACCTAATGCTGCTGCCTTTGAATTCCCAACTCTCCTCTGCCTGCAGGATGAATAACTTGAGATAATTAACAGGTTCAGGGCAGGGCAGAATTCTTCTCTGCTCTGAGCCAAGAGGGAAGTGTCCAGGAGCTGCCTGGACTCTTCAGTCTGCAGCAATCCAGTGTGTGGCTGTCCCGTGTGTCAGCCTGCACCTCCAGCCACGCTTTCTCCTGCCATCCTCGGCCTGGTGGGAGGCTTAATTCCCTGCTGCTTGGGGAGATGGCCCTGATTGCTAGCTGAAAGGCAGGGATTGATAGAGCAGTCCCACTCGGTGACAGCAGCTTTGGTCTTTGGGAAGGACGACGGGGTAAGAAGGGGAACGGCTCCAGCCCCATCCATCGGCGCTGTGGCTCTGTGTTTAATCTGACAGGGGAAAAAAACCCGGGCAATTTGTTAGGGTTCAGTGGAGTGCTAACTAGGAGCAGGTCCTGGGAGAGGACTGAAGCACCTGGAAGTACGTGTGTGCCTCTGACTCTCCTGCCTTGTGCATGGAATTAGAAATTCTTTGCTGGCTGCTCTCAGTTTTGTAGCTTTTTAAAAAGGTTTTAAAGCTTGGCTGCCGTCACAAGTGGAACTAGGACTGAACTGGTCTGAGACGAGTGGGTATCAGCAAACACAGGAGTCCAGAGCACCCACAAAACTGTGAGGATGCTGAAAATGGAATCTTTCTTTCCCCTGCTTTTAATCACGCTGTTTGTAGAGGCGTTTTTCCAAAGGGGATCCTCCTGAGCCCGCAGGCTATGGAGGAGGGCTTGCCTCTGGGATCTTGGCTTTATAAAGAGGGCCGAGAGAGTGGATTAAATCAATATTTCATTTATTTGGGCTTGTAATTCCTCTTACATCAGCTGCCACATAAAGATTTCCCCCTATTTCCTTCCCCTCCTCCTCATCCTCATTTACTATGCACCAATAATTTCCCTTTGACGCTTTCCTGCCCGTCCTAGTGCCAGATGGCTCCGGTTCTGAGCTTCTCCCCTCTCTTGGGAGCGGCCCCCATTGTCAATGCGGAGGAGGCGTCGTGGCTTTGAACCCAAAGCCGGGACCCAAACTTCAGGAGGAGCCGTGCGAGCCGCACACCCTCCCGCTCAGCGCCATCAAGGCGAAACCCCCTCGCTAAAGGCTGCTTTGCATTTCCCCCAATGGTCCCTGTATAGAAATCTGGAGCAAATTTAATTCCCCCGCCACCTGATTCCACTTCCCAGCCGCGGCCAGCTTCCCTTTGTGTCATAAACTCAATTAGGCAGATCCATTTCACGTCGCGGGCACAGATGTGAAAACAAAGTGGGAGCGTACCTCGCTCTTTCCCCCTCTCTCTCTCTCTCTTTATCTAAAGCGACAGAGAAAGTGAGTAAATCTGCCTGGTTCTGCTTGGGATGGAGCAGGCTAGGCATCCCGGGAGCCAGAGGGGTTTCCCAGGCTGTGGGGGCCGCTGTCCCGGCTGGAGGTGCGCTGGAGGTGCTGAGGAATTCTGCAGCCACACGAGCTGGCAGGCAATGAAAGGAGCGGGGCTTCACTCCTCGCTGTCCCGCTCGGCACGGGGAGGGGACATCGCTGACACGGAGCCGTGGCGCTGTGTGCCACACAGCATGCCTCCCAAAAAAAAAAAAAAAAAAAAAAAGGAAAAAAAGTAGCCTCGTTTCTCCCCCTGGCTTGACTTTTCTACATTTTGCGTCGATTTGGGTTTTTGAGAGGGACACAAGAGGTTTCGGCATTGAGCGGGGAGTTAAATTATGCAGCTGCAAGACTGCCAAGCCCTTCAGAATAGGATGCTTCGTTTAGATTTTCCACAATGCTATTGAAGTGCTTATTTTCCTCCTGAAGAGACACAAACAGATGCAAACTTCTGTAAACACTTTAGAAATGAATTCAGTGAGTTTGGCCTCTCAGCAGTGCTCAATAGCTGACAGAAAAATGTCTAATTAGTGCAAGTGGAAATAATAGGGCCACTTGGATTCCTTCCATCCTCCTCCAAGTCTACTTTTCCTAGGAACTCAAAGGCCCTTTTGTTTGGTAGGTCACCCTCTCTCAGGCTTTTGTGCTCCGATCTATTAAAGGAAGAAGGGGAGGAAAAAAAATAGATTAGGCGATGCTCTGTGCTTAAATATATGGCCTGTTGATGAGCATTTGGAATGGCTGGTTCGCAGTGTCAGTTTACAGGTGCTTGGAGAGGGGGATTCCTCTATTGTTGGCCGGAGTTGTGCCTGCCGTAGCTTCAGGAATGCTTTTCAAGTGACATCCTCTTAGAAAATCCAACTCGGAATGAGGAAAGGGAAAAAAAAAAAGAGAAAAATGAAAAAAAGTAAATTTGTACAAATCTGCCTTGTTGAAGTGCCATGCCCATAGCAGGCCGTGCCCAGTATGGGAAGGGACAGGCTTTTGGCAAAAAAGTCCCCAATTCTGCACCTGTGATGAGGCCCTTGTGTGTTCCGTGGCTGTCTTTGCTGGCCTCCTGTCCTGCTAACGGCAAGGATCTCAGGAATTCTGACAATTCCCCATGTAAGTGCTGCTGTGGGCATCCAGGAGAGTCCATAGGCACTTAGGGGTCATTAAGGATGGCCTGCAGGGGAAAAGCATTGGATTCCCGGCCTGTTTGCCTGTTTGTGGTGTACAGAGGAGTGGGTGGCCTGAGCTCCAAGTGGGACAATGCATACAGTGACCATTTCCAGCCTTCCCAGTCTTACCTCCCCCCTTTGCTGCTGGACATGACTTAAATCCATCAGCAGACCACCAAATTCTGCAGTTCCAAATATCAGGAAATAAAAAAAAAAATAATAAATCCACAATTACATCTACAACTCAAACAGAATAAACAGCTGGCACCTCCCTATCCTAAACGTGAAAATAGGGTGAGGAACAGGGTTGGTGAAGCTGAACATTTTCCAGCGCTCCCGAGGCTGCCTGTGGATATATATATATATATATATATATATATATATATATATATTTTTTTTTTTTTTTTTTTTTTTTTTTCCCAGGCTTTTCTGAAGGCCTCCATCGTGGTCCGGGACAGCAACACGGCCACGGCCGTGGTGTTCCTGCTGGACCGCTTCCTGTACTGGCTGGACGCCTCCAGCCGGCTGCTGCGGCTGGCCAAGGGGCTGCACCGCCTGCATCCCGGCGCTCCCATCAGCCCGCAGCTGCTCATCCGCCAGGCTCGCCTCGCCGTCAACGCAGGTACCGCTCTCCTCAGCCCTGCCAGCCCCACCTGACTCGGGAGGTGACACTCGGTCCCCTCCCTGCCAGTGACACGCTGGCGGTGCCACCTCTGCGAGCGCGCTTCCCGCTGCCGGCCCCCTTGAGCCCTGGCCGGCTCCTCTCGGTAGCACAAAGGGGCCGGTGTGAAGGGTTTCGGAGCCAAAAGAGGGAGAGAAAGTTGTGAAAGGGTGTGGGAAATACTAATTGGGGCTTTTGTCCCTTAACAAATCTTCCCTGCTGGTTTCAAACGGGGATATCTGAATTGCTGTACTCCCGAGCAAGGGCCTTGAGAAAAGGAAATTAGAATCCTGGCATTTTCTCTACACTGTCCCAGCTGCTTTTTATTTTTCGGTGGGGCCACTTGACTATGCCAGCAATGCAGGTTACAACTCCTCCAGGATAAAAAAGTAAAATTCCATCATTCCTGCAACATGGAGAGCACCTGAAGGATTTTTAACGCATCTTCCTGTGGCTCTGCTTTCCATGGAGAGATGTAAATGGGTTTCCAAAGCCCACGTTTCCTTGGGGCAGAATCCAGCAGCATTGCTGCTGAAGGAAGCAGGCTAGACTACTTTCTTCTGAGGAGTGGGAATAAGAGCTGGGAATCCCAACAATCTTCCAGGAATGTATGATGTATAAAATAAAAAAGATACATTCAAAATTTTGTGTTACTGTGCAACCACATGTAACATTCATGTGTATGTGGGGCACCTACATTTTTGGCTATGGACAGCAGCAATTCTATGTGCAGGTGATACCTGATAAGTAGTTTTATTCACCTCATGCCACAATACATGTTTATGTTCATTTTCAATATTTTTTTTCTTTGATTTTCAATCAGGGAAACTTTTAAAAGCTGAATATATCCTGAGCAGCCTGATAAATGACAACGGAGCAACAGGTATGTGTAAATTTATTTTCTAATTTCATACTTGCAATTTTGGTGTGATTCTTGATCCCAGTTGTAACAGTTACACCTGCCAAAACCAACCCCAGTAATGACTCTTTACATCACACTTCTCTTTCCTTCACCATTCCCTCCTAAAATGTGGGAACATTACTTTATTTTTGAAATTTCTTTCATTCATCCTTGCATACCTTCAGTTGGGTGGGAAAATATCCTGAATGGAGAAGTTTAACCTGTGGAGCAATTTCAAGGAACTGAGTGATGTAGGAAACTCAGTCAACTCTATCCCCTCAAAAATCCAGATTGTTGGAGTAGTGTTCAGCCTGATCTCACAGACTAAATAAATACTTTATTCTTTATGTTTTATTTTCCTTTATTCAGGGTTTCTTTAGTGGGTATGTTCAGGTTGCTGTACGACTCTGAAAATTGAGGCAGTTCAGGGTTCTGTTGGTCTGTTTTCCCTGGGAAGCTGAGATTCTTGTATGGAAAGGGCCTCCATGCAAGGAGGAGAATCCTGGCAGTTTGCTGAGATTCAGGTAACCCTTGGAGGCTGAGTTACAGGAATATTTTTCATTCTATGCCAAGTTTTCCCACCCCTCCTGCAGGAACCTGGCGATACGCCGAGGAGAGCGATCGGGTTCTTGTTCAGGCAGTCTGCCTGCAAATCAGGGGACAGATCCTGCAAAAGCTTGGTAAGGCTGTCTTCTGGAAGCTTCCACTCAAGGTTTCCCCATTTTTTTTTCCCCTTTAAAATGTTACACTGGACACATGTCAGAATTTTGGCTGGTGGGGAACGCCCTGTACCCATAAAACAGGCACTGAGGATGAGTTGCACACCCATCTCTTTGCAGCAAGGGCCTGGAACAATGTGCCAAGCAAACATTTTGCAGGAGTTAACATTTTATTACTAATCTCACCTGAAGCCAAGGAACAATCTGAAATGTTCCCTTTTTCCCTGTGCCACTCCATGTTTGTCCCAAATTCACTATTGCCAAAGGCAGGTGGTAGTTTTATCACAGGACATCCCAGCAATGTCCTCTCTCAAGACAGGAAAATCACTGATTTTCAGCAGGATGGGCTTTTGTATTCAGGGTTTGGCACTTGAGACAACAGTCTTCATCTTGTGCTTTTGGTTTGAGATACCAAATCTTCCATGATTGTGGAGCTGAAGTCTTTTGTGAGGACAAAATGGGTGTTCATGCACAGCCAAAAGCTGAAGGAAACTCATAAATAGTCAGAGTCACTGAAGCAGAACATGCTTTTATGTTTTGCTTGGTTTTATGGTTTTATCATGGTTTTATCCTGTTCTGAGGACCCAAGGGGTGAAATAAGCTGTGGAAATGCATCCCTGGCATCCCCAGCTTAGTGCCTGTTTTCTGCTTTATTTCAGGGATGTGGTATGAGGCAGCAGAGCTGGTCTGGGCTTCCATCGTGGGATACTTCCAACTTCCTCAGCCAGATAAAAAGGTAGCATCTCCTTTCCACTCTGCATCTCCCTGCCAGCCCAGGAAGCACTGCAGCTTAGCTTTTGTTTCCCTCTGTGACACACCTGAGGCGGGGTTAACAGGCAGCACAAAGTCTGTATTCCGCGTTGTTTCCGCGTGCATGCACCGCCTCACCCACGCTTCCTTTCCTGCAGGGGGATGAAAGCAATACTCGTCATTAAATAGAGCCATCTGAAGTGAAACCATCCCTGAGGATGCCTCTGGTGCCTCCAACAAGGACAGCTTAATTCCAGAGATCAGCCACAGATTTTAGCTATTTCTTAGGATTAGAGGGAATTTTTTTTCCCCTGAGCACATTTGTGGTGGGTGATGGATTCCCCTGGCCCTGCAGGACCTGAGCACCTCACAGAACCCCCCTGCCTGTCCTTGGCATGTTTGTGAGGCTGAGCAGCACTCATCCTCCCACTGGAGATGGAGCAGCAGTCACACCATGTGTCTGTAGCTAAACAGGAATGTGAGCCTGAGCCTGGCGAGTCCCAGGGTGATGCTCACAGAGGGTTTGTAATTGGACCCCAGCACAAGATATCCCAAAAACCCAGACCTTTTCACCTCTTGTCTGCCATGTCTTAAAGCTTGACCTCAAGCTCAGAACATTTCTGTGTTCACCATTTCAGCGGCAGCAGGGGGTTCTGCAGTGAATTTTGTGAAAGCATGTCCGGTCGGGTGTCTGTCTCTGCCCAGACATGGGTAGGGTGGTTCTGGGGCCGCCCATGCTTCAAAGGACGAGTCTGAACTCTTCAGTTTTTCGGTCTTCAGACTGTTTATTATTTCTTATCTACAGAATTTTCTTTCTGCCCAGCCGAGGTCTGACCAGCAAGGCAGCCAAGGGCACTCTGACCACTCACGGGGCGGTCGTGTCTTTTTATGCTAAAAACTACGTACATCATATTTACCTTTATTTCCCAATACCTTTCATATTAGCAAGTGCACCTTCACCATGGACCAATCCCCAAGTGCCAACATCACCACAGAAAATGGATGACAAGAAGAAGAAAGAAGAAGGACAAGACATGCCCTGATCCCTCCATCTTGTCTCCATAACCCCCCTGTACTAAAACCCTAAAATCTTTATCTCACCCTGTAAATACATCATTCCTGCACCATTCATTCCCAAGTGACTCTCATGTCCTCAAACAGGTGGCACATCCCTAGAGGGATCGAAGTCAAGCCACCAGGCGCTCCTGGCAACATTCCAGGATTTCCAAGCCCCCCAAGGGTTCTCTTGGCAACTCTGGACATCCGGAGTGATGTGCTGAGTTCCCACAAAAGCATACCTGGGTTTCTTAATTATTTGGCCAGGCAGGCCCTTAGGTGGCATCAGGTCTTCCAGATTACTGCACTTCCTGCAAGTGAAATTAATAAAACCATACCAAGATAGCATCTCTGGATTTCTTAGCCATGCTTCTCTTTGAATCTTGTTTGTGTGTTTGTTTGCTTGTTTTTCTGGCATGTTCTACACAGCAGAGCAGAAAAATTCAAAATACAGGGGGGGAAAAAACCCCAGTATGAAAATTTTTAATTTCTCTTTCAGGGAATTGCCACATCCTTGGGTATTATGGCAGACATCTTTGCTTCCATGGATGAGCAGGATTATGCACGCTTCAAAAGCAGTGCTGACATTGACCTGGTGAGACTTGGTTTGGGCTTTGTGTGTGTGGGTGCTTCAGGTGGTCTCCAATTCACCCACACATTTCCTCTCCCGTGCTGAGAGGGCTGCAGAAACTTCCATTGCTCCCAGTGAAAGAGCTCAGTAGCACCTAGTTGGGAGAATGCCTGGCTTCAGGAAAAGAATATATTAAGAATATGTTATAGAGTGTATATATTTAGAATATTTATGGAGTCAAAAGTGCTGTATCCATGGTGAACCTTAGCAAGAAGGGTCTTGCAGAAACAAACCAGGCTCTTGTTTAAGATATGATTGTCCCTTCTTACCAGGCACCATATATTTGGAGATAAAGTCCTTAAGTTGAGGTTTTTCCCTTATTTTTGGGGGTTTTTTTCTTTCATCAGAGTCTCCTGCAGGAGTTCAACCACCGCTTGTTATCAGCAGCCGAGGCCTGCAAGCTGGCAGCTGCCTACAGCCAGTACACCCCCCTGTTTGTCCTCACGGCCGTGGTGAGTGTTACTCCTCCCTCTGGAAGGGGGATTTGTGCAGGGGAAGAGCCCAGGCTGCTCAGTTTGGCTCTGACATGGCTTTCAAGCAGTGCATCACACAGGGTGTCTGGGTTGAGGGTTGGGTTGGTTACATGGGGTATACATTGAGGGAAAGCTATCCCCATAGTGAGGATGGGCTTTAAAGCCCTGGGAGTGCTGCCTCTCCTAGAACTACAGCTGTATTTCAAAGGGGAAAAAAAAGAGAAAGTTTATTTCCTCCAGGAAACACAGTAGCAGGGGGTTAGAGCTGAGCTTTGCTTCAAATTCTGTAAGGGAAAGAAACATGTGTTTGATTCCCTCATTCCTCTTTGATCCCCTCCCAGAACATCCGTGGGATGTGTCTGCTGTCCTACAGCCACTCCAAGGACTGTCCCCCGGAAAAGAGAGAGTTCTACTTGTCTGCAGCCAAAGAATCCTTCGAGGTGGGGCTGCTCACCAAGGAGGAGCAGAGTGCCATCACCAGCAGGCAGGAGCTGCACAGTTTCATCAAAGCCGCCTTCTGCCTGGCCACCGTGCACCGCTGGCTCCATGGGGACAGCCAGGAGCTCCATGGGGTTACCCAGCTGTGCAGGGAAGCCCTGGGCAAGCTGCACTCTTACAGCACCTCCTTCCCAGAGGAGGAAGATAAGGGGATGCTTGCCAGAGAGATCATGTCTCTGGTTGCAGCCGTGAAGAGGCGTCTGCGGGTGGGAGGCTTCCCGAATTCTGATGCCAGGTCTTACGTCCCAGACAGTTATAAAGGCTCGGTACAAAAACCTGTCCTGCAAGGCGAAGCCAGCTTTGAGAAAATCCTTGCCAAGCATTCCCAGCACCACCTGTCAGTGTGCCAAGTGTTTGAAAAAACTTGCAGGATTCATAAAACCACGCTGGGAGAGATCCAGGTGGGAGCTTGTATCACAACCCTGAGAACAGAGACCAAAACCATGGACACCCTGTGTACTGCTGAAGACACAGCTCACCAGAGGAGTGGTGCTGTAAAAGTTCTGGGCTCACCAACAGCAGGAAACAGCTCAGAGGGACTCAGTGGCCAAAGAAATCAAGACATTGGCTCTGGTGTGATGAAAATTTCCTTTGAAGAAGAGATGGAGCTGTTAGAAATTAAAATAAATAGTGAAAAAGATGTTTTCAGCAGAGGGCAAGACAGGAGCCAAAGCCCTACTTCTGAGAACTCTTGGTGCAAGCTGTCCAAATGCAGTTACTCTTCCAGCTGGGAGGAGCTGAGTTGTAATAGCAGCAGAGAGTCTCTCAGGGACAGGCAGCAAGGGGAGAAGGGCTCAGTGGAGGAGCAGTGCTGCACCACAGAACCCGATGGAAGCATCCAGGACACGCCCCTGTGCTCCTTACCTCCCAGAGCCTGGCATCCTGCTCCTCGGGAGCCCCTCCGTGGCTCTGGGGGGTCTCCTCAGCATTCCTCAGAGGGGTGTGCCCCTCGAGCAGGGAGGATGGTGGAGAAGGAGCCTCTCTGCAGAGAAGAGCTGCAGGAGGGAAGGCACCGTGGAAGGAGCTCCTCAAAAGAGAAATCAAAGGGCTCAAACAATGAGTTTCCTTCCCTCTCCATCTCCTACTCTGCTCCTACAAGGCAGGAGGAGGAGATGTCCTTTTCCTGTGTAGAGCTGAGCTGCAGGACCAAGGACAGCAGCAGGGAGGGAAGCATCGGTCGCTTTGAGCGGCTCCACTCGGGAGAACCTGCAGACAGCACCGAGGGTCCCTCGTTTGAGGCACAGCCCCCCCAGGACAGGGGCCCTTCTGCACCATCAACAAACATCGGGCTGAAAACGGGCAGTGACTCCTCTGTCCCTGGCTGGGTGAGCAAATCTGCCATGCTGGGGAACAGATCTCTGCAGGTGCCTCAGGTTGACACCCAGGCAGAAACAATGGATGACACTGAATTTGAGCTCATCAGCCTGGGAGACTTGGTAAAGGATTATCCTGCAGCACTGGCTCCAAAGCATGGAGCAACTCCCAGTGTGCCAACAGCTTTGTCCTCCCTGGGAAAGATACCCACAACCAAGCACTTTGACTGTGCCACTACAGAGGAAGATGAAGAGAAGTCTCAGGATGTGCTGGGCAGCAGGGGACAGTCCAGTTCCTCTCTGAGTTCAGGGATCACATCAGCACTGATGGCCACGAGCTGCCCTGCAGGTTCAGTCCCAAGGGGAAGTGGCTTTGCCTTCATGCCTGGCAGAATGAAGGAAGAGCTCCTGGATGCTCGCTTTCTTAGGGATGATGATTACAGGCAGCTCCTGGCAGGGGTGGAGTATCACTGGCTTGTCCAGAGACTGATGCCTACTGGGATCTTTAAGAGCAAAGAGCTTCGCAAAGCATACTGTGAGTTCCCACACAGCAACCTGTGCCTCCACAGAGAGCAAGCTTGACTTAGTATTTTAGTCAGGATTTAATTTTTTATTGCATTTTACCCCGTTACTTGAGTTTAGATTCCACATGCCATCCCTGAAATCTGTCTAAGATAATGATCATGGAGTTAATCATAAATAACAGCCAGTTCTCAGCACAGGCTCAGAGCAGTCCTGTGTATTTCTCCCTTTTATCTGTGGTGTTCTCTTTTTTGTAGCTGCCCTTCTTCTGAAATACTCCAAGAAATCGGGGCTATGGACAGGCCAGGAGACAGCTGTGTTCATTGGGGACTACCTGAATGTGGCCAAGGAAGGCAAGCAGAGAAATGCCTTTTGGATACACTTCCTGCACCAAGAAGAAAGCCTGGGAAGGTATGGATTTCTGAAACAAAATGTTCATCAATGCTGCTTGTTTGTAAATATGGATGAAAACAGTCTGGTAAGATTTGCTGTAGCAGGAATATTTGATGGCTTTGTCCAAATGTGTTGGACATTTTGGCAATCTTTCCCATCACTCCATGTAACTCTAGCTTTTAATTTCCAGGAAGGAAAAGCTGCTTTACTGTTGTCTTCTAACAGCTAATGGCAGAGTTCAGATCATTGTTAGGAGTAGCTTATTCATTATTATGGATGGAGAACAATATTTTAATATCTCTGAGTCAAACTCCCATCCCAGGATTTGATGGATAATTTTTCACATCTCTGAGATAGAAAAGAATTCCACCCAGTTTTAATGGCAACCATTTTAAAAGCACCACCCAGAGGTGGATTTGCTTCTGACATGTTCTTCTTTGCAGTGATGTTTCTGTATCACAGCACCCAGAACAAACACCTCTCCAGACCCTTCTCCTTTTGTTCAGGTATGTTGGGAAGGAATACAAAGAGGAAAAAGGACTCCTCCATCATTTCAGTGACGTGGAGCGACAGATGACAGCACAGTACTACGTGACAGAGTTCAACAAGAGGCTGTATGAGCAGAAGGTCCCTACCCAAATCTTTTACATCCCCTCTGCAGTGCTCCTGGTAAGAACTGTCTGCTGAGCAACCCCAAGGACCTGATGAGGAAAGGTGTCTTGGGTCAATTACAGCAACAGTGGGGCTGTCTCCTTTCAGATTCTGGAAGATAGAATTATAAAAGGATGTGTGAGTGTGGAGCCCTACATCCTGGGGGAGTTTGTGAAACTCTCCAACAACACCAGGGTGGTGAAGAATGAGTACAAAGCCACAGAGTATGGTCTGGCTTATGGCCACTTCTGCTACGAGTTCTCCAAGGGAACTGACGTGGTCGTCGACCTTCAAGGTGTGTGTGACAGTGATGTTTATGCCTCTCACACTCAGCTGCTGGCCCACCGGTGTCTTTGGGGTATTCATTTGGTTAAAATTCATTGTGTGCCTCATAGGGTTCTGCTGTTGCTGCCATAGGTGGAAACTGGGAGTCACTGAGGTGACATGAAGAGAGGAAGGGCCATGCCAGGCAGAGAGTCCTGAGTGTGCTAAAACAAAGGCTGTGGTGTTTATCAAGATAAACAAGATACCAAGATGTACCATTTCTTCCACAGGTTGGGTGACAGGTAACGGGAAAGGCCTCATCTACCTCACAGACCCCCAGATTCACTCCCTCAATAGCAAAGACTCACGCTCCAACTTTGGGAAGAAAGGAATTTACTACTTTTTTAATAATCAACATGTGGAGTGCAACGAGATCTGTAGCTGCCTGTCCTTGACAAGGCCCTCCATGGAGCTGCTGGCCTAGACTGGCACAGGTCAGTCCACAGAACAACCCATGAGCTGGACACTGTTTTATCCTAGACATCTTTGGGAGCAGCTCGTCCAGCAAGACAGTGAACAGCTGCCTTCATTTCCTATTCTCCTCTTCCCCCCCTAAGCCCCCATGTCCCACTGTCCCCAAGCACTGGCATCCTTTCTTTTGGGAGATTTCCTTGATGAGAAAGGGGGCACAGCATTAAAGTTCCACAAAAAGATGGGTCCCCAACAGACTTTGCTTTAACAAAGCCATCCCCTTTTGTTTCTGCAGCCAGCAGAGGTTTTTAGGCTTTTGTCCCAGCGTTTTAGCAATGCTATTGTTTTCTAGGTGATGTTTGTGCTGAGTTGTTTGGAAAGATGCCCTATCCCTGGGCCAACTGATTAGAACTAGGTGTAAAGAGGGAGAAGGAAGAGGGGGAAAAAAATATTAAATCTCTTTATTATGGTGCATAAACCTTCAGTCTTGAGGAGCTGCGCAGCTGCGCGGGGAGAAAAACGCATTCAAAAATATAATGCCAGTGTGAATAATCCTTTCCCGAGCTCTGCTCTCAGACTGTTCCAGCTTTGTCAGGTGAACTTGAACCGGGCCATCAGATTTGCGGCCCTTCCCATTGCACACTGTCTGTCACCCCGGGGCATTCACCATCTTGCCTGTTGTTAAGAGCCAGCAAACAATCCATCATTGATCTGGGCAGTCGCCGGCTGACACGGCGGTGAAATCGGCATGTGACGGGACACTCGGCCCCAGTGTCTCGCAGATTAAAGTGATACATGGAAGCTCACGTGTTACTGGGAAGATTAAGCCCGTTATCTTGTTGTGCAGCCAATAAAGGCCGGCCTTGTTCTCGCTCGGCAGTGGGGAAATGCTGGCTTTAACTGAGTGACGAACCTGCATAGCTCCGTGCTCCGGCCAGCGAGAGCAGCCGGGCTCCGGGGGGCGAACAAAGCTAGTTAGCAAGATCCCGGGAATTCATGGGCAGCAGAGGTGCTGTGTTAAGGCCTCTCTGCAGAAGCTTTCCGTGCTCTGTAGGGACAATTAAAACCAAAACAAAACCCCTCGGACACTCCCTGAACAAGAAAGTGTCCTAATGCGCTGTCAGCAGGCAGCATAAGCAGTTTTGGGAGCCCTGACCAGTCCTGCATTTTCCACTCCTTCCTGCTCAAAGGGAGGAAAAAAAAAATTATTTAGACGTGCTTCTGAATAAATCCATCCCTATGGAATTTTAATATTTTGCTTTCTTCCTAGTATTTCCACCTAGCAGCTTGTTTATTTTGTTGGTTTAGGAGACATTTTGCCACCTCAGCCAAAGTTATGGCTACTCACAAGTAAAAGTTAGGGTCGAGGATCATCTTGTTCAGTTCCCTGTTAAAACAGACATGGAATCATATTCTACTGGTCTTACTCTTCACAGGATTCTAACTCTTCACAATTTCAGATGTATCAGGCACTCTCTCTTCATCCGGGGCTTGGATACTGGAAATCGTGGATTTATAACCTCACTGCCTGCAGAGCTGGGGCTCTTCATGAACGTAGCTCCAAACACACGGAGTTTAAGTTATTGGCTGCAATTTGTGGTATAAATAGGGGATTATTGAGGAAATAAATAGTTGACTCTGAGGATGGAGAATTTAATATTTTGGCTGTAAATCTCATCATAGAGATACTGACAAAAAAAATTTCCTCTGGTATCAGAATAAAGTAATTTGAACTAACTGAGACATCGGGAATACTTTGTCTTTTTTAAATTAGAAATTGGAAGTTTTTATTGGAGATCCAGTGGTTTGTGTTAAGTAACTTGCTACTGAGATGAATTTTTGGCTTGATTAATTGTAGTGCTCTCCAAATTCCAACCTAAGTACTCGGTATAACCATTGAGAGCCAGGCTCTACAAAAGGAGCGGAGCTGTGCCGTGTTGGCACAGTGAAATATGAGATGTAGGGACATCACACTTGAGGAAGCATGAAACATTTTTTCCTGTCACCTAAACTCCAGGACTTGAGTGTAAGGAGTTGTGTAAGTGCTGCTGCAAGTCAGGCACGAAACTGGCCTGCTTGTGACAGCGGTGACACACTTTCCTGTCCTTCAGGGAGGGTATTTGCTTAAAGAGCTTTTTCCTCCTTCCCTTTCTGCAGGTATCCAGGTGAAAGGCAGTTTTGTTGGCTGTGTGTCGTGCCTGTGCATCCAAGTTAGTAAATCTGATATCCAGGGAACAAAGCTGATGCAGCCAAAGCCTGCTAACAGGTAGAATGATTTTCTCACTCATAAGTAATGCCAGTAACTGGAGCACTTCGGGGAATTTCTCTTAGAAAAGATGCAGTGGGAAGGGATCCCAACAATACAGGGCTGAGCCAAGCTTGCCTCCCTCCCTCTCCCTCGGAGCCGCAGCATCCCGGGCTGTTCCGGCTGGCAGAGAGCGGGCACGGGCTGACCCCTCCAGCTGTGAGGCAGCCCCTGCACACGAGGCAGCATAAACCCAAACCCGACATCAGCTGCCCCCAGAGCCCAGCTGCTGGATTTCGGCACAGCTCCTTCCCCAGACACGGCTATTCATGGGGAACGAGGGGAAAGCCTCACACCAGCAAGGGCAGAACCGCAGCCCGGGCTGCCCAATCTCTTCTGCTTGGAAGAACACAGCAGCAGCAGATTCCTCGGCGTCTCCTTCCCCCTAACCAGACCGGGGTGTTTGCAGCGAGGTGTTGGTTGGTGCCTGCGGCTGTCACCTGCTGCCTCGAGGGGAGCCCCGGCACACGGGTGCCTCCCCCAGCTCTGCGGGGAAGCAGGCGGCAGCGTGCCGCTCTCGCCCCTCTCTCCCGGGAGTGACACACGCCACCCTCCTTTCTTCCACTTGGATGAAATCGTGTCCCCTCTCCCCTGGCGGAGCGGGAGCAGATGGGGCTGCTGGCCTCCGCAGCCGCCCGCCCGCTGCCCCAGCTCGTGTGAGCCCGCTGTGCCCGCCCGCTGCCCCCTCCCTACAGAACCTAATCCCATCCCCTAATCCCGAACTTCTCTGCCAAACTGTTCTTGAGGCACAGAGTGTATCTTCCATCAGAAGATACCGAGTTAAGAGCGATTTGTTTAACGCAGGAGCCGAGCATCCCGCGCACAGCTCCGCAGGGGCAGCTCCGGCATCCCGGGGGATCCCCGGGGGTACAGCCAGCGCCCGGGGGAGCGGGATGAGGGCAGGATCCCCCCGGCAGGCAGCAGGTGCCTTTCCTGCCTCGCTCACAGCCCAAACTGTCGTGCCGGCTACCGGGGCCGCCGTTGTCCCCTCCGAGCAGGACATCACGTTAATAGAGGTTGATTTGCAAACGGCGTCGCGCCCCCCCGCCCCAGTGCCCCCCTTTGCCTGACTCCCGCTTTTCTGCTCAATGGCACAGATGCTGCTTTGTGCTGCCCACGACCAGGCAGCTATTAGCAGCAAATCCAGCGAGGGAAATTAATGAAGGCGACTACTAATAAAAGACAGCTCAGGACAGCCCGACCAACTTGCTCCGAGCGGTAATTAACTTTTTTTTAAAACTCATGAAGGTAAATATGCCATCAGCTTTGGGCCGGTCTCTCTGCTTTTTAATAAAAGGAGGAGGAGGGGAAGGAGAAGGGATGGCTGTGTGTCACAGCCGCCCCACACCATCCCTGTTCCCTCCTGGCTGCTGCAAAGTGAACCTCCAAGGATTTTTTTTTCTCTCCAATCAGTTTTTAGAGGCTTGATTTTAAATCTGGCAGGAGTTCTGCCTCTCCTTAATCTCCGTTCAGTACGAGAGGTCACGGGGATGAGCAGGCTGCCAGAATTTTGCTGGACCTGCACAGCTGTTGTAGAATCGTAGGTAGAAGGCGGGATGTCCTTATATTTTTAAATCTTTACATCTTTATATCCTTACATTTTCTGCTTCTCAGAGCAAAGGAGTTTGTCTCAGACTTTAAACCACAAGATTTTACCTTGTACTTGGACAACAACCTACATCAGGTCACAAAAAAGATCCCACTGGGATTTCTGCTTGTGCCAGGGGATTGGCTGTATAATAGATAATTGAGATCTTTTTTGCCCGTGGTGAATGGCAACTGGGGCTGCGTGGGCCAAACCCATGCATAATACAGGGCCAGGGGGAAGCCCAACCTGAGGCACTGGAGTAAGGCTTTAGGAAGAGTGGGTTTGAAATGCGCCGGCCAGCTGAGAGCCGTGTCGGGAGGGCTCTTTAACCGCGGCACTGCTGGACAGATTTATGCCTGCCATGAAAGGCGGCGTGCGGCAGCCCTTGGGCTGCTGGTTTGGCTCCTCGTGGCCATTCTTATGCCAAGGAGGGCTGTAAAGCACCCCCCCCCCCCCCCCCCCCTCCCTGGGGACCTTCAGGCTGCCCCTCCAGCCCTGCTGGCGCAGAGGAGCTTTTATGCCAAAATACAATACACAGAAGGATCATAAACACATGTTCTGGGGCAAGGGGCTGCCATGGAAACCACCCCCAGGTTCCTCACATCACCCAAGGAGGTGTTTGCCCATCTCCCATCTCCTGGTCCACTTCCAGGTTGGCTGCAGTTGGCTCTGGGGTCATCTCCTTTTGGCATCACCTCCAAAAATCAGTCTTCTGAGAGAGAAGAGGGAAACATATGAAAGAAGGAAAGGAAGGAGAGGAATTAAATTAAGGGGCAAGAACAGGAAATAAACACTTCTGGCCATGTTCAAACCAAAAATCAGGATGAGGGTGACTGGGTTAGGTGACAAATCCAGCCTCTCCAACTCAGCTTTTGCCAGCATGGTCCTGCCACCCCCTGCCAACCTTGCCCCCCTTGGGCCCGTTTCCTCCAAGGGCATCTCCATCCAAGGCCAGCCTCCCCCAGGGAACAGGGGAGGTTTGGCTGGCCTGGCTCCCACCCCAAACCCCTGTCCAACCCCCCCTCCACCCTCGGACCCGCCGTGTGCTTTTTCCCACGGTGGTTCCCACTGGCACAGCCCCATCCCAGCTGTACCTGGGATGGAGGGAAATCCCTGCAGGATGACACACCTGGCAAGGAGCAGCGTCCCTCCCCGAGGAGAGCTGCGGGGAGCATCCTGGTGCTGAGCCACTCGAGATGTTCCTCCGGGTCCTGCGTGGCTCCAGCACCGAGAGGGAGAGGAGCGCATCCCGTCCATCCCAGCCTTTTGAAGAGCCGAAGGCACCAGTGCCTCTTCAGAGGGGGAGAGAAGCCAGGAAGGACAATGAGGCCCGACCAGAAAAGACGGGGAGAGCACTTGGCTCCTTTTTGGCGTTCCTGGAGTTTGGTCATTAAAAGGGGTCGCTAAAAGCGGGTGAGAGTGAAAAACCCCGCTCCCGACGGGCTGCCCCACACACCGCCAGCACCCTGAAAGGCTCCCCCTTGTTTTGTCCCTCCTGGCCCGTGGCGGATTTGGGGAACACAGCTTCATCTTGCAGGCCACATCAAAGCAGTGATTATGCAAATGCTCCCACTTTTTCTTTTTTTTTTTAGGGAATTATTTATCACACAATAACCCCCCTGCTAGGGGGGGAAACAATAGATCAGGCTAGATAGCACTGCTCGCCCGAGGCTGCGGGGCCGGGGGGGGGGAACCCCCGCGCGGTTTATTGGCCTAACCTAATTTCACTAATTCTCTTTTCACACATTTTGGGCTTTTTTTTTTTTTTCTTTTCCCCTCTCTCTTTTCACCCCTCTTCCTTTCGCTCCGAGGGGAGGGTTTCACGTTCCCAGGATCCGGAGGGCACCGGCCTGGATTCGCGTGCTAAGCGTTTTATTTAATTAATACACTCAGGCGCCTCTGCTGGTTTTTAATGATTTCCAAGTGTTTGTACCCAGAAGTCACAAAGTGCTCCCGGGAGCACGGGGACGATGATTGAAGGGCCTGGGCGGCCTCCAGCATCCCCCTGCATGGTGACATCCCTGGCTGTGCGCTGTGCACACCGAACCGAACCCCCTGGAACTGCCTGCGACCTGGAATTCATCTGACCCTCACGGAGAGCAAATTCTACCTCTTGTAACCCAGGACTGGTTTGTTAGCTCAACAACATTTAATTCCTACGGCCTTGTTGGTGAAATCCATCGGCCTGAAGTGTGACAAGTCTTTATCCATCCATCCCGCATTTGCTGTCAGCATCTTCTGTACTGAGGGCCAAAAGCAAACTTTCACTGAATTTCCCCGCCCCCTCTCTCTCTAATGCTGTTTCCCAAAGAAACAGTTGCCCGTGGACCCAGTGACATCAGGCCCCACCGGACCTTGGTTTCACCAGAGACAAGGATCGCCTAATTCCCAGTGCTGGCACATAAAGCAGAAAAAGCAGCAACCCCAAAGTTACGAAAATTAGAGCTTTTTATTTATATTTTATCACAAGGACAATCCCTTTGCTCTTCAGCTGTAAATACATACTAGAATAAACTCTGTAAATTATACAAAAAATACATATTTTCCATGAAATCTGTCTTTATAATAAATAAATGTGAACACGTGTGTGGCTGATCGCTGTAATGTTCCGTGTCTGTTGAGGTTTTCAGTCTGTTGATTTATTTTTAATCTCCTGAAAGAAGGGGGGAGTTCCTTGTCCCCTAAAGGTCGAAATAAATAATGTATGAGGAGATCCTTCCCTATTCCCCCCTCCCGATTTTTTTTTCCCTTTTGATAGAGAGTTCAGCCTAAATTTCCACGCTTGCATTCAGCCCTCACAAAGCCTACAAATTATACAATGACTTCTAACCTGGACCCCTAACAAAACAATTTACTTTTTTTTTTTTTCTCGCTTTGCACCCCCCTCCCGCCCATAAATCATAAGGGACAGATGGCAAAAAGGGGAGCGGGGAAAGGGGGGGACACACACACAAAAGCCCCGCGGTGACAGATCTGGGAAAACTGGACAAAGTGCACATCGGCGAGAGAGAAAGAGAGAGAGAGAAAGAGAGACGGAAAGTTTGGTTTGGCAGGTGCCGTTCCCACAGCCCGCCCTGCCCTGGGAAGCGGGCAGATGCCGCTGTCGCCGCCGCTGCCCCGGGGGGAGCCCCGGCAGCGCCGCGCCGGGCTAGAGGCAGTGGCGGGGCAGCGGCGGCGGCGGCCCCGGGGCGAAGCGGCCGGGCCAGTGCTCGGGATCCGAGGCAGAGCCCGCGGGGCTGGCGGGCGATAAAGTGCAGGCGTACGGGGAGGCGGAGGGCGCAGGGCTGGCGGCGCCGCCGCTCCAGGAGGAGGCGGGCGAGGGGCTGCCCTCGGCTGGCACCGCCGCCGCCCCGTCGGGGCCGAGCCGCGCCGCCCCGGCCAGCCGCAGGGTCTCGGTGAGCGCCCAGATGTAGTTGTGGGCGAAGCGGAGCGTCTCGATCTTGGTGAGCTTGGCGTCCTCGGGGAAGGTGGGCAGCACGTCGCGGAGGGCGTCCAGCGCCGCGTTCAAGTTGTGCATCCGGTTGCGCTCGCGGTTGTTGGCCTTGAGCCGCCGGCTCCGCTTGATGCGCTGCGCCGTCTCCGCCGTGCGCGCCGCCCGCGGGGCGCCGCGGGACCGCCCCGGCCGCCTCTTCCCCTCCGCCCGCCGCAGCCCGCGGCCGCCCGGAGCCTCGACGGGCCGAGCCGGCGGCGCGGCGCGCAGCTCCTCCTCCTCCTCCTCCTCTTCCTCCTCCTCCTCGGCGCTGGACGGCAGTGAGGGCGAGGGGGCGGGCGAGCCCAGCCCCAGCAGCAGCAGCTCGTCCTCGGCGGGCGGCGCCAGGACCTCCGCCTTCACCAGCATCCTTGCGCGGCGGCTGGACGGGCCCTCACCGGGCAGCAGCACCGGGAAGCAGCGGGCGCTCTCTCCTCGCCTCTCCGGCGGTGTGCGGTGTGACGGTTCGCCGGTCTCACGGAGCGGGGAGGGGGTCCTGAGGCTGGGGGCGGGGGGGGGGGGGGGCGGCAAAGCGCGGGGGACCGTGGGGGGGGAGCGGCGGGGGCGCGGCGCTGGCACGCGCCCCGGGGGCGGCGGGCGGGCGGGCGGGCGGCGGCGGGAGCGGCGCCCGGGGCCCGGTCAGGCTGCGTGTCTGGCACACGACCCTCCTTAACACCCCTTATATACCCCGCGGGGAACAATCAAACCTACCCCCGGGGTCCCCCTCGCCCTGCCCGCCCCGCCCGCGACTCTTGTCGGGGGGCGCCGCCGCCGCTCCCCCCCGCGCCCGCCCCATCGGCGGGGCCCCATTGGCGCCTCGCGCTCGGCTGGAGCGTGCCGCTAATTTATTAATGAATGGGCACGGGGCGGGGGGCGGGGGGGGGGGCGCGAGGCGCCGGGCCGGCCAATCCCCGCGTCCCGCGCGCCACGCGCGCGCCCGGGGCCGGCAGGCTCCCCTTCCAGCCGCTCCTCGTTCGCGGGCCCGGCAAGGGAAAGGGAGGGATTGATGGAGAGGGGCTCCCGTTCAACCCCCTCCTCGTTCCCCGGGAGCGTTTCGCCTTCTGGGGACACTTGGTGCTGTGGTAAAGGTGCGTAGTTCCGTGTGTGGCTTGCTGGGGAGATGCTCTGGGCAAGCGGCTGCTCCGTTCACATCAGGCCGAGCCCGAAGTGGGGGAACGCCAGGCAGCTCAGTGCTGTCAAATATAATTCACAGGCTGGAGGAGACCTGGGAAAACCCCCAAACACCAACTTGTCAGTGCACCAGGAAAACCTTCATTCCTTTCACCCCTCTTCCCCCTTCCAGCCCTCTTTCAATGGCAGAGCCTCGTGTCATGCCCGTGGAGTCGGCAGGCTGGCTTTGCTCCACAAACCACCTTCCATTATCCCAGGTTGCTCCAAGCCCTGTCCAGCCTGGCCTTGGACACTTCCAGGGATGGGGCATCCACAGCTTCTCTGGGCAAACTGTGCCAGGGCCTCCCCACCCTCACAGGGAAGGATTTCTCCCGAGATCCCATCTAACCCTGCCCTCTGTCAGTGTGAAGCTGTCCCTTCTTGCCTGTCACTCCAAGTCCTTGTCAAAGAAATGACAGTGAGAACATACAAAACTAAAACTCCAGAACACTCTCCTCTCCATATGGAAACACCATCAGCAAGGCACTTGGGACGAGTTGGGCTTTGAAACAGAATTTTGTTTGCAACTGTTAGAAAAGTTCAAAATTTAAGAAAGTGCTGCAACCTGTGCAGAAGCCGTGCTCAGCACAGCACAAACTCACACCCAAAGCAGTCCCTCACTCTGGGTGTATGGTTTTTGGAAGCAATTGAGGCCGAGCGGGTGCCTCAGTCAGTATATCTTTGTGACTCTGTGAAACATTCTAACACTCCTTCGCCTCCTTGTGCAAAACGAGAGGCTCACAGCTCCCCTCGGCATCCCAGGAGAGTGACGCTTTTAAAAGGACCTTATTTCTTTTTCTGCACTCTAAGGGGACACAGCAGAGTACACTTGTGACAGGGCTAGCCCATCCCTCTGTGCCCACCCTGCTTGCCGAGATTTCCGTGCTTCTATTGCTGGTGCAAAGCACCGGAGAGGTGAGGCACGCTTTGCGGTGCCTTTCTGGGGTTCGGTCCCATTCCTGCTGCCAGCCCCTGCTGTGCAGTGGCTTTTTCTGTAGGGCTGAGCACGAGGTGACCAAGGACAGGTCGGCTACCATATCCTCACAGCTCTGGATAGGCGCTTGTGTGGTCTGTGGGCAGAGCGAGGGCCGAGCTGCACGGCCGAGAGTGGTGGGGAGAGGAGGTGGTGGGGGGAGAGGGAGTGGGATCAGGAGCAGGAATGATGCTGCCACTGCCCACCGCCTGAACTGTCCTCCAAGGGTCAAACTGTTCAACTTCAGCCCCTTTGCCAGACTCAATCCTACTTTAGGGGAACAAAAGCCCAAAGTAGGCAACGATCAAGAAATGGGAGCACAATGATTTAAGCTTATCACACAGCCTAGAAATAAAGGACGCTGAGCTCGTGTGGGGGAGAGGGGGAGACCTTCAGAAGGGCTTTGTTTGCTGTAAGAAGATTGAACTCTGAGGCGACCCGATAGCCCTAAAAGTTTAGGGTCTGTGTTGCTGAGAGACCTTTGGGCACAGCCCATCCACACGTCGACCTCACAAGTTGAGAGCCAGCCTTAATGGCCAGCCTGCCTCAGGTGAACAGGGGCACAACATCCCGGGAAATGCAGGGACAAAGCTGTGGGGACAGGGTGGCCTGACCCCTCCCAGCTCTGCCTCCCTCATACCCTGCGGTGTACTGAGGGTTCGAGGTCCTAGGGCTGCCCACACACACCAGGGTGTCCTGATCCCTGTGGTGTCCAGCACCCACAAACCCTGAGAGTGGGGTGGTTCTGCTCTTAAATGGGGTGTGAGAATATGTCCCCACACAGCAGAGTACTGGGGTGCTCTGCGGAGGGAAGCAATCAAAATTGCTGGGGTATGTATCCCCCACATCCTGATCCAGGTCCTTCCCATACACGCTGCAGCAAGCAGTACCACATGGAGGGACACGATGAGGAGCAGTCCCCCAACTCCCAAGCTGTATTAGCACATTTGGGGTTTGTTCTGGGATCAAGGCGAAGAGGGGTCCCCCCACAAGCGCTGTCCCGGCATCTTTCCCTGCTCCCCCCAGCCCGGCCCTCGTCGGGGGCCGATTGTTCCCGGCGGATTTGCATGGCAGGTGCAGGCCTGCGGAGCGATTTTGCAGTGGTGGCCCCCCGCCCCACCAAGAGGGTTTGCCTCCCCCCCTTGTGAAAAAAGGCTGCCGGTGCCTTCCTTTCCCATGAAGAAGAGAAGAAGCTTGAGGATCGCGTGAACACGCTTCAGTTTTCTTATTCTTTTCTATAGATGTGGGGAAAAGAACAGCCGATTGTGTGAAAAACCCAGTGCCTGCAAAAAGGGACATTGGCCATCCAGGCGAAGGTGCGCGAGGGAGAGCACTAATCGCTGAACCAGGAGACAAATACGATTACCAGCTCCGAGCCTTGAGTCAGAAAGTCTCATAGACTTTAAGATGTTAATCCCCAACATAATCCTTCCTTTGGCGTGTAGGAATAGTGCAGCCACAAGAGTTGTTTTGTTATTTATATTGGCGTTTAATAAAACTCAGCCAGTGGTGAATGGGCTGCCCACTCTCCAATGGTAATTAATTCCCTATTTCAGTGACCCAATTGTGCTGGGATAGAGCAGTGGGACAGTCCCACTGCCCCAACCCGCCTTTGTGCAGCTACACGGCTCTCGTGCTTCAACAGCTATGGAAACTCATTCTTTTGATGTCATTCAATGAGTTTTCCTTGGGCATCTTCTAAACTTCAAGGACCCTTTTCTTTCTCGAACGCCTGAAAAGCAGGACTAGCTTGACCACCTCTGCAGAATTTAATGGTTTGGTGAAAGGGCCTTTTGGGGGGTGGGGAGGTGGGGGGGGGGGGTGATTTGTGTAAGGAAAGAGAGAAAGAAAATTTGGCAGCCTGGCTATCAAACAGGGGGATAACCAAACCTGGGTGTGCCAAACTCACTCAGCTCCTAATTTATCCAGGTCTAAAACGCCACTTTTCCTTACTCAAAATACTCGGGGGCTTCTCTTAGTCAAGGCATTTTTAGATGGGATCTGCCAGTGAGCAATAACTGTGTTATGGAGCTGAGTAAAGACACAAATGGTGTTTCAAGAAGGAATTTCCATCCAGAAAAGGGAAAAGCACCTGGGTATTTTTGCCCAGAAGGGGAAGAACACCAGATACCTATAACAGGTTATTGGTATAAGTGTGTCTGCAGGTTTATACTTCTCATCTGTGTGGTGAGGTGGCTGAAAGCAAACACGTGAAGAACATGGAGTTATCCTGCAGAGCTGCCCCAGTCCGGGCAGCCTCTTCTATGTCTTTATACACACTTCCAAAAAAAAAAAAAAACCCTTCGCAAGTCACAAACAATTCAGGATTCAACTAAGAAAACACAGAGTGAACCATATGGCCGGGGTGGCTCGAGTTGGCTGCATTTTCCCCCAGACAAAGAAGGGATTGAGAGTTGAAGGAAAGGAGAAAAAAACCCAACTTTCCGGCTGATGAAGCTGTTGTCTGGAGGCAATGATCCCAAATCTCAAGGCTTTATTCCAGGCTCCGACTGAGACGTGATATGTCATATGATTAGCATCTTTCATATTTACAAGAGTAGTGCAGGCTGCCAGTCTTTAGAGAAAGGCGAAAGAAAGAAGGGGCATATGCTGAAATGGATTTAGCATTTGAAAGAGAGAAAAGAGAGCGGATAAATACACTTAAACGAGGATTTAGTTTTACTCCCGTTGAGTTCTAATGGCTTGTTGATTGAGATTTTAGGGAGCCGGGACAGAGGTGTCAGCAGTAATTTAAAAGCGCCATTCAGCCCTCCCCGGCGGAAGGAGCCGGCGCTGCCCCCTCAGGACGGAGCGGTGCTGCGGCCGTAGTGGCGGGCTGGCGGGAGGGGCGCATCACCGCCCGGGCGGGTCCCTCCGCTGGGCACGCGGCGCCATCTGGCGGCGGCGGAACCCGCCGTAGCCCTGAGGGGACCGGGAAAACCGGGAAGCAGAGCGGGAATTCCCGGTGAGTCGGGCAGCACTGCTCACAAACGCAGCACTGCAGCACTGCTCACAAACGCCGTCCAGCCCAGCCTCGAACACGTACAGGCACGGCACAGCTCCTCTGGGCAACCTGTGCAGTGCCTCACTGGTACTCCCGTGGAAGAATTTATCCCCAATATCCCAACCCATTCCCCCTCGTCCTGTCACTTGCTGCCCTTGTGACAAGTCTCTCCCCAGCTCTCTTGGAGCCCTCAGAGGCCCTGGATGGTGCTTAAGATGTTTGCAAAAGCTGCAGAAGGGGCCTCTTAATTGTTATAGCCAAGCTCTTCCAGGATGTCACCTACCTGCAAAAATGGGAGGTGACAGAATTGTTCTAAAATAGCACGGTGTTTTAAAAGAACAGAGAAATACCATTAACATAATGAACTACAATGTAAACATAAAAAGATTTCATTTCTCAAGCAGAAAAAGTCACTCTATTTATGGTTATCAACCAAATAAAGTCACTTTAATAATTTTATCTTATGACCACAAGGTCAAACAGAAGCATCAGTGCACTGAGAGCCAAACAAAAATACCCCACATTAAATAAATACTAGATTACAAATTACCAGAGCTATTGCTATAGACAAGCAATTAAGATTTTGTTCATAAAATCAACACATATGTTATTTTTCCTTTTTCTTGCGCTGTTCTTCTTCCTCCCAGTTCTCCAAGTAAGACTTGAGAATGTAATTTAGCTGCTGCTCACACTGGCTTGCATGTTGTAAGCCATTTTCCCATCCTAGAAGCAGCAATAAACAGGGTGATTACATCTCTCTCTACAGCATCCATCACAGAATCAGCCCCTGGCAGTGCCAACATCTATTTCCCCAAGAGTATTGACTGGCTGTGATATTTCTGCTTGGAAAATGGCTCTGTGGAGTTCAGTCACCAAGATGCTTTATTTGATGTCAGCCAAGCAGGTAAAGTTGTAAAATGTAAATGTGCAACTTGCACATTCTTGCAATACATTAGATTTTGAGTGTAATATTAAACATTGGAGTTTATATGCAATGAATATAGTGGTTGCTCTAGTGTACACACCATATATTTTATATATTAATTTTATATATTATTATAAACATTGTAAGGTGTATTGTACATAGTCTAATTAAAGATAATGAGGTGCAGGTTTCAAATACCCCAGCAAAGCAGCTCTTACCTCTGCAGTGGTGAATTACTCTCCCCCACAGCCTGTTCCTGCTCAGACAGGGCAGACTCCCCACGATCAGCAGGTGCCTCTTGGCCCTCGTTAGTGCCACGTTCATCCTCCTCTCTGAGTCTATGAAACCCAAGTGCCTGGTCCTGACACAGGACAGCACAATGATCTCCCTCTCAGCACCTTGGAATGCATCCACCGTGGACACCTGCACAGGCTTGACCTCAAAAGCCTCAGAGTGAACCCCACTAAGCAAATTCTGGATCTGGGGGCAAAGAAACAGAGAAGGGGGTGAGTTTGGCTACTCAGAGTCCATTTAAGAGAAGGGCTTTATTGATTTTTGTTACTGATTTATGACACAAACCTTATACATTTGTGATTTATAAAGGGTAATCACGCCAATATCAGCTCCTTCTATTCCACTTGCAATCAGAGACTGGATGAGCTTGACTGTAAAATGAGCTTCTGCCATGTTGTAAAAGCTGTTGTCTCTTTCAATCTGGGAAGAGGGAAAAAGATTCCCAAATTAGCTCTCACCAAAAATGTAAAAAGGAATGGAATGGAGGGAAAATGACAATATTGACTGGTTACATAAGCAGTGCTGAGGAACTCACCTGCTCCATGCCATGGACGCTGTAAAAGCAGAGTGTTGGCAGCCACTCCAGCAGAGGAGCCCTGTCCCCCTGGGAGATGCCATCGATGAGGTGCCCGCTGTAGAAGAGCTCGTTGGCGATGGCACTGAGGGCAGGGTGACAGCGGTACTGTGTCCGGAGAACAATGGGCTCGTGTCCCTAAGGGACGAGGACACAGACATTAGGGCTGGGATGGAGCTGGGAGCAAGGGGGTAGTGGAACCTGTCCCTGTCTGTAGTGGGGGTGGCCTTGAGGTTCCTTCCAACCCAAACCATTCTGTGATTTTAAGATATTTTGCAGTGCTGAAACGCTGATCCTCTGACACCTGGACCAGAATTTCCCATGTGACCTCAGGGGAGTTACAGTTCCACTCTCCACCTTTTCCAAAGCTGCATTCAGCAGCACCTACCATTAAGCAGAGTCGGTCAAAGAGGGTCTGCTCCAATCCCTGCTCATGAACACTCTCAGACCCTTGGATAGTTGGTGGCAGTTGCTTGGGGTCTCCAACAAGGATGAGCTTTTCACACTGAAACCTAAATAAGAATGTGAAAAAAACAGTGTTCTAGAAAGGATGTTAAAGTGTTCATAACCAAAGTGTGTGCTTGTTTCTGTATCACACTGCTTCCCATCAGCCTCCCTCCTCCAGCCCAGTTTAATAACACCTAAGGACAGGCCTCAATTTGAAATCCCTCTTCTTGCTGCTAGGGTGTTCCTGTGCTCACAAAGGTGTGGAGTGTGGCACTGCTGGGCGCTGGTGCCCCTTCTGAGGCCCCTCAGGTACAGGAGGGCTGTACCTGGCGATGGGGAGCAGGGAGGCAGGCTCAGTCATCTGGCTGCACTCATCCAGCACCACCACAGGAAACCTGAGCGCCTTCAGGCAGGGGAAGGGGCAGGCAGCACACGTCACTCCAACCACCTTCACCTGCCAGCAGCGAGGAGAAAACAGGCAGGCAAAAAGTTAAAATCATTTCATAGTTCATCTCTGTGCAGCACCTAACTAGAGCAGGAGAATACAGCTAAATTTATTTCTAGCAACAGGACACTAAGCCATACCTGTGCAATCAAACCTAAAATTCAGTTTGTATTTCAAAACCAGGAGTTTTGAATGATAAATTCCCAGTTTCCATGTGCTCAGCCTTGTAGATAAGACACAGCAAATCCCTGCTTTCCCATCCCATCTCTTTGACTCTACCTGTTGCAGAATAGTTTTATTGGTCCCCAGTTTATGCTGCTCAATGCTCTTCCTGACATAGATTTTCTCAGCTGGAGTCAAATCTTCTTTCAACAGAGCAAGCAGCTCTTTCAGCTGCTCGTTTTCATTTCCTGAGCCTGCATGTAAACTTTAAAGAAGATTTTGTAACATACATTGCAGTAACTGAAAATAGCAGTGCTTGGAAAGATAACCACACTTTATTATAATGTATTAACCTACCCCAAATTGCTTCAGATCCCTCAAAGAGGTTTCTTACCTATGGGGAAGAATTGCTTTCGTGATTTTCCTTACACTTCCCACTCTTATAAAATCCTCAAATCCAAGCTCGAGCAGACTTGAAAGAAAAAGAGATGATAAACATTACAGAAAGGGAAAGATGAAATCTTGAGAAAACTTTCAAAGTGGTTTCAAAAGACACATCAGAACACTCAGGAACACAAACTTCAGTGATTACTGAGATGAAGTACCTCAGTAATTCAACAAAATCAAAATAAATTACCTCATCATGATTTAATGCCTTGATGATTCCCCTCTCATAGTCTTCCATATGTATCTTCCCTTCCTTTTTCTTTCCAAACCATGCATTTATTTCATGCTAAATTTTCACAAATCTGATCCTCTCTGCTCCTCCTTCCCCTACTGGTACATCCCAAAGATCCCTGAGCAGTACTACTTTGTCCTGATGGATTTTAATAGCATATTTGATGAGAGCAGAGCCTAAAATAGTCTTCTGTAGATGTTTTATGTAGCTTTCACTCTTTTAACTGTGCAAAAGAGCTGAGGAACAATTAAAGTCTGTGTGTGGCACTTTTTAGGGAAACAAATCAATCTTTTTGATGTGTTTTACAGGAAATACCAACACAATTACCACTAAAGTGTAAGCCATTCGTTTCCAAGTGCATTATTGGTGTTGGAAGAAGAACCATAAAAGCCTCAGCAACCCACCCCAGCAGGATCCTGTCCACAGCAACGTTGGTGGAAGAAGCAATGAGGAGTTTCCATGGAGTTGCCCTCAGACCCTCTGTAGCTTCACTGCTTTCAAAGAGCTGCACGAGGAACAAGATCACCACGGACAGCAAGTAGCTCTTGCCAGCTCCAAAAACACCTGGGATTTTGGAAGAAAAAGCCCAAGTTACAAGTGAGAATTTCCTAGAAAGTTTGAATCAATTGCTTTAACTTCAGTTATGCTGTGATTCCTCTAAATTAATTGCATGGGCTTGCTTACACTTACAAAAACAATACATGGTTGTATTAATAAATAGCTAATACATGATAAAAGCTAATACGTGATAAAAAGTGGTTTTCATATGAAAAGAAAAAAGCTGAAGACAATAAATAATTCTGATTTTATGTATAGGTATTTCTAGGCAAAACCTCCTATGCTTCAGTGAAGTCCTGGAAAAGGCAGAATGAAAATTTAATTCAATTTAAATTTAATTTAAAGGGGCAAAAGCTCTGTGCTGACAGAATGGATGTACTAATGTCACGGTCAGTATCAGAGGGGCTGATTCTGGCATTCCATATTGATGGCATTTCCCATTAATCAACATTTGTGCAAAGCTACAACAGCAGCATCACAATTCTTGGCTGTGTACCACGTATGATTGTGATGGGCAAGCTCTGATGTTCCTCCCCTCCTTTGGGCTTTTCACAGGTCATCATCTGAGCCACGTGAACCAGTGATGCTGCTTGGTCTGGGTTCAGGGAGAACCTCTGGATCATCTCTTCGGCCACTCCCATTGCCACTTGAGAGCTCACAGGGCCAGACATCATGGAGCACTTCACACTCATGGCAGGTGGAGTGAATTTCCTTTTGTTGACTCTTTTTGTAGCATTTTCAGAATCAAAATTCCTAGGAAAACAAAAAATACCCAGAAGTCGTGATATGATAGAATTTCTGTCTCCTGGTTCTGATATTCCTGCACTGGACTGCTCACAGTATCCCAGGACAATAACTCACATTTTCAGGAGATACGGGATCAGCGGTAATGTGGATGGATTGAAGTGCTCCTCCATGTTCCTTAAGGAGGCCAGCTCACCACTGGCATTACAAACCAGCAAGGCATGAACACACACTGCAAGGGCCACAGAAAAGCAAAAGGAGAAAGGAGTTAATAGAGCAGAAATTGTTAAGAAATGAATTATAAAATGCCAAAAGAGTTATTAACTGATTTTATCTTCTCCATTTACAAAACAAAACAACCCCAAAGCTTTAACTTAATTCAACAGCAAAACCAAGAAACTTTTGCAGTCACAGGCTTAATACATGGCTTTTTATAAAAAAAATAAAATTTCCAGTGAGTTGTTTGAGGTTTCTGCATTTTGTTTTTCAAGGACAGTAAAAACATATTCCTTTTACTTACGCTCTGACAGTCAACTTGCATTATATATCATATTACATAATTTCTTACTTTCTTCATATTATTCTCATTTCTTCCCCACCCATTTGCAATTTGCCAGCTACTTTGCAGGTTTAACTGCCTTAATTAATGTATTCAAATTATATATTCAAACATACAAGGAAAAAAAAATACTGTGAATTAAATCATGTGCAAGGTTTGAGAAATTCTCATATTCTCAGCAGCTCATCCTTCATTGCTGGCTGGATTTTTCCTTAGTTGTTTCCCACAGTTCTCAGTGTTGCTGTGGAACTCACTGTTGGATCTCCAGTTGGAGGGACTGTAGCCTTTCAGTGGTAGCAATTCTATCTCATTGTTGGAGGATGGTCCAAAGAAAGCACTGCTTGCAATGAAAGTATCAATGGGATCAAAGTTCAGAGTCTTGGAAACAACCCAGATGTCATCTGCCAAAAACAATACAGAGTCCTCATCAGCCTCTCCCACTGCCACCTTTGAAATCTGATGTGTAAGATGTGCTCACCTTTGCTGTAGAGAGAAGAATGCTCCTTTCTGCTTAGCTTCAGGTATAATTTGGGTTTGGAGTCACCATCAAAGCTGGCAGGTGTATTCATAAATTTCTTGAACTTACTGTACCTCTGTGTTGGAATTTCAAAGGCTTTCCTGGGTGATAGAAAAAAAAAAAAAAGGTATGTAGGTATGTAAACCATCAGCAAATTTTGGATTCAGCACCAAAAGGAAGAAACCTCCATTTATCTTGACTGTAAAATCTCCTCAATATCCAGCCACAATTAAATTGTTTCCTCTACAGTTAAACAGCACAGAATAGCCCTTGAGATGACTTCTGGCATTAAAATTAGAATCTTGAAGAGAATAAATCAAATTCTCCTACTGAGGATTAAATGAACAAAGTTCAAATGCAAAAGTTCTGACACTAAGCAATTGATCACATTGCTGGTCAGCAGTTTTGATTCTTGCTAAAAACAAATACCATTGCTATAAATATTATTCCTTCGCTAATTTAGCTCTTGCATTTCTTTACAGAAAGAAATCTTTACTCTTTAAATATAGAGAATATGTGTTAAATCCTGCTGAAGTCCTGGGCCACTGGAATATTTATAAACCTTGAATTGGCACAGTATTTGAGGATACCTCACCAAAAGCTGGCATTCCTCATAAACAGCAATCTTTTGACTCCTGAGGTATGTCCCAATACTTTTTGTGTCATGGAGCACTGCACTGGGTCTGGATTTTGTCTGTGTGGGGTTCACATCTTCAATCCACTTGAAAAAGGAGCACTGCTCAGCTTTTGGGGCATCACAGGCATAGAACAAACGACCCTACAAGGGAAGGGAGGGGAAAAAAAAAGGTCCATGAGCACCAAAACAAGCAAGAAAAAAAAAGAGAAAGCAATGGATGCTTTCACCCCCAAAGTGTAAAAACCACAAGGAATAAATAGCACCTTGTTTTGACCTTCTTTTTTAACCATCACCAGCTTAGCAGGGTGCATGTGGTTGCAGAGTGGGGCACAGCTTCCTTGGCCCTGGCTTTGCCCATCTTTCACTGCAGTGTAAAATGATATATCCACCTTGGAGAGGGCATGGTGTAGCCTCTGTGCCAACTCAAACAGCATTATGTTCAATTGCTCTTGGTGGGGAAAGGACAACAACAGAATCATTAGCACACCCTTAAAATGCTTACACAGCTACACAACATCCAAACAAATGTATTTCCATTGGAAAATTTCCATCCCAAATCAAAATATTTCATCTGAGTCCTAAAAGAAACCACATGACCTGAAAAATCCACTTATTACAGGGGGAAAAAAAAAAGGCTTAGGTATCTTAAGACTGGAAAACAGCCCTGAGGTTACAGAGTTGAACAGTGTGTACTGTCTTTTTGGCTTGCCTCTGCAATTTCGGGTATAGACTAAATATATTTCAGTAGAAATATAAAAAAATGAAATGCACCCTGCTGTTTTAATAGGTAATGTTTGAAATGACAGCATTTCACAGAGCAGAGACTTACCTGTCAGAGCAGCTTTAAAAACCTGCTTGTAGTGAGTGTGAGACTGAAACACAGCTGGGATGGAAATCTTTCTTTTAGGAAGATTGCTGTGTTTCACTTTATCCACAGGAGGAAAAGACAACTCAGAAATTGTTATGTCCTAAAAAGACCCAGGAAAATAAACCATTAAAAACTGTAAGACCTTGAATGAGAAAATTGCAGATTTGTAAAAAATACTAAAAGATAATAAAAATTTCCCTAGAGCTTGGGCTGCCATTTAGGATGCACCGTGAGGGTAAAATTTGCTCCTTGCCAAACAGCTTGCATTTATAATAACACAGATAATACTTCCAAAGGCTTTAGAATAAATGTTATGTTGTTCAAAATCATGTTTTTCAGTACTAGGCATGGGGAAGGAGCACACAAACCCTATTTTCAACACCATTTTTGCACAAAAATAAATGAATTATAAGTGTCTTCACAAGCTTTTTAAGTCTGGTATATGGATTTTACATATCTATATATTTGTATTTAAACACACACAATGTGCATACCCATGTGTATGTTAAATGTATTAGTTATTTCCTTTCTCTGCTTCACACAAATACTGTACTGGACAGTTTTATAGAGCCAAAAAAACTTGAAAAAAAAGAAAGAGTCAACATTTTCTTCAACTCTCAAAACCATTTGACAACTTAAAAAACTTAACTTGTGGTTGGTGTGGTGCTTCAATTTGCCCAATTTGCTCCATCTGCCTACTGATCACAAACATGTGTGCTAAATTTTTAGGTGCTTATTCAGTGCCATAACTTGACTTTTACACAACTAAAACTGAAGGAATTTATAATAATTTGAAGTCAGAGACTATGACTTGAAGCAAAAATAGGTGTTGATTAAAATGATGCTGATACCACAAATAAGAAAAACCCACAATTTGTTACCAATCAGAGATGTCAAAACAGTCCAGCAGCTTTTGTTTTATCTTCCTGCCATTGACATTCAGATTAAAAATCTAAATCTGGCACTGAATTACCTTTACAAAGGATTAGTCATGGCATGTGACTAATGTATTAAAAATATATTAAAAATGAAAAAAATTAAAAATATATTAAAATAAAAATACATTAAAAATTAAAAAATACATTTTTTGGTGTCACTATGCAATCCTACTGATAAAATCTGCAGGAAATTAGATAAATGCAGCCCCTTTGGCCAGAGCACTGTGTTGGTGTCAGTGTCAGTGACAGCCTGGTACACACCTGGCCCTCTCCTGTTCCGCCGTGGCAGCTCAGGTGACTCAACACCTTTTGTGTGGCCGCAGCCAGAGGTGCCTGCCGTAAGGGCAGGGAGAGCGCGTTGCCCGGTGACACCGGATCTGCCTGGCTGCTGTTCGCAGCCCCGGAGCGCTCCCCGGGCCAGCTCCCGGCCGGCAGCGGCGCTGCAGGGCTGGGAGCGCTCAGATCGGTGGCTCTGCTCTCTCCTGGGTCACCCGGTGGCATTCCCAGCACGCTCCGGACATAAATGTCATCCTCCTCCTCCTCCCCTTCAGCACTGTTTTCAGGGATCAAATCGCTCTGAGCACTGCTTTGATACTTCAGCCACTTGCTTTGTCCGGCTTGGGCAGACACATCAGGGAGCACTGGTGGCACAGATCCCCTTTGTCCATCTTCCGTGTACTCCCCAAACACAGAGGTGTCAGAATTCCTGTCCTGGGGGCCAGGAGCACTCCTGGGAAATGCCACTGACTGGCTGCACAGATTGCCTCCTGAAGAGCCCAAAGATTGCTGGAAATCCTCATTCTCAGAGGGGTAAAACATGGCAGGAATCTCGTGGGTGGCAGGAACAGTGACAAAGGGAGCTCGTGTTTTCATTGTGGGCTTCAGTGCTGGCAGGCTGAATTCCTGTGCATGGCTGGATTTCTCCTGGGCTGTGGGGAAAATACAGCTTACAAGCAACCTGGAGCACCCAGGGATGGTGTGGGAATATACAAAATTAGAGGGTTTTGGGGAAAGCTGCAAAAGGTAGGCCTCAGATACAGCAGAACTGTAAGTAGAACTAAAGTAGCAGTCATGAGATAAGTCAGCAGAAAAATTATTTAAACTGTAGAAAAAGCAAGGGCAAATAGAACAATGGCCTGTGTATTAACACTTGTCTGAATAGCTCTCTAAGCAGCAGAAAGTTCATCTAGCAAGATATTAGGAAGGTTAAAGCTTAATAATGGAGCTCTGTGTGTTGTGTTTTAAAAGGCTTAAAAGTAGGTATTGTATTCGAAATAAGCAAGCATTGTTTTAACCAAAGGTACGTGTGCTTATGGTGATTGGATAGAACTACTGTCAATGTGCTTTTGCTTTGTGTGATTGGTCAAGAAGCTTATAAAGTAAGTTGTAACATGAAGTTTTTTGGCCTGCTGCCTGGGATGTGAATTGCTGGCATCTTCCCATTGTCATAATCATGTAATGAGACTGATGCTGAAAAATAAACAGCTCGAGGCACTTTCCACAGCAGCCCTGTCTTGTTCGTGTCTGTAAATAGCCCCCCTTGCCAGCATCAGGCGGCACTTCAAGTACCAATGGTACCAAAAGTAAGGAATTCTAGATTCTTCCTTCTACACCCTGCCTTCTAGCTGGGAAGCTCTCTGGATTGCTCCTGTGCAGTATTACACTAAATGATGGACTTTGTGTGATTCTTTTAATTAGTTTGATTTTTTAAAATTTCTTTGAAAATAATTTTTTAAAAATTTCTTTGAAATCTCCATATTCAGAACACATTATGTAGTCACTCTGCTTGTATAAAAGACCTGCTATTAAATTAAACATGGTTGTATTTTGGAGGTCATTAATCTGATGTCACTGACATCTGCCAACTAGAAAAAAACCCATTTTAACATTTGATTTTTTTTCCAAAAGATAACCCACAACCTATGAATTAACATTGAACAACACAGATAAATAAGCTCTCGCTACCAAAAAGCATCCTTTTGGTTACATTAATTATCATTAGTGACAGTTATAGAGAGGTGTCAAATGGGAGATGGTCAGAGGACAGCTGAATACGGAAGAAAACTAAAAGCAGGTAAATAAAAACATAGGGATCATTTAGAAGCTTAGCTTACAGCCTTCTTGCCCCCAAACTAGAAGCTGATTTTTCTTTATAAAACTAAATCTACTGAAGTCTCCTTCAGGAGACTATAATTGGCAGAGTAACTGTCTGTGATGGCCCAACTCATTGTGCTTCAAGAACCCTCAGAGATTTTCAGCTAAAACACTGTGAGGTGCCAGTATAAACCTGTAAATTCTTACTGAAGAAGAAATCTGGGAGTTGTGGTTTACTGGGTAAGATCCCACGTGTCAGGGGCTCCTGGATGTCTCCAACAGGCTCCTCATTTCCCCAAGGTGGAGAAATTGCACCATCTGGATCAAGTGGGGAAGTGAGTTCTGGTGAAATCTACAGGTGAAGAATTAACATGGCAGGTTAATTAACATGACTGAAAAAAACCTGGTTACAGCTCTTTCATCACCATTCTCTCTCTCAGCATTCTAAACAATGAAATATCTCTCAGAGTTGAGATAAAAGAGCTCCAAAAATAAAAATTGCCACGAACACACAGGAAATAAAGCCAAAAATGTTTGCAAAAGCCAGTCAATCCCCACCTTGCCAGGCTCCCAGGCAGTCCACTGTGCTTGTCTCAGGTCAGAGGGTAGGTGTGACACTGTCCATGGTGGCACTTCAGGATGCACATCCAGTGCCAGTGCTAGGAAAAACAGAAAAGTGCTGAAGTAATGCAGAAATTCTGAGGCCAATCACTGCCCTTCTCCTTTTACTTTCCCTTACAGGATTGATTTATTCCTGGCTCTTGAATAACATCAGGCTTCACTTGAAAATTCCCTTCTCTTACAATGTCAACGTCATCCTTATGAAGGCTCCTGGAACCTGGAGACTTTATTTAAAAAAAAAAAAAAGCATAAGCAAAAACTTGGTAGAAATTAAACTGCTTATCTTCTGTGCAACTGATCAAAGGAGCAGAAAAAAAGTGATTATGAAGTTCAATGACAAAGGTAAGTAAAAATAATTGGTTTTTATTTGATTGTAGCAGTTTAAAAATGAACTATTTTCTATCCTAAATTGACAAGATACTTTCTTGCACGAAGGCTAGTATGGATAACTGAACAAAAAAAAAGTTTTACCTGTCTCAAGTCATAAAGGTCAAAATGCCTTGAAAAGAGGGGTGAGAAAAATGTCTCAGCTGCAAAGTCCATGTTGTCTGGGTGCTGCTGCCATCCGTGCTGGGAGCATGGAGCTCTCAGCATCACCTCACTAGCTGCTGATCCTTTCACTTGGTAACCTTGGAAGGCAACAGGCTGCACAATGCATGGAATTATCACTGACAGCAAGGAAAAACTGCTCTGCAACTAGCTACAGTCAGTACAGGTTCTTGTTACACATACAACAAAAATAACCTGTTGACTCTGCAGAAGAGAAACAAAAAAAATCTGTTTTTTTTTTTCCTTGTAATTTGAGTTTTCAACTCTCCCTGAAAAATAACAAATTTTATTACTAAAATTTTATTAGGACTTAGTGCAATATATTACAATTGGCAAAGCACTGAACTGAAATTTAGGAAACACTGTTAATTATACTTGAGTTCCACAGCAATGGTACCTTTGGTTGCCAGTTAGAAGGCCCAGGGTCCCTTTGGGCTGCTGCTATTGGTACAATATATGCATCTGTCTTCTGTAATAAACTGTCCACACAGTTGGGCTGCACAGGAAAGCACCAAAAACTAATTAGTCTAACAATTTAGTAACCATTTAAAGTGAAAATTTAGGCTAAGAAAGGTCTTGTATTTATACAAAGGAAGCCTTTTCAGTTACAGCTTTTTTATTTGGAAGCCATCCATGACAGGATAAGAAACTATGTTTGTTTTTTCAAACAGAACAGGAAAAAGAAGATTTCTAAAACTTTTCTTTAAGCTTTAGATTGATTGAAAAAGAAAAAAGGCTGTTAACATCATTGGATAAAAATCAATGTGAATTACCAAACACGAACAGTTTTACCAGTGTATTTCAACCCAAATGCTAAAATTCCAAGGAAAGCCATGTATTTAAAAAGCTAGTGGGGGAAAAAAAAAAGGTGGTAAAAGATGGGGTAGGGAAGGAGAATTACCAGACATATTGATGGAATATTAAACATGACTAAATACTACACTTTTCATTAAGTTCCTTATCATACATGAGGCCTCCTGAATATTGTCAAGATGACATCTTCTATTGGTTACCAGCTTCATAAACAATGCCTCTAAGCAATTTATAGCTCAACTTCCATGGTTTCTAACCCAAGAATTTTATTCCAGAAGCCAGGTGGAAAATGAATTTATCTTGTACAGATAAATATATGTAGTCAAAAATTGGTTACCATCCGGGCAGGAGAATCAAAGTATGAACAGGAAGATGCCTGTAAACTTTCTGAGTAAGGCATTTCTGTAAACTCTTTTATAGCTACAAGAGATGGAAAAGCACAGTGAGTTACAGTCAATAGTCTGGGGTTTTTTACATGAAAACATCTGAGTATTTACAGGTTTGCAAACCTTACCGATGCAACCCATGCACAGTTAGGATTTAACTGAATGAGAGCAAACAGACTTGGAGCTCACAATATTGCTTTAAACAGTACAAATTGCACGAGGAAACCTACATAACACAGCACTCTAAAAGTATTTCTAAATGAGGAGAAATGAGAGAAATCAAACAGGTACAGACATACAGAATCCAGTTTGAAATAGAAGCTGACCTAACCTTGATCCTTCTCAAGGGGTTCAAGTGTCTCCCTAGGAGTGTCTGTTTCACAGAACATGCTGGTGTTTTCCTCCATCCTTTGCAAGCTCTCTAATGCTGTGCTATGCTGTGTCAAAGCTCTCAGAAGAGCAATATCATTCACCAAATCAGGGAATCCTGAGCAATTCTCAGCCACTGCTGTGCATTTCAGGCAATCCACCCCTACTGTCTCTCCTTGGCAGGCTTCAGGAGAAGCAGTTCTGCTCTCTGCATTTTCCAGCACAGTTCCTCCTACTGCTGTTTTCTCTGGAGATAAACAACCTCCTCCTAAAGGATCTGATTTCTGTGACAAGGCCAGCAGAGGGCTGCCTGGTTTCATGTCACCACTCCTAGTAGACCAGAAGTGCTCTGAGCCAACATCTGGGGATTCCATACATCCCAGCTGTGTAACTCCTTCCTCAGTCTTTTGGTCCAAGGCAGAAATTATTCTGCTGGGAGAAATACCTGTGAGACTTCCAGTGGTTTCAGACAGCCTGGTTTCAGGGTGACATTCATTAACACTGGTGTCCCCAGGCAGGAGATCAGAGTGCTGCTTTTTTACCCAGGATGTGCCATTGATGGTGAGTGCTGCACAGCCGTCCAGATCCTCCTCTTGCTTTGAGCCTTCAAAACTTGACTGACTCTCACTGATCTCTTTTATGTTGTGTCCATCCCCTAGAAGTTCCACTTGGGTTCTGGTCTGGTTTGCAGCATCTTCTGCAGCTCTCCTGGCATCACCATCACAAAGCTGGGGTGGTGGACCCCCCTCTCCATCAGATTTGGAACATGTGACTTCATTTTTGCTTTGTGTCTCTACATCACAGCAAGAATGAGGCTTCAAATGAGGGCTCAAGGCAGCACCTTGTGCTACATCTCCTCCCTGGAAGCTGCCTGGGCTCCATGAAGGTGTGTCTCCCTCAGAGAGTCCCTTCCCTTCTCTCTCACACACATCTTCATTGTCCATGTCATTAAAATCAAAAGCCTCCATTAGGTTAAAGCTAACCTCCATCAGTTCCCCATCAGGACTACAGCCTGTGCCCTGCAAACTGAACTCCTCCTTCCCAATTCCAGCTTCAGCCAATGTCACATCCCCAGAGAGCTCCGGGTCATTAGACAGTCCCTCTGAATTTTGCCTTGGATGAAGCTCACTCTGCATCTTCACAGAGCAATTCTCCCTAAGCCTGTCAGTCCCTGAATGCTCCCTGTATCCAAAGGGATGGCTTTCAAAGGTGGTTGGACTTGCTGAAGGTGAAATGTCACCTGAGGATGGGTCAAACTGACTGTCACTCATTCTGCTTACAGTGGACTCAGGTAGGAAGTAACTACTTGTGTTGTAGTCACCTTGTAAATTTTGACTTAAATTATTTACCTTTTTGTCTTGTCTGTGTCCTGTGACTTCTTCTCCACAAGACTGTTCAGCTGAATTTGGAAGTGCTAGAACATTCCAGTCCTTTGTATCATTTACATTTCCCTGCACAAAAGGCAGGTGCTGGGTATCTGGAACGAGTCCTTTGGCAGGGTCACCTGAAAGAGCAGGCAGGACAGGGCTTTTTCTGTCACATAAACCTGCATTTTGTGCTGCCTGAACCCTGGAAAGGCAGCCTGTGGCTCCAGATGTTTGCTCTCTGTGGTGTCCTTGTGCTGGTTTGGACTTGAGCAGAGCAATGATCTGTGCTGCGCTCCTGATGTGGTGGGACACTGCCCCAGCACCAGTGTGCCCAGTGAGGAGAGGAGATTCCTGCTTCCCAACCAACTGATGGAAGTTCTGCCTCTCTGTCCCCTCCCAGCTGTCACTGAAGGGAGCAGAAAGCAGGGAGGACACAGACATTTGTTCTCTGCCATTGTCCCTGCACACCTCTTCCTGACTGCTTGCAGAGGGATTTGTTCCTGCATCCTTCCTGCAAACCGTGGAAAACAACGGAGAGCTGACGTAAAACTGGGATGGAAAACTCCCTTGGCACCCCTTAGATGAGGGCAACACTGCTGCTTTTCCTTCATCTTCCACAGCTGGTGTTTTCTTCTCAACTTGGCGTGGCCCTCGGAACCCCTGGGAGAGAAATCAGCAGTTAATCCACGTTTTGTAATCAGATGCTGAAAATGGGGCACACTGCATTCTGATCAAATGGCCTGGAAATATATTCTGATCAAATCCATGAGGATTCCACAGGTGCACAGAAACAACCTTAAGCCCTTGTGATTTTTACTGTAGGCAACATAAATCCTGCTAAACCAAATCTCCTAAATGTGGAAAAAACACATTCTGGATTACAGCTCAAAAAAAAAAAGGAAAAAAGAAAAAAAAAAAGAAGAAGGGAAGGAAGAAGGGAAGGGAAGGAAGAAGGGAAGGGAAGGAAGAAGGGAAGGGAAGGAAGAAGGGAAGGGAAGGAAGAAGGGAAGGGAAGGGAAGGAAGAAGGGAAGGGAAGGAAGAAGGGAAGGGAAGGAAGAAGGGAAGGGAAGGAAGAAGGGAAGGGAAGGAAGAAGGGAAGGGAAGGAAGAAGGGAAGGGAAGGAAGAAGGGAAGGGAAGGAAGAAGGGAAGGGAAGGAAGAAGGGAAGGGAAGGAAGAAGGGAAGGGAAGGAAGAAGGGAAGGGAAGGAAGAAGGGAAGGGAAGGAAGAAGGGAAGGGAAGGAAGAAGGGAAGGGAAGGAAGAAGGGAAGGGAAGGAAGAAGGGAAGGGAAGGAAGAAGGGAAGGGAAGGAAGAAGGGAAGGGAAGGAAGAAGGGAAGGGAAGGAAGAAGGGAAGGGAAGGAAGAAGGGAAGGGAAAAAAAAAGAAAAAGCAAAAATATAAAGAAAACAAAAGGCAGGAACAAATTCTGTATATATTTCCCATTCCCTTGTGTTTTACACTGCATATAAACATGAGACATAAAATTTGGAACAAAAACTCACCGTAAACTTCCTTTTCAAGCCAACAGGGAGATGTCTTGGGGGTAGAAGAGCAGGTTTGACACCATTTCTGTCCACTGCTGGAGTTTCTGCTTGTTTTGGCTGCTCTTCAGAGGGCTTTTCACTCACTTTAGCTGCTTCAACTGTGATTAAATATCGCTCACTTTCCAAATCATCTCCAGGAGTCACCTGGAAAAGGGAGAACAACAGTGTATACATAATAATGCAAGAAACAATATTATATAGTTTTATTTTTAAAAACATACAGTGTTTTAGGTACTTGGATGTAAAAAATTCGGCTGCTTACACCTACTATATCACAGATGCCAGACAATACTTTTATTTGTACATATATTGTAAATAGCAGTAGCACTTAGCCTCAATGATTATTTCATTTATCACTGTAATACACTGCTTTTACCACAGAGGAAGAAAAATTCCATGAAAGCTTCTGGACAAACAGCAAGATCTGTTAATTAATAGAAGCTGTTTTCTCTCTTCATTATTTGCACTGTAGCAGAGTTCCATATCAGCAACTAGAAAAAATACTCTTTTGGCTACCAAACAAGTGTTTGAAATGCTGCCTGAAAGACCAACTACAACCAGATATAAAAACAACTCTGAACAAAAGATACCTGAGATTTTATAAAAATACTCTCCAGACATTGTCCTTTATCATCAAACAAGGTAGCCTGGAAAATAAAAAAAAAATATTTTAAATAACCACAAATTTATTTCACAAATCAACTAGACTGCCACTGGCAGTAGCAGATATTAAATCCAACAGTGTTAAATCTGAATTTTCACCTGATTTCTGCCAGTTCTAACCCTCAGAATTCCATCTTGCCATGTTTTTGATTTTTTCATCTTTTGGTGAGTGTATAACACCTGTTTTAAATATGTAAAACATTGAAAAAACAAGAAGTAAGAAAATGTTCAAGTATTTCAGCAGCTACAGTCTTTAAACATAATTGCACAGTGTTAAAAATCACTCACAGTAAATTCTTGAGAGGCCATTGTTTTGGCAACACAGACATCCAACAGGTTATCTCACAAATATCCACATCTTCCCACAGCCAGAGAGACAGGGACATGGTCAGGACGCACCAGAGCTGTGAAGGAAAAGTGTGGACAAAAAAATTCTTATTTTTTCTCCTCAAAAAGAAAAGATAACTAGATGCAAGACAGTATCAAACCAGTGGAGTAGAGTTGCTCTGAGCATTTTAAAGAGAAACCTCAAAAACAACCTAACAGACTGCTGTTAAGAAAGAAAAAAAAAATCTTTTTAATAGATGTCAAGATATTTTCCAGCTTTTAGGCATGTTCATTCATTTAAATGACTGGCTGGCATCTCTGAATAATTCAGAATTACTTGAAATAAAATTCCAAAAGTTTATTTGCAGAAAAAAAACCAGATCCAAAATAGCAGAGAAGCTGTTAGCAGAATGATTTTGTCCCAGGTGTGGAGTTGCTCATGCATGTTTAACTCATGCAAAAAATAACTGACTTCCCGTGGAGCCAAACCTCTTTGCATATTTGAAGTTAGACTGTGAGATATTTTAAAATAAATTTTTATATTTATTTTTAACCTATAAATATTTAGAATTAATATTTACATATATATACATAATATTTAGATGCAATTCTGATTTAATATTTTAATATAAATATATTATGTTTAATATTGATATATCAACATATAACATGATATATATAGTTTGGATGGGTGAGAAGCAGTTTATATGGCGGACAGGGGAAAGATTCGCGCTGTTTCTTATGGTTGCCACCTCCTTGGGTGCTTCGCAAGGTGGAAATCCTTGGACCCAGTATGAGGACAGAGTTATTCCCTGAGTTCTCAGAGCAGCCGGACGGACGCGAGCCCTTGGGGAGCTCCCGGGGAACGAACGCCGCGGGCAGCGGGACCCGCCGCTGTCACCGGCGCTGCCTCCACACAGCCAAAGGGACGCACTCCACACCATCCTCCCAGCGGGATGCCCCGAGAGAACGCAGCCCGCCACCCCACCCGGAGTGCCGGGCGGCCGCCCCGCTCCTACCCAGCGGCTCCAGGACGGGCTCCGGCACGGGCACCAGGAGCGGGTCGGGGATGGCGGCGCCAGCACCGCCGCCTTTACGAACTTCCCGCCGCCGCGCCCGCTTGACGTCACGACGCCCGCGCCGCCCCGCCGGGAGGAAGTCACGTGCGCCCAGAGCCCGGCGCGCCCCCGACGCCGCCGCGCACGCGCGGGCGCCGCCGCGGGGCTTTTTTTTTTATTATTATTTTTTTTTCCCTTGGAAAGCCGAGGAGCGGGCAGCGCGTCTCGCGCCGGGAGCGGCGGGGACGGAGGCAGAGCCGGAGCTGCGGACGGGCCGGGCGGAGCCGAGCCGGTGTGGCGGCGGCAGCAGCAGCAGCAGCAGGTCAGCGGCCGGGGAGGGGCTGTGGGTTGGCCGGGTGCAGCGGTGGCGGCGCAGACAGGGGGCGCTGTGGGTCCCTCAGCCCCGTTCCCGCCGCCCGCCCGCGCGCGGAGCTCCCCCCCACCCCCCTCACGCCCCCGCGCGCTCCCCTCAAGGCCGGGGCGGGGCGGGCGTGTCGGGCCCCTCAGGTCACCGCAATGGAACCCTGAGCCGTGCTGTGCCCGCCCCCCGGCATCCTCCTCTCCCGGTGCCTGCTGATCCCGACCCGTGGGGCGCCTTCCTGAGGGCTGGCCACTACCTCCGGGCGCTAAGGTGGCTCTGCCCGCAAGTGATGCGCAGGTGACTCTTGTGCGTGGTGTCTTGGCGCCTGGTGAAATGAGGAACTCGTGCTGAGGGGGCTTTGGGCCCCTCGGAGTTAGTCTGTGCTTGTTTTTTTAAATATTGTGTCGGTAAAATCTGTAAATGCCTTCAGTAGTTGCACCTGCAGTGGTCAGTACCTGGTCTATGGTAAGTGTATGGTGCTCAGGCTTCTCAGCATAAGTCAGAGCTAGAAAAATCTATTTCACATTGTGACGTGCCCCTTACTTGAGGAGTAAATAAGGTGAAGTTTTCCCATATATTTTCAGTGGTTTTGGTCTAATGCAGCAGCTAGCTGGGCCGCAGAATGCTTGGTTTTTGTAACCACCTCCACTCTGCTTCCATGTACTTATTCCTTCTGTTTACCTCCAGCAGCTCTGCTGCTTGTTCAGTTCCCTAATCACCTGGTTGTCACCACAGGGAAGAACCAGAAATAAGTTCTTAAAATTCACTTGTGTTTCTTGAGGGTGAGCTATTGTGAAGAAATTGGGCTGTCCTTTTGGTGTCGTACAGGTGAATCCACCCAATCAGAGTCTGGTGCTGACATATATTTTAATTATAACTACAGAAACGACCTCTGAGATTAAGTGCAACCTTTGACCGATCCCCACCTTGTCACCCAGACCACGGCACTAAGTCCCACGTCCAGTCTTGAACAGAAATAAATCCACTTTGCCCCTCCTGAGGTGGCAGAGGGAAGGGTACAACCAGCACACAGAGATTTCTCTAAGTGTGGGAACAGTTTAACACTCATCAATGTCAAGTGGAAGCAAAGCCTTTACTGCCTGTCGGCACACCAGTTTCATGAAATCCATGGAATGCCTTAAAACTGCAGATTAAAATAATGCATTGGTTTCATTCTGTAAAATGGGAGGGGGAAAGTAGAAGTTTTTCTGGTTTTAGGTTAAGAAATTTGTACTGGCCCCCATGTATTAATGCCTGTCCTTTGTTACCTCACTTTGCAGAGAGAGACGTTTCAGGGCAGGGCAGGAACTTCAGCCTGCAGCTCTGCCTGTGTCTGATTGGTGTAATACTACATCTGTATTGGTGTAAAATGTTTCAGGATGTGTCTTTTTAAGTAGTTTCAGGTTTGCTGAATACTTGCATTTATTCTGCAGTACATACCTAGGGTTGCCCGTGACTCCACAAAAAACATTTTCATAGTGTACAAAGCATTTTGAATTCCTCTTTTTTTCTCCCTCATCCCCTCTTGCCCCATTTTAATTTTTAAAATATCCCAAGCAAACAAACATTTGCATCCGTACTTAAAAGAATAAACTATATTTTATATCTGCACCCTGTTTCCTCCAGGCCTTGTATTGCAGTTGAATTTTATTCTGTTTTCCAGATGTTGATAATAATAGAAACTGGGGTTGTGTGTAGGTTAGCACTGAAATCTTTAGTTTTTATCGAGTCTATAGATGAGTGTGCAGCTGCGTTATTTATTTGTTGTTTATTTATTATGTGTTATCTTCACTTTCCTGAAGTTCCTTCTTCCTGTTTAATCGTCCCTCCTTTTCTGGTTTCACTCTGGCACACAGAGGCACTGCGATTTTATTTCTTCTGGGGAGAATATTCTTTGCTTTATCAGTGTGAGGTTTTGACCCTGCTTTTGCTTTGCTCTGATTTTAATTTGTTTATCAGAGTAGTGCTGGTAGTGTGAGAGTTGGCATGTGAGGAATACAGACTGCCTTACACCCGGGCACATGGACATTGCTGAATTAATTACTGGGGTTTTATGTACCTATTAATCATTGATATTTGCTCTGACTCCGGAGGAGCTTGAAGTGCAAAGTAATTTCCTCAAAGCTTCGTTTGTAAAGGACAAAGTGAGAGGAAAGCCTGAAATGTAGCTTGCAGCTGCTTTTCCCTGTTCTGGGAAGGAAGTCCCCGAGCTGAGTGACTCAAAATGCTTTTTAAAACAAAGCTGTGCTGTCCTGGGCCACACTGAGGTGTTGGTGTGGTCCCTTCATGCTGTTCAGCCAGGACAGACAGCCCACAATGACATTTTACATTTGTGAAGCACCTCAGTGCAGCCCTCAGCTGGTTATGAAAGGTGTTGCCTGCTGGTTATTAATATATAAACCCTGCTGTAGGCCTTGAGTGGAGCTTGAACTTGATGAGCAGTTTTACCTGGCTTATCTTTCCAAGGTGACTGCTGACCTTTCCCTATCTGGAGTAGACAGCTCCCAGCGGGGGAGAAGCTGATCTCCGGCTGAGGAAGCCTCATTTGCACAAGAATTTGGGGGCCATTTCCATTTTGCCATCCTGTTGTCGAGGTGGGCTTCCTCTCTGATGGCTGTGCTCTCGTTTCCCTCTCTGCTGCTGAAGCCTTTCATATGGTGATTGCGACATTAATGGCTTTAATTTTTGTGGTAATTTAATTTTCCAAAAGCTGTCTGCTTCTGGCAGTGTTGCATTGTTTTGCCGGTGTGAAATGAGGTACTGAAGCCGTGACTGGCAGGTCTCAGCTACAGCGAATTGAAACATGAACAAAAGAGATGAATCGGTGCATTAGAACGGTTTTATATTTTTCGAGATGAATCTGTATATCAAGTCACTTGGTTCTAGGTAGGGTTTATTCTCCAGGGGTCTGTTCTGGAGTTGTGACAGACCCGGGTTTGCCATTAGGGACACTTTCTTGACTTACTGCTCTTGGGCAGGGCTTTGGTAGCTGCTGGAGAGAGTGGTTTGCATTTTTGACATAATAAAGACAGTTTTGTAAAAACCAACCTTACTGTTACCAGATCTGCCATCATCAAGGCTAATACAAGGTTAGTTTCTGACGTGTGAAGTGCTCCTGGGTTTTGTGTGTGATCTTTCTAGTGGTTTGTACTGTGAGTTAAGGGGAGTGGAGAAAAAATTGTGTATCTTTTTTTCAATTCTTAGAAAAACATGTTTATGAGGAGGGAAATTACCTGCTTTTCAGCTTTAGTTATTGCAGACTCTTTTTGGCAAGTAATTTCGTTTTCTGGTGACAGGGCAGAAGATGAAACCAGAACATTTACTCCTTGAAATAACCCCTTTTGTGTTTTTAAAATTATATTGCTGTCTCATTTGACAGAATGACAGGAATGGAGACTGAAACAGAGAGAGACAAAGCCATGGAAGAAGAAAGCACTGAGCAGAAGAAAGAAAGAGAGAAGAAGAAGAGGTCAAGAGTTAAGCAGGTGCTGGCAGATATAGCCAAGCAAGTGGATTTCTGGTTTGGTGATGTCAATCTCCACAAAGACAGATTTCTTCGAGAACAAATAGAGAAGTCCAGAGATGGGTGTAAGTTTATTTTCAGTATATTTCAGTAAACACTTGAGTTTCACTTTGTCCTTCCCTGTATTGCTGGCACCAGTGACAGTTTATTTTGAGGTGCGTGTCTTCTCCTGGGAAAGGCAGGAGTTCCATGCTGGAAATCAGCATCGGCAGCTCAGGAGGTAGAACCTGTACTAGATTTAAAAAATTTTATTTGCTCTTGCTCTCCTCCTGTCCTGTCAACCCTAGGATAAAGACATCTGCCAGGGTAGAAATGACTGTTTGGGAGATCTGATTTTCATTGTCCTTTCTTATATAATTTTAAGAACAAGCCATGAAACAGGAGTCATTTTGCCCTTAGAGGTACTGAACTTGTTTTGCAGGGTAGATAGCTGCAGAAATCAAAATGTCACTCGAATATGTTGTTAAGCATAGGTATTTGGTTAATTTTCTCTCTACAAGCTTGATAAGAACTTGTGTATTTGCTTCTAGTGTTACTGTGAGTCTCTTCAGACAATTTTTGTGGTTAGTTGAGCTTTTCTAAGGGCCCCCTTAAATAATTACTGAAGTAATAATGAAGTAAAAATCACTCCGCAATTTCTAGAGATACTAGACATGTCTAAATTTTTATTAAGACTAGTGCTACATAATTTTCTGTCCAGGTTTTAGCAGCATGTCTGGTTAAAACTGAGGTGCAAGCAGGGACTCTGTGTTGGCAGCACCGGGTTAAATACTCGATGAGTACTTGAAGGAGAGGCATATTTTCAATGCAAATTGTTTTTTGTGCTGTAAAACTACATCAGAAAAGGAGATTTTCTTCCTTTCTTTTCAATGACAGCGGTTATCAGTGGGGAGGTGAATGAACAAAATTCCTTTGATAATGGTTAGCACAGAAGAAAATTAAATTTCACATGAAAACAAGTGGAGTAGAACACATCACCTGATTTCATAATTACACTTTTTTTTCCCCCTAGATGTTGACATATCACTTCTTGTTTCTTTCAACAAGATGAAAAAATTGACTACTGATGGGAAGCTGATCGCTCGGGCAGTTAAAAGTTCATCTGTTGTAGAGGTATTGAACATCTCACCCTTGTGTATTTGCTGGTGCTGTAAGAGTTCTGCTGGGGTGCTGAAGTCAGCAATAATCTCATGGAAAATGCTTCTTTCTCCCTGCTTTCAGCTGGATTTGGAAGGAACCAGGATCAGGAGACGGCAGCCCCTGGGCGAGTGCCCCACGGACGTGGACAGTCGGACAGTCTATGTGGTAAGGCTGGCCTTGTATGTGTCCCTGTCCCTTTGTTCCTAACTATGGAAACTGTATTTGTGCATCAGGATTTTCCTTGGCTGCTGCTCATTGTGCATGTGAAAAATGCCAATCACTTGTTTTTAAAATGTTAAAAGTTTAATAGTAATAAAATGGTTATAAAAATAGTAATACAATTAGAGTAATAATAATTTGGACAATTTGAATTAGGACAATATGAGACAATAGCGACAAAGAGTTACAGACATCCAGGTACCTTTTTCTGGGCAGCAGGAGCCCGAAAAAGGACACCCCTGAACAAAGGATTAACCCTTAAAAACAACAGCCTGTTGCATATTCATACACTTCATACATGATGCATAAATTCCATTCAAACACAGGATTCTGTCTGGTCATCCTCAGCTTCTTCCTCCAAATCCTAGCAGTGCCTTCGAGGTGGGAAGAAGTTTGTTACTTCTGATAAAAGGGCCATAAATTCTTTTTCTCTGAAAGATTTCGGTGTCCTGTGGCTGCTATCTCGCTGCAAGTCCTTTCTTTAAAAAAAGTATCCTACATAGCATAGTTTCTATTTTAATATTTTATTATAACCTAGAACTATATTTAGCACAATACTTAAGAGAATTAATATAGCATTACTTTCTAACCCAACACAAATAATATTCATTTTAATATTTGCAAAAAGCCAATCATATTTCACCTCCAGCACAGGTGAAATAAATTGATTAAGCACAGGCAGGTGAGCAAGAGCTGAGAGTGGCTGTGGCAAGAAAGGGCTTTGTTTGGTGCCAGCTTAAATGGTTTTAAATGCCAAGCCAATGCTGCTTCCCAGGCTGGAAAGGTGCAATTTCATTGCACTGAGCTATTGCTGTGTTCACTGGGCTTTTTAAATGCCATTAGAGGAGCACCAGTGGTATTAAGAAATATTTGCTAATTACATTAATGTAGTTGAAGCTTTCTAATAACAACAAAATTAGCTTCATCAAACAGGATCTAGCTGCATTCCCAAGTTTATCAGGGTACTTTAAACAGCATTATCTGTTTATAAGATCTGTTACTGTAAGTGCCTCTGCTTTTGTACACACACAAACACCATTCTTTTCAAGACAGACTATACCTGAAAAATTTTAACTATCCTCCTAATAGCACACCTTGATACTGGCATGACTGCTTAACTTAAATGAAAATCACATCAGCTTGTGCTGATGGGATAAGTCTGCATCTCACCTTGGTATTTCAGCCTGGTCTGAGTTTAAAAGCTCTTACATTGTGGAGCCAACTGAGTGGTAGATTGGGAAGAAATCTGGTGGTTGAGCTTTTGCTTATTTAAACCCTGGGCAATTTTATTTACCAGATTTGAGGCCACTGTGGTGGTTTGCTTTTTGTCTCTATTTGCTTTTTATGACAGGTACAATTTTTGCTGTGTACCTGTAGCTGTTAGCAGCTGAGTTAGTATTTTCCAGAGAGCACTGAGTTTTCTGTGATAAAGATACACAATAATCATGGCCAGAATGCCAGCCCATCCAGATAAGGAGGAGCTGATCTGCTCTGACGATTCCTTCCTTACCAAAAGCCCGGAAAAGGTGGTTGGCTTTTGTTTTTTTTAAATACTATGTGCCAGACATAATATTTTCCTGACATGATTACAGGGACTGCTTAGAACTCTGAAATACTTTGTCTATATCATTTTTGATAAGATATTTTAAGTTTTGAGTGACATTGTCCATAAAAAGCTTAAGTGTGTGGCCAAATGTTTTGTAAATAACTGGTATGTGGAAATGGGGAAAGTAGAAGTAGCCCAGGTATTGCTTTTTTATATGCTTTACCACAGACTTCACTATTATACTATTAAAACGTGAAAAAACTTGAACTAGCTTTTCAATTTAAAGCCAAACTGTAATAAAATGTTTTTCTGAGGTTGGCAAAGTTTATGAAGGAAGAAAATCTGAATGTGATAAGTGTTTCCCTACAAGGAGAACATTTTATTGCAGTAACTTGTGAACAAAAATGAAATAGTGCCAACTCTGTTGTAGTTTAGGAATGAATTTGAGAGTGGGAATTTCAGTTGGGTCTAGTGAGAAATTGGTGTGACACGATGTCTGTGTGACTGGGGAGGGGAAATGCTGAACTCAGACACCGTGTCTGCAAGCTGCTAAAACGTGTTGCTATATTAAGGACTTTATAGAAATAAAAATCAGACAATTTTGTCATCCAAGAAACTGCTGAAAAAGGTTCTGCTCATTTGATGGATTAAACTTGAAAATACTGGCTACTGGTAAAAATTTTATTAGTAGTGACTCTTTACTGGCCTGCAGGAATTCTTTCTGTGATACCTACCTGCATTACCATCAATTAAAAAAAATACCTTGTGCTTTGCAGAGGGTAGTTTGGGACAAGCCAGTCTGGTATTTCCTCCAAGGTTTAAAATTTACCAAGAGATTTTGTGTTGCAAAGTCCAGCTGCGGGTGAGCTCTTGGTATCTGTCATGTGAAGAAGAGAAACATCTAAATTAAATATATCATGTATTTGCTGTAGAGTATGAATAATCAGAGATCTGTTCTCAGGTCACTTTTTGCTACCTGGATACTTTGCCTCTCAACGTTTTGATATCAAACTTGAATTTTTTTTTTCTCCTTTAGGAGCTGCTTCCCAAAAACGTCAATCACAGCTGGATTGAGCGGGTGTTTGGGAAGTGTGGCAATGTCGTTTACGTCAGCATCCCCCGGTACAGGAGCACTGGGGATCCAAAGGGCTTTGCTTTTGTTGAATTTGAAACTAAAGAACAAGCAGAGAAAGCCATTGAGGTGAGTGCTGCTGCCTCTGCTGCTGCCATTGTTCCTGGTGACACATTGCGATATGAATCCTGTGCTCTTTACTAGGTCACCCACTGAATCTTAGAGAAATTCCCAAAATATCACCATTTAAAAGCTTCACTTAACAGGAGTTAGCTTTTCTTTCCTGCTCCCAGACCTACAATTCTTTAAAGATTTAATTCTATTAATAACCTGAAGACTTGGAAATATAATTTTTTTTTTGTAAGTAATTTGGTTGGCTGCTCTTGGCATCTTTTACAGAAAGAGATCTCTGTGAACAAAAAAAATGATGTTTAAATTTCATCGAGCAAGCGTGGTCATACCTAATTTTCTGTATGGAAATGTGATTTGAAAGTATTTATATATTGAAGTGTGATAAAGATTGTTGGTTTTAACTTTAATTTGGATGCAGACTCTTCAAAGAAAGTATGATTTTGTGGTTCTCAATTTCCTTGTTTTAGTTTTTGAATAATCCACCAGAAGAAGCACCACGGAAACCTGGGATTTTCCCCAAAACAGTAAAGAATAAACCAGTTCCTACACTGAATTCAAGTGACACCACTGTAGTAGGTAAGTGGTGCTAAGTTATTGGGATCAAGGAAGTGTTACTAAGTTTCTTGGGTCACTTTTGTGCCTCAGCTTCTGAAGAGAAAATTCTCACCTGCTGTGTTACTGCAGTTTAACTTCACATGTCTTAAAAGCTTTTCATAAAAACAATTCACCTTGCTGTGTTTGGCCAGCATGGGCTGAAGTATGAAAAATCTACTGTAATTTACAAACCAGTATCCCAGATTTATGTTGCAACTTCATCACTAAAACATTTTCCCTCATTTCTGGTGTTGTAATACAATTTCCCAGACCTCAGACACCCTCCTTTTTTTTAAGACTGAAAATCACATTAATATTCCTCATGATTATCACCAATTCTTTATTTAACCAGCAACTGTTAGGTGAAGGCCAAAAAATTAAATCAAACAAGTCTAATCTAGTATTGAATCATGGGCAGTTTTAAATGTTTTGTTTTTAATCCAGAAGAAAAGAAAAAGAAGAAAAAGAAGAAATCCAAAATCAAGAAAGAGAGCAATGCACAGGCAGCTGCAGAGCCAAAGGAATCCAACACTAACAACACAACAGAGGCAGCACCCAAGTCTAAAAGGCACAGAACTCCCTCAGAGTGTTCTGAGATGGAGGGAACTGAGCCCCCCAAGCAGCTCTCTAAAAAGGAAAAGAGGAAATGGGACAGAACAGAGAGCTCCGAGGTAACCTGGGAAAGCAGGCCAGGAAAGAGAAAAAGAACCACCTCAGGAGATGGTGAGACATCAGCTCCAAAAGTCAAGAAAACTGCTGAGAAAGATGAAGTTGAAACAATAAAAGAAGAAACAACAGAAGTTCCAAAAGATTCCAATGGTAAAAATTCTTGCCACTTTTAATTATCACAATTTCTATGCAAAAATGAAATGAAATTGTAGATATCCTTTTTGAATGATAGAGTGGAAGCATTAGATCAGCTTGGGCATATCAGTGTTCCCTGCAGTTCAAATTAAACCTTGTTAGGAGTCACTCGAAGGAGAGGAGCTACAGAGGGAATGAGGAAAAACTTGCAACACTAAAGTAGGAAAATCTAATCAGAAATCAAAATAGTTCAAAGAAGTTCATATCAATAGAACTGTAAAGTATTGGTTAAACAGACAGCCTGGGCAAATGGAGACAGCACGGGAATCTAGATAAATAAATTAAAATACAAAAGAGAAAGCATTTGTTGCATGAGATAAGAAAAGCTGCAGTGAAAGGAGATTTATTGTGAGAAGTAAAGTAAACTTGGGTAGTCAATTAAATGGACCAGAAGCAGTTAATAGAAAGGAGCAGTAGATATTGAATGTGATTTTATTGTAAGAAAATGTTTAACTATCCGTGTTCAAATATTTAATATAGAAGTTTCTGCAGAAGAAGACAAAGACAAAAAAGACACCTCTCTTTCCAAATCCAAAAGGAAACACAAGAAAAAACACAAAGAGAGACACAAAATGGAGGAAGAAGTCATTCCCCTCAGGGTTCTCTCCAAGTAGGTGAAAAAAATTACCCGTTTTCTCTGAATAATTTTTCCTTAATGGTAGAACTAGGGAAATGGGTGGCTGGCTTGATTAAGACACCTCCTAAATGAGAACAAAATGCCCCAATTTTTGCACTTGTCATACCTACTTGTAACAATGAAATAAACCCACAGGTTTTAATCTCGTTTCATGTTGGGCCTCTTCAGTGTTTAAACAGTTTACTGCTGTTTGAGTATATATACCTCGGTGATTTTGGAAATATTTGTCTTGTGGTACCACATTTTTAATGTTTGTGAAATGTTTGAATGGTTACGCTTTTCTGTAGTATGCACTGTTTGTAGTCACTTGTAGGAAATTTAGGCCACGTGTTTTGTAATGTTTATTGAAGTTTTATTGCTTAAAAACTTTAATGCACCATATTTCAAACCTTTAAAGTTATTTGTTCCTGAAGTCTTGGTATGTCTGACAGTCCATCACCATTGCTAAAGTGCAATTCCAATTTTTATACAACAGAGTTGCATATTAGCAACAGTATTAGCCTGTAGCAAGAAGAATAAAGAGTTTAAATTTTCATAGCTTGACGTGTGGAGTTCTGCCAACCTTTTAATCCAAGTGTTGGGCTTTTAGGAGTCACCACAACTAAAACATGGAAGCACTTACTTTTTGGGCATCCAGCAAGTACCTCCATGTTAAAGTTGAGGGGGTCCTTGCCGCCTTGTGCCGCAATATCTTGATTTATATAGAAACACTTTTTTATTATTTGATACATTTCCAGAGAGGGTGTTGAGATTAAAAGGATTCACCACCACTAAAACATGGAAGCACTTACTGTTGAGAACCAAAGCAAGCACATCCACATTTAAGTTGTGGGGGTCCTTCAAGGGAAAAAACTACATAAAATTAAATCAAAACCGCGGTAACAAAAAACAATTATGCACATATCCTGTGAGAACCCTTCGAGCGTTAGGATCCACCGCCACTGAAACATGGAAGCACTTACTTTTATAGGCAGCAGGTACCTCCATGTTAAAGCAAAGGGAGACCTTCAAAATTAAAAATCGCTTCAAATGAACTTTAAGCACTTAGAAAAAGATCTGCTGAGAGCTAAATTTTTTCCCGGATCTAGTAATCTTCAGGATCTAAAAATCTTCAACCGAAGTGCAGGCCAAAAAAAAAAAATATATACATATAATCCAGGGTGAAGTTTCAGCATTGCGATCAGGATTCACCTCTACTAAAACATGGAAGCACTTACTTTTGCTATATCACAGAAAGCACCTCCATGTTAAAGTAAAAGGGGTCCACCAAAAAAAAAAAAAAAAAAGGTTGTCAGCGCAGCGTGTCTTCTGCCGTCGGCATTCTCAGCATACTGCAACAAACACAAGAGTTTTGGTTAAAGGTTATTCAATTGTAGCAAAAGGGTAAAATGTGAAATGTTTAAAGAGTATGAGCATTGCAAATACTTGCCTGACTCAGGCTCCATGATCTCCTCTCCTTTGGCTGGGCAAGTAACAAAGTTCCTCCTAGTGCTCGTATTTATACCAAACCTTGCTATGGGATGGTGTTGCCTTTTTATCTCCAAGAATCATTACGTGGCTCTTTTGTTATTTTAATGCCTTTGCTCCGTTGAGAATGTATGATCCTGGGCGAGTCTGGATGCTTTTTTGAAGTATACAGTTGTCAGTGTTAACAGCTAAAACCATTACCAGAAGATATCCTCCTCTTTAAAAATCCTCTATCAGCTTGTTTGATAGCACAGATTAGGGTAACAATGAGTCGTTCTCACAGTGCCACTGCGGGCATTGTGTTGCTGTGGAGCAAAGCTCTGGCTGTTTGCAGAAACATCTCCATGTTAAATGTATGTAAATATATAAATTGCTTCCATGGGGAGGATTTTTGAACCAAAATGCATTTGAATAGGGAGGAATGTCCTTATCTCGGTAGGTTTTTGGTTTAACCAGTTGTTGATTTTCCAGCAATGATTTTTTTCTCGAAAATGAATGACTGATTCTTAATGTAGTGACACAGGAGTGGGTTCACTGAACTAATTCACTGAATTGAGGGTTCACTGTCTCTGAATTAACTCTGAATTTGGTGCCTGTGCTCTGTGTAGTTCCAGTGGAAACCACAGTTCACCAAACTATTCTCAATGCTGTCTGAATATTTAAAGCAAATTTGAAAGCCACTCTGTAGAAATGATAGGTTGATGTTGCTGGAACTCTCTAAAGCAAAGCCATGGGAGATTGAGTTAGGGAAAAAATTGAATTTGACCGAAGTGCAGGGGACATCTCTGGTGGCAGAATGGTCTGCACTGTTCACCAAGTCCACCTAAAGCTGTTTGTAACCTGTTCAATTACCTGTAGTTTGTAAACATCAGTTTTTGTTTGCAACTGACATCCTGTGCCTGTGTTCCTGCTTTTAGGACCGAATGGATGGATTTGAAGCAGGAATATTTGGCTCTGCAGAAAGCCAGTATGGCCTCCTTAAAGAAAACCATGTCTCAAATCAAACCTGAGCCCGTGGGAGAAATGGAGACGGAGTCTGGTGTGCAGAAATCTGAAAATGACAAAAGTAATCCTGGGTTTTGTCTTTTTTTCCTTAGTGTTTCCTGTATGCAAACAGAAGTGGTGTAAGACCCCAGTCTTGCAGAAACACTGCCAGAAGGTTTTGTTTTGTAAAATGCTGCTGTTTTCTAAAAATGTCAGATAGTAAAAGTTACCCTCTCACTATATTTTGTTGGATTTGGTACTAAGGAGTTATGTAAGAAAATACTAAAGTGATTTCAGCATATAGCACTTCCCAGGCTTACAGATATATTTAGGTAGTTGTCATGATTAGGCCTCAGAGAGGTAAATGAATAATCAGCTGCCTTGGTGCTGCATCTTGGGCCAGACCAGCTTGGGTTTAACTGTCCCAGAGGTATTAAAAAAAACAGCTTGGAAGAAGACTTTATCAGCTCCAGGGGCAAGAGCCTCGAAATTATATCTTTGTAGATCAATTTCTACTTTTTTTCTGGTTTAGAATTCTTCTTTATTTTATTTCCTCTGAATACTCTTTGTGTCTCTTCACTAACCTCCACACTGATGTTCCAATGGCCCTCTGCATGTTTTTAATCATCACTCTATAACTGCGGGGTTACTATTGGTACAATGTAAAATGTCTTTGTAGGAAGAACCCTATGGACTTTAAAAATGTTTCAGACTTTTTCTCGAAGCTGATTTTTTTTTTTACTAAAATTGGCTTGAACCTTTGGACAATCTTGATCCTTCTTTTAATAAACCTCAAACTGCAGTAACAATATTTGATGCTTATTTACACTGTTACTTCTGTGCTTTCATAATGTCTTAATTTTTTAAACCTAATAAATATGAAAACTTTTTTCTCTTTTCCCCCACCCTCAGCCACCAGTGAAGATTGTGCCCCTCCCGCCAAGGCCAACACAATGGGGCCTCAGTTTGTCAGCGGAGTAATTGTGAAGATCATTAGCAGCGAGCCCCTGCCGGGCAGGAAGCAGATCAAGGTAATGCCTTTGTAACCTCAGGGTAGCTGTTAGCCTTTCCTCTTACCCTGCCCCCCAAATCTTTGAATATGGAATACCATTTCACCCAGACTCACTGATTTTTTTTGTCTTTTTTTTGCCTGTTTGGTCGGTAGCTGAGTAAAAATTTCTTGGTATCTGTAAATGGCAGATTTTTCAGTGGCAAAATAGGTTAAGGGAGGATGTTTCAAAGGAAACCAAGCCTGTAGTGTGCTTGGAGCAATGTCAAGTTTATCATGAAAATATTGACGAGAATAAGCAATGCTCTGGTGCTTTCCAGTTAAAAAAAAGGAGCTGGAGACTTCTTCAGTTTTTTGCATTTGTCACTGTGCCAGTCACCCTGACAGGAGACTTTGAAAAGTTTATGGTGTTTTTATCATGAACAGGAATCTGGGGGCAGGAAAATGCTCTCTGCATGAGAAACCAATTTTCTTGATTTCAGAAAGAATTTTACAATGACAAAAACTCCATTTCAGGGAGAATGATGGGAGTGGAACTTGTTGATTCAGTCACTTTTTTCCTAATGCAAGTTTTGTGTGATGACACAAATCAAAAGTTACACATCAATTCTTTTTAAGGAAAATACCAGTTTCTAAGCTTCATCCTTTTGAAATGGAAATATTAAGAATTTTCCAAAGGAAATAACAGGTTTTTTCCAGATCCTGAATTTTCCATTAATGTTACACAGGACGTTTTCTTTCCCAAATTGCACTTTAGGATGAGTAACAACTGCAAGGAATTTGAACAACTTGAACTCAGGTTGGTGCACACACATACCCAGCCCACTCAGAACAGTGAGGGAATGGTTTAAAATTCCATTTTTGATACTGTTTATCAAACATTTGTAACCAGGGAAGCCATTTCGAGTCACCAGCTGCTTGTAAGTGTATGAGGCTTGGTGCGTGCATGAACCTAAGCAACATGTGAGACTCTCACTGAAACCCTCATCTCACTGATGCTGGGGTTTCAGCTTCCGCAGCTTGATTTTTCTCTGTGTGTTTGAAGGCAGCTGAGTGCTGGAGACACAGAGAGAATGTGGCATAAGTTGTTCCTGTAACCTCTGAGGGCCTCTTGGACTGCAGGATATTCCTCACTGGGTTTTAAGTTTATGTCACACCCTGATAGGCTGTGGGCAATGGGAAAGTGCAACCAGAGTGCCTTTGCTGTTTCTGGGCCTTCAGCTGCAGCAAACTGCCACTAAGCCCCACTTCAGGCATTTTTTTCCCCTCAGACTTCCAGAACTGAGCTGCATTTCTCGTTGCATGGAAGCAGTGATGCATGCCACACGACTTGGGAAGGTCTTTGCAGTGTAGTTTAAATATTATTTTGATATTCTAATTTTACACTGCTCTGCTTCCCTGTTTTGCCCTCAAGGTGCTCCTCAGAGCTACTCACTTTTGCCAGCTCCAAGGAACTGTTTGGTTTGTTTTATCCATGAAAGGATGACTTTGGGATAACAGAATAAAGCTGAAAAGTAGCTTTTGTTGGCTATCAAAGGATCTTAACAGCGTTGTCACTTAATTTTTGTTTTGTTTTAAGGCTGCCCTTGGTAGTGGAGGGTTAAAAGCAGTGTGTGATTCCTGAATGGAAGCATCTTACTTGAGCTGCCTGCTGTGAACAAAATTGACTAGGAATGTGTGGTCCTACTTAATTTCCCTAACAGCAGGAATTACAAGTGAAGTACTTCATCTGCAAGAGCATTTGTGACTCTTCTCCCTTCTGCTGTCAGTGAAAATTTTCAGGCAGAGGTCACTTCATAAAGATAGAGTTGTTTTACTACTGCAGCTTTCTCAAATCATCTGCCATGCATGAGCTTTCTTTTGTGCATTTAATGTGTAGAATCAAGTCTGATATTTTTCTGTTAGACTGAGATCTATCGATGTTCCAGTGCACAGTTTTTACTTTTGAAAAAAATCCAATACAGCATTGGAATAAATGGGTGATGCTCCATTAGTAAAATGATACCATAAGGTTTCCAGGAATTGCTGCTTTAAATTGTTAATGGGAGGGCAGGATGAGAGATAGATGGGAAGATGTTGCAGGCTCATAAATCAGAATTCAGTTATAACCTTCTTAGGAAAAAATGTTAATTCAAAACTCTTTTGACAAGGGATTGATCGATTAAATGACAAAGTTCAGTTACTGCCTCCTACTTCATGACCTTCTTGAAAATGTTAACGACCTCCAAATGGAATGGTCAAAAGTCTCTCTTTTTAAGTTCTCTTTTTGAAGGCTGATTTATGGTGTGTGTTGTGTCGTGCTCTGACAGGATGCTCTGGCAGTGCTGGCTGAGGTGGCTTATGTTGACATGCTGGAGGGGGACACCGAATGCCACGTCCGTTTCAAGACTCCTGAGGATGCACAGACTGTCATGAAATCACACAAAGAAATACAGATCAAAAACAACTGGAAATTCGAAGTTCTCACTGGTAAGGCTTCTTTTTTTTCATGAAAGTATGGAAGAAGCCTTAATTACTGTGAAAGGGATCATTCCTGATGAATTTATGGATATATTTAGATGTCTCAGGAGAAAAAGATTGCATGTTTAGTAGTTTTATTTTCTGGGAGTCTTCTTGTTTTGCAAATACTCTGAAATTGATAAAACAAGAAGGGATTTTATGCCACTATTCAGAGCAAAATGATGATTTTTGCTTGCTATTACAGACTTAATTTTGCTCTTTTTAGGTGGATTTGCTTCACTTTCAGTGGCAAAGGGCTATAGAGCCTAATTCACATTGCAGCTTTATGAATAGAACATTCTGATAATGCAAAAGAATTTTAAAGGAAGACTTGGTTGAAAATACTGAGCATATGTGTGAAATGACATGGCAAGGATCTAACAGCACAGATACACTTAAAGTGGGTTTTAGCACTTACCCACTAATTGATCTTAATTTTCAGGAAGTTGAATAATTTAGGCCAGAATAAGAAGGGCTCTACTTTTCAACTTCATTTTAATGTGTGGTTTTTCTTTCTGAAATGACTGTGCTGTTCTAAATTTGTATCTTGTATTAGACTGGATTAGTTTGCCAAGTGTGGAGAACCCTTTTTGTGGGATTGAGGGATAGAAATAAAGAGGAAGCCTGTCAAACTTGCTGTATTCATTAAACTTTTGTCTTTAAAAGATGCACCAAAAACTGTAATATGGAAAAAAAAAAAAAAAAAAACAAAACGGGTTAAACAGTCAATATGAGACTGCCTCATCTGTATTTAAATATTTTACCCCACACTTGCCTAAATCCTGGTTTAGGACCCAGTCTGCTGGGTGCAGGGATGTATATGCCAGTAAAGGATTGCAGGAGGAGGGGCTTTGATGGAAGCATTAACCTTCATGATGATATCAAAGTTAATTGAAGTTTGAGACTCAGTGAGTGCTGCTAATGTCATTTAGAGATAGATTTGTCTTCCGTGTGCTCTGTGTTTCAGAGATCCAGAAATAACCTCAAATTTTGTGTTCTACAGCTGTGTGCTCTGTGTCTGTTTGTCTCTGGTTTCGAGTCCTTACATCAGAGTGTAGTAGGAGATTAGGAGTAAGTACTACATTGTAGGAGCATTCCATTCATGGTCTTAAGATTTATTTTTTTTTTCTAACTGGCTCATTGAAATGAGAATGGGAAAGCTTTCCAGGAATGCACAAAGGACTCACAGTTAGGATTTTTGTTTTACTTGGTGGCAGAAGGTGAGAGATGAAAAGGAAAGAATCTTTAATGCTCTCTACAGCAGGGACTAAAGATTTCCCAGTAGTATTTTACTCTTCAGGATTTGACTTTAAGTATCTTCAGCTTGGCATCTGGCAAGATGGCAAGCATCTGTGATCACATTGAGATCTTAACTTCTGCAGGAATCTCTTCTGAGATCATTCAGAAACTTCCCTGTGGCTGAAGATGAACCCTGAGACCGTGCAAAATGATATCACAAAATTCCCATTGTGATAATTACATTACAAACCAGAAAGAACAGTGGCAAACTGCTGCTTCCCTGCAAAGTTGCTGCTGAGAAGAACTGCAGAATTTTTTGCTTTTGTGTTGCTGCCCATGTTCAAATATTCCTGACCGCTCATGAATTCCCCAGGCAATGGTTTTGATGAAACAAAATAGTCTCAATTGTTCTTACAGTAATTACTTTCTTTTGTCTCCTGTTTGGTAGCTGTTTAAAATGTGTCAGAGGTTGAGTGCATCAGTAAATCAAAGGGGCCTATGTGTGCTGTGGTGAAACTTCAGCTAAAACTGATGACAGGTAGAGAGAAATTCTGTGTGGCTTCTGTGGATAGGAAATTTAAGACTACTGGGGAAATACTTGTTGGGTTTTCCTAACAGATGTTTTAATGAGTGTGAGAAGTGGATGCAGTTCTGGTGGCTGTGTTTATTGACATTGCTCCATGTCCATTTTCCCCCAAGGTGACCATGAGCAGCGTTACTGGCAGAAGATTTTGGTGGACAGACAAGCTAAGCTGAACCAGCCTCGAGAAAAGAAGCGGGGTACAGAGAAGGTAACCTGCAAATCTCAGCTGTTCCCTCGGCAGCCAGGGCTGAAAACATGACCCTGCTTCTGCATTGCTCCACGTGGTTTGACACTCTGTGTATTTAATTCTGATAAATCACTTCCTACTGACCTGGCAGCAGGGTTTTACAGCCACAAAATACAGAGTGTGGCTGTCCTGCTGCAGCTGACAAGTGCAAGGCTTGTCATTGCAGGGACAACTGGAGAAAGTTAAGTCCATGACTAAAGGCCTGAACTTCATTTGTAAGCTGGATTTGTTTTGAAACCCGGTCTGGATGAGCTCATTAATAAGTTAAGTAGTCTTGATGTGCTCTAGTGAAATCAAGTCTTAAACTCTTAAATCTCCAGTATGATCCAGAAAATAATTTTCTTGAGAACAAATCTCATTTCCCTCACCATTAAGATAGTTTTATTTTGCTGTGGTGAATCCTGTGTGTTCCCAGAGTGGTCAGGAGCCCCTACTCTACCCCAGCCAAAGCTGACTGCTGCTGCCAGCATCCATGGCTGTGCAGCTTCCAGTTCCAAAGTGGGACACTGCAGCCTTCTCCTGGCTGTGCCTGTGGGCTGCAGCCTTGAGCGAGTGTTGCAATGAACTTGCAGCCTCTGCTGCAGCCCCAGCAGCTCCTTCCAGCATGAAGGGCTCTTTGACTAAGCCGGGCAGATCCCTGACTTGACAGAGAGGAGCCAGAGAGTATTTCACAGACGTTTTATTGCCAGGTTTGCTTCACACACAATCCAGATAAGGTTTCTGAGTTGGCTTTAGCTTGAATTTTTTTTGCTGTGGCTTGCAAAACTTCAGAATCATCTGACCTTAATTATTTGTTGTTGACTTTGGAGACTCTTTGTTTCCTGGACGTTAGGGAAAAAATCCTGTCCCACATAAAATGGAAAATAAATATTTAATTGACCTAAAGGACCAGCAGTCATACAGGTCAAAACCTTATCTTGTACAAGGGATATTTTGCATATCTTATCCTGTTTGTGTGAATGTTCTTTCAGAGATCCTGCAGACAAATGAGTTGGGTTTTTTTAAACAAAGATGTGCATAAAGAATTTGCCCGAATGTCTAATTTAATTTTCATGAAAGCCTGCAAATGGCATTGATTCGAGCCAGTTTTCTTTAATATAAGCAGAAAGGGAATTTGGAATTTGAAAACCACAGCTTTAGAACATTTTTCTGATTGCTTCCAGGATTTTTTTAATGTACTTTTACTTTTTTAAACCAAAGGTGCCAGTGAGACCTTTGACTTTAATTTTGACTGTAGGAGCCCTTGCTATCAAGTTTCTCTTCTTCATCTTTTGAAGATTGGTATTTGTTGACCAAGCTGGTGTAAATTGGGCAGTAATGTACCTCATCTAGGCTTGCAAATACAAACTGTCTCGGTTCTGCCTAACAATTGGCAGCACAAGGATGCAAACTCCTGCTCCTTCCCCCTGCCCATCACCTTGCCACACAGGGAGGTGTGAACTTCAAAGCCAGGGAATTCTATTTAAATGCTAAAGCTGTTAAGCAAAACATCAAGACAAGAATGCCTCGCTGCAGTCAGTAAGTTTTAACCCCTTCGTCACTTTTTTACAGGCTGTATTCCTGAAATACAGACTGATAATATAAATATATTTTTCTGTTCATTAATATTTTCCCATTTGAAAATTTCTCCTTAGTACTTCCAAGATGATTTCTTATGAAGGTCTCAAAGGTAGAAAGAAGCAGTATAATAATTCATAATTTAACATACTCAGTAAAATGTGCCATTAGTGTGCCTTTCTATTCTGTTGATCACATTTGAAATCCCTTACACCATTTTGAAGTGGAACTTTTTGCCTGTTAGCTGCATTATGATTGGAATTAAGGCATCTTATATTTTCTTTGAATCAGTGTTGAAATGCATGGACAGTTGAGGCAGTCTGAGATTCCTCTTTTCCATTTTTTCTAAAACATCCAGGCCCATTTTGCTTTCCTCAGGATAATGGTTAAGGATCACTACAGCACACAGCTGGTACAGTGCCCAAAACCAAAGCAAGTGGTAGAGATTTCAATTCCTGAATCAATCAAAAAAATTTATGACAATCTACCAGGCCTGGTGGGAAGACAGGGACACCTTTTTCATGCCAAAGGATGGCCAGGCCTTTTCTGAGGGGCCTTGGGATATCCTATCTCTTTTGGACATCTGGTTTATTACAGGAACTGTGCCAGTGGAAGTGAAACCTTTCCCTGGTGTCTGTGGAATGGCTGGATCCCTCTTTGCATTCAGGAGTAGCCCTGTGCTTACATGGAGGTGCTGCTACTGGAATGATGAGCTAGAAATGAAAATCCTCATGCAAATTCTCAAATAGAAACACTCAGCAATATGAACTGGGCAGCTCATATCTTAGAGCTTCCCGTCCCATGTTTGGCACTCTCCATCCTATATGCTGAAAGATTAAACCACTGTACTCTGCTTCCTCTTAGGGCTGAACTGTTTTAAACTGTTTTTTTTTTTAGGCACCAGAGAATAAAAGTTAGCCATCTTGAGGTCAGTTTTATTGCTGGAAACTGCTTTGGAAAGCCTCAAATCTTGCCTGCCACAGGGAGTGCAGCAGCACAAGGTGCACCTCCATGCTGTGTGCAGGACTCAGCCATATGCAGAAGTAATAAATAATTTGATTTGTATGTGAACAAATCTGGCACACTGGATTGCCTGGGTGCAAGTGACCACATAACTCCAGCTAGTATGGTTGAGTAACCCCCAGCAGAGAAGTTGCTCTGGGCTTTTGTTGTTGTTTTGATTTGGTTTGGTTTTGGTTTATTGAGGGGATGGTGAGTTTTTCTTTTTTTTTTTGGTTGGTTGGTTGGATTTTTTTTTGTGGGGTTTTTAAAAAAAAAATGGTGGTATTTCTGTGTTCTCTGTGAGCGCATTTTCATGTGATTTCTTGTGTTGGTTTGTGGTTCCTGTGTGTGTGGTTTTGTGAATATTGTGATGGGTTTTGTGAGTTTTGTACATGCCTCTGCCTGTTGTTTTTGTGGGATTTGGTGATTTTATATGTACTTAGAGTTCTCTTCATGTACTAGAGCTTTGGAGTTGTTTTGAGAAGCTTGGAAGAGTTTTGGTAATTTTTTTCCTTTTGGGTACTTTTTTTGGCAGATTACATATTTTCAGAGGTTGATTTTGGTGTTTCTTAGTGGGTTTGGGTTTTTTCTGTTATTTTGAGGGAGCCTGGTGGGGTTTTTTTTTTTAGGGAGGAGTTGTGTGTTCTGTATGTGCCTTTGAGTGTTCCTGTGTTGGATTCTGTGGGTTTTTATGTGCCCTCAGATTGTGGTGTTGGTTTGTGGTGTTTCTCCACGAGTTTTTTTGTGTATTTTCTTGTGTTGATTTGTGGGTTTTGTGGTTTGTGTGTGTGTTTTTGTGGTGTTAGGGGAGTTTGTGGTTTCTTCATGTTCTTGTGTGGGTTTTAGGGTTTTGTGGTGCTGTGTGTGTTCTTATCGAAGTTTGTGGTTTCAGTGTCAATGTTTTTTGCCTGGGTTTAGGATTTTTTATGACATGTGAGTTTTGTGTGTGTTTTCAATATGTTTGTGTAATTGTTCATGTATGGGATTTATGAGGGTTTTTATTTTGTGTGTGTTTCTTGTGGTTTCTGTGCTTCAGTGGTTTTTCTTCAGTGCATTCATGTGGAGTTTCTGTGGTGTGCTGGGGATATATATTTGGGGGGTTTTCCTGTTTAAAATTCCACAATATTCATAAAGCACTCTTTTTGGGCTTTTTTGTGATTTGACCTTGTTTTTCCTACATCAGGAGCCAAATGAATCTAATAAAAGGATAGAATTTTTAACTTGCTGCATGAGGCTGTATTTCAGGATTTTGAAATTGCCATTTCGATATCTTCAACCATGTTGGGAGGAAGGAGGAATAGAATATATTATGATTATAAGGTCAAATCCTAGCAATATGGTTTTCCTCTGATTTTCCACGTCATTTTTGCTGCTTGCAGTTGATTGCCAAAGCTGAAAGGATGCGGCTGGAGAAGACCCAACAGACAAGCAAACACATTCGCTTCACTGATGACAACTAACAGGGCTGATGTGGACTTGGAAGTGAACTGTAGCTGTTCCAGACAAAACATCCAACACCAGCCCCCACAACCACTGCTGCTTCCAGCAACCCAGCCCGGGCCCTTGGAGCCAGAACTCTGCAGACTGCAAGTGTGAAGATTGGTTCTGAACCCCATTTTTACTAGGCTGAGTGTCTACTGCTTCTGAGCCCTTAGGTAAAGCTTTTTGGAACATGTGTATTATGAGATCTTCCTTTAGTTCTCTTCCACTTTGTTGGGATTTTCTCTCTCTTTTTTTTTTTTTTTTTGGTTTTTTTTTTTTTGTTTTTGTTTTTTTGTTTTGCTTTGTTTTTGTTTTGTTTTGGTTTTTTTGTATGTTTTATACACTAGGTTATAAAATAAAATGCTTGAGAATTTCAGTTGTGTATCTCTAATTCTTCCATTTGCTTTTTATGAGACTATAAATAATAAAAGTGGTAAATGCTACATAAAGCTCTCTAGGCCTCTTTTTAGTCCATCGAGCTGTTTGAAAATAGAGGAAAATAATCTTCTGTTATTTTCAAGTGGGTAGGGCTGGCAGGAAATCTGCCATTGAGGAGTTTGGAAGGAAATTTACTTACATAAATACACACTAAACTGAATTTAGACTTTTTTATTTTTTAGAGGAATCTTCAGAAGAAGAAATAAGAGTGTGTTTGGTACATCTCCATCTTGTTACTCACTTGCAAGTTGTGTAATTCACGAGTTAGGATGATGATTTTAATGGCTTTAAGGTATTTCATGGAGGACCAACCAGCAATCTGAAAAAGAGGAAAATCAAACGTGAAACTGGAATTCTCCACAAGGTTTCACTTCTGTTTGGCTGAGTCTGAATGGAGAGGGAATAGCAGTGATCAGACTGAAGATAGCAAGAGTCCAGAGGGGAAAAGTGCAAGATAAGGGATCAGCTTTGGGGCTGGAGGGGAAGAGCTTGCTGGTGGTTCTTGGAAATGGTGTATGGAGGATTCCTCCCAGAGGGCTGCAGGGGAAGAGCAGGAGCTCACCTGTATTCCAGGCATTCCTGCAGTATTCCTCTTTGGTTCAATTGCAGCATTTTGAATTTATTATGATCAGATCTTTAACTTCTCTCTTCCTGGGTAGGTGAGAAGTTGTGTAACATGGCAGAGAGGAGTTTTCATATCCAACTCTGAAAAGAATTGATCAATTAATGTCTTCTAGGCATCCAGCCTGAAAGACAGGAAGGCTTTTTTTTCCTTTTTCCCTTTGTGATGCGAAGGGAAAAAATAAATCCCACAGCCTACCCTGGGTAAAATGCTTGGGATTTTGCTGCTGAAATTCATTTAAGTCAAAAATATATCTGTGTTATAAATAATTTAGGTCATAAATGATTCAGACTTTTTATGTTTGGTGGAGAGTGAAGCAGAACTGCAAAAGCGTGAGTTTGGGAGTTTTGCTCGTTTATTAATAATTCCTAACTTGAGCACATAGAAGTCACCCTTCTGTTTCTTTCCATATTTATGCAGGTTAATTCATTACACTTAAACATCAATTTACTTTTTCTCCTTTTCCAAACTAGTGCAGCAATCTGCTCCAGCAGGAAAGGCCAGTTGGTGTTTAATACTTCTTCAAGGAGTTAATAACAGAATTTTTGCCACTTAATTTAGAAGTCAGGAATGGAGAGGGTGGCCTGGATGTTTTTACAAAAGAAGCTTGTATTCTCAGGTGTGCCAGAATGGTTTGTGTATTTTTTCTTTAAGTACAAATGACAATTAATTGCTGCTGCTGTCTTTCCCCATCTGGCTGAGTTTTACCATCCCAAGAATTGCATCCCTAAAGCAACTTCTGTTTGACCTCTAGGAGCTTCCTACACTGACATTTTCCTTTCTTTTCCCCCAATAAGTACATTTTACTTAGAAATTCAGGGTGACATTGTAAAACGGTAGGAATTGTTAACCTTGGAGTGCTCCTTTGTTGTTGCTGATTTTTCTGTCTCCCTGGACTGAGTGTTTTGAATAACATCATTCCATTGCCATCCATCTGCCTGGAGCAGAACCCAGCATTGATTCTGCTCTTTGTGACCCAGCACGGGGCTGAAGCTGAAATTATTTTTAGCACTCATATTTTTACCTCTCTTCCACGAGCTGCAGGCTGTGCATGGCAGCAGCAGGACTGGTTCTAGTGGAACACATGCCTGATACTCCAGGATGATTGGTCCTGCTGTTTTTCAGTAGCCAATGCCCCCACTCAGCACAGTATCCCATTCCATTGTTCCTGCAATGTGGAAAAGCCTTTTTACACTTGATTTTGAACTTTTGGTTAATGTTTGTTTGACTGTCCTCATCCTACCATCACCTGGAGCAAACCTGTTCTGCCTGCTTTATTTTACACAGCTAATATTCGTGTTTTGGGAGGTTTTCCCCCCTAAGATATTCACTGTACCCTAGTTTAAGTCAGACTTGAAGGCATCCTTGAAAGGCAGCAGGTAAGTACATTATCTTCTTCTAGAGAGGCTCTAAATCACATTAGAAAATTACCTTCTGATAGATGACAAAGGCACTTGCCTGCCCAGTTCCCTGAAAACATGGGTCAGTGTCATAATTGCTTTCTTAACGGTACCACGGTGTCTGATGATCCTGGGCAGGATTAAATCATGGCAATAATGCTGCACAAGGCTGCAAAAATAATTAGATCAGCTATGCTTGGGTGACTTTGAGACTGCCTGAGTGAGGCAGTAAGTAATGCAGTTACCTTTCCTACAGGGGATGGCTCTGCTGTGGAGGGTGTTAGGAAGCTGCCAGCTCACAGGGGCTTGGCAGCACACAAGTGTCCCTTGGCTTCCAGCAGAGCCGGGCCAGCTCTTGCATTCATCCCTGTCCTTGCCGGGATGGTGCTGACGGCATACTTGGCACTCCTAGCTGTCACTCAAGTCACACCAGTGCCCACCAGTGCCGGCAAAAACCGGGACAAAACGGAGCAGGAGAGGCTGGGAAAGCTTTGCTGCCCGTTGCTAGGGTGACTGGGTTTGTGCTGGACAAACACTGCTGTGCTTTTCTTGCCTTGTGGCATTTTGAGTGCAACCAAACAAACTCTTCAAGAGGCAAAACAAGTGGGACAGAGGTGAAGGGAAGGGACAAACCAGCTCTGGCACTTGGGAGTGAGTGCTGTCTCTGTGGGCAGAGGGGCTATCTGGAGTCTCTCTCCCCTGGCCCTGTGCACCCCTTGGAGGCAGCTGGCTGCCAGAAATGCTGTTTCCAAATGTCTCCTTGCAGTGTGCAATCCTGGTGATTTGTGTGAAAGAAAGCACTTGGAATGCAGTGAGGAGTCTGATGGGAAACGCCTTCTGGTGTGGTGTGATTTAATTAGGGCCGTTGACTGCCCCTTTTACCATTCTGGGCTGGAGCAGGGACTTCTGCTCCATATTATTTCTTTTTTTGGGTTTTTTAAACTCTTTTCCCAGACTTTTCATTCCCTCTCTGGTGTTACTACCCTGACTAAGCTGACAACTCCTCAAGTCCTGCACTGTATTTAATTCTGGGCCTGGAAGGCCGGGGGTGAGGGTGACATCCCCAGGAGGTGTCCATGGGACAGGGAGGCTCCTGCCTGGGCTGGGCTGGGCTGGGCTGAGAGCCCTCCAGGGACCAGTAGAGGGCAAAGCTGCTCCAGCTGTCCTGGGCTGGAAGCACAAACAGTGCCGGGAACAGCTGGACTCTCCCTTAGATGAAGCTGTGTACTTTTATTTTGGGCAAGAAGAATGGTCCATTTCTCCTACCCCCTGGATGAGGTATGGAGCAGATGTGGTTCAACACCTTTTTACCTGCGTGCCTAATGCAATTTTCTTCTTGGTTTCGGTTTGTTTTCCCCCACCGTGGCTGGTGCTTCTCTTTTTCCTGCTTGTTACACACAGAAACATTCTGTTACAAAAAGTAACTTTTTGTTACCCGATACTTTGTACAGTATTGGTTCATGAGTATTTTTAGGATAGAGCCTCTCTCTCAGATCTGGCGCCTCAATAGGTAAGTCCTTGCAAGTTTTAGCCTAGAAAGCCTTTTCCATGTCTGCAAATACAAAGTGTACTTGACCTGTTGGTTAAGGTCTGTGTATGCACCAAAGTAATTTTTGATGTAAGAGCAGAACTGTGGAAAAGACACAGTCAGTATCCTGAAAAAATAAAGACAGAATGTGAACCTCTTTCCCTTCATTCCCATCTCATCACCTCCTTACTCATCAGCATGTCTGAAACTCTCCAGCTCTGATCCTTGTCCTTTTGCACGCTCTTCCTCTTCCTTCTTGCTCCCTGATTACAATCAGGGCAAAATATTGAAAATTGTTTGGGTGTTGCAAGATGCAGCTGTGTATCCTGACTGGGTTTAGGCTGCAGCTAGAGATGTATTTCTATGGCCACCTCTTGGCCTCAGTACAACTAAATATAGGTACAGCTGCAGCAGAGAGCTGGTCATCTGCAGCTTCCAGCAGGGAAACACACCCAGAGCCACTTTGCAGCTTTTAAGCCCGAATTTGGCACCACATCCCCTGTTTCAGGTGCCCTCATTACCACCCCTGTGCTGTATTTTATAGCCCATTTGTTGTCCAAGTGTTTTACTGTTGGCATGGAGCTTGTTGCTGGGTTGGAATCTTGCCTTTACAGTGTGGCCCACTGTTTTTAACATCTACTGTCTTGCATTGTTGGTTGGGAACTTCATATTCATTTTGTCCTCAATTATTTGTATATAACTATATATATATATATATGTATAATTTCTTTTGTTGTGCAAAAGCAACAATTTTAAGGAAAATTCAAATGGATCAAAGCAACTGGTAGCCAAGTGGTGCATGCAGAAGAGAGAGCCCTTTCTTGGGAAGCTTCCTGAGGAGTTCTTATTGGAAAGAGGGGGTTAGAACTTTCACAATGTGGAGGTATGGCTGTGAGAGCTAATGCCAAGTGTGGTCACATGGTATATGGAGAGGATAACTTGTCCTTTGGATGTGAGGTGGCGCTTCATGGGGGAAAATGGAGCTATTCCTGTTGAAGCTGGTGGTGGGTGAGGCAGGGACAAGGGGAGCTGGCATCCTGCACTGGGAGGAGACAACTTGCCCAGAAAATGTTCTTTCCCCTTTCTCCTGGTGGGAAGGCTGCTGGATGGCAGACAGTGTGTCCTGCTGTGTGGGCAGATGTTCATCAACCTGTCTCGCCACAGTGATTCTGATTTTGGCCTTTCCAAACCTCTGTGACTGCCTCGTCCAGAGAGGTCCCGACCCATGATCAGAGGGTTAATTTTAAAACCATTTTTTTCCTTCATGTCTCAGCACTGTCTGGCTTTAGCTGTGATGGGGATGAGAAGTGACAAGGTGCCACAGGGGAGCTGTTCTCCTGGGGTTTGCATCATGCCTAACGCCCAACTGGAAACCTCCCGAGAGGAGCTGACCTGCCAGACCCCTCCAACAACACCAGCTTGACCAAACAGGTCTGCTTCCCAATGAAATGGGCTTCCCAGGTTTTTGTTCTTCACCTCTCCTAGCATGCCACAGTGTTTCCTGACAAGGACATGATGGTGGCTCTGTGAAGAGGCAGGACAGACCCTTCTGCAGGGGGCTGCACACGTGGCCATGGATCACTGAGGGTCTGATTGATGTTCTTGGTCTCAGCAAGCTGGCTCCATGGTGTGCCTGCAGTGAGTGTCCCTTGGGAACATCCTGTGTCTGCTGTGCAAAAGGCAAGGAGCAATTGTGTCACAGAGAGGAGATGTCATTCTTCAGTGATATGGCTCTGCTGTAGCTGCTCACAGAGCAGCTCACAGGGATCTCTTGGGCTGACTGGCCTTGTCAGGTTTGTTGATGTGGCCAAATACAGATATTTCCAACTAATATGGCTATTTAATAATTACATGAAATAATAGCAATCTGACAAGCATGCATGACAAAAATATAGTGAGACCAAATACTTGCTTGGAGTTTTTTGGTCTGGTTTTTTAAATGCAGCTGTTTAAGAAGCCTTTTCATGCAGCACAGGAGCCTCTTCTGCTATTTCAAAGGTAAGCACAGAAAGTCAATGCACGCAAGTATAGATGCAGCTTCTAACATCTATCTTGTGCACAGTATCAAAATCAAAATAAGGATCTCAACATTTGGACAGGACAAGACAAAAGGCTAAAGCCAGTCTGTGGCTTTCAATATCAAAGTACAAAGCCCAGCATAATGTGACACTAATCTATGCGATGGCATGGGCAGCTTGAGGCCCATCAGGTCCATCTGATGAGGTTCTGCCACCATCCCATCTGTTTTGTATTCATCTGTCACTGAGACTCGGAACCATTGGAGAGGAAAAAGAACTGGCAATGTCATGCTGTGTTTTTTCAACATCATTACAGGCAGTGTGGGAATTGCTAGGGGTTATTTCCTGGTGCTTGTCGGGGCACACAAATGTCATGTGGGGGAAAACCCACTAGATCTATAAATACCACTCCATCCTAGGAGTAAACACTGTTGTTATCCATCAGGATTTTCAGACCAGAATCGTGTTTCAGCTCTTCTGAGCTAGAGGAAGATGGATGGATGTTGAGCTGGATGTGTCAGCTTCCCCCTGCTACAGTCTGAATCCTGCTGTACAGTACAACCACTAGAGGAAAAGCATGCAGTGGGGGCTCCCTTAGCTGCAATGTGCTGGTATCACTCCATGCACTTGTCTTAAAGCAAATGAGATGAAGATTTGTCTATCAGCAGATGTTCAAAGGAAGAACAAATCAGAGCAGCCATATACCCAGTGGGACTGAGGTTTCCTTGAACTCAGCACACATCTCCAGCAGTTGGCACTTGGAAGATGGAAAAAAAAAAAAAAAAAGGGAAAAAACAGATGCTGAAAGTTCCCTGAAATAGCCCCTGAGCCTCTGGAGGGCAAAGTATGTCTTTTATCTCCTGCTTATTATCCCTTCTAGTAGGCTCTTTTCCAGTCCTTACCGAAGAGTAAATGCTTTTTCTGTGTATTCCCTGCGGGCTGCCCTACTTTACATCATCACCTTGGTGATGGAAAACACAGTCCTCTGCGGAATCTGCCTGTCACGATTCCTAATTTTCTTTCATAGGTGAGGAAGCGAATCCCAGAGCCCGCTGCACTCCCTGGGCAGCCCTAGTTCAGCGCTGAGTGGCGGGGGCTGCAGCTCTGGAAGGTGAAGGCAGCAGGCACAGAGGAGTATTTCGGACATTGCTGGCAGGTCGTGGCACGGCTCGCCGCCCCGACCCTCCCTGTGGCGCCTTTGTTCTGCGGCAGTTTCCATGGTGCCCCCGCTTTGTGTGCAGACCTGGCTGCAGGCTGCTCTCCTCTCCACCGCGCCGCTCCGGCTCCTTTCCCCAGGCGGAGCATCGCACTGCGTGCCCGTGCTGCAGAGCTGCCAGGCGGCAGCCACGCACACATCCCACAGCCTGGCCGCTGGCAAACCTCTGGGAAGCATGGATTGGTGGTTTTGAACAGAACTGGGTGATTATAGATGAGAATTCTGCTCAGCTTTTGGCCTGTCACATTTAGCAAAGTCAGAGGAGGGCCCTTACCCGAAGGGGTTGTTGCTGTAAAATGAAAGAGCAATAGAGGCATGACAAAGAGGAGCAGCCATGCTGCTTGCTGCAGCGCTCAAATTTTGAAGATGATGCACTCAAATATTGAAGATGTACTACACAGCATCGTTCCCCTCACTCGAGATTGGTATTGGGGAGGTCGAGCTCCTTTATCTGTTATCTCGCTGTTAATTCCCTGATAGTTGTTCTGATACCGGAGCACTGCCCGCCCCCAACGGCATCAGCAGGGAGGAACTCCTGGTCCTTATGTCAGGTACAGAGTCAGGAGGCTGAGTAACCTGGCCCCAGGAATTTATGCCCGGGAATAGCATCCCTCGGGAAAACCCCGATCACAGTAGAGTGCTTAGAGCATGATACTAGGGATATTTCAGCGAAAAAAACAGTTCCGTGAATCTTAAATCCATCCAAAAGGAAGTGGAGTGTAAAATCACTGCCCAAGTGGAAAAGTAGGCGAAAGGGCAAAGCTGTGCCCAGGGGGGGATTCTAACTCCAGGCACAGGGGAGAGTACTTTAAGTGGTGGGAACAAGGCTGGAAGTCTGTTAGCAGGCTGTGCACAGGAATGAAGTTTAACTCAGGACCTGCAGATATCAATGAGAAATGGAACAATATTAGAGTTAACATCAAAATATAGAAACAATCTCCTCAAGGATACAAGGGTGGCTTGGAAAGAGATGTCCTCATCACAAAAACTCAATTCTTGGAGCAGAAAAATGGTTTTCTTCATTAAGGTTAAGCTTGTACAGTGTGTTGGGATAAAATGAGCTGCTCCCCAAAGCTGAACATGGAAATGAACTGTTCTCAAGTCTTGGCAGAGGTTTTCAAGGATGCTTAGGAAATTATAATGCCCAGATAAGTAGGAATTGGTCATCCAAATCCCTCAGGCGGTCCTGAAAATCACAGCCACTCTGCACTGCGACTAATTTTCAGTCAGATTTTTTCCTTCTGCTTCCCTTTGCACTCCTCTCCCTGTGCCATCCTGCTGGCATGGAGCTGTGGCTGAAGCGAAAGCTAAGGACCTTGGTAACAAGGCATTCAACAGCCTTGATGGTGACAAGAGATGGGATCATCTATCCCTGCTGAGGGCATTCAAAACTGGAGCTGCTTTTTTTCCTACTGGATATCTCCCTCTCAAATTTGGCCCATTTTTGTACCTCTGATGTGAGAACACTAAGCCGGATCAGTGGTGGAAAAGGGTGTTTTGTTTGGAATGTTGGGAACCACAGGGAGCCTCTCTTGACAAGATTAACTTCCTAGGAACCCCTGGGAGTTTTATGTCCTTGATTTCTTCCCCAGCAGCTCATTCTTAGAGTGAGTTGTACTTGAGTGCACAGGTAAGGAAAGCCCTTCACCTGGTAAAGGTTTGGGAGATAAGAAAGGAGCAACAAAACCTGATTTTTGGAAGTAAGTGGTAAAACAGATCTGGAAGAAACCAGAATGGAAACTCAGTTCTGAGTGTGAGCAGGAACAGTATTCCAAGCTTCCCTGGGAGACATTTTCCAACAAAATCTTAAAATACAGGGCACGTGGTCATGGCCATATTGCTTTCCTCTCACCAGGGACTTGGTTTTCAACTCACTCCCTCTGCTCCACCCTTCTTGATAACCAAGTCTCCAATCCCGTCACCTATTACTGGTTTTTATGGCTTCTCAGCCTTCTTTGTCATCCAGATCCATCCAGTCTATCCGTGGCCCTGGAGCTGCTGAGCTCTCTTGCCAGCCTGGAACACAATGGAGATGTGCTAGTACTTCCCAGGAATAAACCTGTGGGCTACACACAAGCATTGTGGCAGGATCCGACGAGGAGATATAAGGCAAGCAGGTGAAACCTTGCTTTTAAATGGTTTTGGAGAAATGTCCTCTACACCTGCAGCATTCCACAAGTGAGGAATACCGGTGCTTTCTCTTCCCACAGCCGGTGGCTCCTGTTCAGCCAAAGACATGCCAGGTGTTACAAAAGGCTGCCAAGGCGTCAGCAGGGGGTGGATGTAGGGACACGGAGCCGGAGGTGGGACTTAAAGGTATTGGCTAAATCCCCACGCAAACGCGACTAAGTCGTTGTTAAAGTAATTAGCAGGTTGGAATAAATTTAGCATCTCCCTAATGCGCTGGAAATCATGATGACTTTGGAGCCTGTGCTTCCCAGGGCTACTTTGAGCTGATGGCACCGGGATCCAAGAAGGTTGATGGGATGACAGGCTGGGACAGGGCATCCGTACCACTTCTGCAGAGGAATAAATGTTGATTAGCAGCTTTCCAACACCTCGTGCTAAAGAACGAGCTATTTTTGGAAAGGAACTTGAGTGAAGCAGCAAATTCATTCTCTGCTGAATAAGGGGATAATTTGTTTTAATAGCAGATTGCTCTGTTAAGGAGACAGGGATTTTGGTGAGGATTTGTGACACGGTGCCACATTTAAATGTGAGTGAGTGAAGGTTTCCTCGGGCAGAAAGGAAGGCAGGGGTAGTGAGCTCCCGTGGTTGAAAATTGGGGATAAATTAGTGTCATTAGTCATTGGAACCACTTGCCTAGGGATGGAATGAATTTACCTTAACTTTGTTATTTGAAATCGCTTTCCTGATGTGCATATTGTAGCTTCACCAGCTGTTCGGGGTTTGTTTTCGAGGGAAATTGTCTTCCCAGAAATTCTTGTCATGTGTGGGAGATAAGGCTCTCTGATTATAGGGTTCCCCCTGGCCTTAAAAGATTTGAATGTAGGCAGCAGGGAAGAATTCCCCCTCGTTCATTATCCTCCAGATGACGTCCAAAGGGCACTCGGGGATTTAAAACCCTGCAAGCGGAGGGTGGGATATGAGGACAACCACAGCTGAGGGATACCCGCGTTTCTCCACACCCGGGTATATCCCTGCGTTTTGACACTTGGAGCCGAAGGGGGAAAGTGCAGCACTCCGCTGTCTTTTAAAACAAAAGCCCCCCGGGTTCAGCACGGGAGGGGTGCCGTGCAGGAGCCTTGTGTGTGTGTGTGGGGGGGGGTGTGATCGCGGGTGGGGTGTACCGGGTGTGTGTGTGTGTGTGTGTGTGTGTGTCGGGGGAGGGGGGGGACGAGGCGGGTCCTCCGCCCGCGCCGCCCGCCGGCAGCCGCCGATGTGTCCGTGAGCTCATCCATCGGCAGCGCGGCCGCTGCCTCCCGCACCCCCCGCGCCCCCACCCACGGCTGCAGCGACCGCCAAGGTCACCCGCGGGTCCCCGGCATGGTGGCGGCCGCGGGGGGCTGAGAGGAGGCGGGCGGCGGCGGGAAGGAGCCGAAGATGGCTTCGCCCGCACCCCCCGCGCCGGGAGGCGGCCCCTCGCCCCCCGCCGGCCCGCCTCGCCTTCGCCAGGTGGGTGCTCCCCGGCGGGCAGGGGCGGGGGGCGAATCCCCGAGCGGAGCGGGGAAAGGGGGGCACGGAGCCCGCGGGATGCGGGGGGGCGCGGGAGGCAGGGGTGCGAGCGGCCCGCAAGTGCATCGGCAGTTTGAGGTGGGCAGGTGGATGGTGCGGCCGGGGATGGTTTCTGTTCTGTTCAATAAAAAACCCACTTCCATAACAAAACCACAAATGCCATCCCTATCCCGAAAGCATCGCAGGCAGCACCTGCGCAGGTGTGCCCGCACCGTCACACGCAGAGGGGAGCGCAGGCACGCGTGTGTAACTTCACAGTGGTGCAGCGCGGAGCGTGTCGTGCTGCATCACCGCCGTGGCAGCGCGGCTCCGAAGGCATGAATAAAATCTTAATTAACGTAATGCTGCAGCTTCCCAGAGGCTGCTCCCGCTCCAGCTGCATGCAACGCTTTTCCGCTCGCATCTCTCCCCGCGCAAGGCGGGAGCTCCGCTCTTAGCGGCGGCTGCTGCATTAATTTACATTTGGAATGGGGAAGTTGGTCGCTGGAGTTGTTTGACGTTCTTGGCCCGGCTGGGTCGGTGAGGCCGAGCTGCTGCTGGGTCTCTGCGGGGTTCGTTCCGTGAGCCCCATGGAAATGGGAGAGGCAGGAATGGAGGGACGCGGTGCCCGTGTGTTCAGTTTGCATGTTCCTGCTAAGGCTCTAATGCTACGGCGGTTATTAATTAAGAAAATAAGGTCAATAAAAGAAAAGCTGCTGTAAAGGAGGATTCCCTGTGCGTAATCAGATTAGTGTAGTATGTATGTACTCAAACATAAATCCAAAAAGAAATCCTATCCTACTCTTTTTTTTTTTCCCCTCCCATTTTCACTGGTGGTAGCGTTGATGAGGAAATCTTAGGAGTCTGGAGTTGGGACAGGCATCTGAGAGTTTGGGGGAATATCTAAACTTGTCAGTCCCTTACAAGCCGGAAGTTTGGGCTGGGCAGCTCCAGCAAAAAGGCCTTTGTGTGGGTGTGCTGAGGACTCTGGCTGCAAATGGCACAAGAACAGCTGCCCCCTCGACCCGAGTATTTTGGCACTTCCTGTTCTGTTCCCCGCTGCAAACCAGAAGAAAAAGTAATTTTAGATCTGAAGTTTAGTTTTAGGAGGGTGAATGACCAGTGAGGATTGCTCCAGTTTATTGCAACCTGTAGTAGGTGTGATCAACAGGATAAGTGAGTAGTGCTGAGGATGGAAAAGAAGTTCCAGGTAGGGGAGGAAAGAGTTGGGGATGAGGACCCCAAGCACTGGGGATCCTCATTGAACCTGGCTTCTCTTTGCCTCTAACTTGGTCTGTGTGCTCACTGAGTCCAGGTAAGCAGCATCATTCCAAGCAGTGACCAGGTCCTTTGGAGACAGCTCGTTTTCTGTGATCCTCCTTGTTTCAGACCTTTGGTTTGCTCCTCAGCAGCTGGGAAACACAAGGTTACCAATTATTTATTGCTGCATGTCCAGCAGCAAACCCAGACTGCTGCGTTCTCCAGAGCGTTCTGAATTGGCCTCTCATGGGGTTATTCATTTTGCATGAGGAAGAAATGAGCATCCTGAACTAGTAGTCAGAAATTACTCATTAAAAAATTGGCTACTGTGGTTGTTTTACTGTCTTCCTCTGCATTTTGTCCACTCTATGTTTAAAATTATTTTTAATTGCATTTAAAGAGGAATGACTCATCGCTCATGTTTCTCTGAACTACGGCTGGGGTACAGTCTGGTGTTCATTTATTTATTTCTTTATTTAAATTTTTACTGCCCTTCAATAAGACATCATACACACAGCTTATTGGGTGACCTTCACAGGAGTGGGAAACTCCGTGAATAAATTCCCAAAGCCACTTCAGACCAAGGTAAAGAACACAGCACTGGCAGAAGTCAATCTGTTTTCCTGTAAATCACTACCAGCCTCCCACTTTACCAAGCATTTCTTGCATCCTTAGGAGGGGAGAAAGGTACAAACAAGGGAAGTGAACATGTCTGTCTGAAGCTGTTGTACTGACTTTTGTTATCACATTGCACTTGTTGTGATAATGTTGAATGGAAATTGATATTAGCAATTTGCTGAGTTCCCGTTACATGGGTACCTTTGGGAGATTCTTGAGGTTAGTCCTGGCTTGCAGCCTGAGAGTAAGACTCACTGAAGAAGCTGTTTGAAACAAATTGGTATTTGTGGAGTTTTTACCATGTCTCTCAGTCCATCTAAGACATCTTTAAATGTGCCCTTAATTTGAAATATATATTGAGGGCATTTGCAGAACTGAGGATAATGTTTACATCTGAGAACCTGTTTTAGCAAGAACTGCATTTTACCTGAAACACCTGTGTTATTACATTTAAATTGGGCTAAAGGTACTGCAGTCAAGGTACCAGCGGCATTTGTGATATAAATCTTGATCAAGAGTGTACTATATAAAAGACCAAGCTGTTGTAAATTAAACGATGGAGACCCTTGTATTTGGAATAGGATGGAGGTTGTGTCTCTTAGCAGTAGGCAAGTGAATTATTTCTACTGTTTTTCCTTTTAGTTGTCAGTGCTTCACTTGTCAAAAAGAAATTTAAACACTTCTCACAATAAAAAAATACATTCACTTGAATAAAATTTGTAAACTAAATAGTGTCTTGCATGGGAATGTGGTAACACTTGGGTACTGCTCTCCCACTGCACTTCTGAGCATGCAGGGATAAATCAATTATCCTAATCCATTATCTGATATGGAAAGAAAGTGTGCAGGAGTGTCTTCCAGAGTCATTTAACTGATCTCTGGTGAAGTTCTAAGTTCCTTATCATGGAGCAATGTACATGGTAATTGTCCTGTGGTCATGCTTTATTGATCGCCCTTAAATCCCTTTATTCTGTCTAATTTTCTTTTGGTATGACATCTGTCTGCCTGGATGTCCTTTTCCTTTTCCTATTCCAGCTTTTTTTTTTTTTTCCTTTTTTCTTTTCTTTTTTCCCCTTTTTTCTTTTTTTCTTTTTTCCGCTCCCTGAAATATGGTTTGAAGTATTTGTAAATCCAAAAGGAGGTGGACATTTTGGGGATTCCAAGCTTGGGGTTTGGACTAAGAATTTAAACTGGAGAGAGAACACCATGGCGTCCAGATGAAGAGTACTGGAGTGGATGTGGGAAGATGCAGAACAGAGCTCCTGGCATTCTGCTTCTCCAGAGATGTTCATGTGGCAAAAGGGCCCTGTGTTGTGAATCCATCCAATTCATCTCAAATTCTACAGGTTTCCAGCCTGTCAGCTTATATGAGCTCTTAATAGATGTGTGTTAGTCAGTATGAAATCTGCTCCTAGACCTTGACAAAAATCTCTTCCTCAATTGGTGTGGGACTGCAGGAACCAGTTTTCTTATTTTTATTTTCTTTTCTCAAGGAGTTTCTCTGTAACTCTGCTGAATTTTGCTTCTTTTATACTGTCTTTGATACTTTTTTTTTCCTGAAAGCTTGTATCCTACTGCAGTCTTAGAGGCTGTTCACACCACAATGGCTGTTCATCTGCTACTGTTTCTGCCTTTTCTAATCCACTGCCCAGGTTTTTCCCTACTGCAGGACGTACTTTGTCCCCTACTAACACTTGGCAAGACTTGAGGATATTTTAAGCTTCTCTTTCATGGTTGATTTAGGCCAATACCTCTCCCAGCCTCTTTGCTTTGGACAGCATGTTGTTCACCTCCACATCTTTGCTGATGCTGATTCTACTTCCATAATTTCAAAAATTTGCTTTGTTTGAAATCCACATTTTCAAGGTTCCTTTGAACTTCAATTTGATTTAAGCTTATTTTTTGTTTTACCTTCTGCCACCCTAAAGAATTAGAAATAATTTGTTGGGAACCAGAATGGCTTGAAAAATCAGCCTAGTGAAGCACTTGCTTAGTAAAGCCAACATCCATCAAACTGAACATTTCTATTCCACCCATCCCTGCCTGCCATATCCAAGGGAAAATGCTGCTAGAAAATGTCTTCCCCTTGAACTAAACTGATGAAATATAAAACATAATGAACCTGCTGCATAATGGATGTGGCCTAATGTTGGAAAAAGTAATTACAGTTAGAACACAAATGACTATGTGTGTTGAGATAGCATATAAAAATTAGTGTGCTACAGTGTTATTTGGGTTGCAAAACCAAGCACCAAGTAGTTGTAAACTAATATAATTTAGGCATATGAAGATTTACCACTTCATGAAAACCCTGTTAGCTACCAGCAGTGGAAGGGAAGAATTAAAAGTTTTCAATTCATATTCCCATTAGATCATCTGTGGGTTTTGCTGAAAAACAGTGGAAAAGCAAAATACAAAAGGGAGAAAGAAAAGCAGGTTCAGGTGGGTTTGCAGACTAAGTTAATTTAGTAAACAGCTTCATCTGCTCTGCTGTTTGTGCCAGATCAGCCCAAGTGGGACAGGAAACAGACAAGCTCCTGCAATTACAATTACTCCCTGGGGTTTATAAGAGGAGCAGTAGATGGGCTGGGCAGTTTCAAAGGAGCTCCATGAGCTTCGGTAGCTGCTGCTCCTTGGGCAGGGCCTTTTCATCCAGATTGGCAGCACCTGGAGCTGGAATGTTCCAGAAGCCAGTGCTGCCTCAGTTGGGCTGCTGGGCTCCTCCTGCAAAGCACAGGTAGGGGCTTGCTCTGGCCTTTAATGCTTTATTTTTATTTATTTTTCATATTCATTTGTTGTAGAAGTGCTGAGGGAGCAGGTTGAAGTGAGGGTTGTAATTTGGTGCTGATTTGTGTGTCAGTTCTACTTTATTTTTTCGTGAGGGATGTTGAGGTTGTTGGCAGGTATTCTGTTTTAGATGGATTGTGCCCTCAGGGAAGAGTAGAGGGTTTGCCTGTCGGGTTGTTTGGTTATTTTCCCTTTTGTTTTTGTGTGGGTGGTTTTCTATTTTTAAAATACTTTAAATTTCTTTGGTTTTTAAAATTTTTTTCCATTTTTTCTTGTTGTTGTTTTTCTTCTGTTTTTTCTTTCTTTCTTTTCTTTTTTCTGATTTTTTTCTTTCTTTTTTTTCCCTCAAATTTTTTCTCCCCTTAATTTGTTTTTTTTCCCTCAATTCCTTTTTTTTTCTTTTTTTTTTTTTTTCCTCCATTTCTTTTTTATTTTCCCTTCATTTTGTGTTGGGGGCAGGAGGGGGCTGGCTGCCATTTTGTGTATGGGGCCCTGTCTGTCATTTGTTGTGTGGGGAGGGGGCTTCCCATCAATTTTTGTGTGGGGTGGGGTTGTCCACCATTAGATTGTGGTGGAGGGGCCTGCTGGCTGTGTTGTGTAGGGTGAGAGCTGCTCACCATGTCGTGTGGGGAGGGGGATGCCCGCCATGTTGTGGGAGCTGTAGTGAGGCTGCAGCCACTGCTTCTGATTGGGATGCACTGGGGTGTGAGAGGGAACAAGTAGCAAAGGTTGCTTTGACAAAAAGCAGTGACTTGCCCACCTCCTGCTCTAAAGGATTTGCTTATTAAGCTATTAAATATTGAAGGGGTAGTACTTCTTCTTAGTAAATAAAAAGCTGGAAAACATGCAGAAATGCCCACACTGTCCAAAAGCCTCAAAATACTTGGCGAGCTTTTCCATGCTGGTCTCTGCACATGTCTGCTGGAAACACAGCCTGTTGCTCTTCATGTCTGTAGTTTTGCTGCCTGTAGAGGTGACACCTTTGTGAAGTTGCTGTAGGGCTTTTTGCAGTCCTACTGTTCAATGAACATATACTGTGCTTGTATTTGGTGTCTTATTATGAAGTATTTATTGCAAAGTTGTTTTTGCGGAGGGCTACAGAAACTACAAGGGGCTGTTCTCTGTCTATAAACACTGCCTGGGAAATGGGTTGTAGAATCCTCCTGTCTGAGTGTTAATAAGGAATTGACTAACGGAGTTGGGAAAACACAATATGTTCTGTTCTGTCTGTCCTTTCCCTTTTATCTTTCTTTCTCAAGTGCCTGATTGTCCTTACTGGCATGGTGAGTCAGCTGGGAACACAGAAACAACTGTGGTATCCAGCAGGATGCAGACTTCAAGATGTAACTGTATTCAAAAACTAAAAGCATTTAAGGAAAGGAGAGGGGAATGTGAGCTAGAAGTGGTTGTTCATTACCCACTGGAGATTTATGAACTTGGGTGGGTGAAGCAGGTTGTATCCCACATCCATTGTTGATGCACAGATAGCTCAAGGTTTGCTATTGTGCATCTGATTGAAACAGTCTGATAAAATTTCTTCTTAAGAGCTTCAGGGCCAAAAGTTGCACCTTGCTCACTACAAGAGTCAGAAGTAATCCTGGACAGAAAAAAGGTTACAGGGGTATTATTTGTTGTCTCTGCTTATGCAGTTTGGTTATTTACTTTGTCTTTTTTTTTTGTTTGGTTTGGCCATCTGGTCTGGAAGCATTTTGATTTATCTGCAGAACTTGACTGAGCCTGAAGAGAAGTAGGAGCACAGTATATCATGGGGCAGTTCAGGCTTCCTATAGTAAAGGAAGCTTTGTTTATGCAGCAAGGATTCATTCAGCAGCATTGCCCTTTACAAAATGCTGGGTGTTTGCCATATTAACCCTTTGAGTTTGGCTCTGCTGGTGCAAATGAAGGTACAGCTGCAGGAGATGAAACTGCTGACCTGTCTGCAGGTTCTCTTTGAGTGCTGCTTTGACCACTTGTGTGTTTCCTTCAGCATTAAAGCTGTGCTTGCTGAAAAATGGTGAGAAGCTTTATGAAATGCATCCCTTGCTTCATTTAAGCTTTATTTAAGATGATCTGGGTATTTGAAGGTCATGTTTCTGGGGTAGAAAACAGACTTTGCCACATGCAGCATGTGTGTGAGGAAATGGTGTGCAACCAAAAGCCCTATCAATCTTCCAAAAGTTGTGAGAGGTCCTGGGATAAGTTGTCAGCCTGTTGGAGAACTTGAAGCTGATGGGATGCTTACAGGCATCTGATGGATGGGAATGCATTTCAAGCATTCAGACTGGCTGCGTTTGAGCGGGTAACACGGTGCTGTAAATACCCTTGTAGTTTATGTTAGGTCAGAGGGTAAAATGTTGTTTTATGAGCTTACCTCTGAAAAGATGGAGGGTGTCCAGACCTCATTCATCTTCTGTACTGTTTCTAAATGTTGTGGTTCCTGTTTTTCTTAAGGGAAAAAAAAAGTAATTCTAGATTATTTATGTATCTGTGTATATTCAGAAAATAGCCAACTGAGGGCAGTTAGTGTTTTACAGCTCCTCCATACCATCACAAATAGCTTGTACCTAAAATGTTTGAGTTAAAAACAGCACAACTGCCCCCTCTCCCTGAATGCACTCCCACACATGCAACTCTGAGGGGAAAAAATAAACTTTGCGATTAATTGCGGAGTGCTTGGTACGTGATCTAAGCCAGTAACCGCTCTCAGATCCCACAAGCAGAACCCTTCTGAAGTGTCCTTTGTAGGCTCTGTGAGTGTACTCAGAGATGTTTTTGTTTGTAGTTCTATCTTCCCTAAATCTGGCTTTCCCCCTCCTCTGGGTGTGGGACGGCTGCCAGCAGTCAGTGACCCATGGCCCCCAGCTGCTGCTGGGCCCGGAATGCGCGCTGGGCTCCAGCGGCACCGGGCGATGGAGGCTGCCTTTCCCTCGGATCTGTGCCCGGCGTGGGTGGCGGGAGCTGGCGGGGCTTGGCCAGCAGTGCAACTCTCGTGGCGGCTCTTAGGAGCTTTCTGGGAACTGGGAAACTCGGACTTGCTGGATGTGAATAGCCTGGCCTCGGTTCAGGGCAGTTTTAGTTCCTGCTGGGAGCAGCAGCTGGTTGGTGCACTGGAGCCAAAGCCCGTGGGCTTGCACTCAGGGGCATCACATGCTGCATGTACAGCTCCTGTAACACTGTAAACTCTCGGAATTTTTAGATCTGGAGCGTGTCACTAATAATTTAGTCTTAGATTGCCTATAAATAGCTCCTTGTATCTGAACCTGCCCTTTAATGAGGCTATTTCTGTCGCAGTTGGAGGCTTGCACTGGAAATGCTCTACCTGGCATCCCTGCTGGGCTCTTTGTTGTCTTGGTGCGTGCATTTTCTGTTCTCTTCTGGCTGGCTGGTATTTGACAAGGAGGATGTTCCAAATAATTTAAGCTTTTTTTTTTGGTATGGACACTGTTGGGATGTACCTGGAAACCAGAATGTAGAGCTGACACTCCTTAATCTTGCTTGAATTTTTCTGACTGTGGTTCTTTATCGGGGACCAAGAGCACACATGACTTGTCAGATGACAATAATTGATGAAAAGATGCCATTGCAGTCCTATTTTTACCCACTATGCCAAGCAAGTGTCAGCACAACCTTCTTCAGGCTTTACTGAGAGCAAGAACAGGCTGTTCCCAGGGGTCACAGAGTGCTGAGAGCAATGGATAATAGACTTTCTACCTGCTGGGTGCAAGCCTTGCATAAGCAATGTGCAAATTTGAGGCTGAAAGTTTCACAATGGCCTGTTTTGAGTTGATAGATTTCATGTGTATTTGTTTGCAAACAGTCAGCATGGCTTAGGAAGGTCTTTGGAGCGGGAGCCCAGACTCCTGCTATTTGAGCACTCATTCCATTCCTGTTATAGGAATAGTAAGCTGTTATGTGTGTCACTTCACCATTCGAGGGGGAATTTCATATTCAGCAAACCTTGGTTTTATTTTAATCATCCCAATGGATCACTTGCTGAAGCAAACAAATGCCTCAAACAAGAAACTTGATTTTTAAGTTTTTTATTGTAAGGATGCAATTGGAGAAAATTATTTATTTTAAAAAAAGGTTGAGAAGAACAGGTGATCTTAAGTTTCTGTGACACTAAAATGACAAAGGGTTGAAGCCTTATGGTTCCCAAAATGACAGGTGGATAAGTCAGAGCAAGCAGGGAGCCAGAAGAGTTGGGTATAAATATATAGAAGTAAAATTAACTCTGCAAAACTCCTTTTGGCTCCAGTGGCTGCCAGTTCCCCTTCTGTTTGTTCAGCTCCAGCTCAAAGAAGGGAGTCTATATTTAGTAAGGCAAATGTGTATGAAATCTATATCAAAGCATTTTATGTGACAGGTTTTGGAGGTGGTGGTGGTGAGATTTGGTACAAGGTGCAGGCATTGTAGAAAATCAATTGGTGCTTTATTTTTATAACATGGAATTACTTAATCAATTACCTACTCAGCATGGGCTAATGAGCGATGACCTCTCATACCCCAGACTAACACTGCTCTTGGCGCTCATGTTTGAACTAAGCTGTTGCTGCTCCCTTGATGAAACCCTTCACCACTTGACAAACCCTTTGCAATGGTATTTTTAAAAACACCTGATTGCTGATGATTCAGTGCAGAGGTGAGGGGCAAACCTTGGCATCTCCAAGAGTGGTGCTGGGGGTGGAAGAAAGCTCTGATTATCTGTCATGTGACCTGACACAGCCTTTGCTGCAACTAAACTTAGTTTGGTATTCTGTGCACCTGTCAGCCTGCTTCTGCTGTGCCTGTTTGGGAGGGTGCACACAGACCTAGACCTTTACCTGGAGCTGCCTCCCACACGTCTGAAGGGCAGCTGCTCACCTCTTGTGTTCTGCAAAGGGAAGTTATTTAAACCTCTCTGAGGAGCTGTCCTTTGAGGCATTGGGAAACTGAGCAAAGCCAGTCTGCACTGCTGCTGTCCCATGGAGCTTTAATTTGAGTGGTGTCTGTGGGAGCTTTGGCACTGAGCTTTATGGGGTGTGTAAGTGCAGTCTGCCTCTCTCTTCTCCGCAACAATTTCCCCTCAGAGTATGGCTGTATTGCATCTGTGATTTCTCTTTCCATTTTCATCAAGGTTTTGCAGACTAGAGAAAATTGCTGAGCAACATTGTGGGTTTTGGTTTTTTTTTTTAAAGTGAGTAATAGAATGTCATGATGACCGTGATCCTAATTATGATCTATCACTCTGAAATCCTGGAAATGCCATGTTTTGTAAAAACAAGCTCCTAGTGAACCCTCCAGCAGTGTTGCTATGACAAACCAACCCCAGAGCATAAAGCAGTTGTCTGCCCAGATCTGCTGCTATTCAACAAAGGTTCGAGGGAGCTGGTCACCTTAGTTTCAGCTACAGCTTGAAAGCCTTTATTTAGGCTTTGCTGCTTCTGCAGAAGTGACAAAATCTGTATTCATTTAGGGGCAGCCAACTTCAGGTCTGCATAAAGAACAGATTTTTAATACTTCTTAGTTAAGTTCTACTTCTGAAATTCACTGTCAAGGATTATTTAGAGTAAGCGAGCTGATGTTGCAACACAGATCTTGATGTTAACTGAATGCATGTAAGGGATTGGAGAGGTAATACTGTATCAATATCCATTATCTTGTTTTTTAGTCCAGATGGGTTTTAAATAAGGTTTCTAAGGCTTGTACATGCAACCTGAGAAATTAATCTGTGAGTGCCCAGTGGCTCATTGTTGCAGAATATATGCTATCTTTGTTCAACAATTCCAAGAGAAATTATTTTGAACTTGACACAACTGCTCACCTGTAGAATGTCCAGTGTTGTAAAAAAAGGCTATTTCAAGTCTTATTCCAAAGAGAGCACTGCCTTTTGTTGAAAGATAGTTGAAGGTTTCCATGCTGTCCTTTTGCTGTGGCAATATGTGTTTTTCAAGATCTACTAGGCAGCATATCTATCATAGACTTTGTAAAGAAATTGCGGTGACCCCTCCTGACTTATTTTTCCAGTGAGATAGCAAGAATAGCGCATTATGACACACTTTACTGGAAGCAAAAAATAGGAAAATGGTGGCTTAAGGTAGGTACATTCAGAAGAAACGTTTTCATATTGTAGGAAACTGAAAGGGTTAGAGCATGAGAAGTAAGTATTGAGAAATCAAATACAGTAAAAATTCCTTACTAGGAATGGGTGGTTTCTAGAATGTTTCTTAAGCTCTTGATATCTGTAATTGGTATATTGACTGTACTTGTCATAAAATAACCCTGACCTAAATGCAGTTACCAATATAGATGTGTTTTCTTTGATATAGGAGTGAAAAATAACATTTTCTTTAGAGATGACACAAATATGTATTCTTGGTCCCTGTTTGTAGGCAGATGGAATTATGTATGGCAGAACACTTACCATGGTAACATAGATTATGACAGCTGAGCCATTGACTTTTTTATACTTAAGATCCAGTGGAAGCCATGGAATAACTATAAAAGGTAACACTTCTCTTGCATTTTTAATTATGTTAATGATCATGTATTTCATTCAGAGCCCATTTAATGTATAATTTATACCATTTATGCACTATGAGTAGCAAGTTTAGGTGAACATAAACATGCATATAGAAATCAGTACACATTTGGAGAAATCCTTCTCTTCTAACATGAACACACTGGACAAGGATTTGCTCCTGGCATTTTGTGCCGGTTTCCTATCCCTCCTGTGGTTGGAAAACCTGTGCAAGTGTAATTGTATCTCTTGCTTGTAACTAAATATCTCTGTTAAGCATTCTGGCAATAGTGAAAGCGCTGTTGCATCTTGATGCATTGGTTACATTACACTACCCATTAGACTGAGAAGTTTTTCTGCTGTGAAGCTGGAAAACATGTCAAAAATTTACTCTGGTGGCTACAACAGTTGGAAACAAGGTATTGGGCAAGATGGGTATCCTCTGTTCTCCAAGTGGAAACTGCAGGTAAAGTTACTTTTGTCTTGATTTAGGAAGCTTTTTATTTGTCTGCGTCACCCACGGGAGGTACAACACAAGTCAGCTTTTAAAGGGCAGATCAGCATCTATGTCTGTTTAAAATAATAAAAAAAATTAAGAAGCCTGTCTCAGGTTTTTGAGATGAGTTGTCATCAGTCATGACTCCCTGCCATGAGCACTCATGTCTTGCCTTCTTGAGGAAGGAACATCCAGTAATCCTGTTTTACCTGACAAGTGCTCTGCTCAGCTGGCATCGAGCTCCTGTTCCAAAGAAAACAGCCTCAAACCAGCTCTGAAACGTGCTGTGGAGTCACAGCTACACCATCTGTGACCCCAAATGTAAACTCCACAGAGCTGCCTTGTTTGGGTTTACTTGACTTTCAGAGTGCAGGGATTAAAGACCAGTTGGTGTTACCCTGAATATGAGGGAAAAACCCCTACAACTATTAAAACAGACCCCCAGCCTGGGTGCTGCCATCAGAGCCCACTATTTGGCTGTGTTGCCAGACAAACACTTTGCTGTTGTGTGTTAGTAGACATGACAAATATTTCACTTCTGACTCCAAATTTACATTGTTGGGATTGCTGATGAGGAATTTGGACACCAGTGGACATGGGAAATGCTTGTGTTTACCCAGATGCATGAACTTGAGAAGAAAAGTCATGGAACTAGCCAAATATTTGAACAGTGTACGCATTTCAGATATCCTGTGTACAAACATGTTTGTGTATCATGCTGTCCTCAGGTTTTTAAATGCCCTTGCAAAGGAAGGACTGTAGTTAAACACCTGCACTGGATCAAGAGCCCTGTGCAAGATTGCCTGGCTTGTGTAGTTGGACAGACTCTGAAGAGATAACCCAGTAGGAAGAAGCCCACCATGTTCAGCCACTGAGCTGCAGAATTATTATATTGGGCCCTAAGTGCTTTTTAATTCAATTTGGTTTGTATTTCTTAAGCTTTTTCATATGTTGGGTATTGGAAGTCTTGGTTTACTGTATGTTTGCCAGAGCCAGCAAAGTTTGGAGCTGTTAATAGACCTGTATGGTAAGAACTCTTAGGTAATGAGATCTTGAAATTAGCAACGTGTTCTTCATTGTTGATAATTTTTTCTTTCTCTTGTGAGAGGATGAATTTATACCTATTGGAGACCAGATCTGGATTTCCCATGTCTCTGCAAAAGCTTGTCAGGCAGCCTGCTGTTCACTCACACAGAGCAAAGTTGCTAGAGCTGAGGTAAGGATATAGGTTTTGCTTTCAAACAGCTGCACCCAGGCATGACAGTTTGTATCCTCACTTCTGGAATTGCCCTGCTGGATTATCAACTGCTTGCAGGCACAGTTGTGTTGGTAGTGTGGTTAACTTCAAGGTGTGCTGGTGAGATGGAAGGGTAAGATCTAAAAAAAGAGCTTTTCATCCTGGTTTCACATGTATTAATGCATCAATAACAGATACTGGAGCAGCTTTAAGCTAGTTATTTATACCTTTTTAAGAAAAAGAAATATACAGCTTCCAAAATGTCAGTAGCACCATTTTCATACTGATTGCACTGTTGGGGGTATTGCTGATTCTACAGCTTTTGTGTATTTTCTAGACATAACTGTGCTATTGGCTGTATTGCTTCATGATTGCAAAACCTCAGCATTCAAATACTCTTAAAAAGAAAAATCAGGCAGTGACTAGGAATTTCAGCAACAAGTCCCAACCAATATTATTGTATTTGAATGACTGGTCTCCCCCACAGTGGGAGAAATAAACAGGATGCTTGGCTTAAAGGGCTTTAACCCAGACCTGACTGTGTCAGCTCTTCAGCCTCATGTTTTGGGTGACTGTGGTTGCCTGTTTGTTCCATTTCCTACATATGTTGGGACAGTGTTAGTGGCTGTTATGTAAATGTGTCCAGAGGCTGAGTTCTATTTAACCAAAGATATTTCCAGTAATAGGGTTGTTTTCTTGGAAGTGCCTGGCTGGCTGTTTTTTTATAGAATGGTCTACCAGATAAATGACCACAGTTTTTGAAAAATGCACTTGAGCTGTAGGCCAGCCCTCCATATATGTGTCCCTTCTTTTGGCCAAAATGTCAGCAGAGAAGCCTGATCAAAGCATTTTCCTCTGGGCACATTGAAAATTGTGAAAAATGAGATATAAAGTTTCTGATAGTGAATTATTATCAACCAGCAAGAATTGTTGAGAGAATGGAGCATATCTGGAACTGTTGACCGTGGTTTAATGGGAATCTATGGGAATGAGAGCATCTAGACACAACTTGTTATGGGAAGCATTTTACTAGAGCTTTCTCTTTATTAGTCACCTAAGAATTCATTGCAGACAGACATTTCCCATACACATTTTCCTAAGAAGCCACTCGTGTTGCAACTTTAATGTTCAAATAATTCAGGCATCTCCTAGAGCAATTTTGATGGCTCCAAAGCTGCATTTCTTCCTCTTATTTCCTTCTAATGCTTCAGCAGTGTGGTTTGGAAGGTGTTTTTGTCGGGGCACAGCCTTGAGTCATGCCAGGCCAAGATGCTGACAGATTCTGATATTCTTTAAAACTGATCCTAAAACAAACCTGGGTTTTGTGAGCATCAGTGCTGGAAACTCAGATGGAAAAGTTAGGGTTTTAAAAAAATGACACCTTTGATGTGATAGCCAGTTAACTTGCTCACCAGCATAAGGCAGAAATCTAGGCCTTGAAGGGCTCGGAAAACTGTTTTGGTGATATTTGTAATCTATCTTCTTTCACGTCCAAAACCTATGAAACTCTTCTTTAAAAAGTAACTGGTAAAATTTTCTCTAAAATAAATGTTTTCTGGTTACTGTTTTTTGCACAAACCATTTGTTAAGAGATAAATTTACAAGCATTGAGTGAGGCAGTACTCTTCACAGAGGAGGCCCTCTGTAAAAACTGCATTTAACTTAGAGCAACAGCAAAAGGGGTTAATTTTTGTACAGGGAAATTGGGGAAGGCTCCTTTTTACGGAATTGAAAGATACGTGGGAGAGAGAAGAGGTAAGCAAAACTGACAATGGGAAAGAAGCAAAGAAAAAACAATGGAAGGCATCAATGCAATTGAAAAGGAAAGCAGAACACTTGGAGCTTTGTCCAACTGTTGACAAATTGCAGCCCAGAATATCTTCCTCATACATGAAAGTGTAAACATTTAAAATGTGCTCTTCTTTTATTAAACATGGGTGTGAAGGGGGTAGTTTTTTAATGAGCAAATATCTGAGAACCCAAGTGGCTGACTTCAGTCAAAAAACCCAATTCCTTTAATTATTTTTTTCATGGGTTGAGTGAAAATGAAACTGGTGTTTTATGTGTGTTCTATGCGAAGTATTTTTTTGAGATTTTGGGATGAGTTGCAGAATAAAAATTGGCTGATCATCACCTCACTGCTGTAGGTATCTTAGAAGCAGCAGAGCATGGGCTGTTTTGGCTGAGATTGCCAGGTTAGTACCTCTGCAGTGTATCTGATTCCCAGGGAGGGCTTTTGGTATCAAATGACACAGCAGATAGCAATTCCTCAATTTTGTTTCTTCTCAGGTATTATTTCAGGCTACAACCATGTAAGATCTGATTTTCTCAGTCTAAAATCTGTACTCTCAATGAATACTGGTAGAATGCATACCTTGCAGATTTTTTGGGGAAAAAAAAGAAGCACAAGTATTGAATTTAGTGGGAAATCTTGTCCTAAGACTGTCCTACTCCACCTTCATAGGCCAAATGGAGATTGTTCAGGAGCAAGTGAGAATGGTGGGGAAGTCATGGATTGCCAGCCTCAGTGTAAATAGAGCACGTGTTTTCCATCTTTGCTGCTGCTTAGTATAGCTTCTCTGTCTGGGAATACAGAAGGTAAAATGTCAGATGTGTGAAGTGTTTGCTGATTTTCCCAGGGACATGCAGAGCTGGCTCTGGGTGACTGCTTGCCCTTCCTGCCAGACTCCTCCATGGATGGGCTTTGAGCTCATCCCTGTTTTCAGCCTGTAAATGCTTGCTCTCAGTGCTGTACTTGGCACTTGGCCTTTAGGAGACACTTGAGCCATGCTGTGTGTGCTCCCCCGCCTCGCTCCATGCCCTTGGACAATTACAGCCCAACAGCAAGTGCAGCGGAGAGGGGAAATATTCCAGATTTATTGTGGAGTCTGAGTTTGTGTTTTCCTGAAACAGGAGCTTTCTTCCAGTGGTATTCAGCAAGTGGCCTTTCTCACAGGAACTGTGCCAGAAGATGGCATTGCTGCACGCAGAGCACTCATCTCCATTGCAACAAGTCATTAGGAGGAGTAGAAAAACTGCAGCCTCCAAGCCCATTAGACTGAGTCAGGCTGTCAGGAAATGAGTTTGCCTTCATATTGCATGTCAAGGACCGTTCCATTAAAATATATAGTGTGCAAAGGTTGTTTTTGTTTCTAATTGTTGCTGTTTAACAAGAAGCTTTTGTTTAGAAGTTGATTCATCTGTAGGTTGAGGGGGGTGTATCTCAATACCCAGAACTCTTTTTATTTTCAAGTGGGAGAAGGAGACACTATAAAAATCCTCCCTGTTCACACTGCTTCCTGCCAGCATCTTACTCTTTGACTTCAGGCTCTCCTCATTTTCCTCCACACACTGTCGCCCAACTATCCCTCAGGTGCAGTGGGAAGAGTATTTTCAATGAATTTTATTTGAGAATGGCCTATGTGCAAGAGTAAGTAGCTCTTGGTGCACTCCAAAGGCTTCTGCAGTGAGTTTAATCCCTCGGGGGTAGGTGAAAGCCTGAGGAAGAGTTGTACTCAATTAAGAAAAATGTGATTTTTCCAAGTTTGTGCTTTATAGCATATTTTATTATCTCAGTGAGTGAACACTGTAGCTCTGATGTCCACAGGCCATAGGATGAATTGATGTGATAAGACTACAGTTTGTCTTGGGGGAAAAACCAGAATCTAAGTTTTTCTGGATACTGTAGAGTAAATGCAGTCCGTGGATCTGTGCTGGTGTAAGGATGACAGTGTGGTCATCTCTGGGAATGCTGACGGAAGCTGCCTGTTGTGGTTCGAGCTCCGCAGGGAATTGCTGGGCTTGTTGGAAAGCTGCTTGTTCCTGCTGAGATCTTTGGAAAAAGACTTAGGTTGTCTCATGCTGGTGGCTGAACTACAGGAGACACCTCCTTCACTTGTGGCCCTAATGCTGAACAGAGATGCACAGAAATTTAATTAGGAAGACATAATGCTGGAAATGAACCAATACCAGAGAGCTTCCTTTTGCCTGCTCTCTAAATTAAGTTAGATTCCTTTACCAGTAAGGCTTTGAGGGGAAGGAAAGGGAAAGCAAAAAACAGTGGAAAAACAAGTTGATAGAGTGTAGAACAATTGTTTGAAGTCATCCTTTGAAGCAAAAAATGACTCCCCAGCATCCTTTCACCTGCTAATTTGGCCATGTGAGGTTTCCTGATGGGTTTCCATTCAAAACTCCTAGGTTTTAGAAGCAGAAGTCAAGTACATAAGCACTCTCCTTTTTCTTTGCTTGTCCCATTCCTTGGTCAAAGTGATTCTGTGGGATTTGGTTTGGGGTTAGTGATAGATAGCTAAGGTGGAGACCCAAATCTGTGGGTAGATGTTGTGGAGCCTTCCCTGGGAGGAATATGGATCTGCTACTGTAAAATTTCTGGTCCATCCCTTCAGGAGCAGTTCCTTTTGGGAAGCATCTCCTGGCTCACTGCTGCCCTTGTCTTTGTGAAGTAACTGTCATGGAAAGTACAACTTAAAACTCCCAAAATGTACCATGTTGCCCTTGGAACACACAAGGCTCTGGTCTCCAGTCATCCAAAGCTGTTCTGTATCCCTGGACTAATTGTACTTGGCAGCTGCTGCTCTCTGGCTGCTCTGCCTGGAAGGTGTCAATTGCCCTTCCTTCAGTGGTTTAGGAGATGGCCCACAAAGGGCTTTTCTCACAGCTGGCCTTTGTGAACTTAGATCTGAAGGGATTGATGCTGGAGAGAATATTTTTCTTCAGTAGCCTGTTGCTGTGCAGACAACTTATTTAGTGGTGAAACATTGCTGGCAGGAGAAAACCTGTCATCAAACAGCAGAACAAGGAGCTGTTTTGGCCACTCCTTTTTGTTAGCTAGGTAAGAAAGATAGTTTAACTCCATATTGGACAAGGCGTTCTGAAGCTCAGTGGATATGGATGCATCTTTGGGCAGTAACCTGTTGCTTTAGTTTTTTATTTGTGTATTTTTAATATGAGCTGAGTCACAAGTGATCGGCCTCTGGCTTGAGCTCAGTTCCGTTCTGCCTGTGGCAAGGCAACTGGACTGCTCAAATGTCAAAATGAAACATGGAAGAACAGCTTTAATTAGTGAAATGACCTGCTCCCCCTAAGAGCTGCTTTGACACCCAATTTACTAAGCGACATTGAAATATTGCTGCTGTCCTCCTGCTTCCTGAAACTCCAATGCATGTGTATATATGTGTATTTCCTTATTAAAAAACTCTCCTCTTTGGCTGTGCTGGGCCTGCTCCAGAGTTTCTTTTGCACTTGGGATTTGCTCCTGTGTAATTCCAGAAGGGGTTAGATTTGAAGTGGGTGCAGTATTATGCTGAACTCTTTATGCAGTTGGAGCTAAAATCATTATTGATTGCATTTGCTATGAATGAAACAACTTAGATGTATCTGGAAAATGAGAGAAGGAGGAATGGGGAAAGACAAATGAATGTTTCATGCCACATATTTCAATGCAGCAATTTCCTAGCTTTAATCATTCCCGAGTTCCTTGGTGTTGCACTTGGTGTGTTTTGTGCTGCAGGGTTCAGAATGCCCAGCCCCATCAGGCTCTGCACACAGCCACTGCTTGCTTTGGTCTCAGAATGATGTTGTAGGTCACATTAGTCATTTTATGTCAGATGTGGAAGCATAATGTAATTAATTTGAAGGGGGAGGCAATGTACAGAAAAAGATCTGTTAAGGTAGTTATGCTGGATTTTATTTTTTTAAACTTCATTTACCGTTTTAATGGGAGTATTGAGAACTGTTGAATCTTTCTCAGTGTTGGTTCCAGACAGCACTGACAAGAGCTGTGTACAGCTTCACAAAATAGCTTCTTTCTATTTTTGCATTTCTCCATATTTCCTGTTCTCTTTAACCCTGATCTCCTGATTTTTTGCAGCACATCAAAGACTATCTTGTGTTTCTTCTTGATGTGTGGGTTAATATTTTCTTACTAAAATTATCAAACCTTATGTGGCTGAAACAATTCAGGCTTCAATGTGTTTGCACTGCAAGATTTTTATATGCTTAATTATTGAACTTTTTTTAGCTTAGTGCGCAGCTGTGGAAAATACCTGGTGCCCTTCGTTGTAGGTTTCCCTTACTGCACTGAGGAAGCCCTAATATTGTAAGAGCAGGACACTTTGTCTGTTCTATGTCTAAGTGATGGTAGAATAGGAGGAGAATGAGGTGTTAGCTGTGATCTTTGAACCAGCTGGTATTTTCTGAGTGCCACTGTCCTCATGCAGCTGAACATGTCAGGCCACATGAGTCAGCGCATGGAGCTGTTGCAGCAGGGGTCTGTGTGGTGCTGCATCTCCCTGGAGGTGCTGACATGCTGCTTGCTCTCTGCCAGCCCGTGCCATGACATGCCTTTCCTTCTGCCCCTAGTTCTCTCATCCTCTGCTTTTCCAGGGTTTTGCCTTTGGATGTCCCTTGGAGTACTGGCTTAGGTTTCATTTCTCACTCCAGCTTTGCACCTCAAACAGGTTGATCAGCCTGGAGAAGAGAGTGCTCTGGGGAGACTTTTCAGTACCTAAAGGAGCTCCAAGAGAGCTGGAGAGAGACTTGTCACGAGGGCATGGCATGAGCAGAGAGAGGCCAGACTTATGTTGGATATTAGGAAGAAATTATTGTTTGTGAGGGTGGTGTGGCCCTGGATGGGGCTAGAGGCAGGACCGGGTTGCTTCCCAGAGAAGCTGTGGCTGCCCCATCCCTGGCAGTGTCCAAGGACAGGTTGGACAGGGCTTGGGGAAGCCTGGTCTAGTGGCAGCTGTCCTTGCCTTGGCAGGGGTGCTGGATGGAGACGATCTATAAGATCCCTTCCAACCCAAGCCATTTGGTGATCCTGTGATTATTTGAGCATAGCTGTACTCCCAGAAGTATATGATCATGCAGCAGTAAAGCAAAATTAGCACTGTTTTGCTGGCCCCGTTGTGGCTCAGCAAAGCTGTCTCGAAGCAGCTGTTTTGCTTAGTTTCCCCTTTTCCCTGCTCTCGGCACAGCTCGGTGCTTGGTTTGTCCGTAACCGGCCAGCCCCAGTCCCAGATGTCCCCTCTGTCCATTCCTGGGGGGAGCGGGTGAGCGAGCACAGTGCTGTGTGTGCGTAGTCTGTGGCTCCCCATTCCGCCCCGCTGAGAGCCGAGCGCGGAGGGTGCCCACGTAGATTCCTCCCCCGCCGCGGGCGGAGGGGCGGCGCGGGGCCGGGGCCGCCTCCCCGGGAGCCGCGGAGGGCCGGGAGCCTCCGCCCCGCCGCTCTCGAGTGGGCGGCTGGTCCCGCCCGTGGCCGCCGCCCGGCGGGGGCAGCAGCGGGCTCCGTGCCGTCCTGCGTGCTCCTGTGCCAGATCTGGCGTGAGCGGGCTTGGACGTACCGAGGGAGGGAAGAGGGAGGGCTCCCTGCTCGGCGCTGTCACGGGCAGGGGGCGGCCGGCAGCGCCCGCGGCTTGCGGCAGCACCGGCGCTCGGACGGGCGGCTCGCAGGAACGCGGAGCCGAGGAAGGAATACACCCGTAAGTCACCCGGGGTCCCTGGCCATCCAAGAGCCCGTGCGAGGGTGTCGTGTTTCGTGGCTGTGGTTTGGGTGGTGGGGTTTTGTGGTTTTTCTGTTTCCCATCGGTGTTTGTCAATGGCAACCGCAGAGATTGTCCTGCGTATGGAACTGTGAAAATGTAAATATCGGGCAGGGATAATCGAAATTTGTGTCTTCCAGCAGAAGCAGGAAGTCTGCCTTCTGCCAAAATAACATGTCAGGCAGACGAGGGGATCGGGTGGGAAGCCCCCGTTCGTATTGCTGGGTGCAGAGAGAATTGTCTGTGCCATCCTACAGCTGGGTAGCACCGGTAGGCACAGGTGCTCTTGCTGCATCTGTGGAAGAGCTGCATGGAAGGGGGGCTTGCCTCATCTGTGCAAACTCTGCCTTTCTGCAGTCATCAGGTGAGAAACAGCAGAGGGAGATTGGTCCATTTTTTCTGTATCCTCGGTAAAGAGCTGTCCAGAAAAAAAATTCCCTTCAATGTTATGGGAGGGGATTGCTAGAGGAGATGGTCAGGGTTTCTGGTTCTTGTCTTGGAATGAATGAGGGCTCACAGGAAGGAAAATGTCCCCAGTTCCTGAGGTTTTCTCCCTTCCCTTTCTTTCTCCTCAAGAAGCTTGACTATCAGACATGCATGCCAAATCCTTGTTTCCTATTTAATTTTCTCTCATGATATTGTCAAGCAACACTAGTTAGCATTTCTGATACTAAACATCTGAATGTAGAAGCTGTTCATGTCTGCTGCTCCACCAAACGATTTCCAGGCTCCATTGGCAGCAGTGCACAGACTGTGACTGTGCAGGAGCCAAGGATGGAGCCTAGACTAAGGCCCTTGGGTGTGTCACCTCTTGAAAAGACAGATTGATTTAACCTTTGCTTTTGTTCCCACCTTCCTATCTTTTTGTACAGGTGAGGAAAAAAGGTGATACCAGAGATGTTAATTAATCTTTCCCATTTTAGTCTTAGTTATGTTCCTCTATTTTTGTTTTTGTTAGGGTTTTGAGGAGGGACAATCCATCCTAAGAACATGCTTCAGCAGCCATGAGTCACTGTACATGGATGGGGTCGTGTCTGTGAAATTCCCCTGTTGCTGTTTGCTTTCCTCATTTTTCTGCAAAGCGGGCTTGAGCTTTGAGGAGGTGTTACTGGAGAGTAGGATGTTGTAGCTGCTGGAAAATGCGTGTGTGAATCTGTTGCACTTTTCACTCCAAAACCTTTCATTTTTTTTGGTAGCACAAGATGGGAGAGTGGGCTGGTGTGGAAGAGCAAGGAAACACTTTTAATAAGTTCTTCTGCCATTCTGTTTGACTTTGTTGCATTGTGCATTGATGTTATTTTCAGGGTCTGTGCTTACAGAAGGGCCGAGTTGTGCAGAGGCTGGCACTGGAGGCTGGTTATTGTTTGAGTTAAAGGCTAAGCTAGTACTGGTACTAGTCAGGTTAGCACTGGTATTCCAGGGCTTCCAGGGTGTACCAGCTGTGATTGATAAAAAGCACTTTGCTGACCTGGATAGATTTTTGGATCAGCTTCTCAACTGCCCATCTGCATAATTAGGGACTCTGGATTTCAGCAGGCTCTCCCATTCCTAAAATTGTTTCTAAATGTTGAAATATAAAATTCAAGCCTTACCTTTCTCTTATTTTGCTAAAACCCCGTAACAAGCTAAGTATGGTTCTATTATAAATCTGGTTTAGGGTTTTGCCAGATTATTTGGTTGGCTTGCATCATTCTGCCTACCATGGCAAACTGTGAGTATTTCAGTGGTCTGGACACAATCCTTGACTTGTCTTTTCATTCTGTGCACTAAGCTACACTGTTATGGTCAATAAATTATCACTTCCAGTGCTTCTTGGGTGTTCTCAGAGTAATTAGACCCCTCCTGGCCCTGTTACATTTGTACCTCTGAGGAAATAAGAAAAGCCTCTTGTTACTGGTGATGTCCTCTCCCATGGAGTGATTTACTCTGGTACCTATGTGGCCCTGTGGACTCTGTAATGAATGGGTTTAAAGAACTGAAAGCAGAATTCTGGGTGATTTTCCTGTCATGCTCTCCAACAGCTTAAATCAGAGGTGGCTTCACTGTAATTTGTAGTCTTGTGGATCCAAGGCTGGAGTCATGTTAATCCATTTCGGAAGCAGTGGGAGGAGAGCCAGTTCCCAACGCTCTCTGAATCGCTTTTTGGGGAAGGTTCTGAATGTAAATCATGACAAGTCCATGACTGGAAAAGAAAAATGTGGCTGTCAGACCATAATGCTTTGGAGGAATAAATTCCATTTAAAGTTGAGTAAATTTTGTGTTCATGGGTAGCTCTAGTCTTGCACTGCTCTGCGAGTTCTGTATTTGGGTCTCTTTAATTGGTGTCACTCGGGCATAGAGCACAAGCAGATATCTCGTATAGTAAACAAAGCAGCAGATTTAAGTTAATGCTAATGTGTTTGCAGGCTGAGCCAAAAGCTTTTCAGGGTTATTATAACGTGCTGGGCATACAGCCCATCGATCTAAGTGTCTGGAGGAGACAAAAGTTATGGATTGACTCATTGTATGAATCAGCTCATCTGAAAGTCAGATTCTGCTATTTGTTGCCATCAGTAATTTAGTCGTATTAAGTACGGCTGAGGACGGGTGGCAGTGTGGCCAGAATATTGAGATGGGATTTCAGAGATCCCAGGAGAGCCATTCCCTGCTTTGCCTCCACAGATTTCCTGTGTGACCTGGGGCAAGTCATTAAATATTTCAGTAGAGTAGGATAGTTGGTACCTCCTGCTTTTTCACAGGCTGTGTGAAGATTATTGGGTTAGATCCATTTGTGAGGGGATCATATAAATCAAAATACAATATCAAGCAGCACATCTGAACAGTGTGTGCCTCGTACAAAACTACACAATACCTGGGTCTGTAAGCCAGCCTGTGTATGTGCTTCATACTATAATATATGTACATGCCTATGTTTTAATTTTCGCAATAAATCCTGTGGGGCAACTGTGAGAAAGGCCTTTGTTCATTGTCAATTCCAACCTAGTGTTCTGAGACTGTTCCAGTTGTTAAATGCAACATTGAAGTTCGTTGTGTACTGACAATGACAAGATAATGCAGGCTCTGATGAGGACTTAAATGTGTAATTCCCATGTGTTAGGGATAATGGCATGGAAACCTCTCCTCCGGCAACTGCTGCTGATTGCAATCCAAAATTATTTGTGTATTTAACTTTGGAAGATTTAACTCCTGAAAGTAGCTCAGTCCCATTCATTGGGAATGCTAGGCCAAGTGTAAAGAGTCTGGGCATCTTAAATTATGTTAACTCTGATCCTTCAAATTAACACATATATACAAACAGATTTTAAGCTTCACAACCTCAGCCCTTCCTTAGAATAAACCAATAAGATACTGGGATCTTTGGGACACCTGTCTTCTTGGAAGCCAAATATTTGTGTTCCATGAACAACTTCATCAAGGCTGGTTTAGCTACACAGGACAAAGTTCTTAAACTCTGGTACAGCAGCTTTAATTGTGTTAGCCATCCTAAATGGATGGTGATGTATAGCAACTGGTCAGAGGCTGCTAAAGGTGTTTTTTCATATTATGTAACAGTTATAAATTAGGGTTTTACAATCATAAACAATGCATACTGGTCATGTAAATATGTTTCCTTGTGTTTTTATTTTATCCATTGCTTTTCAGCATGTATTCCCACTTTGTCACAAAGCTCAGCCTTGTTGGCTATGGGCTGCTGTGGAGGGAAACCTTCCACTTGGAGTGGGCATTTTGAGCAGGAGGTGGGATGGATGTGGGTCTGTCTGAGTGCCAGGCCCCCAAAAGGCCCAAGGGGTGTGCAGTGTTGAGGCTCCCCCAGCTTCCTCAGCAGCACCAGCTCTTTGGTGTTTTCCCCTTGTGACAGGCATGAGCTGTGTCTCCCTTCAGATGAGTCTGCTGTCACCATTGTTCAGAATGAGTTTATTTTTTGATAGGTCCTGTTTGGAAGAATGTCAGAAATGCATGTTTGATTCTCCTTTTTTTTCTTGGCTAAGTTTCCAGCTCCATGTTTTTCTTGGTTAAGTTTCCAGCAGAACACCTGTTCCACCTCCAGACACATATTTTGTCTTCTCACCCCCCCTGCCCCAGCACCTCTTCTGCATCCCCTCTACAACCTTTGCAGTGAAAGTGGGTGCTGGAACTTGTCACTTGACCACCTTCCTGTGCTGTTTGCTTGGCTTTCATCTGGGCCCACGGGTTAAATTCCAAAGACTCTCATATCATTTGCTTCAATTTAGGCTGAGGAAGTCTTTTCTTATTAAATGATTGGCCTGAAAATGATTTCCAAGTTGCTTCTAAAACTTAATTTCAATGTCTTTTAGAATATCTTCATCCTCCCCCACTCTTGTTTTTTCCTGAAAGAGGCTTTCATTTTAATTTTTCCCCAACTTTGTAACAAGGTTTGGAGAGAAGAAGCAAATAAATTATAAAAATACCTATTTATATTTAAGAAATTTATGCATACACATGTACATACATTAGTAAAATAGAAAATTTGACTCACCACCTCTTAGCTCACTCTAAAAATTCCTTTTGGAAAGTAAGGGAGGAAGAACTTGTTAAAACAAGCAAGTACATAATTATTTAAAAAAAAAAGGTAGTTAATCGAAAATGTTTTCTACAATGTTCCAGAGTCTTGAAAACTGTTTATCAAGATGACTATTTTGAATGTAAAGCCATTTTTCATATGCTAAGCAAAAAATAATGATCCCTTGGATTTATTTTTACTTACAGTGCACTGATTCGCCACTCACTGTTAACAATAGTTGAACTCTATTGGGATTTTTATTTTGTGGCTCAGCACAGTTTTGAGGCTGTAGCAGTCCTACAGCTGTGTTCCAGTTCCTGAGCTCATAGATGGCAGCATATGTTTTTTACTTGTGTAAAAAAGTTGGTATATTCCCATCTGCTATTTGAAGCTGTGGAGAGAATACCTAATGCTGTTTCTTTGTTTTTTCTGAGAAAAGATGTAAGGCAGTGGTGAGATTTTAGCACGTGCAGGTGACTTAAATCAGTTGTGGCTTCACAGTTATAATCTACCTAGAGGCAAATTACAAAATTAGCTGCAAAGGAATTTTACATATTGCACCTTGTACAGAAAGTGTGGTTCTTAGCATGGTTTTGATCTTAAACAGGAAGAACCTATTTATAAGACCTTCAATTTCTATTTATGTCTTGAACAGAAAGTTGATGACTTCTAGAAATAAGTATTTTTCAATTTTTAACAAGATTAATTGATTCAGGAGTTCGTTTGTAAGCCGAGAAATCAATGTTATGCTTTGAGCTGAAGCAAACATGTCATCATGGGCTCTTTTGATTTCTCCGTCATTTTAAATAGTGACGGTGACTTAAAATCCTAATTGTGGGCAGTTCAGAGAGAGCCCTGAGCAGCAGAGCAGCGGGGCTCATTTCACACCAGACTTTGCTTTGTGGATGTGATGTTGAGAAACACAAAACCATGCAGCCTCCTGCCTGCCTCTGTGGAATTCTCAGCCGTGCTGGATGCTCCACGTGCTTCCGCCCTGTCACCTGGGGGAGTGAAGGGTGCGGGGTGGAACTGCTGAGGCCGCGCTGCAGGGACCGGGCTCAGGTGAACATCTGGAAAGGAAGGTGGCACTGAGGATGCATTCCATAGTGCTCCTCAGATTTCATCAGCATGCTGCTCTTATTCAGAGTGACAACAGAATTCTTTATAAATGCAATTAAACCCATTAATCCAAGTTTTCTTGGTGAGGTTTGTTTCAGTGAGGCACCTTCCTTACCTCTTCCCCTGCCATAGGTGCTCACCACTCCCAGGTGTCACACACTCATTGGCCTCCTACAGCTGGCACATCAGGTTCTTGACTAGATATTATTCAGGAAGATAAAGCATTTCAGGTCTGTCTTTTCTTACATAAAATAGGTTTTGAACAATTGATTGAAAGGCAATAGGTGGAGTGCACACATGGATGAAACAAAATTATTATGTATTATAGAAGAAATTATTGGTTTAATTTTGAAAAAAGAGGGTTTTTTTCCTGGGAGATGAGCAGTGTTCAGCTGTCAGTGTTCCGTAATAATATTGGGTAATTGTGTACAAGCACTTAAAAGGTTTCTATTTCTAATCTCTGAAATGACTCACTGATAGTATGGAGCTGCAGGTACTGGAATTCCTATGACACAGGGTGTTCCACTGCAGGAGATGGCTCCACTTGTCCCAAGGCAAATGAAAATATCCCATCTTCTTTCTGCTGTGATTTCCATGCAGTGCTGTAACTGTGAGGGAAAGTATAATGGGGGATCCCTTCTTAAATTACCTTCAAGCCTCCTGCTGTCAGCCCAGCACAAAGCACATCGACTAAGGGGGGCTGAGGGGTGTCCAGCAGAGAAGTGTGTGCAAGCCAGGAATGGCTTTCAGGGCCTTCCTGATGTTCCTTGCCTCTTTTTGCTATCCCAAGAGAATGGTCATGGTGTAGCAAGTAAAAATATTTTTGACACCATTGAATTTCACAGACCTTATCTATTGTTTGTGGGGAGTTTTTGCACTGCCAATTAACACAAGGAATTATATTGGCTGTGAAAGTGTTATTGGAGGATAAAGCAGGGAGAAGGTGATAGGCACTTGTGGCCCCTCTGTCTGATGGAAGATGTGCAAAGAAGGGTGGTGAATCTTCCTGTGTCAGATTAGTGACTGCACCAACCCTCTGCTCTAATGGTGGCCACAGCACTTTGCACTCAATGCAGTTGTTTGAAAATTGTCCATTTCCAATAGCTGTCTGGATTTAAAAGGAACTTTTTGAAATCCAGGATGAAATGTGAGGAAAAACATCTTAGCCATGATTCTCTTGACCTCCATCTATTTTATGGAAGCTGAACTTGATTATGTCTGTGTACAGTTGCTGTCTAAAGCGTTTTAGTACCTGGCCAGCCCCCTGTTTGTTGTCTTGTGGCTGGAAACCTCTCATCTTATTGTCCTGTTCCTTGCACCCTGGTTGCTGCTGCATCACCAGAAGGAAGGATGGCTGCAAGTTTTTACATGCCATGTATCCATCAGATTGGGTTGCTTTTTTTGTAATCATATAGTTAGGTAGTTTGACTGGTTGTCTAAAGCCAGAGTTTAATTTTGCTTTGCTTTTATTTAAAGGCAAAAATACACTTGGACAGTTTGGTTATAAAATCCTGTGGAAAAAAGTGTAGAAACATCTTAAAACTGACTTCAAGAATTACTGAATTGTAAAGCAGCTGGATCATAGGTGACATGAGTTCTCTGACTATTTATAGGATGGTCAGCAGAGAGAGGGAAGGGATGGCAAACCTGTTCTATGAGTGTTTTCAAGGTTTCAAAATTAGGTTTATTTTGTTTTCACTTCTTGCTGGTAACTCAGCACTAAGGTCTGTGCTTGGGAGTGTGTTTGCTCTTACCCCTTAAGGAGTTTAAATACAGTGCCTCTACTTAATTCTCAAAATGGAGACAGATTTAGATACATTTGTGTGTATATGAAGATAAAAGACAAATATCAATACAAAAAAATTATATGGGGAAAAAAAAACCTTATCAAATGATTCTGGAATCACCTCTCTCTTCAAGTGTTCATGGCCACTACCCTCATGTGACCTACTTTTTGGAAATCACAGCATTATTCTGTGTGCAGCCTGTGAGATACAGCCAAACATTAGTTTGTGTTGTGCATACAATGAATATTGATAAAAAATTGCCTTGTATTAAAAAATGTAATGGTGTTATGGTGACCTTCCCTTTTGAGGAAATGAAGGGGAGAAAATCTGAATATAATAGGGAATGATACAGTGCTATCAGTCCATCTTCTGAGATTGTCCCTGGTCTGAGTGACAGGCAGTAATTGATGTGCTCTCGTTGCTTTGTCACCTCAGCTTATCTTCATTCTAATTATTGCCACCTGCCTGCTCTGACTGAGCATTTGGTGTGGGTGTTGGGATGGCTCCTGAAGGCTGTGCAGGCTTCATGGCATGAAATACCCTGCCATGGATGAGAAGGACCTGCAGAATTCTGAGTTACTATGGAATATATGAGCTCTGCAGTGTAAGTCAATATATGGATGTGCTGCAAACTATTTGGGGCATAACCATTGAAAATGTATTTTTGATCATAATGCTGTGGTCACTTTGGCAGAGAATGCTCTATTCCCTGAAGACCTGAACTGTAATATTTTCCAGGTCCTTTAATATTTCATTTTAGCAAAGATCTAATTGAAAGTAATTTAAAAATGTTTCTGCTAAAAATTAGAATTACTTCTGTAAAACTGAGTCTAGTATTCTGGTTGAATTGCTGCCTGGATTTGATCATTGATGTAATTAGTGCCCAACACAAGCAGTACCAAATAGAAGGTGTGAAATTGTAACATTTTTTTGTTTCTTTGTTTTTGTTAGTTGATTTTAGTTAAAAACCAAAACACTGCAACACAGCATTGGAGTTTACATGTGATAAACAGAATTTGCTTTTGTTAGTTGAATTACTGGCAAATAACAGTAATTTCTTACATTTTCACAGCATCATCTGCTGTTAATTTACATCCTGATATTTCATGTCCATGTTAATTTAATGCTAATGAGCATGTTGGTAATGATGGCTGTGGCACAGCATATTCAAGTACTTTATTCTAACCACAGTGTTCAGTTTCTGAAAAGAATCAGTTTTCTGTGCTTAATTCCACCCCTCTATTTGGGTGCTTGTCATTTGCCTTTTTACCCATTTTAGGACTACAAAATGTAAGAATATCCTTTATATAGGCAACTTTTTAGTCTTTCCTGAGAACAAAGGAAAGCATATATCAGTGTTCTGCATTAGCTAAAAGATTTTAGCTCCTGTTTTGGTATTTCTTCAGGCAGAATTAGCATAGGAACCACTGAAGTCTGGAATCCCACCCACCAGATGCAAAGCTTTTGCTACTGACTGACAAAGTTTTTTGAAGGGGCAATATGTTTGCAAGGCATTTTGTAAATTAATATATTGGTTTCTATATATGCTAAGCTGCTGTTACAACTTTTAACTTTTGGTTTTTTTTGATGTAACTTTTGTTTTCAAGTGCTTGTTCTCTAGCCCACTGTACACCTGGCTACTGGAATTATAGATATTTACAACCTTCTGTGGCAATTGGAAAAGTTGTTTTAAACTAAGTATAAAAACAGGTGGATTTTTTTCAATATTCAGGCTGTTTGTGTGTTAACAACCAACACTGACTGCACTGATTGCTTCAACATCAGGGAAAGCACTTGCACGTGCCTTGCCTTTGGTGCCCCAGCTGTTTATGGCCCCAAATTCCTTAAGTCAGTCTGACCCACCACAGTGCTCTTCCTCAGTTGCATCTCCAGCAGCCTTAAAAGGCTTCTCAAAAAACCAAAAAGGCAGAAAAATGGGAAGTTGAAAGGGAAGACAGGTATTCTGCAGAAGTGAGGTAGCTGGTTTTAAACAGGTTGGTGGTCCCATGTTTGTAGAGCTTTTGTGGTCAATTTTAGCATCTTAAAATACTCACTTGTGCTGTGAGAATCAGGTAAAGTGTTTTCAATTAATTACTCCCAACCTACTACTCTTCACTGGGAGAATCTTTCATAGACCAGCGAAATATTCAGAATTGCTCAAAAGATTGAGACATGCAGTTACTACTCATGTAAATGGGAGCTGTGTGGGCTCCCTAATCACTTAAGTACCTTTGAAAAAAACTCGTCCTTGATGTTTTTATTTCTCTGTTGTAGCCAGTGTTTATAGTCTGCTTTGAACAAGATAAAAAGTTCCTTTTCACTGTACTGAGAGCATATCTGAAAGTGTAGAATTGTCATTTTGAATTAACAGTAACATTATGAAAATGTTCTCTATTTTTTAAAATCAGCATGAAATATTCATCTAAACTGTCAATAAATATTTAAAGGTGATGTGAAATTTTCATGCATTTTAAAGGGTAAAATTAATTAAAACATTGTAAGGACTAAAACGTACTGAATAGAAGAGTTGTATTAACATCTGTTAAATTCAGATTTTAGGTACTTGATTTAATTTAGTGAAAAAAGCAGGAAAACAGAGGGATTTCTTATTAACCCTTTGATTTCTGTAACCTGGGATTGGGACATTGGTTTAAGATGCAGAAGACCCAGAATTGCTGTGATCTTTTGGGATAGAATGGAAACTTTGTGGTCATTCTGTCAGGACTCTCTTCTTGAACTAAGGTCTCCTATTTTGGTGCCTTGTGTCCTTAGGACACACAAATACTTGTGATCTTTGCATGTATTAAAATTATCCTGTATGTTTTCTGCTTTTATTGCCTACTGGAATCGATCACCTTTGGGCCTCAGAATGAGGGAGGTGCTCAGGACTTGGGGATGAAACTCCTATAAGGTTTCTGAGTATCAAGAGTTATTAAACAAAGAGCAATTGTTCGTTTTAAATTAAAATTAATGTTGTGTTTAAGAAAAGGAATTTAAAGAAAAGATGTCTGATATGACAGACATAGTCATTTGTGGGGTTTTTTTAGATTGGAGAAAGATGAGATTTGATTATTTGGGTGGCTTTTGGTGCCAATACAGATCAGAAATTAAAATTGTGAAACTCTATGGAAAGCAGCTGTACTTCAAAGTCCCAGCTGTTTCCACAGTGCTGAAAAAAATATGTAAAGAGAACTGAAGAATAAATATTGGGAAAATGGGGAATGTGTTGTAGAGGAATATCCTCCATTCTCATTTTTTTTATAGCGGCTCTGAAATTGTGTTCTCAGTTGGGTTTTTGTCTGCACTGTTAGTGTAAGAGGAGATTCTTTTAGATTTGTTCTGCATAGGTGCTTGAAAGATTTTGAAAGTGTGAAGTAAATAGTGTATTTTTGGGAGGGGGGAGTGGAAAATAAACATTGAATGCAAGTGAGTTTGGAGGTGTGCATGCCTCGGTCAGGTTGGTTGGTGCAGCTGGTGACTTAGGTGGAACTGCTCCTCGTTTCTGTTTTTCAAGGGAAATAAAATACTGCAGCTTTATTCCTTCTGGGGTTTATTTGGCACAGTGCTGTTCATACTTCCTGGCCTCCTTTGCTCCTTGCTTGCCATCTTTGCTTTCAGTCTCCCCTCACATCACTTTCCACTGAGAGTCCTCAGGGTCTGGCCCTGGGATTTTGGCTTCCATTCGGAAGAGGCTTCTGAAATTCTACAAAGCCTGACCTGACTGCAAATATTTATATTAGGGACAGGAGGAAAATAAAGTGCTTCCTATATGCAAAGGAGACATGTGGTTGCAGTTGTAAGTACCTTACTGAGCAAAGTCCTGCTCTCATGGATTCTCCTATCCCATATCTCAGTTCATGTCTTGCCTGGAATATGTTTAGAGGGGACCCTACTGCATTTTTGGGTATCGATGCCAATTTACTATTAACATCTGGAGGAAATTCATCTTTCAGCTTCAGTTCTCCCCACTAAGCTGGCCACTATTATCCTCTAGAAAAAAAAAAACACTATAGAAACTTCTAAGTGGTTAATAATGTAAGATCTTTATAAAATTTTATCGAGTTGAAAGAGGCTTACAAATGACTATTGTTTAGTACTGCAGCAGAAGTGAAGTCTACTGTTCAAATACCAGTTCAGGCAACAGAGCCATGATAAGTCATCTCAGTTAAAATGGTTTGTGTTAATTTTCTGCATGTTATGTGAAAATTCATAGTGCTAATTTTATTGACTAGTTATTATTTCTATGTCTTAATATTCAGATAAAGCATCACATTTAACTTGGAGAAACATTAGTGCAAGCCAACAGAGAAACTTTGTTTAAATTTTTGTTATAATGTACATTATTGTTGTTGCAAGGGTAAAAATAAGTGGGAAATTTGTCTGCTTTTCAGTCCAAAAGCCTTGAAATAAATCACTATTATGATTATCATACTTTGGTGAGTATCCTGAATGCATGTTGTGGTTGATGTGCTCTGCTTATTACTGAGAGTGCTGCTTAATGCAAACTGCACAGCCAGGAGCAGAGGGGGCAGCAGGGGCTGCTTCTGCTGACAGGACAGTGTTTGCTGAGCAGTGCTGGGAGGTTTCACCTGCTTTGGCAGGAGATTTCCAGTGGCAGCAGGATCACACCCTCAGCCCTGTGCTGCTGATCCCCTGACTCACCTGCTGCACAGCTGAAATCAGAGATGTGTCACTGCACGCCTGAAGCACAGCAGGTGTTTGCCTTGGATGCAAGTAAAGCATGGATGCAGTGTCACATGAGAATACAGGCATCTGTTTTCAACTTCTTTGAAGCTACATTAAAATTATCAGCTCTTCGGTGATTTTCTGTCTATCCAGGATACATAAAATGACAAAACATTTCTGAGGCAGTTTCGATATCTCTTAAAATTCAGTATCTCCAGCTGGAAATCAAGAATAAGCACGTAAGAGTTGCATGTTGCATTATAAATGTGAGCACTGTTTTGGTGTACCAGGGTTTAGAAGCAGGACAGTCTGCAGGTGCAGTGAGATTGCAGGCACCTGAACGCTGTATCAAGGCTTTATAACAGATTTTTTACACACGTGTTTTCCTACAAGTCACTTTTGAGGAGTTGCTTCAGGTGTTGAGGCAGATATCTACTGAAATGAGTTAAGTCTATAAAAATCTGTACATTCACCAGCTCCTGTTGCTGCCTTATCTTTTGGATTAAGGATTTAATAAGTCTAGATGGATGTTGGTGCTTGTAGGTTGTAAATCTTAGCTAACATTTATAGCTACTGTCCTGCATGCAGCCTCATTTAGGAAGTTGAAGGTTATCTTCCCAAGTGGATCAAAATATCCCCCCCTCTCCTGACTCAGCAGAACTTGAGGGCCTGCTGCACTCTGACAAGGCCCTGTTGTGTCCTGGTGGCTCTCTAATTAGCAGAAAAAAACTAGTGGGAAATTCCTTTAGCACAATTGGAGTGAGTGTTGGAACACTTCATGCAAGGCTGAGTTCCAATTCATGGATGCACTGCAGGCAGCTCTCCCTCCCTATAGGAATGCCAAGGCCAGGGTGTGCCATGCCAGAGAGCCTGGCTATACCAGCACACCCTGTGTGAAATACAGACACCTCTTCCTCTGACCCCTGGCAGCTGCTCAGGCACATTAAAACTGCTCCTTTAAAATAATGAAGGGAATATCAAGGCAGCATGATTGGTGCTCACTCTCTTGGTAACTCAGAGTATTTCTGTCTGGAAAGCACCAGCAACCTCTTTGCAAGGCTTCATGATGAGACCGTACTAGGGTGCTGTAAATTGGCAAAGCCACTAAGGTGGGGCTGCTGTTTTTGCACTCACTGTTGGAGGTTGGAGATGCTGCAAGCCTCCAAGTTGTTTTTTGCATATATGGCTTCATTCTTTCTCTTCAGAGCTTAAGTTACCTGTGGAAATCTTCTGGAAAAGCTTGATCATTCAAAAGGATAAAAGGAGTATAAAATATTATCTCAGTGGCTATGTAAAATGATGAAGACTTTCTTTCTTTTAATGGTTTGTTTTTTATAGGCATTTTTTAGTGTGACATTATCGAGGAGAGGCATGTGCTTTGTAAGACTATTTTGGAGGATTGTCACTGCAGTTTGGGAGCAGTCATCCATTGTAAATAATTTTTTTCAGGTTGATTGCTGAATGTGAACAGATTTTAAGTGATGCCTATTATTCTGGAAATGGAATTATGTAGGGACAGAGCACAGAAGGCACAATCCTCTCTGCTAGTGACTTTAGAAAGATTTACATGGAGATTCACTTTATGTTGTCAAAATTCTCACAGCAGTGCTCTTGGCTGGAAGGAGCATCCTGCTGGTCACTCAAGAAGTTATTTTTTGGCTGAACTGCACTGAAAATATTCTCTTGGGTTCATTTTCTTCTCCTCTTGAGATTGCCCCTTGTGCATTCACAAAGATGCACTGCTGCTCCCCACACAGACTCCCAGAGAGATAAATCCAGCTTTTGTCCTGTGGAATTCTTTCAGCCTGGCACTGACAACGCTCCTGGCCTCATCTGATTAAATCTACTTCCCTGCCATGCAACATGACAAATACTTGTGGTTCAAGTTGAACGGTAAAGCTTTAGCAAACAGGAAAAACAGTTGTCAGCTGTCACTGTTGTGGGACCAAACACACTTTGTGCTACAACAAGCAGACAAAAAAGCCTCTGAGCCGTACAGCAGATCAAATGGGAAACCCACTCAGGGTACATCCAGTTCTTTTAAGACACGAGTGTGTTTTTATCAAGACTTGTTTAACAACACAGGGGAGAACATCTGTTAGCAGTTGGCAATAAGGAAAAATACTGTCTTTTGCTCTCAAGAAAGCTTAGACAATGCAAAATTGCAGGATGCTGTATCACTTGCAAGATGGGATATTTTGAATTTTGATGCTTTGCTTACAAATGTAGCTTTTGACTTAATTTTTTGCAAAAATAATTAAGTATCTTTAGAGGAAAAGCTGCATTGAGGAGCTTTGAAGAAAGCTGTTTGGTGGATCTGTTTCAGAAACAAAAATATGAGAGTGAACAGAGGTTGAAAATGACACCTGGGTCTTTGGCATGGTCCTGGCTATTGAGTTTCTTGTGCTCTCTGAGTTTTATTCTACCACTGAGAAATTGGGATATTTCTGAGTCTACACGTCTAAAATTTTATTGTTTTCTTTGAATACATGGAAAAAGGAGTGTAGGATACTAGCTCTTTGTTTTTCTTAAATGGCTGTGTAGGAATACATGGCTTTTGAATTGGAGTTTGTTTGGGACTCTTTAATCTGGAATATTATAGGTCAGCCTCAAAACTATGCCCAATTTATGCTTAATCTCAAACCCAATGGGCATCTTATACTTCACACAGAAAGTGCCATGCCTAGTGCCGTGCATCCTGGCATTTCCTTTTAGGGCTGTTCTTAGTCACTGAATCAGTTTTTAATTAGATACAAGTGAAGTCCGACTGCTAATACAAGCCTCTGTTTTAAAACCAAGTCAAGAAGAAAATACTTTCTCTGTGTGTTTTCCATCCCATTCCCCATTCAGATGTTTCACGTCTGGAAGGTGGAGGGGGGAGCAGCCCCATCTTTGAGTTGTGGCCACCAGTCTGAAGTTTGCTTCCAATTGCCATCAGTGCTTCTGCACTATGGCCCTCACCCTTTACACCTCCCCAGACTGTAAGGGAGCTCTCCTTCATCAGGCTTTTCATACTGAACAGGGAAATGTTCATCCAAAGTGGCTTCATCCTCCAACTGTTGTGTGAAGCCTTTCTCAGGGATGTATTTTTATAACACATTAATGGCTCAGTAACTGGTGAATGAAAAGCTTAGGCCTGTCAGCTAAAAGGGCACTAGAAGTCCTCTTTGGTCCTTAATATAGCAAGGACATCTTAATGGCTGGCATTCCTTCTCAGCTTTGTGACTTTGCATTCTGTTTATTTTGTGTTACAGCTGTTCAGGAATTGTTAGAACTACCAGTTTTGGGGGAATAATGTAACTGAAATATAATAGTTTTTTCTGCTATCACCCCCTCTGCTTTGTGAGGTGCCATCCCTCCCTGCTCCCCTAAAATCTCTTGTCACAGGCCAGGAAGGAACTTGCAAGTCTAGCAAGGCTCAGTAATGAAGACAAAATTTTTTTCCCCCGAGCCACATTTACAATCTGCTTTCTTTTAAAAAAAATTAGATCAGCATCTTAATTTTAATTAAGTAAAAGACTGTTAGCTAAAGCCTCTTGAACACGTAGCATGAAAAATAGGAAGGGCGCCAAGGAGTTATGACTGCTGAGATAAAATTATCTTGCAAGTTGGGGCTCCAGCCGTGTGTCCTTCAGCCCAGTTTCCAGCCCATCTATTGACGTTGGAAGCAGCTTGGCACCCGGTGAATGTCACGGTAAGCTGTGCTGTCACCCTGTTACTTGTGATGCTGGGAGCACAGTCAACAGAGGTCGCCTGTCCTGGGAGAGACACGATAACAAGATCTTCTTGGGTCATGGAGCAAGGAAGCACTGAGGTGTCTCAGAAAATGTGTCAAAACTCATAAGTGCTATAAACTACTTAATCGATAACTGGGAATTGAGTTAGCAGTCATTACTATTAGGAGTTGTTTGAAATGTTCTTAGTGTGTATATTTATGGAGGACAATCATCTAATTACTGGCCATTAATGAATATCTGTAGTCTCTAAACCTGCTCAGGGAAGTGAGGGATGTCAAATTGATTGATTGTTCCCTCAGTTCCTTGTCTCTCCTTTCTTTCTTGTTGAGTATCACAGGCCAAACTCTGCATTCTGTATTGTAGGCAAAGAAAAGCCATGTTGCACTTCCTGTTGCTGGATCCTCTCTATGTGGGATTTGTGTTGTGACCTGACAGCCAGCTGCTGCTTCCCCCTCAGCCTGGAAGATAGCCTGTGGGAGGGATTGGGGCTGCAGCAGGGCAGCAAGGCAGATGGAGTTTTTTGCTACTATGCGTTTTTACTACCCCATCTTCCATGACAGGATAGCTTTGTGGAGATCTTCTTTTGGTTGTATTTCCGTTACTGATTAGCTATCTCCCTTTCCCTAAAGGATTAAATAATTACTTTGCTGCGAACGCCTAGATTGACTTCAGAGGTAGCTTGGACTCAGATATTAGTCTTGCACTTTAGTGCTTTTAAGAAGATTGCTGTAATGGCAGTAAATGAAGCCAAATACAAAATACTGCAGTATAGCTTTATGTAGGTAGTGTGTATATGTATAAAAAGGTATATTGAGTTGCCACTGCACCCTCAAGATTTAACTGGCATTTGCAAGACCATGAATTTGCTGTTAATATAGAACAGCTACAGGAGCACAGTGGATTTAAACTGTTCAAAACCTATTAAAATCTCTTTAGTGGTCCTTAGGCTTAGGAGGAAGAGAGAATAAATTACTGTTTTGACAGAGTTGCTAGTCTTACAAATAGCCCTGATGGCTTCAAAGACTTTGCAGAAGTGGGCTCTGAAATGTTAAAGCTCCAGTTAGACGTGAGCAGTTTTTGGGAGGATGTTTTAAACTGATAATCTTGAGATGCACTTTGGACTTAGAAATCCTGTCACAGTGAAGGGGTCAGTGTTTTAGTGGTTGGGCACACTGGGATTGGCACTGTCCCTGCTGGTATTGCATCTGTGATAGAGCTCTCGCTGCCGTCCAGGGAATGTGCACAAAGGCAGCTTTGTTCCCTTCTCCTTGACCCCAGGGAATCGGTGCATGGCCAGTGTGCCCAGACCATTTGCTGCAGAAGAGCAGGAGCTCACTGTGCAGCTCTTGAAGAGCAGGATGCAGGGGCAGCTGGTTTGAAAGTGCTTGAGCACAAAAATACGTTAATTTTGTTTAAGTTTTAGGCAATGTATAATGGTCTCACAATACAAATTGAGATTTATACCAGCAATGGATTTGAACCACTGCAAATGCTCCAAAAACTGAGCTGTGCTCAGTTAAATCTCCCTGGCTATGGCTTTGTCTGGAAATATGAGGCAAAGGTTCTGTCAGCTAATGCACCCCTACTCCTATGCATCTGATGCCAATAAGTAAGGTCATCCATACTGCTCCACCAAGGACCATCCATTCAATCTCTAAATAAAATTACTCTCTCTCCTGGTAGGCTGTTGGTTTGGCTTTCAGCCTGCTCTGGGTTAATGGCTTTTTGAAGTGACTTTTAAAAAGCAAACCACAGTGTTGGCATCTTGCATGAGGCGCTCTACGCAGATGCAAGGGCCTGGCATGGGAATCAAAGAAAGCAGTTATTTGGTGGATGTGGGATGAGCCAAAGCACTTATCAGGCATCAGTGGAAGACAGCAGAACTTGACCAGCCCCTGCTGACTCTTGGAATGAGCACTGTGAAGACAAGGCAACTTCTTCATCTAATTTGGGGGACACAGATCCTGAAGGAAGGATATTTGTCAGCGTTTTGCAGAGCAGATGGCTGTATATTGATTTGGATGGAACTATTTTCATTTCAAGTCTTCTGCAGCAGCAGGAAAAATATGATTTCAGTCTCCTAGCTATATTTATGTCTGTAATTGGTTGTTAATACAATTCTGGTCAGAGTTTGCAGGATCATTTCTTTTGTTAAGCAGAAGGGAGACAGCTTCATCCATTAGTGCTAATCCTATTTCATGGGAAGCTTGATGTTTAAATGTTAGACAGATTTGCTCCCTGATTGACTGTAACTATTGCATCTTTGTCCCCCTCTAAAACTGGGGGATAAGCATGAACAAAGGTGGTGGTATGGCACCTGCTGCTGGGTGTTTCTGGAAGGAATTGTTTGGGATGCCAAATGAAGTCTGAACAGCTTTTACTTTGTGGTTCCTGACTCTGTATAGCCTGAGATGCCTTGGGTTGCACAAAATGAAGGCTGTTATGTGGGAGAAATTGAATAGGATTCATTATCTGCCAATGAGTCACCTCTTTTGAAGTCTGTCTGGTCATTGTTTTCATTGATGAAAGAGAAATGTACATGTCAGTTGAGTGGAAGGCTGTGATCCCATCTAGATTGGCAAAGGACAGCAGAAGGATGGGTGTTCCTGCTGGTTGATCTTAAGGAACGCCAAGGGGTGCTGGTCTTCATTTTGTCCTTTCTAAAAGCCCCAGGCAAATGGCTCAGTGTAAGTCTTGCCAAATGGCAAAACACAAAGGTATTTTTCCTCACAACTAAGTTTTAAATGTAGCACTTGAAGTTTAACATGTACTTATTGTGGAGGACCCTCACAACTTTTTAAATTCCAAAGCAGGCACTGAAAAAAAGTCAAGTTTTGATTATAACTCAGAATTCCCTGTGGAGGGGGTTTGTGGATAATCATTACAAACCACTGTAGGAAAACTAGCCATGGTAGTGCCTATGATCAACAGAATCAATTTTTCTCTTTTCCCTTGAAAATTATGCTTCCCCTTAAAAGAAAGGGAGGAAAATGAACCAAACCTGACAACTGGCATGACTCATCAGGTAATTCTAGTCAGATGGCAATTACACTTTGAGTTGTCATTTTAAGGACAAGAATCTATAGTAGCAGACCTTAAACCCAGCTTAGTAACTCCTGTAGTTGAAGCACAATGGTATTATATATTCTGAAATGGGTTCATATCCTGGAGAGCTCTGAACTGTAGCTGGAACTTACACTGCCCTTGAAAAAGGCTAAACTTCCACTTGCATAGGGACTAGAGGAGCAAATTGTGCTGCTTTGAAAGAGGAGGATAATAAGAGATCTGCCATGTTGAAAAAAAAAAGGTTCATTCAGAGGCATCACAGAGTAGGCTGACAGAAGGTAGAAGCAGAAGAACTTGTGCAGGAGATGTCTGAATTTGGCAGGGATTTAAAATTCAGTCTAAAATAAAGTTAGTTGCATGCAGGCAGAGAGAATGTTGAGCCTGTACACTCTGTTCAGTGTGAGCACATTATGGGAATAAGTGATATTTCAATCTGAAATTTGTCAGAAAGCCTGGGCGAGCTTAATGCTGGAAAATAAGGAGTTTAAAGAAATTCCAATAAGTTCTTCACTGAATATGAAAGGTATTTGGTTGTTACAGGTTTCATTTGCATTTTTATAATTTTCAACTTGCATTGGTTAAGAAAGCATCTAAAAAAACTGGCATATGGCGAAAGTGGTGGTATGGATGAAATGTGAAAGGGTGTTCTTCTCTTTTAGGACATAGTTTTGGTAGCTGACGACCATTTAAGTCTGTCATACCATTTATAGGATGTATTGTAAACTGTTACAATTATCTGGAGTATAGAAAGGCAATAATGATAAATGTAGTTCAGTCATAGAGGGGTGCTGGATGGTGTGTGGGTGGGAGAACAGGAGCTGAGGTTCCCTTGAGATTGGCAGATCCTGGCACGTGTGCTTGCAGCCCAGCCTCCTGTGTGGGCTATGGCGGAGGGCAGTGCCACCACCCAGATTGGGGTCTGGGTGCTCAAGGAGCCTGCAGGGTCCTGCTGCCAGGCTGAGCCAGAGGTTTTTCCATCTGCTCAGATCCTAGGCAGGAGCTTGGGGGTGAAAAGGAGAGGACAGGACCTCTAGCAAGTTCTGAACTCACACCTGCCTGTTTTTTCAGGTTTGGAAAGATTTTATAGAAAAGAGATGCAGTGTATAATGGTGTAAACCCCATGTTTCTGTGGAAGTGAACGGTGAGCCTGCTGTGCCCATGCTGCCCTTGCTGTTCCCAACGGGAAGATGCACTTCTGTTATGATTTAGGGTATAGTACTGTCCGGGGTGTGCTGTCCTGGGCTCCGTCTGCCCAAAATATGTTTTGCCAGTAGCTGCTAAGAAGTTGGACAAATGTCTGTACTGAAGACCACATTTGGGTTCTTTTGCTGAATGTTTTATGTTTTCATTATTGTGACTGCAATTATGAATTTTTCCAGAGTAAATACACAGAATATGAAAATCAAATTATTGAGGGCATCAAGTAGCTTTTATTTAGAAATCATGTACGATGGAAGAAAAAAGCAATAATAAGGAAAAAGATCTTAAATTCAATTACTGGATGCTCAGCTGAGGCCAAGTGGGAACATATCATCTAAACTAATAAAACAACCAAAACCCATTATCCTAATTGTCTTACCTAAGTTATAACCACTGAAAATTTACTGGGGAGCAGTGGAGAGGAAGGTATATATTCATGATACATCTGAGAACATGGAAAATTAATGTGTTTTTCCTGTTGCTATTTTTTAGGTAAGTAACCGAAGGGGACATGAAGAATTGACATTTAAATGGCCAGCATGTTGCAAAAGGTATTTCCATTTAGATTCAATAATAAATGTGCAGATAATTAATCTGAGTACATATTTTGAGTATTTTCCTCCTTTTCTTTTGCTCTATTGAGACTGTCTTGGCAGAGGAATTAATGAACCTGGGTCCAGCTAATTGACTGAAATTCTTTTACTTGCTATAAAAGTAGTAGTAATAATAATGGGATGATGAATGAAATACTTGTCATTCTTGAAATCTTTTTGCACTTGTGATCACTGGAAAGTCTGCTTTACATGCTGATTATAAAGTGATAGATGCATTGCATCTGATTTCTAAGACATGATAACACTAAGTAACTGTCAGGAAGCTAAACCTGGATTTGATCCCTAAACAGCTCCTTCCTTGGCAGCCAGATGGATATGGAGGTATGTCAAGCCTTATCTTGCATTGGGAAATAATCTACATCTGTAAATATGCTGTGAACAAAATGCTGGAGTTTCTGCTGGTGCCACCCCCACAGAAGCACCGAAGAAAACCCAGCTCTATTTCATTTGCAGTGACTGTCCTACTGATGATTTTTTCACATGGCTGATAATTGATTATAATTCTGTGGAATGCCTGTTGTCATGTTGCTGTCTGTGAAATCCCTCAGGAGGGTGGAGATTGATGGGAGAGCCATGGTTACAGAGAGCAATTCCTGTTAATTCCAATTACAGATGGTAACGCAAAGCTCTTTGGAAGAATACTCAGAGGTTAAAGGAAGAGGATTCTGGCTTACAAAAATGTCAGTGTTTCCTAATTATTTCCATTAGAGTGAAAGTTATACTTAATCTTTTTGACTAAAGGGTGCCAAGAGGAAGATAGACCTATTGATTAAAAAATGTCTGGGGACAGACACAAGTTCTGATTTCGGTGAGGCAGAACGGAGATTGATCCCTGAATTTCCTGCTTCTGAAAAGATTATGGAGTCTAATGGATTGTTATCTGTTCTCCTTCCATCAACTTTGAGTTAAAAACCCCAGACTATATTGGACACAAAAATTAAGTATTCTCTGACAAGATTTTTGGCTGAAAAATGCTGATTTTGCCTTTTATAGACTTTTCACTGTTGGGTGCATGGAACTACTTTATCTTTCTCTGCTGTTCTTCCTGATTTTCCTTTGTCTGTTCTGGGATTTAGTTGACAAAGAAATGTAATGGAGAAACAAAGGCTCACCTGAAGCTGAGTTAGTGACCTGAGTTTGGGAAAATTTTGGTTTAAGAGCAAATCTGTCCAACTCAAACTTTGGTTGCACTTAATTATTCTGATTTGCATTTTAAATAAGAAGTATTTTGAAAGATGGGGTACAAATGTGTTGCAGCTGAGCAAGAAAAGAAATCAATTTGTTTCTTTCCTGAAGCTTGCTGCAGTTTTACTGTCTCACAGGTTTTTGTGAACAGAAGCACAGACATATAAATGTGTACAAGTTCTGCTTTTCATCAGTGAATAAGTGCCTTTGTGGGAACTAAAAGGTCTTTTCTATTCCCCAGAGAGTTCCACAACATCATTTTAGCCTTTGAAAAGAGAAAGTTCTTGGCTAACATTAAAACAAAATGCTGCTGCTTGTGGCCACTCTAGATTTTTTTTTTTTTTTTTTTTTGAGGAGCCAGACATTTAAAAAACCCTTCAGTTATGAAGGGGAGGCAAACCTTGCAGAAATTTGGGAATGAAGGAGAAACCCACAGTGCAGTACAGTCATTGCTTTCTGCACATGGTGTTCTGAGCATCAAGAACCCCTGGTTACTTGGAACTGATAAAAATTCATATAAAATCAGCAGTAACTACTTGTGCACTAGTTTTATATAGCAAGCAACACTATTAGATCTGGTGCAAGGCTTACTAAGTGCCTCATGTATTTGCCAAGTGTAAAATGAATTCAAGTTGGTCCTGGTTACATTTATGTCCCATTGGCTACACTAGGATACAATGTGGGGAAACAGATATAATGGTATGAGAAGATGAAATTAGAGTGATTTGTTTCAGGCAATTTAGTTTATTACATTTGACATCTTATCAGGTCTCTGAAACATAACTAGAAGCTTTCTCTTGGAAACATGTCGTGTCCTGTCTGTCTTAATGACCATCAGTAGCTGCTGTAATTATCTACCTTCTATCAGAAGCCAGCAGCAACTCTCCTGCTGAGGAATACAAAATTCCTTTATTTTTTTCATGGGAATATGAATATTGTGCCTTGGTAAGTTTTTAGAGGTCATCTCAGTAAACCAGGCATTGCTCTGTGGGCTACCTCATCACTATCTTGAGCAATATTGATTCTTGAAGTAGATTCATTTTTGTTTCTCTGTTTTTAGTTGGTACATTACATTTTAGGCTGCGTGAGTGTGAACTGTCAATAAAGGACTTTACCATCTCGGTGTCATGTTGTCAGTTAATTCAGATAAAGGCCAAACAACATGCTAGGGTCAGGGACTCACAAAGGTAGGTCAGAATCCTCTTAGCTTCCAAGTTCTCTAGGAATTGTGCCTTGCCTTTAACATCACAGTTTCTAGCCTACATAATCATGGAGGTACCAGTGGAAACATGGACCATGTCCACATGGATTTCTCAAGAGGTAGGTGTTCTCTTTTTTTCCAATGTACTAAGGAGCTGTTAATCAAACTTCTCTGTGTGTATCTGTTTTTATATCCCAGATGAAAATGTGTTTATTTGCCTTTGGGTGGGTAACAAGTGCTGTGCTATGCAGCAGGGAAATGCTGCTTTGTCTTTTGTTCTGCGAACTTTTGATGAAAGGCACTTGTGCATTTTTGGCACCTGGTCTCCCCAGCTTTCCATGGAGCTGGGCAGCGGGACAGGCGTCATCCATCCTTTACTTTTTTGTCTCTGACTCCTCTGTAAATGGCCACATTTTTTTTAGTGGTGCTCCTGAACCAGGGAATTGTGCAGCCCCTGATAAAATGCTGAGAGAAGTAGTATTTTTTCCTGGGAAAACTGAGGTGACTGGGTTGGGGGGGGTTTCACATCCAGCTTCACCAGAGAACTTGCTAGGAGTCTCTTAATATCATTTTTAGTACTGGAGAACCAAAAATCTTTCTGAATAGTAACTGACTGGCAAGATCTGATAGATCTGCTGACTGGGAGATTTATTGTGTCTTATGATTTAGATTGTGCGTTTGCTGTGACTTTTTGGTTTTTGAAACATCTGACACTTTCTATAGCTTGCCAATATACCACTCGTATTGATGCCAGTAAGCATCTAAAAAGTGATTTTATTTTTGTAAGGACAGGTAGTGGTGACATGTAGGTAAAGGAGTTGTCCCAAGAAAGGAAACTTGTTTTTCCAGACATTAAAGAGTTGATCTGCTTACCAAATATTCTTGAGCCTGAGTTGTTGTTTAACCCAAGCTGATTCTGAGTCATTGGCTGTTTGTGTCCCACACTCTGGTAGTGGCATTTTCCTTTAGATAACTCTTTTGTCATAGTAATGAAAAAGGCTGTAAGTCGAGGATGTGTGTGTTTGTATTAAGATTTTTATTTTTCCGGTGAGCAATGGAAATTTAAGAACTGTTAGAAGGCTCTTAGGTTGCAGCTTTATAATATTTTTCTGCTTTAAAAAATAGATGCAGCACTAAAAGTTTTTTTCTTTGTGCACATTAAAAGTGAAGCTGCATCCTTATGTGAAATGTCAGAAATGCTTGGATGTGCAAACATATTTTTAGGTTCTCTCTAGATATATAATCATTTATAGTTGTGGCTCTTGTCTGCCTGTTTGGATTTTCTAAGGAACAGATATCTACATCTGGAAAAAAAAAGCAGGATTGCATTTCACATTAAGTGGTGTTTTTGTTGGCAGCCTAAGGGGACATGAAAATTTAAATGGGCATAATGAATAAATTACCCTTTGACTTTAGGCTGTTCCTTCAAAACAAGAGTGGAATGGTGTGTGGTACATTTGCACTGCTTTTTGCCTCTTTGTATTTCTTTGTAAGGGGCTCCATGATTTTCTCAGTGATGAATTTAATCCATCATTATCTCCCCTGTAGTACAAAAAATGAGGAAAAGCTTTATTTTTATGGCAACCAAAATGAGCAGAGAGAAATCAGGGTTTTCTTTTTGCCTTCTTGAGGTCTGTGAGTGCAAAATGGGAGAAATTCCAGAGTGTCTATGAAGACCTGAAACAATTTCAGGTTTGCTATTGATTTTCCCATGGAATGAGCTCAGATGCTGGGACAATTAGCAGCTGAACTGAGTCCAGCTGAGGACAGCCTCTGCTCCAGCAGCAGTTGAAGCTAATGGGCCGTGAAGGCAGGAGGATAATTCCAGTGTCCAGCACCAGTGTGCAGCTAGAGCGGCACCAGAAGGAGCCGAGGGCTGAACGCTACTTGCTCGGTGACTCAGAACTCGCTGCTCCATGGGGTTGTGTAGCCAGGCTTGAAAACCGCTTCCACTTTAGTGCCTGGGAAGGAAATGAGGGTGCAAAGCAGCTCTTGCTCAGAGCAGTCACGGTTTAAGAAGCAGATTGTATGTGACTCTTTGGTGGCTTGTTCTCTTCTGATTGGGATCTTTTCCTTTTCTTTTTCTCTGGGTGTGAAAATAGAAGGAAGAAGCCACTTAAAATTGGCTAAAATCTCCCAAGGTGACTTTGTTTAAAAAAGAGCCCAGAGTCTAAATCCTGAGGAAGTGTCTCACATGGTCCTGAGCTTTCCCACAGTCTATTTTCCAGACAAAAAGTAAAACCTGACGTGTGAAGCATTGATGGCAAAGAGCAACAGGTTGGCTGCCAAACTTTTTGGTCTATATTAGCCTTTCTGCCAAAATCTTATTTGTTTTCTTTTACCACAAGCATGGCAGACAAAAGGACTTTGTTTTTTCCACTGAGAGAATGGGTAGTTTTTTATCAGCCAGACAAATTTCTTACATTCTGTTTATAAACATTTGTTGAGAAAACATTTTATTTTGATGCAGCATTTGCAGTTTCTTTATTGTGCCAGAAGAGATGAAAATGTAGGCCTGGCCACTTTGCAGAGCTGCTTTTAAAGATATTCTCCTGATTTTAATGTTTCAGACAATCTCAGATAAGACACAATGCAGAATAGTATTGCTTTTGTTTTTCTCCGTCCGTGTTCCAGTGCTATTTCTGGCACAGGTAGAGATTGAAGATGGGCCAAGGTACGCATTCTTGCCAGGGTTTCAAACAGCACCAAAGATTTGGGAGTGTCAAATGTCATCCTTTTGAGCTTGTGCCTGCTTCTAAGTGTGTTTGTGCAAGGCAGAATTTTCACTCTTAAGTTTTTAAGTGCCTCTTAAAAATGTACATCTAATCTTGTGGCAGTCTGAGTGTTTCATGCGTGCTCTGCTCTCTCCAAAGATTAGTTTCATTGGCTCTATTTCAGGAGTCAATGGGAAATCCATTGGAAGTGAGATTTGTGTTGAATACAAGTGTTAATGGTAGAAAGTTTTCCACAGACACCATTGAGGACAAACGAGGTCAGTTTCATCACTCTTTTTGCTGTAATGGATAGGCCTGGGTTTTTTTCCTTCCTGAAGTATCAGTGGCATGTAGTTAATACATCTGTTCTCATAAATCATTTGCTTCTTGAAGCTATTATACAATGGCATGAAATAATAATTAAAAAATGATAACACCCTAATTTTTTCTATTAAAAGCGAACCAAAATCTTCCCTCCACTTTGCGTTAGGAATGCAAAGCTTTTAATGAACTGTCCAGGTAAGCCTTCTGTGTACTCCCCCACCAAATCCATTGTCCCAATTTCTCTGGGAAGGAGAAGGGCTGGTGTGTATTGTATATATATTTAAAAAACACTGTAAACCTGCTCTGTAGTTTTCACAGCCACCAATGTCTGTAACATCTCTAGTAAGAAGCCTGCATGGCTGCAGAGGAGGGAACCCAAAGGTAGAGGGAGGGAATTTGATTTCCTTTCTGTGCTTGAGCCTTTCAGCTGAAGAAGCTGGTGGAAGCTTGGCTGCTTTACTGCCTGCTCTTGTTTTGATCAGGCTGTAGCATCACAGCAGTTTGTCTCATGAATTTGTAGCCATGAGAACAAATTAGGATCTGCTGTAATGGTAATTATGTTAACTAAAATGGTCATAAAATGATAGGGAGGAAGATGCATGTATCAAAGCTGTGCAATCAGTATTCTCCCCAAACATTTCTAATGAAAAGAAAATATCAGAGTGTGTGTGTATATCTGTATGTGAGTGGGTGTAGAGTGTGTAAGTGTATGTTAAATAAAACAAAGTCCATATTCATGATTTGAGATTAGCAAATGTTAATGAACTAAGAAATTCTTTGAGGGGAGTCAGCTGATGTAGCTGAGTTAAAAACTCAAGGCCCTTGGATAAAACCCTGCCTGGGTAGATAATAGACACTTTCTGCTACATTTAGCTTTTTCTCCTTAGACGTAAACAGCCATTTTTTAGATGGGCATTTGGTACAGACTCTAAAGAGTCTGTTTGCAGTTTGGTGTAGAAGAGATTGTTAATCAAATGCAAATTGTGGACTGAAATCAGAACTGCTCAGCAGGGCCTTTGGAATGCTGTAAAGCTGAGGTTGGTGGCTATGGAATTTCAGAGAGCCTTCATCTGCCCCTCTGACTGGAGGAATTGCTTGGGGGTAAACGTGAAACAAAGTGCAGTGGAAGGGGCTGCTGGGATCCACATTTAATAACTGTTCAAGAACAGCAGTTCATGGTTTCTGGACTGATCCACTAGTCTTCCAAAAGTTGAAATGTATTAGTAGCTGGAAAACCTGAATTTTGCTTAAGAATTTGAAAAATGTTGAAGCAAGAGAGTGTTGTGGGCTCCTCTATAAATAATAGTCAAGGTTGGATACATATTCTAAAATGTATCAGAAACAGAACAGAGGCTTCCTGAGGAAGGCCTGCACTGTCCAGCAGAACACTGGGGGGGTGTTTGTGGGGGAGGGGAAGAAGAGAGGATCCTCCTGTTAAGAAAAAGGTTAATAGTGTTTGTTTATATCCCCCTGTTAGGAAAGTTTGCTGGGAGCTGTCACCTGCTCCATATCTTCTCATAACTCTACACCAGTTTTTCTGGCTGAAGCTCTATGGTGTCCAAAATATTATGTAACACTTCATTCTCAATCCTCTTTCAATGTTGTTGAATGCTGTTTTAAAGATGACTTTGGTGATAGTATTGAAACCATAAATATGCCATTAATTATTGACTCATTGCCTGCTTTGTTCTTCAGACAGGCTGAAAACCTGCAATGAAATAAATTTTGTCTGGACATTCAGATCCAAACCACATTTGTCATCCATAAAAGCTGCATTTCAAGATCAGATCTGAGGGTCTGTTTCTCAGTGTTTTCTCCTCAACAATATCCACAGCCTGGTTCTTGGGGAAGGACAGCAACAGGGCAAGCATATCTGATACTTCCCCTAAATAATCTCCTGGCCTCTAGCTGGTTTTGTCTTGTGATTTCCTGAGCTGGATATTGTCTCTGATTTAATAACCCTCACTGGTTTTCTCTTTCACTAACTTGTCCCTCCTTGAGCTGAGATAACCCCTTACCCTGGGAAAACTCCTGCCACCACCTCTGTTCTGGCCACTGGGCTGGGACATGCGAAGTCTGCCCTTCTAAAATATAGGATGTATTCTTAGGTTCGGGGAGAAGAAATACAAAGCTTAAAGAGGAGAGTAATCATATTACAGAATGTGAAGTAATAGTTATTGCTGCAGCTGAAATATTATATTGACTACAGGCATATGGTCAAGAACAAACCCAAAACATTTTAAAAAGAGAGTACAATGTACCAAAGACAGGAATCCTTATCCAAATGACGAGGCATTTGTGTCTTGGCAGTGCTTGACTGTTTGTCTTGTCAGTTCTCTTGCTCTCCTAAGTATGGCTTTATTTATAAAATATTAGATTTCCAAAGGAAGCCATCAGGAAATGAATAACTGTAGTCACAGCTGGGTTTAAAAAGGGAGGATAAAATAGGAAGCTCCATCCATTTTGTGTGCTGAGTGATGCAGGACTTTTGTGGAAAAGCTGCTATTGATTTCATAACACAAGACATTAGTGTACTTGATTTTTTTTTTTTGGCATGACGTGTTGTTTCTGTCTTTCATTTCAAATGTTGCTGATGATTTTTTTCCCTCTATTTTTTGGACACCTTCCTGATTTTAAAGTAACTTTGTTAAAGTACAGAAACTTAGAAAATTAACAAAAAATGGGGGATTTGGCCTTATTCCGTGGAGTCAATTCCCTTTGGGTAGGTCCCTGGTGAGGCAGGGCTGCTTAGCAGAATATTCCATCTTATTTCCCTCCTCACAGTACACCCAGGAGCACCAGCACACATCTGGGCTTTAGGATACTGTAGCATTTAATGTAAGCTGGGGTTATAGAGGCCTGTGACTTGTTCAGTTTTGGATGAATTCTCTTGGGCATAGCACAAAACCTATTTATCCCTGATGTGGCAGTCAGATTTTTAAGGCTGTGGTCCAAAGCATGAATTCTCTACAAGTTTTCAGTGAAAGGATGATGAGAATTTGCTTAAAATAAGCTGTTCTGCACATGCAGTTTTTTTATAGGCCTAGACTGTCAGCCTGAGATAGATGCCAAGCACTGGGAGGGTTTTAAATTTGGTATGAGAAGCACCATGCCTGATACTGTAAATCACTGGACAGTCTGCAAGTGTTGCTCTCTGCACAACAGCAGTACCAGTTGCTAGTCTAAGAATTTATTCTGGTTTGTCCAGTCCCTAGTCAGGGACTTGTAAGAAAATGTTTTTCTGTTCTTTAAACAATTTCTACTTTAATTGCTAGTGGGTGGAATTATGAAAATGCAGAGAGCTGAATTGATGTTGGAATAGTTCAGCACATTATAGTATTAAATTGCTGTTAAAATAAGTATTGCCAAAAGCATCTGTATATTAACAGGAATTGAATTTGAGTCATAAGTGATGGTACCTTCGCTTAAAATACAAGTCCAGATATTTAAGTACCACAGTGATTCTTCCAGCACTTCCATCACTTACTATTCCTTTAAAACTCATGCTATCTGTCTTTGGGATATTCTCTCAAAGCTGAGCTGCTCTCTCCAAACATTATATGTATCAGTTATGGGGTTTTTTTGGTTACATCATTGGGATAGATCAGCTTGAAAATTAGGTTTTTCAAGGTTTGGGGGGTGTGTGGTTGATGATTGTTAAACTTATTTTTGGCTCTGTGACGTTTTCATGACCTGTCAGTCACTTATAACATATTAAGAGGTGTGGACACAAAGAATTAAGAAAAACAGTACTTAGGAGTTATTAATATTTATATTTTCTTAAATCAAGTATCCTTTGTACCTTTCTTTAAACAAAATGAAAAAGTTCAATTAGTTTGTGATGTTTAATGTACTTTATACTTGCCAACCACCAAAGAACAAACTCTATCTTATTCCTTATTTCCCTCACCTAAAGTCCCATATTAATGTAGTTATAGTGTGTAAGAAGTAGCTAAGGCCTAAAGCATGCCCAAATTGCAGTTTCCAGGGGAAGCAGGGTTATTTCTATGGGACTGAAGGGCAGCATTTCTCTGACAAAGGCCAGATGTTCTGGAATGAAGGTTAAATGGGAATGATGGTCCCCTGCCAGCCTGCTGAAGAGTGGGGACCATGTACTCTTGTCACTAAGCCAGGCAACAAGCCAGGGCAAGAAATAGCATTGAAATAATTTTCTTTTTCTGTGAACCAGTTAGGAAGCTGTAGCTGGAACAGCAGTGAAGCAAAGTTATTTAAAACCACTGATAATGAAGACATTTTAAGTGTTGATTGCTCTGTTATGTAGCTTACCCTGTAACATTGTTTTAAAAGAATATCCAATACGTAGTTAACAGCTTATTTCCTGTTACACTTGAGTTGCTTCTTTTTGCTCAGTAATAAAAAGTGATTAGTATTTAAGCAAAGTAGATGCTTACATTCAGAAAGTGTCTGCAAATAATTTTATTAATTGCTGCTGAGGGGATCATTGTGCCATGATTTATTTTTTTTTTAATTCCTTAATCTCAGTGGAAGAAGAGTGTTTATCAGGCAATTTCTATACTAAAACCCCTGAAATTATAGCTTCTGAGAGAGATTTCTTTACTATTTTGGCAGAATATGTGAGTACCTTACTGTGGCATTTCTGTATGTTCATTTTCCCACTGCTGCTTTTTCTGTGTGTCTTTTCATGGCATTTAAATGGTCAGTTGATAAAATCTTTGTTTAATGACTGCTCTCAGGTACATGAGGCAGCTTCACATGATGCACTGGAATGTTAAATAATTTGAAATCCCAATTTGGTTCTCTTTGCTGCTTGGGTAACTTTGGATGATCTATATAAGTCTGGAAAGCTTTTTAGGATGTCAGATAGCTTGACTATTTCAATTTGCTTCATTCTGTTAGTTTTTTAAAGCCTGATCTTTTGCAGTGCTGGAGAAAATGATGAGTCTAGCAAGAAGTTTGCTCCTAGGATCCATTTAGTGGTGGGTGAGCAGTGACCAAATCCGTGGCTGTATTTATAGCTTGATATTTGCTCTGCTCCCCAGCCAGCAGTACATGCCAGGAATAACAAAATTATTATAAATATAATTATTATAAATATAACCAAATAATTTCTAGTCAGCATGGTTCTGTGGGCTTTTATTTTGTGTGGCTTATTAGGGCAGACTGGGGTCGTTTCAAACCCTGAAGGGCTGGCACTGGTGTCCAGCTGTGGGCAGTGTCTTGGTGCAGGTACTGTTGCCTGCTGGGGAAGGCAGGGCAGGAGAAAATCTGTTGTACTGCAATGGTCATGCTAAGAAATGTGTTTATTTCAAGATATTTGAAGGCAGGAAAATCTATGCAGAGCTTGAAAATAATAATAATGCCAAGTCAAATTTGAGAGAAATTGCTTTCTGTGGTGCAGGAAGATCAGCCTTTGCTTGTCATGTTCAATGTGGCAACTTGGGAATATTGCACATGTGACACAGTGAGATTTTTTCCTTCTCGTTGTTTCATCCTATTTTATTTGTCTCCATCAGAAATGTGGGGGAATAAGTCCAATCCTATTTGCCTTAAAATATCTTGTCAAGGCAGTGTGTGCCTGCTTCACCTCCCTTTGGCCGAAAGAGGGAGGTCTCTGCCTTCCTCAGTGCCTCCTACATTCTTATAATGGAAAAGAGCATTTCAGAGAATCCCCATGCATTTGGGAAGTCTCTACAAACCTGTATGGAATGGCTCTTTCTGACTGAAACTTAAAGACTTGACTACAAACTTGACATGAGCCAGATTTCTCTGTGGTTACCTGGTTAACAGTCAAGTGCTACACCCAAGTATTCTTAATCTTGGAAAGAGTAGGAGGAAGTTTTCCATACACTTATTCCACCAGTGCTCAGGAGAGGATTTTTTTTTTTTTTTAGAAAAGGAGGGGAATATTATTGTATAAAATGTAATGACACTTTTTCACTCTAGCTTTAAGATAAGTGCTTATAATTTAGCTTTTCAGCTGGAGGAGGAACATAGGTTTATAATAACTTTTTTATGGACAAGCTACACAACCCCCCTGTTCCCTGTAATTTTCTGATAGATGCAAGGAGCCACGTAGGCAGCGCACTGAAGTGCTTATGGAAGTCTTGTAATTGTCACCTACCTGAAGAGAAATGGAGACTTTTTACATCTGCTTTTACCCAGGAGTGATGCAGCTGAAGAAATGACACCTATATTATGTTGGGTTTTCAGTGGAGGTACACAGCTCCCACACAGGGTGTGTGCTGTGGTGAGAGCGAGCATTAATTGGGAGTAAAGTATCTATGGATTTAGAGGAATAAAAATAATAAAGGGAATTAAGTGTATAGGAGTTTGAGTCTGGTGCTCTATTGCCACCTTCTGCTCATCCATCTTCCCACTGTGCTCGTGATGCAGTTACGTGTTGCACCTGGGAACTTGCATTAGGGATGACATTTGATTTTTGTGTTTGAGGGAAGCTGTGCCCAAAGGAAATGTCAGTTCCTCCTCTGGATTCCTGAATGCAAAGCCCTGTTTAGATATGGCAAGGAAAATATCTTCCATAGCAAAATGAATGATAGTTTTCATCAATTTGAAAACTAACACGTAAGCCTTTTCTCTGGCACAGGGCAGCTCAGTCTGATTTCCATTACCTTAAAAGCTCACAAATCACAAACTGAAGCATCAATATTTGCTTATTACATTGTGAATTGCAGAATCTGGGAGTAATTTTAGCCTTTGGATGCTTTAATAGGGAATAGAAGCAATTGTAGAAGCAGAATTGATTACTTAAAGTGCATTGATTTGTTCTGAAGATTTCTACTTGGTGGTCTCTGGGAAGTGTTCCCCTGAATGTTTACCCTTTTGGCATATATGATTTATTCTATGGCCTAAACACTGACTTTACCGCCTGCTGTTCCATTAGAAACTCAGGAAGAGAGGAAGAGAGAAATAGAAAATATCAGCTCCCTTGCGATGCTGCTGGTAAAACTCTGTCCTTTTTAAACTGCTGGAAATAATGTGCTGTTTAAATGATAGCTGAATGGCATATTCATTCTCTAGTAAAATTCAGGGTACAGAGGGAGCAGAGGAAACTTGATGATGTTCCTAACAGGTAATTTTAGTCAGGAGAATTGGATAGGAAGGGGAATCAGCCTTGAAACTTGCCAGACTGAGATCCACAGGAGGAAGAAAGTGTATCATCATATACTCGTTTCTTCTTCCTCTTCCCCTCTTTCTTAGAAGCTACAAAGGCAGGTTCCTTTTGTCTGCTCAGCACCTGTCTGCAGTTCATGAGGATAAAGAATTTGAAGTCAGAGTTGTGGGAGAAATAAGTCCAACCAGCTATCAGGGAGTATGTGATATAGGGCAGAATGGCAGATCCCCAAATGCTTTGTGTTTTACCTTTGTTTATAAATAGTGCAAAATAACACAATCAGAAATTGTGATTTCACATCCACTTGTTTGGGTTATTGTATTAGCTTTCATACCATGAGAGTAGCATTTTTTTCAGGAGTTCCTACTTTAGTTTTTATTGCTTTCCTTCTTGGGAAATTTAAGTTTGGCATTTCTTGGATGTCAACTTCTATTGTTTTATTTTGATTTATAGTTCACTAGATAACAGCCTCATCAGCATCTAGTTGGTAATTTGAAAGGATCTTCTTAAGGTGTAAGAATTGCAAATTGGATTGAGGCTAGTGTAAAATAACTGGGGGATCATAAAGTGTCATTTCAAAATTTGTCAAAATCTATCTATATTTTAGTACCATTTAAAAATTCTGTTGTTTTCCAGCTTAGTATCAATAAATGTATTTAAAAATTTGATCTGACTTGCAACTATTCTTCAAAGAATGAAGAAGAATAAGTGTAAGTGGTTGTTTCAGAGTGTAATGATATCTTGACATTTAGTCAAGATTTGACATTTTCTGTTAGAGCATATTAAACCTTCCTTCGTGCAGGTGCATTTCAATAGACCAGAGCATGACAGTCAGAGGGTCACCTTTGCTTCTGATGTAATGTCTGCCTTTTAGGCAGGAAAATAGCAGGATGGAACTTGGGCTCTGTCTGGAGCTACAGGACCTGTCAGATGCTTCCATGGACTGGAACTCCCAAATGCTATGTTACTTTTTGGGTTTTGTGTAACACTAGTTTTGTGCACTCCAATGGAGCCAGTGCAATTCAGCAGAAACAGGAGAGTTTGTTAGTCATTGTCTGCTTGATGTGTTGTGCTGATTTCTGTGGGCACATTGATGTCAAGTTGTTTCATCCAAGTTGTCAAAAAACTGGATTGAGGCCTCCTGTCTTTGATTGTCTGCTTGGGCACTTCCACAGGGCATTTCTGAGCAATTCTGGAAAACTTCCTTGTGATTATCTAGGCAGAAGAAATGAGGATTTCAAGTTGCAGAATCTTTTTGCATCATATGAAAAAACCAAACCTGTATATAATGAAATTCTGCTTACTACTTTGGGAAAAAGTTTTTGTCTAGGAAGTAGAGGAGATAGAGCATCAAAAGCTCATCAGTACTTTACCTGTTTCTGGGAACTTGAGTGCCAGCTGATGTAAAGAAAATTTGCATATAACTTGTTTGTCTCAATGTGTGGGGCATTCTTTTGTGTTGAATTTGCTGTACAGATGCACAGAACTGGATTCTGCTGTTTTGTTTCCATAAGGAGCTGGTGGGGATGGGTTTTTCCCCTCTTTATCTCATAGAGGCTGATCCCAGCTGCAATTTTGTGCATGGAAAAATCAAAGGTCAGATGAGGGCATGGTCTGTTTTTGCCAAAGAAGCGTCTGTGATCTGCAGAACAAGATGGTTACTTATAGTGGGAACTGGAGTGAGGAGCTGGCTGCTTAGTGTCCTGGTGTTTAACCCTGCAGGGTCAGGACCTAAAAGAAACAGGCATGTGGTTGGCTGACAGCTCCTGAGCTCTTTGGGAAGGCAATGAAGGAAAAAGCAGACAAGTAGAGGATTTAGCAAGTTCAGCGGCTGAACTTCCCTGGAACTTTAGACTGGGTGTCTTAATCCAGTTGCTGGGCAGATTCTCAGGGTTAAAATTTAAGAAGGATGTTCAAATGGCCTGCTGAGATTAATTTAATCACTGTTGATGTTCAGATGGATTTAAACTGCATCGATTTAAGCCTGCCTGGAGCTCTGTGTGTAGCTCTGCCTTCCCTCTGGTTTCCTTCAAGGCACACTCTACCCCGAGCACTGTGGCAGCAGCAGTCACATGTGTTGTTCCTGTGCTGGTTTACACTGGATGATGCTCTTGCACTGTGACTTGGAAAAGATGGGTTTTGTCTTGGTTTGGCTAATAATGTTAACTTCTAGTCTGTCCAACAGAATAGAAATGTCCTCAGGATACTGGTCAGGGATAGCAGCCTGTTAGGTGGAATAGAGGTCCTTGTGGAGTGAGGGACAGAGCTGTTGCGTATCAGCTGCAGAAAGGAACATTGGCTTGGAGGTTTTGGATCAGCCAGTGCTAAAATGTGGCAAGTTTTCACCATTTGTCCAGGTTTTATTTCAGTGAGCACTGAGGTAACGTTTCTCTTCAGTGGAAATGGTGGAATGTCTTTTGCTGCTGATAAGAAACACTGCTAGAAAGCTTTAGAGGACTGTGTGTGTCTGATGGGGGAAGCTCTGGCAGTGGAGGAGTTTGAACTGCACATTGTCTTGTCACATATGCACCAGGTTCCTCAACAAGTCATGGTTGTGTTGGGAGTTAAATGGCCATTCCTGCCCAGGCTGTGTCCTTCAATCTCCTCCTGTGCTTGACTCTTCTGGAGCTATTTGCAAGTGCAGGGAAGAACAGGCTCCCTTCAGTCATCTTTGGACAAAACAAACTGTGACAAGTGGGTAGATGCATTAGAGCTGTGTTTGACTCAGGAGCATGGAGCTGGTAATTGAATTAATCAAGGAAAAGGGAGAAACACCAGAAATAGAGGAGGGGGAAAAAGGTAGGAATGGGGTGAGGAGAGTGAGGCAAGATAGGAGAAAACAAAGGAATAAAGGCATAGAGAAAGGTTGACCAGAGTTTGTCCTGCTTGCCAGTGCATTGTGGCAGGAGTTGAAGGCGCCTGGGATAACTGTGTACCATATCCTTACATAAAAGGCAAAGGCAAATTTACGCTTTGGAATCATTTAAGATTTGTTGTGGCATTGGAATCTTTTCCCAAGCTTTAGAATGTTCTCTCAGGTGAAGGTCGGTGCATCCTGGTTAAGTGATAAACAGTAAACTTCCAACTTAATCTGTATCTTTGGGAAATGTGCTTTATGGATAATGAATGAAAGAAGGTCAGCAGGAAAGTGACCATGGCAACTCAGCTGCCATCAGCTGTTAGAGCACAAACCTATTCCCTGGTGTTTTAGCACAAGCTCTCTTCATTCTGTGTGAGGGAAGGTCAAGGAAATGGCTCCCTAGTTTCACAGATGTGACTCCTGACTTGATTGGCAGGGTGGAAAATCATGTTGCATGCTCTTCTGGGCAGGTAGAGAAATACATTAGGAGACCCTGGGTGTAATGGGGCTGTGTACAAGTGCTCATCTTTTTATTCTGTCTCAGTGGCCATTCCATGTCTATAGCTGTGAGTCTGGCGTTCTTTCCAGAGGTTCAGGTACTGCAGCTAATGGCCAGTATTAGCCTCTGTTAGAAATAAGTCAGTGTTTGCTCTTGTATAGATCCAGTGTCTCTTCAGCCACAGGGCTGGCATGTTCTAGCACAACATTCCAGGCCCTAGGTGGATTCCCAGCTGTCAAAAGCATTGGTAATGAGTCTGCAGGATCTGCTGAGGGCAGGGGAAGAATGGAGCTCCATGATTTCATTACCCTTTTTACTCACAGAAAGCACATGCTTTATAACCTCCTCTCATCGATACTAATGCCTGTGGAATCCCTTTGCTGCATTAAACCCCAGCCAGCTGAGGAATGTCCCTTTGAGGCTGCAGTAGCTCAACTTGCAGCCTGGCATTAAGCTGTACATAGTTTCAGGGATCATAATCCCAACATATCTCTGCTTTTCAATTTCTGTTCAGTTCTACTCTTTAATTGAAAAGGAAATGTTTTATCCTTAATTGCATTGTTGCTCCTTCTTTCCTGTCCAAATATCCTGCTGTTCTTTCTTAAGTGTCAGCTTTTAGAATTGAAAAATGCTGGACTTTTCATTCCAGTAAAGTGAATTTTTAATGATCTTGTAATTGTTCCTTACATGATAACTTCAGTTGTGTAAGCCAGGAACATTGTTTTCTGGGAAGTTGTTGGCTTCCCATTCCTTTCTCTCTGCACTATCACTCAAATAGCTGTAAGGAATCTGGTGAGATGATGTCCTACCTTGTTCTGTGGTGCCTTTTCCACAAAAAATATGGGGTCCCACTATGTTCAAGTTGATAGCAAATCTGTGACAACCCAAGAGCCAGTGAAGTTCCCTGCATGTATATGACCAGTGACACTGTGTTAAACAACTTTGTGGTATGAAGTGATGCCATCCAAGAAACGGCATCTTTTCCCTTGCTTTTTAAATTATGAATAGGCAGTACTGTTGGATTTGAAAGGAATATCTGTGAATTTATTTAATTATAGATACTGGAGGCTTACAGAAATGCAGAACATTTTATATATGTTAATTTGTAATTAATTCATTATTAATGAAGTACTTATATTAACAAACCACAACTTTATATTTTTTTAATAGGATTTATGTTATGGAAGGCTTATGAATTTCTGGGTAAACCTTACAGTCAGGAGCTTGCTTGCTTGCTTTCATATCTTTATTACATTAATTTTCCTCTAATAAGGATTTTTCTTCCCCTTTCCTTTCGTAGCATCTCAAGTCCTTCTGGGTAGGCAAAGATCTGCTTATTTGGGTTATTTGAGAGCAATGTAGACCTCATTTTTCTTGGTTGCTGCTTGGGAGGGAGCAGGAGATGGCTGAGTCATTTTTCAAGAGGAGTCCCTTTGTGTGTATAAACCCTGACCCTTTATGCTGCTGTCAGCCATTTGATAGAAGGATTGACTAATAATTTTTGCACTATTAAGGCTCCTGACACGTTTTAGAAACATTATCTTGGTGTTGTTGAAAGCTGCCTGCCAGCCAGTCCAGTTAGCAGGTCTGTATAGAATTAGCATATTGGGTGAAAATACAAGAACTTTAATGTGTTAGAATTGGTTTCACCACAGCAGTGGTGCCAGTCTTTTTCTCTCTATACTCACACAAATCTAAAATTTGAGCATGTATGTTTTTTCCCATTTTCTGAATAACATATGGCCTGACATGACTGCCAATTATGGATCAGTGCATTGTTTGGTTTGCATTCAGAAGTGTTTCATTAGTCATGTTTTACATGGGTAAGATTTGCACACAGCCAAGAGCGATGTCCTAAACCCAGATATTATTTGCTTTCTGGATGCACAGAGGGGACCCTCTGAGGAGAAATATTTTTAAGGTGCTGGAATTCATTGGTCTTATTCACTGTTTTGTCAGGCTAGACATAGATCTCTGAAAATTGTGAACATGTGGCCATAGGAATGTTTTTTTTTGCCTTAATTATATTTTTGAAAGGTGTAAGCACATGTCAAATTTATGAGAAGGTTTCAGTGGTGATCAATATTTGCCAAGAAGAAAAACACATGCTTTTTTTCCTGCGGCAGCTGAGCTGAAGTCAGTGCTGACGTTCTTGTTTACAGCATGTCGTCCTAGAAACAGACTATTCAGAAGATTCCTTGTTTTCTTTCAAGTGATTTGAAGTGTTAATTGTTGTGTACTCCGGATTTTCTTGTTTTGAGATGATGGAATCTAATCCTGACATGAGGCTATGGCAAGTACAACCGTAAGATGCTAATGAAGCCACATTCTGTCATTACTGCTTGGAAAATTATCTGCGGAGTTGTTGCTGACCAGAGAAGTCTGATGTATCTGTTGTTTTGAAGAGCTACTATTTTTCTTACCACCTTCTATTTTTCTTGTTGCTTAAGATTTGTGTTTTCCGGCCCCTCTCGGTTTGGATGCGAGACGTGCTTTGTGGGAGGAGGCAATGAGAGGAGACAATGGCATCTGCGTTCCTTGCTAATTTTAACCTCCAGCTATCTTCCCTCTCAGGATGCTCAGTGCACACAGCAGAGCTCGTGGGCGAATAGGGAGCAAATGATTTTCCCCAAGCAAACTAATTATATGCCAGACAGAAGCGATTGTGCCAAAATGACTGATCTCCCTCCAAAATAATTCCAGAAGCTTTTTTCCAGCTTCCAAGGCAGAGTAGAAGTCTCATAGGTAGTAGCTGTGTTAGTGGAAGCTCTGGCAGAATCCAAATAAGTATGACAGGCCTGAGCCTTTAGTGGGTGTGTGCTGTGTTAGCGCTGCAGTTCATTACTTGAGATTGCATGTTCTGTGGTACTCATTCCACACACCAAGTTCCTAAATTAAATGTGCATTTTGAAACAAGCAGATAAAATCAGGAATTGGTGCTAGGACTCTCATACCTCTGTTTGCAAGTGCTCTGGGTATGTAAGTGATTATAGCTGAGGAGGACAATTTTCGGTAACAATTTGCTTGATGAATGAGCCTCCTTTCTTGATTGCAGATTGTCTGCAAACAGATTGCAATTTTAAGAAACTTGTTTGTTATTTATCATAATTTTGTATGTAATAATCCCCCCTCCTCCCATGAAAATTGCTGTTGGTAGTGAGATTTACTTTGTGGTCCTGAGAGGATGCTGAGAGCAAACTCCTCAAAATATTGAGTCCATAATAATCCAACAGCAAATGTGGGGAACACAGTTGGAGCAGAATCATACAGAAGTCATGGTGGGGATGTTTGCATGTAATTTTTCTCATTATTTGTTCTGCTATAACAGTGAGGGAAAACTGACTCCATCTAATAGCTGTCCTAATAGGCAGTGTAAAATGAGCCTGAGGGGCTCTGGGGAGCCACAGCAGCCAGATCCCCTGTCTGGGATCACCTCCACAGCTCACGGTAATTGACAAGCCCTGCTCCCTGTGCAGACCCAGCAGAGCAAGGCTCTGGGCTCGAAGCTGTATTTTCATGCAGGATTTGGTTCTTCTCAGAGCTCCTTGGGGAAATGCTGCTCAAACAGCACACAAAGCTGTATGATGCCACTTCTACTGCGCCTGCTGTTATGTTCCTAAAAATGTTCTGTGCTTCATGGGTATTGGTATGGTGTCCTTTCTTAGCCAGCTCTCCACAGGCACTGTGATTCTATTTTGCTACTTTCCAGACAGAACAGGGCCAGTGTCTTTTCTGTTCCATTTTTTTGGTGGGGCTGGGAGAAAATGCCTGTGATTGGGGTCAGCTGAACAGCCTGGAAGGTTTCTGTTTACTGAGACAGCAGATAGCTCTGGTACAAGCTTCCAGGCTGGCTTTGACTTGGCCAAGCTGTTACAGAAGTGAACAGGCCCTTCAGTTCTGGTCTGATCTTCCTGCTAGGGCTGCTGACAAAGGCTGTGTTTGTACACGTATTTCTTGTGACAGCTCCTTGTCTTGGAGGAATTAGACAGAGATCCCCAGCTTGTCATGGAATAACAGCCCTGTCTCTGCAGTGCTGAACGAGCTCTGATCCAGCTCTCCTTGTTTGGGTAATCCTATAGCCAGCTAGTGAGTTACTGAGCCTTTGTGCCTTTTCCTGAACACAGATTAAAAAATCCTATTCACATATCAGAGTGGGTTCTGTCCAAAGGTAGATTAGGAAATGCTTTATTTTAGTTCTTTCCTTCACAGTTTGGTTTGCCACAATAGACAACATGAAGTGTAGACTGGAAAGAGGCCAGGAGACCCATCTGCTAAAAAAGAGGAATCTTTATAATTAAAATCCAGTCAGCAGAGCCTAGGGATAATGGCATACCTTTCCTCCTATGAATATTTTCATGAACTTTGCCCATCTGGAGAGATTCCCTCAGTGCCCTGCTAAATTGTTTGTGTGGACACAAAGGAAAGCAACAGAAGATGGGTGTGTATTCCAGTAGTACTGTAAATTCTGGATCTTCTCACCAATTAAGTAGCAGAAGGATTCTGCCCCAGTTTGTGAACAAAACATTGAAAGATTGCTGAAGGTCAAGGCATTTTTGTGTTCTATACAGGTATGTGATTTAATGCTCTGCAAGTTGCATCTGAGGAAATTTCTTGCTTTGGTTGCTGTTTTCGAGCTTTTGGCAACTGTACATAGAATCAAAAAGAACATTAAAACTTTCCTCCTATAGTGACTACTGTTGTGTCCATCCCCCCTTTCTACATTTCCAATGTGCCTGGCTCAGTATGATCCCTTTGTTGCTCTTTAGTTTTGATTTTTACCTTCAAGTGGTTTCGTGGTTAAAACCAAGATGCGTTGGAGCAGTGGGGTCTTTTGTGTGTATGTTGGGAAACTGGTTCAAATGGAGATAGTTATTAAAAAGAAATAAAAATGGCTATTGCCATGCATATATCCAGGTCATATACAGACAAATTCACAACAATGCCTTCTTTTTTTATTCAGGACAATTAAATATCTGTGAAGAGGGATGTTGCACAAATGCAGTGAGAAATAAACATAAAGAAAAACCCAACTGATGTAACCTTGCAATCCTACCCTCTGTGACCTCTCCTTGTCGTAATTCTGACTGCCCTGATTCCCAGTGCTCATAAATATTCCATTACATCAGCAGCACAAAAGAAATTCCCTTGTAGCATTTCACAGAGAGACCAAGTTTCTTATTAATTTTGCATAAATAATATTTCTCCTGATGCTGAAACCTAAATGCAATAACTCCTGAGCATTGTTGTTTGGATTGGCTTTGTTGGTTTCCTTAATTTGTAGGTGGACTAAGGGGTCTGTTAACTCCTGGGGTTCCTCCATGTGTCCCTGTGTTATTAGAGCAATTCTCTTTTTATTGCTTTGCCTTTTCACTTGCAGCTGAGGACTCGGGGATCAGCTAGAACTTATCCCGAAGTTTAAAAATAATTTTTTTGTTAAAAAGGGGGAATAGAACCACAGCTGTAGCAGAGTGATTTCTAATCTCCTTGTGCTAATGGATCAGATCCTGTTGATGGAGAATGAAAACAGCTAATCAGCCCCCAGCTTGTGTCCTCTTGACACTTGCTGTGTTCCAGGGCTCTTTTATGTTCATATCTGGTCCTGCAAGATTGCTTATGAACAGGGCTCTGACAGGTCTCTGCTATTTCACTCATCATGTGGAGAATAATTGTACCATTAGAGGAGGAATAAAATAAACAAGTGATTAAAAACGCATTTCAGAGACCTACCCTGAACATTTTATCACTTGAATGTTTGATAGAAGATTTGAAAGAGTTTCTATTTCAGTTTGGTCTGATTCTGTTTTCATCTTTGTCCTCTGTGTGAAATAATGCTGTCACTTTATGACCTTTTAACTACCATTTGCTTTGGTATTTTATCATATGGGTTTCTCCTTATGTTTTTGTCTCATTTCATCATCACACTGGAGATTACTGTGGAAAAGAAGGTACTCAGTAGGAGGGGTTCTAAACTATTTTTAGCTCTGGTATTTTGAGGAAGTAGCATTTATTTCAAACTTGAAAGTTGAATAAAAAAATCTGTATTATATTCAGTAGCATGCTTCCACTCAGAGAAATTATTAAATTAAAAAAAAAAAAAATTGAAAGTGTTTTTTTAAAAAAGTTCATTAAAAACGTTCTTTCTAGGTTTTGTTAAGAAAACAAAGGAGTAGAAATAACTTTGATTAATTCATTGTGTATCACTGTTTGTTGAGCAGGCTTGAAGCAAACTTTGAATGTGGTGTAGATTTGTGCTGAATTACCAAGGAGTGACTTAAAACAGAAGTGAATTAAAGATGGCATTGGTTTGAACTCTGTGTTATCACTTTAGCAGAATTGTAGGGTTTTTTTTAAAAAACTGGTGTATCCAGTAAGTAAATGTATGTATTGAAATGGAAATACAGACCAAACAATTGTGTATTTGGGAGAGGGTACTTAGAACATGACTTGCTTCTTCCTGCCAACCTTGTGATCTTTTCAGGTGCCTGAAGAGCAAAGCAATATGATACTTTTAAATGTCAGTAGAAAAAAATCTGATATGTTAAGCAGTCGATCCACCCTGGGAAAAATTCATTTAGCATAGAGGACTTAGCTTTGCTCCATTTCACTGGATTTTAATCCACACACTTTTCACTCTACACTGAGCTGTGCCATGAGCTGACTGGAGAAAAGCGAATACCAGGTCAGGGAGCTCATAATTTGTTTTAATTTGGAACAGTAGCACAGGCCAGTATGTGACAATTGAGCCCAAGTTTGACAGCTGAGAGAAACAGATGTGTTAAAAGCAATATGGAATAACTAGGTTGAAGAATATCAACTCTGACTACACCACAACATGCTGTGCTGACCATTGTGTTCATGTTGACATACGTGCTCCAATAGGAATGCGTAAAACCATTATAAATTTGCTTTTTGCTATTTGGTCTTTACACTTGTGTAAGATAAATGAAGAATTTGAGAGCACGGTTTAATAGATGTGCCTTTCTATTAGAGCTCCCAATCTCAGTGTATGATAAAGCATCTCGCTGTGCTGCTGGAGATGGGTTTTTGAGTTTATTTAAGCTCCTGGCTGCCATTCATTTCACCTGTCAGTACAGTTTGTGCACTGGCACATGCCCAGTGAGTTGAGAGACAAGGCATTGAATTACAGCCCAGCAGTTTCTAACGATTTTGGAGCTGAGAGCCCTTACCCTGAGGGATTTATAACAATGCACCACCTAAAGATTAGGTCTGAGAGGTGGAGTAGACCCAGTATTAGGGCTGCCTATGAGTAATACAGGTGTCCCTGAATTCCCATTGTGGCACATTGTTTGGGTCACATCATTATTAGAATTAATTAGATTAGAATTAGTATTATTAGAATTAATTAAAAATTAAAGAAAAAGCATTTTCTAAGAACAGATTTCTGTGTATTAACTCTGCAAGGCTGTGTGTACTGGCTGCCTCAACCCAGCAATGTAAACATCTATAAAAACAGGGGGAAGAAAAGTAATACAGCTTTAGTTTAGTACAGGATCATTCCAGAGGGGCTTGAGAAAGCTGAACCTGTTAAGCTTTTTTTTTTTGTCTTACATTTGGGAGATTTGAGTCCAGGCCTCCAGCCTTAACCTAGTGGAATAACTATCTTGTCACATATAGTAGAACTTGTTTCTGCATGGAAGAGCAATGCTTTCCAAGTTTTGCTTCTCACTCAGATTTTCCCAGAACTTAGAGGAGGTGATTGAGTTCATCTCTTTGGCCCTCTCTAACACATTGAGCCTGTGGAGGGCACAGGGGTGCAGCTGTCAGGAGGAGCTGGATGATTTACCCATTACCCACCACAGCCTGTTCTCTGCCCTCAATCCTTTTCTCTGCTCTGTTGATGCTCCCACTCAGCAGTATTAGATACTATGTAGTGGCATTGTATAAAAACTCTTCTTTTTTTGCAATTTGAAATGTTGTTAATTTACTTACATTTTCCTATGCTGTATCTTTTTATTTTGTGTGTTGCTATTTTATGTGTTTATTGTCACTACAAACAAGCCTGCTGTTGTTCTCTTTTTATTATCTCTGCAAAATTAATGTGGGCTTGCCTGGCTTCTGACAAGCCACTGAATTTTGTTATTAGCTGTGCATTATTATCATCTCCTAGGCTTTTGTTGTTCTGGATTTTTTTTAATATGACCTTACACACTTTATATTGATGTTTATCACTTCACTTTTTTTTCCTTGAGAGTTCTTAGGGTTGTGAACTTCTTGAAGTAAGGATAGTAGAAGAGAAGAGAGGGACTCTTCATGCTTGCAGGATAGTTACATTATTGTTTTCATATAGGTATATTTTATATAAAACTCTGGAAATAATACTTATAAATTCATAAACTTCCAATAATATAAAAATTGTAAAGATGTGGTGTGTTATTATGAGTAATTCATAATGAACTAATTAATTACAAATTAATATAGAAAATGTTCTGTATCTCTCACTGTCATGTCATTGGCCAAAGAAACATCAGAATGAGATTTGCTGAATTTGAGGAATAAGTGGTTGGAATTTGTGTATATTTATGCTGTATCTTAGTGCTGGTTTTAACATGAATAAAAATTAGCTTGCACATGGCCCTCCCCTTAGGGAGGGAAGAGCCATAGCAAAGCTTGCAACATTCCACAGTGTAGCCACTTTGGACAATGCTTTAATATTTAGAAGTGGAATTAATTTTTGCTGGTTACTCCTTTTGGCAGAATTATTGAACTGTTCAAAAAGCTTGTGGATGTGGCACTTGGGAACATGATTTAGCAGTGGCCTTGGCAGTGCTCAGTGAAAATTTGTCTTGTTCATTCTAAAGGGTTGTAGGATTCTATCACCAGAGGGTTAATCAGTAGCTATTGATTATGGCTTGTACCATGGGTGGATAACAAACCCAATAATTAGAGGTGCTCTACTGTTTACAGGAGAGATCATTATGGCAGTGCTTGTTCTCATGATCTCAGCTCAGGTTTCTGTTTTCCAAGCACCTTGGCTTTGGATTTGGATGGAAATTCCAAAGTTCAGTTAACATAGCTCACACCAGACTAGAATGGCTAAAATAATGTTTCCTCATAGACATATTTCAAATAAAAAGTTTTGCAGGAAGATTGTTTATCAATGTAATGGACTAATTAGAAACAAGTAAATTGCATCCTTGACCCAGTTCTGTGGAGCAGTGCAAATTTAAGTTACACATCACAGAACATGCTGGGAAACTTGGCTGTTGAAGTTTTAGCTGGAAATTGTTAAAGTACAGCCTGATCAGCCTTCAGGTTATTTATGTATAACTCAAGGAGCCATCCTCTGACAACTGACATGGCTCAGGATCAGGTCAGTCTGCAGTGAGTGGAGTACTGGAAAATAGCTGCATTTTTCTCTGGAGTTACTCTGTGTTTCTGTGATAGCAAAATTTCCCCCTGTTTTTAAACAGCATTTTCTTCCCTGAGTTGCCTGCTGCAACTCAGTGGAAAGAGTACATCAAAAATAAAAGGAATAATATTAATGTGAATCTCTCTCATCTTAAAACCACCAGGAGTTCCCCATTAAAATGTACATCTCACTGCAAGGGAAATGAAAATTTACTGAAGGAATCTTTTGACCCCATCAAATCTCATGTGAACCAAACCTGAATATACTATATCACCCACTCAGCTGTATTTTCAACGGGCCTTTTCAATGTCTTGAGGGAAATTAGAGTGGGAAGAGGAAGTTGGGGGAGGGGGAACAGGGCCTAACACACTTGATGAATTTTTTTTTTTTTTTCCTGCACAGTTCCTTAAAAGAGCTCCATCTTATGGCAGGGTAGGAAGGGAGTTCTGGCCTGTGGCAAAGATGTGATCCCTGTAATCACAATTAATACCCACAAATTAAATATTGTCACCTTTATTGGCTTACTGTATTGAGTTATTAGAGTCAATGAGCCCTGGAAGGTCACCGGGTAAGGGGAGGGATATTTGGTGAGACTCTGGCTTAGTATGGATCTAGGAGGGAAAAAGGCTGGAAGTGCTGGGTCAGGAGGCCCCAGATCCTTTCTCCTTCCTCACTGTCCCAGGGGTGCAGCAGTGGGGTCTCTGCTGACCTGGATTGCAGTGTTGGCTCTGCTGTCTCTGTGTCTGAACTACCCCTGCCACGAGTTGGCAGCTCAGCAGGTCCTGCCTGCAGGGCACCCATGATAAAATAACACCAACATTCATTGGCCTGGTGACAGGTTTTATTCATTTTCCTCTCAAGTTCTAAGCAGAGCAGCAGGCAGCTTCCTAGGCACAGTGATATGACACTTACATGATTCCTGTGACCACATGATTATCTGTATAATTTATTACCAAATTTTCCTAAATACAGTATTGCAATACAGTATTGCCAGTAGTAACCAATTAAAATAATCAGAAACAGTGGCCTGGTATGAGGAAACAACAAATCCATCATGAGGATTGAATTGCTGTTAGATTTTTAGGCCGTCTGAGTTATAGCTTGTTGATGTTAATAATAGAACTAGTGAATATTCTCATTACCAAGTATTTTATGGAATAGCAGTTATGTGGCTTTTGCTTACCTGGTGGGATTTTCCATATAAAGAAAATGAAAGGCAATCCACTTTTTTTCCCTTGAATGTATTTTATTAGTAGTTGGAAGATTTAAAAATATTCCAGAAGTGCTGAGTTGTCATTCAAATGTTTATACATGGTTTAAGTAAGCGTATAGCCAGTGTCCTGAGAATTCATTTCATACCTCCTCTCTCCAGGGTTAGTCTTTCAACTTCTTTTTTTGCTTTGTAAACCTCTAATTGTTCCACAAAATTATTGTTATTGTCTGATTTTCTTTGTCCTTCTGAAAAGAAGGACTTACTTCTTACTTCTTCCCCCTTCCTCCTGTCATGGCCTTGATGCTTTGGTTACTCCTTGGAACCTGCCTGCTCCATTCTGACTCCTGTGCTATGGCCATGAGCCTCCCCATTGCCCAGGCCAGCACTGCATCTCTGTTATCTAGGAGATTTTAGAGTAACTCTTCTACATATGGGTAAAATATTGGCCTCTCTCAGCTATGTAGGGCATATCCCAAAAGGGTTTTCATAAAAACCTTCCTGTATTTGTATATTTATTTATTGACTTTAGGTTAGAGCTCAAGGCTTAACAGCTCCTGAAAAACTGACATCTTGAAAATAAAAATGCACAGAAAAAAACCATGTAAAAGCCTAGGGATAACCCTGTCATTTCCCTTTAGTTCTCTGGGAAGCACAGTCTGAAAATAAGTGTTAATCAGGTGCTACAGGATAGGATTTTGATTTGGTTCCCTTTCTTTTAACTAAAGCACTCTAGACTTGCATCACCATCCTCAGCTGCCTCCACAAAATCCAATAACTAGGTCATTTACTGTCTTTTTACAAACATGGAATGTCCAGGGAATAAATCTCAGGCTTTTGTCCAGTTTTAAATATTGATTCCAAGATATAAGTCTATGGAGAAATTCTTATGAGCTCTATACCTCTTATTTTATTACAGCTTAAGATTTGTGATAGTAGGGATAAAACTTAACAACCTGAGTCTGTTTCTTTGCTAACTAATAACAGATGGAGCTACATTTGGATGTGTGTGTCTTCCAAGGCAAAGCATGAAGCTGTGCAGGTTTGCAGGATCACACTCTGAACATGGTCCTAGAACCAGGCACTGATTTTCATGTGTGAAATGTTAAGGTAGGGATTACTGGATTCCTATTCAAAAAAATCCAAATAACCTTTGATAGGAACAGCATTGCCTCGCTGTGTCACACATGAGTTGCTGAAGGTTTGACAATCTTCCCTTCCTGGTTCTTTTCTTTTGCATGAATGAAATATGCTTTAAAACCCCTGGGGTGAGTGATAGGCCTGATGTTGCCATCCTTTGATGGGTGGAGCTGGGAGAGAGACAGTAGTCTGGGCATTCTGGGCCAGCAGTGGGTGAGGAGAGAGCAGCCACACATGGGCTGGGTGAGGAGCGGTAGCAGCTCTGACACTGGACAAAGGTGCTTTGTTAGGAAAAAACCCAACAGAAAACAACAGATAAAGAGAAAGAACAGGGCCAAAAATAGAGCGAGGGAATGGTGATTGGATGAGGCATCCCCTAATTACTATTGGATCTTACAGAAAAAAGACTCTGTTCTATAGTATTGTGATAAACAATGTTGTTATATACAGAAGGGCAGATTTAAACGGTGTAATTCTGGCTTTGCTACTGCATGAGTTTAGGGAATTGCAGTCATGATGTTCTTTTAGCACTGTTTCTTTCAGTGTGACACGAGCAAATTTGTTTAATGCACCATATGCTACTGATGGAGAGCTCCTAACATTTTCTCACCTTGAAAAACAGAGCTTTATAAGGAGATTATTGAAAGTTAAGAGGATACATTGTATTGGGTAGACTGTGGTATAATCAGACTTCTTTTTATTTACTAAAAGCACTTAAAGGTTAAAAAAGGGAAATTTTCTGTCTTCAAGGTAGAATCTTTAAAACATTTCTTTTCACCTATTCAAAATGAAAATGACCAGAATAAATTATGTAAGGGTTCCTCACATGGGGGTTCTGGCTCAGCACCATCAAAGTGACATAACTGTGAAAAGCTGTCAATTGGCATTTCTTTGGTCTTAAGGAAAAAAAAAGCTTGTGTGTATAAATTGGATACTTCAATATATGCAGCCTTATCTTTGATTCCAGAATACATTAAGCCCAGTGGCTAATATGATATTCTCTGTGGAATCTGTTTGATGGCTGGATTAAATTGCAAATACAATAAATAGGTAACTGACCTGAAGCACTGGTATTTCTAACATTTCCCTTTTGTTATCTGTGCTTAATTCTGGGGCAGAAAACAACAGGAGTAGATGTCCAGTGTGTGCTCAGAGCACCTGCAACTGCAGGATTCTGCTGCTTGTTCTGTGCTATGGGAGGAGATCTGCAGCCAGGGCTGGCAGGCAACTGCTGAGAAGAAATCTGTGTCAGCTGTGATTTTTCTTTTCTAGACTAGAAAGCAAAATAATCAGCTATATATAGCACACTTGAAAGAGACTGCAAAATCTGTCCAAGTAAATACAACATTGTTGGGCACTTTGCAATGCTATGTCTTGCCTCTTCCCAGGATCCCTCTGAGAAGAAAAATGCAGGAAATGGAGAAGTTAAACATTAACTGATATTTATCAGATTGCCTGTGTGTTAGATAAGCATCTGGCAGAATTCTGTTCATCTTGCACTTGATAAAAAGTAGCACAACTGAAATGTCCAGGCTAATCTCCATTTTATACAGTATTTTGAGGGCAAGTCAGTGTAGTTCTGGAAAATTGTCCTTGGTACATGTTGGTATGGGGTCAAGAGGCTTGCCAAGCAGCTGTTGTCCTCCTGCAATGTTTCTCACAAATTGTAGATTTCATGTGTCAAACTAGGGATGCTTCATTATTACAGCAGGGAACACTCAGAATTCTGTTTAGGAAGGGAGCCAAAAATTTATCAGGAGCTTTCTAGTCTAGGAACACAGAATAACCTCATTTAGTGACAGTCTTTTATTCCACGTTTGTGGTGCGAATGTTTGAGAGACCTTAATCTTAGTTGAAACTTGTAATTTACCACAGTGGTAGAAAAAATGTAATCTGACGCTGAGAACATATTTGAAAATTGCCATTCTTTGGCTTTTGGAAAGAGTCAACAAAGACCTAAATGATGTTTCTTTGTAGTTTGGTGCTCTTACTTCAGAATGTGCCATTATGTAGTATTTTCTGTTTGCCTGCTGCTTTAAAACATTCCCTTTGGAGAGATCTCCCTGGAGCTCTACCTCATAGAATCACTTAGGTTGGAAAAGACCTTTAAGATCAGAGCCCAAACATTAACACTAGTTAAAACTTGCAAAATCTTTTCTCTCATTTCTTGGGCGTGTGGTTAATGTTTTGTAGTGGATTATTTGTTTCAAGCAGCTTTTTTAATTTTTGTTGCAAATCTTAGGAGTGATATGTTTAGTGAGTAGCAGTCCAGAACAGAGCAGCTGGGTCATCAGGCTTTGTGGCCACATCAAATTCATTGCTCTTGGCACTACTGAGTGCTTCTCTTGGTAGCACATCTGGGCTTGGTACTGGCTAGCAGCCCAAATCTGTGTTTAATCAGCAGCTGCTCTATCCATTGCACTTCCCCCTCCACCTCCACTAGAGTAGTAGCTTCTACTATTCGTTTTTGCACTCCCAGGTGAAGTCCATAAACCTTTACTCACATGAGGAGCTGTAAGTCACTCAGTCCTGCATGAATCAGTGTGAGAACTCAGGCTTTGTTTTGGCTCTGGTGGAGGGAAGCCCAGCCCCAGGCAGCAGTGCAGCACGCAGCCTCCGACAGGAAGAGAGGGCGGTTGCCAAACACAGCTTGTGGAGCTGGAGTAACACAGGTGTTGTGGTTTGCCAGCTCCTGATTTATCTTCAGCTGGCTCAGATGCCTGTTGGAGTATGGTGTGCCTGGTTTTGTGCAAGAGGCTCTTGTTAATAGTGTAATAATTAACTGCTCCGTTGCTGTGTGCTGTAAAACCTCAGGTGATGTCTTAGATGTGTCCTCTTGTGGTTTCAATTACACAACTTCTGATTGACTTTATTGAATACTATTTTAGCCCAGACAAAGGATGGTGAACTAGTTATGTGTGTGAAATAATAAGGTGGATTTTTGTAGTCTTGGAACATCACAGACCCTCACTGCTCTCCTGTTTGTGTCCCCAGGATCTGGGAAGTGTTAGCAGAATAGGTCCAGCATGACTCTGTCCCCTGCTCAGGATCCTGAGGGCAAGCGTGCTTCCCACATCCTCTCATGAGCAAAGCTTGTTGTACTGGTGTATCAGGTACACACCTATGGGCAAGGCACTCCAGTTTGTGAGCTCATGCTGCTCTGGTGGTTCTGCTGATGGTCAGGGGGGTTTGGAAATGAGGTTACACAGCTCAGCCTTGGAGGAAAGCAAAGAGTGCTGGGGATGGAGAGTTAGGAGTGGTTGCTAAGAATATCGGATCAGCCTGGGTCTCTATGGCAACAGTGTTGCCAGGATGAGAAACTTTGCCTGCAATCAGTCTGAATTCATAAGTACCAGGGTCTACCTGTGACGCACTGGGAAGTTAACCTCAATTTTCTGATCCAAAGGGTATCTTTTATTAAATCCGTAAGGATTCATATTCTCTATGTGCTAAGTAGTCTGGTACAGAGACGAAAGAAAGCATCTGTGTGAAGTCAGGGAGTGCTTGAGGGGCCAGGTTAGAGACACATGTGTGAAGACAAGAATGTGAATAATTAGGTTGCATTTGTGTTACTTCTTGGCTGGATGTATAAGTTTTTCATTCCAGGTGATAAGATGAAGGAAGTCCCTCTTGGTTTTGGGCCAAGGCTTGTTTCCAGCTGCAGATTCCTTCGGGTCCTTTTTATGTTCAGTCTCCTTTACTAGTTTATCACTGAGATTTGGGTTGTGAGTAGGGTGTGACAATAAGCACACAAACTGTAAGAAATTGTGCTGCTTCACTGCAGATAACTATTCATAGTGCAATTTAATTTCACAGACAAAATGTGAATGTTTAAATCTGTGATGAATGTGAAGAATGTCTAAATCTGTCTGTGAAAGTTAACTTGCTTTTTTTTTTTAATATTATCTGACTCTGTAGGCTAAATTTAATCATAGCTGGTATGAATTAGTGAGTGTCCTGTAGGTTAAGCAATTACCTAACTGGTCAAGTATTTCACATCTTGTGATCAATGCACTCTGCTATGTTATGCCGGTGACCTTTCATTGTTTACTGGTACATATTCTCAAAACAGAGGATGCAGATGCATCTCTGACTTGCCCTTTTTACTCACAGTTTTTCTTTCTGTGGCTCTTTTTGCTTGTTGGGTATGGCCACCTTTCCAAGAAACATCTTTCTGATCTGTTAAGATCTGGTTGGTCAAGTCTTTGTGGTGCTGGAGTGAGCTGAACAGCAGAGAACAACTGAGCAGCCCAGTGCGTTGTGGTGGGCCTTTTCTGTGCCAGCTCTCTGGCTTTGCTCTGTGCCAGGCTCTTGTGTCACCCACAAGAACTGACACTTGTTTAGTCTAAAAAAGTAGACCAAGATTTATGGAAGGTCCTGTTGAAAGCTCTGATAGCAAATCACAGTTGAGTGCATTGCAACCTTTGGTTAGGAATGTCTTGCAGGTGGTTTTGATGAATGCACAGGTCAAGACCAAGACTGACTGCAGGCAAACAGCTCATGGTGGCAGAGTCTTTCATGAAGTTAGCTTATTTACAGGTGACAGATGGAAACTGCTGCCCAGGCTTGGGGAGTGATTGGTGTAATTCCCTCTCGGGTTTCAGGATGACCATAACTAAGAGCACGGCATCTAGCCTGAAATCTAAAAATATAGCTATTAATTCTCTAAAGGCCCTGTGTTGTTTGGGGTATAAAAAATAGCTTTTAAATCCAAGTGGATTTTCTTTGCCTGGTGATGGGGAAAGTAGGTGAAGTAATGACTTTGCCTTGACTTGGTGCTGTTGGGTACACTTAGCTCTTTGAAGCAGCATGTGTGTGGAAATAGTAAAACAGAGGTGGAAGGGCTCGTGGGAGGAATCGCATTTACAGCCTGCTGTTGAAAATCACTAGCACAACTTATTTGTTCCTAATAAAACACAAATTTTCCTTAATTTGGAGCTTCCCTCAGTCTTCAGTACAGGATTTCCCTGTTGAAGGGTAAATGTGTGCTCATGTTCTCAAAGCTATATTACTTTGGGTTACATGGGAGTTTCTCAAAAAGGACTTAATCACAGACCCATGTATAGAAAGATCTTTGGTAAAAAAAGCTTTTCTTATTTAAATGTGAGGGGAAAAACCATCCAAGGCTGGTGTAACTGCCTTTTCCCTTATTAATTTCATTCCTATTCACAAATAATTCCTGTCATCACATTGAAGGCAGCTGTTGGACACAGCCTTGATGATGAAATTTTATTTTTTTGTGTGTGATGAAAGGCCAGTGTTAAAATATTTTCTTTGCAATATATAAAGGTGGTGGTGTTTTTTGCTTGGAAGCCTTGGGGCTAATAGGGGGATGGGACAAAAAAAAAGGGGTATGGTGATTGCTTTGGTGGAGAGATGCCCTGGTTCATTGTAACTAATACTGTAGGAGCAGGGAGGGTTTCTGCTGTGTTTGTTTCTTCATTAGATGAGTCATTATTAGAAGGTGCCCTAATGATAAATTAATGGAGAGTGTAGATTAAACACTCCCAGAAATTCTTAGTTAACTGTCATTTGACCAGCCCTGCAGAAAGCTTGTTTTCACTGAAATCCTGAAATTGAAGAAATGATGATGTAAGCCCTTCAAAGGCTAGAGAATAAAAGGGGATTTTTTCCACCCCTTAATGAAAAGAAGCTTTTGTTAGGGAAGGCAGTGCTCAGAGTGTCCTACAGTGTCTGGGAGCAGGAACATGTCATTCCTTCCTCTCACTGCTGCCCCTGTGCCAGGCTGCATTTCAGTAGGTCATGCCTGTGTGCAAAGGGCTTCATTTTCCTCATAAAGTGCAAGTGAAATCGGTGTGGATATTCACAGGGACTGTGCACTTCCTCTAGGAAAAGAGGCTCTGCTGGGAGCTGTGGATGATGCTCTGTGCAGGGAGAGTGGGCAGGACCTGTTTTGGCCACTGCCATACTCCTGTCAGAGTTTCCATGTCAAACACAAAGCTTTGCTGTGTCACATGTGCTATTCTTGCTGTAGTTTTTTTCTTAAGGGTTTGTTAGAGAAATGAAGGCGTACAAAGCAAGCATCCAGCATTCTAGAAGTGAGGAAACCAAAAGCACTGGTGCAGTTATTATAATAAATAAGAATGGGGCTGTATGTGCTAGGCACTGTATGGATTTAGAACAACAAGTGCTCCTTTTCCTGAAGAATTTTATGCCTAAATGGATGATTCATACACGAGACAACAGAAGGCCTAGAACAAACAAATTGCGGGAGGCTTGGTAAACACTCACAGTGTGTTATTATTAATAAACATACACACATATATATACCCACACACATATATATTTTGCTACAGTTTAGCTAAAAGGGGAATTGTGAACAGAAAGCACAAGAGAATGGAATAGGGGGAAGAAGGGAAGAATTTGTAGGGGAAAAAATTATATGCACAACAGGAGGAGCTAGACAGAAGTCAAAACACTTGAAATTACAAGCCAAGGGAGGAATTGCAGCTGACAACTATACAACTGTATAGAAACAGGGTGCTATGTTGCAGTGTGATGCCATTTCCTGTTTCACCTATCCCAACCCCCCAGATGTGCCAACCGCTTCTTTCCCCTCCCCCCGGCCTCCTGCTAAGAGCTGTCCATCAATCTTAACATTCCAGCAGGGTCGTGGTGTGGATGGCAGAAGTTCAAAAGATGCCCCTCAGATCCAGGCTCATTGGCCTGTCCAAATGTCTGTATCCCTTGAGCCTTCCCCTCCTCCCACCTGGTTGGTGCCTCACCTGTCCCTTCCCCTCCCCCTGTCCCCGGGCTTAAAAGGAGATGGGACGATGTGGTCTGGATTCTGTTGGGAGCTGTTACAAGATGCAGAAGTCTGTCATCCTGGAATAAAACTCTGGATTAAAACTCCACTGCAGAATCCTCTCCTTTTTCTCTTCACTGTCGCCTGAACCTTTTCCATCAGAGGTAAATTGAGTTTCTACTATGCCTGGATTTGTTCTGAGTGCCCAGCTGCAGCATCCAGCCGGCCAAAGGTATCTCTGAGGTGAAATGTCACAGCTGCCGCCTTTGGCCCAGCAGCGAGGGTCAGACGAGCCCAGGCACGTCCCACCTGGTAATAGTGGGATTAATATTCCATAGTGCTATATGGTGGGAAGGAAATATCAAGGCAGTTTTCAATCTTCTTGAGAGAATTAAACTTTTTCCTGTGTCCTTGCAAAACCGTGGTCTCTACAGCCTTTTTTCTGAAAGAATTTGTTGGATTTGAGCGTCCCATGCTTTTCTGGAGCCTATGTTTTCAAAATGTATGATGCTCATGGGAATGTGCTGGAGAACAGCACAGTTCTAGGCTGGCCCTTCTGAGTCTCTGCATGTAAGTGTGAGCCATGGCTGTTGAGAGCCCCAGCAGAGCTTGGCTTCCTCTGCCTTCAGTGGAGCCAGGCCTACTGCAAGTGGATTTTCTTTCAGGAGTTCCTCCTTTTCTCAAATGTAAAAATCCCTGGATCCATTCTTCCTTAAAACTCTGATCTTCTGATCCAGCTTGACCTTTGCATCTGTGAGCAGGGAGACAGATCTGGTTTATGATCTGAAGTGCTATTGATTGGAGAGAGCAGCAACAGAAAGCAGCTCTGGAGGGAGGAGATCCTGTTAGAATGTAGAGCTGGATATGGGAGAACTGACCTTACAGTGGTTTTTGTGTGAATTCATTCCAGGCCTCTAATAACAGCAGTTTGTATCTCAGTCTTTGGTGTAGTTAAACTCTGTGTATTAACATGAGATAAAAATATGTAGTGGTAATAATTTTATCTGTATTTGGGATCCTTCTCCTTAGTGAAAGGACTTGAAGTTTAATTTTCCTCTTGTGTTAAACAGCAGTCCTTGGCTTCACTTTTAATAAGTCATATAACTTAGGAAATTATAGACAACAATATAAAAATGCAGAGTTTGCCTTCACTATGGTTGATTCAACAGGCTACACTAAGCTGTAGGGATGGCTGAAAAAGAAGAAATAAAAGCCTTCACCAAGGCATTGTTTAGTTTTGTTGAACTTGATATATGCTTTTTAAAGTGAACACTTTTACTTCTGTATTAGAAGCCCTATGTGAGATTAATGGGTTTTTCTTGTTGATGGTAATATGCAGCTGGAGTAATGCAGTCATATGTGTTAAAACCCAAGCTGGTTTTACATTTTAAAAGTAAAATAAGCCCAATTCTATACTGAGAAATGGTGTTTACCAGTTACTTTTCACAATTTTTCACCATAGCCTTTATTCCATTCAGACACATTACCTAGTTTTCATGCCAATGTCAGCAGTGCAAATATTTCCATTAAAAATGAAAACTAGAAAGAGTCACAAAATTGACTTTTTGTGTTTCTCAAATGTTATCAAAACACAGTGTGTTTTTCTAACATTACAAATACTGCAGGGAAGGAACAAAAACTCATTATCAAGTGAAAAATTAATGAAAGCTTTTCTGCTGGAACAAAGTCTGCATATTTGACATTAGCTTTTTTAATGTCTTCATATTTCAAATATAATTCTCTTCCTCTGTGCTGAGAATCTGCAAACAGTTGTGGGCATACACATCTGAATAATGTTTGTCTTCTCTGGTAGGAAGCAAACCTGTCTTTTGACAACCAATGAGGTTTATTTGCTGTGTACTTGTTTTTGTGGAATTGAAAGTCCTCTTCTTGTACCAGGTTTTGATTCCCATCCTGCGCAGTAAAAAGCAAGGATGTGTTTGTGGAAACAAAGAGTGAAAAAGCCGTGTGAGACAAGAGGTACATCTGCTGCAGGAGGAAGTTCATCCAGCAGATGAACAAACTGGTTCTGACTCTGCTGGAATCAAGAAGCCAGTCAGTAAAAAGATGCCTAGAGTGAGTGCTGTGACTGTGGGCCAAGCCTGGTGCTCCCTCATGGCTAGGGGTTGTTTTTGTGCTCCCTCATGGCTAGGGATCCTTTTGATCCCTTGCACGGTGGTTTCCAGGTTGTTTTGACTATTGTGCTTTCAAGTCTGCTTTAGACCCTTCAAATAAGAGCTTATGAAATTCATAGTAGGTTTCAAAGTATGGCAGGGAAAAATACTGCTGAATTTTCTCCCTCTGAAAGGCTTATCAAAAAGGAAATGAAAACTTATGCTTGCCACTCTGTGCACTGATTTCTGAAATGACTGCAAACCAGACTGGTTCTCCTGTAGCTAACTGTTCCCAGCTGTTGTTTCAAATTTTATGAGTATTTTTGCTGGCAACAGGAAATATTTTCAAGTCTTTGCAGGATAAGGCATCCATTTATTTTGCATAAAATGTTTTGTTTATCTTTTCTTATTACTCTGCATGTGGAAGTCTTGCCTGTGTTTCCAGAATGAAAATTTGTGATTGCAGTTACAGAGAGTTAAAAAAAATCAGTTTCCTAAGTGTTCTATTAGCTCTGATGTTTTAAATCAGATTGGGTTTCAAAATTCTGTGCTATTGTAGCCAGAGAGAGATGCTAAAGCCACTCTATGCTCTGTCTGTGCTCATTAAGAATCCTGACTTTAGTGGAGAAGGAAAAGAAGCCATTATTATTACATGCCTGTTATAAAAATACAGCAAAACAGATACCAAATTTATACTGCCTATTTCAGTGAGAACTGCTCTGTAGTATTATTATCCAAATTTATTTGCTGCCTGTTGTGTCCTCCTGTTGTTGGACTCAAACGTTTCAGGCTTTTTCCCAGATAATTGCATACGTTAATTGTGGATCTGGAAATAGTGTGTTTATAACCCACAGTTTATAGATAAAAAAATCTTTGTACAGAGTTTTCTGGATCCACCCTGAAGTTGGGTGCATTTCATTTATTTCACCAGCTTCATGGTGTCTTATCAATTATGGATGAGGGTAGACTGTCTTCTTTGGGTTTATTTGCTTTCCTCTCTATTTTCTTTGTTTCTTTGCACCAGTAGAAAAATTCCTGTTGTGCTTGGACTGAGCCCAGAATCTTCCTCTCTCGTGTCTCAAGGTCAAGTGTAGCAGAGGTTCTTGTGGCTGCAGCAGGACTGTCCCTGTGCCCTGAGGCTCTTCAGGTGGCCTTGTACCTTCCCAGATTTTATTTCTAGAGACTTTCCAAGTTGGACTTTTCACTCTGCTCTAATACCACCAGAAATGTGGCAAGACAGTTACTATCCCATAGTCATGTTTAAAGAAAAGTTGACAATACTTCACAAAACAGAGATGTTCTAGCGGGTTTTTTAAATTGACAAAGACATGGACCATTTACCAAAATATTTTTGGTGATAAATAGTTTGTTACCCAAAAATGTGAATTTTTTTTCTTTATTTGAAAGCTATTTATAATGCAATAAGTTTAGCAAATGGTTTGGAAGCAAAGAAAAAATTTGCAAAATCATGAACAAAAATAGGAAAGGGGAGGTCACTGTCCCTGCTCTTGAGTTAATGTAGGTGTCAGCAGAATAATGCTTTTGTGGGCAGATGAACTCTTTTTGGATGAAGGGTGGCCTCAGCAAACCAAAGGTGTGTTTGGAAGAATATTTGGATAACTTTTTTTCCCCAAGTCTGTTTGGTTGCCACTGTGGAGTTGAAAGGGTTTTCATCACACAAACCAATAACTTCTGGGAAGCTTTTCAATCCTACCGTCTGAGAACCAACTCAGGTTTGTGCTCTGTTCCTCCATTTCCCAGAGCAGGTGTCTCAAAGCACAGCAATTGTCAACTTCTTTATGGGCAAATTTATCCTATGTCATGTACACATTTTCTAGATGACCTTCATCTTCCAGAGCTTGGCAGATGAACATTTATCCAGCACTACATTTGTGTTATTTTTAAAATTATTATTTTCTAAACTGCAATGAGCTCCTGGTGCTCAGCAGAGGTGTTGCTCTTCCCTGTGATCCCCCTTCCTATTTTACACAAGAAGGAGAAGATTTCTCCAGTAGCTGAAATGATCACATAGAGTAAGTTAGGTAATCTCTAGCACCTGTGTGGGCAGCAGTGACACCAGCATAGCTTCTGGGGAGAGCATTCATTGAGGAAGATGATGAGAAAATCATCTCTGGTTGCTGTGGGCTGTGGCTCCAGACATGGCTGTCTCCCAAAGCTGGGGTCCCATACTGCCCCCGGGCTTGGCTCTGGAATAAACAGTGGCCCAGAGACTGTCCTTGCTCTTCACTGTCAGAGTTTCCTATTGAGACAGGGAGTTAGAAAAATGAAGGCATTCATTGCTTCGGCTTAGGGTGCTGTAAACAGCAAAGTGATTCTAAGATCAAAATGTGCCAGGGCTGTTCACAGTAGGGTATATGAAAGAAGGACCTGTTGGAAAGCAGAATAGACAGTGTAGCTATTTCCCTTGAAAAAATTGGGGCTTTTTGCTTTTGTTAGAGTGATTCATCCTGTTACTCACCGTGGGAGTGTTAATTACCACATGGTAAGAGCAATGTCACCTTCTTAAGGTGAATCTGAGAGAGGCTGGTACGTGCAGCAATTTTTGTTGAAGGAAGTGTCAGCTATGAAATATGGTCTCTTCCAGCATGTTTCCAAAATGGAGCTCACTATTGGGCAGCATATTCTGATGTTAAGCTGATGTTTTTATTTAGGACTCATCATTGGTTTGATTATTAAATATAATTTACTTGTAAATTGTTCAAGATCTTGAGTAAGTTCTGCCTATCCAGTGTAACTTAGAAAGTAGGAACAGCATTTGTTTCATGCTGTTTAAGAATTCGGACCTAAAAACATTTATGGTTTAAAGATTATTCCATCAAGGTAAAAAAACTACAGAGAAATTATGTGCCATTGTTTTACACTGTAATTTGCAGGACAGATAAACTTAGAGGCTGCTGTGGGAGGTTATTTGATAATTACTCCTTCCAGCATGCATTTTAAGAACATGGTGATATGTAAAAGCACTTAAATGTGATTAAATGCTTCACTGAATTGAAAGATCACTGAACGTGGTGCTTGGCTGAGGACAGAGCAAAAGGATCATCTGAAACTCAATTTCTCCTGTGTCATTTGCCAGAGCAGCTGAGAGCAGCCTCAGGACTGGGAGGCATCTCTTGTTTGCCTTCGATGACCAAGCCACATCCACAGAAAATCCCAGCACAGCCTGGGCCTGAGCTTGTCTTCAGTTCAGCACTGAGGACCTAAACAGCTCTGAGCACTGAGTGTCTTATTTGAACACAAAGAGAGCATCTTCTAGCTCCTTTTTATTTTTTTTTTCTAAGATTGTGAAAGTGGTTATTTTAAAAATATTTTTTACAAACTACAACACCTGTGGGTGAAAATAAAAAGGAAGCAACTCCTATTTTTTAAATGTATATTTAATTAAGTACATATTGGTACAGTTCCAAAGAGAATATTTTCTAACAAGATGGATTTTCAGTAGAAGAATGTCAGCCTGACGAGCTGAAGTGCTCTTTTACAGTAAGGGAAGAACAAATTCTTTGTTAAATGTTACTCCAGTTTTTGTTGCTAAATATATAGACATGAGGTTTTTTCTCTGGAAGTTGGAGGAAGTGTTTTTTCACTCAAGGCAAGAAACTGTCCCAGATATTTAACTATGACACTTCAAAATGGAACATTGTGGCAGGAAAAAATGGGGTGCAGGGAGATGCCAGTATAGTGAGACACAGAATTTGCAGAGAGTGAGGCACAGAGTTTTTAGGGGGCAAGCATTGTTCAAGGTCACAGTACTTTGTGATTCCTCCTTGGGCCTGAAGAAACAGGCCTATGGAACAGCTTGAAGGAATCTGTTGTGTAACAGTAATAATGATAATAATTAAAAATAAAACCTTGTGAAAAGCACTAAAATCTTCTAAGAGATTGTGACTTAGCAGAAGGTCCCCCCCACTGCGCAGAGCTCTATGCTCTAAGTGACCACTGTGAATCATTTCCTTGTCTTGTGGGTGAACTCAAACTGCTGCTGTGTTCTGTGCTCATCCTCCTCTCTGGTCTTCACAAAATCAGGTTGTAGTGAGTTGCAGTTGGCTATGTGTATATGACACTCCTGGAGTGCCAGGGATTGGTGCTGGTGATGCTTGCTAACCAAAGGAGCTGGTGTCAGTGCTGGATTAAGTTAGAAGAGCTTGTGATTTGTCTTGCCTGTGGAATATATATTTTCAGTTAATTAACCTTTTCTTTTGCTTCTGAATTAATTCTTGCAAGTCCTTTCCTGTTTTGAACAGCTTCCTAATGATGGCTTTGACATTTGCTACCTAAGAGATGAGATCACTGAAATGGCAGGGGCTGTCAAATCAGGAAGTCTCACTCCGATCCTATCCCATATTTGAGTCCTTACTCATTGTACATATATACCTGTGCACACACACTTCAGAACAACACTGGAAGGAGTTAATGCAGATTGCAGAGTTAGGAGAGGTTTTTGCAGCCTCTGTTTGACCCAGTCATGTCCCAACATCACCATACAGGCCCAATTACACATGCCCCTAATACTTTTTCCACAGGTCCTGCTGCATTTGATGAACAAACTAATGATACACATTTAATGAACAGCTACTCCACAGCTTGTTTCCCACTCATTGCTCAATTTGTGGCCCCAGGCCTTATTTAGAACATGTTGTTTAAACATCCCTTTGAAGACAGAATTATTAGTCCCTTGGGGCTCATCTATTGTGCTCATCAAAGTCCTATGCAGTGTGTGGAAAATAACTAATTCATTTTGATTATGTTTCTGTTAGGTGAAGAGACACAGTTATTCCTGTTCAGTGGATGGAATGCTGAAAGACAGGGAGATAAATACTCAAAAGTTTTGGGTGTTTGGGTCCTCAGTTGGAGAAAACAGGGATCGGGTTTTTTTGAAGTTAGTGTATTTCATCTCATTGATCTGAGGTCAAAACTGTCCTTTCGGCCATGATTATCTCTGAGCCTTTTTAACCCTCGGAGGAAAAGATCACAAGGCACCTGAGGAGCATCCAACAAAATGAGAAACTTTGTGTGAACAGCTTGTTTTTAAGCACCTGTCTTGCATGAAGCATGAGGAGGAGACAGATGGAGCAGCATGGGTGCTGTTATCTGCTGTGCTGATGGGTTGCTCTGGCTGTGAAGACAATGTCCCATTCCTTGTCCTACACCATGTATGCCAATTTCTCTGAATCCGTCTGCAAATCAGGCAACAGATGCCCTTGCTCTGAATCTCCTGTGGATTCCTCAGTGTGGCCATCTCAGCCCTGACAGCCAGGTGGCTCTGGTGAAGGAACAGATATGAAATGGTATGATTAGAGTATATAAATCAATACAGATACTACTGAAGTTACATGGGTGCCTTTGCTGGTTAGTTTTCCTTGTTTCTAGACAACCATCTGTTGACCTTATCCTGCCTGGTTTAGGAGAATGTTAGCTTTAGGAAGCTCTGACTCTTCTGTCCATCTCCCTTTTTCCAACCTCCAGGGTAATTTCTCTACTCTTCCTGTGCCACCAGTACTATTCTCAGATTCAGTCCTGGTTCTTCTTCTTGCCAACAGTGTTGGCAATCCTATTACCCTCTTGGTGTTTTTTTGATCCAAAACATGTGGATATAAAGCCTTTAATAGCTCAAGTCTTTCAGGTGAGCATTTCAAATTCATCTTGAGACAGTATCACAGAATTTCTAGGTTGGAAGAGACTTTTAAGATCATTGAGTCCAACCCATGTTCTAATACCTCAACTAGATCATGGCACCAATTGCCACATCCAGTCTTTTTTTTAACACATCAAGGGATGGTGACTCCACCACCTTCCTCGGTAGATGATTCCAGTATTTGACCGCTCTTTCTGTGAAAAACTTCCTCCTTAATTCTTGCCTGTATCTCCCTTGGCGCAGCTTGAGACTGTGTCCTCTTGTTCTGTCTGTTGTTGCCCAGAGAAAGAGACCGACCCCCAGCTCACCACATCCACCCTTCAGGAAGCTGAAGAGAGTGATAAGGTCACCTCTGAGTCTCCTTTTCTCCAGGCTGAACAACCCCAGCTCCCTCAGTCGTTCTTCATATGGCTTGTGTTCCAAGCCCCTCACCAGCCTCGTTGCTCTCCTTTGGACACGCTCAAGCATCTCAACGTCCCTCCTGAACTGAGGGGCCCAGAACTGGACACAGCACTCAAGGCATGGCCTCACCAGTGCCGAGTACAGGGGAAGAATGACCTCCCTGCTCCTGCTGGCCACACTATTTCTGATACAGGCCAGGATGCCATTGGCCTTCTTGGCCACCTGGGCACACTGCTGGCTCACATTCAGCCGACTGTCAACCAGCACGCCCAGGTCCCTTTCCTCCTGAGCACTGTCCAGCCACACCGTCCCCAGCCTATAATGTTGCAGGGGGTTATTGTGGCCAAAGTGCAGGACTCGGCACTTGGACTTACTGAACTTCATCCCATTAGATTCTGCCCATCCATCCAACCATTCCAAGTCCCTCTGCAAAGCCCTCTGTCCCTCTAACAGATCAACACACGCTCCTAGCTTAGTGTCATCTGCAAATTTGCTAATGAAAGACTCTAAACCCTCATCCATGTCATCAATAAAAATATTAAACAGAACTGGCCCCAGCACAGGCCCCTGAAGGACACCACTGGTGACTGGCCTCCAGCTGGATGCTGTGCCATTCACCACCACTCTCTGGGCCCAGCCATCCAGCCAGTTCCTAACCCAGCAAAGAGTGCTCCTGTCCAAGCCACGGGCTGCCAGCTTGTCTAGGAATATGCTGTGGGAGACAGTGTCAAAGGCCTTGCTGAAATCCAAATAAACAACATCTACAGCCTTCCCTGCATCCACTAGGCGGGTTACCTGGTCATAAAAGGTGACCAGGTTGGTCAAACATGACCTACCCCTCCTAAACCCATGCTGACTGGGTCTGATACCCTGGCCATCCTGTAAATTCTGTGTGATGGCACTTAATGTAAACTGTTCCATCCGGAACCTCACCAGTGAGCTGGGACTGTTGGTAAATGATGGAGAGTGGCTTTGCAAGCTCATTTGCCAGCTCTCTCATTACCCTGGGGTGGATCCCGTCTGGTCCCATAGATTTATGAACATCCAAGCATTCAGTACTTCTTTGACTGCCTCCTCTTGGATAATGGGGGGACCATTCTGCTCCCTGACACCATCAACCATTCCAGGTGGGCAGGCGTCTTGAGGGCAAGTCATCTTCCCACTAAAAACTGAGGCAAAGTAGGCATTAAGCACTTCTGCCTTCTCCTCATCTGCAGATGCTAAGTTCCCTCCCTTGTCCAATAAAGAACAAAGGCTGGTCTTACCCTTCCTTCTAGCATTAAGGTATTTGTAAAAACATTTTTTATTATCCTTTACAGAAGTCGCCATTCTAAGTTCAAAATGAGCTTTGGCCTCCCTAATTTTTTTTTCTGCATGCTCCAGCAGCCTTCTTGAATACTTCCGTAGAGCCCTGACCCTCCTTCCAACATTGATACATCCTCTTTTTATTCCTAAGTACCTCCAAAACCTCCTTGCCCAGCCAGGCTGGGCGTTTACCCCGTTGACTGATCTTTCAGCACACAGTCTGTTCCTGTGCCCTCAAGATCTCTGTTTTGAGGCATGCCCACCTTTCCTGAACTCCTTTGTTTTTAAGGGCTGTTTCCCAAGGGACGCTCTGAATAAGTCTCCTAAACAGGCCAAAGTCTGCCCTCCGGAAGTTCAATGTAAGAGTCTTACTGGTGCTCCTCCTGACTTCACCGAATATTGAGAACTCTATTATTTCATAAGCACTCTGCCCCAAGTGACCTCCAACCACCACATCTCCCTCCCACCAGCCCATCTCTATTGGCAAACAGCAGATCTAACATAGCCCCTCCCCTGGTGGGTTCACCCACCAGCTGCAACAGAAAGTTGTCCTCCATACAGTCTAAGAATTTCCTGGACTGCCTCTTTACTGCTGTATTAAGTTCAAAAAACTTAAATTCAAGAAATGGAAATTTGATCAGAATATTTCACAGGAAAAGGAGAAATTTACCTAGTGAGAGAAGGTTCTGTATAGGAATGATAACTAAGAGCCACGCCTATAGTAATGGCAACCTTAGAGGCTCTATTGAGTACTTGGCAAAAAAAAAAAGAAATTATTAATTTTGTTACATTCTGCTAAAAGTGTCACATTTCTCTTGTAGTTTGTGTATGCTAAATAACACAAATGTTGTATTTTATCAACCCGTGACACAAAGCTCTTCTAATTTTCCTTTCTATTATAACTGATTTCAGATTTTGTTTCTGGTAGTCTTTTCTTTACCAGGTGAACACAAGAAAAAAATTGTCAATTCCTTTACTCAAAAAAAAAAAAAAAGAAATTAACATTTATCAGAAGAAAAATAATTCAAGGCATAAGAGAAGAATGCTTTGAGCTAGAAAGTCTCCCTGGCAAGTGTCTGGTTACTATAGCAATCGCCACGGAGCACGTGACCCGCATGGCAATTGCAGGGGACTTAAGAGCCTTTTCTCTTGCCCAAGTTTGGTGTCCTCTCAGCAGAGGGGCTACGTGAGGTTACATCCCCACAATCCTGACTCCCAGATGGATGGACAATGCAAAAGATCAATTTGCAGCTCCCACTGGGCAGAAAATGGCGCGTTCAGTTGATGGATTTTCATTTGTTTGATCTGCAGCACGCCACAGCTGAGGGCAGGATTTTCTCCTCTGTGGTCCAGCATGTTTTATATCTACTTTTTGGCTATTGGTTTGTGTAGCACTGATTGCTGTGTACAGGTTTTGTGGAGCACTTTGAGCTAGGCAGGCAGCCCTACTTCTGCAGAATTTGGCTGATAATTTTAATGTGGGAGTACAGTATAATCCCAGAAACTCAGAGGTGTTAATATTGAGGGACAAAGTCATGTAGTATTTCATTAAAATAACCCATTGTTTTAAAGTTAATTTTTTATTTTCACATTTGCTCCCCGTGCCTAGTGAATGTAGTAGCTTGGCTTCAATGACGAGAAAAAAATAGAGGACACTCTGGAAAGGAAAGAATGTCAAATTTGCATTCTGCATAACTTAATTTTTTATTGAATATTGTGATAGGTAGCCTCTGATTCCTTCCAGCATATAGCACTGCTGACATGACTTTCACCAGTGTTTAAAGGCTGTTGAGAATCCTTCTAAAACATGTTAAATATTGATAGTTCCTTGCTGCTTTCATGGAATGATGCTTTTCTAGAGGACAGAAGCAACAAGGAATAGAGCATTTTATTAAATATACATATTTTAAACATATATAAAAATAGTTAACAGTATTTAACTCAGATGTTAAATTTTTATGATTTGGAAATATTTAGCTTTGAAAGAAGAACCTTTTCTGTAATCCACATTTTTTCAGTGTGACTGTATGTTGTCAGCTGTGTCAGATGTGACTGATGATGACAGGGTACTACTCCCTACTGTCCTTTACACAAGGATGCAGAGACATCCTCTTTGTTTGAGGTTGCTACCAGCAACAGATACTCCTGCGAGGAAATGAGTCACCCAAGTGTGTGTGGCACAGAAATATTTGCTCTCCCTGTGCTGTGTGGGAGCCAGTGACGTCAGGTGTTTGTGCTGTGCAGGTGTCAGGGGTCCATCCCCTGAGACCCTCTCCAGCCTGGCACAGGCAGAGGGGCTCAGCTCCTCCTGCTGTCCAAGCACAGGTGCCGAACTGGGGACTTCTGAGGAACTAATTTCTTCAGAAATAAGGAGTAAAATGGGGCTAGGATTCCTCATTTATTGTATTCCTACAGGTTTTCCTTTTCAAAAATGATTTGATTTGAAACAATGGAAGGACATATCAGATGTATTTCCTAGAAGGTGGCTGCCAGTTTTTGGCTCTTCTGCTGTCCTGAGATGATTAAATACCAAATCAGTCATGGCTGTGTAATAGAAATCCAGATTAAATAAACATCACCTTGTTTTGTGTTTTAGATTCAAAGTCTGTAGCAGTCCAGTACTTAAACACTTTTTCTACAAGGATGAGGGGGAATGGCTTCAAATTGATGGAGTGCAGAGTTAGATTGGCTGTTAGTAAGAAATTGTTCCCTCTGAGGATGGTGAGGCTCTGGCTCAGGAGGTTGCCCAGAGAAGGTGTGGTTACCCCATCCTTGGAAGTGTCCAAGGCCAGGTTGCATGGGGCTTGGAGCAAACTGATCTAGTGGGAGGTGTCTCTGCCCAAGACTGGGGGATTGGAACAAGGTGGTCTGTAAGAACTTTGTCATTTTTAATGGAAAGCTATCATGGGGTTGGAGGAATCTGCTTATTAGCAATTTGTGTTTGTCCTTTATATATTGAGGAGGAAAAAAAAAGGGAGCACTTACGTAACAGTGTATTAGGATGCTTATTTGGGTGATGTAAAATGTTATTTTACTTCTTCATGAGAATACTAATTGTTCAGATTTTTAAATATAATTAAATAGATGCAGAGTTTATCTCTTTGCTGTTACAGCTCAGTTTAATGACTCAGTGGTAAACCATAGGCAGCTTTTTCACCCTCCTGTGCTTTGCTGTGTTGTTGCTCTCTTATCAGGGTGGGCCAGATGGCAGCTGAGGTTCAGCTCAAGGTAACCAGCAGAAACTCCTGCAGTGGTGGGTCGATAAAATCCCACATGATTATCTGTGGTGCACTGCTGAGTAGACACAGAGCACTTAGCACATGTGGCATTTAGAGGGGGCTTTATTATAAGCATTGAAGGGACTGAGAGAATATAGGTGTCACCATTTTAACAATTGCAGTATCTGCAATTACTCAGCTGGAATAGCTGAGTATTTTAATGCTTTTAACAACTACTGTCATGTGACAAATGCAGAGGGTTTGCTTTTAGGACAGGCCGAGTGGAGATGGGTCTCTGGAGATCACAGTCCAATCTTTGTCTTGGATCAGGGCCATGCCATATAAAGTGTTGAGTTTCTCTAAGGATTAAGAATTCCTGGTCTGGCTAGGTAATATATTTCTTTACTTAAAAAGTGTTTCTTCACTTGCATTTCAATTTGTGCCTGTTGCTGGCTACCACTGAGAAGAGCCTGTCTTGGTCTTTACTCTCTCCCGTTTGTATATGACACACTGATAAGATACCCCTGGTCTTCAGTTTCCAAAATGTGAATGTGGCAGTGTCCTGACTTGCTGACAACGCTGTTTCAATGTTTTTTTATATGTAGGTAGTACAGGTGCAGAATATGAAGTAGAATCTGGATATAGAAAGAGTATGTGGTTCAACTAGAATATAAAGTTCTAATTTTCATTGTGTAAATTATGACCATTATAACAAACATCTTATTGGATCTGCTGCTATTAAATTCATCAGGAATTGAGCTGGTCTTGTAGGATTAATTTTTTAATTGCAGAAGCCACCTGGAATGCTGATATAGGAAATGACGCTGGGAAATCCTGTGTCAGACTGATGGTAGAGAAATGGCTGAGGTAGTGATAAGCCTGCTATCTTGCACAGCAGCAGTGACCCAGCTGCAGCATCACACTGCTTGGTGTGGGCTGGAGCCACCTGCCAGCAGCTCTAATAGGGACACTCTCCTTTGCCTTGGGTTTACATGGCAATAGGAATGAGTTTGGGAGTGAGGCTCTGGAAAATACCCAAGCAAAAATGGGCAAGGAAGCCCCTCTGACTGCACTTAGTGAGTTAAAGGGATTCCTGTGGTACCACTGCCCTGAATGCTCATGTACTGCAGGAAGCTTCTGGCAGTGCTTCAGAGAGAATGGCGAGCATGCTGCTCAAGCACTTTGAGGGAGCTGCTTCACACCTCTGCATCATTTATTTTCAGCTTTGTACAGTACATTTAAGCTGGGGTGGAATTCCCTTGATGGAAGTTGTCTGAAGAGAGGTAATTGTGTGTTTTTAACCTGTTACATGAGGCTGGGGTTCAAATGTGGGGTGGATTAAGGTGAGCTAAGCAGCTGGACTTAGGTGTAATGAATACAGCCTGGAAACAACAGAACTGATGGGATATATCCGTGGGAAGTCTCCACACACAAATCCATTTGCTCACCTAAACCCTCATTCATGGGGACTGTCCCATCATAAAGCACCAGCCCTTGCTCCTGGTTCTGTGGGTGCATAGATACGGTTTGGAGATCTGATATCCTCTTTCTAAACTGTTGAGGGCTGATCAGGTATGTGACTGCAGCCCTGTTTCAAGCAAGTTAAAAATTACTTTCTGTGTAATTCCCTGGGCTGGAAGTTTATGTCTACATTTTTTTTTCAGCTAATAAATTTTGTGAAGGAAATAGAGTACACATGCTATAATTTTTTCCCTAACTTCTTTGAAAGAGCATGAATGCCTTCAGCATTTCTGACTATTTAGGAATTGCTTGACTGTTTGGGCATTTCTGAGGCAGCTTGTGTGGTTCTTAGGGCTGATTTTGTGTTGTTATTAGACCTGTTGTCAGTTGACACCTGCTGTCACTCCCTGGCTGGTTAGGTTGGTTTGGTTTCATGCTGGATTTCTGGGATCATGGGAAATGAAGTGTACTGATGTGTTGTTACTGAGCAAGAGCATTTGTTTTCTTTGTCTACACCTAAAGCTGTACTGCCAAAGGTGAATGCCCAGGATCTGGGGAGAGGAGCTAAAAGCAGTTCAGGTTAATGAGGCTGTCATCCTTCAGCCAACCTGTGAATTTGGAGTGGATTTGTAGCTGGAATACTTGTCACAACAGGCTTTTCCAGTATTTTGTTTGTGGGCACTGTCACACTGTACCCTTGGTTCACCAGAGAGCTGTGTGACAGTGCAACTCCCATGCACTCATAGAAAAGATGGAAAGGTCGGGTGAGAAATGTGGAAGGAAATTGGAAATCCTCAAACTGTGTGTGTCTCACTCCTCCCTCACACCTTCCAGCCTGCACTTAGCACTGGCTGCCTCCCTGGAGTGCTGCTCTTTTGCTCCTCACAGTGACTCCCAGAGAATTCTTCCTTTCACTAGACATCAAGCCTTCCATCATTTAAGTCTCTCTGGAAAATCTGCTCATTTCCTGGCTATTGTGGAAGTCTCTGGCAATACTGTTTCCTTGTTTTTTCAGTTTGAAGACTGAAAGTAAATAGAGAAATAAAAATATAATAAAAAGGCCTATCTCTAGAGACAGAGGGACAAGTGATGGATTTGGCAGAGTGAGATAGTTTATTTTTCATCCCCTTTACATCATTGCAATCTCACACCATCTTTGGGTTTTCAGAACCATCGTGCATGATTGTTAGTGACGAGAACCATCAGGTATAATTGGCATTTACATCATTTTTACACTCAGAAATAGCAGTGATTTAATTTTTTAATAGTGCAAGAAACATTGTAAGAAGAAAATAGATAATACATAATTGCCACATGCCCCAAGAATCACTAATTGGGAATAAACAAATGTCAAGCAAAGAGTGTGAATGGCATAGTTTGGTAAGAGAAAGGGCTGGGCAGGGGGATTAATCTGTGCAAAAATTTGATTAAAATGAGAAATGGGAGATGACCTCTCTTTAAAATGAACATCTGTGTTTCTAAGTTAGAAGAATAGCTGCTTCTCCACAGGTTCCCCAAATGAATTCCATGGATGTCTGACACTGATAACAAATGACTGTTGTATGTCTTCCCCAAAATCCTTGCTGTGACTGTGATTGCAGCTCTAATTATGGCATAACAGATGCAGTGTTGTATAGCACCCGCCTTCTTCAAGATCTGTATCTCCCCTTACTTCTATATGAGTTTTCTCATTTTAGTCTAGAATTTACTACTGCTCGCAGTAACAAAGCAGTCACTCTCAAAGTGAGGAAAAGAAGAAAAGATTTTGAGGTTGTTACACTGCTCACATTGTTGTTGTGCTGCAGATGTTCGTTGTGTTTGCAGATAGCACGATTGTGGGAGAGTGAATTCATGCCTCACTGGGTCCTTTCCACTTTCTCCAGCCTCTCCTCTGCTGAGTAAGCAGTTAAAGGGAGTTTTTTCTTTTGTTTGAGAAGGAGGGCAACTTACTTGGGCTGGTTTTTTCAGTTGGAAGTGGAACAGCGTAAATCTTTTTTTTCTTTTTAAACCGTTCATCAGAAGAAATAGAAGAATACATTTACATGTGAACGTTGCTGTCTTGTTCTTCCAACCCAAGGAGGAGGTGATTTACTTTAGTAGTACAAACTAACGCCTTGTGTGCTGTGTCAACCAGGCTGCCATTATCTGCTTTGGTAGTGACAGTGAATCATCTCCTGGATGTTACAGTTGTGGCGAATGGGTTTGGGGACAAGGAAGGTATGTTGAGCATCATCTGGTGCCGCAGGACTGCCCCATCCCTGAAAGTGTCCAAAGCCAGACGGGGCAGGTTGTCCTAAGCTACTGGAGGGTGTCCCTACCCATGGCAGGGGGCTGGAACTAGGAGATGAGCTTTGAGAGTCTTTTCCAACCCCAGGCACTGAGTGATTCCAGCAGCGTTTCTCCCCCGGAGCATCTCCCCCTTGCCGGGTGCGCCGTCCACGCCCCGCCGCCGCCTCCACGGCAACGCCGCCGCCGTGTGTGCGCCCGCCCCCGGCCCTGCCCCGGCGGTGCCACCCTCGGCTGGGGCTGGGCGCGGAGCCTGCATGGCACGGCACGGCGCCGGCAGTGCCGCTCGCTAGGATGAACGAGGAGGCGGCCCAGAAGAGCGACGGCGGCGAGAAGTGCAACGGCGGCAGCCAGCGGAGGAAGAGACCCAAGAAGGTGGGAGCGGGACCGGCAGCGGAGCCGGGCGGGGCGCGGTACTGAGGCTCCTGGAGCCCGCGGGGATGCTCCTGCCCTGCCTCCGCGAGCAGGGGGCTCTCCCCGTCTGTTTCTATGCGGAGTCGAAAGCGTTGCGATAAGCGAGGCGGATGGCTGAGCCGAGGCGGTTTGCTGTGCTTTTTGTTCTGTTGAAGTTGGTGTCGTTCGGCAGTGGATGCTGCTCAGCGCAGGTTTCCCTTGGCTGCCCTTTAACAGAGCGGGTGGTTTGTTTTGACAGAAGGTGGTATTGGCTCGTGTGCTGCCACACATCCCTTTTCCTTCGAGCTAGAGAGGTGGAGGTTTATAAACCTTTGGTTTATTTTCTGGAGATGTTTCTTAAGGTCATGTTGTAAACAGTCATAGAGAGATCCATTGCTGGCCATCATAGCATCCGTGGTAATTCGGTGATGCTAATGACAAATACCTGGGTAAAAATGTGAATTAGTCCAGCCACACCCAGTTGCCAGGGCACTTGCTCTGTGTGTCCAGTCTCTCTGTCACAAATGGTTGATTTTCAAGGTGTAGCCTGCCATATCCGCTGCTTCGACCCCACGCTTGAGGTAATCTCTTTTTAATGGCTTTATGGCTTTAATTGCAGGCAGCTATTTATTTCTGTTTGGGCTTTCTCTCCCCTTTAGGAGGAGAGATGCCTGTGGTGCTGCATAATTATGACATAAATGGGTTTATCCTTATTCTCCCCTCCCCTTCTTTTTTGTCAATTGCTATAACCTGAGTTACCACACTGAAATGTGAGGGACTGCTTACAGAATGAAGAAGAATTGTTTAATCCATACACAGCATACACTGATGAATTCTTCAGTCCCTCATTTTGCATAGAATTTGCATTTTAACCAACACTGTTCATGAGCAAGACAAATTGTTACAGATCGTGATAACACACAGACGTGTTCGGGGACTTCTGTATGGGGTTGGACTTGGTGAGGAAAAGCTCTTTTGCAAGAGGTGTCACTGTTAGGGCCCTTTTTATCACAGAGGGCAGATTCTGTACCTACAACCACAAGGGAATGAGGGAATCCAGTCTAAACGAGAATTGGAACAAAACACCCTCACCCCACCCCGTTGTGCTTGGAATATCGCCCGGACCCTCACACAGTGGGAGATTTTATATAGCATCTTGGCCTTATATTTGAGCAGAATCTAGGAGGAAAGAGGATACCTGCTTTGTCTCACCTCTGAATTTGAAAGGTGTATTTGTGGGGGTATGGAAATCCATATAAGGAAGCAAGAATCAAAAGATCAAGTGCCCAGCCAATGTTTTAATTGGACTGTTGGGTTATCTGGAAACAATATCATATTAGGAGAGAGGTTTTGAAGCTCGAAGAAGTCAAAGTGGGTGTTTGGATTGCTTCTTTTTTTAATATGTGTGTTTGTGCTTTCTTTTGTTCCCATTGTTTTTCAAGTAAAGTAGCCCACAGCCTTTCAAGGTTGTGACAACTGCCAAATGAATGCTTGGAAAGCATCTCTTATATTGAGTTTCCATATTCAGAGTCTTCCAACAGCTGATTCATCTTCATTTTTCAAAAGCATAATAAATGCTTGGGTATCTTCTTTTACAGCTATCAGTCTTTTATAACTAGAAAATACTAATGGGGTATTTTCAGTTGACAAATATTAAGCCAAAAATATTGTCAATCCCTGAGGTTGGATGCAGTAGCTGTTGGTGGCTGAGGTCTTATTTTAGATAAGCTCTCACCAATCTTCACCTTTAGTGACTTCATGAGGAAATACTGCTGCGTTTGATATTTCTTTTAAAATTCTACAAATTATTTTCTGAAAACCTCAAAATTGGTAACTTTCTTGATGAGGGAGATAGACCCTGTAATAGCCAAGAGTACAAGAATTCCAGGTTGAATTCCTCTGTGTTTTGACGAGGTAGGCACAATGTATTTTGGGAAGGGAGACAAAAGTGCCATGTGCAAGAGCTCCAAAATCCCAAGTAATGTAGCCTGTTTTCAGGTCCTGAACTACTTTTGCTGAACAAAGCTGCATTGCACCAGCCAATATGCCCTCTATCTGTTCTGCGGAAGTTGATCCCTTTTGTGTGGATAATTAAATATTAATTGAGCTAGATGAGTTTGATCTATGTATTGGGAAAGACAGAGAGCGGCTCTTCTTGGATTCAGCATTCAGCTGGATCTTCTGTATTCCAGGAGGGTGTCCTGGCCAGGAAGCCAAGGATGATTTTCTCTAATTTTCACCGGTACCCCCTTATAAAAAAAAAAAAAAAAGGCATGCACACTTTAAAATAAGAAGGCTTCAGCTTTGTCCTCATACAGGATGGGAAAATAATTTTTTTGGTTTATTTTTGATTCTATGAAAATCAAAATTTTCACGGAGTGGGGAAAATTGCTACTTATGCAGAGCCAAATTTAATCCTTGTGCCGATGGTTGTGGCTTTGTGTGTTCTTGTGAGTAAGTGGGCTGCCTCAATAGGTTTGTTAATCCAATGGTAGGGTTGTGTCCAGTTTTCCTGTGTATTTTGCCCCTTTGATAACTGAAATATGATCAAATTTGTGCTCCTGGAAAGAAAGTCCATGTTCAGTCAGTTCTAGTATTGGAGAGCAGAGGATGCAGTTGTGGACAGAGCTTGTTCTGTGGTTGGTGTAACTTGATGGAGATTGGTGTTGAAGAGGTAATGCGGTGAGTGCCCTGGAATTTGTAATACGTTCTTGTTTTCCTTCTGTCTTTTTGCCAAGTCTATGGCAAAGGGCTCAAGTACTAAATTCCTAGAATTCCTTTCAAGGATGCTTTTTTTCATTCTAGAGTGTTTCAGATTAAAACCAGCTACTGTTGGTCATCATGTGAAAAAGGAAACATGTTCCTGTATCTAGTACTGAAAGCACTGAAGATAAAGGGACTTCTAGGAGCCGGAAGTTCTTCCTGAGCTTACAGGTTGTTCATAAACCTTACTGTTGATGGATCAATGCAGAAATAATCCATTTTGGCTTTTTGCAGAATTCCAATCTTGTTACTTATATTGCTCATTCTTTTAGGAAAATTAAAATCTTGGAATCAGACCCATAGTGGAAAAGACTTGCAGGAAGTTGTAATCTTGATTTAAAGGAACAGAAATGAGACTTCCTTTTCTAACCTAATCATAATCTCCTCTTTTAAATAAAATTGGTTGCATTATGTGAAGTACTTCCAGTGGAAGCTGTATGCTTGCTAATGGAATCATTACAGTGTACAAGCTAATCCTTTTAATTAATTTCAATTACTTAAGACTTTTTATTCCATGCATAAGGTGATTGAGACCCATTTTAGAATACAAGTATCATGCTGGTCACAAGAACAAGAATCCCAATGTACGGAAAACATGCAGAGAGGGATTGCCAGAAGAATGAGCCTGTCCTACGAAGAATCCAGAGGAGCTTGGCTTTAGTGTGCTCAAGCCAAAGCAACCTGAGGGGAAAAGGAAATGAGGCTCCTCTGCAGCCTTCTAATAGGTTTAATCAGATAAAAAGCCAAGAGAAACTTAATTATGTATGAGATATGATTTCTCTAACGTACCACTGGACTGGATTCAACTCCTTCGAGGAGGTCCCTCTTGCTTCCATGTTCCTGTGCTTTCCTCTGTGTCATTTACAGTGTCATAATAATATTACACAGCACTCTACTTGGTGGTAAATGTAGCTACTTAAGTATTTTTAAATACTTTTTTACCTAGTTATTTCACTCTTGCAACTACCAGATTTAGTGGAAAATTGAATGCCATCAAAAGAAGGGATTGAAGCAGTGACCATCTCTCCTGATATTGGTGTGGGGACTGGTAGGACAGCAGTTCCAGTCCTCTGGGTGGTGTTTGCCTGAACTGCCCTCATTCCACACTTACAAAGTCCCACTGTGTCTTCCCTTGCTGCTGCTCTTTGCCCCACTCTGCTGTGATTACTGGTGACAGAAAAATAACTGCGGCCACTCTGCTCTTGGCTGTTCTGTTTTGGTGATCCAACCAGAATGAAACCAGTGTGCCACCTGAGAGAGAGCACATCCTCTAGCTTTAGAGGAAAGAAGGTTTTCCTGCAGTTAGTAAGCAGTAAATTGAACAGGCAGAGAAGAGCTAATGAGGAAAACCACAGGCTTTTCTTTCTTTCAGCAGTAGATATCTAAAAGACTTTGTCACAAAGGAAAAGTGGTAGTTTCAAGTTAACCCAACTCACTGGTGTTCAATGTTGCTAATTTTACTGGTAGCACAGCTGCTGGAAGGTCTTATTATTCTTTCAGCTGTGGGAGAGAACTGGAACTGCTTTGCTTTCAAAAAAGCTGTAATCCAATTTACATTTAAGTAAACAGGCAGATACATGCTTCTAGAATTTGCTCTGTAAAGAAGAAACTACATAGAGAGGAAAAAAAACCAACCTTTTTTTAAGTCATGGACAGGTTTGTTAAGAGTGTTAAGAGTCAAACCAGTTGTATTGCTCAATGTCTACCCTGTGCTTTAACATGGTTTGCACTGTCGTGAATCTGATGCAACTCCACTGCTATTCTTGCGTTATTGAAATCAGGATTTGCTTGTTCCCTTTGCCTTTTATTCCTATCACGAGTCTTCCAGCACATTTTGTGCCAGGTGTAAAACTAAGATTGTAGCTGCAAATGCTTTGCTGTATTTAGCTCTAGTTGCTATGTGTGGTGGTAACAACCCAAAAATGATATGTATTTCTCCCACTATGGTATAGAATGCCCCACCTCTGTGTCTTTGGTTGCATCAGCAAACACTCTGTGCTCCCATCACAACAGCTCCATGGTGAGTGACACTCTGGAGAAATGATTTCCATTTACTTAGAGCAATGAGACAGAGAAAATAATTGTGTGCTAGAGCTGAATATCTGAACTCTAGATCATTTTGTGGCTTTGTGGGTTTTTTTTAGCATCATAAAATGTGTAAGAGAGTGCACATGGTCTGGGCCCCATGGCTGAGCCAGGCTTTTCTAGGTTCCAGTGTAAGAGGGTCATTTCAGCCATTACTCTGCTCTACAGTATCAATGCAATGAACAATGAACAAATCTTAGGTCTAACACAAGCACTTGGAAGGTTAAATTTGTTAATTGTGGCCTTTAAAGGTAAAATATATATATTGTTTTAAAAATGTTCTTGTTTTTATAACAGAGTAATGGGAATCTCCAAAGGGATGGAGATGTTGTAGTGTGCCAGTGCTGGGTTTCACAGATGAAGTCTGTGAGAGTAACAAGGAGGAAATGATCTGGATCAGTGGTGACTGTTACAGGGAATGGTGTGGCTGGTTGAGCCTGCATCCGCCTGCTCCCGATTTGTCCTTCTCAGCTCTTGCTCATTTTCACCAATGTTTGGCAAACATCAAGTGAGTCAGAGAAGCCAAGTCCCTTCTTCCCCAGCCAGCTTCCCTTTCTCCCTGCAGGGTGCCTGGGGCCGGCAAGTATTGCACAGATTGCATCGCGCTCGCCCATCTTGCAGCCTTGTCACGCGTTCCTGCGGTGACAGGGCTGAGCTGGCCTTAGACCCGCCTGTCCTGCCTCTCTGGGGACATGGGGACCACTCTGGAGGCAGCCATGTATTCTCTCTGCCCTCATGGCATCCACTTCTCTTACCTGGCTGTCCCTGTCAGACCTGCTGTGGTTTTTTTTGTGGTGCCGTGTCCCTGTCTGCACTGGCCGTGCTGTGTTGATGCTTTTGATGACATCTCTGGCTAAGGATGTTTTTTCACTCTACAAATTGAGACTGACATATGTAGCACATAGATATTTAGGTTAGGCACTGGGAGCCCTGGAGCTCTGAAATGCAAGGAACAGAGGGAGGCCAAAAAAATACTAAGATGGCCAGAGGCTTTTCCATTCTCATGGAAAATTTATTTTCAGGAATTAATTATTTCAGAATCTTTCCTAGCTGATTAAGTAGGCTTCTTTTGTCTTGGTGACAGAAATTGCTGAGCTGAAAATTTGAACTTCCTGTCATTATGCCTCCACTGTGTAGGAATAATCCAGTATTTCTGTTTTCAGTAGAAATTTGCAGTACTCTTATTCATTCAGTGGGATCCTAATAGTTTTTCATTTTCTCATTTATTTCTACTTCATTTAATTGTTCTCTGGCACCAAATATAGAAGGGAAAAATATTTAAAAAGTAGATGCAGACGGACCAATGTTTAAGGCTCCCTCAGAGTAGTTTCTAAAATTGTGTGGGAGACAGTGAATTACTTCAGGTCAGTTTTGATAAAAAATCATAGTTGAAAGGACATGCAACTGATTGTCAAAGTCATCTTTCTCTATTTTAAATATTAATTTGGGGGATGGAAAATGTAAAAGATAAAGATGTAATACTACACAAAAAAGGCAGTGTATCCTTTTGGGCATTGTGAGTCAGTTTGGGAATTGGTTTGTCTTCTTCAAGCTTTCTTGAAATAAAAATGTTCCTTGGGCGTGCAGCAGTTTAGGGAGAGCAAAGGTAGGCACCAACACACATTATCTCACCTCTTCTGTGCTCCTTCCAGTTGGCTGCACTTGGGTTACAAGCAGGTGCACAATTTGTAACCTACTTCTGTTTTCTCTGGGTTTAGCTTACACACGCGCACACACACACACACACACCAATTTAGCCCATGAATGAAGTGCTCTCGGGGGAGTAGGATCAGCTCTGAAGGAAAGGATAGAGTAAATGGCAGTAATTGCAGTTGGAAGTGATTTTCTAGGTTAAACAGTGTACAAGTTTCTGCCACAAGCTGAGTGGTTCAGAAGGGGTTAGTTGATTTTATTTGTTCCATTCAGGCTTGGCTGTCATGCATTTATATTACACTAGTACTGGATCTCAGCAAGCAGAGCCTATGGATTTCAACTGACACCAGGAATGCACAGATTCCTGTAACACTACAGCCTCGTGATCAGTTAAATCTGCTTATTGCCCCACTCCTAGGGCTCCTTTATAAGGCAGGGTTTGAAGTGTGTGTCAGAATAGTGGAGGCAGCGAAGAGCATTAGTGATAGTTCTGAAGTATGTGGATGGAAGTGGGAACGGGTGTTTATAAACAATTTACACCCTTCTATAGAATCTCTTCCTGTATTAAATATTGTGCTGCTTTCTTCTGATAGAAAGACTGCTAGTCCTCCTTTTAAAAACCTTTTAGAAGTCTAATACATCTGGCAGCTTTCAGTATCAGAGAGCCGATGTCAACATAGAAATGTCAAGAAACAGTGGTACTTATTCATGGCGTGAGCTATTAGAAACCTTGTCTGCCTGTGCTGGTGGGGACATGGGTATGATCTAATCAGAAAGTGAATGAATGGGCATAAACACCAGGAGAGAGAGAGGCCCTGGGATATGTGTGTGTGTCCACACTTGGGTGTGTGGTGTGGTGCTGTGTCCCAGCCTGTTTGTGTTTTTTCCCTGAGCATGGCAACAGAACACACTGAGCTCCAGTCTGTGCTGGAGGTCACCCTGGGTTGGGTATGGCCAGCGGGGCCCTGCTAGCTGGGGAGGGAGCTGAGCTCTTGTTGCTGTGCACCTCTGACAGAGCAGAGAGGGGTGAACAGTAGAAACAGTAGCTCTGGAATGGGCACAGATTTTCCAATCAATCTGTGATTCATGCTCATTAGCTTTGAAACACTGAAGAAAGGCGCTTTATGAGTTGGCATTTCCATTTGTGCTTTAACTGCTTTGCCCAGGCTGAAGACAGAATGATGACTGCAGCACTCATGAAAACAAGGGGAAGAGAAAGAAGGAAACATGTTCTGTGCCTTGTCTAAAGGTCATTGCCCTGGTTAGAGATCATAGCCTCCCACTCAGCCCTTGGATCTGCTGTTAGCCTCCTATTTGGTATGAAGTACAGGTTAGATGGGTCAAGTGTAGGATAATTTTCTTTGGTAACTGTAGGTGCACAGTTAATGCTAATTTGGCATGGGGCTGTGGCTGAGCCCATCCCTAATGGGCTGTAGCTTTGCAGGAAAGGTGAATAATATTAAAAGTTAGGAGCCATGGAGTGCCCAGGGGCACTGACCAATCACCACAGGGAACAGAGGGCACACAGGTGCAGTGCATGAACAAGAGGGCATAAAAGGTTGGGCTAAAGAGCAAGAACAAGCAGATACTTGCAGCCTTCTGAGGTGGCATGATGTTGCTCTGTATGGGCAGATGCCTGAAACCTTCTGAAACTGTATCCTGATATTCTCTGTATCGTGGCTATCCCGACTGTGTGACGTGTGCTGTGCCAGGTAACAGTTACCTTCAGAGTTGTGGGGGGAAAGGTGTGAATATTCCTTCCTGTACTTTGTGTTCCCCACCTGAAAGACAAGCCAGGCTTTTGCTGTTGCATTCATTTCTAATTAATGTCTTGTAATAGTGCAGGAGGTGTTTCTCAAGGAAGCCAGGGTACTTGCAGAGCTTGCAGCCACTGCAGTTGTGTTTGGTGGTGTAAGTGTGTGCAGGCTCGTGGTTAATTATACGTGATGTTGTGTGTTGGTAAATGCCTCTCCCCCCTGCTCATCAGCAGAACTGCTTTTTTCACAGCCACATCCCCAACAGAAGCAGCAGGTGATGGCTTTCAGTTGGAAAACAGCTGCCAGGAGCTCATTATGCACTAATGTACACTTTAAGAGTCAAGATTGCTCCTTTGCAGAAGGAGCTTATGGGTGTGGCCCATTCCAAATGCGAGTGTGGCCCATTCCAAATGCGGCTGACAGCAATTAGGATAGTGATGTACAGCAGGCCTTTCCTAGAAATCATTGTAAAGCCCAGGTAATGCCTCTGAACAGAAATAATATGGTCTGGATTGTACTTACACAGCACTTCTGTATATGGTATCCCAATTTCTTTTAGTGATTGAGGAAAAAAGTCCAACTGCAAGTCTCTCCTGCACATTGTAGTTTCATCTAAATGGGAACCGGATGCATTTCGAAAACCCAAACCAAACAATTGCTGAATGTGAGTGGTAAATAGAGTTAAAGAAATTCACCTTCTTGATAAAATCTAAGTGATGGAGATATGGTTACAAACTGGTTTGGTATGAGTTGGAGTAAGGGAAGCTTCATGTGTTGGATGTTGATGCTGGAGCCCATAGTTAAGGGTGATTCACTTGGAAAGGCATACTTGAACTGGGATCTTCTTTTGTCCTACCTGTCCTCTTGGGAGGATTAATGTGATTCTGAGTTTTATTTTATTTTGTTTTTCCTGAAGGAGGGAACAAACACTTCAGCTTTTACTGAAACTTTCTGAGAAAATGGATGTTGTTGATCTCCATGAAAGAAAAGTTCTGAAGGTGATCAGGTTATGTGTTTGGGTCTTAGTGTTCCAAGCCTGAGGCCACAGTTAGAAAAATGGTGTGAGGCAGCTCTGCCACCAGGTGAGTGTTCTTCCTTGGAAGCAGAGTCAGAAATTCACCTGGGTTTGAGCTCCTCTCTTCTGCCCTGTTACAGCATAGAGGGGGAGTTGGGGGGGGGGAAGGGATGGAAATGGGCAGCTGAGAGCATAGAGAAAGGTGAGGCTGATTTTTTTTGTGAGGGTTTCAGTGCTTGACTAGATCATCAGGGAGAGTTTTTTCACTATTATGTTATTATAAAACCCCTTTATTGGTACAACTTGAAAAGCAGGTAATGATTTAGTGCTTTTTTTCTGAAAGTGTCTAAAATGTAATTTGCAGGAACATGAAATGAGAGTGTGATTTACATTGCTGTAGTGCTTGGTTTGACCATGTGAGATTGGGCTGCCATTCTGATGGTGGTGATATTAAGATGAACTCATTTTCTCAAACAGCATTTTTCATTATTGCAGCTAATGTGCTTTACAGGAGAAAATTGGTATCACTGCAGGCAGTTACTTTGCAGTGGTTTGCCTGGGGCAGCTTCAGGTGCAAGTGCCAAAACAAGGCTGAGGATCCAATGATCCTCAGCTGTTTTGCATCTCTCCTGCTGTTGGGGACCATGTCCAGGGGCCTTTATTCCTCACATCCCTTCTTTTTAAAACCCTGCCTCTTCTCTGTGCTCTTCCTGCCCTTTACTTTTCACCCAAAGACCTCCTGAGCCCAAAGTCTTTTCTCAGGGATTACTCCACGTATTCAGGAACTCATTCAGGTTGGATGTGCCATAGATGCTTACCTTAGCTGTGTTCAGATAAAACCCACAGCTCATTTTTAGAACCCGAGTCAAAGTTTCCTGAACTTTATGGAAGGATTTTATTAACTTCAGTAATTTTGACTGCTTTTTAGTGGCTTTGAAATTGATAACATCAGAAAGAAGTTGTGTATTTTCTTGTTTACCTTTGATGTTTATGGCTACATGAATAACTGAATTAGGACTGGTTTTCAATATACTTAGAATTTAGATTGATAAATTCTGAGTCCAGGTGTTTAATCCATCTCTGGAAAATTTTTCCTTGTTACCTAATAAAATTACTGGCTGGTTTTATTGTTCTAGTACTGACAGCCATTAGTCTATATTGGTGTTTGTGGAAAAGATCTAGTACTATCAGTCTGTGTCCCAGTGTCTGCCATAAAATCCAGCAGATACCTGTGGAAACATGCAGCTTCTTTTCTTCCTGAAACATTTAAATTCACCTTTAAATTCTAAAGGCAGTTCTCAGCCATGACCTACTGCATCTCAGCAGTGAGGGTTGGGTAAGTCTATCCCATACTGCCTTCAGGTGGTGAAATGTATAGGTGGATTATTGCAGGTGGCATTACATGAGTTTCTTCTGGAGAGAGTTATTTTCACTGATTTTTATTTTATTTTTAAATTATTTTTTCTAATCTTCAGAGTTCTGTTTCTCTGGTTTCCTACAAGCCTCCGAGTACTGTTGGAAATCAGGATGAGTTTTTGGCGAATCAGTTTGCGTCATTGTTTCCAAAATATGAAGTTCCCCTTTATTGTGCTTGAATCTGAACACCCTGGCACTGCCCTGTTAGATCAGACAGAGCCCCCAGGCTGTGGCAGGTTTGGAAGGTGATTTCACTAGGGCTGTTGCACTGTTCTCTACTGCTGGAAGCCTTCCTCAGAGTTTTGCTGTGCAGGCAATGCAGCCTTGAGGGTGGTCTCAGAGGTGGCACATCCACACAGTGCTCCAAGGACAGAGGGAGGGGACATTAATTGTGAGATTGCTGGGAACAGTGGCACTTGTGAGAGATTTCTCTCAGTGGTTATGTCCAGAGGTAAGGATAATGTCATTGGATGCATGTGCTGACAGAGAATACAGTTAAGATTTACTTACTGTCACATTTTTTTGGTGTCCAGAATTTCAATCTCCTGTTGGCTGTGGTTCAGAGCAGTGGGGAGAGCAATGCAGGCAGTTATTAACATGAAATGAGTGTGGAGAGGACGAGCTGCTGATACAGGAGAACTACAAACAAAAATCCAGGTGCAGAAAGCCCTTACAAATAACAGCAGGGATTATTAGGGGCTTATTCTGTTTTCATTACTTTTTGTATTACAAAGTGTTTTGGGAGAGAGGTGAAAGAAACATAATTTCTTTACACTGATCTCATTCAACCTCTATTAAACTTGATCTGAATCTTTAGGTTTGGCCTTAAAGGTTCAAATGGTTGCTGAAGCCCTTTGTCCACTCCAGCCACTGTCACTTCATGCAGTGCTTAGGGGATTTTTTCCTTAGGTCATTAAATGCCTTCCATGTATCTGTCTCCTCAAATAAAGAACTATTTCTTCAACTGTTCTAAATCAAGAAATGTTTCTGTAGCCTCTGGGAACTTATTAACTGCAGGGGTTTCACAACTGGATTGCTGGCACATAATATAGTTGCAGTGAAATAAAATGGAGACTCAGAAAGTTATGGAAAGGTTTTAGAGAAAGTAATTAGAAAGCCAAAAAGGAATAACTTTTGGAAAAAGAATTGTGTTTTGATTCTAATAAATACAGAGGTTTTATCAGCATCTCTCTACTGTATAGATATCATGTTGAAAATGCTGTTTATCACCCCTTTCCTTCATTTCTTCTTTTGATGTTTTTACAGAATATGCCTAAAACCTCTGTCTCACTGGCCTTGGCTGCCAGCCAAGCATTTTGTTCAGAGTTTATTCAAGTTCCTGTCCTTATGCCATTGGCATTGTCACCCCTGTGCAGGTGCTGGGCTCCCTGAGAGGGAGTGTGACAGCAGGCAGTGGCAGCCTGGGCACGGCCAAGATTAATGAGAGCAGCTTCCTTCCCCACAACCTTCCCTGTCTTCAGCAGAAGAGGTGCATTCCCACACCTTGTCTCCTTGAAAAAAAGATCTCATTTTGGTTTAGAATATAAAGAAATGAACCCTCAATGATTTGTGCAGTATGTTTTCACAAGACTTTCAGTCTGGGAGCTCCAGACTCTTGTCCTCCTGGCACTGGTGACAGCAGTTTCAGCTCCTCCACAATAAGTGCTATATTTTCAATCATTCTTAATTAAGCCAGGTGGTGTTGTATTTGAGGCATGCCAAAGAGGGCAAATAGCATTGGACTTAATTTAGACCGCTGCTTTAAAAAAGTGCAAGGCTCTAAAGCAGCATGGTATTTTAGTTCTTTTGGTGTTTAATGAGTCGATAGTTTGAAATATATCTAATTCTCTCTCAGGTTGACTAGTTTTTTTCTATTACTGTGTTGGAGCTCTCAAGTGTTATTGTTCAGACTAACTTGGGCATGACACTTGAGCTTCGTGTCATCTACTCTGTATTTGCATTTGTGTATTAATTTGAAACCCTATACATATTTATTTCTTGTAGTTTACATTTTAAAAAATAATTAATATTTAAAAGCTTGCAAGAGTGTTTTCAGAAGGGTTTGTATCAGTTTGGCTGCATTTATTTAAACATGCCGAGGTCAGTATGAGCTTGTGTGTGTCACCTCAGAAATGTTCAGTTGAAGGTGATGAGAATGTTCAGGGTAACCTGCTAATCACAGCCAGTTTAAAAGGATATTATGTCCCTGAGACTTTCTTAAATCCCAGGCTGCAATCTTATAATACCCTTTGGTAAAAGGCATTTCAGGGCTTTTACTGTGTCATTTTAGCATGAGTAGTGCTGCTTTTAAAATGAATCTTGGAGATAAACTGTGTTCTTCATTAATGACTTTCAGAGTGAAGGAAGAACGTGCCCATTTTAGTGATTATTTGTAGACAAGAGGTGGAGGAGTTGACTTCAGATGGCTGTAATGGAAATTACAAATGAGGAAGGCTGAGAAATGTTGAGACATAATCAACAGCTTTTCTAAAAAACGTGTTTAGTGTGGGGATGGGGTGTCTCTGCTTTTTTCTTGTAGGTGCACATGTGCATCTCACAGTGGGGAATTTCAGCTTTAAATAAGCATTTCTCTCTGTGCAGTCCTTTAATGAACATTAAGACTATCAGCTCCATGGTTTACTGAGATAAATTTTAGTAATTTTAATAACATGCACAGAATTAGCAGGAAATAATTTCATATAATTTGATCCAGGCCCTCATGTTTCAGACTAGGAAGACCTACTTTCTCACTCAACTTTTAAAAGCATAACTGGTTGAAAATTAATGAACCTCTGCTGCTGTCTTTGATCTTTAAGGTCCCTTCCAATCCAAACCATTCTATGATTCTGTGACTTGGTTACACCCTCTGTGTGTCAACAATGGAGTGGGAGTAGGTTAACAAAGGGATGGTAGATTTTTAGGCTGGAGGACAAAGACCACTTGAGATTGTACCAAAATTCACCTGACAAATTCATAGTTAGTGTTTGAAAGGTGCCAGTCCCCATTTTTACTGAAATAAAGTAGAAAAAAAACCAAAATACAGAAATTTTAAAATTAATTTCATCCTTTGTCTTATCTATTACAATTTCTGGTTTGTATGTTAATTTCCTTGAAGCAAGTGTCCAAATCAAAGGCAAATCTTCATGACTCAGATGAACGTTGGAATTAGCGTTATCTGCAGCAGGCTTGGAATTTTTTCCTCTGATTATTTTCCTCTGAAGTTTTTTTTTTTGCACAACCAGGCAATGCTTTTGAAGAGACAAATGGAGTAAGGAGATATCTCTGTTTGTGTTGGAAATAACAAGTAATGCAATTAGTAGATGACTGCATGAACAGTAGCAATTAGAGCTGAAGAACGTACGAAATGTGTGAGTGCAGAGCCGTATTTCTGTGTCATCTGCACTGGCAGAAAATCAGAAAAACTTCATTCAGATGGGTAGAATTGTTGACTGATATGTTTTAAACTTTTTGGTCTAATTTTACCCAGCTCTGATTTTTGAAGTTTAAACCAGCTTTTGGGCAGTGTGATGAGTAGGGAAAATTGGAGTCCATCTCCTCCTCTTCTCATTGAGAGTGCATCCCACATGTGTTTTACCTTCCAAGCTGCTGAAATTTCTGCAAATCCAGTGTCTCATCTCCAGCACTCACAATTCAGAGATGCATAGCAAACAATAGGAAATAACCTTATTTTTGTAATTTTATCTCCCTCTATTCCTTACCAGTTTGCTTATGCAGGTCCGTTTGAAAGACCTTATTAAAAAAAACACCCACCCCAGAAATTGTAATCTATTTGACATGATGAGGTTCTTAACAAATTGACTTTGTCTGCTCCTTGTGGTCATTATTCCCTTTATGTCAGGGCTGCGCCATTGTTCTGGAAGCCCTCACAGTGGTTCTGTGAAGGTTATCCAGTTTTCCCTGTGATGCAGTCACAGGAGCCATTTGCAGTTGCAGTCCCGGTGCTGCTGAGCCACGCGGGTGTCACTGGGGCAGCTCTGCAGGAGTCACCGGGGCCACACAGCCAGAGCAGGGCCTGTGGGAGCATGACAGTCACTGTGTACTTGGGATCTCAAAGGGCAGAAACAGTCCTAGCCAGGGCAGCAGGGTCTTGCTCAAAACCCTTACCCTTTGACTGATTTAATTGATTTTTTTTTTTTTAAGTCCTTTTATAGGTATCAAAATCTTGGTGGATCAGCCAGGAACTCTTATTTCACTGATGTCTTCTGTATAGAATCATGGAGTCATTTAGGGTGGAAAACCCTCTAGTATCAGTGAGTCCATCTGGTCCCCTAGCACTGTCAAAGCACAGTCCAGCACTGTCCCGCACTGCTAAACCATGTCCCCAGGTGCCACATCTGCACATCTTTTAAATCTCTCCACGAACTCTCCACCACTGCCCTGGGCAGCCTGTTCCAGAACTTAACTTTTTATTTTTTCCCCCCTCTCCTTTTCCTTTTTTCCTGAACTTTGGTAGAAATCACAAAATGCAACCTTTTGCTGCTTTTAAATTTTAACTGTTTTCCTCAGCTTGGTTAGCAACTTCTTTGACTGCTACTGTTACTTATACCTTCTGAATATAAGAAAAATAAAGGAAAACAAAGGCAATCAATATTAGTTGTAGCTGCTGGTACTGAGCACAGCCAGTTTTTCAGTATAGGAACTTTCTCCCTAAGCCTATTGTCACTCCATCACCAGTTCCAGTCTCTGGAGATTTTGTCACCTCAGTGACACTGCAGAGGAATATAGTAATTAGCTCAGTCTTTTCAGAGACAGCTATTGAGCCTCCTGGAACAGCGTGGCCAGCTTTTGGATCAGTTATGTCACCACCCTGGGGTAGAAGAAAATTGATAATGGGCTGTATTGTAAGTGATCAAATGGGTCTGGGAGAGGATGGAAATGATATGGAAAGGAACTGTTCTAATTACCACATTCCTGTTTCTGTAGGACCATTTCCAAGGACAGGTCCTCACCAAGCTCTAATCAGCATGATTCCTTTGGCTTGTCCACCAGATAGACATCAGGTGATAACAGAGGGCTGACCTTTGGTGCAGTGTGATTTTAAAATAAAACAAAAATACGTCACACCAGTGACAGCCACTCAGGCTGTGATGTTTACAAATGAGCTACCTAGAGATGTATCTTCACCTTTGAATTTAATTTGGAATGTCATGTACATGTATGTAAATCATATATATGTATTTGTAGATAAATTAATTGTGTGATAAATACAAAAAATAGCTGGATTTTGCACCTTATATCTCATGGTGTCTCAGCATGTTTACTGCAGCCAGAGGCATCATTGTCCAATGTGTGACATGGTAGTTCAGTGGAAAAGTGTGGGAATGGTTTTTAGACTTTTTTATAGAGATGTCCTGAGTCAAATCAAGGTAGAACATCACAGTAGGTGATCTAGAGCAGGTTAATCAACCTGCAGGTGAGCTCCAGCACACAACTCCCAGGTTGTGTGGCTGTTTACACCCCAGTGTAGACTGCTCTCCTGAGTGCTGCCTGGTGCTTAGCATCCAAAAATAGTTTTAGCTTGGGGATTTTTTTTCCCATCCCTAGGTTACTCATTAATTTTGAGTCCTGAGTGACAGTGATTGTTGTTGTTTAAAATGAGAGTTTTCTCTGCAGAAGTGTTTCAGCAGGATGGAAGTTATTTCTTGTGTTTTTCTCTCTTTTTTCCTTTGCTCCCCATCTATAATAAGCAAAGGCAACTTTTGCAGTGGAATCTAGATATTTCCATGATCTGTTAAGATGCCTCATTAAGAGTGTTGTACTGACAAGCCATTATGCATCCGAAAAAGTTTCGCTTAGAAGTTTTTTATAACCACAGGCAGATGTTTTCAGTGCAAATTACCAAAAACTCTGCTGAGTTTCTGTGGGGAGTTCTTTGATCTGGTTCCACACAGGGTGAAAATCCCCATCCCAAGCACCCACAATTTGCTTCTCCTTGGGCACCAAAAGCCTCACACTCAGATGGGTGTTCTGGCTTAGCTGGGAGTGTCAGACTGGAGGCAGGGGTATGAAACCAATGACTTGGGGTTCTGTTCTGAGAAGTGCTTGTTTCTCTCTGTGTTTGGAAGAGCTGTCAGTTTGTTGTGCTGCTGGAGTCTTGGACAGGCAAAAAAAAATGTTGTTTACTGTAATGAATGACTTGCTGTTTTTATAAATATTTACCTTTGATATTGGGGAATCAGTATGTTTAATTGTTGCTAGATGGAATAAATAAGTTGAGTGCAATTCAGGCTAAAAGCAGGAAGGGTCTCTAGTTATCGACTTTCCGTTATGTTCATTGCAGGGAAATTGGACCAGGTGACCTTTCAAGTCCCATCCAACCCAAACTGTTCTGTGACTCTCTGGTTTTTGTAGGATTTTCTAGAGCTGTTGAGTTCCAAGGGAAGAACCCAGGACCCAGCAGTGAACTGGGTCCCTAGGTAGGGACATGTATTTTGAGCATCACACAGTCTCTTCTCCACCTCCATGGGACTGACAGCTCAGTACCCTGATGCTGGCTGCTACAAAACATTCCTGTAAATTAGAGGGGTTTATCTGTTAACTAGATAAATTAACTGAAGTGATCCCACACCTGTTGCTAGAGATACAATACAAAATCCGTGTGGAATACTTATTAAAAGAGATGTCTACGTTTCAAAAACAGCTCTGGGTGGTTCCTTCAAAAAGTGTAAGAAGAGTCAGAAGATGCATGCATTTAGTTTTTAATTTTACTTTTCAATACTATATGTGTACTTCTGAGAAATTAAAAAAAAAATTATTATTGGCTTAAAAAAAAAACTAAGCTGACTCTGTGTCCAGTCACACCTCAGAGAGTCTCCTGCAGAGACTGAGCAATGTGGTAGATATACTTTTGGTAGATCCTGGTCAGCAGTTCCACTGCTGGGCCATGCAGTATATCACAGTTAGAAAAAGTGGTTATCATGGTAAAAAGGATTAATTTGATTTCATTTGCAAAATGTGAGGCTTGCTCTTTCTCTCCTGAAGAACTGAGCCATGCTGAGGTCACTGGAGTGCATGTGGGTGTCCTACCATTCATGGTTAAGGTAAATGGACTTAGGAAATGTGTGTGTTAGGAAACACTTACCATAAGCCAAATCTTCTGGGCAGGTTGTTTATTCCAGGTGAGTGATATGGCTGTGCACAGCCTGTGCTTGACCTGCCTGCTTTGGGACTGGCTTTAATTGAGCTCTCTGAGCTCCCATGTCAGTAATTATTGGGAAATAGTTTTCTCCTCACTTTTTTCCTGTGAGACAAAACTGTCTCTCTTCCCCACGCTCTCCTGGTTTACAAAATGGTGCTCACCCAGAACTCCCCACTTGTGGAGAAAAAACACTTGGTGGTTTTCACTTGGCAAAATATTAGCTTCTTATTTTTCCTTTACAAACAGAATTCCTGCTACCATCAGTGAAAATTATAAGGAGATTCTCCAAAGACTTCTAGGTCAATGGAAGCCTTTCTTTCACTTAGTTGGATTTTAATTTATAAGCATGTAAAAGAGATAAGAAATCCCTAATTATAATTTACTAATGCGTTTTAAGACTCTTGTTACCGGAGGGTTCTGTAGAAATAGAGTTTAATAAGGATGGTAGGGCTGCAAGAACTCATTTTCTTCTGCACTGAGCCCTGGGTCAATTAGAAATAAGCCTACTTATCTCTTGTACTTTACAACAGCCCTGTACACCAACTGTCTTGTTCTTAAAACTCTTTCAAGATGCCACTCTTTGATGGATCTTCATCCATCCCAACATTTGCAGAATTGGGTATTTCAGTCTTGAGTGGGTCCATGACAGGACAAACAAGCTCCCTGTTAAGAACAGGGGAGGCAACATCCTTCAGAAATTTCTGCATCTCTCTAATGTGTTTTTTCACTCTGATCAGCGATTAATTCAGCAGAGGTTTTAAGTCAATATGAATACTGATGCCTATGTGTGTATAGACAGACAAAGTGGCTTCTACGAGTAAAGAAACAAAACAATTTACCCAATATTTAAGACAAGAGAATCCAGACTACAACAAAAGTCTAAATCAGTATATAGTATCCAGGAGGGTTTCCAGGAATTACATGCCTTTTGTTAGGGGGGAAAAAAAAAAATGTTGTGTTGTTACTCAGTATCAATGTAGCAATTTGTTTTATGGTGTTTCAATAGCTCAGGCTCAGGTAGCTCAGGCTGCTGGTGAGAAAGTGGGCAAAGCCAAGGGAGAGAAGAAATGTAGCCAGTTTATTGTACTGTATAGATGTTTGCAGTAGGTACTGTAATGCCTTGGAATGTGTGGATGGAAGGGAAACCCACTTTGTTCCCCCACTTTGAGAGCAAGGGGAAAAAAGGGTCGTGGGAAGTGGAGGTTACTGCTAAAAAATTCATCTGCATGATGGTAGGTGTGTGGAACTTTGGTTTTCTATTTTTATCTGTGTGCATTAATACAGTAATATCTGGTGTCAGAGGTTTCTTACTTTTGTAGGCATATTTATCTGCTCAGGTTCTCAGAGCGTTTGGCAAAACCACAGAGAATGTAGCACTCTACACATTTTTACAGAATTTCAATATGTTTTGCTTGAAGAAAAATAGAAAATCAGCAGATGAGCCAGAAATACCCTGCAAGAGTCTACTCCCTCTCGTCTTCTGGACTGCTGTGTTTACTCCTTATCCTACACTGGTGTTTGTTGCGGGAGGCAGGTTTGCAAAATTTGTAGGTGTGGCACACTGACGTGGGAAAGCGTTTGGTGTGCAGGTCCTTGGAGTTTGGGAATCCTGCGAGCCTCTCTGGCGCATCCCGTGTCAATCCCGCAGCATCGCAGTCTCTGTTGCCATGGGGACCGGGGCTCTCCGCAGTGGCAGTGACGATCCGCCCTAACGCTGCCGTGCGATCGCGGGCAGGGAATGAGCCCCGCCACTGATCCCTGCCGGCCCGGCCGTGCCTTTTGTCCTGCCTTTGCTTTGCAGCCGAGCTTTTGGATGGTCTGCAAAACACCAAGAGCTGCCTGGAGACATCTGTCAAAAAGCCAAGGGGAGGGTGAGGCAGGGACACCCTGGGGGGAATAGGGCTGGGAGAAGGGCAACGGGGAAATAGTGCTGTGGGGCAAGGGTAAAACACTGAAGAAGAGAGATGGTGAGACTGCTGCCAAAAGGCATAAGGAGATGTCAGTAGGTGACCCTTGAATCCAGGAGCTGATTTGGAAGGCAGATGCCAAGCTGGCATTACATACAGCTCTTGCTGATGGGAGGTTATTCCCTTCTTGTATGTTTTTTAAACTGTCTTATCTAAGACACATTGTGTATTTCACCGTTCCTGGATGCAGCCTGGTGCAGGCACAAATGGTGACACTGCTGATACTGGCTGGTGACACAATAGTACAACAGTACAACAACATTTCTGAGCATCCAGACATTCCCAAGAGTAAGTCTGAGGACAGTTGTGCATAAAGATGAAGAAGTGCCAGAAATAAGGGTGTGTTCTCATGCAGACCTCTGGTGGTGATGCTGTGCTCTATTTTTCCATAACAAATATGACTTTTACAGGGCACAGCTAGACCTGAGTTACATGTGAGTTTAATCAGCAGGGAAGGATGGTGTTCTTGTTGGGCTGGTTTGGAAATGGGATGTCCAGGATGTGGGATCATAAGGAACAGAGCAAAACTGGACATTTAGGCAACTGAGCACTGCCCTGGAGTTGTGGATTCTGACTCAGTTCTCCTCAGAGGTCCTGTACTGCTGCTCACATCAAAAACTTGGCTTATCAAGGACAGCCAGCAGTTATGTGTTCCCTCCAATCACAGCTTGGCTTGTGATTCATGGTCTACCTGGACAAATTCTGAGCATCCGTTGTGGCAAATGAAGCCCATAGAATTGTCACTTTTGCAGTACAAATGCTGCATGTAATGAATGTATTGCAGAAAATTATGTTCAAAGTGTTTCTGGTCGGTGCAGACAAAATCAGAGGGTATATTTGGCCTTGTAAATTGAAGATGAAGTGCCTTTCATGTCCCAAAGCTGTGCTTGAAAATAAATGTATTAGTAGTTATTACAGATATACATATATAAAAAACAGGGAGAACTACAGAAAGACCTATAAGGGAATTAATAATTTAATCATCAGAAATCAGGTTTACCATGCTGAATGAAAGCCATTCTGCCCCCCATTGGGCATCAAGGAGAAAATAACTGCTCAAAGCTGTTTTTTAAGTGTGTGCTGCCTGGGCCTGCTCACTGAAGGGGGCAGAGGTCACATGAATATGTAGTGAGTGATCCTTAATTACAGATTATCTCACAGGACACATGTGTAATGTGGCTGAATAAAGATTATGGTCTTAATTAGGAGTTTTCTAGGTTTTGAGTGCTTGTCTTTGCAATCAAAATGTTCTTACACTGTGCACTGTTTTATGCACATGTATGCATGCCATGATTGTAAAAGTGAGAGTCTTCTTAGTGCCTGTATTAATCCATAAGAAATTGTTATTAATAACAAGCTGTTCTAGCCATTCCCTTTGCAGTGAAGAGGTGCATGTGTTCTTTGGATCTGATATTCACCAAGATTTTTTGTGGTGCAGTTGACTTCCTGCACTTGCTGGAAAGCTCCCAAGAAGGAACAGCCAAGAGCAGATTGAAGGGTCTCGCCAAGGAGCCTCGTGGCTCCTCATGGCATCATTTTGCACAGTGAGCACTGAGCGTTCAGCTGCCAGATCACAGGGGTTAATTTCCTATTTGAGCCTGTCCTGATGAGGAGATTGTTGGAACTCAGTACATCCCTCTGGGTGTCCAGAGTTGCCAGGACCCCTGCTGGGGGGCTCGGAGACCCTGGCATGCAGCCCAGAACACCTGTGGGTTTGATTATGACCCGTGGAGCAAGTTGCCAGCTTTTTATGAAGACCTGAAAGCCACAGAAGTTTAAGTACTGTAATAATAAAATTGTCACTGGGTGAAAAAGTAGATTTTGGGGATTTTTAGAATAGGGGTTTTGGGGACAAGATGGAGGGACTTGGGCGTGTCCAGCCCTTCTTCTTCTTGTCTGCCTCCATCTTTTGCTGTGATGCTGGCACTTTGGGAGTGGTTTAGAATAGAAGTTCACTGTCTAACATAGGTGATAGATATTGGAAAGTGATTGTAAACATGTTATATGTAGTTCATAGTATAAAGAGCCAGCACTGCCCCAAGGGCGGTCAGAGTGCCGCTGGCTGTCCTGCTGAGCAGACCTCGGCTGGACAAGAGAAAATTTTTATAGATAAGATATAATAAACAACTCTGAGGCTGAAAACTGAAGAATTCCGACTCATTCTTTGGACATGCGGGATGAAACAGAGACTTTTCACGTATCTTGGGGCTGCAATAACCGGCAAACTCCCAAGAGGAGATCAGAGAAGAGAAATGGTGCTAGGTGTGCCTCTGTGCTCCTCAAAAGGACAAGGATTTCGTGTTGTTTCTCATCTGTGATAGCATCTTCTTGCACAGCCTCCTCACTCTTCTCCTAGGCTACAGCTGCATCTTCCCCCACATGTCTCACTTTGAGTGCATTTCTGTGTGGTGCAAGGTTAAGTACCTATCTCACAATTTAGGATGTTGTGGGAGGTGAGACCACACGTAGAATCCTGCCAAACACATTTTTGCAGAAACTCCTTTTCCCAGCATAAGAACAGGTTAAAACAGCAAGAGTGAATCAATCTGGGAGAAGAAATAACAGGACAAAATAGGAATAATTAGGTTTCTTGTACTCTCCTGTACAAACTGGCAGCTGAAGTCACCATTCCTGCACACACATGCAGTTTGATATGTGATTAGTTTAGCAATAGTCCCCTTACACATGACTGCACACCAGCAGCTACTCTGAGATTGTACAGAGCAAAAGCCAGCAGGAGACTTTGCAAAGGTTACTTCTCTGTCCTTGCTGGGTACAGTTTTCTCTCTGCCTCTGGGGGATGATGAGGTTGTGGAAAACACTGTTCTCCAAGGCACCTGTGTTTATGGCAAAAACCAACTTGTTTTGCATTTGAAAGATTTGTCCTTCCTGTGTGTCAAAAGGGATCACTAAATCCCAAAGGCATTTCTGCTGAGGGCCGGTGAGAAATCCTGTGTTGTTCTCTCTCATGGGGAAACTCTCTGTGTACTGTGTGCAGTTACACCATAGATTGTATGATGTAACCTCCTCCACGTGTTGAACCACACCAGTGCAGCAACTTTGGAGAAATTAGAAAGGTACCATGGTGCAAAAAGCAGGAAGCACTGTGCTCTGTCCTGGGTACTGCAGAGAGCGGTGGAAGCAGAGAGGTTCATCTTAAATGCAATGTAAAATCACATATGTCAGGGTCATAGGATCTGTTCATGTCTGTGAGCACCTCTCACACTACAATTAACACTTTAAGGTCACTGGAAGGGATGGCTTTGCTGCTGTTTCTGGTTGTTGCAGTGGGAAGTGTTTAGACAGGAAAAGCACCTGGGGAGCCCTGGGTGGCTGCTGCCAGGCAGAGAGAACTCCGGGCAGTAGGCAGGAAGAACAGCACCACCATTCTACCAGGGGGTCAGGGCATTGCCTGCAGATTTTCCTTAAAATTAGTGTGTTAAAATACTCTGGGTGTCATTGTAGAATCATGGAATAGTTTTGGTTTGGAAGGGACTTTGAAAGGCCTCTTAGTTCAAACCCCCTGACATGAGTAGGGATGTTGTCAACTACATCAGGTTCATCATCGGTCTTCTCCTTAGTTTTACAGTAGTATTTCTGTAAGGAGGCACTCAGGATGGTTTGCTGTTCTGTTTTCCTCTTCCTGCTTGCTCCAAAGTGGCAGAACACAAACTGGTGGCACCTGTCTGCCAGGGTTATGGTAAGAGGAGAGTGGGATCAGTGATTGTAGCAGAGTTTGAGGACAGCAGAATTGCCATTTCACTGCTCTGGAAGAGATAAAATATGGATGTCACCCTTCCCAAGAGAAGCTTAAAATTAGTGGAAAGTAGTTTATTCTTTATTTCAAGCAGTAAAAACCAGTTGCCCAGTGGACAGCTTTTTATTCTTCTTAACTGCATTGAAGTATTAAACAGTATTGCCTGTGTCAGAGCCTGAGAACACAGCTCAAGGCAGAGTGAAGTGCTGGCACCCGGAGATCAGGCACCTGCTTTTCCTTAGACCGGCAGAGCCGGGGCGGCTGGGGACAGACAGGGCTGGAGTGCCACCGTGTGGTGCTCAGCACCAGCGTTGCCAATACACTCGGGGAAAACATTATTTATTGGTTGGGAAAAAACCCCCAAGTATTAAGGAAACCTTTCCTTTCCCCTTGCTTGGCTCTTTCACTCCTGGCTCCTCTGCACTCCTGCAGCAGTGCAGGGGATGCTGAGCTGTTACAGTGTTAGTGGTTCCTCTCTGCCACACCTTCCCTCTCCTCAGATGTTGAATTAAAGACTGATTGTTGTTAAGAAAGCCCTCTGCTGTGTATCCTTGTGTCCTCAAGGAGGAGAAAGGACGCCTAAAGGAGGGGAAGGGACTTGTAAATCCTGTCTGCTGGCTGGTTGCAGTTACAGAGGGGTGAATCATAGGGATTGTGTTGTTCTACTTAGGATTTTGAAAAGTTTGCAAATGTTTCCCTTCAGTATGGAAATGATGTCTCAGGATATCTCTGCAATGTGGAATGGTGGACAATGCAGTGACCTTGAAGCCAGCACCAACAAAGACCAGATAAGCATGAGAGCACAAGGCTACAACTGAACCCAGCTGAAAGATGAGGCACAAAGTGCTGAGGTGCCGTTGCTGCTTTTACACCTGACCAGTGAGCTCTGCCAGTGGAATGTGTTGGCTGACTCAGTGCTCTGGGAGTCTGCTCCATTGCACAGTGTCAAATCTCTGTCAAAAGACTGGTGGTTGGGGCTTTACTTGGAGATTTTGGATTCAGAGAGGTTTCTGAGGTCCCAGATGAATATATTAGTGCTTGACTAGGCTGTTCCTTCTGTTTTTGGAAGCTGTTCTACTTTACATAAATAAGTGTTTTAATTGGGCCATTAATTCATTGAGGTGATAGGACACCTGGGATTTTAAATCTAGGTTTCTCACATCCCTGGCAATGTGTTAAATGTTAGCTAGTGTTTGTCTGTATTATCTCTCACTATAAAGTCCGGCTTCTGCCTTTTCCATACAGGCCAGTTAACTCCTATGGTGAAAACCCATTGTGTGCAATTGTGCCAGCAACTTGTCTTGAAAAAAATCCTCTGTCTTGAAAGGAGTTCTCAGTCTGGCAGCTCTGTGAGCCAGGAGGGAGGATCACCTCTAATACACACTCTGCTCACAGGTGCATGAAGAGGGCAGAGTAGAATTAAAATGCTGCTGTAATCCGGTGCTGGCTGTTGTGGAGATAGAAGCTTGTTTTGCTCTTTGCAAGAGCTTGAGGATGATAAACTGAGGGAAAGCCAGGGATGAAGTATGTCTTTGGTCTAGATCGAGATGTTGACAGTTCTTTTTGTCTGTCTTTTTAATATTAAGTCTCCACTTGCTGCCTTTATCCCTTCCCAATGAAGAGCTCAGCCTTAACCCATGTGAATGAATCATCTGCCCTTTTGCCACATATGTACAAATGATATGTCCAGCTCAGATCTGGACCTCTGGCAGCTGAGGGCCAGCTTTGCTTAGATTTGTGCAGAAGTATTTCCAGCCCATGTCCACCACAGTGGACAATCAATTTAGCCCCAGTCAGGCAGATGTCTGATTTCCAAGTGAGAGCATCTCTTTTGTGATTTCCAGAGTAAGGACAAGGAAATAGGTAAATTTCCAGAGTCTTTATTCATCATTTTCAGTGCTGTTGTCTTGGTGAAATGTGAAGTCACTAAGTGTTGTAGGAATAGTGAAGTGATGAACACAGCTGAGTTCCAGCAAGGTCCCAATTACATCTGGCCTGTCAGATTACAGTGTGCTTTTGCAAGGAGGTGTTTTTGGTAATGTTCTCTGCAGTGCATTTTCATGTCTTCATAATAGTAAGAGGTTGTTTGGGAAAGTGGTTCAGACAGCTCCCTTTTTGTAAGGTCTTTGTTCCCAAGGCTCCTGAGAAGTCACTGAGTGTTTCTCAGAAATTGTTCTTGTTAGAAAGATACTACTTTTCAAAAGTGAAGGTGATTAATCTCGACAGAGTGCTGCCTCTGTTCTGTGAATTGGGAGCCATTCCTGTTAGTTGTTTGAAAAGACATATTTTTCATCCTCATCTTCCCCAGGAAGGAATGGAAATGGAAGGTACTTGAGGAATAGGTTCATGATAATATATACTTTGCGTGAGATGTATCTGCTGATTCTGGGTAGTGCTTTATTTCACACAACTGAAGGTGTACTGGTATGGACAAGCTCTTAAACCTGATGAGTTCACAATGAAAGAAAATGCTGTGCATCAAATACATATTTCTGTGTGTGTGTCTTTGAGGAGTTTTTCAGTCTATGGTGCCATTAACACAGGCCTGGAAGCCAAAACCTAAAAATTATACTACAGTATTACTTTTAAGAAGGACAAGGAAAAAGCCAGTATTTGAAAGTGAGATTTGCATTACACTTTTAAATCATAGAAGGATAACAAGTTACATCCTCTGTGATTTGTGAGGAATCTGTGTATTTAGCTGACTCAAAAATTCCTTTTAAAATTTGTACAACTTAGGAAAGTTATTTGTAATAGGTTATGAAATGCTTTGAAAAGGTCACCTGGCAGGTGCTTGCTGAAGAAGGTAAACAATGGCTCAGAGAACAACAGAAGCTCAGGAAGGAGGCAGGGCCCTTCAGCAGTGCCCTGTACCCTGGTCAGAGGCCCAGGTGTCTTGGGGGGTTTGCTTTGAGATCTGGCTTTCTGGCTTTTGTCTGTCATGCAGGGAAAAATGTCTTAATTTCTGCTGCCTTGGGTATTTGGGTCTTCTCTAGGTGTTTCCTCTAGAAATTCCCCTGTAGTCTGTTTGTTTGGACTTCACAGAAGTACCAAGGATTTCACAGTGGTTGTGCTACAGGGAGTGTCTTGTTCTGTCTCACCCTAAACCAGGGCTGTGTTTCAGCTATCCCAAAACTTTGTGTTTGGGCTGCTTTGAAGCTGAAATAGCTGTCACAGGGCGTGTCAGAATCGTGGCCAGCAGGTCAAGACAGGTGGCTGTTCCCCTCTGCTCCCCTCCTGTGAGACCCCAGCTGGATCATCCTGAGGGGCCTGGCACAGGAGAGGCTTGGATTTGTTGGGACAGGCACAGAGGAGGCCATGAAGATGTTCAGTGATGGAGCAGCACTGCTCTGGTGCCAGGCTGGGAGACTTGGGGGTGTTCAGCCCAAAGGGGCTACAGGACAGCTGAAGCGGGGCATGCAGGGCTACAATAACTGAGAAAAGGGTGGTTTTGGAGTGAATATCCAGGGGAAATTCTTCCTTGTGAGGGTGCTGAGGTGCTGGCACGGGGTGCCCAGAGAAGCTGTGGCTGCCCCATCCCTGGAAGTGTCCAGGACTAGGTTGGACGGGGCTAGTGGAAGGGACTGGGGTAGTGGAAGGCGTCCCTGCCCATGGCAGGGCATGGGGTTGGATCAGCTTTAAGGTGCCTCCGACACAAATCGCTCTGTAGCTGTACGAAGTGTGAATCCAAGGCTGCTTTAGCTTTGCTTGGCCAGGAGAGGGCGATCGTTTGCCATCCATTCCTCGGGCACTCCTGGTGGGAAGCACAACGCGGATGTGCTTCCCGTGCCTCCATGTTTCCGGCAGAAACCAGCCTGTGCCGCAGGAAACGTATCTGCCTTGCTTAGATTTACAAACCTGACTTTTCAGTGGCTGCAGGGGGGACCAGGATGGGTCCCTAGCGGCTCCTGACCCCTCGGCTCTGCGCTCCTGGTGCTTCCCTCCGCTCCTGGTGCATCCCCGCCCCAGGCGCTCTCCAGGGTGCTGGGCTCTCTCCAGGGTGCTGCACGAAAGGCCGGAGGGGGGCACACAGCGCTCGGCCTTGGGATTCACTCTGTAGCAAATTCCGTTCGTTCTTTTACTGTCCTTTCCAAAGAAATTCCTGCTAAAGGTGCCGTTTTTCTGTGTATATGGAATTCAGTGTTCCATAGGCAATAATGCTGTGTCTGTACTGGTTTGGTCACACACTGGGACTACTGAAGTTATTTGGTGGGGGAAGAGACTCCAAAAGTAAAGGATTCTCACCCTCTTTCCTTGGTGAGGCAAAGGTGGAAACCATCTGGCTTAGAAAAAAATGTTCTATGCGTTACTGTGTTTACTATGGCTGATATTTGGGGTGTGTTTTAGATAGGGTCTGGGAGCTTTTGAGAATCCTTAGTGCAAAATGTTATCCTCTGGTTTTATAAACAACTAGCAGACAGGTCTTCTCTTGTTAGAAACAGTGGGGAAATCCATGTCTGTACATACTAAATAATAATTGTGTTAGTAACAATCAGTCAAGCTTTTGATTTGGTCACTGTGGGCAGGTAACCTTTGAATTTGAGGCAGACAGAGCCTGTTGTAACATGAACTTGTGTTGCCTGGTCCAACACTGAAGTGCAGGCACACTACTACACATAACAGCAAGGTTGCTTTAGCAGAGCTGATTATGTGCAGCAGCAAGGTTGCAACTGAAAGGATTTAAAGTGGATGAGATGTGGGTCACATTGGCTTAAGGCTTCCAGTGGCAAACAAGTGAGTTTTCCTGTTACAAGCACTTGCTGCCCTGGTGTAATTATTTTTTCATATATTTCTAATTGGTAAAATTATATTTATTTACATCATCCTCTTGGCTTTGAGAGAACAGAATTCTGTTTACAGATCAACAGATGTTTCTGTTAACCTCTTTATACTACATCCAGCACTGTAGTTCAGCCACATTATTGTAACAGGATGATTTGTGAATGAACTAAGCTACTTCATCAGGGAGGTCAATTGGGTTAGAATGGGGAGCCCTCCTTTTCACTCCTCAGGTTGGTCATTGGCAATATTCCCTTTGTTTTTGGGAAAACAAGGTAATAGAAACTTTTAAATTACAAGTGGTAGGATTGATCTGTCTGGGACACAAGTGACATATATGCAGGTATCTTTCAGCGTGAAATTTGCTTTTTGTGACTCTTTCCCAGATAATTACCTTTAAGCTTGAAACTGTCCTGTATCAGGATGCAGGGTTAGAGAAGGAGCATTCCCTCAGGCTGTTGGAGCACTTGTTTGTGGCACCAGGTGGCACTGGGGGAGCAGCAGGCTGGAAGCAGAGCCCAGCAAGCTCCCCTGCTCTGTGGTGGTGGCTGTGGTGACATTCCAGGTGCTGTGAGTGGAGCAGGCACCAGGCTAGGAAGCCACTCCTGCAGCAACTGGGGGCCTGCCCCTTTGCAGCAGGTCCAGCCAGGTAACTGCAGGGGTGAGGGAATGCCAGGAGTGAGCCTGGGGAGCACAGTCTGCCCTTTGGGAATCACACCCAGCAGGTCTGAAGAACCTTCACAATGGTCCCTTGGATCCTTTTTGTGTTACTAGCAGCTTCTGCCCTTACAGGGCCAGAACCAAACACAGTAAGCAAAGGTGAAAGCAGGTAGGGCAGGGAGGAAGATGGGAAGGCACATTGCAATGTTGGATTAAATGATCAAGGTCCTGTTTCCGAACCCATTGAAATCAATAAAATGTCTGCTGTTGCCCTTAGTGAGCCATTGCAGGAGGCCCTGTTTGACTTAGTTAGAATATGACATCAATATTTTCAATCAATATGAAAAAAAAAATACAGGCAGAGCAATAGTTGGAGTTAATGCAACTTAAGGATCATTGGAAAACCACAGGATGGGTGTGCTTGCTAGAAATACCTATCTGTATTTTGTTTAGGATTCTGATGAAACAAATGTGCTTCTTGAATTGCCAACTCGGATTGGCACTTGCCGGTGGGATACCCACTTGCAGGTGGGATACCTCTACCTCATAATTTGGGTATTTCTTTAAACCAGAGACATCAGTCTCTGCAGGGCCTTTCTACATCATTTTCTTGGTGTTAGGGAAGTTGTTGGTGTATGCAAAGCCTTTCTTTGCCATGGCACAACTGGGGCAGCAACAAAGGCTGACTTTGGATTTTCATGATTCTATAATGGGAATTGTCTTATCTTGGCTCCTTGCTGGTCTGTAGGCACTCACCTGTGGCAGTGGTACTTTGGATAATTAGTTGAGCAGCAGAACTTGGCCTTCATATGTTGTGGGTGATGGAAATTCAGGAAGGTTCAGCAAGAGGCTGCAAAAGTTCCTGGAAAACAGCTGGTGAGGATGGCTGTGTAACTAGAAATGCCTGGCACAGATGCCCAGCAGTCTGAAACAACCAGAACCTGCTGGAGTATTTGAAATTATCATCTATGTTTGTCCTTTTCTACTCTTTGTTAGGTACCCAATTTTGACCACTATTGGAGCCAGAAGTCTTTGGTCTCATCCCACAGTGACTGCTCTTATTTTACTAGGAACATATTATCTCATTTTCTTTGTCCATGATATAGGAAAAATAATTTTATAAGAGCAGATGACCATTTTCAGTAACTCTCCCAAGATGAAGGTAGCTAAGCAGTGTCTCTTTTCCTCCCCGGGGTTAATTATTAGTTGCATTTAATGTTTGTCACTATTGAACTGAAGACCTTCAAGACAGAAACCTGCTCTCTGTGTGTGGGTGGTATTTGAAATGTTGCTGTATCATCTGTGATATATTCTTGGTGATGACCACTAAAGGTGGTGGCAGTGCTGTGATCTATATTCTGGTGGTCTGAGAAAAAAGAAGGGAAAGATGTTAAAACTGGTCTGATTTAGGTCCATTCCTACCTCAACTTGCCTCTTTTCATTTCTTTGGTATTGCTTGCTTTTCAATTAATAAAATAGATATACTCAAGGTACAGAACAAGTCAGGACATAGTTTTATATATCATCTTCTCCGTTCTAGTTCAGTGTCACTAATTTCCAGCACAGAACTTTGAGAAGACCACATTGGTTTTGCATATCGAGTAAAATAAGAATGAGAGAATGTAGAGCTTCTTTTTTAAACCTTAGTATATTTTCTCTCAGGAAATATAAAATGGAACCTATACAGCATGGATATGTGCTTGCTAACTTACTTCCAGTGTTATTGTATCTTTAGAACTACATACCTGTAGGATAACTAGTATGTGACTAGTAACTAAGGGTGTGGGTTAAACAGTGAGTGATACAGGAGGCAATTTATATCTGTAGCCTGTGCTTCCATAGTTAGCTTTGTGCTTTTACTTTCTGCAAGGATTACTTTGCTGCTTTTCTAGGAATACATAGTCCTGTAGGCACTGAAATGGCTGGGTATGCTAATACACACAATCCCTAGGAATACTTTTAAATGGTTGACTTAAGTACTTTGTTACTCTGCCCTGGAATTTCCAAGTTGTTTTGTGCCTATAAAAACAATTCCATCACCTCCTTCAGCATCCCTCAAGAGGTGATGTGGAGAGAAGAGCTTCCTGAGCAGAGGGGGAAGGCTGTCCACCCCTGCCATTTAGCTTGGCTGGAATAGCAGCAGAGGCAAGGTCTTTACCTGTGCTTGTGGGTGGACATGAGCTAATTCAGTGAGCCAGGGCTCTCTGGTTTCCAGGCCACTCAGAGCTGTGTGCCCACCTCCAAGCCTGGCCTAACCTGTCCTGCCTCTCAGCAAGGAGCAGAAGTTTAAATAGGTGCACAATTCGTAGGGACAGGGATGATGGTTGTTGCAGATTTTGTGAAATACCTTGTGCATGCACCTGTGCAGTATTGTGTACAACTTAGACAGGGCATTGCTTTGGAGGGAGCCTAATTCCCTTAGGGAATTGGAACCTGCCTTGTCCAAGTGGGATTTCCATGACAGTAGACAAAATACTGAGTTGTCCAGTTTTCATCCTGGCCAACTATTGCCTAGGACAGCATTTTCCCATTTCTAGCTGTTTGAAACTGGTTTTTATTTCCAGGCAGTTTCCTGTATATTCTAGAGCTTAGAACTGGAAACAACAGTCTCTATTCTGACTATGAAGCTTTTCCCACTCCATCAATGCCTCCCTTTTTTTCTGCATGTTTGGGAACAACTTTGAGTCACACTTCCTCAGCATGGCTCCTAGGCTGGGTTTTAACTTTGTTTTTGCACTACCCACATGATTTATGTAGAGAGAAGCTCATTTTTGTGAGCTGGACCCCTGACAGTGGATATGCTTCAGGGGAGAGAATCACTTGTGTACGTCCTCTCTTTTTGTACTGAATTAGTGCTGGGTTTCACCCACTAGGTTTTTATAGACTGCAAATACTGATTTGCTCAGCAAATCCAGTCTGTCTGCCTGCAAGCTGGTAGGTGAAGCCTAGTGCTGGTCACAGCTGTGGCCATTGCAGCCCTGCAGTGCCAGCCCTGAGTGTCTCAGCTGGTGGGGCAGGCCAGAGAACAGAACCTGGGGACTGTGAAATCAGCGTATCAGGAAGCTGATGCTTAATGCCAGCTTGGGAACAGGCAGACAGGAGCTGGAACCCCAGTGAAGCATCCCCATCTTGGTATCTCAAGATGGGGGAGGTCTCTTGGTATCTCAGGATGGGGGAGATCTCTTGGTGAGGTTCATCACTTGGAGGCTGCGCCCAGATAACACAGGGCTCTGGACATGCTGAAGCCTTATGGGCTTTGTTATCCCAAATGGGAATTCATTGAATCTCACGAGTTCTGTATTTCTACATCCTGAGCTGAGGATGACACATGCATTTCAGAGAAAACCCACCCTTTTTCTGGAACTGTGTTCTTCTGTTATTGTGCATCTGCCCACTCTCCCACTCCCCTCCTACACATGGTTTGTGACAGCATCGCTGTATGTTCTGCTCTTCTCATGTAGCACCTCCACAATACGTTTTCTATGTTTAGGGGAAATTGCTCAGTCTCCATTTTTACTTGAAAATGTAATCTTCAGACTGATGTCTGTAGAAGAATTTGTTTTTGTTAGGATCTCTATACATAATGCGATGATAAGCCTGTTCCTTCTTTTTTTTTTTTTTTTTAGGAAAATATGTCTAAGAATATTTCTTTCCTGCGGGGACATAAGCTGTGTCAAATATTGATACTTTATGTTCTTCTCCCCAGACAAGATATACTCTTTCCAAAATAATCTATCAAAAGTAACTTTTTTCTTTCCTTCCATATTTTTATGTCTCTTTGAGGTTAGGGAGGAAATGTTTGTGGTACATAGTAGTGAACTCATAGAGCTGGCCTGAAGTTCTTCTTTGCCAGTAATCCTAAAAGAATATTTGCTATTTTATTTCATTTTACTTGGCACCAGTTGTTCAGTTCCAGTGTCTGATGTTTTTCTCTTGTGTGGCCTGGGTTAGAAGGTACATCAAGTCCTTGGTTAACTTGTAAGCAAGTTTCCTGAAAGAATAATAATTTGATACTGAGGTGATGAGCCTGTGTGTATCAATCATCAAAAGATGACAAATTGTTTGATAATAATGACTGCCATAAACCCTCCTGTGTATCAAAAACTACTGTGTGGACTGTGTTGCAGGATTTAAGCTTTTAGTGCCTTAGACACCTTGAACCATGGTCTGGGGAAATCCTAAGTTTTTAAGTGTGGGTTTTTAAGTGTGGTGGCTTGTGATTTGGTCTTATTTTCAAACTTGTTGTTTAAGATCCCAAAGAGGTTGGAAAGATATCAGGAAAGTTCAGTTCTACACTACCAGCTGTTAGTTTCTGGTTTACAAGTGATGGTACCTGTGAGGTTCATACAATGTGAAGAGGACAAGGCATGCCAGAGTCCTATCAGGGATTCCAATCTTCCCCTTTATTCTATTCCCGTGGCTGCCTCCACCTGTTTCACTGTTGTGGTGGCTGTTACTGCAGCCACTTGTGTTTTAGCCATAGCTTTGTGTAGCCTAGTTTTCCACAAATGGAACAACTGGGAGAAAGTCAGCCTGTACAAAGAGAGGAGCCAGAAAAAGCTTGGCTGACACTTCCTGCCCTGCTGCTTCCCATGCCTCCTTCCACTAGGGAAATGTGTTTTGGATTGAATGCACAGATCACTGGCTCAAATGCAAAATAGATCCCTGTTTTAAAGATGCTTTTATAATGCTTTGTAGTTTTCATATGTAATCCTTCGTGAAAATTTGGTCCATGATATTTTCAAAGTGAAACCTTATAGTAACCATAGAACTCATCAATGAGAACTAGTTCCATGGTGACAATCAGTGGTCCTGCTTCACATGAACTGGGGACCACCAAGTTCTGTGGGGTAGTAGGGCAGTGTGAGGGGGGAATTCAGGCTGATCTATGAGCTGCTGTCACATGAAGAGCTCTCAGGATGTCTGTCACTTGTGGTGGGGCTGTGTTACAGAGGAATTCATGGTGCATGGCTCTAGGGACCATTCAGTACAATTCCCTGAAGTTGGGGGAATGTATTGCAGGGGGGAGCTTGACTCAGGGAATTGTTTCTTTGGTTTGGTGGGGTTTATTGCTGGTGTCAGTGAGCTGCTGTATCCCTGTGGCTCTGGGGTAGTGACTAAGCCAGGGATGCAGACGGCTCTGCTGCATTGGGGAGTCCCATCCTGCCTCTCCCTCAGCACCTGCCTGAAGAGGCTGGAGCAGTGGTGCTGGAGGGAGTGGAATGGGATCAGTTGTCTGCTAGCAACCAATGCAAAGCCTCTTTTGATCTACCCGGGGCCTGTTTTGATGAATAAAAGCTTGATGCTGATAGTGATAAGAGTTACCCGAGCAGGCGGGAGCAGAACTTTGATGTGCTGGTTTAGCAGGGCGTTAAGCAATGAGGAAATGACAGACCCATCTGTCTTGGATATTAGTGCCAGTAATTAGTGTTCCGTACCCGAATGATATTTGGGTAATGGGAGTGACTAAGTAGAGACATATTGTCACTGTTTCTCTTGGTCACTGTTGGTCTGCAGGTACAAGCACTGTCCATCTTCAAGGCAGGCCTTCAGAAGCTGTTTTAGGAAGTGCCTGAGATCAGCTTTTGGGGTTGAAAAACAACAAGCAGCACCCCTGGTGGTATTATTTTTCTTTTGGTGGGGTTGAGCCGAGCGGGGCAGGCTGAGCCCAGATTACGCTGCGTGCTCTGTGCTGTCCCTCCTCGCTGCTGAATGCAGCTCTCTTGATGCAGCCTCACGTGGCTGCAGAGAGGCACAATGAGGACTTGAACACTGCCAGCCCTTTCCAGGCGTCTCTCCCACTGGCTGCAGGTGAGCCTGGGCTCTCCCAGCCCAGCGCATTTTCCTCCCGGCTTCCTACGGACCGCCTCGGCAGTGAGGGAGGATCGTGAGGAGGAGGAGGGGAGCAGCAAGGCGTGTGCCGGGCTCCGGCACAGCCGGTGGCAGCAGCAGCAGCAAGTCAGTAAGTCAGACTGCACCATTTTCTTCTCACCCTGCGTGAAGGCGATGTGAGAAGCTGACGGGAGCTGCCCCCTCCCCCTCTCGCTGGGGATGCTGAAGTGGAGCCCTCCTCCCAGACAGAAGACGCAGTCTCTCTGGAGGAATCCCAAAAGACCTTCCCAGTTTGGTGATGTGTGTTTAAAGGCCGATTTTTCTTTTCCTTTTTTTTCCCTTCCCTTTTTTTTTTTTTTTTCTCCCTTCCCAGCTGAGTCTGAAGCCCGCCTTCTCTTGCAGGCACCGCCAAGCTGAAGGGCTTGCAGCCTGCTAGGAGGGATTTTCTGGCTGCTCGCGTGTGTGTGGCTGCGGGCACTTTGGCACCCTGCGTGCTGGCCACGGCTCTGCTGCTCCCCAGCCATGGGTGCTGCAGGGGCTGGGGCAGAGCCGTGACCTTTCCTGGGCTGCCCGAGGAGGAAGAGTGGATTACGCCGTGAACTTGTGGCTCGCAGCCAGTGCCCTTGCGGAAAAAATAAATCACCTGGATAGCCGCGTGTGCTGGGGACAGCTTCCTTGGGGCTGGGCTTCTCCTCGCCAAAATGGCTCATGCGGCCGCTTCCATTAAAAAAGTTCGGGAGTCTGAAATCGAAGAGAGGGAGAGAAACCTTGAGAAGGAAAGGAAAAGGCAGCGGAAAATCTCTAGGGCTGATCGGAAACGCAAGGTATGAGGGGGAAACCAGCCCCCTTCTCCCTTTCCCCCCACCCTTCCTCTGTCTGTGCAGCACTTGACAGGTGTTTGCTGCCATGTGCAATGCTCTCCCCTTCGTTTTCCAGACCTTCCCCATCACGTTTCCATTTTGCATCCCTTCCCATCCCCTCGGAGCCCTGCTGTGGTCTTAGCCCATCTGCAGTGAGATTAAAGTGCTGCCAGCCATGGCAGCCCACAGCCATGCAGGGAACATGCACATAAAGATGGCATGCTGGTATCTCCACTTTCCCTTCATCCCAGAAGGCCTGGAGCTCCCTGCCATCATTCTCAGCCAGGTGCTCCAAGCCCCTGGCTGATCTGGAGAAGTTGTCAAGGCAGGGAGGTGGCTGTGCTTGTGCTTTGCAGTGCCAAGGTGCATTTCTCTACTTCACAACAGCATTTCTCCCCCATTTCCCATTTTTAGTTCCGCTTCCCACCTCCTCAGCAGTGCTCAGTGCTCTGTGTAGGACCCGCCTTGGGGTGCTGGGAGCATCAGCTGAGCTATGTTGCAGTTTTTGGGTGTCACAAAAGGGATTCTGGGCTTGCCGCTGTGATTCAGTGTATTTACATTGCACATTGCAGGTATATTTGTCTAGGCAGGGCCTGGCACACAAGTCTGCAATCTGACAGGTTTGCCTCTGTTACTGATGGCAATTTCTACTTTTCTTAAGGTATAGCTCTTTAGATGGTTCTGATTTTTGGGAGGTTTCTCATGTTTTATAATTAATTGTTGTTTTCCTTCTGTGTTAGAGAGAATATCTCTCCTTGTCTCGGGATGAAAAAATAGAGAACAATAAGAAAATCAATAGAGGTGATTTTTTTGCCCAATCACTCTATAGTTTCTAAGTACACAAAAAATACAATAGTGGAGAAAATACTAAAATGAAGGTTCTGTTCATCTCAGCTTTAGGACTGTGATACATGGGGAGTGCCTGTGTTAATGCTTTCTCATTGCTGTTTCTTTCCTTCCATCTCTGGATTCTGTGGCTTGTCATATGCGTTTTAACCCATTCCCTGACACTGTGTTTTTATCCATACTTTGTTAATTTCTCTGGAAGGGAAAATATCAAGAGGCAATTCCCCCCTGCCCCTCTCCCCTTTCTGCTACATTGCATGTAAACACAGATATCTGTGAGAATAAAAGCCTAGAATTCAGCCATGTAATGTTTGAATTTACAGATTTTTTTGGCAGATCTCTAGAATTCAGAAGCCATCTGCTCCCTTGGCATACCTGGGCAGTTTTGAATTTGTTTTGCATTCAGTCTTAAGGTTTTTTTGTATTCTGAACTGCATGGCTTAAATAAAATGACAGAGGCCGTTTGATGCCTTTAGGACCTCTGGCTGTAATCTCCATGACTTTTCAAATGCTCACTTTGAGTTTATTAAGTCACATCCAAATTGTCTTTATAAAAACCAGGAATGTCATTTCTCATGGATGCAGTGTCTGGATGCTGGGCAGGGCTGCTTGGAGCAGATTGTGATTACTCTCCTAATCCCTTGAATGGGGCACTGCAGCATAAGGTAGTTTTTGTGATTACATTTTTGATTGTGGAATCCTCTGAAAAACAGCCTTTTTAAAAAATGTGCTTAATGTGTAGATGTCCTTGCTAGAAGGGCTTTTTTTTCCCTGTCTGCCCAGCACCCATCTCAGTTACTTAATTGCAGTGTGCGTTGTTTTTCCCGATTGTCACAAGTCCTATTTCCTCAACGTGTTTGATTGCAATGCCTATTGGACTGCTTTAATTAAAGCTGGATGGAATTAATGCTGCCCCTCCTGCTATCTCTGTTCCCAGAGTGCAGCATATCCCTGGCTGCCAGCAGGCAGGCTCAGGCCGCATCCCTTTTGGTAACCGTGTGTGCTGATGCAGGCTCCTCACCAGATAGCTGGATCCAGGGATCACCAGCAGGCTTTGCTTAGGAAACACAGGGAACACTCCAGTGCTCTGTGCCTTTCCTCCTTTTTAATATTCCACCCCTGCTCCTGACTGCCTTCTACTGCGGCTGTACCTTGCTGTTACATAAACAAGTGCCTGGCTGCACCCTAAACTTGCCTTCAGTCAGATGGTCGGGGGCTGGGTCAGCCTGGGCTTTTCCATCCTGCTGCTGCTGCTGCAGGAGGCACACAGCAGCACAGCCGTGAGTTGTTTATGTCTGTATCTGTACATGCCCGTGCTGTGCACAATGCAGGGTGTAGAGCAGAAATGTGGGTTTGTATGCACACCCATCACACATACACATAACAACACAAATAGAGAATATATGCTACATACAGTCTTTTTATTTAATCATCAATTTAAGCGAGGTACGTATCTGTGAGATATTTATGTGTCTGTCGCTTTAATTCCTGAAGAGCAATAAATGGTTTTACTGTGAAATGGGATTATCTCCTAGTAGGGGCCCTCCCAGTTCTTGTTGACTTTCTTGGAAAATGGAGGCTAGGAACAAATTAGGTGTGCAGGTCCGTGAGAGGCAAAATGCAAATGAATATATTTTTGATTGCTCTTAGTACTTACAGTGTTTCTGCCTGGGGGGGAATCTGGTTCCAACTTTGTGATTCGTTTGAAAGGCCTTACACTGCAGTGAGTGGATTTTCTCTACAATGGAGATCCATTTTGTTTGTGGAGGGATCATTGGTGTGGGGGAATGTGTCAGGTGCTGTGGGCTGTCTTTCCCAACCCTCACTTGGATATGTGCCACGCACCAGTACGTGCTGAGTGCACAAAGCGCTCGTTTGGCCTCGTGATAGAAACTTTTCCTGTGTCCCTGGAACATCCTGATTATGCAAAAGAGGATAAATGAAGGGCCATGGCTTTAGCTCTTTCACTCAAGCAGGATGCTGGGCATCTGTTAGTACCATGCCACCCTTCTCCAGGCTCCCAGGGATGCTGCAGGGCGTGGGCTCGTTGTTCCTCTGCCTCTTGAGTGTTTTGCCATGTGACCATCACCTGTCTGGGAGCAGCACTGCAAGCTGGCTGCAGCCCTGTGCTGCTGGGCTGGGACCAGAACGTTCTGAGGTGTTGTCACAGCTGCTGCCTGATGTAGCCCCAGGCCCTCACAGGCCCCTGGCCAGCAGGAGCAGGGAGCTGCTCACATCCTCTCTTGGCCAGCCTTAGTGGTTCTTTAAGGATGAACAGAATAATTCCATGCTCAAAAACTGGGAAAAGGAGTTTTGCACTCTGAAGACTTTCTCTTGTGTTCTTTTTGAGATTGATTCGTTTGATTTTAAAAACCGGTTGACAAGAGATAGCTCTGCTTATCTTGCATCCAAGTTGGAAATTTTTCCTTTTATGCAGGTCTGACCTTTTCTTGCAGTGTGAAAACAAGGGTACTGGTGCAAACACATGTATGTAAACAGCCCCCCACCTTCTGAATAATTGTATGGGTACCCAAATGTGTCAAGAACATTAAAAACCAGGTACTAACACAGTACGTGAGCAGCTTCAAATATATAGATTTTATGGCAATTTAATTCCATTTTGCCTAAATCCAGGATACATAAGGCCCAACTCCACTGGCCTCTTGGTGCCTTTGGAGAGAGCTACCTGTGGCTCACCCTTTGCAGAGTGAGGCAAGGGAAGCGGGGTGGTTCTGTGACGGTCACTCACTGAGTCAGCAGCCAAGCTGGAATTACAGCCTGGGAATCCAGCTGCCTAGCCCTGGCTCTATGTAACACATACTTGCTTCTCCCTGTTTAAAGTACTTGTCAAAGCAGACACAGCTTCCTGTTTCTGCATGTGACAAGTGTTGAAAAGATTTTTGAAAACCCACATAAAATCCCAAACTAAAAACACGTTACAAAAAATGGATTCTACTGCCAAATGAAACTGGTTTTTGAATGTTACAGATGTGGTAATCTTATGACTGCTACCATTTTGCTATCAGTCATGAGGACAGAGTTTGACATCTGGTCTGTACTGGCAGTAGCTGGGTCTTCATTTAGTATTTTAAAAAGGTTTAAAAAACTTATACCTTTTTTCAGGCCAGATTCATGAGTGCAGCTTTCTTAGCATAAAATGTTCCACAGCATCTGGAATATCCATCACTGTTTGCTAAAAGAGATAGAGAACCAATGGCATCAGGTGAATTTTGTCCTTCCATTGACACCCTAAGCACAGCTGAAGCTCACACAGAGCTACTGCTGGACAATACCTGCAGAAAGACAAGGATGGAGGGATTCTGCTGCTACCAGAATTCCAGTGTGTGTGGGGAAGAGTCAACATGCACCAAGTGCCTTCCATTATGGAGCTGCAGGAGACAGGAAATGAGTTTGCTTACCATCTCCTTTTTCACAAAAGAAGAAAATGAGAGACTTCTCACATTCTAGAAAATGTTGCCAGATTGGTCTTAAATCCAGGCCCACTTGAATTTCAAGCACATCTTTGGCAGGGAGGGTGGCTGTTTGTCATTGGGTACATGGGCTCTGCACCAAGGCCAGCAGCCCCACAGTTCATCCCTTTGGAAAGGGCCAGAGTTCAGTGAGGAGAGAGGATGTGGAGGAACTAAGGAGTGCTTGGTGTGCTAGAAAAAGGCATCCTGAGGAGAAGGAAGTCATGCAGAGAGCCAGTTCTTTGCTCTTGAACACTCTTGTGTGGTTCATGGATGCCAGCCACTATCTCACCTGGTGTGAACCTGCTGTGGGCTCCCTGTGGAGTTCGTGTCAGGATAAGGAAGGGAAAGAGTCTCTCACTGCTTGACCTCTGTGCTGGAGCTTTCAAGGTTCACTGCAGCTTTAACCTGCTGTTCTTTCCTTAGCACTGAATATGTCTTATCTGTTCAGTGTTGTGTTCGTTGCCTTGGCAAACGTCTCTGTGATTCACTGGAGTTTCTAGATGTTTCAAATGTCTCTCCAGCCATGAAAAAAAACGTTTTTGGTGTTTTGTAACGGGGTGTTTGCATAGGAGGTGCCTATTCCTGATGCCCTTTGAGCATTTTCCTTCTGTATCTCAAGCTAATATTTTCCTCATGGAGCTATTTCTGGGCACAAAAATATTACCTTGCTGGTTTGCTTCCTTGTGAAATGGAGCTTCTTTGGATGACATTGCACTTCAGAATAGATTGGGACTTGCTGCTTCATTTTCTCCATATCCTGTTTGAGGGGTGTGATGTGCATGGGCACAAATACATGGTGTTCTGAAGAGAAGCAAGATTGATGATCTCCAGTTCCCTCACTTCTGATGGGAAATGAGCAATTTTCAAGTTTAAATTTGCTTACCTTTATGTTGTTGTCTAATCATTCCTTGATTTATATGTGGTATTTCAGTTAATTTCCTTGGTAATTTTTGAAACACAAGATTTATTCAATCTTAATAAATCATATGTAGACAGTATTTCAAAACACAGATAATTTATCTCAATGTGGTTTTGGTATTGTGGGTGACTGTGCCTCTTCAGAAGTTTAAGTTGAATTAATCCATATCTGGAATACTGGGGAAAAGATTAACAGGGTCTGTCAGCTCTATTGTGTGAGACACTGGATGCAGGAAGAGGAAAATATGTTCCTGGAATGCTAAATCCCTTTGCATTGTAAAGCTTGTGGGTGCAATCCAGTGTCATGGCAGACGCTTTGGATTTTATGGCAGCATTAACTCATTATGTGATTGTTTCTAAAAAGTTATGAAAGTGTCTGAAATGCCCAAGTTTCCATCTCTCCCTTTGTCTTTATCAGTGAAAAGAACTTCTGCTGAGCTTTTAAAAGAGCAATCTAGAGAGAGGAGAAATGTCACCACCTGCCTACAGTGACTGTCCACCTATCCTGTCTCTGCAAATTTAACTTAGCATGAATGATTAAAAAAAGTTGAGAGACATTTGCACATTGTAGGAAATCATCCATGATAAACTTTTCTCGCTTTGGGGATGGATTTGTTGACCTTGTGAAATATTTTGTGTCCTTTAAATTCATTACTTTTCCTGCACCACTGGAAGAATTATTATGTGACGTTTGGGCAGCTTTGTGTTAAGCAATTAAAAAAATGTTTAATGAGGATGTCAGATGTTAAACTGTGAAGTGTCAAGCTTTTTGAAATCTGGCTTCTGTAATTTAGTCCCTCAGGCTTTTCCACTGAACTCCTGGGGAAAGTTTGGCACCTGAAGTGAGAGCAGCATATGAGCTCTGGGTTGATAGTTTAATGGGGAAAGCTGGAGCCATGCCTGGGGGATGTATTGCAAATCTATAGTGCATGCAGAGGGTGGGAGCAGGAGTGCTGCCTTTCAGGCACCACCTCCTTCCTGAGATGGTGCCACAGGCTACAGCTGGCAGGCTGATGGATTGTCACACTTTATTGACCTGGCTCACAAAACATCTTCTGGGTTACTTTTTGGGAATGTAGGTGCTACTTCAGGTTGTGTAAAAAAGAATTCCTGTTCTCTGGGTCAGTCTCAAGCAGCTCCTTTGTGCACTCATGGTACTGGTAGTTTTGTTTGAACATCTGATGAGCTCTTCCATACATCTTGATGAATGAGCCTGTTAGCAACTTGTCTTTTTAGCCTTAGACAGCAAAAATCAATTTTTTTCCCCTGTTCATTCCATGGGGTTGTCTAGATAGGTTTAGGTATTCCCCATTGTTACACAGTTATATGTAGTATTGGAGCATATAATAGGAATTACTGAAATCTGAGGAATGTAATTAAGTGAATTTCAGGTGGTTCACAGAGCTGGTGCTGTTCAAGGGTTTTCACTTGGGAATTACCTGTGAAAGTTCCATGTATTGTGAATATATTTAATGTGTTGCTTATAGTTTTTCAGAGTTGCTTCAAAACCATGTTAATGCTCATTCCTATGCTAAGGCCTTCCATGTACGGATCAATACAGATTAATTGCTAGCTGCCCTTTTATAAGTGACTGAAAACAAAGGCTGCAATTAAAAAAATGTCTGTAATTCCCTTCTATTTGTTGATGCTACTGAAGGATTTAGCATGTTAACCTCCCCAAAATCTAGCAGGTTCATTAGCTGCTTAGGGCTTTGGAAAAGAGACATTTTGGGGAGGTGAGCCTAAGTAAGGTATCAGAGTACACATTTCTGTTTAAGGTCAGTTTTTTGTCCTCCAGCAGAATCCTTTTCTGATGAAGATAGGATAAGAATGAACAGAAGGAGAAAGGGGAGAGAAGTAACACAAGATTTTAAGTTACCCTGTTTGCCTGTGCTCTCAAGTAGCCCAGTGAAACTGATTGTCTGGCTCAGGAAAAACTCACAGTGTTTCATATTTAGCAAATATTAATGGGATGCTGCTCTTGTACATGACCTGAGGAGGGGTGTGGATTTCTTTGGCCTGATAATTTAGATCTGCCTTCTCTTTATTCCTGTATGTGAAATAAGGCAGCATTGACAAGTGGTGTTCACCCATGATGCGTGTATCTCTTATTTCCCCAGGCTGGTAGAAAATTATTTCAGCCAATAGAACCATAATTACAAGCCTTTCTAAGCTGTTTTAGGTTGAATAATTTAAGCTTATTTTAAATTATTTACTATTTCTAGCCTGTGCTATGGCAGGATGTCTAACTGAGACATGTCACTGCTCAAAACCAGTGAGGCTGGTGCAACAGGAGACTGGAGGAGACAAAAGCCACTTTGTGCCTCGCTGCTCAGGCCATGATTTACTGGGGACTGCCTGGACCCACTGGAGCCTTCTTGTTCCCCGGCTTCATTTCTTTTTAAAGGCACCAGCGCAGCAGGGAGGATGAAATCACATGCATTGTGTTGATTTTAGTCTCACTGCTGGAGCAAGAGGAGGCAGTAACTAAGATATCCCAAAAGGTCCCCATACGTGAGTGGAGAATAGTTAAGCTCAGCAAACCTTTTCTATTTTTGCTGATGAACATGGTGCTGGACATCAAAGCTACCCAAATTAAAATATTTGTTGCTGCCATCCATATTCCTAGGCCAGGAAGACTCAGTTCTGCTTAGTTAACTCAGGTAACAGTGCAAGTTATCTGTTTTAGCCTCTCCACGGGGTGTCCATGGATTTAATATCAGCTCTGTTTAGTTACTGCTGGGAGTCAGGGAATCACAGGAGGGTTTGTGTCAGAAGGGTCCTTAAAGCCCATCTCATTCCACCCCCTGCCATGAGCAGGGGCACCTTCCACTGGGCCAGGGTGCTCAGGGCCCCATCCAACCTGGCCTTGGACACTCCCAGGGATGGGGCACCCACAGCTGCTCTGGGTGACCTGTGCCAGAACCTCCCCACCCTCACAGGAGAGAATTTCTCCCAGTTATTCTATCTGGTCCTGCCCTCATTCAGTGTGAAGCTGTTGCTGCTTGTTATTGAAATAACACTCTTGCATGATACACATTAAAACCTGAAAACTTTATGTAACAGCAAAAGAAAAACCAGTAGTTTTCCAAATGATACCTATTTCTCTTTATCTTGTTTGTGGAAAAGCTTATGAACAGACACCATTTGAAAGTGTTTTGGTACTGTGGAATGACTTAGCAGGATGAATTGAATAAAATCTAAAATGCTGATGTGAGCCTTAAATTGCCGAGTATGTGCAGAGTAGGGTGGCTTTCATAAGCATGGATTTGTTTTGCAAAATTTGACATTTGCTGGAGACAAAAAGTAATACAGATTAAAAAAAATATTTTGACTGGTCAGTGCAACTGCTGTATCATAGTTAAATTTTCCTGAGGAAATGCATGGAGACTCCATAGCAACTAGATGAGATGTGTGTTATATTCTCCACGCTGCTGCTGTCTTTTCTCAGGAGAATCCAGCCATCCCCTACTGCCCCCACAGTCTAGCTGGGCTTGGCAAATGGCAGCTGCAGCCACTGGCCACTGACTGCACTATTTTTAGGATCGTGAAAAATCCCCCAAGTTGTATTTTTTTCCTTTCTTTTCTTGGTGAGGACAGCACAAAGCCTGCAGTACTGTCTGAAGGGTGGACAAGCCACTCAGGCACTCCTTCGGTAATAAATGATGTACTAACCTCTTGTTTCCTGGGATGCAGGTGTTAGCACTGGGTGCTTCAACACAGCACTGTGCACCCTCATGTGGTGCAGGCTGTTAGCCTGGTGAGTGATGAGGCCCTGGAAAAGGTTTCCCAAAGAAGCGAAAGCAGAAATAATTAATAGCTGTGCCCAGAGCCAGCTCTGCATTGCAGCACGAGTTCTCCCAAGCCTAAGGAAGTACGTGCTTGGCTGCCTTCCCTGGGTTTCTAAGGAAGCCCAGCACTGGACCTGTGTGGTTTGGGGGTTGCTGATGCTCCCGGTGCCTGTGGGGTGGCACTGCAGTGCTGGTGGGAGGGCAGGTGGGATGCATTGCCCTGCAGAGCCAGCACAGGGCTCGGTGTCCCTCCCAGTTCCATTTGTCCCTGCAGCTATGGAACAGCGCTCTGCCACCAACCTTGGTGTGTTTGCTCTGAGCAGTGCTTGGGAATTCATTAAAGCAGAGGAGTGAAGGAAATTGTCTGAGGGCAGCTTAGGAGGAACCAGTCCTGCTACAGCTGCTGAATATGCAGGTGGTTGTAAAGGTTAATGAACACCGGTTTTCTCTTTATAGCCATCATCTGGCTGGGTTTAGCAGCACACATTCCATTATTTTGGGCAATAAACCATCATTATGTTGTAGTCTCTGCATAGTTGTAATAATGATCATTGGCCCAGAAATGTGAAACACAGGAAGGAGTATTTTATCCTTTTTAAACCAACTTCAATGTGCAAGCTTAATGATACAAAAGCATAAGGCTTGAGAGGACGCAGCCTCCTTCTGGAAGAGGTGTTTGAGATGGAAAAGGATAATTTGTAGATAGGGAACTGTAATTAAAGGTTATAAAGGAGCACTTGGTTCTATAACACTACATATTATAATCTCAACTCTTAATATAACTTAACCCTGAAAGATTTGCCAATGATTTCAGGAGATTTAGGTTTTTTCCAGATGATTTCTGCCAGGAGATAATTCACCTCCTATTACATAACCATCTTAGTGATTTATATTTTCCAATGTAATTTTTCAACATGTGTGCACTTTCTGTAATACAGCTCTGTGATTGAAGGACAGATTATGTATGGTGGGAAATAATGTCCCGCAAATGTACCTTGAGATCCAAAATGTTCTTTATGTAATTCTTAGGTTCTATGACCCCTCCTGTTCCAATCACCCCATTGTTGGCACGAGGAGAACCTTGGTGTTCTGGTACTATTTATAAATTTAATACCCATCTAAAAATAATGATTAAAATAAATAGAGAAGCAGAAAGCACTGGAAAATCCCAAATGGAATTGGAGAGAAATCTGTAAAGGCAGAGGGGTAAAATGAAGGTGGTTTTTCCCAACACCTGGAACTCGAGATGCCCATGTGCCTTTTGCAGAGCAAGCATGCTTCCTTGCAAAGCATCTAGTGCACTTCTAGCCCATTTGAACAGAAGTTCTAAATATTCTTCTCTGGTTTTACTTTTGACAGTTATTTGCAGCAGTTGAGATTGTTCCAATCTATGATCCTTTCAGTTCTGTAAGGACTATCTGCAATATGTTTTGCTGTCTATTTTGTCCTGTAATCTCCCATTGCTTCTTAATATATGGGACTATGAGTAATGCCTTGAGATTATTAATACAGAAGTTTGGTGGAACTTTAATCTCCTCAGAGATTGTGGAGGTGGGAGACCCCTGTTAGTGAAAAACAGGGTCAGAGAATGAATAAAAGTCTTCCCAAGTGTTGCTTCAGGGCATCAGTGTCTTTATCTTGGATATTTGTGAAAGTGTTAAAAAACTAAAAATAGGTGCTTGCCTGCTGTGCTAAGACAGTGCAGCATCAGGTGGTGGTTGCTGATCAGGCAAGAAAGAGTCCAAGTTTTGCCATGTAGGAGTTGTCAGACACTGGAACAGACTGCCAGGGCAGTGGTGGAGTCACCATCCCTGGAGAGGTTTGAAAGATGTGTGGATGTGGCACTTGGGAACACAGGTTAGTGGTGGCTTGGCAGTGCTGGGGGAACACTTGGATCTTGTCCATCCTAAATTACTCCATAATTCTGTAGCTGATCAATGAGGCTGTGGCTTGTAGAGAATCTGGCTGACAGATCTGCCACGGGGTTAATTTACTTGGATTTTCATCCTTGACAGTTCTTTAGTGCTGGAGGGAGTTGGAGCAGGGAGGGAGGGAGGACCTACTGGCCTGGGATAAACTGATCCTACTGTGATCCAAAGGCCAAGGCCAGGCTCATTTCAGTGGGTGCTAGAGCAGCCTCATGGAGAATGGATAAGAATAGACAAATACTCATTTAATCAGACAGCTGCTTCCCCTGTGGTGTTGATATCTCCCCACAAATGAGTCATCTCTGCAGTAATAAATAATTTGTCACTGTGAGTGCAGCAGGACTTTTGAAGCTCCCACATAGGACCTGAGGTCTTTCACTTAATATTCATTTGGCCTGGCAAATGGTAGCCTCTTCAAGTATTTTATTATACAAAATTGCTTTATTTTAGAGCATCATTGCTTAATAGATGTGCTTTTACTTATCTTGGGAGTTTGTCTATTGTTTAGCTTACAAACTCCTTCCCCCCCATTATTTTTACTCATTCTGAGTATAAATTGCAAGTTCAGATTATTTTTAGTCAATCTGATGAAGTCCTGAGATGTGAGGTTGATCAGTGGCTGCCTTCATGATTTCAGGCTGAAATATTTGCATGTACTCTTTCACTTCATTGGTGTTGGATTGCATTGTCATATGACTGTTTTAAAGGCATTGTATCTCAAATACAGAACATGCTTTGCTATTGTTCTGAAAGATCATCTGGATTAAGTTCTGAAGCTACAAGTTTGTAGAAAAGAATAAGTTTAGTGCTGCATTCTACAAAATAGGGAGTTGATTCCAATGAGATGGGAATCTTGGTTCCTCTTCCCTGTTTTTAAAAAATACTTATTTACTGTAATACAGACTAAGGAGCAGTATAGAATTTTTTTCTGTTGATGAGCACTTAAAGAAATCTGCAGGACTTCCCAGCTCAGGCTGGTTGTAGGAGAAAGTGCTGCTCTCACTAAGGAAGGGTAACAGGAGGCAGGTTGGGATAAATTGGAATCTATTTCTGACCTTGCCTATTACCTAATAGGAAACATATGAATTTTCCATTCCATTTCATTGAAATTTTATATATTTCTGTCCCAGTTGGTCTTGGGAAGATGCTGTCAGAGAGGAAAGATGGAAATCCAGTATTGAGAGAAGGTGTTGGAGAAGGGAGTGGTTTGTGGAAGTTCTGATCTATTTTCCATCTTGTCACTGCCTTGGGGCCAATTTTTGATGTGGGGCCATGAAGGCCAAATAAATGAGCTGTAACAGAGACAGAGTGGGGCTAGCAAGAGGTAATGCAGATGGGAAAAGGTGCTCCCAGCTGGAAGAGGCTGGATGTCCTGGGGGATGTCATTCTCTACTGCTTACTTGAGTTCTCCTGCCTGTCTTGGGCACAAAGTCTTGGGACTTTGTTTAGGATGGGTGGGGGAGTGGTAATGGCCAAGGGTTCTCTCTCAGTGTCTGGGATGCTGTAGGGTATATAGGAGAATTCAGTAGCATAATGTATTTGGTAATGATCAAATGTTAGAGTTATAATTTAGCATAAAATTTCCAATAAATACTGTAGCCATTTTCTTGCCATTGAAAATTTGGAAAGATTATTTAGTAAATTTTTGATGCAAGTAAATGCAAGATTATTTAGTAAATTTTTGTGCTTCTTGCTGGCAGTAAATCTTTACATATGTTTGGGATTTTTGCTGGTTTGTCTATTTTAACTGAGCTCCTTTAATGGACCTTACTTGCACCTAATTTTCGTTCTTATGTAATTATGCTTTTCTTAAAATTGCATTGTTGGGTTTTGAGAGAAACCAGTTTTTCTGTGTGGATCTGTTCATGCAGCATGTTCCTTTCCATAGCTTATGACTTCCAGGCAAGCCAGATGAGTGTTGTTCATTAGTTATCAGTTCAGAAGTACCAGATTGAGAAGGGATAACTCCTGTTTGCAGTGCAGTTTAAATCTGAGCTTGTGTCCCTGAGGGCAGTTTTTGTGTGAATCCCATCTGCTGGCTGCTACTGAGAACTGCAGAGAACCTGTGAAGATCCTCCTCTTTGACTTCAGAAGTTTGTGGGTTTTTTTGTTTTTTGTTTTTTTTTTTTTTTTTTTTGTGAAAGGTGTTGTTCTGTTCCATGCTTCCCTGAATTTTCCAATATTTTATCTAAAAAGCTAATGTTTATTTGATTATCTCTTTCTTATGTGTTTATTTCTCATAAGAATGTGAAGTTATTAAAACCTTGGTTACTTTGCTCATGTTTAGCAGCCAATGGTGCAGGATGTGCACCATTATTGGGCATCTCACAATGTAATGAGTTAGAAATGGCAGCTGGAGAAAGTTTTACACCATTCTTAGGATTTCTCTGCAGATAAATGGCTCAGTTTTGTCATTGTGCCTTTCTTGGCTCTCTCTAATTTTTAGGCATTGCTGGTTTTAACAACCCTGAGAGACTACAGTGCCCAAGCACTTGCTTTGTCAGTTGGTCATAATCTCCCAATTCCTAATTTATTTGTTATTCAGAACTACAGCAGAATTTGATGCAGATTTGTTTACAGACTATGTACTCTTCCTGATGACCTTTGGTGCTTCTATCAGCTCTATGGAGGTGATTTGGTTTTTTCCCAGGGTGGCAGGCCTTAAGTAGCTGATGACTGATGTGAAGGTGTGTTTTCAATCACAAGATCTCAAATTGTCTATTTAGAACTGTGTGTGTGGCTGCGATAATGAAGTTCAGTCACTTACTCAGCAGACTTATTTGTTTTTCACACTATTCTGGCCCTCATTTGGATGATGTATGTCACTATAAGGCACAAATTGCTTGCTTACAGAAACAAAAATTCTTGATTGTACTCTGTTAGAACCCTTTTGATCAGAGGGAATTGCTTTTGGAAGATTGGAATCTTTTATTTATCATCTACTGCAACTCTGTCAGTGCGGGGAGAGGCAAAATATTAGACAGGAGTGATACAAACCCAAGCTTTCAAGTACTGTTTGTTGACATGTGACGAATAGAGCAGATAATTTCTTCCTTTCATGACTCATTCTTTCTTCAAAAATTGGGCAGATGAAGTCTTTGGAGCTTGCTCCAAAGTGGATGTGTGTTCATCTGCACCCGAGCCTTGTTAAAGGCAGAGACTCGGAGTCAGTAATGCTGCATTCTGTTTTGTTTTCCCAAGTAGCTGTCAGTGCCATTAGCTGAGCACATAAAACATGGATATAATATTGAAGAATAGAAAAATTGCAGTTTTATGGCTGCACTTCAACTAAATGTGGGTGCACTGGGCATGGCCAGGTTGTTTTAAGCATTAGTACAGGTATATTCAGCATGTGTGCACCTGTACCTACATCAGTGTGCATTAACTCAGATTGGTATGGGAATTGGGGCATTAGGTTTAGTTTATTTTCAGTGGCACAAATATTCTCTTTATGTTTCTAGTTTAACCATCAAGAGCAAGTCATTAAAGCAAATATTCAAGATATGATGATTTTCTAATGTAAATTATAGTAACTCTCATTTCTAACAGATGTGTTTAATGGGCCCCAAGATAACAGACAGGCACACGGTGCAAAATAAAATAGAAACCAAGTAAATGAACTCTGGCTTTTCACTTAAGAACCTGTGATGAACCACTTTGTATCATTTACCATCAATGATGCACCATGACAGCAGCCATTAGTACAATGGTTAAGGAAAAGCTAAAGTCGGGGCACAATACTAATCAAAAGTACATAATTCTTTGAGAATTCCTGAGAATGTGCTCTTTAGCAAAGGAAAAATTACATATTTAACATTGTTATTTCATTCTTCATTGAATTAATTGATTCTGTTAAGCTACAGTAAAGGAAAAGATGCAACACATGGCAAACTTTATACATTATATTCCTATGTATATGAGGCAAACTGTCTTTTATATGTTATATATGAAATATGTGGTCCCCCCACAAACTGATTTTATATTAAAATAGGCAATATTTAGTTTTGAAAGTTGTGTCAAACTCATAGGAAATCCAACAGAAGTGACAACTTGAGAAGCCTCTGCATTTCAGCAACAAGAGCTTAGGAGACTTGGGTTTTTCAGAATCAGCAGTGAGCTCCTGCTGATGTATTCAGAAGAGAAAACCAGGTTATTTTCTTGGAGAATTGAGGCTTTACTTGATATTCCAAATGTAGAATGTGATAGCTTTGCAATATCCTACAAGATGGGTTAAGGCAGAATTAGTATCTGATCTGTGTTAAGGAAGAAAAATTGGAGCTAATAAAGGACCAGAGATTTGGTTTAGATTTAGACTGATACAAATAGGCACCAATTAGAGCTTAGTGCCATGGGAGGATATAACAACCATGAAATATTCAAAGAATGCCTTAGTTCTGTTGAAATGAGCAAAAAAGCTATTTTGGGCATGAGAAGTGATAATTTACTTTATAGCTATGTTGGCATGGGTGGGCCAGAGCTGCATCTTAACCCTTTACCCTCAGGCTAATGTTGACTATTTCTCTGTGCATTGATTCTTAGTGATTAGTCAACAATGGCTGTAAGATTTCCCTTGTGTTACTCAGTGTTTCGTGTTAACGTGTGCCTTTCATTGCCCATGAGGTGGAACCAAGCCTGAGAAAGAAAATAAATATCAGCTGCAATTTTTGTGAGAAAAATAGGTGATACATAAACTCCTGTGCCTGTGAGGGCATCTCTAAGAAATCTGGGGTTGTTTTTGCCTTCTTGTGCCACACCTGTCATCCAAAAGCTCTTGTATCTGTAAAGTAAGGATGTGTTTTATCTGTGGAATGCTGGAGGCTCAGGTGCCTTTTTGTATTTATTTCATACTTTCCTATCCATGAAAGAATTTTTTCAGGATCTGTAGGATCCAGTGCCAACAGGATCTGTAGCTGCAGAGATTAAACCTCAGGTTATCTTATTCCTTTTTTTCATAGTGGCTAAAATATATATGGTGCCACTTGGATTAAGAGCTGTCCAGAGAGGATCATTAGGCTTAATGTGTCAAATGATTCACCATCAAAAACAGAGCAAGTCTTCTATAAATGGCACAAAATAGATTTTTGCAATTGATTGGACTCAAAATATTTAAGCCAAAGAGGATTTTTTTTTTGCTAGGTTCTCTGGAGCAGACAATGGCCCCTTTGTAAAGGCTGCTTAGGCTTTGGGAATTGCTTGTTGTGGTCCCTGTAACCAGAGGAAGAAAAGGCTGAGTTTTTGGGAAATAGTGATCTCATCAGTGACATTGTTGTAAAGCATAAAGGTGGACATAAATGATATCAAGTCATGACTCATCAGAGTTTGTCTACATGAGCTCAAGATCTGACCCAAAATAATTGCTGGAAGCAAGTGAGCTGTGTTGTACTTGACCTTCCCATAGAAAAATCCCCAGGAGAGAAAGACTTCAAATCATTTCAAAGTTCAGGAGATCTAGAAGTATATCAGTCCCAGTGCAATCTCTTTTCTCTCTTTTTTTTTTTTTTTTTTTAATTACTATATTTAACCATACAAGTGTCATGGGGAATGGCTCTCTGGGGAGAGATTTAACAATAATATAAGTGGGGATTTATGTTGCTAACAGTTGTTTTTTGCCTTGGTACGTGGAACTCTTCTCTCTACATTTTTGCTGGGTTTTTTTTCCCTTTTACTAGTAATGGTAAAAAAATGATAAACATTTATCCTGGCAGCAGAGCAGTTTTGCTTCTGTTGCTGCCTACCTGAGTGTGTGTGACTGTCCTTCTGTCCTTAGTCCTGTTTTATCTTACAATACTCAAGCTGTGCCATTCCTGGGCTGTGGAATGGTATCCCATCAAATGAAGTCTCCTTCTGGAGATGAGCTTGCAGCTTGGATTTCACTGCTTCTCACTTGTTGGTCTTTGAGGTCTCGGCTGGGATTTTGCAAGTCACTGCAAAGCAGTGGGTTTGTAGCACACTGCTTTTTTTGATGGCCAGTAGTAACAAACTGAGAATATCTAGCCATTGCAACATTTACTATGAGAATCTTTGGGAAAGTCACAATTCCCAAAAGTTTGCTGAAGGCTTTAGTGGTTTGTATTGCCCTAAGGCTGACAATCATAAATGCTGCAGGTTTAGAAACTCAGAGCAGAATGTTTTCCCCATTTGGGGGGAAAAGAGGGACCCTGCCTTAGCACCAGTTCTTCAATACATGGGATACTCTGCTCTCTTTCTTACAGACACTTTAAATTCAATTTCTGAAGGTTTCCTAGGTCAGGGAGTAATCGAGGTTTGGAGTTAGTGCTGTGTAAAGGTCTCTTGGGCTGCTGAGGAGGGCTGAGGTGCTTTGGCGTGAGCTCTGTGCCTGCCAACTGTGCCTCTGGGTTTGGTTTCCTCACTGCTGCTGCCTGGGGTGGGTTTGCAGCCCTACCAAGACAGCAAGGAGCATGGAAATGCAGAGATACAGCACCATGTTCCCCCACACAGGCTTCCCTCCAACATGCACTTTGTTAGGATACCATGCCCTGGGTCTGGCAGGACATGAACATGTTCGCTTTCTGAGCAATTTGCCCTACAATCTTGGGGCACTTGGACAAACAATAGTAATATTGTTGAAAGGCTCTGGCAGGAAGCTTCTCCACTGTTCTCCCTCTGATGGCTTCACAGATTGTTGCTTTCCACAGGCAGCATTTCCCAGGAATGCCTCTTACTCAAGTTTTCCACCCTTTCCCCTGGAGTGGTGCCTTATGTTTTCCAGTAAGTTATTTGCATATTAAATAGCTTGCTCTATCCAGAGATTTGTAGTTCCAGTTTATTTTGGAACCTTGGTTAGATGAACTTTGGTCCAGTCAAGCATTAGGTGGGACTCCTTCTTCCATCCTTTTATTTTGATAACTAAATTAAGAAGTTCTGGCAGTATGTACATGCCTTTTTATTGTCACGGGGTAATGCTTTGGAAGAGCTGAAGGGACTGGTTACCAGCTAATTATGGGCAAGTGAGCCTTGCACAAACATTCTGGAATAGTTGCCAAGTGCTGGCAAACATGTCAAAAGGGCAAAAGCAACAATTTAACTATTCTGTGCAAGTGTCTATCCAGCATGTATCCATCACTGCACCTGAGGTGATCCATCCTGGAGTATTCATCAGCAAGTAACAATTACAGAGCCCCTTAAAATCTCCTCAGGATAATTAGCAAAAAAGAGAACCCCATCAATAGTGGGGGGCTGGGGGCAGCTGGGTCTCTTGGATCATAACTGGTGCTGCTGTGGGGGGGAACTGGGTGGGAATCAATTGGCTGCCATGGACAGCTGCCGGCTGACGTGAGCTGCCATGCTGGCTACTAATTGAAACTCAAAGGGAAAAGAATTGGCTGGTTGTTGCAATTCTGTGAGGATCTCTCTGTTTCTGAGGAATTTGGGGCTTAAGTTTTCAAATAGATGCCCAACTCTGCTGGGCTTGGATGTGCAGGGTGGTATATTCTACAGGGCTTTGGTATCTGCAGACACTTTGTCCCTTCTGCCTCTGCTATCCCCAGCTGGTCATGTTTGAAAACTGCCAATTAATTCTCAACTATCTTTTCCTTTTTGTTTTGTTTGGGTTTTGGTGTCAGTGTTTTTTAATTCTGCTCTGAGCATCTTCTGGATAAGAGGTAGATTCCAACATGCAATTCTGAGCATTGTTTTTAGCCTAATGGGTGCAAGCATGATAAGTAATAAGTGGGATTGTTCTTATTTTCCTTTGGGGTGTTTTGTTTGTTTGTTTGGGATTTTTCCTTGGTTTTTAATCATAACTATTCTAAAAGATTAACACCAACCTTAAACCAAATTGACAATAAAAATCCCAAACATGGCATAGATGAGAGCAAAAGTGATCTAACAACAGATATTGTCCTTTTTGGATACATTTGAGCTCATTTGAAATCATACCCAGGGGACATATCAATCCAAAGCAAGCTCATCATAGTTATTGGCTACATCAACATGAAATACCGTGTGAATCACTGAAATCAAATGGTCATGAGATCTGTGCTCATCCACTTTGTCTTGGTTGGTAAATATCAAGTAGATGTTGAATAATAGATTTGAATAAATCATACTCTTGAGTTGGAAACTCAGATGGCATTGGTGACATTCTGAAATTCAGTGCTTTATGTAAGCACAGTGAGACCAAGCAGGGCAGGGAAAAAATCAAACCATTGAAAGGCACGCAGCTGGGTAACTCAATAACCCGTGTATGCAGGGCATTCCACCCAGCGGGACTTTAACTCTGCGAGCTGGGCCGTCCGGCTCCGTGCTGGAGAGCCGTCCCCCGGCCCACCCCACGCCATTGACATGCATAGCTGGCCTGGTAGGTGTAAAAATAGCCGGGCAGCGCCTGAATTGGAAATGGTCACCGAGCGCTGCCCGCAGTTGCTGGGGTTTCGGGTTCTGCGGGACTCGGCTCGGCTCGGGGGGCCCGGGAGCAGTGGCCGAGGAGCGGAGCACAGGCGGGACCCCCCTCCCGGCCGGTCCCCCGTCCTCCGGGAGTGCCGGGCACCCGCTGCGGGGCCAGAGCCGTCCCCCTGCTCCGAGGGAGCAGAAGAACTGATATGGGCAATGCACCCATTTGCCAGGCTTGTCATTCAGAGAAGGGCTTAAGGACACAGGGGAACATACAGGACTTGGATAGAACTCCCGATTATTATGGATACAACAGTGAAGAAAGCAAAGAGCCTGAAGCCCTGGTAAGTTTGGCTGAAGAAAACAGGAATCACAGGGAAAAATTCAGATCAGGGTTGTGCATGTTGCATTTGCGAAGGATGGCTTTGCTCACAACCTTACTGGATAGCTTGCAGTACTGAGGGGTCTGCTAAACTTGTCCATGCAGAAGCTTTGCTTTGCTGCCCTGTGATTAAAAAGCAGCTGTCGCTGAGCCGTGCAGTGGCTTCAAAGCATTGTCAGCTACCAGGAGGTTGAGGTATGTGAAGAGAGAACCCTGTGGGTGAAACAAGCCCTGCAATGAATGGATGTTATCCAGTTATCATGGTTTGCACAACTGCTAGAAATGATCCTGTATTGATATTTTTCCAAACTTGTAGTCAGTAGTTTACTTTTGAGCTGCTGCCTGCCCACTGCATATTGTTTTCTGTGTGCAATCGAGACAGTGCCACACAGATCCTCATGTAGATGAGGGTTACAGTGAGTGGGACCAGGCACAGGCAAGGGGTCACACTTATGGCACTAATGTCAGCATTTGTGCAGCAAACCAGAAGAAAATCGTTAAGATGTGAATGCTTGCAGTATCTATGGCAAATGAAGTGTCTCTTCTCTCTTTTTCCCTTTATTTCTCATTCTGTTTGAGAAATTCATTAAGGGGTTATTTCTTTCCAAATTGGCAATGGAAGTATATTGTGTCAAAACTTCTGGCAGCATAGGAAGATCATTAAACCTTCGGTGTCAGTGTATCCAAATCTCATGTTCTCTGCAGCTGATGTATACTAGAATTGGTCTGTCTGACCTGGTGCTTTGCACATGCCTCAGTTACTGCAGTGCAGCACAGAAGAACAGGAGAGCTGAGTTCCAGTGTTTGTAGGGGAAGAGGAGACCCAAGGCACTCCCAGCAGCAGCTCACAAGGAGTTTTGCATGTCCCAGAAAACACTTTTGATGATGTGTTGGATTTCTGGTAGCACATTTTTTTGGCTGGATTTTTCTGAACAGTTTTATGTTGTATTTCACTGACAACACAGCTGGACCCATTCTTCAGAGAATCACAAAATGGTGATTGGAAGGAACCTTAAAAATCATCTAGTTCCAAACCCTCTGAAATAAAACTTTCTTCAGGCTAAAACATGAAAGTAACCTACTTCTTAGGATACAGAGGATACAGACAGTTTTTTTTTTTTCTCCTACCAAGCAGTTTTTGGTTGAATTAACAAATAATCTCCAGTGTTTGTGATGGGAAACATGCAGTCAGGTGGAGTGCCAGTGGGATTTCTTGGGCTGTTGGGGAGGATGGGCCTGCCTCCACTGCCGAGGGTGGTTTCAGTGGGCATGAGAGGATCTCCCTGAAGCTTTTAGCAAAGGTATGGAAGCCCCTGTGACACAAATAAGCAAACTGAAACAGCTCTCCCGGCACGTCCAGCCTCTGAGCTGCCCTTCGGCATAAGGTCAGCCCTCAAAGGAGGCAGGAGTGAGCAGCATGTGATCTTTGAGGCTTCTTTTCCTTTTTATTTTTCTGGATACTTTTCATTCAGCCTACCCAGCTTTTCAGAGCAGGCAGAGATCAGGCACTTTGATAATGTCTTTGATGTGTTCAATCATAAGATCTTGGCTTTATGTGACCCTGGCCAAGTTTCTTTAGAATGTCTGTCTTGGGGACTGGCCAAGGGACTGGCCAAGTTTCTTTAGAAATGTCTGTCTTGATTCAGGTTTACAGTGCTTGGGGGATTACAAAAGAAAGTTCCTGTATTTCCCTCAGAATGTTTGCAGTCTCTTATCATCCTTATGAATCGGTACAAAAAAAGTTGGAAGAAGAAGAGGTGTCTCTATATTAGAAATGTCAGTAAAGCTTTGTTCTGCAGGGAGAAATTGTGTATCTATTTTTTTCCCCTGAACAGGAATATGGTATCCAGCACAGTACCCTGTTAGCTATTATAGATTTCCTCTGCTTTTATGTAACTGTAGCCATGCTCTCTGTCTTGGCTCATTAAAAAGAGTTGCCACATCAAGCTGAATACGATGGCTCCAGGAGCCCTGTAGCAGATACGAGGTTCAGAACAATTCAGCTGATATTCAGCCAACTCAGATGGCAAAATTGCTTTGCTAATCTAATCTTGTCTAACCTAAGAATCGAATGCAATCTGCTGCTTCAGAACCAGGTATTCCAGATTGCCTGGGACAGACTGCTCTCTGAGTTGCAGCACAGGATTTTCCTACTGCAGCATTCATAGGAGCTTCTCCTCCCTGCTCAAGGCAGTGGATTTGGCAAGGTGGATTTTAACATCATTGTTGCTTTTCTGCAGGTGAAGTTAGGTGAAACTGGTACCTCTCTCTCTGGCCAGAGCTGAGTTGTTTAAGGTCTAGGCCTAAGATTACAAGGTTCTTCATTTACTGCTTGAGTGTTCCTTTTACCTCTCTGTACAAGTAAGATCTGTGCGATGAGTCTCACTGAATTAGCAACTGTGGTAACACCATTTATTTACAGCTATTTTAGCCCATCTCAAAGCAGCATGAAATGATTTTTTCTGTTTTATGGAACCAGTACATTTGAATCGATGGGCGATCGGTTAATGGTGGTTGGGTGGGTAGAGCAGTTTGACCCTTTAGCACAGATGGTATTCACACATTTCTTTATTAGGAAATGTCACTTTGGCCATAGGGAATGAAAAATTGAGAGTGATAGGATTATCTGTCAACAGTCTGTCATAAACTTCACTTACAGCCTGGATTTTTGTTAAGCCTGGTTATTATCCCACTAGATAAGGTTTGGAGTGGCATCCTAATTCTTTCTAGAGGTGTTCTAGCATTATTACCTCTGTTTAGGAAGATCATCAGTAATGGAAACTTGCCATGGAAATCATTTAGATGCCTGCCAAGTTCTACAGTTGTTACCAGCACCTCAACATCTCAATATATGGTATCCAGAGGCTCCTAAATATTTTTCCTTCCTTTAATATTATTCAGTTCCCCTAGAGGAGATCTTGGTTTCATATAAAATATTTAAGAGACTTGAGTAAATGCGTGTGTCAACTAGGAGAACCAAGACTAATCCTGGGGATCTTCTGAAGATATCCCAAATCCTTACCATTTCAGGATATGACTAAATGATTCTTTGTCTCAAATTTCAGCACAAGAAATGTTCCCAGTAAACAAAAGGATTATGTATTTTTGCTTTTTAGAGTAATTAAGAGATTTCTAGCTTTTAGGATTAATCAAACTAGAAAATCTTTGATTCTCAAAGCCCAAATCCTGTGATGTGCTTGGTTTGTTGTTTTTCAGAATGGTTTCTGATTTTTTTTTTCTCTTTCTTTTTTAAATGCAAAGATTATGTTTCCCAGGTACATTTGAGAGTCTGTTTTTTAGACTCATGCTGATGATAATTCAGACACCCACACATGGTTTCCAAGATGGGATTTACAGCAAAAAGTTTGTTTTGGAGAAGATGAATAGCCCAGGGGAAGGACAGGGATTACACATGCCTCAAGTTCTGCTAGTACTGATGCACTGTCCCTTGTTAGAACCCTGCTAACTGATGTTCCTTTTACTGTAAAATCAGCATGGATTAAAATAACATCTGTCATTTTGAGTACTGCCTTTGGAAGGGACATGCAGCTGGGGAAAAGATTTTATTCCATTCTTTTCCATAGAAAGCTATGCAGTTTTGCCTCACAAATCCTTCATTGACACAGTACAATCAGCAGCCAGGCCAGTATGGCAAGTTAATGAACGGAGTGGGAGGACTCCTACAGAAGTCTGAGGCAGCTAAGGATCATAAAAGGTTTATAGAAGGCATTTGCTTCTTGGCTTGAGGAAGGGGTGATTTTACATTAGTTTTCTCTTCCTCTTCTGTTGCTACTGTATTTGCCAATGTTGGACCAAATTCAGAAACAAGGTTAAGTGTGTATTTAAACCCTCCCTTTAGCAAATAACTTAAATCTATTTAGTTTGAGATCAATTAGACTTAAAGATGTGGTAAAAATTAAGCATAGTTTAAAGTGGTTTTCCAAAATATACCTTTATTCTTTTCTGGTTAAAAACAAAGCCAAACTGATCAGGCATTTGTGCATTCCAGCAGAGAGAAAAGAGTGGCTGGATGGTATCCTGCAAGCTCTGGAATTTCACAGAGTTGGCAAGAGAGTCAAAGGTGTCAAAATTTAACAAGCAGCCTAAAATTAAAGTAATTCCCTCTGAATAATTAAGAATTTTCCTATCAGTAACAAGAGATGGAATAGCTGAAGCCTGGCTTTTCCACTACTAAAAATTAGAAGTGTCTATCAGCATTACCAATTGTTCAGTTGTGTCTGTTTGGAGCAATCTTGGAGCAGGAACTGGTGTTCAGCCCAGGTTACCTGGGCAGTTTCCTCCTCCTCCTTATGTTGCTCAAAAATATGTTTGTTGGGATTGTGTAGCAGCAATAAAAATTTTCTTAAATTTCAAATGCAGCTTTCTGAGAACAGTCTCATAAAAAGATATGAAACTGCCACAGAACTGTTTTATGCAAATCTTGAAACCACCGGAAGTTGATGAATATATATATCTTGGATTTGTAATACATTTTTTATTTATAATGTGCATAAATCATAAATCACTTAACCTAGTTTATTTTCTCAGCTTCTTTTTTTGCCATAGTTCTTTCCATCTCCAGTCATACCAATTAAAGCAATTTCTTGAGGACACTCTAAATCTTGAATCTTGCTGCATGCAGTGTCTCCTTTGGGTTGCAGCCTCTTTGTCTGACACAAGAAAGCTTTTACCAAGATGTATAATAAATGCAAACAGCATTACCCTTCCCACCTGCTCTGGCAATGCGTGATTTGGGCTCCCACACATCCCTTAGCAGAGACAATATTCATTCTGAGGAATGCAGCCCATACTGGAAGGAATCTGGTCAATGCCATCCCAGGTTTCTGGGTCAGAGAATAATTTTTTGTGTTTAAAAATATTTTGATTTGAAATCAAGGATTGTTTGAATCCTGGATCATTTGTAGTGTATAGCACAAAAGCGTTCTTTCTTCTTGTACCTCTTTCACCCACTTGTTATTACAAAATATTTTTGCTGAAAATACCCACAATCTTCATGGCAAAGTGTGGGGTCACATCCGCAATGTCTGTAACAGCGTGGTGAGGGCATCTCCAGCCACAGCTCTAGCTCAGTGCCAGAAGAAGTGGTAACCGTGCCAGCTTTTCCATATCCTTCATGATGTTCTACGATTAATTTGCCTAAGTAGTCCAAGCACCTTAAATTATTCAGGTTCATAATATGTGCTTTAAAGAATATTTTTATTTTTCTGATTTATAACCATCAATATCAACCTAGAGAGACAGACCTTTGACATTTTAAAATAATTAATTACTAGATGCTATTAGCTCCATCTTGGCAGAGAATATTTAATTTGTTAGAGATCTCTTACCTCTGAAATCTGATCTTCCTCTTCACATCTCACAAATCCTGGGATTCTTCTTAACAAATATTAGTTTCTTGTAAGGCCAGTTGTGTCTTTTTCCTGGATAAGAACTTGCTCTAGATTATGAGAACATGATGTTTGTTCAGTGAAAGCTATTATTTTATAATTGTGGGATTTTCAGTTCAACTATTCATGAAAAAATTGCATACAAACAAAGGTACACAGCAGGATGAATCTGATCTGAAATGCCTGTACATGGTTGAATGGCAAAAGCTGAGTGATAAAAATTCTTGTTTTCATATTGAAATAAGAAAATCTGGCCCATTGTTTATCCAGGAATTTAGACACTGAAATTTCTTTAGGATCTGTGATTTAATCTGTCTTCCTTCATCGCTCCCAGTAAATGAATTGAATGAAAACATACATTTTTATGGGCAAAGGAAGTGGCTTTGAAAGCAAAGCACTGTTGTATTTCTTTTCTTTCAGAAGATTAATGTTATTTCATTAAGGGCTGGGAAAATATGTGTCCATTATAGCTGTTATTATCTCATTTAAGTCATTTATCAGTGTTAGATTACTGAGCCTGTGCCGTTGCAAGTGGAATATTTAGCTCTCATTATGGTATGTATATCAGAACTGCAGGCTCAGACTCTGCTCTGGGGGTCTAATTAAAAGCTAAACATATAAGAAACCCTTTGCCTCTTTGCAGTCACTGCTCCATATTCTAGTGTGATGCCCTTTGGAGATCAGCAGCACTTTCAGCTGAATAAAAAAACAATCAGTGTACGGTAGATAAAATGTGAGCCACTGATAAACTTGCTGGCAAATTTTACAGAAAGTATTCCATAAGGAAAAGCGTTTTATTTGAATTCCCATCTTTTGCATCTGAGTGCTGGTATGGAGGAAGATTCCTTAATGGGCAAAAATCCGTATGTGAGGAGTGAGTTGGGTAACAGTAACACCTGGTCTGTGCCACTTTTAGAGTTGCACCCAATTAAATGATGGCTGGTTGGAACAGATGGTTCCTGAAATCAGAGAATAGCCAAGCCAACTGGGACAAAATTTAGTGGTTGTCTCAAGGATGAGAGCTTAAACTGGCACATTAGAAAGGAGGGAATAAAAAAAAGAAAAATATCTGCTTGCATACCTGTTATTTTTCCATTTGCATCTTTAAGTACTGAATAGCATCAAGAAACCATGAAAATTTGAGTTTAGAAGGTGCAACTTTCCTTCTGCCATGAGCTGAATTCTCAACTCCAGGCATTCCCTGGATATACTAACATGATGAGCCAGCAATCAGTTAGGAGCTTCTTAATGAGGAAGAGTTCACAAGCTATCAGCATTTTGCTAATTATAGAAACAGCTGTTGTACAAACAGTGCCTCACAACTCTGGAGTTTTTAAATGGCATTAACACTGTCACCTACCCCTGCCATATTGATTAATTGTGGCTTAACACTGGCTTTACCTGCAATGATAGCATAGGATTCACTTGAACATCGAAGGTTTTTTAACCAACAACAATTTGAGTTTTGAGGTTTTTTATTTATGTAAAGCAGGTTTTTCTCATGTCCTGTTCAGGGGCAATACCTTCACAAGTTACAGCTGAGTAAATTTTTCTCCATAAAATCAAAGCAGTGCATTCCCAAGCCCATGCTTGAAATGTAAGATGGAAAGGGTTATTGCCACTCAGATACACATTGTAATATACAAACAATACACCTTAATTTAACCTATTTGGACATTAGGCTTGAGTTTTGAATTATCTTTTTGCCAGCATTCCATTTACAAACTGTGTTTAGTAGATGAGAAATATTCGGAGGCCCATAGTGCTGGATTGTGTTCTCTCACAGAGATATTTCTGATTTTGGACTGGGGTCATTCAACTTACTTGGATGGGGAAAAACTCAAATCCAGCCTGCAGGAATAGTTTTTCTGCAGAAACAACTTAAAACAAATATTTTTTGGATAATGTTATGATGAAAGCTATCCTTTGAAAACTGAAGCCTTCTACTCCCCCAGTCTTTCCTGCTTATGCATGAAGCTGGTTTTCACTAGCAAATTTGAATATTTTATGGATTTGGTACAGCATATGATTTCAGGATTTATTTTTGCACTTCTCTATAAAATGTCTTTGAGAAACAGGCTGTGTGCAGTAAGTGATGTGGTACATAATGCAATAGGAAGGGCAGCTGGAGTGGGGACAGAGGAACCAGAAGGGAAGGTCTATTTGATTAAAACACTAATTTCTGTATATGATTTATTTGCTGAGATTCCCTGAAATATATGTTTCAAATTCAGGTTAAATTGCAGCAATGTAATTAGCAAGAAAGAGGGAGAATCCACAATCATATATTCATATAGTCACTTGATCATTTCTTGTATTTCCTTATGCAATATCTGACAGCTAGGTAGTTATAAAGAAATGTTTGTGTCCATGCTGTGAGTGTACTTATATTGATGTTTTTCACATTGCAGTTTATTTGTTCCTAGTGATCTGACAATTCTTATTTATAGCTGGAATTACCTATCCTCAGTCAAAAGTTCATAAGAAAAGTTAAAAGATAGGAGACGTCTACAATGTCCAATAAAACCAAATATTCCCAAAAGTCATAGGTTTAGGAATGCACCTTTAGTGTCATCTAGTTCCACCTCCTGTCACAGGCAGGGACCTTCCACTGTCCCAGGTTGCTCCAAGCCCTGTCCAACTGGCTTTGCACATTTCCAGGGATGGGGCAGGCACAGCTTCTCCAGGCAACCTGTGCCAGGGCCTCACCACCCTAACAGGGAACAATTTCTTATGTTATCTAATATAAATTTACCTTTGTATCTATATTGTGTATTAGAATTGCATTGCAAACACAATTCCTTTTTCAAAAAGTAGTTAGTGAGGACTTGTGATGCTCTGTCACTGTGTATGTATTGAGAGCAGTGCATTAGAAAAAGCTGGTTAAATCCACATGTGGTGATTTCAACCCATACTATAAAATACCATCTCAGTATTTTCTAATCCCTCACACCATATTCTTGTATCAGGTTTATAATGTATTGATTTGACTGACCTTAGGGCCTGCATGTACACAGCGTGAACCTTAATTCTGGCTGCCTGGGCTGAGGGTGGAGGGCAGAGCTGCCAGCTGGGACTTTGCACATTAACGTGTTGGCTTTGGGGCTTCCCAAATTACAGGACACTCATGTTCTTGTGCTCACATGTTGCTGCTGCTTAAGGTGAGCTCTTCTCCTGTAAACCTTTCCTTTCCTCAGTGGCAGAGTGTTTGCTTTCAAGCATGATCTGCTTGTAAAAGTGTGTAAAACTCTCAAGAAAACCGCTCAGGGGTGTGTGCTTAGGAAGAGGGGATGTGATAAATACCATATGGTGCACAGGACTCTGGGTCTGTGTTTTTGTCTTCTTTCTTGTAAAGGAAGTGCCTTCAAATGACAGTTTGTTGACAGCTTTTCTTCACCGGTCACCAAACTATAAAGATGGATATGGTGGTTTCAGTGAGAAACACTATGAGGGATGGTGAAGGGGCTATGGGGCATGAGGGCTTTGAGGGGCCATAAAGCACTGTGAAGGGGCTCTGAAGGGCCATGAGGGTCTCTGACAGACTTTAAGAGGCTTTAAAAGGACTGTCAGGGGCTCTGAGGATCTCTGAGGGGCTATGAATGGCTGTCAGGGGCTCAGAGGGTCCGTGAGGGATTCTGAGGGGCCATGAGGGGCTGTGATGGACTGTAAGGGGTTCTGAGAGGCCCTAAAGAGACTGTGAGGGGCTCTAAGGGATTGTGAGGGTCTCTAAGGAACTTTGAGAGGCTCTAAAGGGCCATGATGGACTGTGAGGTGCTCTGAGGGGCAGTGAGGAGTTGTGAGGGATCATGAGGGGTTCTAAAGTGCCATGAGGGGCTCTGAGAGACTTTGAGGGGTTCTAAAGAGCCGTGATGGACTGTGAGGGGTTCTGAGGCTCTCTGAGGGTCCATGAGGGGCTCTGAAGGGCCATGAGGGGTTCCAAAGGGCTGTGAGGGGCCATGAGGGGCTTGAAGGGCCATGAGGGTCTCGGAGGGACTTTGGGAGGCTATTAAAGGGCCATGATGGACTGTGAAGGGTTCTGAGGGGCCATAATGGGTTCCAAAGGGCCATGAGGGGCTGTGATGGACTTTGAGGGGCTCTAAAGTGCTGTGAGGGGTTCTGAAGGGCTCTAAAGGGACTGTGAGAGGTCGTGAGGGGCTCTGAAGGGCCATGAGGGTCTCGGAGGGACTTTGGAAGGCTCTTAAAGGGCCATGATGGACTGTGAGGGATTCTGAGGGGACATGAGGGGCTCTGAGGGATTTGTGAGGGGCTGCAAGTGGTTCTGGAGGCCATGAGGGACCTTGAGGGGCTGTGAGGAGCTCAGAAGACTGTGAGGGGCTGTGTAACAAAATATTTCAAGAGATTATGGAATCCATTGGAAAAACTGACAGATCCAGATTCATTGTCTTCTCTAACATGGTAAGACTACAGGAAACTGCTGCTGTTGTTTTCTGGGGGGATTTTGTCAAAATGCATTTGAATTTGAAGTGTGCTAAAGTGAATAAATGTTTGAGAGAGTCGTGCTGACAAAAATGCTTTAAAAAAGCATTAAAAGAATGGGACAAAGGACAAATTAATGACAACCTATGAAAAATTAGATTTGGCCAACTGGGAAGGAAAATAGATCTGAGTATTCTCAATTTCTAAGTCTTCTAATCCTTGTAACATGTTGCAGAATATTTTCAATGTTTTGTGGCCAGTCTCTTGTACTTGTATGGGAATTTATATATGAAGCATATGGACTGCTGAAATACTCTTTATGTAGACAAGAAGTTAATGTTCTGCATTATGATCATTATTCCGGTGTATGGAAAGTGTTTTGAAGTGACTGGAAGTGATGTACACTACAGTAATTTGATTATGAGGTAATAAAATTATGAATCAAGGAAATGAGAATCTGCTTGGAAAGCATTGCTTGTGTCTTGTTAGCCAGAAACAAATGACATAGAGTTGTGTGGGCTTAGCTACAATCTGAGGTCCCAGCAATAGCTGAGATGTCAGCACTTTTAGCTTTTTATGTTATTCTGTGTGAAAGAAAAACAAGCAATGATTGGTTCATCCCTAAGAACCTAAAGTTGTAGGTGGTAATTTGTTACATCATTCTTTCTTAACCTTTTAAAAGTATAAAGCTGATGATTGTAGTTTTGCTATGGTAAATGATTGTTGTAGTAGTAAAGCAGGAAAAAAATGTGGAGAAAGAAGGTAAAACGTGTATTATTGAGGGCAAAGCTGCTTTTTCCAACCTGTGTGTCCAGATTTACCCCTCATGCACTCAGATATTTGTTGTTTGTTAATGTTTTTACCAAGACATGATTTTTTTCAAAGATACTTAAATATTAAAACGTAATTTGATGTCTTTATGAGCATATCCTGATCCCAGGAAAGGATGTGCTCCCAAAGACATATTTTCATCTTGGCATGTAGCACAGTTGTAAGGAGGCTGATTTTGATGACATCCATCTGTTGCAGATTAAAATAGGTTGGAATCGGGGATTGTGAAGCGAGTGATAAGCAGGGTGACCAAAAAAAAAAATGCATTGGAATGGATTGGGCAAGTGAAATAAGTGGCTGGAAGCGGGAGGGGTTTAGGATATTCTCATGATGAGTAGGAGTGAGTCCCAGCCCGAGGGAGTGTGGGCCGTCCTCTACCTCTGGGTTCTGTTTTGTGTCACAGACAAAGGCAAGAGGGCTGAGGTGTTCCACATTCTGTTGCTTAACAGTATATCCCACAATCTGGCTAAAAAATGAAAGCTTATTTTCATAGGATTTCTGAATCTGTTTTTTTAATGAGAGCAGGCAGTTTAGGGGTGGGAATGTTTGCAGCATGATCCTGGATTTGGATACTCAGCCTTGAGTACTTCATCCGCTTTGTTCTAAGGTTAGCTACATGTGCAGTTCTGCCCACTTTGAGCATAGGTATCTAAAAATAATAGATCTAAATCTGTAAATAACATCTATACACATCTATAAACAACATGCATAGATAGATAAATAATCCATAAAATTATATATATATAAAGAGATTATATATTTATATGTAATTCTCCAGAAAACTACAGTTAGCAAGTTGATGCATTTATGTTTTTCTTGTTGACAATATCAGTTACTATGATTTATGGTTGTTTGGGTTTTTTGGGTTTTTTTTTGTTTGGTTGGTTTTTTTAGTTCTTGCTAAATTTTGAGTGTCGGCAATTATTGCTCTATTTTGCTCACTCTGACAGGTCTGCAGTTCTTTTGTGCCATTATTGTCTAATTTAAATATGCTAATTAATGCAGATACAATTCAAACTCAGTTGTTTCACAGCTTTATTCTACTGCAGCATAAAATGTGGAAACCTTTCACCACTGATGAGGTTTTCTGCTCTGGTTTAAGCAGAGGGTAATTGGAGAATTTTTTTCTTCTCTTTTTACAGTCTGACAGCAATGCAAGCTTTCTCCGAGCTGCCAGAGCTGGCAATTTGGACAAAGTAGTGGAATACCTGAAAAGTGGAATAGACATTAACACCTGTAATCAGGTAAGATATTTCATGGACACAAGCTTGCAAGAGTGAATTGTAAGAAACGTGGGCACTGTAGAGATGTGATTTATCTCTTTATCCTGCTGAATGTGACGTGCTCAGCCCATGGATTTTCCTTAGCCGTCCCACGTGAAGCTCCTGATCCCCTGAGAGCTCAGGTGTGGGAGTCTGAGGCTTCCCCTGTTGTTTTTGTAAGGTCTCAGGGAGTAGGTAAGCACTTGAGTGGATGTAGTTGTAGCTGCCCAGATAATTTGTGCCCAAGCAGATTAAAATCTTGGCAATCACCTGCACTGGCAGTGCAGTTCTGGGTACTCTCAGATGGCTAAAGGGGTAGCCATGGGCTTTCACCTTGTTTCACAAAACTAAATGTGTTGTTATCACTGGTCAATAATATCTACAACATAACATAAAAGATACTTAAATGTTGTGCTTAACATGCTGTCTCTTCTTTCAAGAAAGTTATAACTGCTGTAAAAGTACACTGTTAAAGTTTCACCATTGATGTGACTGTAATGTGACACAATGTTTTGGCTTGGCTCTTTTGTAGCTCTGTCATATAAATCCGGTTACTTTGGCTTCATAGCTTAGGGACCTGCATTTGCAGCATTTATTTAAGTGACTAGAACCATCAAGTTTAATAAGACTCTAACTGTGACTTAAATATGCAAGTAAGTGTCTGCATCAGTTCTGGGAAGTGTCTTGGCTTTCTAGTGAAACCACTGCAGTTTCTTTGATGGGGAATTTGACAGCTCAGGCTTTATGGTGCCCGGGTTTCCCCTAACTCTTAGCCAGATTTGATCAGAGTAACCACTAACTGGACAGTGGTTAAGCCATTTGGACGTAAAATCCCAGAATTGTGACCACTATTTCTTTTTTTTTTTTTTGGGGGGGGGGGGGCGGGGGGGGGAAGAAAAAAAGACTAACTGGGGAAATCAGGAGTGAAATAATCTAAAATGTTTGGTGCTATCACGTTCCCTGCTGAAGGAAAGCTGCAGATGATTAAAGAAGGCATGTGTCAAATGGAAGCTGGGGCACAGGAGTGAGAGCAGATCTGTTGGCTGTGCCAAGGAATTTAATGATGAGGAGGATAAGAGCTGGGGCTTTTCATGTTCTGCTTGTTAAAAACATACAGGAATGTTCTTGTCTTACTGTCTAGGAGAAAGTTTCCTTTAAAACACTTACTTTCAAGGAAAACTTCATGAATTTTATGGGATGTGACCTGGCAAACTTCAAGTTTCTCACTTAGGAGAGAGTAAAGCTAGACTCAAGTTCTTGTGTTCAAATAGATCCTGCAAGTTCTCCATCTTTGTTATAAGCACCAATATTAACAAACAGATTCACCCCCAGGACAGAGCACAGTTAATATGATAATTACTTAGGAACATTGCAAGGCTTTTTTCCCAGTGTTCATATTCTCCTGGTGGCTATGGGAGGAATATGGCAAAAGTTGCTGCAGATTTATCCTCTGTGGAAAGTGCTTCCCACCTGCAGCTGGTGACCAAGCTCCATGTAGGGGAGATCAAAGCTTTCACCATCCACTGAGCATGACCAAGCACTTCAGCTTCTGGCAGACTCCAGTTCTGGTACCATATAAAATTGCTTACAGAGGTTTTTGTAACCAAGATCCTCAGTGCTTCCAGTGATTAAGCATCACTGGTGTATTGTAAATTTTATTGGGAGTGGGAGCAGACTCCCTCTGCTAGAGGTCAGGGAATATTGAGTAAGCCATGGCAGCCTTCAAGTTATTCCTCCTCCTTTGTCTCCTCCTCAGGGTTTGGCAGGGGTGTCCATGTCATTGTGTTCCAGCTGTCTAAGGGGAGAAGCAAACACAGTCTGTGCAAAATGCAGGGGTGTGTTTTATTTTTAACAGTGAGATATCTCAAGGCTCTTTTAAAAATGGAGCTTTGTATATGCAGGGTATTTTTCCTCAGTAAAATGCTATTTTTAGATTAGATCTCATATGAGAAAACCATACATAATGTTAAATATAAGCTTTCCTGAATGGAGAGAACACCAGGAGATTTTCTTCAGTTTCAATGTTTTTTTCTCACATCCTGAGTTTTCAGAGTGATATATCTTTATAGATAATCAAAGTATTTTCCCAGTGTAACTGTTGCCAACATATGATGGAGCTTAATGTTTCTGGATATACTGAACACAGAGTAGTTAATAAAACAATTATATAGTTATATGCTTTGTTGAATGCTACCATCATAACAAGTTCACCTATTATAGTATTGCCTACTTTAATCTGAATTCAAGCACTGTCATCTCTTCTGAAAATCATAAATCAATTCTGTTTGTTTCAGAAGAGAGTTAAAAATGTTAGGGGACAAAATTCCCCAGTTTTATGGGGGGGTCCCTTAAAAAAATCCAATTCCTGGTATTTAATAGGATGTATAACCAATAGCAATTGTAAATATGTTTCCTTTAAAGCTGCTTTCCTATGCTACAAATGTAGTTTTTTAGAATGTAGTTACTGTTTCTAGTTAATGTAGCAAGGGAAAGCTACTTGCTACTGCATCTTGTTCAAAATGTTGCTTAGCAAAACAAATGTTACACTGTGCATTTGTGCAGCCCAAGGTTCCAGCAGAAGTTAGACCCCAAACTCTGACTATTCTGAGTTCATCAGCTGCCTGCTGATTTTTGAAACTGAATTGGGGATCCAAAGGCAACATAAAGTAACATTTCTCCATCTTGTCTTGGGAGACCTGTCAGTTTTCAGGGTGATGTCTTGGAAGGAAAAATGTGATGGGCATTGGCATTTGCTTTGAACAAGTCTTCTGTGCTCCTCTGAGAAGTCTAATGCCTTGAACAGATCAGGGTTCAACTATGAGGTTGGTCTGGGGACCTCCAGCTCCAAGGCTTTTTGAATCTCTGTCAGTTTGCCTTTTGCTCTCGTTTTGTTGGCTTCCTTTTAATTCAGCTGGTCTCTATTCCTTCGGTGACAGAGAGGCAGAGCACAGCTGTTAATTACTCCCTCCCTCCCTCCTTCCAAGTGGAAAGGCACTGCCTCTCCCAGCAGTGCCAGTTATGGTCTGAAGGAGCACTGCAGCATAATGAGGTCAGCAGGACCACATTTGATGTCACTCTCTAGGTTAATTCAGTTTCTTGACTTCCTAGACTATAAAGCAACATAAAGGGAGAATTTTCATAACCTGATTATGTTTTTCTTTTTTTTTTTTCCCACTGTCCACTTAATTTCTTTGTGATATTTTTAGGAAGAACTTCAACAAACATTTGGACTTCAGAAAGCCATGCCCAGCTCTCTAATGTACCCTTTCCCAAATCTCTCTTGAAAAGAGGTTGCCAGATGCACATTTTACTTCCCTGAGAGATTTATTCAGAGGAGAGACTTTGCAGAGCCATCTATTAAAGAGAGAAAAGTATTTGAGTTTAACAAAGACTTCTTTCTAGTTTCTGCTTCTGCTGGTAAAAGGAGTTACTGCCGCCATACAGCGTTAATCACAAAAGCTTTTTAATTTTCATTGTGTTTTGAAGTTATGCTTTGCAATTGGGCTGTTATCATAGAACCTTTTCCCCACTTCCTTCAAACACTTTCTTTGCCCCATTTCTATGTTTCAAGTTCTTTGTCATTCTCACTAATTCTCACCAGCAGAAGGTGACTTGAGCTTTCTAGGACTGCCAGGTTATTGTCTGTACCTGTCAGTTAGAGCTGAGCTTAGAGGGAAGGGTGTAAAAGCCCACAGAGCACTGATTTGGCTGATTTAGAATGTCCTGTGAACTACAGGTTGATCTGATGCACTGCCAAGACATAGCTTTCCATGGTGTCAATTGGCTTTGGCACAATAGGGTTAGGTGGGAATGGGAGAAGCTATGGGATCTGGGTGATGTCCCAGAAGGAATAAATGGCACAGCAGGATTGATACTGAACCAGGCAGTGATGAAAGAGCTTCCATTGAATGAGGACTGCTCTGTGAGGCAACTGAATAAAAAGGCAGAGGTAGCAGGGAATTTTTCTGGGTGATTTCCAGACAAGAGCAGTGTCAGTGTCTGTCATATTGGGAATAAGTGTAGGCTGGTGATTTTTAGGATGTGCAAGAAACCCCTGGAGTTTTCCAGTGCAGTGAAAATACCACGGGTGGCACTACAGGAAGTGCTGTGAGCAGTTAGTGGTACATGCACATTTGTAGCACTCCTTGGGACAGAGAGAATTGACGTCTCTACCTTGGTGGTAGAGGAGAAAGGGAATTGAGGGAATCAGGCACTGCAGGGAGGAAACACTTATAAAGAACCACCAGCTTGGAAGGCTTAGTATTAGGTTATTTTATGGGAGTTAATATCACCAAGGAGTCTCCAAAAGAATGGCAGTTATGGCATATGCAGGCTTTGTCCTTATGTGGCTCAGTTTTGCTTAGCAGACAACTAATTTCACCCTCCCCAACTTTTTGGTGGGCAGGGGAGAGCAAAAAGGGACGTGTCAGAAACCTTTGTTGTTCTGAACTACAAAAATCCAGTTGACAGGAACGGAGGAGTTGCATTGATTAAATCTGAGATTCCATCATTAGAAGTAGCAGGGATCAGCCACGTGGGCTGGGAAATAATTGCAGCGTTGGTTCTGATCAGGGAGAAAGAGAACAAAAGTTGCTTTAAGGCTTTGGTTGTGCTGGGCCTCAGCATTTAAAGTGCAGGGCTTGCTACTGCTTACCCCAGATTGCTTTATTTAAGGAATTACGGAATTTGAATGTCTATAGTCCTATTTTTAAGCAAGAGTTTGTTCCTGTAAGCTTTTTACTGGACCTCAACTATTCTTTTTGCTCATGTTTTAATGCATTAAAAACAAGTCCTGTGTTGTGAAGAAACTCAGTGGATGCAGCAATATCAACTTTCAGGTGCTTAACATGACATCAACAGATATGTGCCTCAGAGGTAGGAATACAAGTATTTTCAGAGATTAAACACTGAGACGAGCCTTGCTCTCTCCATATTTTGGCACACAGTAAACTAAAACAGAGGCTTATCCTCATCCTTTTGTATTCAGAAGCATTTATGGGCCATGAATTTTGCAGTTTCTCTGCTGTTTGTTCCTAAAGAGCGAAGAAGTTTAATGACATGTTGCAGCAATACATCAGCTGTGTACGCTGTGAGGAGGACAAGCTGCCCTTCAGCTTCCCATGGAAAGTGCTGATGAGAGAATCTGCGAGATCAGATACAGAACAGGTCTTTGTTCTTAAACAGTGAGGAGAACACTATGTTTTCCCACAAAATACTAGCTTGAAGCTCTCAGCCACTGTAGGTAGTAATTATGGTTAGTTGATACTCAGCTAAGATTAAAAACCAAGAAAGACCAGAGTTTTCTGAAACGTGTTCGGCCTGCAAAATATTCCCCGACACAGACAGTATTCCTCATCCTGGTGATTATGGTCAACCTCACTACATATTTTTGGCTAAGGATTTATCCTTGACCAGGGCATGGCACTACTGCTATCCCTGGGCTCTGCAGCTCCATAGTAAGAGTGTTTCCTCTGGAATAAGCGTGTTCTGGCTGCTGTAGCTTTTCCCACGTAATGGGGTTTGAAACCACATTTCTCATGAACATTTCCTGACTACCAGGCTGCAGAAGGGTGTTCCTCTGCTTTTGGCAGCCTGTTACCATGGCCTTCCTTTAGTTCCTTTGCTTTTCTCCTATTTCCACTTCTGAATTTGACCACAAAATCTGCCTGTGCTGTTCACATGGATGCAGAATCAAATGGAGTTAGTGCTGAAATGTGTTTGCATTGCTGTGTCTGAAGCCATTGGACTAACTCCCATCAAATACCTCCTGTGAAGTGCTAAGTGCTTTAAAATCCCACTGGAAATTACAGGCTCCAGCTGCCTCTGTGAATGGACAAATAAAAGCCAGAATGTTGCCTGTTTATTTCACAACTGAAATGACTCTGAACTGCTGAGAGACAAGCAAAGTGATAAAAATTCCACAGTGCTGAATTTGCTGCTGGTTACTCAAACACCTGAGTATTGATCCTGATGCCTGCAATATGGAAACCAGGAGAATGCTGGGGGGAATGGCAGTATTTGTTGCTGTCACCTGCCTGATGTAGCATGAAAAACACCTTAGGATTGTGAAAAACAGGCTGGAAATTCAGCTACAATAGACTGTAATTTAATTTTTTTCCTTGGGTGGAAGGGGGATACTAGGAAGAAGGAGATCAAGTTTCCATGGCAGGAATTTATATGAGATACAGTATCCTGTTCCTGTTTAATGGGGAGAGGATTTAGATGCTGACTTTCTTTGGTTACCTTTTCAATAATCCTCGCATTTATTTAATTAATTTTCTTTTCCTTTTTGAGGTTAGAAAACCTTGAAGTTTAGTGAAGACTTACTCATCAGATATGAGCGAAGTGCCAGATCAAGGATCAGTTTGCAAGTCAAAGTGATCAACAGCCATTTTGGCCTATTTGTGCTTGTGGGTTTCCATTTGATGCTAGTTATCCCAGAGGAGATAGCAGGATTCAGGGTGGTTACATCAGCATGGAGTAACTCTGAGTAGACACATCCCGTGTAAATTTGGCTAAGTCCTGTGATTTCTCAGTATTGATAAAATCTCAGCCGGGCTGGATAAGGTTACAGCAAAGTGAGGCAGAAAAACACTCAAGGTTTGAAATACTGGGCTCCATGGAGATGCCCAAGGTAGTAGTCTGTGGTAATGAGAAGTTATTAGAAAATAAGCAATCTTTTTTGGATACTCACAAAATGTAGTTTGGTTTGATGTATTTGTTACTATGAGAAAAATGTTATGGGTGAAGTTTGTCCCACAGAGCCTCAGCTTAAATAGCCGTGTCCAAAGTATCTGACTTATGCAGACAGTCAGCTAAGAGATGTAATAGCATTCCAGCTCCTAAGCTTCTCCTGATCGCGGGGCGAGGTAGGAATGTGTATCTGATATTTGTAATGGATCTGGCCCTTGTGCTTACAGAATGGACTCAATGCTCTGCACCTGGCAGCCAAGGAAGGCCACGTGGGACTGGTACAGGAATTGCTGGAAAGAGGCTCGGCTGTGGATTCTGCCACTAAGGTAATGATGCACGTCTCTTGGTTTATCCAATACATATGGCAAATACAGACAAAACCCCAAAAAGTACAAAATAAGAGAATAATGTAAATACTGCACGGATATTTAAACTGTTATTTCTGTTATGGCCTGGGAGTCGGCCTTGCTGAAGCTCATTGGTAGTAAATGAAGAGGAAAATATAATTTGTGGTGTAATACAAGGAAAGCATTAGAAGTTTTTAGCAATGTCAGGTTTTCATTATTTCCAGTGACATGTCCTCCTTATTTTAAGGAGAATTAGTATAGTTCCAAGCAGTAGATTTTTTCAAATCTGTGAAAATCAGTAATTGACTTTATAATATCCAGTGTCTTTTACCTGTGGGCACAATTGAAAAAACACCAGTGGGATAAATTATTTTCCCTTTAGCCTTTCCACAACCAGGCACATGCACATGAATGCTATAAAAAAAACCCTGCTGATTGAAATGATTCCTGAAAAAGGGTAATTATAACTTGCATTTTCCCCCTCCCTCTAACAGAAAGGGAATACAGCCCTGCACATTGCATCCTTAGCAGGACAAGCTGAAGTTGTCAAAGTTCTGGTGAAGGAGGGAGCCAATATCAATGCACAATCTCAGGTATGATGCTCTTTTCCCTTCTCACTTCTGAAATTTATTTGGTGAGCTCTTGTAAGATCTGAGATATTAGACACTGCTTCTAAACATCCAAGCCTGACAAATCAAGGAAAATGAGGCATTCTCTCATAAGTAGAATAAAAGTAAATATTGAATTCATGTCATTATGTTCTCATTATATGATACAGGAACTCCTGTGGTTGGTGATAGAAAAATTTCTGAAACAATTTCTGGAAGAAAGCTAGGAATTACTAAAAAATTCCAAAGGGTATAAATATTTGAGTGGAATTTGGTGAGCAGTAAAAAAGAAAATAATTTCTCAAAGGCTTGATTTTTACCATTGCTTTTTATGGTTACTTTTTGGCTAAAAGTTTGCAGATAACTTACTCTAGGCTTCTGAATTCCTTCCATATCAGAGAGAATTTCAATCAAAAGTTTGTGATGTACATTTGAACTGGGGAAAATCCTCTTGTCCTGGCAGGAAAACCAACTGTAAAAACTGCCCTCTTATTTGCGCTGACATGAAACTCGTCTGGTGTTCTAAAACACTCCAGAGGCCAGGGTGCTGTCCCTTACCTATGATTTCCTTTGATTAGCATTAAGAACCATTTATCAAATGAATAATTTGATCAATGTTCATAAATGCTGCTTTAATTATAGCAACTGTCTGTAGCTATAATGGGCTGAACAGGGGGTATAGGTGATAAAGAAACTGCATCTTTGTGAAGCACTTGGCTGGTGACATCCTCAAAAAAAAAAAATTTCCTAGCACTAGCTCCACACCTTGCTTGCCCAGACCTGGGAAACTGGGACCTGCAGCGTTTCCTCTTGTTTGATGTTACAAATTCACCATGGACAGGGTAAGGTAAGTGGAGAGCAGGAGATGAATAAACTGCTTTACAGAATGAATGTTTGTCTATTCCTTTAGCACATTTTAAAACAAGAGAAAGGAACTGAAAAATCCTTAAAGTTGCCTGACTCCAAGATTTTGAAAATATTTTCTTTATTATGCTTTTTGCCCCAAAATGATGGAACAACTCTCTCAGGACAGCTGATGGTCAGTTTCTCCCCATGCTCTGTTCCCATTAAAGATGAGAAATGTGGTTCCTTTGTTCAAAAATTTAGCAGACTCCTTTCATAATGAACAAGCTGGATAATTTCTTCATATATTTATCAACCTTTTTATGTGTATTAGAAGAAAAAGTCTTTAATGTTTTGAGCATGGTAAGAGAAATAATTGTTAAAAATAATACTGTCATGAAGCATTATTCCTCAAAAAGTCGAAAAAGTCTTCTGAAAAAGCTTTTCCTTATGCTGAAAAAATAAATGAGGTTTTCTAAATTAAAAAAAAAAAAAAAGAAAATCCAGTTAGAACTGGAATATGTGTTCGTGGATATTACTTTTTGTAGTATTCTAGTTTTGAAGACATTTATTGTTAGCACTTTGTGTAAGGTACTCAGAGCTATTAGCAGGCATTTGCTACTTGACTTAATGGAATTAATCTGATGGAGGACATTTTCCCCATTACTGCTCACTGGTTTCCTTCAGACAGGATGGATTGGAACTGCTGGCTTACAAATGTCCTGCCTTTGTGCCTTGCTGTCTTAATTAAACAAGTCCTGTTGACTTGACTGGGAGCAGGAGTCCTTAATGTGGTGTCATCCAGCTTTGGGCCTTTGGGTTGTGTCTCTCTGCCTTGCTGTGCTTTTCCAGAAGAGATGGATAACATGGGTAAAAGCTGCTTCAGGCAGATACTCAGAGGCTCTTGTTGCCACTTCCAAGGGAAACATTCCAGTGGAAGGTGTCCCTTAATTACAAAGTAACTTTTTAATGCTTCATGAATGGAATGAAGCTGATGAATGCTGACTTTCTCCTCAAGGTTGCATTGATGTGTCAAGAATAACATGGCATAGGAAATAAAAGTTACAGAGAAAAAAACCCAGAAACTCTGAAATTAATAAAGAATAGACATGTGGTTTGATAACAGATGAAGCAAGGTTCAAACTACAACTGGTCAAAAAAGAAAAATATGAAGTTAGATAGGAAAAAATGAAAAAGAATGAACAGAATGTGTTTGAGTTCTCAAAAACTTGAGTTTTCTTGTCTGAAAAGATGTCACTGATAAAAAAGGTGAAGAAAAATATATCAGGAAAGAGCTCAATTGAGAAAGTGAGAAATGAACAAAAATACACATTATAGGTAAAATAGAACACAAAAGTGAGAAATTATAACTGAAATGCTCAACTTCTAATTTTTACATTTTCCCTCAATTCCATTTTTAAAAATACGTGCCCCGTTATCACCCTCAAATCTTTTAGCAGCAGTTGTTGCTATTGAGGGTATCCTGCATCTTCTCCTTAGTATCTCTGTTATTTCACACTTTGTAGTTTTTAGGCCCCTGTGAAATGCCCTTTGCTGGTAGTGATTTAGTGCCAGCAGAGTTACTCTGGTTGCAGCATCACTTTCTCTTTAAAGAATTCAGTATCTGTTAAAGCCATTCTCATTTTCAGTGATGACTATTTCCCCTAGTGGCAGAATTTCTTCTTTGAAGGTGAACAGGTAGGTAAAGGAGTAGTTGTGACTTAAGCTTGTTCAGTTTGTTGTTTTTTCTTTAGTTTTCTCGATTAAATGGCATAAAGACACTGGCCTTCATCAAAACTTACAAGCAATGACATCTGAAACACCACACTCATTTTCCAGTTCCTTGCAACAGCAAAATAACAGAATTATCTCAGGAAATGCTATTAAACCCACTGAAACCACTGGGTTTACAAACCCCATCTGTGCTATCTGAGACTGTTAAGCATTCTGGGCTCTGATTTTATAGATTTTGGGTTTCTATTAGATTACTTTGCTTTGCCCTTCAGCTTTATGTTGGCCTTCAGAGATGTTATTTTGTTCATCTTCCTCTTTTAAAAACTCTGTTCCTTTTGAGCTAACATGTCATCACTGCTATTTTTAGAGAAGTAATTTCTATTTTGATGCAAAGCCTAATTGCACAGTGATTACTAATTGAGTGACTCCACTTCCAGTTGCGTGCATGCCATTTGAGAGCTCACATCTTCCTGGAGCATGTTTCAGGCAAAGGCTGGGACAAGGGCCACAATGGCCAAAGATCTACAAGATGCTGCTCTTTGCTGGCATATTTCCACCTAGAACTGGACAAGAGTGGAATTTTTTTGGCTCAGTTAGAAGTGCCTTTTGCTACAAATATTAAATAGTAAATATATTTTTATCATGAGTATCTATAAGCCCCTGTGGTTGACTCCACACATAGTTCAGTGAGCAGACCTAGATGGGTATCATCGGGTGAAAATTCGATTTTTGCAATTTCTCTCATTGATTTGACCATTATTTTGGTCCTGTGTAGATCTGACTGGGCTGCACTTGTTGATAATACAGGGATGGTGTGAAGGAGAAAACACAATAGGTAATGAATTCACTGGGGTATTCCAGGCTATTCCTTTGAGCTTTGTGTTTCCTTGAGCAACAGATCAGGGTCTATCCCATGGATTGATGATTGATGCCATACATGCTGAACTATGTATTCACTTGGGTGGGTGATCCTCTAGGTACTTAGGAATTTCAGTGGGACATTCAGGCAAAGTTTTCAGGGAGTATCAGAATGTTCCATCCGGCAGACCCATGGAAGTGGAATTGGCCACTCACTTCTGTCACATCCACCCACACTCGTGCCCCCATCATACAACTTCACTGAGCCCAGTGTTGCCCTTCTTCCACAGCTGCATCATCTCTTTCCCCCAAACCTAGTACTAGTTGTTGCTTGTGCATTAGAAAAGTAACTATTTTTTGTGCTCTTCCTCTCAATGAGATTACATTTCAAGGTATTAGGAATTCTTACATGAGTTCTTGAATTTTTTCCAGGTGGAAGAAATATCACCAGATTTAGTCAGTCCAACCCTTTCCTTTGACAAATTACTCTTTGTTCCTGTTGCTTTCTCTTTAAGTCACCCTGGACCATCTGACTCATGTAGAGACATCAGAGATGTCCAAACACTGGAAATCATCCTTCCAAATGTGCTGATAGCCTGACTGCAGCAATCCTCATAACTGAGTGTACCTGTAGATTGTCCCTGCAGCAGTGATGCTGAGCTGTCCTGACCATGCCTTCCTTAGGGAATGGGTACATCCTGACATTGCCAGGATGAGGCACTTTGACAAATGCCGAGTGATTGAGGTACAAAGCTGAAAAGTAGAAGGCAAAATGAGGAAATACAATCTGCTCCTGTTTGGGAGTGGTAAGGGCACTGTCACACCTTGGAGACACCTAAGAAAGAGGTGATACTCTTCAATGTTAAAATTCCTGCCACTGAGTCTACAAGGGGATGTGTTCCCCATTAGTCCAGTTATGTTTTGACCACTGTTTTGTATAGGGGCCCTCATGAAAGGAGGAGGAGCTACCTTTTAATCATCAGATTATTTAAAGTGACCCAGATACAGAGAGCAAGGATTAGATAAATCAGTCCTCCCCCAAGCTGATTTTGTTATTTAAAAGCCCTCCGGTTTCCTTTCCTCAACATCCTGCTCTAAGCGCATTGGCAACACATTAGCCAAGAAATATTGTTGCTTAAGTTTGCCCCTGTTATGGCCACCACTTCCTAGGTCAATATACATGAGAGGCTGTTCTGACTGCTTGAGCTCTTGTCCAGACTTCTTATCAGATGGAAGCAATCCTTAGGGCAGCACATTTCCAGCCCTAATGCATGCTCCCAAAAGGAGCTATGAGGGTTCTGTGAGCATTCATGTTCTGTGCTACTACAAAAGCAAAGGGGGGATTTAGGTGATTCTCAGATAAGTGATCAGCTTGTCTCTGTCAGGATGCCCTAGGATTTGCTTTACCAGGGATTGTTCCCCCCATGGGTTGTGAGGATAATCTAACCTTTGGAATGGAGCACAATTTGCTACTCCATTATGACAAAAGGCTTTAATTCCACCAACGGTGCTTTTATATCAATATATTTAGAGAGGCAGATTTTTAGCTGCTGTGTATCAAGAGGAGTCATTTAGCCACAGCTGGTAATGGCAAATGTAATAAAGGTACAGACCCATTATTTTTTCTCTGGAAGGGAAAAAAGGGAAGAAATGCCTTCTGGAGGATTATATGGATTTTGAGAGATGTAAACAAAAGTAATACATGAAGAAGAATGAAAAAACCCAAATATTTCAACAAAGACTGAAAACAAACTGGAAATACTTCCAGTATATGTCTTAGTCAATTCTTTGAATTTACTGCTATGAAAGGATAAATAGTCCAGATGGAAATATTCTGATTGAAACAAGAAGTGGTTTTTTTTCAATCAATAATACTTATTCTGAGAACATATTAGCTTTAGGAGGCTGCAGGAACTCAACATGCCAATGGGAAGGGTAAGGGCTCAGCAGACCAACACACCATATTCCTCCCCAGCTGGTGACTGCGAGAACCAGGCAGTGCAAGTGTTGGCCATGTATATTTATGAGTGTGGGGATGACTGAGCCACAACCAAATAAATAAAAACATCTTATTTTTGGTTTTACCGCATTATTGTCCTCCTTCCAGCCCTCAGCCACACAAAATAAATGGATGCTTTCAGGACTGCTTTTCCCTTGCCATGCTTCAGAAGGCAAACCCCAAATGCAGTTTTGGATGGGTGCCCTGATTAAAATCTGAGACTGTTCCCTGACTAAGCCTTTGGGCCCTCACCTATGCCCAGCATCAGGGTGGTGTTTTCTTGTGCATGACCAATCTGTTCTTATCGCATTATTCTCCATCAGCTCCATTTCTATTACAGGCTCCTTTGGTGTAAAAATGCTATTTCCAGAGCACAGAGCATCTTGATTTCTGACTGGCTGTGTTTCAGGCCCTGTTATTACTTTGCTGTTCTTGAGGAAAAAACTGTGATATTTGAAGCTACTGAAATAGAATATCTGTGCTCTTTACATTCAGCATCTGGGCTCAGAAGTGACTTCGATTCACACTTCCCAAGAGAGGGGCCTTGCAGTGGGGAGGCAGCAGGTGTCATATATGTAGTGCTGCTCTTGGAGTCCTGGGTGATGCTTCATGAATAAACTTGCCAAGTTTATCACAGCCCAGGCAGCATCATTTATCCATAGGCTTTGTCATTATTGCCATGGTGTAAGTATAGAGTGGCAAACACTATTTATATTACTAGGGAATTAGTGGGACAGCTGAAGGGGTGGTGCTATTTTCCATGTAGGCTTCTGTGTCACTACATTTAAAAGAGAAATATTTATTACAAGTCACTTTATAATGTGTTTTCTCAAACCAGTAAATAGTCTTTCAGGTTTTTTTTTTTGGTTGTTTTTTGTTTTACTGTTTGAATCAGTTTCGGGATGAGCCTCCCTAAATCCAGTAATTCTTATCATGTTCCTGACTACTTTTCTCATCTTGAATTTATGGGACTCTGCAGGCCTCAGCATCTGCCATGTGTCATGGATGCAAGAATTGTCACCTAAATTATTGGCTGACACTGGCTGGGGGATTTTACAGGAGGTCAGAATAGAGTAGCTTGCTTTCCGCCTAGGGATGTGCCACCCTACATCCAGCACCTCTATGTGCACAGATACTTATATCTAATCTCTATGTCATCCTTACTAGCACTTTCCAGCTTTGTTATAAAAGGGAATGATAGCTCAGGTGAGTGAATATATAATGTACTTCTCACTGGGAAGCATGGAGGAAAATTTCTGTTCTGAAAGCATGCAGTGTTTTCATCAGAAATCCACAGCATTTCACTTGGTTGTGGATGTATCTAAAAGGTGTTTTTACTGAGTCCCTCTTATAATGTGGATATAGGAGTTCTTGATTTGAATATGCCCAGTCTTTCTTCAGAGTAGGCCACTTTCTGTTGACTGTATGGCAAAGTGATATCCGTTAGGCACCTTATAATTAAATTATATTAATTTCCCTTTATCTATACCCTTATCTTCACAAATTTCCCATTTGCTGTTAGATTGAATGTAAATATAGATGTCATAGTTCAATTATTTATGAGATTTTTTTAATGAAAGAGTTTATTTTTCATTAAAAAACATCTGTTTTATGGAAAATATATTTTAATGGAAAAGGAATATGAATAATTGTTCAAGTTACTGCTATGTTAAAATCCTGGATTTTGATGTAAGCTAAGAGCAACAAAAAAAGAGACTTCAAAAAATTAACATAGGTACCATAATCTATCCTTAATTCACCCTTTTATACACAGAATCTCTCCTGCTCAGATATAATCCTCTTATGAAGAGTTTATTTATGGATTGGCTGAAAATAATGCTCTGAGCATAATGCACTGAGCAAAGTTCCCAGAATTGTGAAATTGATGGTTCTATCGAGATGTGTACTTTGAATTTAGTTTGCAGATTGCATTTGTCACCCTCAAGTGTCATTGATTACAATTAGTTTATTGCTTGGATTGTTGGAGGATTTTTCACTGAGTAACAGAAGGACTGAGAATGGAAGACACTCATGGGGCTCATCTCGTCCCCTCCTGTGCTCAAACAAGATCACCCACTGTTGGCTGCCCAGGAACATCTGGTTTTAAAGTATTTCCAAGGATGGAGACTCCAAAGCCTCTCTGGATAACGGGTGCCAGTGCTTGGTCCCCCTCAAAGTAAAAAAGTGATGCCCAAAAGTTTGTTCCCACTGCTTCTGTTATTTTCCTTCCCTGCATAACATTCTCCCCTTTGAGACAGAATAACCTGCTGGAGATATTTCCTCTTCTGTAGAGATTCCTGGCAGCTGGGATGAGGGAAGCAGTGCCTGAAGGTAGAACTATTAGGGTGAGGCTTAGAAGTCACTGGTTTAGACTGGTGCTGGTGGAAAATGGGGAAAACAGGAAGATGGTTGGTGAACAAAGATTCAGATCAGGATCTTTCTGTTCTTGTTGAAGTTGAGCAATATTCTGAAGAACAGAAAAACTTTCAAACAGGTCTTGAACTTGAAGGTCGCCAAATGATCACGATCTTACTGCATAAAGCACTATTTTAGCACAGGACCATGACACACAGATATGCTAATGTGTGTGAGCTGTTTGATGAATAATCTAAGCTTGTCTCACTCTTGTCTCATCCTTCATGTCAATATCTGTTTTTATTGAGTAAAACTAAGCAGATATGAGCACTTGATTGTAAACCATTGCATGAGGTGCCAGTTTTTCTGCTCTTTCCCGGTAATCACTGTCATCCAGTACAGTCCTAAACAGTTCCTGGAGGCCTATAAAATAATACAAAATAGTTATGTTCATCTGAGTTTATGCTAGCTATTTAGTCAAAGGATATGTTGCTAACTCTCATGAATCCTCTTCAACTAGGCAAAATGTAGAGATTATATACCTCTGTTTTCTCTCTTTTCTATATCAGTATTAAAAAAATATATTCATATATGGATATATGGATTAAGTATATGGATACAATATGTGTATGGACACTGAAGTCCACAGCTAACAACTCAGTACTGCCTGCAAAGAGGAGCCTTATTCCTTGAAAGCCTGCCATGAAATAAAGCTCCACCAAGCTATAGAACTGTGTGATTTTCTCAGTACCCTAATAATCCCTCTGCTTCTTCAGCCTGTGTTCTTCATTAGGGCTCGGGGACAATTTAATGATACAAATTCTGAGTCATGTATAGACTTGCCAATTTACATTAATAGCTTGAAAAATCATTTGAGAGCTACTCATTTTCTCCAATTAGCCAGTAAATCAGTGAATGTAGTAGAAAGAACAGAGTATGAAATATAATCTGTTTAGTGATAATTTCTCATTCTGACTTTATATTATAGCAGTAAACATCTTGCAGTACACATTTAGGGGGGTAATGAAATTAGAATATTCTGTTCTCACCATGAATACTCTGATGAAACCATTGTTTGGAAATGAATGTTATATATCATTACACAATTAATTTCGATTTTTCAGATGATGCACCAAATCTAAACATACAGACAGTATGATTGCAGAGCTGAGCTTAACAGGAAAGAAAAATGTAGTTCATTTCTCCTTTTCCAGGTCACAGTCAGTATTCGTCTTTTAATTCTGGACAGTATGGGATCATAAACTGAATGGAAATTTATTGAAATAAACAGTGCTCACCAGTGGCCCAACAAACTTGCAGAGTCCCATTCCACGTGCTAAGGGGAGAGGTCAGTCTCCCTTGCAGTATGGCCATGTCGAATCATTTCCCATGGTTACAGCAGGAGACACTTGGGAATAGTGAAACAAAAGTCAAGGGAAAATGTTTTCTTTAGTTTGGGGAGCTATGGGACTTTGAGATTTGACATATCTCTAGAAGCAGAATAGAGAGCTGCTCTTGGCACCTAAAAGATGAGAAACTGGGAAGAGGATTTTAGATTGACAAAAGGAAAGGAAGTGAAGGGAAGGATCTGGTTTTTGTGGGCATTTTCATTCAGGAAGTACAGGACTGGCTGAGAGAAACTCACTATGGAGGAGACAGATCACAGAAACCATGTGGGGCTGGGAGGAAGATGGAACACCTGGGCTCCAGTGGCCAGGGGGGAAGGAAGAGCTCCAGGAGGGCTAGCACTTAATCCCACTGGTCACAGCTCTGCCAAGGAGAGCAGGCATATTGGGAATCCTAAAATAGGAGTTTCCTGGCTAAGGGCCAGGACTGTTGCAGTTGGGGACACTGCAATTAGAAGCTCTGAAACCAGAGCTTCACTGAAAGCACACTGAGAAAGCAGACTTCTCCCTGCCAGCAGACAAAGTCAGGCTTGACCTTGCCAGGGGGAGAAATTCAGAGGAATGTTTTCCAGCATGTCTGGTAAAGGCAGTTTTGCACATAGCTCTTAGCATGTTGTAATTCCCAAAATGAGCCAGATTTCAACAAAATAAATAAAGCCTGAAGGAGAACAAAGATACTATGACTTTCTGTGTGAGAATTTTCTTTCTCCTAATTTCTGTAATTTCAGGTGTGATTATAGCACAAGTATGATAGAATGGGCACACTCTTCTGGATCTCTGTGTAGAAAAACATTAAGTATTTCATGGTATTAAAAGGTCATGAAGTCATGTACGTGTTGTTTATAGTCTCCTAATCCAGGATTTGTTGTCCTAGTTCTGTTCCAGAACCAGGGACTTGAGTTGATTAAAAAAATTAGATTCTTCAAAGCTTTTAAGCAAATTGATTTACTGTGGCTGGAAAATTGTCATATTCACCCAATTCAGTCAGTGTGATCCTTGTAATATTCCGAGCTAGAAGGATTTTACAAGTGGCATGTATTACATTTGAAGGATTAGACTTTGCCATGAAAATGCTGATGAGGCGAGTGGAAAATTACTATGAGTTATCCCTTGTAGTTTGCCACGTTGGTTCTTTCCGGACTGGGAAGGAGAGCTGGAACAGTGAGCCAGCTGGGTTACCTGCAGGCTCCTCTGTGCTGTTCCCTACAACTGCAATGGAAAAGAAGCCAATCTGTTCCTAATTCCCTCTGCCAGCTCTTGCCTCTGCCTCTTGTTCACCTTCCCAGTTACTTGGTGAACAGCCTTACATCATTTTATGTTATGATGGGATCCCTTATCTCCCCCTCCCTGTTAAGAGCTGTCTGAGGAGCAGCTGGGAGACCAGAGCTCCCTGACTCCCCACCTCCTGCCTCAGAGGGGACGTGGGAGAGGCTGGCTCTGTGAGCTTCCAGTTTGCTGCCTGGTCTTAGCAGTGATTTGGGAAGAGGAAGCTTCCCATCAGCCTGACCTTATTTGTTAAGAGGCTTTTCTTGGTGTCTTACCTGAATTTTCCCTCCAGCAGCCTTGTAAACCTTGCTTTTTTGTTTTAGTTGTCATGGATATGCAGAACAGACCTCTCCCCTTTAAAGACTGTTTTCCTTCACTTTGACCTTCCCAGCCAGAACACCACCATTTATTAGCCTTTTCTCAAGGAAAGATAGCTTCCCTAAGGAGATATATTTTTATGTCAGTGCAAGAGTTTTCTTTATTACAGCAGAATGAGTTCCTTGACCAATGACTAGTCTCTGGAAGACTTCTGTGACCTCTAGGGCCTTTTTTGCAGAATTCTTGTCTTGTCATTCCCTGTGTGGATAGTTTATTTTTCCAGCAGTAGACAGACGCTTGTGTTTGTCCCTACTAAATTACCTTTCCAGGTCTTTTGACCATGGTTTCAAATGATGATCCTGTGATGTGATGGACTTGCAGACTATGTTGGTCATACTATCTGTGACTATAAGAGTTCATCATTTGAATAATTTCTGAGAATATTGGATAATAACTGACTCCTGTGCAAAACCACTCAAAATACATCCCCCCGGTTTTGGCACTGAACTGCTGTTAAGTGTTCTCTGGGTGCCATTTTTTAATTCTGTGTCCCAAGATTGTCAATGGAAATGCCAGGATATTATGCAAAGCAGCATTCAAATATTTGCTACAACTTTTATGGCAGATATCATACAGCATCCACAACATAAATTAGGTTTATTGCTTGAAAAATCCTCTACGTTTGTAAGCACAGAGAGGTTGTAAAGACATCTGTTCTACAATCTCTGTGTTATCTAGTGACTGAAAAATAAGATTTTATTTCATTAGGAAATTATTGGAATGCCTCCACAGCAGGTTTCCTAGAAAGAATAATATTGGCTTCCCTGAAACAAGGTTTTTTATTATCATTGCATTTGTTTTGATTCTGATTGCTTGTGTGAATGCACAACCCTGTCATTCAGTGTGACAGCACACAAGATAATAAAAAATCAAATAAATTGCATGTTTGAAGTCTGGTTTATGGTTTATTTTCTAGCTAAAAGTGACATTTCAAGCCAGAAGATTTTGTCCTCTTATGTTACATAGAAATGTACAGAATATTGAAGAATTTTCTAAGGTCTTCTTAGAAATCCTGAAAATTCTTATAAATTATTGATCAGGCAGACAGCTGAATTCCATGCCTCTCTTTCATCAAGATTTTGTAGGTAATTAATTACAGTTGTTTTCATTAAATTACTTTATTGCAAAGAAAGAATTCACATTTCTACTGTAGGCTGATAGATTTAGAATAATTTTTTAAAATTACATTTTGTTCAGAGCAAATTATTTTAATAAATTTAGGTCATTTTAATTTAAGTTTTAATTACATGATAACTGAACCTGCTGTATGGTCAGAAATGCAGCTGTTCCTTAGCAAGGCTGAGTTCCTTTATGTTGGATGCTTTGCAATGTTTTATGTATTAGAAGTTTTTCATAGTATGTTAAGCCTTTGCCATTTCCACTGAGCTTGTCAGAAGGTATGGGCTTCATGGTCTCCAGGGGATGATGTCTTTGCTTAAGTAAATGTAATAAATGGAGGAAACTCTTGCTTTCCTGTCAGCTTTCATAAAACTTTATTGCCAGCTTTACATCCCTGAGCATTATCAGCAAGAAATAGCTGTATTAATAATTTGTGTGTCCATTGCTTCCTTAAAATACGTCAGAAGAAAATAAGTGTGAAAGCCTGGAGAGTTCTGTGGGTTTAAATAGCATCGAACATGACTGTATTAAGGGAAAAATACAAGGTTGTTCTTTTTACATTCAGTTACAAGAACACAAATGCGTTTTTAGCTGTGTATCCACTTGTGGTTCATTATTGTTGGTACCTATCGTTTCAACGTGACATTATTTTCTCCTGTGTCCTTCCTAGAATGGCTTTACTCCTTTGTACATGGCAGCTCAAGAGAACCACATTGAGGTGGTGAAATATCTCCTGGAGAATGGAGCCAACCAAAGCACAGCTACCGAGGTGAGGGGGTTTTCTCACATTATTCTTTGCCTGTGTATTCAGATCACTTGAAGTCAGAACTGTGTGGGCTGTCTCCAGAGGGCTTGTCTGTGTCAATTGGCATCAACAGGTCATTGTTAGCCAGCTTTGTTTTAGAATCACAGATTTGTTTAGGTTGAAAAAGATCTCTAGATGGAGTCCAACCATGAACCCATCACCCGAGTCTTGGGATTTCAGTTGAATTCAGAAGTGGTGAGGCCCTCTGTGGCGCTGGGTTCACAGAACCATTTGGGAGGTTACCTACTCCAGCCTCTTGCTGCTGTTCGTTTAAGTTACACTGATTCTGAGGCTCTCCTGTGACGTGGTGTAACTTGTGAGTGTTCATTATTGGCTGTGACTGGTGTAAACTGGAAACCAAATGGCTAACAAGGATTGCATCAGTGAGCTTGGCAGGCTGTTGTCTTGATGGACACATTATTTCTACTGCTGGGCCACATGGGGGTAAATAGTAAGAAGGATGATAGTTACTGGGGATATGGATTGTAAACCTGCAGTAACTCCTGTGCAAGCAGGTGAGACACCTAAGTTGGAGAGAGGAGACTCCATCTCCAGAGGAACTGAATCCAACAAGCTTCCTTCCACATATGAGGGGGTTTCGGGGCAGTAGAGAAAACTCCTTGGTCATTAGGACTACGCTCATTTTGTTTCCTCTTTCTGCCAAGTGTTCTTTATTCCTGCCAAGGGAGTGAGTGAACAGGCTCTGTGCTGCAAAGTGTGTCATCTTCCTGTTTGTTCTATGGATGTGACGTGTGAAGTAGCTATAGCAAAATTCCTCTCTAGCCAGAGTTTTTGTTCCTGTTTATTGTTTTCTCTAGTCTGTTCAGAAACATTCCCTTTCTGGATTGCCTTCACAAGTGGATAAATTTGAAATGCTGGTGCATTTATGCTCCCTCTCCTTCCCTTCAAACCTGTCAGTGTTAACAGCTGTCTTACTGTCCTTCCTCTCAGTGGGTACTGTACTATTTGATGACAGCTCATAAAATAATCCCTTCATAGATGTGGTGATCACATTACATGTCAGCTTTCTGAAACACAAAATCCCATATGATTGCCAGGCAACGAGGCAGAAACACTCCTTGTGAAGGAGCCAGGTGGAACTGGGGCTTGCCATGAGCCCAGCCCTGCTGCAGCCCACAGTCACCTGCTGGCAGCCAGCTCCCAGCAGTTTCTGCTGGCTGGGAATTCATTCAGTTTGCAGGAATTGAGAGGGTGACATGGTTATAATTCATGTGGCCTCTGTTTGAATGCAGACACTGACAGAACACACACTGTAGTGTCATTTTGTAGAAGAGGCAGAGAGGAGAAAAAAAAAAATATAGTCCTACTCTGACCCTGACTCCAAATTTATCTTGTGCCTTCAGAAAGATCAGTTTTCACTCTGTAGCTTGTAAAGTAAAGGCTGTTGATCTCTTTGCTGCTTAACTAGGTCGATTTTAGGTTCAGGTCCTGCTGAGGGGATGGTTTCCATGATTGTGTGAGTGTTCCTGAAGGAAGGCCTGAGTCACCATCAGTTTCATAGGTGCCCAGAGTTCACCTCATGAATAGGATGAAGAAATGGTACATTCAGTAAGGTGGGATGACAGCTTGAACTGTGGATGTCACTCAAATACAGGGAGGAGGTCCTTCTGTTTAGCATCAAAGAGTGGCCCTCCTCATGGGAGGTGAGGACATGAAAAGCTGTCTCCAAGCTTCTGTCAGCCATGCTTTCCAGAGGCAATAGGAGGGGGAATGCAGAAAGAGTTGTGTCCTTCTAGAGGAAGGTGCATGATGAAATGGTGCAAATCCATTGGATGAACTTATCTTTGAAGCCTTGAAACTTGCCCTGCCTTTGGATGTATTTAATTTCCTCTCACACTTCTATATGTGCAGATAAAAAAGGAGAGTAAGGGTGAGCTCGGTTTCAGAGTCTCTAATCCAGGATTTGTTCTCATGTTCCCAGAGGCAAAAGGCAAATGCATTAAGCCATTTCAACACCTTATGTAGCCCCAATCTCAGAATAATCTTTACAGTTCAGCTGTTTTGTCAGCTGTTCCCCCCTTTTTAATTCACTGTACAGAATTTAATCTCTATTACAGGCAGAACCCACAGCAGTATCGCTGTTACAATGCACCTACCCACAGCTCGACGCAAAAGGGAGAGAAAGTTATTAGATTACCGAGGGGAAAAATTGCCTTGGCAATTCTTCAGATGTTTCTTTCAACATATGTTAGCTCTCATTGCTTCCTAACTTGGCTTTTATTCTTCTCTCATCTTTCCATATTTCTATTCCAAAGCAAAGCTGTCCCATCTCTGTGCTTGGGGAGGATGCATGACCAGAGCAAGGGTTCAGTTTGAAATCAGAATGAAATATCTGGTAGCCTGTACTACTTCAGCCAGGAGAGCAAGCTGCTATCTTGTTATCATGGATTTTAAAGCACTGGCCATCCCAGGCACGTGTGGAGGAACAAGTCAATTTTAAACTAATTTAGAAACAAACCTAAAACTATGACAAGCAAAGATTGATTTTCTGATTTTCTTTTTACAAGAAACATAAATAATGTGAAGTTTTCTTCCCTCAAATCATGTTCCTAAACATGATCTGGATTTCTTGACTCATGGTTCATGTGTAACTTTGAACGGGAAGAGCAGCAAATGCATTTGATACAGTTCCTTTTTGCAGAGATGTGAGATATTGAGATATTCATAAACATATTCTGTCTATATTTTTCACATTGACACTGTTCGGTGCTCAGTGAATTTACCAAAAAATTGCTAAAGATAGGCTTTGTAGCCCATTTTAAGATGAGAAGTAATTAAGAGAGATGCTGTAGAATGATTCTTTGCTTGCACTTGACTTAAAAAAAGATTACTTTGAAGTGTGAAAGATCTTTCAAAGCATTTCAAATATAGGAAAGCCTTTTGAAGGTGCTTGAAAGAGTTAAAATATGTTGTGCCTCCAATCTCATGTCCCTGGAGATGGAGTGCAGAGGTGGAAAACAGCTGGGAACATGGTCCCCGGGTTGGTGTGCGCAAAGGGTGCAGTGCAGCTCCCCACAGCTGTCCAGCTGTGCTGAGCACCCCTTATTTGCTGCCCCCAGGACGGTTTCACCCCTCTGGCTGTGGCACTGCAGCAGGGACACAACCAGGCTGTGGCCATCCTGCTGGAGAACGACACCAAGGGCAAGGTGCGGCTGCCTGCGCTGCACATCGCCGCCAGGAAGGATGACACCAAGTCGGCAGCGCTGCTGCTGCAGAACGACCACAACGCTGACGTGCAGTCCAAGGTAACGGGGCGGGCTTCGGGCTCGGGGACAGCACCTCAAATCCCTGCATCCTAACGGGGAAACGGAACTGCTCTGGCAGGGAAGGACAACTTGCTCCACCAGTATCACCAGTAATACCTATAAGTTTGCGGTGTGAAGCTGCACAGTAATTACAAAGTGCTCATTTTTTCACTTTTTAGTTATGCCTCTTATTTCTTTGGTAACCCGATTTTTCTCATTATTTGCAAACCAGAAGCCACTGGAATGGAAGCAGAATCACTGCTTCCCTATTAAGTAGGATATTGGTTTATTGCCCACGGGAGCATAGGTTGTGTTTAAAGTTAATGCATGCTTGAATGGCTTTTCTCATAATTAACAGCATAACTCATTTCAGAAAAAGCAACATAGTTCTTCATTTTGTGGCCAGTCTTTAATATTCTTCCTCTTTTTCCCAAACCATGCTGCATCAGATGATGGTGAATAGGACGACTGAGGTACCGACATCAACAATTTTTAATTACTCTTTCTGTTACTTATGATTATTTTCACTGCTCTTTGCCAATATTTCCTTGTTAGTTAGCAATAGAGGTGAAGATATTACTCTTTTTTTAATACATAGAAATTTCTGGCTCAAAACCTCCTATTTTTATTCATCCTTTGTCTTAGAATTTCTTTTTACTTGTGTCAGTATTGAAGGACATTTTTGAGAATTCACATTAGTCTAAAGGAGTCTGAAGCAAGTAATGGAGCTAAGAGGATAAAGATGCTTTTTAGCTCAATTTCATTAATTATGAAAATGCACTCAATTGGCATAACTACATCTGGGTGTCTGGCTTGGCCAGAATAATGGTAAAATTAATTTTCTGTCTCTTACCATAATAAGCATAATCAAATTCCCCAGGGTAAAAACTTGTTCAGGGCATCTGCTTCTTTTTACCATTCTTCCTATTACAATCTTTTCCATAAAGTTTTGCAAAGCCCTCAGGGACAGTACATACTCAGAATTTACCTGCAGTAAATAACACATTTCTTATATGGATTTTACTTCCACTAAAAATCACAGGGTTGATTGGCTTGGACTGGGATTTTCCCAAAAGATCATTGCCACTTTTAGGAGAAAGAAAAAGTTCCAAGGATGAGATTGTTGTTTCAATACCTGCTTTTGAATAATGGAGTTTCTCTGCTGGAGGAGGGAATGAATTATGGATGCACATGCCCACGGGAAGGTGCTTCCTTCTTGGTGTGTGCACACATGAGCAGGCTGCCAGGAGCCAGCAGTGATGTGAACTGAAGGGTGACAGCTTCCCTGGGCACCTGCTCCATGGGACATGCTCTTCCCTGAGGGAAAGGGCAAGGACTACTGCAGTGCCTGCGGAAGGAGGGCAGCACGTGCTCACATTCCTTTGTTCCAGAAGTAGCTTAAAATGGTGGTTTGGACACTGAGAGGCAGGAAACCCAGCTGAGAGCATGCTGTAGTCAAAAAGCCAGAAGTATTCCTCCCTTTCTATAACTATCAGCAAGATCCAATCAAATCAGTGTAAAGCTCTTCAGGGAAACCTCAAAAGCAAGGTCCTTTCTACTTGAATTACTTACGAGAAGAAAAGCTTGCTCTCTGTCCTAGTTTCTGAAAATTTAAAATCTTTTTTCATGTTGTTGTCAAGAGATTGTACATCTCATAGCTGGAGCAGGTTTCACCTTCTAGTATTCAAAATAATAAGTAAAATGTGGGGGTTTTTATTTATGGATTGCGAAGTTTCTTCAGCTCCTTTGCAATCCAAATTGTATATAAATAATTATGATTCTTTTACTATGCTACTAAGTAGTTTCTTATGTAAACCAAACTCTTTAATTACATTTTGAATAATTACTGCTTTTGAAAAACAAAAACAAACAAACAAAAGCCCAATAGGAAATATGTTGTCCATATTTCTGTTTCTAAGAGGAGTAAAATAAAGAGTCCAGCAACTTCTGTGATCATTTTTCGAACCCCATTAAATTTATCCAGCCTAAAAGACCCATGTTGCTTCCAAATGGTAATAAGGAACTTGCTTTATTTTCTTTAAGGATGGCTAATACATTAATATTTTCTGTGATGACAACTGATCTTATTGGCCACTGATGCAGGGGACTGAGTTGGGGAATGAAGGAATGAAGCACTTTTGATAACCTCCCACCTGTAAACTGACCTCTCTGCCCAAAAGGCTGTGCTCTAGAATAGCTATTCACAGTCTGTATAAAATTGCCACGATGTGTTAGTTGGGCAGCATTTTGAACTCAGGCTCTAGTTCAGTTGCTGACCTTGTGTGAGAAGATGTGTGTAACGAGGGCTGTTTCCCTTTGTAGAGCGGCTTCACCCCTCTGCACATTGCCGCGCACTATGGCAACGTCAATGTGGCCACGCTGCTGCTCAACCGCGGAGCTGCCGTCGACTTCACCGCCAGGGTACGGACTCACCCCTTCACCTGCCTGCTTCTAATGGCCTGCAGAAATGGGGGGGTTTCTTTGGGTAAATCTGAGGCAAGAGCTGAGTGAAGAAAGGAGCAAAGTAATGCTGAAGTTCTGTTGGGATCAAAGATGTCTTTTTTGCAGTAATTCTGAAAGGTTGTCTCTGTGCAATGCCCTGGAGGCCTTGGGAGTTGTGTAACAGCCAGTATTCCCAGCTGGAGGGAGCAGGATCCTTTGGCAGCTCCAGAAAGCTGATGCTCTTATAATGTGTCAGCTCCCTGTGGCTTTTCTGTTTGTTAGATGTACTCTGGAAATTGATGTAGGATTGATTGGCTTTTTTGGTATTCAATATTTGCTATACTGCTTGAATTCCATGTTTTCACATGTTACTATTTTTCAAAACCAGAAAGTAAAGTATATTGCTGTTATACAAATTCAACAGTAAAAGAACTAATTAATCATGACTGCTCTTTTATGGTAAACAACTGCAGAGTTACATGGTCCAGTCTCTTTGCTGTTGCACATTATGTAGTTTGACATGAAAACCTCTGGTAATCTCAACCCAGCTTCCAGGTCACAAGTTTGCTGTTTGATTTTGCCAGACACGCTTTGAATTACTTCAGGGTTCTGCCTTCCAGACTGACTCCCTCCTGCTTCCAATCTGGAGTAGCTGCTAATATTACCTCTTGCCTCACCCAAAGTGTTTTCAAGGACTTTCAGCCTACACAGCCTACCACTCCTTTATGCTTTTGGCACTACACAAGAAGGTTCCTTTGTGTAGGAGTGACGCATTTCTGTCCTCTGTGTACGTTGCAGTGATTGAAATGCTTCAGTGTTTTGTGACTATTGGCTCATTGGGACTCTGATACATGTTTGTCTGTTTGTCTGGCCCTGGGGCTGTGATGTTTACTGCTTGGGCAGATGCGCTGCTTCCTTCATTCAAGGACCCCAAAACAATGGAGAAGGACTCTTGCTTAGGAAGGAATTACTAACTCTAGCTTATATGGTGTGTGCCTAGCTCTGATGCTCTAGCACATTCTCGTTTATTCTCTACGATGTGATGGTCTCATTTTTTGTGATCCGAACCAAAATTCACCCCCATTGCACACCTTCAGATCCATCCAGCTCATCGTTTGTTCTTTTCATGGTGTAGAATGGAATCACCCCACTGCATGTGGCTTCCAAAAGGGGAAACACAAACATGGTGAAGCTCTTGTTGGATCGTGGAGGGCAGATCGATGCCAAAACCAGGGTGAGTCTTTCTATTCCCTGAATATGATTTTGTCCCTTCTGGGGAAGGGACTGGGATTTTCTCCTTGCTTGCTTTTGGGGATTTATTGTGTTTTTATTTTATGTAGACTGTTTTCTAGGGTATCAGACTCAAGAACAGCTGGTATTAGTGACAGTAGGAGGCAGAAATGCTATTTCCTTTAGTCTCCTGTATAACCTGCCTACATCATACAAGAAAAAGCTGATGAAACTGATGGTTTTCAGGGAATAAGCCTGTTAGTTGGTCCAACTTGACATGACACAGCACATGTGATGCACAGCAAAAGGAAATGGAAGGTCTGGACTCATCCAAGCCTTTCAGTCCCCTGACCCTTAAATGTCCATGCTAGTTGCAGTGTGCCCTGTGGAAGCTCTACTGAGCTCAGTCCATATTTATTGGAGAGCTGATATAGAGGCAAGCAACCTCCTCAGAGCCACATGTCTCTTCCCCAGACAAAGTATGGGGTAATAATTAGTTGACTCTCACTGGCTTCCTTCTCCCTGTTGTCCTATTGAAATGTCACATCATCTCTCTGCCCTTTATTTATGGGTGATTTCACAGTCATTCAGGGCAAAAAAAAACCCCATCATTTTATATGGGCAGGGCTAAATATTTCAAATGGGATTTTGGAATCACCTGGGAAAACATTGTCATTTATTCAGACTGAGCTGCACAGGGCTCCTTCTTAGGAGCTGCTGGTATTTAGGTAGCTGGTCTGCAAAATTACATGTCCAAGAGATCAAGAGTATTTTAGAACACAAAGTTTAGAGCTGGACATGAGAGTTTTTGTTTAACCTAATAGGAAGGTAGAAGATATTACAGTCAGCTACCCTTGGGGTTGATTCAACCTCTGCAGTTACTTGAATTTTAATTACATCAACCATTTGTTGCTTCATAAACTTGGAAGACCAGTCATGATTATTGTGAACTCTGTATGTGACTGTGATTTGGTTTCTGATTATGAAATGATATCTCACTATTTTTCTTTCATTTTTTAAAAACTCCTGCTGATGGAAAGAGCTATCTCTCAGGCAGATGTACAGCAAATCACCCCTGCTCACATTTTCCACAATAAACACCTAAATCTCGTGGAGAAGAGGCATGAAATGCTAATAATACCCTTCAGTCAGGATATTCCACATGCCCCTGAGCATGTCATACAGAAATAGTCCATCTGGCCTTTGGAATGACAGTATTGAGTTCACCTATTTCCTGTTCAGTATTTAGATATTGTTCTAGACAAGTTGACTCAGATGATTGTGAGGGATGTTTTGGGCTTTAAGAGGTCAAAGTGTTTTCCCATCCCTGCTCACCCGCAAAGGTTGAGCGCAGTTGTGAATGAATGTGAGAGAACAGGATTTGCCCAACATAGGTGGGAGGGACCAATTTTAGATTTGTCTCATTGTCTCTGCTCCCTGCCCTGTGTCAGCTGCTACATGGGCTCAAAATATCAGTACAGAGATGTCCCCGAAAACCCATACAGGTATCCTAAGGCACACAAATTCCAGCTTGCACAGGCTCCCTCTTCCTATCACCTTCACCTTCTGCCTCTTCTCAGCTCCGGGACTCGTGGTGGCAGCCGATGGTGTGCGCCTCATGGTGGGGAAGATTCCAGAGCTTTGGTTTTGCTGTCCATGCTTTGTGTCAGCTGTTGATGTTATCTGGGTGTGTCTCTCTTCTCCCTGTGCTCTGTCCACTCACCTCGAGTGCCTGGCTCTGGCTGTGAGTCTGCACAGTGTGAGGAGGTGGGATGTGCTCTGTCCCTGGCACACAGACCCCGCCTGCCCCACTGCAGTACTAACACACCTTGCCTTCCCTGCTGCCTTCCCTCGGCTCCCCAGGAACTCCTGCCGCCTTCCAGCAGGTCACAGTCACTGCAAAACAGAGGAATTAAAACACTGGGATATTTCACTGCCAAGTTCCTGTGCTCCACACCACATCAAAATACACCCTTCGGTTAAAGCAGCCCTCGCTGCTTTAGTTCTGTTTATTTTTAGCTTGCTTTGTTACATGACATCTGACGCTGCATAAATTAAGATGCAAAAACTTATTTTAGGGGATTGCAGATGAGCTTCAGTACTTCAGGTTGGCAAAGTTAATCTGTGAAAGCTTTCTGTGTTTGAAAATGTTCCATTAAAATGATTCTTTAGGAGCCCCTGTGTTGTCTAAAAATATAAATTAAAATGTCTATTCCTCAAAAGGAGTAAATGATGCATGTGTCCTGCTGTTCCATAGTTAATGCAGCATGTCAAAGGAAAGCTCTGCTTTCTGCAGAAATTAGTATTTTTATTTTCTATACATTTCAGAATGTGTTTGCTGAAATTTTATGGCATTTCTCACAAAGCCATAAAAATGTAGACATACTGGTAAATCTCTTGACACAGTACATATTTTAAAATAATGTTTTACTTTTTTTTTTTCTTTTTTGTAAGTCCTACCATTTTTCTCAGTCAAGTCCTAAGTTTTTAAAATGGGAAATTTAATTTCTTTTATATTATATCCAAAGCAGAAATGGAAACTCCATTCTTAAATAAAATAATAGGATACTTTTATTACTACTATCTGTTAGAAATAGTATTATAATATTATATAATAACAAAATATCATCTTTAACAGTAGATAATTATTATATGATAATAAAATAGTAAAATATTATTTTAACATATATTATTATATAATAGCTAGTATATGTTTTGCAACTTCCATTTACATACAAGCCTTCTCTGGACTTTTTTTCATGAAATAATTAATCGGTAAAATTGCCTATCCTAAAATATTTCATATTCAAAATTTTACTCAATCCTATATTATCTTTACATTTTCTTACATTAGTAACAGTTTAAGTGGCATCATTTTATTTAAATTTTTAATATTTGGCCAAAATTCTAACTCATGCAGATTCTGATGATTAGAGTTAGGGGGTCAGAGAATTGTGCAGAAATTTGTTCTCTGAAAGATGGTGGAAAGTTTAATTTATGCTTAATTCACTGTCATGTGATCAAGGGTAGCATGGCAATTACCAGTTCTCACTTTGAGGGAAGGAAAGCATTTACAGTCTTCCTGGAACACACTAAGGATTCTTGCAGGGAATTATTATCAGAATTTAAAAGCAATTTTAGCATGGCCAAAATGCATGTATTTCTATAAAAAGGAGTCCTCATATAATAGAATCATAATAGTGTGCACCTTCAGAATGTGGAAATGTTGCTGGCTATTACAAGGTTTTAGGAATATTCTTTCTGAATGCAGCTTTTGTATTATCTCTATCATCTCTCTCTATAGATTTTATGGGGAAAAAACCAAGAATATGAGATTTTTTTGGTTTTGCATGCTTTTTTTTCTTTTAAAATGCAGTTTAATTCCCAGGCTTTTATCACCTTACTGGAATTTCCATTTTTGTGGGAGTAAGCAAACACCCTTCAGAGGGGGAGGAACACTCTCACCTGTCTCAACCACTGAAGCTGTCACACATTTTGTCGTCTTCCTATTCAATCTTGCCAACATTGAAATTAGATTTTTCTTGCTCTGGGACTTTTCCTAAGTCTCCTCTTGCAGGTTTTCATCCTGAATATTTACAGTTGAATAAAATCCATGGAATGAAGGAGAGCATCCAGTCTTGGAAGGGCAAGCTTATTGTGTGGGACAGTAAGTGTGCTGTGTGCCTGCAGCATGGCAGCTGGAGCAGGGATAGGCATGACAGTGGTGGGACAAGGTCTGGTGGACCACTGGGGTTGGAGAAGGGCCACAGAAAGGAGGAGCTCAGCTGGAGCTCAGAGGAGGGGCAAGTCACTCATGGAGATGAGTAGTACCAATAGGAAAACAAAAGGAAGGAAATTGAGCAGCACAACTCAGATTTGGTTGGTTTGGGTTTTTTTTTTTTTTTGTGGGGAATGTGCTTCAGACACCCCTTAACACTCATTCTGGAAACCTACTGAGATATTATTACTAATAAATCTCCTTTTGTACATCTGTGTCCTGACAAAATAGGCTTGGCTCTGCTATTTCCACATGGGAGTGGTAAACACTGCAGCAGGATCCTGGCCCTGCCCTGGAACTGTGCTCTGTACAGTGTTTGTTCCTGCAGTAATGCTGCTGTGACATTTTCTCCTCATCTTCTTACATGCACAGAGCACTAATAATTCATTGGCAGCTTTTGCTGTTCCTAAAGCTATGTCAGATTATAAATATCTAATCACAATGCAGATATTTCCTATAAAAAATTTAGTGACTCCATATAATGTTTACAAGGGAGTGGGAAGGTGTGTTGTAGGAATTGTCTAAGCAAGTTATCTAGAAAATGACTGTTATTTGGAGTTACTTATGGTACTATCTTAATACTCAAGCAGGCACATGGTATATTTTTTGCTGTATTTTTCAAATTTGTGCTGTGAATGGCGACCTGGAGGAATACTTTACAGCATGTTTAATTATGCCAAGAGCTTAAAGCAAGAGGGAGACTCGCCTTGTTCATTTTTAAAGAGATTAGGTTTAGTTGTAATGAAAAATGAACAAATTAAAATCCCTTTATTTGTTAAGAAAATTTAGACAATTTTGCATGTTTGACATATGAAATACTAAAACTTTACTTCACCCTTATGAAAATGAGAACGTGCAACTGCAGTTTAGAATAATTCGTTGATAATTTGGCCTTTGATGTTCATTTCTATCATTAGTTTTTGGTTGAATGAGTGCTGAATGTGAGCAACTGTCCTGTGAATGTGCTGCCCACATAATTTCCCATTAAAAATCCCTCATAAGCACAGCTTCTTTTTGTCTCTGTGTCTCTGCTAAGCTGAAAGAATACTCTGCTAAGCTGAATTTGTGAAGTGACCAAATAATTCATCTTTGGAAGCCCTACAGTTAGGAGTCATGCACAGCATTCAGAATTAATTCTGCAGGTTAAAAATGACCAGTGATTGATTTTCAAGGAAAAAAAGCACAAGTTTTCCTCATATTTTGAGAAGCATTTGAGAAAGAATTAGCATTGATGGAATTTCCTGCCTTCTGTGCACACAGAGGCCATTGCATTGCCATTTCTCTGGGTGACCCAGCTGTTGGTTACATCACAGAGTGAGTTAGGAGAGTACCTCATTTGGGAACAGCAGAGCACCAGGTGTGGGATGTCACTGGGAAGATACAAACATTTAACTCTTCATTCCACACAATCCAGGGCAAGGAGATAATTGTTAAACTTCTCTAAACATCAAATTGCTGAATTTCTTTTCTCCTGACATGGCAGCCTTTGTGTTTATGGGATATCCATTATCTGTGCTTCAAAGTCTGTCTCTCTCTGACCCAGAGCTGGATGTCCTGTCAAGTGATGTGCCTGATGTGTTGGTCACTCTATGTTCTTCAATTAGCAAAGGAATGACTGACAAATTACTTAGGCCAGCTCCTGAAGTCACTTTGAGAGCTCTGAGGCTCATGGCAAATAGATAATGGTGCAAAAAAGGATTTGTTTGGTACACCAGTGTGTCTCTTCATGTTGGCTCATGTCAGCTTGTCTGCATTGTTTTCTTTACTGATTCTGCTTCTACAACAGCTTTCTCTTTGAAATCTCCCTCATCTTTAAACAAAAGATATAAGCAAAAGATATAAGCAAAAGAATTAGAAGTATTAAATATACAATAATTTTTAATTATACATCATAGGGGGATAGAATATAAGTAAATAAAGGTAGCATAGAAAGTAATCTTATCCCCTAAAGAGTTGCAGCTGAGCCAATTATTAACGATTGGGAACAGGCCTGACTTTAACAGGCCACAGCTATAGCCAATAATAAGAAGAGTGTTATAGAAGAGTGGGCTGGTTGGTTGAGGGGACCTGGAGTCAGTTGGCTGCTGTGAGAAGAAGGAAGAGTCAGTGCCTGGAAGAGCGGCCTATGAGAAACATCAAGGAGGTATGAAACTCTAGCACTGTGGAACCTTTGCAATATAATGACAATAGAGCTCTTGCAATATAATGACAACAATACATGATGTTTTCCTCAGAGCAGAAAGAGGGAAGGGAAGAGGGTTCTGTGGGAGGTCCTCAAAACACCTATGGCAGGTGTTGGTAGGATAGGTAGCGAATTTCTATCTGTGCTTTGAAAGGGAATTGTAGGTAAGAACAAAGAAGAAATCATTGTTTTAAATTATTTGGAGTTTTTTTGTTTTAGCCAGACATTCTTGAGGAGTTGATGCACTTCTTAGCTTATATTTTTCTTCTTTTTCTCCCTCTTGGGATTTGTCCTGCTTTTGTTCAAGGATTCATGCAATTATTCTTTTTTTTGCTGTTTTACTAAATAGAGTAACATCAAAGCCACCATGCAGATAAGGAAAGTGAACCTCCCACATTGATTAAAAATGTAGAGCACAAGAGGCCAGAAACTGGAAAGAAATCCCAAATAAATACCTTCCCTAGAAATGCATTTGGGATATATTCTTACCTTTGTAATGCCAGTGGGAGTTATCTGTAGGAATCCCTCTGGTAATGAGATGATAGTGTACCTCAGTTGGTCATAAAAAGACTAGGCTTAGAGGACTCTGAACTTTCAGTGCATAAAAAAGAGTAAATTAGTTCCAACTAATTCTTCACACTGACCCCCATCTACCAGTGCTGAAGGCCACGAATTCTGGTTTTGGGTTTGATCTTCCACCTGTGTAATTTCACTGCAAACCTTCTGTGGGATTTAGGAATGCCTCTGACACAGTGAGCACCCAGGCACACCTAACCCTGTCAGTGTGTCACAAAAGCCTCTGGAAAAAGGAGATAAGCAAGGGAGAAAAATTCCTCCTGCAGACTTCAGCCCCTTGCAGCTGTGGAGCTTTGTGGTGCTGCTCACTTGGAAAGGGCTTTGTGCTTTGGAAACTGGGCACGAGAGAGGCTCTGCCTCTTAGAACTGCCTTTTGTAGGGTGTTAAAGGGCAGTGTTTGCCACAATGAGCTTGCAGTTGCAATGGCACTGTGTAGTCTAGAGCTACTTTTAATTTAAAAACGTAGTGATGCTGGTTTCCTCCAAACCCCAACAAGGTAAACAGTCCATCTGTGTATGAAGCAGGGTCACCAACTTATCCTTAGTGCCATGTTTTGACAGTTTTGCTACTTTTTTAGCCTCTGAGTAATTCAGACCTGCATATTGCCCTTTTAATCAAGCTGTTGCTGGATTCCTCAATGGGATTCTTGGAATAACAATGTCAATGTCACACAAGATGAGCGGCATGTCTCAAAAGGAGAAGGCTTTTCTTGCAATTAAAAACATTCGTGTTTCACCTTGGTAAAGCCGCCTCTGTTGAGTGAATGCTGATGACATCTCTGAGTGTGTGCTTGAACAATGCTGAGGGCTAAGGAGATGAAAACTTGGCTTTTCATATCCTACATGTTACCTTTTTTCAGTCATTCAGCACTAATATTCTTTCACAACCATTTTTCTAGCCTCATACTTATTTTTCTGCATTAAGTCCAAACTATACAAAAGCTACCTAGAATTCATTCTCCCATCCAAATAGTTCATGAACACATCTTTTGCTACCACTGCTGTGATCATTAATAGTACCCTGAGCGAGTCTTTTGGTACAGAATGGTGTTCTGCAATGGAAAAAACTCTTGTGGAGTTGGTGGTCTGATAGCAATTTTAGAAAAGAATTGTTAGCTCTGTGTTCACCCCTAAATCTCAGAAGTGAAAGATTTGGTTATGTTTCTCTCTTTTTCGCTTGTTTTAAAATCTTCTTTATATTGATGCCTGTTTAAAAGCAAAATAAAGTTTTAGACCTTTCTGGTATGAGCATCACCTGTTTCATCCCTGCATCAAAAGCAATCCAAGGACATGGGTTGGTTCATGGAGCACCCTCAACCCAGGGAGAGGCAATGCTGTATCAAAGCCATGCAGAGGGCGGGGAGGGGAGGAGGCAGTGCACCCTCATATTATCCTTTGAGAAGAGATTTCAGCACACAATGAGCTTCCTCCTTCAAACAGTAACCTTAGAGTGTCCTTTACTGGTGCAAGCAAGAACAGGGATGAAACTTCATTCTGTGGAGCCAGCTTCAGTTAGGAGTCAAAAAAGGAGCTTTTTTTCACGTGTGGGGCTGCATTCCTTGCAGGCTTGCAGTTCCCCAGAGTGCCAGGACAATCAGCTGGGGATGTGCTCATTTGTTTTATCTCCTTTTCCTTGAAGGATGGACTCACCCCACTGCACTGTGCAGCACGAAGTGGCCACGACCAGGTTGTGGAGCTGCTCCTGGAGCGAGGTGCCCCCCTGCTCGCACGGACCAAGGTGTGTGTGGGCCCTGTCAGAGTATGGGACACCTCTGTAACCTTCCACAGAGCTTTCAGTGTCCCTGAGAGGACAGGGAGGAAGACAGCAATGTTACTGTCCTCCCAAAGGAGATGTATTAATGGGAAGAATGATCCAAAATAAGGTTTGCTTACATAATCCTTTCCAAATGTATGAAAAGCGTACACTTGCTTGCCCGTCTCTCTAGTATCAGACTAAACACATGATGTGGAGTGCTACTGCCAGCACTTCCCTTGTACTGCTTCCTGAGCCTGTAGTGCACAGAGATGTGAAAGCTGGGTCAGTCACTCCTGAGAGGTGATTCCTGGTACATATTGTCTGACCCATCACATACGATAATGAGTACAGTTTCTCCTAATTATTTTTACCAACTATTTCAGAGTTGGAAAATTATTTCAGTGTCTTCTTCCTTGCATCTGGAAAACATACATCTAAAATAAATGCATTTCCAACAAGTTCTGTCTCTTTGGTGAAACTAATGAGGGGAAGATATTTGTATAATAGCAGAGCCCACTGAGCAGCACCTCACAACAACAAATGTCCTTCTTACATGTACCACAGTCTAAGTGGGGATTACTGAAGCTGCTGTTCTGTTGTGTCACAGAATGGACTCTCCCCACTCCACATGGCAGCCCAGGGGGACCACGTGGAATGTGTCAAGCACCTGCTGCAGCACAAGGCTCCTGTGGATGATGTGACACTGGACTACCTGACTGCCCTGCACGTGGCCGCTCACTGCGGTCACTACCGTGTCACCAAGCTCCTGCTGGACAAGAGAGCCAACCCCAACGCCCGTGCCCTGGTAAAGCTGTCCCACATGGGTCATGGAACAAAGCTACCTGGTAGCTCTTGCCAGGAAAGCTGAGTGAGAACTGTCAGCAAACTCCACAGCCTTAAGTAGATGCAGTAGCCACAGGGGTGTCACACCTGCTGGTTACCAGTCCTGTGCCTTGTGTGCTTAGGCCTCATCATGGAACACACCCCATGGCAAGTGGCTGTAGTGTCAGGTGTGGAAGCTCTGCAGAGTCCCTAAAATCAGAGCAGGTTCTGGATGATGTTGATGTATACATTGGTGTTTTAATGAATTAATGGCTCAGTTTTCCATACCAGGTGATAGAATACACAATTTCTGGACTCTCAACTGAATTAGTAAGTTAATTGGCATAGGCAAAACATATTGAAAAGCTAATATTTCTGCATTTATCAAATGATGATTTTCCTCTATCAGGTGCCATTTTTCTTTCCAAAAAACAGTTCTTATGCTTACAGGGCAGCAGTTACGATTCCTTTTACTCACTGATCAAACCATTGCCCCTAACAGTGAGAAAAACATCACGTTTGACTCTGGAAACATTTGGAGTCTTTAATGTATCCAAAGCCAGACAACATTACAAACTTAACTAGGAACTGTTAGCTGGCTGGGAGTTCATGTACCAACATATTGCACTCTGTCAGGAAGAGAAGGAGTTTGTGAACACTTGAGGTGCTCCTGCGTGGCCAGAGTTCTGCCATGGCCAGCTGCACTGGGGCCTCTACAGAACCCCCACTGCAGGGCGCTCCACCTTCCCCAGCTTCCTGCCCACACTAGGACCCACTGTTTTTCTGTGTAGGTTCTCCCTGTCCTTTACTTCCTTGGAACTGACACCATCTTCTTCTGCCCTCTCATTTTTCTTGGATTTTCCATACCCAAAAATCCCATAGCCACTTTTGCTTCCTCCTCTAACACTTTCTTTGCTTTGCTTTTTTCAGTGCCATGCTCACTTGGGTAATCTTTGTTGACACTGTTTTTGTCTTTGCTTGTTTTTCTTGCCAGTCTTCTGATTACCTGCACTTTGCTCAGCTACTCACAAATATCCCATATGTCTTCTTTCTTTCCTTCCATGACCAGAAATATATCTTCTGTTCCCCTCCCTCCATGCCTTCCTCCCTGTGAAACATCTGAAACAAAAGGAGAACACCCTCAGGCTGCTGCCTCTCTGCTCCCTTCCCACCAAACTCGTTTTCTCTCCCCACTACCCCCCTCATTTTCTCTCTCTCCCATCAGAGACTTGTTGCCTTTGGCTTGTTGATAGTGTTTAATATATTAAATGAAGCTCATAATTTCTGTTAGTGATACATTTTTTTTCTGCCTTCTCCTCTCCCCCGTCAAACTGTTCCTCACTTAAATAGAAGTAGCAAAATTAAATCAACTGAGGCAATGAAATTCAGTGAAAAATATGGAAACTTCTGAAACAGTAAAACTCCCTATGAAATATATTGAGAGATGTTGTGTGGGAGGTAAAATATCAAATGGTTTTGATTATTTCTTTAGAAATCAGAGAAACAGTAATCATATTCAGCAGAGTTCAGTGATGGAAAAAATATTATAAAGAATGCTTTTTCAGCTACTTAAAAAAATTGTTAATATTTGAAAAATGCTTTGGGGATACAAGCACTATGCGAGTTCTCAGCTTTTTAAATGTCTTTATGCTTTAGAGCACCTCCAAATGAACTAGTGATTAACATTTCCTTTAACAGAAGCAGCCTGTAGAATAATTGTTACGTGATTATCTTTTCCCATAAACAAAGCTCTCACTGCAAGGTTCTGGTTACTGCTGGTTGATTGTTTGGCAATACTGTTGCTCTTTATTAGAAAATTTACCAATTTTTCAACATTATCTAAAAAACGTTACTTGTGGTTTTCACTAAAATGTTCACATGTGGTAAATAATGTGTTGGTTCAGCTTCAGAGACACACTTAACCTGTATTAACTGTCATCAGACTATCATGATACCACAGCTCAAGGGGTGGTTCTTTATTTAAGGTACATCGGAATGTACACACACATGGATATTATAGCTTAGGGTATAAATATAAAAATAAATATACACAGGTCCTTAGATTTCAAGTAAAATGATAGATTAAGGTGGAACCTGGAATAAGCCCTCTGTTCCTCTCTTTTTCTCAGTTTAAGTGGCTTCAAACTGAAAGAGAGAGTAGATTTGGGTTAGATATTAGGGAGAAATTCTCCCTTCTGAGGATGGGGAGGCCCTGGCACAGGTTGCTCAGAGAATCTGTGGCTGCCCTATCAGTAGAAATCTCCAAGGACAGGTTGGATGGGGCTTGGAGCAACCTGGCATAGTGGAAGGTGTCCCTGCACATGGTAGGAGGTGGAACAAGATGGACTTTTCCAACCCAAACCTTCCATGATTCTCCTAGAGAGGTACAGGAAATGCTTTGTAAAGGCACTGATTCTGAAGTGTTCACTGTAATTTCTTCCATTTCCCTTGTGTTAGGCGGTCTTGGGAAGCACTGGGAGTGCTCCTCACAGATGTGTGTGCAGCCCCAGAAAGCACACACACACATATGTGCAGTTGGCAGGCAGTACAGATGTGTCTGTATGTGAAGTCTGGAGGTGGAGGTTTCCTTTCTCTCCCAGGCCTGGGAAGAAAGCAGCAGCACTGCTTTGTCATGCCTCAGATAGTGGAAGATGTCTGTAATCCATAACCTGTTGTGCTTAAAGAACAGCTGCTTGTGGTAGCCTAACCCTTGTGCTCCCAGTGTGGCAGCATGGAGCTGTGTGGGAAGTGTAGCTGCATGTTTCTGACTAACATCACTGTCTTTTGCACAGAATGGTTTTACTCCACTGCACATTGCCTGCAAGAAAAATCGCATCAAAGTCATGGAACTCCTGGTGAAATATGGGGCTTCAATCCAGGCTATAACAGAGGTAGCAAAATGTTTCATGTCCTGCAGAAACCTTCCTTCTCTCTCTCTCCTTTTTTGCTTTCTTCTTCCTGTCTCTCCTGTCCTGCCTCACTTTCCTGCATGTTTGATTTGAATGAAGAAGCCCATCCCTCGAGCCGTGCAGAGGAGTAAAACTGCTCTTGCTTTGTTTCGCAGTCGGGCCTCACACCAATACACGTGGCTGCATTTATGGGCCACTTGAACATAGTCCTCCTCCTGCTGCAGAATGGAGCCTCTTCTGATGTCACTAACATTGTGAGTATGGCTTTCACTAGAACCTTCTGCTCGGGACCCTCAGAGAGTCCTTGGTTACCCTGTAGCTCAGCCCAAGGGTCACATTTTAATGATACTTTGTTGAATATTAGTGCAAGTTATTGTAGCACTTTTAGTGAAGAGGGGAAAACGATGACTGCATGTGTCATAAGCCATCTCTGGTTTCATGTGTTCTGCAACAATGGTCAAATAGGTAAAGTTTTCCTTAGAAACAGACAAAGCTCACCAAAACCATCCAAAATGGATTATAAGCCAAATCCCACAAAGTCTGTGTTTCTGTTCTGAAGGATGAAATTCAAGTCCAAATGGCTCTAATTTCTGCCTTCATGACTTCGCTGGCTGCCATGAAATTGTGTCATTCCTGTCAGTGAAAGAGTATGAAATGCTTAAAACCCCAATGATTAAACAAAATACAAACCTGGGAAACTCAAAATGTTCCTCTTAGACAGGAAATTCCAGGAACTGGTGATTAAATCTGGAAAATGTGACCTTTGGGAAGTAACACAAAATGCAGAACCTGACTTACCATAGAAATCAGTGTTTGTATACCAACAGCCTAGTTACCAAAAATAGGGGGAAAAAAAAAATGAACCAACAAAAACAAAATTATCATTTTCTGAGATGTATTTCGTAAGATATTTTACTGTTTGAATTTGTCAGCATAAACAAATATTCAACTTGGGACCACCTGTACTTGGGAAGCAGCTTTTTTTCAGTACATAAGTTATAGGTAAGTGTTCCCAGCAGCAAAAACAACAAAAATTTAGTAATCCTGGTACTCATTATTTTTTCTCAGCTAGAAAAATCTTAGATGCAACCCAGTGAAATTGTTAGCATGCAGAATTGTTAATGTGAATAATTAAAATAGACTTTCCATACTTTGTTATGGAAGCAATCCTTATGTAAGAACTTTATTGATAATAAAAAAACCAACACAAAATCTTTGTGGAAGCAGTTAAAAATATTGTGTTACCAGGCATTTATGTGCAAAGTTTAACACTTTACAATTTCTGCTACACAGGTGTCTTGGCTTTCACTTGGTAAGCTGAGTTTCCCTGTTGAATTACTGTTTCCAAAACCTAAATTGCTTTGCTAATTCAACCACAAAAGGGTCATTGCAGAAATTTGATCTTTAGAGTATTTTCACATATTAAACAGCTTATTCTTCAGGTAGTAAACTTTATATATAGATGGAATGATTAAGATTTTTAGCTAGGGCTGTGGGATTTTGTTGTTGCATACCTACTAATCACAGCTGGTAATACAATGTTAATTTAAGAATGACAAGATAAGTCAACTCCTGGTGAAGAGGGTTTGCTCTTGGGAATGACAAGATAAGTCAACTCCTGGTGAAGAGGGTTTGCCTGCCTATTAGCAGGCAAGCTAAAGCTACTTCTTTCCCTACATCTAGATGAGGACAAGAGGACATGATTCCCCATTCTGATGTAAAAGGTCTTGACTAGGGTGCTCATTTTGGCAGTTGCAGTTTAAGTGGTAGTCAAGGGGAGAAAGGCCTTACAACAGAATATTCTCCAGCTCTGGTGTTAGAATTATGAACAAATAGCACAAAGAAATGATGGGTCCTGCTGTGTTCTCATGATATAACATGAGATGAATAGAGCCCCTGGTTGCAGAGCTGTCCCAAGACCTGATGCACCAGATGCTGGTGAGCTGCCCAGGGACTGTTTCAGTCCACTTTGGGACACTGCACTCAAAGAACAGAGCCCAATTAAACTAGGAGCGCTGCCCTCAAGGAATCTTCATTTCAGTGGTTTTTTTGAAAACCTATGCAAAGAGTACATGCTTTGAATATTCCTGATCTGAAAATGCTTTCCAATATTTTGTATCCTTCAAATTCTGAGAACTACAAAAGGCTTGAAACAAGATTGATTCCACAGCCTGGAGACAGAGCCACACTGCTGAGTGCAGATTTAACACATTCCGTGTGCTGGCTGAGTTGTCCTCAGCCGTTGCAAGGCCTCTTAATGTTGCCAGCTCCACACAGTGTGCAGGAGGGGACCATATGGAAAATTATCCCCTTCCATCTTGAGGCTCCTGTGCCGTGCAATCCCTTGAGACACACAGCTCAGTGTACTCTCATCTCCTGTGCAGCACATGAGCTGATGCTCTGTTACGTAGAAAGCTGAGGGGAATATGTGACCAGGGCAAGTCTATCTGACAGAATTTTTCCTAAGCCAGGATTTTCATTCTGTCTCTCAGTGCCTGAGTCTTGGATTGTCCAGATGGCAAACCAAGGCATTCCAGGTACAGCCACATGTATTTACACCCTGCCCTGCAGCTGAAGCCAGAGTCTCAGCTGGCAGAAGGATGGGTCTCAGCACCAGTTGTCATGAGTGGGACTGGCACTGGCAACGATCTTTCTTCATGGAAGTTTAGGACACTGAAATGCTTTTGCTTTCCTGCAGCGTGGAGAAACTGCATTGCACATGGCAGCACGTGCTGGGCAGGTGGAAGTGGTTCGCTGCCTCCTGAGGAACGGGGCCCTGGTGGATGCCCGAGCCAGGGTAGGTGTTCTGCTTACAATGTTTTCTTTTTCTCTTAAAACCACGGCTGAAGGAATCATTCACCACCCTCCTCTCCTCCATTACTCCATTTTTTCTGCTATCACCTCCTATGACTCTGCAAGAGAAATGCATAGGAAGGTGTGTGGGGACCCAGGAGGATGCTGGGCTCAGGCTGGCTCCCTAGCACTAACGACCCACTCGATTTGAGTTGTAGGAAGAACAGACCCCGCTGCACATCGCCTCCCGCCTGGGCAAGACAGAGATCGTGCAGCTGCTGCTGCAGCACATGGCACACCCCGACGCAGCCACCACCAATGGCTACACCCCACTGCACATCTCTGCCCGCGAGGGGCAGCTCGATGTCGCCTCCGTGCTCCTCGAGGCGGGTGCCTCACACTCCATGTCCACCAAGGTAAGGCTAAACTGAGGAACTGAAGCAGTTTGGGCCCTTTTGTTGTCTTCTTATTTAATTGGCAACAATCCAGTAGGCTGGAGTGATGTATCATGAGCTAATCAAATTTCGACTTTGCTGTCATCTAAAATTGGGTTTGGTTGCCACTGAAGCCAAATGCAGGTTTAAAATGTCCTTGTTTCTCTCTTTCCCTTATAAGCACAGTTTTTATTGGCAGAATTAAAAAAAAAAAAAAGGGAAATGGCAATGATACATTTTTTATGAACAGGTCTACTTTTATTCTTCAATACGTTATTTACTTAAATAGCAGAATAATTCTGCCCTGTGCTAGCTGAAAGGAATGTTCCTAAAACACAGAAGTCAGCATCTGCCCAGTCTCATCGAATACTGGATCTATTTTCAGTGGTTCTAAAATGAGATGTCATGTGACACAACAGGACATTTTGTCTGGGATTGTGAAATAAATGCTCTCCAGAATCACTAGTGAGTTTTTTAGCCAAAAATGGTACCAATAGATTACTAACAGAGAGATGAATATGTAAGATAGTAGATAGCTGTGAAGAGAATGATGTATCAAGATATCTTTTCCAAATTTAAAGCATTTGATAAGTGAGAATCATGTAATTTTTGCTATTTATAAAAGTACCCTTGGTTTTACAGCTGGAGCTTAAAACATGTTTATGAACAACAACGTGTCTTCCAGGGTTTAAAAGACTAAACCAGCAATTTTCAAATTATGATCCATGGATTACTGGAAGGGCTTGCTCTTCTCCTTTTATCCAGCTATTAAATCACATTAGAATGGCTAAAAATACACTAAATACTTTCCTAATTTCCCATATTGCTTGATGGCAATTAGTATTGCAGGAACATTCTATAATTATGAATAGGAGAAGATGGAGCCCACTAGATAATATCTTTATAGACTTGTGATTTGTGAACTGAAAATGTTTGAGATTACCCAATATAAACTCTTTCTGAGGTGGGATTAATGGAACTAAATGATAATGATAATAAACATTAAACATGACTTATGTGCCAGGCAAATAGGTCATTGCAGCTTCCCAAAATTAGTGTCAGGCAGCAGTGCAGGCTGCCACCTACTGTCATACATCCATGAGCTTTCCTTACCAAATTTTTAATTAAAACAGGCAAAGAGAAGGGCTCTTTTTAGCTTCAGTAGAACTTTGTGACTGTATGAATACACAAATGCAAGTACAAATAATTTTTTACAAACCCTTCTGGAGGAAGGGAATTAGAGTTTGGAGGATTTATCTGATCAATTTAATTGGTGTTTCATTGTTACTGGCAATGACTGCTGCAGGAAATACTTGTAAAGCTGTCATCATGGAACAAAAAAAGGTGCAGCTGGTTTGGGGTGTAAATTTGAAGAAGTGCCTTCATTGCCCCCATGCAGTGAGTGTTGCTGGTACAGTCTGTATCAGATAAAATGTCTGCCAGCCTGAGAGTACATAAATAGGGAAGAATAATAAAAGGGAAAGTATTTTCTTGTATTTTGTACTTCTCATAGTGCTTTCAAGAGAGGCTGCTCTTTCTAGGTTCAGTTATCAATTCTGAGGTTGAAGAGTAGGTGCTTAACACATAGTTCTTAGACAAGAGATGTCAGCATGACCTTTAACACAAACCATCTGGTTTTTATCTCCTGGAATTTTTCAGAAGGGATTTACACCGTTGCATGTGGCAGCCAAATACGGGAGCCTGGAAGTGGCAAAGCTCCTGCTGCAGCGCCGTGCCTGTCCTGATTCTGCTGGCAAGGTACTGCTGGGGAAGAAAAAGTCAGAAACCTTTCCTTAAGGAAGAACTGTGTGAAAATTGCACCCTAAGAAGGCTGCAGCTTCTTTTGCATGGTGGCTGTGGCTTTGTTGGGGTCATGTCTCTCCTGGGTGGTGGCTGAATGCTCCTACCCAGCATGCTGAGTTTGGGTTCATGGCAGGAGGGTGCATGGCTGTTCTGAGGGCAGGTATGTGTCTTTGGCTCAGGAAGCACGGGTTCCATCAAGCTACCTAAATTCCCAATGGATAAACATAGGGCCAAAGCCCCACCATCCCCTGGTGTGGGTGATGAAAGCCAGCGGCTGCCACTGTGGTTCGCCTGGTGCGTTGCTTCTCCCCACTAACAGCCACCTGCTTGCCATGCCCTTGCTGTCCATCCCCACTGCCTCTCCCCCGTCCCCTCTGTCCCTTGCAGCCCCCCAACCCTTCCATCCCACCGCACCCGGGTCTCCTCCCGCCCGTGTCCCCGGTGTCCCGTAACGCGCTAACGCCGTCGCCGCCCTTGCAGAACGGCCTGACCCCGCTGCACGTGGCGGCGCACTACGACAACCAGAAGGTGGCGCTGCTGCTGCTGGAGAAGGGCGCCTCGCCTCACGCCACCGCCAAGGTGAGCCCGCCCGCCCGCCATGAGGGGAGCCCGGGGGGAGCCGGCCCCGGCAGGGCCGCCGGGCCATTTATTACTGCGCAGCGGTAGCAACGATGTAAAAAATGTATATTCTGGCCAGGCAGACAGGGAATGAGCACAAGGGGAGTTAATTTCGAGTTAATTTCAGTGGTGTCGCGGTATCGCTGCGTCGGTGAGGGCAGCCCTGAGGTGAACCCTGGCGCTGGGGGGAGTCAGTCCCACCAGAGTTTTAGTCACAGGTGGAAGTCACTTCACTATTGTGCAATGTTAGCAATGACATTTAACATTTTATTCCGGGGTTAGGAGTGGCGTTGTGGTATCACTGTGCAGGTGAGGGGAGCTCTGAGGGGGCACTGGGGAGCCCTGAGGGGACTCAGCTCTGTCAGAGCTTTGGTTGCAGTTGGAAGTCACCCCACTATTACATAATATTCGCAATAACTTTAGAAATGTGCATTCTGACCATGCACACAGATCATTCCAGGGTTAGGAGTGGTGTCGTGCTATTGCTGTGTAAAGCAAAAGCTGCTAAAAGGGGAAAATGGTGACGAGATGGGTGCAACACCAGATAGTGTCCTGCCCTGTGCAAGGCTTCTGATCTACAGGCTTTCAGGAAATGCTCAGGGATTGTATTGGGAATGTGGTTTCCATGGCAGTGCATGGGAAGCAGGATAGTTTGGGAAACATAAAAAAACACAACAAAACAACCACAGGACAACCCAACCAAGCACCCCCCACAGGACCTGTGTGCTGGCACCTGGGATTTTTCCCTCACAATGTGTTATAAAGCAATTAGGAAGTTGTCTTATTGCCAGAAAGTGCCATTCTTCTGTGCTTAAATGATTGAATTAATCACAAAACCATTCCACTCCATTGCTGTTTCCAGCCTGTGACTGACACATGTATCAAAATTTCATATGCAAACACGTCTCTACTCATGTGCTCTAAAAAAGCATTATGTGATGAAGGGTGTACACCCATCAGTCATCATGGGCAATGTCACTCACCACTCAAAAGGGATTATTTGTGACATTGGTTGTACAAAATGTAGGTGTCAAACTCAGACTAATTTGAAGGTATTGGTGGAACAGTCCTGCCCATCCTGGTGAGGGCTGGCTTTGTTCTGGTTTAGGCAGCGAAAATAACAGATGGACAAAGCAACACAACAGCAGGGCCATGTGGGACATGTCTGGCCTTGAAAATTTAATGAACTCTCATCTCTAATAACAGGCATAGCATCAAATAATACTGTTTTATGGTGCCTGACTTCTTAGGCCTACATGGCTGTTGTGGTAACTTTATTTTCCGTTTTTTTTCCTGCCTGGTGTCAGAATGGATACACTCCTCTCCATATTGCTGCCAAGAAAAACCAGATGCAGATAGCTACCACTCTGTTGAACTACGGGGCTGAGACCAACATTTTGACCAAGCAGGGAGTCACCCCACTTCATTTGGCCTCCCAGGAAGGTCACACTGACATGGTGACTTTACTTTTGGAGAAAGGATCCAACATCCACGTGGCAACAAAGGTAACTCACAATTGGAAACAAAGTATTATGGGTGGGAGTATCCAGTAAGATGCAACGTTGGTGTCCGTGGGTGGGTTTAACAACCTATACTAGAAACCTGAGAGCTCCAGTCTGAAATAATTCAGTGCTCTCACCTACAAAGGCTCTTTTCTTCATGTCTTTATCCTTCAGTGGTAAGTGAAGAAATTTACTTTCTCTGGCAAATAAAAAAACAATCATATTACTGGAGTAGACTAAGAAAAATTCTATGGAAGACCTTTCCAAATTTTTTTTCATTAATTGTGCCTAACAGCTTTTGTACAGAAAACAAGGTCATCAAAAAAAAAACCCAAACCACTACTATAAATCTTCATGGGTCACTGGGTTTATCCAGGGATATTTGCAAATCTTACTTATGCAGGTGAAAAGCCTGCAGCTTCTGCTCAAGTTAGAATAGAAGACTCTGGTATCTCCTTGCACGGAGTAACTATATTCTGCTAATAAAAACAAGGAGATTTTCATTTCTTCTACAAAATTTGTTCAGTGCCTTGTTCACGGGAAAGTGCTGCATGTGATCACAGTGAGCTGTCAGTTAAAGGCTGCATCCTTTTCCCTGGCATTTGAATGGGATCTATTTCTGGAGTTAATGTCTTCATCTGGCTTGTGCCTGCAGCTGTCAAGGTTCTTCTTCCTGTCTGAAGAGTGGGAAGCACATTTTATTAATGTGATTCTCAGCTTCCCAAATTACATTATTGTAGCAAATCTTGAGCATTCATGCCTTAAAGTTTTCCTCTATGGTTATGGTGATGTAATTGGTTTGGAGCTGTTCGTCAGCTGGAACAGGAGCAACATTGACTCTACTTTGTTTAAAACCACCACCCATACTCAAAAGCTACACTTAGGGTCTGATCATGTTTTAAAGATGAAGAGGCAGGGAAGTCTAGATTTTTCCTTATTTAAAGTAGGATTTTATTCTTACTTTTATCTGTTAGTTTACTTACCTGTTATATTCCATCTCCAGGCTGGACTGACATCCTTACACCTTGCAGCTCAAGAGGATAAAGTGAATGTAGCCGAGATACTCACCAAACATGGTGCAAACCAGGATGCTCAGACAAAGGTAAATCACAGAGTGGCTGCTGTCTCCAGCGTGCCAAAGGGTGCTACCCTTGTCCAAGGAATGTTCCACTGAGCTTGCAGTTTTACTTCTTTGTTCTCCTCCTGTAGCTTGGTTATACACCTTTAATTGTGGCCTGTCACTATGGAAACATCAAAATGGTGAATTTTCTCCTCAAGCACGGAGCAAATGTCAATGCTAAAACAAAGGTAAAGAATTTTCCATTGCTTTGCTTTTGCTCTTTATTCTGAACATGGTAACACAGCACTCCTACGTGACATACGTGCTTTTTCCCTTGGGAGCTCTAACCATGGCAGGGGAGGTATCAACATGTGGTAGCTGTAATGGAATGCCCTCTGTCTGCTCCATCTCATGGTGTGGTGTTCAGGAAAGAAAAGCCAGATAACTCTGTGTGTATGAAAAAACAACACAGACAATCCATTTCATTGGTTTTTCTTTTTTTTATTACTTGCAAACTAACAAATTAAAGTTTGTTCCTGCTCTCATTTTAAACCACATGGTTTACAGCACTGTAATACCACTGTGCTGCCAAACTAGCAAGTAACAATTCAGACACTTTCAGGGTGATGCCAGTTCTCTCCAATATGCTGGGAGAAGAGTGGGAAGAGTTACCGCTGTTCAGTGTGTGGGTGGGATGACTCTGGGAGAGGAAGCAGCTGTGGTAAGGGAATGTGGTTTACTCAAGGAGAGTTTGGGGTTTTCTGAGGGGAATCTGGCTATGCTGAAATCTGACCAGATACACTGAAATGGGCCTGACTGCCTAAAGCCAAAGTCAGAACAAAGCCCACGGACTTCAACAGTTTCTCCAGGGATAAGCTGGTGGGCACACCAGCTGAATGGGATGCATTTGTAGTAAAAGCTGTGTAACTGCTGAGAATACAAAGAGAGGTTCTGATGTCAGCAACAGTGTGTTGCATCCCAGAAATCATCACGTCACCCTTATCAGAAAGAAAAGGCTAACTCAGGAACTGTAGAGCTCCAGCTTGGCTAATGTTCACCTCAGGCAATTCCTGGCTGCTGGATTCAAGCTGGATGGGACCAACAGGAAGCAGGCCACTGAGAGTGTCTTTAAAATCCCATCAAAATCACTGGTTTGTAGTTTGCTTGTTCCTCTGGTCAGCTCCCCTGTCCCCAGCTGGGACCTATGGGATGAGTCATTTCTCAAAGTATCATTATTTTGTTGCTGTGGTCACAACTCAATGTGGTAAGAAAAATCCAAGCAAATAAATAAAAGATTCTGGCCCATCCCTCATGGGATCACCCAAAATCAATGGGCTAAACTCAGGGATTCCAAAAGGACAGGCAACACTGCTAGAAAAACAGCTGATGAGAATTAATAAAGCAGACACTAGTGGGATCCAAACTGTAGCTGCCAAGACATTCATGAGGTATTTGGAGGCTAACTCAAGGGAGAGACAAAATTGTGTCTTTAGGATTAGGTCTCTCTTTTTGTTTAAAGGACTGCTGGGACAGATTATGAATCCATTCACCCAGGTATTTTACTTATTTAGAATAGTTTCATTTAGTCAGCAAGTTTGTATCAGGAAGCGGTTCTCCACAATCTCACACCTAGGGACCACTAAAAATACTGGCAATCTGTCAGCTGATGTTGTGGACTCAGTTTAAAGAATAAATCCTGGATTCAGGATAGGCATGTTAAAGAATGAATAACACCTGTTGCAACTTGAGCTTTCACTAGAGAAAGCCTGCACAATGCTTGGTGCAAGGAACACATGGCTTCTCTTTTTGAAGGACTATGCTATTCAAGCAAAGGTGGTGAATCTGCTTTCCACTAGAACCTACAGTAAGCAGTAGTTTTAGCAGTCCACACATATAAGAACTGTATGTGTTGTCAGTATAAGGACTGTAACAGTTCTGGATGATCACCTTCTGATTAGCAGTGCAAAGCATTACTGGCATCTGTTTGTTTGCAGCAGAGATAAGTCTTCAGAGCATGTTTTGAGAGCCTGCCCCAGGCTTTACATAAGTGTACAGTGTGATCAACCCACGGCTTTCTTCCAGTTCCTTTTCTGCCTGCTTTCAAAGCCAATTGCCTGACTGGACTCACACAATACCATCTCAGATCAGCCAGCTTAAGCACAATTTGGTTATGTTTCTGTATTGTGTGACACGAGAACAAACCACTGGAGCAGATGAGTATCTTGAACTAAGCCTGTTTGTTAAGGCAGACATGCAGTACAAATTCCTAAGTGTAATTACATCTTGGTCCAGCCTCTTGGAGGCAAAGTGAAGCTAAACTTGATTGACATTTGTAACAGGTATATAGGTTTATAACAGGTTTTTAGCCTTTTAAAAAGCAAACAGCCTTTAATCACTGCTGTTAAAAATGATGTGTTTTTTTAACAGACTCAGATATTTTAAAGGCAAACCTTGGGCCCTCTGTTGAAAACTAGGATGTGAGAGGAAGAGCAATGTTCTCTGCCTCAGCTATGATTCTATGCCCTCAACATGCCCCTTTAAACTTCATTGTTCCTCATTGTTCCTTCTGATCTAGAAAATAAAGGAGAAATGTCTTTTCATGGATTTCCTTTATTGTGAGAGAATGAGAGAAATTAGTTTTGAAAAAGAATATTACCTTCCTTGATATTTCCATTATTCTGGGGAAGGAGAATTATTACTGAAGGTTTATTATTTTTGGGTCAATTGGTGTCATAATTTATGTTTGAAATATCTCAAAAGGAGCAGAACGGAGCAAAGTGAAATGTCTGATCTAATGATTGGCTCTTGTTCTTTGTTTGCTTTTGCTGTCACCGCCGTGGATAACAGAATGGGTACACCCCTCTGCACCAGGCTGCTCAGCAAGGCCACACTCACATCATCAACGTTCTGCTGCAGCACGGGGCCAAGCCCAACGCCATCACCACGGTAAGGCTGATCTGCCCCTGCAAACTTGCTTCCCTGCACAGTTCTTTTCTTGCCTTCCTTAGGGCTCGAGAGCAGGCTGTTATTTTGGTGAAAGTATTCCTCATACAGCTGGTTGTCATATGTGGAAATGTAATTTCCTCTGCTCTTCCTTATCCTCTTAAGGTAGTCACATCCGACCTAGCTGTGCACTAAGCTAAATGTGAGGCAGAGAAGCAGATTGCTGAGCTGCAGGATCTGGCTGGCCATAGCTTCTGTGCCAGGCTCGTTCACTTTCCCTTTGCCTCAACACTTCTCTCTGGAAATTGATGTCTTCAGAAGGAGTTTTCCTTAAAAATCAAGGGGAGTTCAGAACCTGGTGGTGGTTTTTTGGGGTTTTTTTTCTGTTTATTTGTTTGTTTGTTTTTTATTTAGACCCAGATTTATGTCCCTCAATCCACTGAATTGATTTCAGTTTCTTAGTGAGTTTACCTCAGTGAACTCAGTGAAATTAATACCTCCTCAAAGAGTGTCAATAGCTCCTGGCACAGCTCATTCTCTGCAGTCAGCCAGCCAGGAATGCAACTGTCCTATTTCATGTTGATGTTGTTACTAGTCACCTCTAATTGGGTAATCATTAGAACACTCCCAGAGTGTCCAAAACTGCTGTCATTCCCTAGAGTGGATCAATTTTCCCTATGCCTTTAGTTTGTGTGCTTAAATCAGCACTGGCACCATGTTTGATCCTGGAACAATCATGTGGAGTAATCTTGTGTGAAAGTTATCCAAAATCCCAGTTTGTGCACTGGGTCAGCAAGTGAGAGACCACTGCAGTCAGCTTCTGGGGCTGCTCAGTTAAACACTCCCACTGTTTGGGGTGTTTAGCTGAGGGTCTCTTGACTTGATTTCAGTCCTCACACTGGGACTGTCATGCCCAGGTCTAATCCAAGTCCAAGCAGCCTTAGGGGTGTGTCTTTGCTGCACAGTTGGCTGCTTCCTCAGATACTTGATCTGTCCTTGTCCCCACAGAGCAACCTCTGGCTTGAGATAAGAGAGAATTTCAACCTGAGACATATGGCAGGGAGATATGGGAGTGGTGGATGAGCAACTAATGTGCGAGTGAAGTAACAGTCAAATTATTTGTGCTGTGAAGATGCTAATCTGTTCATTTTGTGTTCATTTGTGCTAGTCCACAAACTCAGTGTTGCTTCAGGGTGGCTGAGCTAGACTAATACAGAAGAGTTTAAATTATAGATAACCGAAGTTGTTGCTGAAGAAGAGAGAGCCCTCAGGCTGATAAATCCTGCACATGGTGCAGTGGGGTCACAAGAGCAATCATTTCTGTGCAAAGAGTGGTACAGTGACAGTCCATGATTCCACAGGAGACCAGCATGTTGTCCCTTGGTTCAGCGCAAAAGAGCGTGGAGCAATTCTGTGTAGAACTCTTTGCAAAGAACTATGGAACACATCCCTTCCTCCCCTCCCCAAGCTCAGTGACATGGGACTGTGGACTGCCAGTGTTCCAGGAGATGAAATGAGGATAAATAGCTTAAACTCTTGCTAAATTATTTTAGTGTCCTTTTGATGAATGACATGTTATGAATAGTCAAACTGCAAATAAAGGTATTTAAATGGAGCTATATTCTTCACCCCCAAGCCTTCTGTGGCTTGTATTTGTTAAATCATTAGCTTTTGTGAACTGTTAATGGAAGTACATTCTTGTCATGTGAAAGAATAGGAGTATATGTGGACATCACAGCTGTAATTTTGTATTCCCCAGATAAGCAATTATACCTGGTCAAGGTATAACAGTTTCAACTGGGAGTGAAACTGTAAAAAGTTAAAATACTTTTTACTTTCTAGAAGAGTATTTCTGCAAAATAACCCCCAAACTTATGCAGGCAAGCGAGGCTGCATAGTGCAACGTGAGCCCTGAAGGGTTAAACCATACAGCGCTGTAGTATTTGGAATCGCTGGCAGATGTGAGTGTGTTGTGTTACCATGGCAATTGGGGCTATAGTCTTAAAGAAGTTACAAAGAGAGAGTCAGATGTAACGGTAAAAAGACGTGATTTTCCTAGGCTGTGCCTTGTTTTGGATGGAAATGCTGGCTCATGCAGTGTGGAGAGTGATCTCATTGGTTCACATCACAATCCTCCCTCTCTCTCAGCGCTCTCCCCCCCTCTGTTCCCTGCAGAATGGTAACACAGCCTTAGCTATCGCCAGGCGCCTGGGATACATCTCTGTGGTCGATACGCTGAAGGTTGTCACAGAGGAGATCACCACCACCACAACTGTGAGTTGCACATGCATTCAGATGTGGCTCTTCTTTACTCAGAGTGTTGTCTTTCTGCTCTTCCCTCAAGCTCTCCATGCATCTCTTTCCTTTTCTGTTTTGTTTGGGGAGTTTTAGCTCCCCCCCCCTCCCCTTCCCTTTCTGTTGCATTTTTGCTACAGTGCTTTGAGCGTATCTTATGAGCATGTGGAAGTGTGTGCACAACAGGCTCCCCTGAGCTAGGGAACAAAGTCTGTGTGCACACCGACAGAAAATAACAAGTCAGAGTGAAACTTGTTTCACTCGCCTGGGTCTGAGCTCCAAAACCAAACTTTCCTGAAGTTTGTGCACTATTGTTTAGATCCTGCCATTTCTCTGTTTGTCTTTTCACCTCTCCTTTCCCATCTGGCCTTATGTCTCCGCACTTTTGACACCTCCTGAGGCTCAATCCTTGCAGCATCTCTACATTTGGACCGCACCAGCCATGGCCTGGAGCCAAGCCTAATGATGCTCACTGGATGGCTGTGAATCACATCCATCATCTTCTTACTCAAGTCATTTCCAGTTCAAACAGATCCTGTTTTCCAAAATGCATAGGAATCTTTCCTTATGGGCTCAGTTCTCTCAGTGCTCCACACTCTTGGAGTCTGTATTTTCACATCAGGACTGGTGAACGGTGTGTGCTGAACATCAGCAAGGTGGTACTGCAGCTTTAAGCCAGGAAAAGCTGATCTTTTTGGACACTCTGAGAGGAGAAGGTTTTCTCTTCTTGCACTTTTACCTCCCATCTACAAATGTCATAGCAGGTAGGAAGGGAGAACATTAGAAATAGTGCATAATTTAAGAAATTTGATTTTATTTAAGTCTTGATTACTGCATTTATCTTGAAACACTGCTGTAAGGTGATGTTTTTTCATTTTATTTGATTTGGTGTTAATTTTTTTTTTTTTAATGCAACATTAACAGTCTAGAAACTCCAACAGCTCTAGATGATATTTAGGGGCTCAGAGCTGTAAAAATCTGTAGGTTACTAAAAAGATGCCACTACTCAGTCATGGAGAGGGTTAGAAGAGGAGAAGTCCAAAATCAATTGTAAAGAAATGGAAATATAATTTTGATTTTGTTGCATGCTGACAGCAAATCCCACTTGATATGAACCAAGGAAGATGCAATAAAGATAACATGGCATAAGGTTACAAATAGAATAAGTCATAATTTTTTAATGACCTGCAAAGATCAGGCTGAGTCAGGTTTGGAATAGGAATTCCAGCGTAATTCCAGAAGTCTCTTAATAAAGACTGCGTGCCTCTGTTGTTATTACTTCATGTTCTTGTTTAATCATACAGCACATCACACATGTACGTGCATAAACACATATGTATCTAATCAGAAGTTTAGAAAAATAAAACCTCGGGAAATTTTTTTGAGAAACTTTAGTTTTTATATTTTTAAGCTTCATAGGATGCCTTTGTCACATATTCTGGGCTGTGTCCTAGCACAGGTTTTTGATTTATTGCTTGATAAAAGCAGTAACTTCCTTTCTCATTTCCACGATGTTTCACTGTGCAGCTTTGGACCTTGTCTCATGTAGGTGTTAGATATTTGAAATAATAGGAATTGCACAACAAAAGGACACATGTGAACTATTAACTTTGGATAAATATTTCTTTAAACATTGAGGATTAATGGTATTTTCTACCAGATCCCTGATGTCTGGGGTTTAGGACTGAATCAAGTACTGAAACGTACTTGCAGGGTTGACCTTTAGTGCTCGCACAGAAGAGAAATCTGAAATCTTGATCTGTGTCTGCACACTTGGAAAGTCAGGTGGGAGCCCTCCATAACTCACATTCTCCAGCTATGAACACATCTAACCCTTGTACCTTAGGGGGATGTATGGAATGGTGGTGTTTAAGGGGGGGATGTTGATTAAACATAATGTAGAACAAGTCCTGCAAAGGAGAGCTGATAGCAGGTGCTCCCTGCAGTCAGGTTCCCCAGATGGTGAGGTTGGTGTGGCCAGAGCTGAGGGCAGTGCTGAGCCTGAGAGAAGGTGCTGTCACCATGGCTACCGCATCCTGTGAGGCTGGGCTGAGCCCTGCACGAGGATGGTACACAGCCCCATGCGTGATTGATATGCAAGTCACTGCCACTCGAGATGAGGAAAAGATCTCCAGTGCCAAAGTCTTTCTTTGCTCTAACTTGGAACAAACCTTCCTCTTGCTTGCCTTAGTGCTGTTATTAGTGGAGCCACATGAATATGTAGCAATAGGGAGAATAAAATGCACATTTTTTACTGAAAGATAAAAGGGCAATAGGAAATGAGAATAAACTGGATTTTCAGAGGTTTGCTATGCAATTAAGTTTGGGGCCATTTATACAAGCAAGCACAGCCTTCCTGTGGACAGATTAATATATGAGGAGCTTTCAGGTTGTTTGCAGTATGCTGCTCTGAGTAAGTCATTCCTGAAAGCATATATGGGTTTACATACCTGAATTATATATTGGAATTATTCTATGCCACCCAGTGAAATCTTGCCTTACAATGAAATTCTCAAATACAGAAACCTTAAGTAAACTCCATCATGGTATTCTCACTAAACATAGGGAGTTTGAGAAATACACACTGAGCAGTCTTCCATGTGGGCCATTCATGGGGTTAGATATGGTTTTTAAATTTTGAGAGAATTTGATGTGCCTATCAATTAAAAAAATTCTAATGTCACACTAGAAGTTCCTTTAAAAACATTAATTCCCAACAGAAGTTGTTGGGATTAGAATTAATGATTCTTGCTGAGTTCAGTGTTCCAAAATCGGCAATGAAGATTTTTTGTTCTGTAATGTGCATGTGCACTCTTTTGAATCTCTTTTCCAAATTTTATTTCAATTGTTAAATTATGAAGTAATTTTTTTCTTACTCCTGAGAAAGCCAGGAAGTCAGTAAAGTATCCTTGCTTCCCTGTAAATAGATAATAATACCTGCAAGCCTTAGAGACCAGATTTTTATATGGAGGCCTATAAAATCCTAAGCAACAAATAGATGGATGTAGTAGTCCATAAAACTTGGTTACCTGGGAGATAAAAAGGTGGACAGTGATCCTCTCTACCTGCAGTTTGTGCTTTTACTTAGCTGATTGTTCAACTCAATTGTTAACTCTGGTGTTGAGGAGACAGAGTCAGTGCCACCTGAGTGACAGCACCTCCCCATCTGTCATCACTGGCCTTGTCACCCCACTGCTGCCTGACATTTCTATCCCAGGAAAGCCATGGGAATATGGGGGAAAAGTCAGTCCTGGTGGTGGAGCCATTCGGTGAATATAAACTAATTTTCAAACCTGAACATGTGTTCTGCTGCAACAGAAATAATGAGTTGTTTTTACTCATGGGGAAGAGTGAATTTAGGAGCCTAATTAGGATTGCCAGTTGAGGCAAAGGGCATTGTTCTTTCCCTGTACCTCAGGAGGGTGAACTGGAACTGCTGTCAGAGTTAAATAGATTTCAGAAACGTAAAGCAGACTTTGAAAACTAATTTCCAAAGTAATTACATGGTTGGTAACTTAGTTATTTATTAAAGTGCAGCATTTTACAATAAACAAGAAAGCTTTTTCAGTTTGTTAGAAACTGAGGAGTATATAACAGGATCAGGAAATAACTAGTAAGTTTTGTGCAACAAAAGCTGCTATTGACTTCACGGCTTGATATCAGCGGGCATTTTCCCAAAAGAATATTGCATAAGGGACTCATGGTTTGGCTGATTTCATGATTCCTCCCATGAAACGTTTGGCTCCTTTACACGTGATGTTAATGTATGCCCGATAGGCGGTGTGTGCAGCAGGGAGGCAGTGCTGCCTCAGGGGGGTTGCTCAAGGGGACACGTGGCCTCCTGGCACTGCTCTCTGTGCCAGAGGGACACTGTGCTCCCACACTTCCTGAAGGGCCGTGTGCCAGCTGCCCTCCGCAGCTCCCCAGCTCACTGGGAGGAGCCAGGGAAATGTGTACCTTTTGGTTGTGACCAAGGCATTTCTGAGCACTGCTCCTTTTGAAGCCCTTGGCATTTTGTCCCCTGTATCCTAGCACACTGAAGAGTTCCCTCCAGACAATTTGCACTTCCTGTAGTTCCTCTTGTTACGTTCTTCATCTCCTTCTGCAGTACAAATCTGGATGCTAAAAAGATCCATTCTTAATTCAGCACCCTAGCCTGAACCTCACTCATCCTCCTCCTTACCCTAGGACTAGTCTACGAATGAATTCAAGGCGGATTAGAATGAACAGAATAACAGAAAGTTAGTCTAACTAAGACGGTTGATTTTGACTCAACAAATTATAGCTCCCACCCTATAACTTTCTTTATGTCCTACCTCTGCCTAAGCTTCTACTCAGCCTTCACCTTCCACTGAACCCACCTAATCTCAGGCCTACTATGTCTAGAAAGCATAATACTATCCATGTACGTTTCCTAGCCATATGGCCTATCCAAATACAGTTATCAGCCTCCACCATCCCACCTATCCTTATGCTCACATAAGATAAAATTATATTTTAAAAACCCCAACAAACTTCCAGTGTTTTCCTGCTCTTATATCTAACCAGAATCCTCCCACTATTCCTCAGTCTATACTTGCTTTGATTCACAATATTTTGAGCTTTTAGGTGCACAAGATGTTTCAGAATCTTCAAACAACTTTTTTTTTCCCTCTGATGTGTATGTGCTTAGGGGGAATATACATGATTTATGAAAAGGATATAATTAATATGCACTGTAGTCACCTTTTTCTGAGAGGGGGAAGAAATGTTTCAAGTGATCTGTGTAAATCCTTCACATCTTTTTTTAGTTGACAAATTTCACATCATTCATAACTTCATTTCCAAATGTTTTACAATTTAATAATTTCCATATGCCCCATACAACTTTCTCAAGCTCTTCTGTAGACATTACCTAATTCATTTTAAAATCATCTTGGAAACATTGAGCTGAATTGTTCTACATGCACCATTTATAAATAAATTTTATTTCTCTGACCAGCTCATTATCTTATGTTTTTGTACTTTTCTGCCAGAAGAAATGTTACCTTATGCAGCACTGAGAATAGGAGTTTCTGGAATAAAGATGAAAAAGCAAGTTAAGAGAAGGGGAAACGTGATTAAATGCCTCAGCATGTCCCACTGCTGTCTGTTGAAAATGCCCTGCTGTAAACTTTGCTCCCCTGACTGATGATTCTGTCTTTGCAGACTGTAACAGAGAAGCACAAGCTAAATGTACCTGAGACAATGACTGAGGTCCTGGATGTGTCAGATGAAGAAGGTGAGTGATTTGGTAAATTCCTCTTCCATATCACCTATGTAACCTGTTCTATAGGCTCAAGAAGCTGCTTGAATACTCTCACATCTTCATTTTGCTGTGCTTGTAATGAAGCTCTCTTTTAAATGATGTAATCATCATGGTATTTTTATAAAGATGCCAAAATTTGAAACCAAGTAAAATCCTGGACCCCTATATCTTTTCCAGAAAAAGCTTATCTGAACCAAATTGGCAAATGAGACCATTTCCCAACTCCAGGCTTTACAATTTCACTGTAGAACTGTCCCAAAGTTGGCTTTGACCCTCCCATAAAGAGGAGTCTGAGCAGTAAATATTTTGGATCTGTGCCACTTGTATCAGATACAAATATCCAGGAGTTCTGCCTAATTGGAAACATTTGTGGAAGATGCATAAGGTGGAGGGTGAGGAGAGCATTCCCTGGAGGGAGCTTTTGGCACAGGGGAGCTCAGGGATACACAGGGTGTGATACAAAGTGACAACACTCAATAAGTTCAGCCCTTGGGTTTCAGAGGCCTTTGTGCACACAGATAGGAGACGTGTCCTGCCACTTAGCTTCCTCCCAAGGGAATTTCTCTGACCTTCTGGGAGCAATGATAAGGTATCACGCTTTTATACAGCTCAGAGTTGCAGAAATGGACTAAACCCACCCTTTTCTAAGGGCTCGCAAGTGACTTCTTAGAAATTTTAGTCACAGCAGTATTAATAAATATAAATGCAGTTGGAAGGATTTTCTATGTTCCTTTTTACACCTGAGAGTGTCAATATTACAATAACCTATGTGTGCCATTTTATGGTGGTTGTTATTATTTCACACAAATAATTTGTAGTTTCCAGAAGTCCTGGGAATTTGGAAACTCAGCTTACAGGGTTGGTACTTTTCTTTTACAAAGAAAACAGATGCAATTGTGGTTCTAAATGGTGCACGAAGTTAATGGTATTCATTAATTATAAGTGCTTGTGTTGCTTTTAGAAATGGGAATTATGCTGATAAATGAGTTACACTCTTGAGAAAATATGATGCTTAGACTCCAGATGCAACTTTTTGTTTTAAAATGCAAAAACAAACAAGTGTGATTCAAAATCAATTATTTTCTGCTGCATCATGACCAGCGAAATTATTTTGCTACTTTGTCTCTGATTAAGAAGCATTCAACTGCTTGTGTAATTATTATATTGAATCACCTTTTAACAGCTTATTGCCCTATGTTCACCTTGTTTAGTTTTCTCCCAGTCTTTTGATCTACCATTGAATCATCTTTAAATCCACAAAGCCTAGTATGTCTTCCTGCTTCTACTGGATCAATCCAGTAGAAGCAGGGTGTTCCTTTTTCTGAAACCAATTTGTGTGTTGTACAGCCTTTAAAAACTCTGATGAGGAACCCTTCAGTGATGGGGAAGCATATAGTGGCACAGGTGCTGTTAGCAGGAGTTCATGGAGTAAGACCTACAGACTTTCTCTCTTTGTTTGACTCAGACTGTTATTTTTTTGTGTAGTAACAACACATGTTTGCAGAATTTGGGTATCTAATACTGCTTCTCTCTGTTACTTTTGAAGTGTGGTTGAGTGTGTATTTCATGAAGGTGGGAGGAAGAAGGGAAAAGAAGAAAATCTCAGATTTATTACCTATATCTTAAGTGTGTTGGCAGAACTTGAAGGGGCTGTCCTGCATGACTAATGCTCTCCTGTGCTTTGAATTAACATTCACTGCAAGAACTCTGAATGTGGATGGGGCTTGTCACAGTAACTTTAAATAGCTGGGGAAAGGAAGGCTGCAGAACTTGTTTTATAGAGAGGATGAACCATTTAGGGGTGGGGTAGCTTCACAAGAGGCTAGCAGTAAGGTTTCTGTGGCACTGTGTTCTTTGAAGTGACACAATATGTCCTGAAATAAATCAATGTGCTGCTGCAAACCTGCCAGCTGTATTTATATAATTATTAAGTTGAAGACAAAAGTACTTGAGCAAAGTATTTCAGGTCCCATAGTGTAGCATGTTCATCACTGATGATAAATACTTTGCATTTTGCTTGGAAGATCGTTCAGTTGCATAATTGTATGCTGTCATGTTGTTAATACAGCATTTGTATTCCTAAAACAAAGTTAACATACAGTCTGAGCAGTATGAAATAAAAGACAATTATCTATCAGATAGCTCAGCTTGGTGTGGAATGTCCTGCACTGGGTAGCCTATTTTAAAATATCTTGAATGGACAGAGTGCCACTAATTCATCTTCAATTTTCTTGCACCCTTTTTTGTGTTTATCTACTGAAGTTTTATTCAGAATTCTTTACTTTTCATGTTACCTGCAAAACAAAATCTTCCCTTTGAACAGAATCACATTATATTTTTTATTTAAAATGGCATTGAATCCCTGCTCATGGGGATTGCACTACAGATGTGGTTTGTGCAATATGTATCCCTGCCAGCAGAAATGCTCAGTGTGGATGAAGTTGCACTAAAAGCTCCGTAGTTTTTTATCTTTGTATCAGCCTTGGCTGTACTGCTGCTAAGTTCAGTTGCTTTAAACCTGTCACCACAAAAGAAGCATTTTGCACCAGAGAAACCCTTAGAGCAGTAAAGGGAAATTACTGCAAAGCATCTTGTGAAATGTATTTTGTCTACAGAATTAGTGAACTTAAGCGCAAGCAAATATTTTGTTAGGACTGAGTCTCTGTAAACACAGAAGAAAATATAGAAAAGGCAGAAGCCTGGTTTCTTTCTTATTTCCCCATATATTAATATGCACCTCTGTATCCATTCCATGCCTCATTTTTGTGCCAGAAGAGCTGCACAAACCAACAGTGGTTTGTCTTTGAGACTCCCATGGGAGATAGTGCAGTAAGTGTAGTGCTATAGAGAGAGAATACAACCAGTAAAACAGGATGGTCAAGAGCTCTCACTTGTTTCTTTTTGAGCCTCCTCATCACCAATTAATTTTCAAAATTGTAGTTTCAGTGTCTGCTTGAGACAAAGTTCTGGCTGCTGCAGAAGTTGTCAAGCTCCAGCCATGCTAGCCCACATCCTCCATACTGGCAGCAGAAATGTTTCACCATGTGGTGACCCAGCCCAGAGAACTGATCTGTCTGAAAATGAATCTGTTTGTCCTGACAAGTTATTTTCCAGCCAGACAACTTTTGCAGGCAGAAGAGAATAGAAAGGCTGAAGTAGAGGGTGAAACACCACTGTCAGGAGCAGCATGGCCTGAGATGGCAACCAGAAAAGTTGACTCACACCAAACTGTAATTAGTGCTGACACCGCAATTGCAGAGAAAGGTTGTCATGTGCAAAGAGCTCATGGACAAGGTGTCGCGTCTGTGAACTACTGCATTGTAGTGACCTTGGATTCGAGGAAGCAGTTCACACTCATCCTATATCTGGCTGCATCAGATTTCTGATAAGAAAGAAAATCCCCCACAGTGCTTAAATACAACAACAAATTTCCTGAGTGCCCCCCCACACATGGCCTTGGAGTAGCTAATGCTGCTGCATATGCGTGAGAAATGAGCAGCTAAGTCTAGGCAGAATCCACTGCTGTTATACACACACATAATTCCTCTGAAGAAGCATCTAAATTAGTGGGAAAATTTAATTTCCTTAATTAAACCCGGAAGTTAAAGTTGCAGCCAGGAATTGTTCTTAATAGACTAAGGTTGCTATTGCTGCACATTAAAACACAGTAAATTTAGAATAGCACCGCTGAGTAAATTCACTCTAAATAAAGCACTTTGTATCCAGTAGTACAAAATGTAGCCACAGGATGCTGATTTACACAAGCAAAGCCTTGGTGGCTTAGGGATGTAGGCGTAGTTTGTTATTTTATTGTTTCTTACCTAGATCCAACATAGCAACTTTCTAAATACCAAGGTCAAGAACTGGAATTCTTTTGGTAATGGGTTAATAGGCAAGAAAACAAAATCAAGGTGTCTCTCCCTCCCCAGAGATCCTTGAGAGTAGAAGCGTGCTTCTTTTGAAATTTGCTTCACTTTATGCCATTCTGAGTGCTGCCCTGAGCTCCCAATAGCTGACGTGATGATAAATTTTAAGTCATGTATCAACATCTGAAACCACATGTGAAACCCCACTTTCCCGGCTGGCTAAAAAGAAACAAAGTTAAAGCATTACCCAAACTGTAATCCAGGGAAGCTTCTAGTGAGGGCCACTAAATAGAGGATTGACTTAGGGAGTTGAAAGTGTCCAAACAAAGTGTCAGAGAAACTCTGCAGGTATGGAATATATATTCCATAAAAATTGCTATTGCCATAGTTGTCCTTTCTCCATCTGCAGTGCTTCTGTGGTGAGCTTTAGACTTATCTGCATGCTGCAGAGAAAACAATAATCTTGGCAAACTCATATAACTGTATCTGGCTTTAAAAACATCTATTAAAAGCCATTTCTGGCAGTTTGGCACAGCTCCCTTTCCTTTATTATTTTATTTTAAAGTTTTCTCTATATTTTCTCTATGTTTTGTGAGAAAAAATTCCAGTACAGTTCTCATGCAGCAGTTGTATTTTGCAATTTTGCAAATTCATAGATGGCCACTGCAAACCATGGAGCATGCAAACCATCAATGTCAAAGGTTATATTTGTCACAAAGTGGTTAGTAAGTGGTGGAAATGTTCCTGGCACTAATTTGATGGGGAATGAGATGGCAGACAGATTGTTTCTGGCATGATGAAAAAGGGCAGCTCCTGTATTGCCACAAAGCAACCATCTGGTGAGATCTGCTGTGTCAGGAAGCCCTTGGTCAGCTGAACATGCAATCATTTAGAGTTAAAGACCTATTTTTTCTCTCCATATGCTAGAAGGCACTCTGGTTTTGGGGCATTCATCTCAGGACAGGAAGATGGAGGGCACAGGCCGTGGGGGGAGTTCCCTCAGTCCCTGCCTGCTGTTCTGAGATATCTGTGCATGGTCTGGTTACTGTCTGCAGATGTCCCATAACATCAAATACTATGACTTAGCCCCACTATTGACATCTCTCAGATGAGAGGCCAAAGCTGAAATCAGAGTAGACTTTGGATTTGTTTGGTTTTTTTTAAAGGTTGTGGGTGTGATGAAAGTGGTAAAGATTTTGCCTTTGTTTCTATGATAAATGGAATGTCTGGCATGATTATCATTATCTAGTTTATTTGAAATATAACTTGAAATTCTCTTTACTGTTTGATTAACAGCATTGCCTTAATATCTTCCAAGTTTTCACTAAGCCCTGTGCTTTTTAATGTGACATTCCCAGGAAACAGGAGGCATCATCTGTCAGAAGACAGGAAACATGAAGTGATTAAATGCATTTTATTGTTTTCTGTGAAACTGTGCCCAGTTTCTCCCTCTTAATGTGGGTAGATGGAATTTTCAATTTTTTGTTATTATACTGAAAAGATTCAAGACTCATTTTTACATATAATATTTGTGTGTGCATAAAAATCTTAAACCCTCCAAAGTTTACTTAGTTTTAGGTGACAAATAATAAATTATTTATTTCTTAGCTGAAATGTCATCTAGAAAAAATAGTTTGATTTGCTTTGTGAAAATAAGTATCAAAATGAGCCTCAGTTTGCCCACACAGCCCAGCAAATGAGAAAGCATGAAGCTCTTGGTGGCCTGGGGTCATATTGTGTGGCTCTGTGGGTCACACCAAGCCTCTGGCAGGCTCACACTGCAGTGATTTACCAGAGGGAAAATGACTGAAATATCCAGGCACAAACTGTGGAGAGGAAGCATCTTGCAAGTGGGAATGAAAAGAAACAGCTACACGTTGCTTGGCAATGGAATCTGTTTTGTTAGTCTGCTGGGGAAAAGCAAACTGTGACTTCATATAGACAGAATTTCCTGGGGAAAAGAATGCTGGACCTAAAAAAAAAAGGATTAAATTTCATTATTCAGAGTATATGGATAAAGGTTACTGTGTCAGATACAAATGATCATTTAGCCTGGGATTCATTATGAATTATGATCATTCCCATCTATGCAAGTGAGCTTATTTCCAACATCCAGTTTCTGGATGTTGCCATGTTCAAGAAACATGAATTTTGTTGCTGATTACAGAAGGATCTTGGAATATGGGTGACAGAGCCTTGTATGATGTGAAGTTTGGATAGAAGAGGGTTTAAGTTAACCTTTGCAACTATAAGACCTAAGGCAGTTTTTGTCTGAATACATGTAGATTACAATCAAATAAGTGGTGATATTTAATCATAAACTGTCAGGCTGGGATGCAGCATAGCTGTGTCCAGAAAGCTGAAATGGATTAAAGAACAGAAAGATCATGCTTTAGAGCATAGCAAAGAAGCGTGCTCCTTGCCTGTGTGTGCAACAGCAAGAAATGAATGTATGAAATCTAATTGATTAATCACCTTGATTTTAATTTTACCTTTCAAAATATCTTGCTTGATGTGCCAGTTTGATTAAATACATTAATTGCTTGTGGTTTGCAGTGTTTCCTGAGTGGAAAATGCCTTCCTGTTCATTGTGCCATCCAGCTGTTAGATCCTGAGGTGCCAATGGAATCAAACTCGTGTGTGTACTTATCGCTTGTGGGTTGATTTGCAGGTGATGACACAATGACAGGAGATGGAGGGGAGTACCTTAGGCCAGAAGACCTCCGGGAGCTGGGAGATGACTCTTTGCCAAGCAGCCAGTTCTTGGATGGAATGAACTACCTGAGATACAGCTTGGAAGGAGGACGCTCAGACAGGTATTTGCCTGGATATGGAACTTTTCTCATGCTACTTCTGCATGAGAACTTGTTTTGCTGTAAGTGTGTGAAGTCCCTCTGTGGGGTCTCTCTGCTTGGGGTGCTGCTCAGCATTTGTTCACTCAGTGTGGCAGTCACCACTTGGCAGGAGGAAGGGGTGGTCACCCTCATCTCCTGCTGCCACAAGCAGGGGATGGGTGGACAGGGGCTTTGAGCATCAGGTGAGCTGACTTTTTGGAGTGCTTTGCTGGCTCAAGGTACCAGGAGAGGAGCAATGGACTGGGTCATCTGCATTGGGCTGGCAGTGAGTGTATTGTCTGCAAGTACCTCCGCTCTTTCTGGTTCCTCATGGTTGGATTAGCAGGACACAGAATACTTGTCCTCCTACTGACACAACTATAATAATAATAATAATAATAGAAACATTAGTTTGTTCAGTCCAGACAACATACTGATTTGCTTACATCTAAAACATTGAACTTAAGCCTAGATCTCTTTGTGGAATAAAAATGTATGCAGCTTTGATTTAATTTTCTTTTCTTTTTTTTTTTTTTTTTTTTTTTTTGAGTGTTGTTATATTCTACAAAAAATATGGAGTTCCCTTCCCAAAAGTAAAGACTTCATTAGTGAGCATAAGTGTAGGCTCAAGCTGGCAGATGAACCTCCACATTTCTAGTTCAGAATAGCCACCCAGGCATTCCTGGGTGAAATCAGCACTGTCTCCAAACTCACTGCCTTTAGAACTGGGGTGCACTAAAGGGAAGAAAACGAAAAAAGTTGAAACCTTGGCAACAGAGTTTTGAAGCTATCTCATTTTCCAGTCTTAGTTGTTATCCTGGCAGCATTTCTGAAGCTCAATGGAATCAGTAGGATCCGTTCTGTTTACTTGAGTAGGCTGGGAATTGCTCCTGGAACAAAAGATGTCAGGAAACAGTTTGGTTTGCCTCACAGCATGTGTAAATCCCATCATTCAGGTCCAGCAAGCCTGGAATCTCTGTTGGTTTTTAGACAGTTAGTCCACTGAAAACAAAGTGACTGTGTGGCTTTTTAACTCTCAGAGGAAGTCTATGCACTACATCAGAATGCCTAAAATCAAAACCTCTCATTCTCTCAATGGTAGCAAAGTTTGGGAGTTTTTTAGGTTTTAAGATGCTGTATAGAAATGATTGTGCAGGCAAGTATTACCCCAGTTTAAGTTAGGCTCCCATTTTGAATATTTTAGCTTTTAAGTCTTGTCAGTGGATTTCAGTAGATTCTCACTGACATGTCACTGATACGGTTTCACTTGTATTGTATGAAAATTATTTTAAGTCCTGTGTCAAGCAAAATTATACTGAAATGCAGCAAAATTCTAAAGGGAGAAATAATGAAAGAAGGACATCTTTCTAACTCCATGGTCCCATTTTCTGTCACCTTCAGGTTATGATTTTAAGAATTTTCACAGAGACTGCTTCAGTTGTTTTGCATTTCCTTTGAATGTGATTTTCATTGCATTATAATGGCTTTGGTTTTTCAGAAAATTCAGTAAAGCAAGATAGTATTAGCACTCTAGACTCATATGATCTTACACATTAAACAATTTGATTTACAAACATGTATTTTTCATTTGTAACCATCTTCCCTATTTATTTTATTTCTCTCTCCCCTTCATTTTTCTTTTCCATATGCTTTCATTAGCATCATGCCCAGGTAGGTATTACATAGCATGAACACCTGTTGTCTCTATCTCCTCCTATGGCACCTGTCTCTGTTCATCCACTTTGGAGGCCTGCTGTATGTAGAAAATTGAGTTGGAGAATGAAAGGAAACATGCTGCTGTTGAGAAACATTTTTGAGGTCCATTTTTACAGTGTTCAGTGACCCCAGGGTTTTTTCTCAGCTTCTGAAAGAACATATGCAAATATACACTGAGATCTAAACAAGAGATATGCTGAACTGGTCTGGAGCTCATTAGGTCTCTGTCTAGGCTGGGAAGTGAGTGTGCATTGCAAGTCCTTCAGTGAGACAGAGTAGAAACTTGGCATTGGGGATGCTAGTCCTACTTTCTGGATACCACCAAGGCCCTATTTGGGGCTTAGAGGTGAGTGATGTGTGCCTGTGCACACAGGCAAGGCACAGTCTTAGGTTCAGGAGCTTTGCAGCGTTCCTGGGTTCCACAGTTCTGTCTCTAGGCCTGAGTGCTTTTGGTCCCATAACCCTTCAGACATGAGATTTATCAAACACATTTGAGAATAATCTGCATTTAAGTGTTGGTCTTGTGTCTGCTTTAGGTAGGCTTTTTTATGCTTCATAGAATTCCTGAATACTTATGGCAATAATAAACAATAAATCCCTTGCTCAACGGGACTGTCATTTCAATCAATACCTTTATTCCTAAGTCTGAGCAGCACAGACCTTTTAACTCCTGGTTTGCTCTTCATTGAGCTGGCCCAGTGCACAGATGGGGCAGTGCCATCTGAGCTCTACTTTTGAAATTGAGTGTAGCAGGGAATTTAAATAAAATTATATATTATATCAGAATATGTAATTTTATTATAGCTACCTGCAGACCTCAGTCATGAATGTGCCTATCTTGTCTCCAGATAAAGCCCGGCTCCCTTTTGTATTTATTAGAGCTGATGTACAGGTACTACACTGTGGTTAGCACTGGGCTACTTGTAGTGGTGGTAGTAGCAGTGAGGATGGACAGGATCACCACAGGGATAACCAGCCAAATGCAGTTCAGGCTTCCCTTCACTCGGTGTCTATCCAGGACGTGGTGTTAGCTGAATAGCAGAACCTACAACTTGGATGGTGACTCTCTCACGAGCATTGCATGGCTCAGCAGAGTGGTTCTGGAAGTGTCAAACTTGGAAATGAACACAGGATAATGATGGCAAATGGGGTCTGCTACTGAGGCTTGTTCCTCAATCAAAGAAAAAGTGTTAAATTTTGGTTTGCTTTTTTCTCAAGGCTTTCTGAAGGCTGTCTTTGCTTCCAGTTTTGTACAGTCCACCTGGGATGCTGAACAGGCCACTGGTATAAGCTAATGATCAACAGCACTGATTGTTCTTCAATGTCATACATTTCTAATAAAAATAAGATAACCATTTGCTTCTATAAATGGATCAAAAATTACTGAGTGAATGTAACTATTGTTAAAAAAGGCTGTGGTCTGAATCAGATGATATGCACTTACAGCATTTCAAACTCATGTCTGTAATGAACCGGTGACTTTTATTGCTAACTGCTGAAAATGAATTATCCCTTAAAACTCAGTGCATCTGGATAAATGGCCCATTGTTCTGATCCAGCATGTTAGTCATTATGAGCACTGCTCACGGATGTGTAAGCCAGGAACGCAAAACTGCTTCCTTCAGTTAGAGATGTGATATTCCTCAAGGTCTACATCAACATCACAGAGTACACGCACAACATCTGAAGGTGGATGATCTGTTTTTAAAAATCACTGTTGTCATATTGCAGCTAGTGAACATAACAAGGAGAGAACTCATGCTATTTGGTAGCAGAAACCCCATTTACCTCAATATGTCCTTCTGTGGTGTTGTATTTGTCTATTTTTTTTTTTTTTTTGCTTTTTGCTGGTGGATAATGCGGCTACATTCTGAGCCAGTGCTTGGAAGCAGCTTATTTACTGCCTTGCACCTCTCATTGCTACAGCAACCAGTGCTCTGTAGAGCTGCGTGTACTTACAGCGAGATCAGTGCTCACGCTGGGGCTGTCTCCCTGCAGATGCTGTTGGCATTCAGAGGAAGGTTCTGTTTTACACGGGAGCTTGTGGCTGGCCACACTTTGCCTTGTGTGTGTACCTTCCAGGGGACAATGTCAGGCTTACTGCTTTAAGGGGAGGGAGCAGGTCCCAACAAAGCTTCAGAAAGAGTCATTCTAGCTTTTCTTCAGGATGGTAGCATACTGGTTTTCCATAGTTGTTTGCTTGTGTGATGCAGCAGCGAAGTTCTCCAAAGAGCCTTAACAGAAAGGAATTCTCTTTGTTATGAGGAAACCATCATGCCACAAAGCCAAATCTAAAGGATTTGTGAGTATATCTAGATTAATCTCTAGGTTTTGCATTTGGAAGCAAATAGGTCAGTGCAAAGGCTTTGTGGCCTGTGGTCAGACAACAACACAGGTGTGCAAAGCTGTGTTTCCCCTGACTGTGCTCTGCTGCCCCTGGAAGCTGCATGGTGTTGCTAATAGCACGCTTTTCTCATTCTCCCACTCGATCTGTCATGGCACCTTTACAACATCCTTTGTGCTGCTGATGCATTGCTCTGGCACCCTACCAACCTCCCAGCCTGCGGTCCTTCAGTTCCGACAGGTCCCACACGCTGAGCCACGCCTCCTACCTGCGCGACAGCGCCATGATCGATGACACCGTGCTCATCCCCAGCCAGCAGGTGAGTTGTCCTGGTTCAGGGCAAATTTGGAAGAGAACTCCTAAAGGGGCTCCTCTAGGAAAGAAGATTCAATCGGCCCCTCCCCCCAGCTGGTCTGGGAGAAAATGGAGAAAAGTGGAAAAAAACTGTTTATTAAACAATAAAACCTAAACAATATTAATCAATAAAACCCCTTGCTGCTCCAAAAGAGATGACCAACTGAGAAAGTCCCCTCCCCGGGTTGCAGTTCAGCTCACTCAGTCTCTTATCAGTCCCTCCGGTGCTGGAAATGTCGTGGCCCAGGCCTGGCCCTGTGGGCCACAGGTGTGAGCTGCCAGTGCTCTTCTGGGTGTTCAGTCCAGAGCAGGTTTGAACAGGTCCAAAGAAAAAGGAAAAAAAATCCCACAGTCCAGGGAACTTCTTTGCCTCAGCTAGCTAAGCTAACTAAAAGCAAAGGAGAGCAACCTCCTGCTGTCTGTCTATCTGCAGACGACACAGTCCAGGAGCAGGAATGTGGAGGAGTGAGTGCAGTGTCTGAAAACAAACTGCTGCTGCTTCTCTCCCCCCTTCACTCTCTGGAACAAGTCTTAAAGGTGCAAAACTTATTATTCAGCATAAGCAGAATGTGACAATTGGAGATAAAAGCATCATATAGTCAACCCAGAACATGAGTAAACCTCTCTGAGCCCCTTCTTGCCTGCAGAGATCAGGGAACTGGGAAAGGCTGCTCTGCAAATTGTTCTGATGAGACTGGGTGGTGTAGGCTGCTTGGTTTGTTTGTATACAAACCTCTCTATTTTCTAGGCATATTTAATGGCATACTGTGCTGTGCAGTATTGAAGTCTATTCCAAAAAGAATACACTGTGTGACTGTAGCACAGGGACTGTGTTCTTAATGTTCTTCATTTTAACTGATGTTTGAATGTTGCTAATAGACATCGTGCTACACATTCAGGGGATGTAATGAACTCATAGCCATTGTCCTAAAAAATACTGTCTTGAAACATGCTTGTAGTTAAAAAAGAAGATATTTACTAAATGCCTTCTTAGTGAAATCACAGCATTCTTTCACTGAGACCACTAACATAGGATTACTTTAGGGAAATACTAAGTGTTACAATAAGGGTTTCTAGTATCTTAATACTATTAGTACTCCTTTGTTTTAAAAGAAAATGTTCAAATGCTTTAGGCACTACTAGGCAAAATACTTTTTTTTGTTCAATAATGGATTTCATTGTAGTAAAATGGGGTTATTTTTCTTCCCAAGGTAACAACTCTGGCCAAAGAAGCTGAAAGGAATTCATATCGCTTAAGCTTGGGCCCTGAAATCTTGGACAACGTGGCTCTTTCTTCCAGCCCTATTCATTCAGGGTGAGTGCATCAATTAGCATTACACTACAAAATGAGAAACAGAGTACCTGCAGTGACACAAGCTTCAACTAATGCTTAACTAGGAGCTATATTTTAATTCATTGCCTCCTGGAGCTGCCAATAAATTGTTATGATCTTTTAAGCTGACAACCAAGCAAGGTTGAGTACCAAGACTATTCACTGAAATCACTGCAAGTCAGTGGGCCCTCAGTCAAGTTCAAGGGGAATGAATGTGATAAATGACACATACACACAGGCATTTGTGTGCATTTTATTGAGACATAAGTACAATGCCTTTCAGAGTTAATAATAATTGACACCAAGTGCTTAATCACTCCAGATGGTCAGCACTTACTGTGCTGGTGGAGTAGTTGAGGTGAGCACCAGCTCCAGTGTTTGCCTTCTAAATTACATGAATAGACAAGCAAACTAAACATCACGTGATTTGCACGTGTTTGAGCACTGTCTTCATGTCCAACTGACTCCTTGTAAGCATTTGCATTTAGACAAACTCACTGTCATGGCATAACGCAGGTCAAAATGCAGGCCCAGCCAGGATCATATTTACAAACCTTATCCTGGCTGGCCTTAAAATCTGTGACTGCATTTGTTTTAAATGCTCTTCCTTACTGTGTTTTAAGTAATTTCAGTCTTCACACTGAATTCTACATTTGTGTCTTGCCATCAGATTGGATGGGGAACGTGCAGATGAATTCAAAAGAAACTGGAGTAATCAAAAAGCATTTAATCTCTGTGGGCTCTGTACACAGCATGACTGGACAGCACAAGGGGAAAGATTATTTTTGTCAATCTCAAATGAGTTTGCTACTATCTTACAGTCTGTATTTTTAAAAACTAGCACTGGAGTCCCATTTGGAATGACAGGCAGTCCTGATCTAGAGGGAGGGACAACATTGCCAGATTGACTCATGTGACATAGATGAGAATATTGTCTGTTAGCTGATTGTAGGATAGTTATCTGTGACCAGCACTCCTTGGATTTGCTTTTCATGAGCTCCAAAACTAACAGGTGAAATGAAAATGCCTCATATAAAAAGTGTGTGTCTGTTTATATCTATATTCTGGTATGAAAGCTTTAAAATTGCTTTGGTGCTTTATTCTAACCCTAGAGAGCTTACAGATTTTTCCAAAGGATGTATAAATTTGCCCTTTCTGAGAGGTCGGTCTTTCCTGTGATTGCTGAGGATGAACTAAGTACTTTCTAGAAGAGTGGCACTTATTTATTGGATGTGCAATTATTTTGTTGTTTTCTTTTAAAAAGAATGAGTGATATTCCCATCTTTTTAGATGACGAGGATGCTAGTGGTAGGATAAAATATCTGATTTTGATAGGAGCAACACTCTCTGCAGCCTTGCGTGAAATAGTGAATTTTAAGACAAATTATGTTCTTCTTTTATATATAAGCACTAAACTGACACTAAATATTAGAATAAAGAAAGCTTTAATAACAATTTCTCAGCCTTTGAAAAAGACTGTACAACACTTCATTTTTATCTTGTTTAGATTGGTCTGAGTCATAAACTGTTGGGGTGCATATGTTTTCTTAGAAAAGTACATTGACTACTAGAGTTTTGCTTCTAAGACCTTCCTTTAAATTGAAACAGTTGTAGAAGTTCATGATTGCTGCACTCACTCTGCTAGAACAACAAATGTATTTGTGATTCAGAGCCCTGTTGTCAGCCACACTCCTCTCCACATGCAGACACACACTGTTTGTGGCTTCTTATGACTCAGCAGCAGGGCTGACATTTAGGGCATGCAGTGAAATAGTAGTTACCTATCATGAAAGGAAACTTGTAGAATTTTGAAAGAAATCCTAGATAAACACTGTCAGTGGTCCTGTGCAAGGGTGTGGCCTTGGTTTTGCCCAGGACACTGAAAATGTATTGAGTTCAGATGGTGTTTTTGAGAAATAACATATCAGCACAGTATTGGGTGGTAATTTATTTGTCACAGATGTAGTAAGTTTGTGTTCTGTGCAATCTGAGGGGACAAATTGCACTTTTCTCCCTGCACCACGCCAGTGGTGAAGCCCAAATTGCTGTAGGGTTCTTATAGATCTCCCATTGTAGGGAAGTGTTCCTGTGGATCACAGTGTAACACCCCCAGGCAAAGGGATAAATTCATAGGGAACGGTTCTCTCAATGTGGAACTTCACAGGCACATATTTCAGCCTTTGCATAACTACCTGAATCTTCTGCCATGTCTGAAATTTCAGAAGGGAAAAGGCTTTAACCATCCATTTAACTTTTAAGTATAACTGTTCCTTCAATATGTTGATAATTTCATCAGGAAGGATGAAAAAGTAAGTTCTTTGGTCAGAGTTTTTTGCAACCATTTTGAAACCCAAAAAATATTTCTCTCCTAAGAGATAAGGCTCTTGTGGGGCTCAAAATCTCAACATAAAGGTCTTCCGGTCATTTTATGCAGCTGACAGTTTCCAGATAGTTTCCAAGTTCAGCTGAAGAAAAAAGTATTAATTCCTGCACTTAAACTCCCTTTCAAGCAAATCAGATTTTCTTCTTCTCATAAAACTACTTGATCTTATATGTTGAGCAAAGTTAAGGATCTCTGAGTATGCCAAAAAGTTTAGGTGCTGAACATCCAATAAGATAGAGTTGTATGATTTTACTCCTGAAGTTATGGGATGTCATTTATAATTTCCTGCTGTAATGTGAGAGACAGAACTAGTGCCTACATAAATCCAAATATGCTTCACAGTTTTAGTCTCATACCACATAATATCCTATTGTGGAAGAACCTGTGTATTTTTATTATGCTTGAAGGCAAAAAAAAAAAAAATCACTGAAGGGAAAGATTTGCAGCATTTAGATATTGCTTGGCAGTACCATATTTTTATCTTCCATAAGAATATACATGAATGGTGAAGATAAGAGTGACTGTAAGATTTTTAAAATATCAATGGTGTGCAAAACTATGTTGTTTTCTTAGCTGTGTTCTGGTGATACAGTGGAATTATTTGTATAGATTATATTTCTAAGAATTTTCCTGACAGTTGTGTAGAGTCACAGTAGATAAGAGAGCAAATCTGATGTGTTGTCAGGATCATGGCACTGTGAGGAAGGAGCTTTGGGTCCATGCTATTATATGAACTTGGTGTTGTGTTCTAGAGCAAGTACACAGCAGCTCTGCAAGTTTTCCAACTCTGACTCACAGTAATGCTCCTGTTTGATGAAAAATCCTGATTTCTTTTATATAATTTGCTGAAGAAGTCCCTGTTTGACTAATGGATGAACATAGTGTGTCATTACTTGTATCTTGAAATAAATTACACAGCTGGGATACTATTAGTGAGTTTATCTTGCTGGAAGTCATTGTTTCCATCTATGAAAAGATGAGGGATTTGGCAGCTCGTACTGTGATAAATAATGTGAATTATCATTCTTAGCTGCATGTCTGCAAAAAAGGAGGCTGGATCCTTGCTAACAAGGTAAACAAAATATCTTTCAAGTGTTGTATTTTGAATCCATAATATATTTTTCCCAATGTAAGGTTGATTTCCTGGAAATCGTTATGGAAACAGGACCTGGCAGCGACCAGCTGATAGTCATTTCTTAAATCTGAAAGTCTAAGTGATTTCAAATTAGGCTGCAGCTTTATGGCCTTTGTTCAGAAAGTAACAATGAGGAAAAAGAGTGAGAGTGTTTCATTAATAGCAAAGCATGTTAATGGAAGAAAATGGCAATGGAGATCCATAAAATAAAAAGGGAAGTTGGAAAACTAATTGTCCATGTGACACTAAGTGATTACTGAGGGCCTAAACAGGTCAAAATGAGAGTTTGAAATTTGTCATTTTGTAGAACAAAAGGAGGACAAGAAACATGTTGAAATGGAAGGAAGTGGAGGACAATGTATTGATAGAGGATTTTAAGGAAAGACAAATGAGATTTATTGTGCTATCAGGAATGCTGGCTGGAATTACCTTGGGTGCCTTAGCCTTTGGTATCCCACAGTCCACATTTTGGATGTGGATACCTAAACCAAGCAGCATCTCCCCTTCTCTGCTTCTGAGAGTTTTACTTGGAATCCAGCTGTGCATTTTAGGTGTCTGGCTTGCAGTGTGAGGGTGTCCATAGAGAAAGCAGATCCCTCCAGTTTCACTGCGGTACAGGTAGTGGCCACTTGGAACTGAGGCTGTTTACTTAGGCTTATTTTCCATACTCACTTCAACCTTCCCACCTGTGAGGAATATGCATATATATGTATATGTTCATGTGTTTGCTTTAGAAATCTGTTTCATTTTTTCAGTATTTCAGTATTTCATTTAACTCATTCTTTTTTTCCCCCCTTTCTGTTCCTTTTTGATGTTAAACCATCTATTCTATTGCAGATGCTCTTCTCCATGTCTTGATCTTGACAACAGCAGGTGAACTTCTGCATAATTTCTTTCTTTATTACATTGCACTTCTCACCCACCCTATTTGTCCTCCCCTCTTACCTCACTTCAGGATGCTTTAGTGTTTTGTTAGTGCCCATTAGCCAAGAGAAAAAAATAAATCTAACAAGCAGTGGTTATATAATAGTTATATATAGCATGACTTTTCTTTTACAGTAAGTGTCCACTTTCTCCCATCTGCTTTGGTATCTATAACAAAACAATTCTGGAATTGTTAATAAGCCCACTGCAAAAAGTCTTAACAAAGCTCCTTATACCATCCCAGCTTGTTTTAACCATTGATGTATTTAACCATAACTTTTCTTTGTGGGTGGCATGGTTTAATATTCATATTTAAAGAAATAGTCCCTCCCCAGATAACTCAACACAAACCACTGTAATGATTAAATTATTACATTAGTACGTGGGCTTTTTATCTCGCTTGTCTGTGTAAAAAATATTGCAGAGCCACTCTCTTAGTCACATTTTCCAAATTGTACCACTGTATTTGAACTAGTAGATTAACAGCCCACCTTAGTATATCTTATTTTTCATGCTACACATATTTTTTGTGTGATGGTCAGTCAGTGCTTGAACCACTGGCACATTATATTCTGCACAGAACACCTGAAGCTGAACCATCCCAAAGGAGATTATCTTCCCTTGGCAAAATAAATGTTAACTGGCACAGTACCTGTTTACTTCCTTCAGCCTAACCCTAGAAAGGTGAAAATTGCCTTAAATATTAAGCTCTGCAAAATTGTAAAGTGGCTAATTAAACCCCCAAACTACAGACTCGTCCTTTTAGGTCATGTCACTGAATTTCTCAGCAGCTGACTAATGCAGTGAAGAGAGTGATGTCAGAAGTTAATATAGTAGAGGCTTCCTATGTTAGAATCATGTTTTTTGTCCTCCTGGAATGTGAATTTTGCCTTGTTTCTGGATGGCATAGTTACAGCCTGCTGGAAAGCACTCTGAGGTAGTTGAATGACTTTGCTGTTGACTTCAGTGGGAGCTGGATCAAGGCCTTTTTTCTGAGTTTCAGCCTCTCTCCGGCTTCCTTCTCCTGCTGAACACTTTCCGATGGCTGAAGCACCCTGATTGTTTGTTTCTGCTTCTTCACACTGCGACTAACACTGAATGCTGCTATCTCCTTGTTTCCCAGTTTCTTTGATAAATGGACATAATGTGTGCTGAGAAGTTTCTGACTGTGTCTACACCGGGTGTGCTCTGGTTGGAGCTTTGTTCCCTGCTATCTGCTGAGCGCATGTGTGCCTGCCCAGCTGCTTGGGAAGAGAACCCTACCTGAGCCCAGCGTATGGCAGTGGTGCTGGAGACTTTGTCTAGTTTGGTTCTGTGTGTTCCAAGAGTTGTTGCCTGTCCTAGAAAGCCCCTGACCTGCTGGGTTTGCATGGCTCTCCTGGTGACTCTGCAGAACGAGTGCCCCCACGCTTGCGGTCACGGCCACCTGAAACTCTGCCAAGCCCTTGATGCAATAGGGACTCCTCACAAAGCACACAAGTGGCTTCCTTCACCCCCTCCAGCACTGACACATCCAGTTTCCAGTGTCTTTGTTCATCCTGCTGTTATCTTTCACATGAGGATAGATACAGAATAAACCCAAGTTAATTCTATATTAATAAAAGCAGCAAAGGGAATAACTCAGGCTCAGATCTAAAATACAAATATTTCATGAAAATACACCCCAACTTTTTGCCCCTTCTATCCAATGCATATATTTTGTCTGTGTTTTGATCAAGTAGAAACCCCAAGACCTGTTTGCTCTGCTCTGTATAGAAGGTGTGGAAACAGCCTGAAGGATTTAGGATTAGGGGCCTTCTGTCTGTGTACTCAACCACAAAGCCATGACAGCCAGTGTTATTTGATATATCTTTCATATGGCAAGCATGAATTCTTAATTGTTCTAAAATTGAAGAGGATGACATGGCCTCTCTAATTTATGACTAAGGTTGCTAAATTGAGAAAGAATGAATGATGCTTGAGCTGACTGCTGTGTGTTTAACTGAAGCATGTGTAGACTCCCCTGCAGTCTGTAACTGATTCCTATGAGAGAATTGCTTTTGTACTTTATTTTTTCTTTAGAAAAATAATTTTGATTTTCCCTTCATTCTTGTTAAAGGAGAGAAGGCAATGATTTCCCCAAACCTGATTTGTTTCCCCAATCTGGCTTTTATATTGTACTACCACCTCAGTATTGATCCAATTTTCAGGACTGCCTGGGTCACATGTTTGTGTCATGCCTCATTTCTAACAGAACTTTTAAAACTAAAAATGAAACTTACTCAAAGGGTGTCTTAGTACTGAGAAAGATGCAGCTTTAACCTGCAATCTGCTTTGAGTCATCACTTAAGTTAAAGTTCATTTAATCTCTTTTATTAACTGGGTTTTTCTTTCTTCCCCCCCCCCCCTTGAACTCTTCTCTGCCATCTGTCTTTCTCTTTCATGATCCCTCTCCCCATTATTCCCTATATGTAGGTGGGTGGCTGATAGTGCTGTAGTAGTGCTCCATGCAGCTGGAACATGGAGTAAGGACCGAGTTTGCTCCTTAGCTTTAGGGAGTATATGGAATGTTAGGTTATTCATGTGCTAGTGTTATGCACTAGCTTCTTTTTGACCATGGGAATTTAGTATGATAAGGTATCACTTCCCAGAGTGATGGCTTCATCTGCCATTTATCCCTGCTAATGTTTTTTTGTGGAGTGCAATCTCTTCCTCTCTCAGTCACGTCACTTAACAACACTTGGTAACAGAGGTGGAAGAGGAAAACTAATATCTGTATGCGTGGGCAACAAAATAATTAGTTTGAATTTTACATTTACTCTATATTAGTCATACAATTTTTTCACTTTCCTAAATGCACACTTCAGAAAGCATGTTTTTTGTCATGCAGTAGTTTTGCGTGAATTATTTGTGTATTGATAGACACACTCCTTCAAAAGGGAAAGGCTTTTCTGGTCCTGGAACAGCAGTGGCCCCATCCAGATGCCCTATTATGTAGCAAATAGGCAGAATAAGAGGCTGCTGTGATTCAGAAAAAGCTTTCTTATGAATTATTTGCTTCACTCTCTTGTATAGCCAAAATTATGTGAAATGTGCTGATTAAAAAAAAAGATGAAAAAAATTGGATTAAATAAGTGGATGAAAAAATAAATGTAGTAAAAAGGTGGGAAAGAAGCAGAGTGGTATAGTGGAAAAGGGTGTATTTTTACAACCTGTGGTTGCAAAGCCTGTGTCGGTGCTCTGTCCTTCCAGGATTTTATGCTACAGACCTAAAGCTCAGAAATGTTCCCCTTCAGTTTCTTTCCTTTGCACTTATATTCATGCTAGTTCTCCAAAATCTCTTTTCCAGCAATTCCATAGTATTCTATAGGTGGGTTTGGGAACTGGCTCTTCCAGAGTTAATGTGATAATTGGCACTAATCTTTCTGTGCTGTCTGAATAACAACCTTAGATCTTCTTTATGATAGAAACAGCTGTTTTTACAGATAATCTTAATAATATCCTACTGGTTTTATCCTAGCACTGTTTCTTTGTTATCTTTGTGTTCACCTCCCAGTGAGATTTACCTCTGCCTGTTTTTCCACTCCTTGGAGCTGTGGTTGTTCCAGTGAGAGAGGGCTGAAGTGAGATAGACTTTGTGATGGATTTACTGACCCACCAGGCACATTCAGTAAACTCAAACTGAAAGAAGGAATTGCAACCATAGTAAAAAGAGAACCCACAAGGGCCCGAAGGGAGATTACTTGGTTTGGATCCTCACCTTTGGTTTGTCTGTGTTCTAGCAGTGAACAGTGGATTTGGCATTGCCGAGGCAAGCAGGGAGATAAGCTAAGGAGAACGTGGGACAGCAGGTGACCCAGCACTAATATTTTAGTGATGGACAGCAAAAAACGATGATCCTGGTGTTAAAGAATGCAATCCTGAATATTATGTTAATAATGAAAATAACTTAATCCTAAATAGTGTGTTTATGACAGCTTGCACAATGAGGAATGTGAATGCTGCTGTAATTCAGTCAGAGCTCTCATTAGCTTCTGGGAGTTGTGGGGGAGTGTTTGTGTTGCTCTTAGCAGTAGCTTTAAAATGAGAAACTCTTCTTCCAGCAGTGTCATTGACTGCCTCAAACACACCCATTGTACTGGAGACTTGGACATATTCTCTGAAACATCACACAGAACTGTTTTGATAACACTACTTCATGTACTTCAGGGGCAATTGCAGCACAAGCCAAGAGCATTAGTGCAACAATTGAGCATTTAGTGTCTCTTAAGCTCCTCTTTCATCTGTGCTCTAATATGTACAAAGAATGTATTTTGTGACGGAAGCTCCCATTCTTCTCAACAAATCCCCAGACAATCGAAGCTGTAAAATGTTTTCATTTTCTTTTTTTCCCCCTTGTTAAAACCACAGAAACACGAACCTCTAAGGAATGAGCTAATGGTTGTACTACCCAGAGTTTTACCCTAAGCAAAGCCTAGAGGTATCTGAATGGCAGTAGACTAGGAGCCTGCATGTGTGAGACAGACTGGCATCCGTGGTGCATGGTGTGCTTCCGACTGGCGCTTGTGGCTCCTTCCCATCGTCCATCTCTGACCTGCACGGTGTGTCGAGTGTTGTGTTTTTACAGCATGTGGAATTCTTGTAGCTGTGTGGACAATGAATGGATGCAATGTTTGTTGCACAGAACGGTCAAGGGGGCAGTGGAAAAATCCCTGTGTTTGTTACTCCTGTTATAAGGGCTTTTCTCTATTGCAGGTCCTTCAGTAGCATTTCTGCGACTCCCCATTGTGCTGGTTCTTTATTAGTGGCTAGAAGTAGGCCTGACACCGTTCTGTCTCATCTACTCTTATTTTCAATTCCAGCAACCTGACATTACCATCCCACATCAGGCATGATCCTGTAATCAAACAGTAAAAAAAAAAATTAAAAAAATTGGAAGTAGTTCTACACCTTTCCCCTGTGTAGAAGGATGTCCCCAGTATCAACCTGTTGGTATATGTGGAACTACAAAGAATTCAGCACAAGAGAAGTTCCAAACAAAATGAAATGTTTTTATCCCTCTTATTTACCTTGTGCTAGAAGTAAGCTCCCTGTAGATGGCTTTCTACATCTCTAAGTTTTCTCAATGTGTTGCTGTGCAAAGTAACACAGAAAATCCAAAATCCATAAATAACCATTTTATATAGTGACCCTTGCTCTTCTCATCTGACCAAACCCCAAATTTGCCTTCAAACCGTAACAACATGCTGGGGATTTTTTATATAAATTGGTGATAACCCCACTGATGGACTACAAATTATTCATGCATTCCAGAATGAAATTTGATTATTTTTTTAATATCCAAGCCCATTTTTCTAAGAAATTATAGTTTATCAAATACCTAGAAAATTATATTGAGAATCTTAAAAAAAACCCAAAAAACTAAAAAACCTGAGCCATCCAATCAGAATTGGCTTTTTATTTTTGAATCATAAATAATATTTACTTGTGAAGTATTTAAAGAGTGCCAACTTTAAATGCAGCTTCTCGCAGGTACAGAGTAGTGATGTTTGCACTTTGCAATAGGTACACGTGTTCACATTTATTAATGTCTGCTGGTATTTTACCAACAGCAGCCCTGTGACATAAAACTTTCTGTCAAGAACTGTTGGGTAGCAGTTGCCAGTTTAATTAACAGTGAACTCAGCATGATGTGGTGCTTCACATGGGAGAAAGGCTTTTTCTCATTGTACCTCTTGAGCAAGAGCTCTATTAACATACGTTTGTACGTATGTGGGACGTAACCAAGGGAGCTGGTGGTGTGCTCTGAGTCTCACTGTCTGCCCTGATTTTGCAGCTTCCTGGTGAGTTTCATGGTGGACGCTCGCGGCGGCGCCATGCGGGGCTGCCGGCACAACGGGCTGCGCATCATCATCCCCCCGCGCAAGTGCACGGCGCCGACACGCGTGACGTGCCGCCTGGTGAAGCGCCACAGGCTGGCCACCATGCCACCCATGGTGGAGGGAGAAGGGCTGGCCAGCCGCCTCATCGAAGTGGGACCCTCTGGGGCTCAGTTCCTTGGGTAAGGGGGGCCGCGTGGCCCGAAGGGAAACCTTCAGCCTCTTTGTGTGTTTGCCTTGCACTGAAATGGTTCCTTTGGCAAAGCTGAGCTGGACAAGATCTCTGTAGCACATGGTAACAAACAGAGCAGTTGTGTGAAATGCAGAGCAGCTGGCAGGGAATGAGTCTTAAAGCTTTTACACCTTTTTGTTCAACACAGGTATTTCAAACATGGTTAATGTACTTCCTTGGATATAATTGTTGCTCAGTGTTGTGATATTAGAGTGGGAAAAGACTTCTGCAGCCAGAAAAGGCAGCTCATGCTATACTTAAAAAATTAATAGCACTGCACTGATTTAATGCCCAAATGTGAGGCCTGCTACCCACACAACACAAGGTCCAGGAGTTTATTTTAGAGTCTTGTGTTGTGGTCTCAAAAATTTGGACTACAACGGAAGCACAGTGCTGTTGATTTTCCTGGGGTTGAAATTGCTAGATTAAACAGTAGGACAACTCTGGATTTTCTTGGCCATTTCTTCCTTCCCACCCTGCAAAGCCCATAGAAAGATCAAATTTGTGTCTGCTGCTGAGCTCACTTTAGCAATATTCAGCTGAAAGCAGCAGTTATCTGCACTTTTGAAAATTTGTTTCACCAGCTATTCTGCCCTATCAACTGTGACATCCAAAAGTGGATGACTGAAGGAACCCCTTCTAATGCAGTAGAAAACTTCATTCAGAACCTGTAAAAAAAGTGGCTAGACACACCAATAGTTTAAATCCATTTAAAAACAACTCAGTTGCTTTAAAATCCATTTATAACAGGCAGTCGTCAGAGTCACCATCTTTGTTAGTGCTACCACTTATTCTTTTCCCATCTTGGTCATTTCTAAAAAGAAGGAGAAAGAAATCTAAAGAGCAGAAGAAATACTGTGCTGTCACATTCAGTCTTCCCATTATCTTTGTCACACACAAATGGATTTTAAGTATGTCTCCCATTCTTTTTTAATGGTTTTCCTATCTGATGAGAGTGTCTCCCCTGCAAGACAGGCATGTAGTGTATTTTACTCATTCTCAGATCTTTATGCCCTTCCTGGAAGCCTTTTCCAAGGTGTTGTGCTGGCAGTGAGATCAAAAAATCACTGTCCTGTTTGCAGGAGTGCATTCTAAGGTCCAGATCCTGCTTCCATTGAGTACACGGCCAAAACCCCCATGAGAAAGAAAAGATCTTAAATTAACAAATCTGATTTTCTGATTTGGGTCACCAAATTGTCATGGCTAGGACGGAACCTTATTCAGTGTACAGCCTAATTCCACTCTGTGGACCAGACAGTGGCACTGGCATTCTGGCACAAAAAATACATAAAGTTTATTTATGTTCTTTCTTTCACTGCTGCTTTGGATGTACTCAGTAAACTTCATCTGCCTACGGCTCCTCCCCCACTTAATGAGGGAGAAAGCTTGGTCAGCCGAATCCTTCAGCTGGGGCCTCCTGGGACCAAATTCCTTGGGTAGGAGAGACTTGAAACAAATTGATGGATGCTGACCTCCCCATTCTTCTCCTCCTTCTGCAATATGATTTTTTTATGTCATTATGCCCATGATATTGTCCCTTTCTATCATTTGAGATTTTGTACACTTAACCCTTAGTGGACCATTTTCCAACCTTTGTGGTTTGTGGTTTTGTTTTGGTGGTATGTTTGTATCTTTTTCTTCAAGTACTGTGGCCTTCATTTTTGTTTTGGCATGAAATCTTCCTAGTTCTGTGCTTGATGTCTGTAGCAAAGCAACCTGGATTGGGACCACAAAAAAAAAAAAGAATCTACTGTAAATTTTAAACTCTTTTTTTTTTATATCAAGGACTGATCAATCAATAAATTTTATGTTGGATACCACCAGTGTGATAGAACACATGACATTTACTGCATACCTGGTAACCTGTGTGAGTTGTTTAATTAGAGAAGTGTATCTACAAATATCTTTATATATTCTCTCTTATTTCTAAGAGTATGTATGTATATGTATATCTCAATACAGATATATTATATGTACACATATGTGTTGTATATATGTGTGTGTATATATATATATATATGTGAGTGCATATGCTGGTGCAGATGTTGACTTGTAAGGCAACAAGGCAAATTCTTATCTCTTATACTGCAATAGTAACCCAATCAATCTCCTCAGACTTCCTGTATCTCTCCCAGGGTGTGAATCAGGAATAAATTCATTGGAATATATAGAATTACAAAGTGAAATTGTCACAGGACACAATTGTCTCTGAATTGCAATGAAATTATTCTGATTTGCACTAGTATAAGTGAGATCAGAATTTGTCCCACTATTCCTATGCATTACAGTAGATTCTCTTTGAAATGAAGTTGCACAGGTTAACCCAGACAGTAGTGACAAATAAAATGAGCATGAGTTTTTGATGGATTTGCAAAAACAATCACCAAATTTCCAGATAAGCACTATTTTCTTACCAAATCTCATTCACACTGTGGAAAGAGGTGAATGCACTTTCTCATCTGTCCTTCAGCACTTATTGGGTCCCTGTAACAATCTAGTCTGTGTTAGTGACCTACTAGTTTAGGATTTTGCCAAAGTATTCCAGCTAAATAGGTAGAATTCCAGGTCACTTTGTAGCAGACTGAATAGAGTTGCTGTTAATCCTGTTTTTCCTCTCTCCCGTGTGCATTTAATGCGCTGTGTTGCTGTGCCAGGCCCGTGATTGTGGAGATTCCCCATTTTGCTGCCCTGCGTGGCAAGGAGAGAGAGCTGGTGATCCTGCGCAGCGAGAACGGGGACAGCTGGAAGGAGCATTTCTGTGAATACACCGAGGATGAACTGAACGAAATCCTGAATGGGATGGATGAAGGTATCCAGTGGCACCTGGTTCCTTACCCTGCTCCTGTGTTCCTTCTGTACCCTGGGTGTAGCAGCTTTTACCATGGTGCTCACTTCCCTTGTTGAAGCAGTGGGGCAGGATGTCTCCCTTCATGAAGCTGACAATAGACTCCAGACTTGTGTTTTCTCCTGTTCCTTCTCATAGTGTTAAACAAAAAGCTTCCACAGCAAACAACTTTCCAAAACAAGGCAATTATCGTACTGATCCTTTCGGAGCAGCTCCATGTGTGGGAGGAAATGTCAGTCATGGGTACTCTTGCTTTTTTGAGAGAACAGAATGGCCTTGCAATGTCTAGGAGCTGCAAAAGTTGTTGTTAATTTGTTTTGGGGTTTTTTTTGCAAAAAAACTTCACAAATTCCAAAGTAAACAAGACAACTCACAGCATTAAAACTGAACTTATATTTTGATAGTGTTTTGAAGTTTTGTTTCGTTCATGCTACTTCAGGACATAGGTGAGAGAGAAGGGGCTGGAACCAATCCCTTTGCTTGTTTGGCTGATGATTTTGGAGGTGTTGCCAGTGTCTTCTGTTTGCTGCCTTCATCTGTCTGTCTGTTCTTTCTTGATTGCTCTGGTTTAGCTGAACACAGGGGTGTGTTTCCTTTTCCCATTATTTCTAGACAAAATACTTTGCCTAAGTTGCCCAAAACTGTGAAAAGCTTGAGTGCATTTTGAAGGTGGCTGTACTGTTTTTGTGAAATTCTGCTCTTCTGCCCTCAGTGCTTGACACTCCAGAGGAGCTTGAGAAGAAGCGGATCTGCCGCATCATCACGCGGGATTTCCCCCAGTACTTTGCAGTTGTGTCCCGGATCAAGCAGGACAGCAACCTCATCGGGCCCGAGGGAGGTGTGCTCAGCAGCACCGTGGTCCCACAGGTGCAGGCTGTCTTCCCAGAAGGGGCACTCACCAAGCGAATTCGCGTTGGCCTCCAGGTACACTGAAGCATGCACAGAGTTTTGGTTTTATTTTTGGTGACAAATCACCTTTTTTGAATGGACAACCAGCATATCCACCTTGTTGTGTTGTGTGTTATCTACAACACTTACAGTAAAAGTAATAAAAGAAAAAAAATCCATGCAAAATCAAAGCAAGTGGTAAAGCTTTGGGTTTTCCACTTAGTTCAGAGTCTTGTCTATTAACTGTCTATATAACTTTGGGAAGAAATTTTGGTGATTATGCTGATATTAGTGTCAGGTCATAGAATTTCCTAAATACTTCATATGAAAGGCATCAGAGAAGTACAAAGTGCTGCAACAATTAAACATGCTAAACTATTATTAAATATATAGATTTTCAGTGTGAATGAACCAGTATAACAACTCACTTCCCACAGAGAGGGAAGTCTTTATCTCCATCCTGTTCTGCTGCTGCATGCATCCATGATTTACCTCTTCCAGGAAACTGTGGTTGTTTAAATCCTGGGACTAGCTGATTAGCACCATAAAACAGCCAGAGTAACCAGGTTATCATTTGCTAGTGGTTAAGTGAATTTAAATTAATGCTGTAAAAATCTGATAAGCAACAAGAAAGGAGATAGGAAGAAGAGGCAGGCATGGGAAAATTTAAAAAGTGAGGTCTCCCCTTCTCACTGGCAGTCAGTTCTTCTGTCTGCAGATTTTTATAGGAAATCGTGCAATTTGAAAAGATAAGGGGTTTGTGGGCAATATACAGACCCAGTTCTCTACACATCATTAAACTGCTTTCAAGTAACTGCTCTGTTATTTCCTGTTGCTTTGGAAAGGCACAACCTATGCACACTGAACTTACCAAGAAGATTTTGGGCAACAAGGCTACCTTCAGTCCCATAGTCACGCTGGAGCCCAGGAGAAGGAAGTTCCACAAGCCCATCACGATGACAATTCCCGTGCCCAAGGCCTCCAGCGAGGGGCTCATGAATGGCTACGGAGGCGACACGCCCACGCTGAGGTTACTGTGCAGCATAACAGGTGGGATGCCAGTCCTGGAGCTCTCCTTGATCTTCCTGAAACTGTCAGGCCCTGGGGCTGCAAAGGCTGAACTGATTACACACAGGGGAAGCTGGATGGGGCAAGAAGCTGTGAAAATACGCTACTTCCCAAACAATTCCTTTATACCAGAAATAACAGTTGTTGTTTGCACTAACAAAACATGTGTAATATAATCACAGACTTGGGGTTTGGTGATTTTTTCGCATTTTCCTTACAGTTTGCTTCTTGAGAAACAACATACCTCTGCCTGGCAAAGTAAGAGTAGTGCAGGCTTACTGTTGCAGTTTACTTTGGAGGAAAATTCTGGAGTTAAACACTTGACTTGGTTCCCAAGTGATTAGCATCTCCTTCAGTCTCCCTTAAGAGACAGAAATGAGCTGCAAGTGTTTAATTTAATTAATTAATTTAATCCTGTGCTACAGGGCTCAGCACTTAAAAATCATTTGGATACTTGGTATTTTCAGGGTAAGCCTATCCAGTCCTACTAGCATTAGTGGAAGACTGTAGACCCAAGGAGAAAGTATATCTGGGATTATTACCTTTTTCACAGCAATTAAAAACTGTAAAGAATTTCTTAGAAGCAAAAAAGTTGCAGACTTGCTTGGTTTTGATTTTATTTTTAAACCTCTATATTTTCAGGAGGAACTACTCCTGCCCAATGGGAAGACATCACTGGGACAACACCACTGACCTTTGTTAATGAATGTGTTTCCTTCACGACAAATGTGTCTGCCAGGTACCTACACAACCAAACAGGACTTTTAGAGGAATACTCTCAAATACATGCCTTTGTTCTGCAAATATTTCTGTTAAATGATTTTAGTTTAGAGAAGAACGAACAGAGAGATTGATTATTATTCAAATTTCCATGTAAAAGAAATCCCTTATTTGGGTACCTCACACATACATCTTGTAAGAGATAATACTTCTGGAATATCCAAAACTGAGAGGTCAGGCAGAAAGGGACTCTAGGTGTACCAAACTGGGGTCTAGAAGCCTCTCTTCCATACATCTGTTCTTGTCATGAGATTTAACTGCTCTCTTACTGAAAACAGTTTTTCATTTAAAAAAAAGAGTAATATAAATGAATGTAGGTATGTATTTTAGTTTGTGTTCATGATGCATATCACAGAAATGCCCAAAAATCTCCTCCTCTGTAATAGGAGATGCAATCTGTGACCTGGAAAATATTTCATCTAGGCTGTGTACTCCACCAAACAGTTAAAAAAATCATGAATAACTTGCCCATGAAATTCAGTGCAAACATTCATTATCTGGGGCAGTTATTGCTGTTAATTAGGTTTGTTATTTATCGAAATAGTGTATTCAGTGTTAAAATGCAGTCCAACCTCCAGATTAACATTAGGTGAAATACGGTATTACTTTTTTTATCCTTTCTCAGTTCAGAACGGGCTGTTTTCCCCCTGCTGTTTGCTGATGCACGTTTCTGTTGGGTGTAACTGAGCTTTTCACTGTAGCAGCAGTGGCCACAAGAGGGGGATCTTACAGGGTATTCTGCTCAGTGCTGCTGCTGCAGAGGTCTGTGCAAAGGCAGGAATCAAAGGCTGATTTAAAAACCAACTGTGGAAACAAGACACAGAGTTTGAGAGGTCCAAATCCCTAAAACTGTCAAGTCCCCAACATCAGGGGACTACATGTGATATCCAGAATGAGGGTGACACTTTATAGTCTTACAATTCATATTTCTAGTAGATCTTTCTTAATCCTGATGATGACAGGAAAATTGATCACTATTGTTCATGTTCTGTGATACAGGCAGGGTTCCATGTAGAGATTTTAATGGGTTCTGCCTCTTCTTTTTAATCCAAATGAATGTTCAAGTATCTACTTTGCCCCAAACATGATTTGAAATGCTGGTACATTTTAAAAAGGGGGTTTTTCATCTAATGTCTGATTCTTTGCTATTCACAGTAATTCTTTCATGTTCTAGTTAAGCATTAATGATGGACAACAATTTTACCATTCATAAAACTAATTCTGTCCAAGATGAGCTTGGGAAAGAGATATACTTGCCATGTGAATTACACTGAAGACTTGGAGGCACAGTATTTGTTTTCCATTTCCTGAGCTGCAGCTTTTAAAAGACTTAATATCTGTTGAGGCTTTTTAGCCCCTGGTGTTTGACAGCAAATCACTGAGGCATCTGGTGGTTTCTCAGAGGATGTGGCCTCTCCAGTTGTAGCCCAGCACAGCATAATTCTCCCACGCAGGAAAAGGAAAGGATCAGTATGCAGAGCCTTTCTGTAGCACACATGCTTTCCCTCTTGCAAATGTCAGCAGCCTGGGGTTTTGGGCACTGTGTTTGTTAAGCATTCTTAAGATGAGCACAGCATGGAATTTGCTGCTATTCAGCTGCAGATAAGTAAGTGCAGAGCAGCCACACTCCAAAGGTGTGCTTTGGACTTCTAATGCCATGTAATCCACCGTGAGGAATAACATCCCTACAGATCAGAGCAGCTTTTGAGCTGTCTCTGACCCCTCCTGACTTCCGCCTTCATCCACCAGCTGGGAAACTTGAGCTTTCCACCCACACAGTGGATTTTATTGAATAGAAATGGCATCAGCTCCAGAGAAACTCAAGTGGTAGCTGGGAAAGAAGGCAGGACGTGTTACTCCTTGGAAAATGCTTGGTGACTAAATTCACATAGAAATAGTTTCTGATTCTGCATGCAGCTTTGCACAGTGGACAAAGTCATTTATGTTCACCTAAAGACCCCAGGTTTTGCTGTTGTATGTAAGGAATTGACAGCCATTTCCTTTAAGTTGGGTGGGAGACAAAAACCAAAAGTGACAATTCTTTTTTTACTCCTCTGACTTATCTCCCATTGCTCTGGTTACCAGCTAGTGCTGCCAGGATGGGAAAACACAGTTTCCTTTCTTAAAACCTTCTCTGCTGATGGCGCAACTTTTCATTTTCTTTTACAGATTTTGGTTGATAGACTGTCGTCAGACACAAGAATCTGTTACTTTTGCTTCCCAAGTATACAGAGAAATTATCTGTGTCCCCTACATGGCCAAATTTGTGGTGTTTGCCAAATCTCATGATCCCATTGAAGCACGGTTAAGATGTTTCTGCATGACAGATGACAAGGTGGATAAAACTCTAGAACAACAAGAAAACTTTGCTGAAGTTGCCAGAAGCAGGGATGTAGAGGTACTGTGCAAGACTTTAAGTTTTCTCCATTTTCTACTGTCTGCTTTTAAACTAGTATTTTCCACCTTCTATCTGCCACAAGGACTAAAAAATAATCTGTCAACAAGTACTGTCACAATGCAGTATCAACAGCCATGATAAAATGGAAACTTGGACTTTTGTCAGGTGTAAGGAAAAAGTAGTGAGGAAACCCTATTCCCAGAGGGCAACAGACAAACTCAGCCCACAGGGCTAAAGGGAGAGGGTTGGAGCCAAAAATGATGGCTAAATCCTGACTTCCAGCAACCCCATCAATGCACATCACTAACCAGAAAGGCAGCTGACAGGGGTCACTGTTTGTCAGCACACATACCAAGAAGTTCAAGTAGCAGGTTTGATTAGTATTCTGCTTTATGAAAATAAAATTACATTAAATCTGTTGCTGAGCAGGCAAAAACTTTCCTATGTGGAATTCAGCAAACTGCCTGCTAAATGCAGTTTTTCTGACTCTGTCAGCTTCCTTAGAAGGGATGACAAATTGAAGGTGCTTTAACTTACGTGGCACATTCTGCTTAGTTCTGTCTCTTTTCCATGAGAATCCCACCTTTAAAAGAATTGTCCTCACTGTTCCTGAAGCTCTGACAGCTATCTCTTGTGCAGATCAGCAAGATAAAATATGAGCTTTTCAAACTGAATGACAAGGCTGAATTTCTGGGAAGTAAGGATAAGCCACAAATGTATTTGCAGTTTGAATGGAATATTTCCCAAACTGCTGATCTGATATTCAACCATGCGGAGGGGCCATAACAACAGCAATCTGAAGATACAAGCAGTGCCATTATAGAGAGATTTCAGAGAGATATTTACCTGAGGCCTGCCTTTCAAAAGCTCTTAGGCCTCTACAGATCCAGCTGTAATAAATGGACTCAGTAGGCACACACTCTGTGTTCTGACAGCTGAAGAGAATATTTATTTGACTGTGGTGATGAGGTCAGGTTAGCAAAGTATGCTAAAATTGGAGTCAATCAAAAATCAAAATTAAAATCTAGATTTAAAAGTTTCCCTGGATTTATGACACTGAGTAATATACTGTTGTCATTTAAAGTACTGCACTATTGTTACTAAATTAGCAATCTGGTCTCTTTGGAATTTAATAATCTGATATGTTTCCACACATTTTAGGTCACTGTACATAACAAATCTTGTAAACGCTGACAAGTCCTAATAATTCCACAAACTGATTTGTACTGTTGTAGAGCTATCCTTAAGAAGCAATCCCAATCACCTCCCAAGGATTAGTTAACTGTTTGCTTTTTTTCCTTTCCAACAGGTGTTAGAAGGAAAACCCATCTATGTTGACTGCTTTGGCAATCTAGTGCCACTCACAAAGAGTGGGCAGCACCATATATTCAGTTTCTTTGCCTTCAAAGAAAATAGACTTCCTCTGTTTGTTAAGGTAATGTTGCTGGCTCCTTTTTGGATATTTCAAGTTATCACTTCACCATATTTTTTGTGAACAAAGGAAAGCCAAACTATTAATTTATATAAATTCCCAACTGGAACCTAATTTTATCCCAGTACTATTCCACTTAAAAAAACTTTTTTTATGAGTAGGAAAATTTGTAAAATAAAAGCCAAAGTGAAAACCCTTCATTCCTCTGAAATTAAGTAATCTATTAACCCACTGTGGTCAGAAGGGCTGCTGTCACTGAGCCACCATCACCACCTCTTCTGAGAGAGAGATTAGAAAGCACTGGAAACCTCTTCCACAGACTTTTCCTTCTACCCAGGAATTCCCACTACAAAGAAGGAAACTATTACTGTTATATAAATAACACTTTTAGAGAAATTATTTATGGATGGAAACTTCCAGTAAGTGGAGAAAATCAACCCACTCTGTCACTGTGTTTTATTTGCTGTGTGCTGCTAGACAAATGTTAAACTTTCTCCCTCCTTACCAGCAATATTTTGTAAGCTTATTTTAATTTACACCTTTATCTGTGCCACTGCCTTCCTTTGGCTTTGCAGATTCCCCCCCGTTGAATTTTCCACCAACAACATTCAATATATATTGAATACACAAACACATCCATATGTACATTTACAAACAACGGGGGGAAAAAGTGAAAACACATTATTTTTGCCTAAGTGAACTTTTTCTCCCCATCTGGTCCCTCCTGCTGAACAGTTTTTGGGAGACACAAGCAGGTCACACAGCAGAGCAGCAGGTTAAATGTGTTTATTTTTCCTCTGCCAGGTCCGAGATAGCACTCAAGAGCCCTGCGGACGATTATCATTCATGAAGGAGCCAAAATCTACCAGAGGCCTCGTTCATCAAGCCATATGTAATTTAAACATCACTTTACCCATTTACACAAAGGTACTGTGAAATTATACCCAGCTGCAGGCATCAGCATTATCATGCAAACAAGAAATGAGGAGGAGGGCAAAACAGGGTTAAAGCTTTGTGGGCAGGGGCTTGAAAAAGGAAAAAATTCCATGCAAGGGCTTTTGGTGTCTTGAGTTTGGTACTCCTAATGCCAGTGTTGGGAGACATAGTCAAGTATTTCCTGAGGTCTCAGAAGAGATGAGTGGGAGTGCCCTCAGAGAGTAAACACTTGTTTCCTTAGAAAGTGTCAGTTTATGTTTATTCTCTGAAAACACAAGGGGTTTTTTCCTTTCCTGGTTGGATTAGAAGCTGCATGCCTTTTAGAGATGTATTTGCCCAAAATGATGATAATTTTCTTCTCAGTATTTTTAGAATATAGTAAATCTTTATTATAGCATTTTAGTATAATTTTTAAGCAAAGCATCTCAACATTTTTGTGACTTGAAATGGTAATAGTTGTTGAATATTTTAAGTGTTTATATATGCCAATTTATGGGTAAAAAAGCATGTATACATTTAAAGTTTTGGTACAAAGAAGACATCTAGACATCTAACTTTTCAGTTTGTATTTTGCCTGGTTCTATAGCCTTTTGTGTTTAAATTGACAGTTCAGTTTTGCTGCTTTTTGTCATAAGAAATCAACTGCAGAAATGTACTGCATTTTCCTCTTTTCTGTTAAATGTTGTGGGAAGTTACTTTTTCCTATTCTCTTCTAAAAAAAATTTGCCTTTTGCCTGCTCTATTTCCCCCTTCTCTTTTTGCATGGCGCTTTGGGACCAAAAGGAATCAGATTCAGATCCAGAACCAGAAGAGGTAATGTTGCTAAATCAGCATGTTGTTGCCCACACACATTGCTCAAACACAACTAACAGGCACAACTCAGAACTGATCCTTAGCTCAGTGCTACAGACACAGCAGAGGGCCTTGCACAGACTCACTTTGGGAATGGGCAGAGTTGAATTTTGCCTATGTTAAAATGGCCAGTCTTCTCCATTTATAACATCCAGTAGATGGATATTACACTTTGCTGAGCTGGGTGATGGACATCCAGTACAGAATCAGTGTTAACCCAGAAGTAACAAGTAAAGGTTTAGAATGTTCATCTTTAGCACTAACTAAATTGTATCAGCTCCCCCCTGAGCTCCCAGCCCGGTCTGGCACTTAGAGATGTTCCTTAAGCTCTGACTCCTGCACTGATGAGGAACGTTAGAAAAGCGCCCTCACATTTTGATGGTGTTCAGCTGTTGGGCACACTGTGAGATTAGCCAGCTCCCCAAAGATGATGGACATCTTTCCCATGCACTGCACAACAGATCCAGCAGCTCTGTGGCATGGCTTGCAGTTCTCTATTATCATTATAAAAATATTTACCATTCCTATGGTAAATATGACTTCTATTTTTTATAGGAAACTAAAGCACAAAAAGACAAGCTCATTGATGGCTATAAGCTTTTTAAACTATTTTTGTTGACTTCATTAATTTATATGTTAATAATATTAATTAGTATGCTGACATAAATCTGGACTGATCTGGAAGAACTGAAAGTGAGGGAAGCTAGGACATGTTAGGGATGCAAGGTAGGCAATGTAGGACAATGTGTGCATCAGAGGAATTCAGGCTATTACAGATCTGTTACACACACTGCTGGCTGTGAGATGTAATTATGTGAGCCTAAAGGATTGTCAGGCATGTATGAACATGCACATATGGCCAGGGATTTCCTTCTGTTCACTGTCAGCTCATGGAAAGGCAAGGGTTTCTAACATCTTGACTAAGACAGCATATTGTATTTATCTTTATAAAGAATAGTTTGAACTGTGTAAACCTTTTCAGCACTCACTAAAACCTTGGGGGTTTTACCATGTGCCAGTATCTTGTACCAGCAGTACTGCACAGCTGATTGGCATTCTTCACAGTTGTCCTACTCCTACCACAAGTTTGTATAGGAAATTAAAGCTTTAATGCTACTTCTGAGCAAATTTTTCCACAGCTAAATTTAAACAACATGTACTGGTGTGGACAAATGCTAGCAGAACTGAAATAAACTGAAATTACAAAGCTACCTCAAAAATTTGCTTTTTCAATTTTCATGGCCTGAGATTGTTCTGTTCAATTCTTTTTTGACAAGGACTGTGTTATCTTTTGAATAACAGTAAAATTGTATGTTTTTTTTGATGTGTACCCAAATAATTCTGAAAAATCACAAAAGGGGCCTGTGAGGGCCATCACAGCTTCCATTTAAAGGTATCAATAGCCATTAGTGGCATCCAGCCCCATGTCATGCCTTGGGCAGTTCTGCCATCATTGGTGCACCTGCATTTCATCATCACTGAGCACAGAGGCAGAAATGCAGTTCATGCTCTCAGAATGAATGTGTCCAAGGAAACACAATGCATGAAACTTCCTGGTTGCCTTCCAGATGGACCAAATGCCTTCACTATTTTGCTTTAGACAGGAAGAAATAAATTAAGAGCAATGTAACCACACACCTGGTAATGCAAAAGTTTAGGTCCTCTATGATTGCTAAGAGCATTTAAAGAAAATACACTGCAACATTTTGCATCTACTGTTGACCATAACTATAGTGAAGTAACCATTTTCTTAGTATTTGAGACCCTAAATAAATTAACTTTTACTGTTCTTTTTACTGTTATTTAACTGCTTTTACTGTTATTTTAAATGCATTCTTGGTTCCATTTAAGTCCATGCGTCTCTATACAACTAGCATTTCACCTGTGGCTTCTGTATGGCAATTGTATTTGAAGTTTTAAATCTCCTGATTTTTCCTCTTCCAGGTTGATATGACTTCAGAAAAAAGTAAGATTTTTTTTTCTTTGAGAATGTTATAATGCAATTTGTATGAGAGATGATAAGAGTAAAGATAAGCATGAAAAAGCTAAGTTTTAACTGCTATTGCTAATAACATCAATACTTTAAATACGTAATGAAAACCAATTTAATATCTCAGCAGCTATCCAATTCAATACAATTAACACGTAAATTAATAAGTAATACAGTTAAAAACCGTTCATCTAAGCCTTTACTTTCCTTTGACATCCCTAGTGAACCTGCTATTGCTATTTTGCTTGTATGAATGCTCATCCCTCCGTTTTTTTTTTTGTTTTCTCCATTTGTTGATACACATTCTTGCCTCTTATTTGAGACAGATGACAGTATCACTTTTAATGAAAACCTAATGAGGACTCCCATCTATTTTGTTAATCTCAAGGAGTACAGCCATGCCAAAAAGTGATACTGTCCAAAGGAATCAGCCTGTTTAACCCTCCCTCCCTTGCCCCACCCTTTACTGTGGTGAAATATGGCTGGAAATCTGACCTGATGGCTTGGCACAGCACAAACACCCTCTGTACATGCCCAATCAGGCTGTGACCATGAGAGACCATGGGCGAGGGGTTCACAAACATCTCCTTTATGGGTGAGGCAAATCAAATTAATCTCTGCACACACAGAAGTGTCTCTAATGAGAGCTGCTTCCAAATGCAGCCATTTATTGGATCTGTTCAGGAAAAGCATGACATCTGCCATGTTTCCAGTTTGGAATGCAACATCTTGCCTCCTCTGCAGTTAAAGTGCGGTGTCTTGCATTGTCCTCCTGCCACTTCCTCACTGCCCACTCTGCCAGGGCCCCAGAGAACCCCAGGGAGTGTTCCTGCTCTAGCCACACACTGTCTGGATAGCACTTGCAATTTATTTCCCGCTGGAGTTGCATTGCTTCAGGCTGATTAACTCGATTATTGGCCAGTGAAAGAGTCATGCATTTGATATTTATGAAAGTCCATATTACAAATTTACAAAATTACTGGCTGGCATTTCAACATGCACCAGACCGTTCATTGTAAAGCAGCAGCACCAAAAGACCACATTTTCAGCACCACAATACCCTGCAGCAATCTGTCTCTAATTAATGTACAGCACAAATATTTAGCATTCGTTACACTCAGGAGAACAGCGTAGCAAAATGGATCTTTTTTACAAATAAAGACAGATAATTATGTTTTGCTTAAGGTCTCCTTATTTGCATTAGTTCTTTGACTTTCACTGGGGTGCTGAAATGTGCAGTTCCATGTGACATGCTACCTTTAAAGGGAAAATGTCCATCTGTGATTCCTAAGTATTGTGTTCTGTTTGTAACTTGCTTCAGTTCTCCAGTGTTTTGTTCTGTTCAATATCCATTTTCTGCTAGTCCTTGCTGAAATGAAATATTACCAGCAGGCAGCTATGGCATAATGGGAATTATCTGCAGCCACCTTCCTGTATATTGATTGCCAGATTAGACAAATATTTCACCACAGTATGTTTACAGTATTTTCATGTACCTTTAATTTATATGAATAATTTTTAGAGCTCTTGTTTTTAACCGAAGCTACATACCCAGCAGCATTTGCAACACCTTTGCTTTGCATGGAAATAACTTGCCTTACATGAATTGTATGTATGTGTCTAGTGTGACTGTCTGTGACTTTGGGTTGCCATACATTACATTTTTTAAAACTCTGAAATCACTTCTAAGTTGATTCACAGTTTTTTCTCTCCTTTTCTTCTCTGTCTTCTCTTTCCTCAGTCAGTTCATTAGTTGTCAATGAGGATGTTCCAAGGAAAGGACCATGCCTCTTAAAACAAAAGCCTGTTTGTTTCATTGTGTAGGTGTGAAATCCCCTTAGATGAAATGCCGGTTTGCAGCTGATTCAGATCTCCACATATTTGATCCTATTTTAGATTACTGCAGAATTACTTTTTGCTTTTTATTTTGGTCATTAAGAAAAACAAAACTGTTAACCCAATGTTATTCTGACAGTTTGCTAACACTGGCTTTCTCTTAGAGGAAATCGACTTTGAATCAGTTCTAATGCTTTCCCCCTTTTTTCTTGTTTTTCTTTTTATTTGAACATTGATCTGTAACATCTGAACAATCTTGAGATGCCTCTCTTTGTGTAACTTCACTGTGTTTCTTCTGGTTTTGATTTGAAATTTTGTTGTTGTTGTTTTGGGTTTTTTTTAGTGGTGTCCTGGTTTGGTTTGTTCCAGCTTTGATACTGTATGTGTGGTTGTGCTCTAGAGATAAAGTGAAGCAAGTTATTTCCTGCCATTTTCCTTTTCAGTTGTTTTTTTTCCCACCCCCTGTTAGCTTTGCTTTGCTCTTGTACCCTCAGATCTTGTGGATCCACCATTCCCAGCCCATTTTGTTGACCTTCCCACCACTACAGCCAAAGACTGTCATTTTCAGTCCTGATTACATATTCCAATCTCTATTTTTGATTTCCATTTTACTTTCAATGTTTTTCATTCGCATCAAAGATGACGAGACAGAATCTACAGAAACATCTGTCCTGAAAAGCCATCTGGTTAATGAAGTCCCTGTACTAGCCAGTCCAGACCTGTTGTCTGAAGTTTCTGAGATGAAACAAGATCTGATCAAAATGACTGCCATCCTGACAAGTGACCCTTCTGATAAATCAGGCTCCATTAAGGTGAAAGATCTCGAAAAGTCTGCTGACGAAGAGCCAGGAGAACCTTTTGAAATAGTTGAAAGAGTGAAAGAGGACTTAGAAAAAGTAAATGAAATTCTGAGAGGTGGATCCTACACCAGAGAAGAACATGTTTTGCAGAAGTCCCTTTCCAGACAAGAACCCCTAGAAGAAGAATGGATCATTGTCAGTGATGAAGAAATTGAAGAGGCCAGGAGAAATGCTCCGTCAGAAGTCACAGAGCCGAGCCATGGAGAAGTCAGGGTAGACAAAGGGACAACAGGAAAAGGGGAGCCAGACATGACAGGAGCGGTGGATTACCTTGCAGAGGATTTAAAACCAGACGTTTCTCTTCATGAGGGACAGCCACAGGCCTTACAAAAGGAGGTAGTAGAAGAGAAAATCAAAGCTGTAGCAGTAAGCAGGGATTCTGAAAAAAAAGGAAAAGAATCTCCAAAAACTGGGAAAGCAACCTCACAGGAGCAACAGAAGGCAGCCTCAGAAGTTAAAAAGCCCCTTAGGGCAAAACTACGAGAAAAGCCAAAGCCAAAGGAAGGCAAGGTACACAGCAGCGGAGAGAAACTGAGACTGCCTAAGCTCACTGCAGACGAGGCACCGGCTGGGGAGCCTGGCCTAAAGGTGACAGGCACTCCGGAGCCTAAAGCTGTGTCCCCTGTTATCGAGGAAACTCCCATTGGCTCAATAAAGGATAAAGTGAAAGCTCTTCAGAAACGAGTGGAAGATGAGCAAAAAGTACGCTCAAAACTGCCTGTCAGAGTTCAGGCAAAAGAAGGCCCTGCCGAAAAGGCGCCTAAAAAATCAGTGCAAGTCAAAAAGCCAGTAGCACAAAAAGCCCAGCCGCCCGTCTCACCTTCTTCTAAGACAGAGAGACTTGAAGAGACCATGTCTGTTCGGGAACTAATGAAAGCCTTCCAGTCAGGGCAAGACCCATCCAAGAATATTTCCGGACTCTTTGAACACAAATCTGTCAAGCAGAAGCAACAGGCCCCTGAGAAGGAAACTCCCCGCAAGAAAACAATTCCTTTGCAGAGTGAAACAAAGCGAGTGTCAAATCTCAAGACAGACAAACAGAAGGACAAACCAAGCTTGGTGTCAAAAGCAGAGAAAGAGCCACAATCAAAGAAAGGAAAAACTCAAGTTTCCACCATCGAAACTGCCAAAAAAGCTAGTGGCAAAGACCAAGTAAAAGAGCAGAGCAGCAAAAAGCCAACCCAAACTCTCCCTCCGGTAATGATTGCTGAAAGTGCCAAAGAAACGGCAGCTGGGAAGGGCAGGACTTCTGATGATCAGGGGGATCTTGACTTCCAGATCAGCCCTGACAGGAAAACCTCAACAGACTTTTCTGATGTCATTAAAGAAGAACTGGAGGATAATGACAAATACCAACAGTTCCGACATCTCTCAGTGACAGAGGAGGGAGAGGTTAACTTGGAGCAAGTACTGACCAGTCCTTTTGGTGCTGCTTTTCCCACAGAGTATGGGAAAGATGGATTCCTTCCTGCTCTTTCTCTGCAAAGTGCTGCTCTCGATGGGAGCTCAGAGAGCCTTAAACATGAAGGTGTGGCTGACTCTCCAGGCAGCCTACTTGATGGAACTCCTCAGATCAGCTCAGAGGAAAGTTACAAGCATGAGGGTCTGGCAGAGACTCCCGAAACGAGCCCAGAAAGCCTTTCATTCTCACCAAAGAAAACTGATGGGCAAATTGAAGACGCTAAAGGAGCAGCTCAAGTGCACACAACAGCAGAAACGTGTTCTACGAAGGAAGTCTCCTCAAAGGAAGATGAAAAAGGTACTACCAAGAGGCAGCTAGATGCTGTTACTGAGACTTGTGAGTCTCATTCTGACCATTTATCAGAAGAGCATGTACCTCCAGCCTCTGAAGAAGAGGCTAATAAACTTAAAGAAAGTAGCTCAGCTTCCATTGTGAAAGACATTAGCAGGGATAAAGAATCCAGAACCACTGCACATTTCACTAAGTCTTCTGAAACACATGACACTGCTTTAGAGAAAGAAAAAGATGTAGCCTGTGAACGCCGTCTTACAGTTAGAAGTCCCCAGAAATTGGAACTTGCACTTGCTAGCCATGATAGTGAAGGCTTTAGCCCAGTTGCAGATGACTCTTTGACTATAAGTCATAAAGACTCCCTGGAAGCAAGCCCAGTGCTAGAAGATAACTCATCACACAAAACGCCCGACTCTTTGGAGCCCAGTCCTATGAAAGAGTCCCCCTGCCGTGATTCCCTTGAAAACAGCCCCGTAGAACCAACAGTGAAGGCTTGTATTTTGGGGCAGGGTCCTCTTCCGTCTGCTCATAGCAAAGCAGAAGCCTGCCCAGAGCTGGCATCAGTGCGTTCCAGGATTCTTCGTGACCCTGAGGGAAGTGCGGATGATGACAGCCTGGAGCAAACATCCCTCATGGAGAGTTCAGGGAAAAGCCCTGTTTCCCCTGAAACTCCTAGTTCAGAAGAAATTAGCTATGAAATCACACCTAAAATGGCAGACATACCAAAGTCAGCCACCATCCCTGAAGTCAACGAAGAACCAGAGGATGATTCAGAAAACGAACCAAAGAAGAGATTCACCCCTGAAGAAGAGATGTTTAAAATGGTGACCAAAATAAAAATGTTTGATGAATTGGAACAAGAAGCAAAACAGAAGAGAGATTATAAAAGGAGTTGTAAACAAGATGAATCTTCTGTCGTTGCCAATTCAGAAGCCTCATGGGAGGCTGAAGCATCAGAGCAGACTACTGTAGTAGAAAAAGGCATACCCACGGTGGTGACACCTGCTGCTGAATCTAGAAAGAATTCTTCCTCTTCCGAAAGTGAGCCAGAATTGACTCGGCTCAAAAAAGAAGCCGACTCTGGCCTCTTAATGGAGCCTGTGATCCGAGTGCAGCCACCCTCACCATTACCACCTAGTATTGACTCCAGCTCTAGCCCTGACGAAGCAGGTTTCCAACCCATTGATTCCCAGCCATGCTCTGTTGGGATAGGTGAGGTTAAAGCACCAGGCAAAGGTGACAAAGAGGAGCTTATCCTTGGGCGCAGCTGTAAGCCTTCCATGGGCACTTGTCCTTCCAATGGTTGTGCGTCAGCAGAAAGTGCAGAATCCAAATGTTGTGATGGTACAGGTGACTGTGAGATGGTCAGTCCTGACGGCCCGGTCACACGATCTGGGTGTACTCCCTGTCACTCTGTCGGTGGCAGTTGTCAAGAAGAGGTTCACTCTGAGTCTTCACTAACAATGGGGCAGTGTGATGCTACTGACAAAGGTATCAAACCCGCAGCCCTGTTACCACGCAGTGATCTCATTTCTATGGAAGCTGTGTCAGAAGAGGCAGATGGTCTTTCTTGTGGACACGGTACCACCGAGTACTCTGTCCCATGCAATGGCAAACTGGCTGAAGGTGACACCACTGACCATTCTGCTTCGGCAAGGGATTTGGGAAAAACAGATACAGGTTGTGAGACATCTCACAGGGCTGCTCATGCTGAGGAACCCTTGCCAGAGTATTCATCCCTAACCACTGACACAGGGGAACTCAACAGCTATGCAGCAGATGCCGCTGACAGTAGTGCTCCGTATATAGTGAGCCCTTACGAAAATGTGTCTTCTGGACATTTCTTCATTGACACTGAAAGTGAGGTAGGATCTGGTAGAAGTCTGCTATCTAGGGAAACCTATTCTATTGCGGAAGAGAAAGATCAGACTGGTGAAGCTCTACTTAGCAGAGACACGGGCAATGAATATTGCTCTTCAGAGGAAGTGTACATGGAAATAGAGCCCAAACCAGAGGATGGATTTCAGACAATATCACAAGGATCTCCAACCTCAGAATCAACAAAATTATCTGAATCTGCCCTTGAGAATATAAGAGATGAAACAGAGAAATTGGTGGGTCAGGTTGTCATCACCAGAACTGATGTGGATTCTGACATGTGGAGTGAAATACGTGAAGATGATGAAGCTTTTGAAGCTCGGGTGAAAGAAGAGGAACAGAAGATATTTGGGTTGATGGTAGACAGGCGATCCCAAGGCACAACCCCTGACACGACACCAGCCAGGACACCCACCGAAGAAGGGACGCCACTCAGTGAACAAAATCCTTTTCTTTTTCAGGAAGGCAAGTTGTTTGAGATGACTAGAAGTGGAGCCATTGACATGACCAAAAGAAATTACCCAGATGAAAGCTTTCACTTCTTCCAGGTGGGGCAGGAGCCTCAGGAAGAAGTTTCTTTATGTGAAGAAGTGAAAGAAGCAGCAGAGGTGGAATCTTCAAAGCTGAAGGGGTCCGTGGACCCATTTGCACCGTCAGAGTCAGAGGAGTCAGATATACAAGAACAAGATGCATTGAGATATTCACCCCCATCGCCTGAGTCTAGTGATAGATCTGAAGAAATGATGGGTGAAGGTGCCAGCACAGGCACTGCAAAAGCAGATCTTAAATCCAGAATTCCAATTAAAATGGGTATTTCAGCTTCTTCAAAATCACCAAAGAAAGAAATTGCTGCCTCTGAAGCTGAGCCCCTCTCCAGAATGGAGACTGATACGATTGATAGCAGTCAGGTGCCTTGCCCCATCTCTCCTGAGCAGTGTGCGGTAGAAGATGAGTTAGATTTCTCTAAAGTAACTCGATTGGTTAGTTCTGAACAGGGTGAGGAGTCCCCAGACTCTTCCCCAGAGGAGCAGAGATCTGTGATTGAAATCCCCACTGCTCTAATGGAGAGTGTGCCTTCTTGTGAAAGCAAATCCAAAATCCCTGTAAGAACAGCTGCTGCCACATCGCAATCCTCGCAACAATCAGAAAATGAGAGCCTTTTCCCAGATGACTTCCTGGACAGTTCGCAGTGTGAAGGAAAAGATGACCAAGCAAAACCAAAGTCTAAAATTCCCGTGAAATCCGCTTTCCCAAAAGCTGAACCACAACACTCACATGCGGACACGTCCGTCCGCAAGCCAGAGTCACCCAAAGTGCTCGACGTGACGAGCGCAGTCCCTGCAAAGCCAGACAGCCGCAGTAAATCGGAATCTGATGCCACTAGTCCCGTGGACACAAAGACCAAACGTTCCATCAAAGCTAGGAGTTATGCTGAGGCAGAGGCAGAGGCCAGGGAGAGGGAGAGTGAGATGAAGTTTGAGCTAGACTCAGATGAGGCAACAACAGCAAGATCGAAGGTATTTTCTTCACGGTTGCCAGTTAAAAGCAGAAGTGGCACAGGCTCCCGCAGTGCTTTTAGTCCCACAAAAGAGAGTAAGGACAATTTTTTTGATCTTTACAAAAACTCCATAGAGTTTTTTGAAGAAATTAGTGATGAAGCTTCTAAATTAGTGGAAAGACTGACACAGTCAGAGAGAGAACAAGAATTAGTTTCAGATGATGAAAGCAGTAGTGCCCTAGAAGTTTCAGTTATTGAAAATGTGCCATCCAGTGAGACTCAGCAGTCAGTTCCTGAAGACATCTTTGACATCAGACCCATTTGGGATGAGTCTGTAGAGACTCAGATTGAACGTATCCCTGACGAAAATGTCCATGACCGTGCTGAAGGTATTTGCCAACGACTGGGATTCCCTGTGCGACGCATGTCATGAATTAAACTCTTTTGTTCTTTGTTTTCTTTGGGTGTGTGTGTGTGTGTGCGTTTGTGCACTGGTGTAATGCGTGTGGCATTTTCTTTTCAGCTTTTGGTGGTTAGTTGTGCTTTTTTTTCCCTTGTGAGCTGTATTTGGTTTTTTTTGTCTTGTGTCTGTGTTCTTGTCTGTGAAACGATCTCAAGATTGCAAACCATAAATGCTTATGGGAAGTGTTATCTTAATAAGCAAAAACACTTCTAGAAATATGTATGGTTTTGTCATTAAACTGATTGCTTAGGTCATGCACGTTTTGGCTTTTGACTTTCCCTGGCCCTATTAACCCTACTAGCTATTAACTTCTACTAATAATGAAATGCTTAGGCATCAATTGAAAGCAAGACAGGCAAATTAATAGACTTTTGAGTTGGTACACAATAAGATCTGCAGGAGTTTTAAATAATGAAGGTTTTTATGTTCCTTTTTGTTGACAGTCTGTGTCTGAAGAAAACTCTGAGTCACCAGTAACTCTTTTAGTACACATTCTCTGGTGCTTGGTTTTCCTCTCGCCTACTTGTGTGCTAGTAGTGAGTAATGGAAATCAGGAGCCGGAATTACACGTGCATGTCTTGAACCCTAAGCAATTTCCTGATTCAGAGGTGTCACAGTTCACATGTGCATTCAGGGAAAATCAAAACTCAAATTCCACCATCCTAAAATTAGCTTTGGGGATGGGAGGAGCTGTCATTCTCACCATTAGTGAAGTAAATGAGGTTTGATGAATGACCATCTGATTTTTCCTTGCCTTCGTTGTCGGTATTTTGTCTCACTCCCCGTCCAAAGGGTCAAAGACACTAAAATTAACAGTCTCTCAAATACAGACCATAATCTGACATGCTGTATGGACTTTTTGAGCAAAATTGCCTTACAACACAAAGAACATGATCAGAAGCACTGGTCCCGATGAATTCTTCAACCCTGGCATTTACTAAGGAGGCATGGAAAACTATGGCTCTTGACTTAGTCAAAGTCTTCAGTTGAACTTTACAATGATGTTTTAGAGTAAAATGCCTGGCCAAAATAGGCATAGTAGGTGCTTCAGTCCTAGATTAGGTTTTCACATGAACATCTGATTTCCAAAGAGAAAAACTAGATAGTCCTATGCTTTTCAAAAAACCAAGCTTTTTGGCTTCATTTTTAACCTAGGGATTTACAAGCTTCACTTGAGTTACGCAGCCTGTCCACATTTAGGCACAGCAGCTAGGAAAAAGCAGTGCTTTCCCTTCTTGGGCTCTCTCTCCTATAGAAATGGTTTTTAACTTGCAAAAGGCAACTTCCAGCTCTCTTTGCCCTTTAGATCAACAGGATGATCAGGAAAGGACAGAGGAAAGACTGGCCCACATTGCGGATCATCTTGGATTCAGCTGGACAGGTAAAGTGCACACTTTCTGCTCCAGAGAGAAAGGGAGGGGAATGGTCCAGACTCCTCTCATGTTTACTTTGGATGATTTTCTGATTAGCTAAAGATGTTTTAGAAAAATATTTCAGAAGCTTATTTTGTCTGGGATACCAAGAGTCCTAAATGGATACCAAAGGAACTTACTCTAAACAGTCACTTTAATATGGTGCATTTAATAGGCTTGAGGCAGCAAGTGGTAGCAGGGACAAGTGAAAGTAACATGGAATGAGATGGAAATGTTTTCTCAGGTTTTGGGGTTAAACTGTAATTCACAGACTTTTATTTTTCTTTGAATGACGTTAGACCAGGGGAGTAGTAGCAGTATTAGCAGACCTCTTTACAAAGATGGATTTCTTTTTCAGAGCTAGCAAGAGAACTGGACTTCACAGAGGAGCAAATTCACCAGATCCGAATTGAAAATCCCAATTCTCTTCAAGACCAGAGCCACGCACTCCTCAAATACTGGCTTGAAAGGGATGGGAAACATGCAACAGGTTTGTCTCCAGTTATTATGTGTAACTGTCTCCAGTCTGCTAGCTGAGGTGACAGGTGTGTTGTAATCACAAAGAAAATTTGGGGAAAATTTAGGCTATAGAAAGGATGACCATGGATTGTACTCAATGTTGTTTCTAGTCTTGTCTGTATAACACAGTAACTCAACAAATTTGTTAAAAGGAAAAAACCCAAAGTGCTGGTTTTTATAGGCAGCCATTTGGTTCTTTTTAGATTTTACATAGCACTGCTTCTAAATGTATCTATAATTTCTATATGACACCAGTCAGTCTCCTGTATATGCCCTTCCTATGGAGAAGGGAGGGAGTGTGCTTGATTCTTAACTGAGCTGCACGGTGTCCTCCCAATGGCACAGATACCAACCTGACCCAATGTCTCACGAAAATCAACCGCATGGACATTGTTCACCTGATGGAGACCAGCGGCATAGACCCCGTGCAGGGCCACGGCACGCGCACCTACGTGGACACGGAGCAGTCCTTGGCTTTGGACCACAGTGAAGGTAAGTGGCTCCTGCCTAGGGTACCTCTCCAAGCAGCACTCTGCTCTGACATGTTGGTCCAGGCTCATCTGTCTGCTCTCATGACAGAGCACTGGAATCCCATTTTGAAAGCACAGACAGTGTGGATGGATACAAGCACGGCATCACAAAGGTTACATTTCACCGGGTAGAAGACCTGAGCTTTCTTCAGAAGTAAACACTGTGGCCAGCAACGTTTGCCCAGTTTACCTTGGGGTTTAGGTTTTTGCTTATAAAAGTGCTTTCATGAAAGTTCAGAAGGTTGCATTAGAATTTGACCAAGATATTAAGAATGGAAACTACTCTGTGCTTTGACAGAAAATCCCTTTGGATTTGAGTATCCAGGATATTGTAATTCTGTTAGGATGCTATTGCATTTCTTAAGTTTGAAAGTTCAGTCGATTAGATTCGGTGGTTGCAAACTGAAGAAACACCTCCAAATTACTTTGTATAAAATCCTCTTTTCCAGACGTGACACTTTTGGGTGCCTAACTCAATATTGAAGCATATTAGACAGCTGCAAAAGTCCCAGTCTTGAAGAGAATGTAGGACTAGAAGGCTGTTTGTTACAATTAGCATTCTCATAACACAGCCAAGTGGTTTTAGAATGTTAACCTCTCTGTCCAGCTCAAATTCAGTACAAGCTTTTTCATTTCCCCCCAATTTGTTCTTCAGAGTTCACTAGGTTTCCAGTGACTATGGTACATAAATGAGCTACTTCTTCCACCTAGCCCTCTATGAAGCGTTTTCATCTTTTTTTGTACAGTTAATTTTTCCAGAAGCAGATAAATAATGGATATGGGGGGAAAAGTCACTAAAATCTGGGTAAATTGAGGTAAATTCCTGGGTAAATGTTTTTTTGCCTGTTACTGTCCAAATCTGACCATAGTAGTGGCAATCTGGCATGCCTTGGGCTACTCCTAGAGGCCAGGTGCCCTCCCACTTAAGGTATTCAAGAACTTCAGGTCATGTGTTGTGTCTGGGGATTTCCAATGCACACGGAGCACGGGAAGGACTTCTGCATTCTGGTCAGACTTGTAAGGATATTTCTCATCTCTCTGTCTTGGCAAGGGTTTTCAGCACTGCAAGAGGAAGTGTACAGCTCGAGACACAAGCAGGAACAGCAGAGACTATCTAAGGATGGCGAGCCAACTGAGCACCCCCCTCTGGTCTCCGAGGAAGATGTGTCTGTCAGTTATTCCCCGTTCCAGGACAGTACTCCCAGGAGTGAGGCCGAAGTGTCCATGGCTGAGCTTCTGAGGCAAGCACACAAGGAGCAAGTAGAAGCTGAATTCTCAGGGAAACCCCAAGATGTGCCAGGGAAACCATCTGCTTCACAACAGGAATGTTTGTAAGTGCCAAAAGAGCAGGATGAAGCCATAGGGAACAGGTTCTCTTTTCTCTGTGTAATAAGAGGATTTTACAGTTGCCTTTGAAACTTACAAACACACTAGAATTTTCCTCCAATTGTGGTTTTCACTTTTTAATCCATGAGGAGGAAGCCTTAAGGCTGAGGGGAGAAAGTCAGTCTGTCACTGTGAGCACAAAGCAATAACTGTGTCTAGTACATAGGAAAGAAATTCAGGTTAGTAGAGAAGTGAAAGGGGTTTTATGTATATGTTCAGTCCTCATGTCTTGGATGACAAGTGATGACATATTAATGAAAGTAATCCAAATCTTTCTTCAGATTCTGGATGGCTTTTTCAATGGAGGCAATTTTTTTCAATTTAATCATTACTTACAAAACTCATAACTACCTCTTAAGAACTGGACTTTTAAAAGTGCATTTCAGATGGCCAAAGGAGCAGAAACAAAGTGTTACTGAGGCAAGACACAAGTACTTACAGGAATAACACATGATTGAGTACACATAGAGGACCTGTGCAGCAAAAACTTGAATTCTGAGGTGGGGCTGTCAGTGGGGTTGGTGTCATTTGGAATGGAATTTGAAATAGATCATGTTTATTTCTCCACAGCTTCCCTGATTATGTGTCCATGCTGAGACCTCTCTGCAGGGTAGAGTCAGGTATTAATAAGCCAGCAAAATACCAAGAATCCCTATTCAAAGAAGTGATTTTCCTGGAGGTGATTAGCTTTGATGTGGAGATGCAGCTCCCAGCACTCAAAGGGCAGTTGAGTCCACCAATGGACTTAGGGGGATTCCTTTGCTCAGGATATGCTGGGAGAGACTGTGGGAGAAAATACCATCTAGGAAATTTTTTGTTGCAGTGTTAGGCAAAAATACCAATGCTCGCTCCCTAAGGATTTGCATCAGGAAATGAATTTCTTTGAGGAACAGAGAATACTTTGAGACAATAGTGCCAACACTACACGAGAGTAATGAAGACAGGGGAATTTCACTACACTGCAGGTCTAATTTTAACTAGGTGGAAAATCAGGGTAGGTTTAAATAGGAACATGTAAGGAACATGCTCCAAGAGGAAATATACAACAATATTGAATGTACATTTGCTGGAGTTAGATGTATTTCCTTTATAAATGTGTTACATAGTAACTAATATAATAATAAGTTTAACTAACTTGGGGCAGCGATTAATCATGAATCAGGGCTCAACCATAAAAATACCATTACAAAGAAAACCTGAACCTCTACTATATTTCTGCTTGCTAAAGCTCCAGAATTCTACATGAAAGTTGTTTTTTCCACTTTGCAGCTGCACAGCTTGTGCTCAGTGTTGTAGGTGCCTCACATCCTTCTCTAGCAATCCAGGCTCTCCCACAAAAAAACCTAAATGGTAGTATGTAGAGATGTGAGGGCACAAGTGAAAGCAAAGCTCTCTGAAATACTTTACAAATACCAGGTTTTGCAGACTTGCATGGAAGGGTTGGATATCCAGTTGGAGATTTGCTGAGGAAGATGGGTGGCATTCCCAGACAGACTGCTCTGTAGTTCCTGTCAAGGAATATCAGTTATTTCTAGACCTTGCCGAACAACAGACAACATAACAATATGAAGTCAGTGCCTAATGTTCCATTGCTGGAAATTGGGAAGCACTGCACAGTAATAACTCACTTGGACCTGTAATTCACAGTGCCACAACTCCAGGAACAGAGCAGTCCATGGGAGCTGGAAAAGCAGTGAGCGGAAAATCTGCGCACTCAAGCACGGCCAAGGGAGAGGCTCAGAGAGCCCCCCCTCAGCCTCCCTCCCCAGTGCAGAGAGGGGACTCCCCCATCATCCAAGAGCCTGAGGACCCCCAGATCCACCAGGAAAGCCTCTCTCCAAGGAGATCTAGTCTCCTGATTGTGGAGTCCACTGAGGAGCAGATGGAGAAGTCTGGAAGGGGCTTTGAAGAGGAATCTTTGGAAAAGGTAAGTCAACAACTTTGCCTCAATGTAATTGATTCAATAAACCAATTTTTATGACTCGCTCATTCTTTAAAATAAGAATATTTGTAATTAATTTGCATCTGGCACTGAGTTTTTCCTCCTTCCCTCTGTGGTTTCAAGGTTCAGGTAAAAGCTTTTCTCCTGAGGTTTTTTAAGGTGAAGCAAACCCCAGATCCCAGAGTCTAGGCTGGTAATTCTGGTTCCGCTCTACCCTTCTTTGTTCTTTGGTCTGTGACAGTTCCATCTGTGCCTGAGAGAGAGAGTGTCAGTAACAGGGGCAGAAGCAAACTGAAACAGATGTAATGTGGACAAAGTAAGACCAGTAAAGCTCATAAAGAAAAGCAAGGCTAGCCCAGAGCAGCATCAGAAATGGTGTGAAAGGTCTCTAAAGTCGGTGAGACAGAAAAGAGACAGCAGCTGCTCATTGCAGAGTACTAAGGATGTACTGGAACAATGTTGTTTATGTAGCACACAGGAAGTAAAGAGATACAGAGACAGAAGAGTGGAGAGGATATCAAAAACTGTGCAGGGTAGGTCTTGGGTTGTGTGAGACAAGGGACTTCATGGCAGCATTCAGAGAGGGGAAGACATCCACAGGCAAGGAAAGAGAGCTACCATATGACTTTTAGTGGAGAATTAAAGTTTCCTGGCAGATGAAGATTTAAGAATAAACAGCTTGCTTTGCCCATTCTAAGTGGAAGAAAGGGAGAAGGCATCCTTAGGTAGGAAATTAGCTTTATAAGCCAAGTTAGAGCAGAGAAGGCACAGCTGTACTGAAGCAGAAATTGTTTCACCTTTGTGTTTATTAGAAACAAGGCCTTCTCTCTTGCCTACTATGTGACCAAAGGTATCACCTCTAGAATGAAGGGTTTCTGAGCTCTGCCTCTGGGATCTCAGGGAAAGGTGGAATTTAAAGTGTATCAGATGATTGAAAGGGTATCTACAGCAGGGCTCAGTACAGCTGGAGGACAGTTGTCCTCAAAATAATGTACTGCTTTTTCCTTCTGATTCTTTTACTGAAGTGAAACAACAACAGCAGCTGGTGCCACCGCCTCCCCTTATTTATTTTCCCTTTTATATTTTTATACTACAGCTATTTCCCAGCGGATTCTTTCCAGCCTCTCTTTGACATCCGAAGTGTTTGTTTAAACTTTTAATTCTTCCTTATGCAGGATAGACAAGCTCAGCACTTGTTACTAATTTTTCCTGATCTTTCTGAGGCTACTGCTACACTGTCCTCTTGTCAAAACTGTTCAGTCCTGCTGTCTGTACCCTGCACTCTGTACTTCCCCCTGTGGAGGATTAAAAGCTTTTGTGTATTTTTCTGTATAATTAACCCACAAAGCATACGCAAAATGTAGGAATTGCAAAGCTGGTGTAGGAAGAGAGAAGCTATAGCTACTGCTAGTGCCACATACAGATCTTGCTTCCATGCTTCCCCTAGGAGTTAGCAGAGGAGTTAGGTGGGCTGGAGCTCAGCTCGGACGAGGATGAGATGGTCACTACCAGAGTAATTCGGCGCCGGGTGATCATTCAGGTACCGAGTGTTCAATGGCTGCACTGAATGTGCCTGTGCTGCCTTAGGCCTGAGTTTGTGTTGCACCTCAAGCTGGGATGCTCCCAAATAATGCATCTCCACTGGATAAACCTTATGATTACAGTAACACTGCTAACCCCCCCTCTAAACTCCCTAGATGCCTCAGTAGGAGGAAGATGAAGGCTTGTCAGCCCCATATACAACAAGGCTGTTATAACAATATAATTTATCTTTGCCTGTGTGCTGTGGCATCACTTTTCTGTGCATGCCTTTCTAAGGATTTATTTGCAGAATAGTTTTTTTCCCTAACATTGGTGATTTTTTTTCCATTCCCTAACAAATTAACTGATGTTGAAGTGGCTTATTTCAAGACCTACATGAAGGCCTTGCTTCACAGAGCTTTGTTCTTTGTCGTACAGGCTGATACTATGCCTGAAATGCCACCAGAAACAGTCACAGAAGAGCAGTACACAGATGAACATGGCCACACAGTGGTAAAGAAGGTATTGTCAGTTCTGCCCCCTGCTAGCTTCTTTCTTCCCTGTAAAAGGAAGAAAAAATCATCTACAGAAATGCCAGACTTTCTGCTATGAAGGGGCATGATTTGAAGAGTAGACAGTGGAAGGAATGAGAATTTCAGCTCATGAGAGATACCAAAGTTTGAACAATAATTTAGATTCTCAAAATTGTTCTGTTACAGTGTACAGCCTAACAGGATGTATTTTAACTTTCATTTAAAGCCAAGGAAAATTCTGCATAGATGCCCATATTTTAGGAGAAAGTTGTTTATTTCTTTTTTTGAAACCCCATCAAAAAATCCACTCCACTGTAATTTTATCTGAGATGTTTGTTTGTTTGCTTGTCTTGATGAAAGCAATGGAAGCCTGGGTCTGTAAAAGTCAGATAAACCCAGAGTCTAGATCTTCAAAATCAGATCATGCTTAGAAGAACAAATTCTGTTCAGCATGAAAGGGGAACTTCTGTGCTCTTTTCTTTATCTGACAACTTGGTGCTCCAGGTCTAGGACTTGGCTGAGCTGGGACGGTGGCAAACCCCATCTTCTTTCTTCTGGGAAGACATCACACCCCTTCAGCTGGATAGGCTGTCTCTGGAACCTGTTTAATTCCTGGTAGAATAATAAACCACCCCAACCAAAGATTCCTTGGTCTCATTGCACAGAAGCAAGTGTGACAGTTCTTATGGATAGGTCTGTGTCTTGAACTGTGCCACACAGAGGTTTGGGTCATCCACAGAAGGATGCACACCCATTCTCCTGAGCAATTTCACATCTTGACCCTGTAATTCTCTTCTTGCTTTGGCCAGCCAGTGCCTTAAGAGCTTTAGCACCAGATGAGTCTCTTGAGTAGGAGATGAGGAATAGAACACAGAAGCATCTATGCAGGTTCTTTGTCATGCAGGACAAAATGCCCTTTGAGTAGCAAATACTAGATAGAGAACAAAGAGGAATATTTTACTGCTACATCTTTGGGGACTAAACTCCGTTCCTTCAGGTGACTCGGAAGATCATCCGGCGATATGTTGCTCCAGATGGCATGGAAAAAGAGGAAGTGCTAATGCAGGGAGCACCGCAAGCCCCTGTCCCTGTGGAAGAGGGAGATGGTTATTCCAAAGTGGTGAAGCGAGTTGTGCTGAAGAGTGACAGTGAGCACTCAGAGGTAGGGTGTGCTTTGCCTGCCGTGGCACAGAGGCAGCACCACCCCAGCAGGGTTCTTAACCACTGCAGCTTAGCGTGCTCATTCTGCCACTCAGTCCTAGAACCCCATAGCTGCAGTAAGTTTACCTTGCTGGTCTGTTCTTGAAGAGGCTAAAAACATCTGTGATTTAAAGAAAAACTGTTTTAGAGCCAGGTAATTACATACAGTCTGAAAAGGTAAGTGTCTTCCTGCTGTACTTCACTGTGTGGTCCTACAGGCAATTGGATCAGCACAACCAAGTTGTGAGGAAGGACCAGAAGCTGGCAATGGGTGTGCTGTCAGCAGTGCTGGGCCAAAGGCAAGGTGCAGCAAGCAGTTATTGGAATTGTAAGAAACATCACGGATACTTTTGCTTGCAGGAATTACTCATCAGGAGTAATTCTTTAGTAGTAAAGTAACAAGAAAGAAAAGCCTTGATTTTCCCCCCCTTTTTTCTATTTTCCGTTTTCTTTTCTAAAATGTTTTTTTTCTATTGTATTTTTTTCCTTTTTTTACTCTTTTCCCTTTTTTAATTTTTATTTTTTCTTTTTCTTTTTTCCTATTTCTCCTTTTTCTTTTCCCCTTGTTTTCTTTTTTTTTATTTTTTCTTTTGTTTATATTTTGCTTTTCTCCTGTTTTCTTTTCTTGTTTTTCTTTTTTACTTCTTTTTATTGTTTTCCTTCTTCTATTTACCTTTTTTCTTTTTTCCTATTTTTCTTTTTACATTTCTTCCTTTTTATTTTTTTCCTTTTTCCTCTTTTTCATTTTTTCTTTTCTTTTTTTTCTATTTTTTTCTTTTTCTTTTTTCCTATTTTCTATTTTCCTTTTTCATTTTTCCCCTTTTTTTCTTTTTCCTGTTTTTTTTTTTTTTTCTTTTTCTTTCCAGTATGCTGACCTTAGCAGATCTACACTTTACCCTGTGGAGCCCCTAGACACAGCAGTTAATTTGGCCAGCACACATCATGAAGTGTGGAATTCATCTCCATCTCACTTGTGCTTTCTAACCTTGCAGGTGACCCTGTCGGAACCTGCCATTCTCTCTAGTGCCTCCAAATTCCAGTCCGAACCAGTGGAGGGCCGGAAAGTCAGCAAGGTCATAAAGACCACTGTAGTGCATGGAGAGAGGACAGAGAAACACCTGGGGGATGCCAGCCTGGCTTCTGATCTTCCATCAGCCAAAGAAGACTTTGAAGAGGTAAAAACAACTTTTATATATTACAGCAGTACAGCATGTGTGGCCACAACCCCAGGGACAAAGTCTGTTCTCCTGAAAGGACCACAGCCGGTGGCCCAGCAGTCCTAAGCTGAGGGTAACTCTGTTCTTATACTCAGCAGTGTTACAAAAATATGCATCTATAAACAATGTGTAGTAAAAGCTGGCATTGCAGAATTAGCAAAGGCGCTTGCTAAGATTAAAAGAAAACATCATGAAGGCTTTGTGTGAAATTCTTAGAAGTCTTGGGTGTGAGTGCAGTTAAAGTTCATTCCTGTGTTATCACTGTGGAGGTTATTGTAGAAGTGGCTACAGTTAAGCCCCCACCCTGGGTAAATGGATGTGTTCCTCCCCTCCATCCTGTCTCTCGTCATCTTTATTAGCATGTCTTAGAAGTTGAAATAAATACTTAAAAACAGATAAATAGATAAAAGCTGTGCAGCAATAGGTGATGTGGGTATGCATTTTTGGGTTTTGTGACCAGGAATCCAGACCAGCAGCCTGGTCCCCTTTTTCTCACAGAGACCAAACAAGGGGCAAAAGCTGTCTGGTAAAAGTTCAAAGAGGCTGCTTGGGAAGGCGCACTTAGCACCCAGCTACTGTCTCAGTAAATCCACATGTCTGGAGCCACTACTGTGACATGCTTTAGTACAATCATTACTGAAATGAAACTGCCCCCTAGGAGACACTGTATGTCATGTGTCTGCAGGAGGGAGGGATGCTTGAAAGGATGCAGTTGCTTCTTACAGGTACCTGTTCAGCATTTTCTCAGCATTGGGCTGTGTGAATATGAAGGACTAAGGTAGGAAGAGCTCCAGGTGTTTTGCGGGTATTTTAATTTAAGGTTTATGTTTTCATTGGAGGCTTTGAGCTATACAGGTCACCACATGACAGTGCAAGTCCCTGCTTTGGTAGAGAAAGAAATCAAGAAAGATGATGGATCAGTAATTAAAAGGTTTGGCTTGGCAAGCTGATGAAGTATTACTGCAAACAAATTAACCCAGTCACAGGAGTGGATTGCAGTGAGTGCCTGCTAAGCTTTACTTGCAGTGCTACTAAAGCAATGACTAACCTGGCAGCGGTGATGGCGTACAGAACCCTGAAATAAAGCACTTTGCACACAACATGGATACAGGGGTTAATACAAAGGCTGGTCTTTATTTTCTACAGTTTTATAAGTTCAGCAAAGTAGTATAGTTCTAATTGAATAGAGAATTAATGGATGGCTGGAGAATGGCTAGAGATCAATAAATATCATCATGCAGCTCTCCATTCATCATCCACCCTCCATCCATCCAACCTTCATTCCTCATTTGTTCATCATCCACTCTCCATCCTTTCAATCATCATCCAATTCTCCATCCATCCATTCCTCATTCATTAGTCATCCAGTCTCCATACATGCATGCATCCATGCATGCATGCATGCATCCATCCACCCATCTGTTCTCCATGCACTTGGATGCCTTTCTGTCTAGTTCTAGAAATAAGAGGCAGACACAGGGTGGTAAACAGGGGTACCTTTATGTAAGGATCCTTAGGTGCACTTTCCCTCAGGTAGAAAATGCCGATGATGCACACCCAGAAGAACACATGTACAGTCTCTATTGATTTGCCAATTTTAATTAGCATTCATCCATCTATACATTCATTGCTCATCCACTCCCTCTCCAATTATCATTCTTCAGTCTCCTTTCATTCATCAACCTTTCTCCAATTGTCATCCATGCTTCATAAATCCACCCTTCATTCTCCGTGCATCTATCCTTCACTCTGCATCCATCATCCATTCTCCATGCACTTGGATGCCTTTACCTCTGGTTCTAGAAATAAGAGGCAGACACAGGGTGGTAAACAGGGGTACCTTTATATAGAGATCCTCAGCTGGAAAATGCTGAGGATGCACACCCTGCATGATGCATGTAAAATTTTTATTGATTTTGCAAATTACCGTACCTGACAAGAGTCCCCAGCTAAAAGCACACCCAGTGAAGTAATGCCCCAGCTCTAGTACCTTCTAAATCCACCCCTCCTTGGATGAGGACTCAGCTCTGTTGATAAAAAGATGTCTCAAAGATCTGATTTCAACCTTGGTTTCTAAGGAATACCAAGATAGCATAGGGGTCCTGGAATTTGTTTTGTCTTTCTGCCTAAGAAAATACTGAAGCTAGGTTATAATAATAGGCTACAAACACATGTGTAAAGAATATAGAGAATATATAAAATAAAAAGGATAAAAATCCATAGGAGTTGACTATTGCATCATACTTACACCTTGCTGTGCCTTCTCTCCAGCATGTGTAACTCTGCCTTGGAAAGGCCTGAAAACCACGATTCTCTCAGACCTCCAGAACCATGGCCTTTCTAAGTCAGGTCTCATTTTTTTTGGTTCCAGGACAATACTAAGTAAAGCCAGCACACAGAAGAGGACTGTGATGAAGGACCGCTATGGAAAACATGTTCACATAGAAGAGCTGGAAGACACCCCAGAAGCACTCCCCAGGGATGACCTCCAGCATGACCTCCGGCAGCTTCTTAGGCACTTCTGCCAAGAGGACTGGACACAGGAGGCCAAGTGAGAAGCTGCCGCCCCTGCACAGCGCCACGTGACCCCTCCCATACGCAGCCATCACCGTCCCTGGGTAGCAGAGCCATCACTGCCGCTCCTACCTCTGCAGCTGCAGTGAATTCATTTCTCCCCATCCCAAGTTGCGTTTTGTGCTGTTATGATTTTTCACCCTGTAAGCTAATTTGTGACCAAAGATAGCATCCTTCAGGCAGGATGATTTATCCGCCATGCTGGCACCCTGTCAGCGTTGCCACTTGTCCCTGTCCCTTTGCTCTGGCGCTCGCTTACCGACATGGCCCTTGCCAAGCAGACTTCATCGACAGGCCTCTTCCACTGACTGTGTACATGCACCATACAAAGGAGTTGACGTGTAAACTGTAAATAGCAGAGTATTTGAACTCACGAGACTGCAGAACACTCACTGCCCATGGGCATCGTGGGTTGTGAGGTGCAGTGACCCTGCGGAATGGCAACAGATCACGGAATGGCACCACCCGGACCACAGACAATGACTGGCCCAGGAGGAAGCACTGCAGAGCTACCGAATACTAAGAGTTACTGTTTAGAGATCCGGTCTAGGCAAAGGCTGTGCGAGTCAGGCAAAAGGCAGCTGTTCACGTGAATCACAGCTGACTGTGGCCATTAATTGCGCAGTCACCTTCACACAGCCACTGCAACGTTTCCAAAAGAAAAAGAAAGAAAAGCTTCCCCACTAGGTACCCAAGTTGCTAGCAGCTCTACCTGCGGCATGTTCACATATGGTATTCAAGCCTATAGATCTGGACCTGTGGCAGGGTGTATTAAACAATCCTAACTCCGGTAGTTTCCCGTTTCCATCACTGCTTAGCCGACCTCACCGACCAACTGGGGGTGCTTCCTGCTGGCCACTGCACTGTAGATAACTACGGACAAAGACTTACCCACTATACAAGGAAAATAATTAATTCACCGTGTTTTATCGAGATTGCCTCTTAGCCGATACACGCATGTGGCATTTGAAGGTCAAAACCAAACCCTCCTAGAACCATGTCAGCTTCTTGGCCCTCTTAGCACTGAGCGAGCAGTTTTTATCTTCTAAGTGTTTTTTAAAGAACAAGTGCTCACAATCCTCAGCAGCCGGTTTCTGTTCATATTTTGTTATGTAACTATATATTATATATATATATTTCTAAATCGACCCTCTGAAAACCACATTAGCATGTCTGCACTTTTCTTTTCCACAAGGGGAACGTAGGGATCTGATGTTTTGGGTGTTCTATACCTTAATATTTAGTGGAGGAAGCTCTGTAGGGTTTTAGCATAACACGCATACACACAAACATACCAACTTAATGCTTTTAAACAGCTATCTCATTTTTTTAATAGTAGACTCAGCACCAGAGTAAAACCAACCCTCTCTTCTAGGAGCAATCCTTTGTCCAAGCTTATCTGGCCTTCTACAATTATAGGGTTCTTTGGTTTTGTTTTTTTTTAATGACTCACTCAGTGCTCAGAACAAGGGCACTTCCTCATTAAGGTAATAATGCCAAAAGCATGGAAACACCTCTGGAGTTCTGGCTTCCTGCAGGCAGAACCAATAGGTGCCGTGCTGACACTTTTTGGGCAGGCAAGAAAAGAAACTTAAAGAAAAAAGTGTTTTGGCAGCCAAATCGAATGAGACCCCTGATGAAACATCTCACAGCGCATCGTGGCTTCCTGACTGTCAGAGACAGCACAGGAGGGTCTTCAAGGATGGGGTTCTCAAGAAATGCATTTCTGTTGTGTTATTTGCGGTGCAGATGATGTTCTGTGTAACAGCATAATGGTTATTCACCTCTTATTTTGATTTTTTGCTGTGTTATCAGAGAACTTGAATACTGTGAGAAGAAGTGAATTTTAAGTTGACGAATCAGCATCTTGTTCCCATGGTGATAACACTAATTGAATATATCTATGAGGGCATGTATTAGTTAAAAATTAAAAAGATACAACACTAACAATACATAGCTGCAATGTGTACAATGGCTGATTTAACGAAATAAAAATGTACAAGTGTTAAATGTAGCAATGGTGGCTCACTCGCTTTTACTGCTGGCATGGTGGGATGAGGGATGGTGCCTGCGTGGGGACCTCAGTGGCACCATCAGTCACAGTCCCTCTGTGCCCAGCTTGCTTGCTCGTCACAGACACAGCGACACCTCGTCAAGGGCATGACCTAAGCCAAAAGCTGCTCTTTCCTCTCTTCCTCCTCCTTTTGCAATGACAGACAACTGTGTGTAAACAAGTCCTGACTGTCAGAGACAGCACAGGAGGATCTTCAAGGATGGGGCTCTCAAGAAATGCATTTCTGTTGTGTTATTTGCGGTGCAGATGATGTTCTGTGTAACAGCATAATGGTTATTCAACTCTTATTTTGATTTTTTGCTGTGCTATCAGAGAACTTGAATACTGTGAGAAGAAGTGAATTTTCAGTTGACGAATCAGCTGGAAAACACAGAAGATTGAATTCTCTCCTGACAGGACATGCCATGGATAACTAGTGGATTTGGTAGCTATAAACCATATACTCCACACAGTACAGCCTATAACTTCAGGCCTTTGATAGTGGGCAACTTCCAAATCCAGGAGATTTCCCTAAGGAAATAAACCTAAATGGCTTCACCTGCACCTTAAAACATTCACCATATCCCAGGTCTGACTCTGCAATTGGCACAAGAAGCAGCATTTGAGAACCGCCCAAAGCTACAACAGTTGTCAGGTCTCAAAATATCTGGCAAAGAGGTCACTGGCTGCAATTCTTGTCAGTGCAGTGACAACGCCAGAAAAAGCAGCTGTATCCTCAGCCTTTGCTGTGTTTTCCAGTCCCCTACAAAGAGCTGGCTTGTGTTGCCGGGCCCAACCCTCAGCTGCGGCAGTCACAACACAGTCCCACTTTGCTCCTCCTGCCAGCTCTGGTTCCCACCTCTGCCATCAGGAGAGGATTATACCTCGAGGAGCCTATCGAGCATGGGGGGAGTTACTTGGGCCTCTGCAGGTAAAGGGAGTAAGGTGAGCTATGAGCAAACACATTTCTGATGTACTGGAAGGGTGTGAGGAGTAACCTTCATTCTATGTGCACACTGCAGGGCTATGGAGACACAACACTGAACCCACAGCTCGTTGCTTCTGCTGTTAGAGTCGGCCGTTCTCGGCTCGGTTCGGCTGAACTCGGAGCCGCTCGCAGGGGTTCGGCCGAGCTCGGTTCGGTTCGGCTGAGCTTGGCTCGGTTGGGCTGAACTCGGAGCCGCTCGCTGCATTCGAACCTCAGCTCGGTTCGGTTCGACCGACTCCGTAATGTTCACCGTGGTTCGGCTGATCTTGTGATTCGGCTTATCTAGTTCGGTTGGGCTTATCTAGTTCGGTTCGGCTGAACGCGGTTCCGTCCCGTTCCGTTCAGTTCCCCTGAGCTAAACTCGGATCGATTTGGCAAATCGCGGCCAGAGTCGGCCCTTCGGCCACACTCGGCTGTTATCGGCCACACTCGGCTGTTGTCGGCTCCACTCGGCCACACTCAGCTCTTCGGCCGTACCTGACTCTGCTCCGCGGTGCAATGGCGGCCGCTGGCAGGGCCCCCTCCCCTGCCTGAGCCCCGTGAGGGGACAGAGCGCTGGGACAGCCGCCTCAGCCCGGGTCACCCTGTCCCTGCCCGGCCCCGCGTCCCCCGGAGCGCGCCCTGCAGCGCAGAACGCGGCCTTTGGGCCAGGAGCGGGGACAATGCCCTTGGCTCGGCAGCAGCGCCGGGAGGCAGCGGGCGGTGCCCTCAGGTGAGCGGCCGGAGGGGAGGGAGCTGGGCCGGGGGCACCGGGGCCGGGGCACCCACAGGGAGCCTGGGCTGCTTTGGGCGCTGCTGCGTGGGACCCGCTGTGGGTGGGACGGGTCTGTCCCGGGCCTTGCGGCTCTCTGGGATCGTGTTCCGTGGAATAAAGCTGGGGCTCGTCCCAGCTGCGGGGACAGCGCTTTATTGTGTAAGAAACAAAGTTCACTCTTTAGAATTTTTACAAGTTTGTTAAGGGATAAAAGGCAGCGCTGGGGTGCTTGGCTGTTTGCCAGGAGCACCCGGTTACCTTAAACTGTGTTCTCTATATTGTGTTACATTGCAGTGGTATATGCATATTCATTAGAGTTTATACATATTCAAACAGTCCTTTGAGTTTAGATGTTCTTTTGCTTGGTTTTAACCTTCATGCCATCTTGTGGGTTAAACCAATATACTTTATTTCTTCCTGTGGTGCCATCCTGTTTTATTTTCACTCCCTCGTTATTTGATAGCGAGGGTCAATAAATTTTTCCTTTTTTTTTCGGTGCTCTGATTTCTGTTTCTGTAATTTTGTGTTTCAGATAAGATTGTCCCCAAATGTGGGAAATCACCTAATTATCTGACACCATTTTCTGAGTTACTTGCATGTAAAAGCATTTTAACATTTCACAGTCTCTATTATGCCACAGACTAAGATAGTATCTATTACACTGCTATTTATAAAAGCTATGCAGTGCATACATGAACTGACAGATTATACTTTATCAAGAGCAGTAGTTACAGATTGTACTCTCTCAGGATTTTTGTGGTCAATAATACCGTGCCAGAGCTAATAGATAAATGGCAAAGGCAATAACTGCATTTGTTATTTATAATTCTGGGGTGGGCTGAGCTCTGTTTTCCGGGAAGCAGCAGGATGGGTGTCCCTGTGCCCACCCCCCTGGGTCCCAGAGAGAAGCTGCTCCTGTGGCTGCAGCTGAGGGGCAGTGGGAAACCTGAACAGTCCTGATGGAAACCGATGCAAAACCAGGTTTTGTTGGGTTTGGGACTTGCCATTTTCCCCTGATCCCTGTGTTTTGCCTTAGGAAACAGGAACTGGGCACCAAGACATTTTGTTACCCTAGAAGGGACGAGTTTGTTTGTGTTTATTTCCTGAGCCACCTGGGACGATTTGGGTCTCAGTTGGCACCTGAGAGCCTCCTTCTGTGTCCTGGGTGGGGTGGTGGCTATCAAAGGGGTAAAAGTTGGAGCAGGAGGGTGGGTGGAGAGGAGAGCAGTGGCTCTTTGGGGATTTGCATCTGGAAAGGGCCCTCAGTTTCCTGATGGGAGCCCTGGAAACAGAGCTGAGAGTCCCTGAGCAATGAGGATGGTGCAGCTGGAGTGCTGAGAGTGCAGAGGCTGCAGTGGGTGTTGTCTGCTCGGTCTCCTGATGTCCCATCTCTGATGCTGGGCTGGCACCCAGGCACCTCCCAGGGCTGGACACCCTCAGGGCAGGGGTGGTTTTTAAATGTTTTAAATGCTGCAGCAGCTCCCTCAGATTGGATGAGTGTGAGGATATCCAGCTCTTCCTTAGGGCTTGGAGCATGGCAAGGGTGCAGGGCTCATGGTCAGTCTTGTTTAAACACTTGTAATAGCAAAATATTTTAAAACAGAGACTTTGAGGAAATAACATCGGTGAGTCTGTTGCAAGGATAGGTACAAGCTGTCTTTATTAAAGATCCACACTGCTGGATGTTTTGTCAAAGCACTCTGGGGACAGAAGGTGTCCCCAAAGCTTCATTAACCCCTTGTTTTCTGCTGGTAGGGCAGGGTGTGAGCCCAGCCTCGGGGGCTGTGTGGCTCATCCTGCCTGGAGCAGGGACACCCCGTGAGGCTGAGCCACAGAGGTTCAGTTGTTGGAGCAGGTGGGGATCTCTTTGTGCCTGGGAATTGTTGTTGCTGCGTTCCTGTCCCAGCTGCAGGGTTCCCTCAGAGCCTGTGCCCTGCAGCAGCACTGGGAGCTCCTGTGCTGGGCAGGGAGCGGCTCTGGCCTGGGGCTTTCAGTCCCATCAGCGTCCATTGAAATCCAGCGTTTGTTTTACTTCCATCAGCCTCTCTGCTGTGCCACCCTCGGTGCCAGGGGACAGAGCTGTGGGAAGGCTCCATCCCATCTGTGCCAAGTGCTGCCAGCGCTTCCAGCAGCACTGCTGGGGCATCAAGGGCTGCCTTTGGAGCCTGGCTTTCACAGAGGGTTACACACTCTGCCCTTCAGCATCCAGCTGCATCCTACAGCTGGACAGTTCAGCTAGCAGGGAGCAGAGTCAGCTCTTGGGCCCAAACCAGGTTTTGTCCCACAGAGAGCGACTGAGCTTCCTGAGGTAGCACACAGATGTGCACTGGCCTTTGGGGCTAATAGTGAGTGCTGCCAGGTGATTGTGATAAGGTTGAGCTGAAGCTTTCTTAGAAAAGCCATCAGCTGTAAGGAGAGAGAATCTATGGAAAACAGGTGGCTGGTGCACTAGCTGGTAGTAGGTCCTGGGCTGTTCTTCTTCTTTTCTTTAACCTGTTCTTAAGAGGACCCCAAAACTGCAAAATCGAAAGGAAGGGGGATGTAGGGGTGAAAGTTGCTTTTCATTTTTTGAAGTGTTGCTGTGGATTTTGGTGTGTCAAGTGGCACTACCAAAACAGCATTGGAATAACCAAACTTCAGGACTCTGCACTTAATTCCTTGAATGTGTTTGTGTGGGTGCAGGAAATGCCAAATCCCAAAGCAATTCCATGTCTGTAACTTCAAGTGCAACATCTTTAAAACCAAGTGCTCAGTGTGGGCTTTCCACGTGGATGCAAAGGGTCAAAGGCCTTTCTTGTGTCCCAAAAGCAAAAAACCTTTCTCTGTGAGGTTTTGGAGGGGATTCTCTTTGGGATTTCTTGTGATGCAGCATCCTGGGTGTCCCTTCCTTTGTGCAAAGTCCAATGGTAAAGGATGGAATGGCTGACACATGGGGTCTGGGATAAAAATGGTTCTGTTAAAATTGGGCAGAGAATGCAATAAGAAAAATGAGCATCCTTTCAATGTCTGAAATAGTCAGGAATAAAAGTGCTGGAAAAGGACACGTTTATGTTTGAATTGGTGTCACCTCTCATGGATAAAACCCCATAGTGAGCAATCAGAGCAGAAGTATGAGAGCTGGGATCCTTTGACTTCCACAGTGGACTTAATTTTCTTTTTCTCCTCTCTTTCAGGGCAGGAAAAATCATCAAACTCCTCCCATCTTTGCCAAAAGCTTTGGTGTTTAAGCAGCCAAAGGCAAGAGGCCTCAGCACCAGGGGTCTGCACTGGAGGGCTCTGGTCCTGCCCATGCTGTGGGGTGAGTCAGAGGGACACAGGGCTCCTCTTTTCCTCTCTGCTGGGATTAACTGCCATGGGAATGCCATTGCTGACAGCCCAGCCCCAGCTGTGTCTGCTGGAGAAGGGCAGAGGTGAAGAGACAAATGCCAGAGTTCCCTGGGGATGCTGGAGTTGTGGTGTTGGCTGTGCCCTGAGGGGCAGGTTGGGCATTATCTGTGCACCCAAGGACTGCTCTGGGGGTTTGGGAGCTCTCAGTGCATTCCCAGCTCTGCCAGGGCTGGCAGCCGGTGCAGGGCTGGGTGACAGCCTCTGGTCGGGCTGGGGGCAGGCATGGCCCTGGCACAGATGCAGGGGCAGGGCTGGGAGGATTTGGGAGCAATGGGAGGAGAATGAGGGATGGTGCTGGGCACAGGGGTCAGCCTGTGCTCGTGTCAGCACAGCCCTGCAGGGCCCTGGCATCTGGGAACAGCTCCAGCTCTCCTGGTGCCCAGGGATGGGCTCTGAGGGACTGGGTTTACCTGTGGCTTTCCAGGTCAGCAGGAACAAGGGCAATGTGGTGCCAGAGCTGTGGCCCATCAGGCTGTATTTCCCTCTGGGAAAGCAGAACAGTCTCTGGGCTGAGGTGAGTTTCCTGCAGGTGCTTAGAATCCAGGGAAGAGGGAGTTCAGGAATTGCATCTGCTGCTGGGAACAATGCCTTAGGCTTGCTTAGTTTGTGTCTGTGAGAAGTGGGCTTTGGGCTGGAGAGGTGCTGTTGGCAACAAAAGATGGAGTCAGTCCTCTCCAGGGATGTGCAGTGAAGGACTGAGTGGGAGGGAAGGGGAGTATTTAGAAATGATATCAGCATTTCTCCCAACATTGGGGTGGAGCAGTGATGGGGGTGGTTGGGTTTTGTCTGGGCCTTGTTATTCCTTGTGCCATTTTTCAATTCTGTTGCATGATTTACTGTCCAGTATCTTTCTAACAAAACCTGACAGAAATTTAGGTTTAGGATTAGAACTTAGGTCCATTCAGTGCAAAATCTTGCCAAGGCTGGGGGACTGTGATGATGGCTGCTCTCAGCAAAGGTCACTTATTAATGCTGTGTCAGATTTCCCTCAGTGCTGGGCAGGAAAGGTGAGGGTTTGGATCAGGAATTCTGCAAACAAGGCCTGGGTGATGGTTGATTTGTTTTGTTTTTCAGTGAGCCAGGGCTGGCACAGGGAATTGTGCAGGTACTGGTCTGGCACCGGAGCTGCTGCCCTTTGGAGCCATTTTAAGGGTATGATCATAGAACATTTTGGGGGCTGTTTTCAGAACTCTGGGGTTTAGAGCTCCTGTCCCCAGCCCATTGCTAACCCTGGGACATCTGCTCTGGTTTCAGGCTGCCCTTGCTGGAGCAGCCTGATCCCTGCCATCCCCAAGCCCTGAGACACAGAGGGAGCCCTGTCCCAAGTGGCCTTTGGCACCTTGTCAGGAATGTGGCAGCAGCCCCGGGAGCAGGCTGGAGGTGAGAACTGGGTGTTTGAAACTGAGGAGTGCTTATATGGGGCTGGGGGGAAGGGGGAGGAGTTTCCATCCCCCCTGGAGCTTTCCTGCTGGGATGGGGCAGCACAGGGAGCAGAATTAATTGTGCACCTCCCATGGGCATTGCTGGCCTTGGTGTCTGTGTTGTGCCATCAGACCGTGGCACTTTGCTGCTGTCACTGCCACTGCCAGCCCAGCTGGGGGCTGTGCCCTCCTGCCAGCCCCACACAGGAGCTCCAGGGGTGCGTCTGTGCTCTGTTGGGAGTGTTTGCTGGGAATGTGCCTCATCCCTGGGAGTGTCCCTTTGTCCCTGGGCTGCCAGACAGAGCTTTGGGCTGCTCAGGCTCAGGGTTGGATTGCCAAAGGCACTGAGAGGGAGCAGCACAGGGAGGGTGCTCAGAGAGGGGCTGGCAGAGCCCAGCTGGCAGGCTGGGCTGGGTGCTGCAGGTGGGTGGGTGTGCACTGCAGGGAGCAAATGTCCCCTTCCCTAACCAGCCCTGCAGATCCCAAGGGCTCCTAGAGCAGGATTTTATCCCTTACTTCCCTTTGTGGAAATTCATTCTCCAAATTGCCATGAGCAATTCTTGGATTTCTCTAGGAGAAAACCTCCCAGCAGAGCCAGATTGCAGTGGAGGCCAGAGTTGTGTTTGGAGCAGGGAGTGCTGAGAGCTGCGTCTGCCTGTGCTGCCACAGCCTGACCACAGCCACATGGAACAGCCTGGAAAAGGGATTGGGGGAATTGCTGGATGCCCCAGTGAGAAGAACACAAACTCACAGCCATTCAGCCTGACAGTCCCCTCCACCCAGAGCTCAGCACACATCCTCAGAGTCCAGCAGCTGAAGGAGCAAAAAACCAGAAGAAAAAGGTGTTTTATTTTGCTCTAAAGTTATTTTAAGTTGTTATTAAAGCCTAACCAACATTTGCTCTTGATTTTGGTTGGGTGAATAACAAGCAGTGGGTATAGATGATGCCATTCATGTAGCTGAAAACCTGCTGTAATCTAGAGGGGATACAAGAACTGTTTGTGTAGGAAAATGTGAGGGGATGTCAGGGGGAGTGAGGTGGGATTTGAGGGAATTGCTGAGGTAATTGAAGGGAGACCAGCAGACAATTTCCCTGGGAAATCCAAGGCCCCTCGGGCCCACAGCCAGGACTCTCCAGGGCTAAGGGGTCAGCACTGGAGACTCACTGTGTCCTCCTTCCTTGGCAGCAGCCAGCAGGGAAGGGAGAAGAGGATCCCCGTGGGATGAGGCTGGAGAGAGCAAGCAGAGGAGCAGCCTCGGGCTGGAGAAAGGCAAAGGGACCAACATGGTGTCACCAGGGCACCTGTGAGGAACAGAATGGACACTTGGAGGCCCCATGGAGGTGAGGAGTGGATGGTTTGGGGCAAAATGGGAGTTAATCTCCAGAGAGATAAATAGGGGATATTTAGGAGAGAAAAGCTGAGGTGATGAGTTCACCCAGCCTGGCACAAGGTGTGTTTGCACAGGCTGGGGCCAGAGGTGAAGGTCAATCCAAAGCCAGCCCTGCTCAGCCTCTAAATCCCAGGATAAGTTGTACAGGCTACCCACTGAGGGATTAAAAATACATAAAAATGAAACCAAGAGCATTAATGAGATTCCTGGGAATCCCATTAACTTGTTGTTAGAACTCCTAACACAGTTTTGAGCTTTGATGACAAGAATGCATTTCTTTATTTGGATTATTCACTGTGTGGGATATGGGGTTTATTTGGATTTTAAAGCTCTCATGGTGGCCCTGACACTGCTCAGGAGCTGGTAGGAAAAGCAGAGTCAGAGCTCCTGGCAGGCACAGGGTGTTTTCCCCCATAGTGGATTGTGGAGGAATTGTCTGGGACCTGGATTGTCCCTCTGGGTGATGCCACTTGCTGTGGTTTGTATAATTCCATACATTTAATTCCCAAAACTTCCCAGCCCAGGGGTTTGAGCTGACAGGGCAGGACAAAGATTGTTCTCTGTGTGGTGCCCAGATCTGGGGTTCCCTGTCAGCTGTGCTAGATCTGATGAATTCTACCCATAGCCCCAACTTCCCTGCTCCATTCCCACTGCAGTAACCCCACAGTGCCCCATGGAGTGTGTGTATTCCCATGCAGAGCTGCTGCCTTGGACAGCAGCTGTGTCAGGAGCCAGCAGAGCTTCCAAGGAGGCTCAGCAGCACAGGGACAAGGACAGGGTTCTATTCCATAGAACTGGCTATTTAGAACCCTCACCCCAATGGTGTCCCTGGGTGGAGCAGTGGCCGGATGATAAAGGTGCCCAGGCTAGGGAAGCAAGTGTCCAGCCAGCCTCCAGCCAATCGAGCACTGCCCAGGCGCAAAACCTAGGCCCTGTGCTCAAGCGATGTTACGCTTCAGGGCAGATGGCCGCGGGTAGTAACTCCAAAGCCGCAGGGTGCGGAAGAAAGAGCGACTCAGATCTTCTGGGGGTAGGAGGTTTTATTGGAAGGGGTGGCGATGGGTCAGGGAGCAGAAGTCTGAGCACCGAGGCAGGGAAAAGCCTCAGGTTTTATAGGGAATAGGCGGGGTTGGGAACAACAAATCAGGAGAGGGGTACAAAAGATACATGGAAGATTGACAACAGCAAACAACTAATGGGAGACAGTTGCGGGTGGGGCCCTGGCCCCTGAACCAATCACCCAACACCCCAGCCAGAAGCTTCTGGAAAAAGAGGCAGGGGTGCTGGATGACAGGCAGGCGGCCAGGGGAGGGGAACAAACGAGATACATTGGGGTAACCAGGACAACGTGGGAGGGGTACAGGGATTGACACTTGCTGGATACTTCGGGCAGAACCATTTAAACGACAACGGGGGGAGAACTGAACAAACATAGAACAAACCACAACACCTGGGGTCACTGGACAGAGCTGCCTGGAATGGAGCTGATTTCACCCCCCTGAGCTCCAGGATGGAGAAGATGCAGTTGGTGTTTTAAAGCAGGAGAAGGCAGTGGCCAGATGTGCTCCCAGCCTGTGCTGAGGCAGCCCCTGTGCCCAGGTGGGGACATCTCTCCCTGCAGAAGCTCAGCTCCTTTCAGAGCCTCAGCAGTGGCCTCTACAAATTCTTCTCTCTCAGGAAAGGGATGTGCATCTTTGTCTTCAGCACACCTCTGTCCCAGTCTCTCTGCAAGCCTCTCAAGTCCCTGGGCCTTACCCGGGTCGGCAGAGAGTGGGGGGGGTAGCCCCACCACGGCCGACTGCGGGGAGACACTCTCTGTGCCCCGAGGGTGCTGAGGGCACTCAGGCTGGTTGCCTTCGCTGCAGCAGAGACGACCAAGACGTCGGTGGAAGAGGAAAGGGGCCGACTCCCAGCAGGGGGTATTCCAAGGTTTTATTAAGGAGTCCCGAGCGAGCTCCTATACCTCAGGGGGTTCCTGCCGAGAGCACTGGGGGAAGTCTGGAGCTCACATTTAAAGGGGGGAGGAAACTAACATAGATAAAATCCTACTGACCAATAGGTATCTCTGGGGGATGGGTGCTGGGGGGATAGACATACAAAACAGCGTATGGGGCAGGACTTGGGGGGTTGACCCTTGGCCCCTGGCTAATCACTCAACAACTTGGACCGAAACCTCTAGGTAGGGGGCTGGGATGTCGAGGTGACTGGCAGAGAGCCAGGGTGGGGGTTTTGGAGATCTTATCCCAGGAAAGGGATAACACAAGTAGAGGGAAGAGGAGGGGGGGGGGTATAGTCTGGGATAAACCATTTGGGAAAAACATGGGGATACAAGACAAACTACTTCAAAGTATTACAAAATATAAGAACGCACTACAACATCTCCCTCTTTTCGTTTAAATAAAAAAAGGAAGAGGCACCTAAACATTAGATTTCAGCTCGGAGTGCTATCAATCATCAGCAAACCAAGGCTGTTTTGTAAATTCTGCAGAGGTTTCTGTCCCTTCCTCAGAAGAGGTGGGAACAGTCACCTGATTGACCTCTAAAGGGGAAATAGCTTTCGAGATCAGTTTGGTCACAATGCTCTTGATGATCCCAAAACTGATCAAAATAACAAGAAGAACAAGCAAAACTAAAAATACAGATTTCAAAATGGATTTGACCCAGCCCGAGAGTCCCCATCCCTGAAAGAGTCCATCCATCCAGTCTGCTGTTTCTTGCTTGATGTCTTGGACCATTTGTTGCATCTTCCCGATGATTTTGTGGACATTTTCAGCTTTGGATGACAGATTCAGGCAACAGAGACCTTCAAACTCCTCACAACGATGATTATGTAGCAAGAGGAGAAAATCAATTGCAGCCCGATTTTGTAGGGTGGCTTGCCTTGTTGTTTCATCGTCTGCCAGGAGGTCTGAAAGTGCAGCTGATGTAATATTGGCCTGTTTAGCAACCCAACACTCTAGATGTGATAGTTCACCTAGAGCTTTAGCTGCAGACACCCATGGCAAAAACACGGTGATCGCAACTCCTTTTGGTTTGGACCAATGTACAATTTCAGAATCTCAATTTGGGTCCAGATTCCTTAAATCTCTCTTTTTGCGGGCCGAATTGCGGGTGTTGGTTTTGGTTCGCCAATCCATAATTTGGGTTTTGTTGGGTGTAAACAGGCTCAGCTTTCCAATGGTGCATGGACCTCCGATTAGACGAGAGGGGATGCCTGCCCATGCCCTGTCCCCACAAATGAGGAAAAACCCCTTAGGAAGGGCACGGGGCTTATTATCAGGGGTAGAAGGTATTCCTACTTGGGAAATTTTCTTACACCAAATTTTTGCTGTGTAATTCACTTTAAACTGTTTGACTTCATGGTACAAATCTACTTGATCTTTTGGTGTAAACGTAAACTGAACACAATAGAATGCCTTGGCAGAACCAAGGAGTTCAAATTCTTGGGGTTCTTTTTCTGCTACTGCTTGTCTATCAATTAATTTTGACCAAGGGGATAATGGATTATATACTGGGGGAAGGGGAGCAGCTAATGTTGGCGGAAATTCATCATATTTAGATGGGATCCCCACAAGGCAAGTGGACATCGGGTCAGACACAGAAGAGGCTGACAGGCAAATGTGGTCTTGGTTGAGGACTCTGGCGAGGGTGGTCCACACATTTGCTTGGGGTTGTGGAACAATCCACATCTGACCTGGATGGACGGCTGTCAATAGAAGCAACGGAAGGATGGGGCTCATTCTGATGACACCAGGGCTGAGTTCAGATCAAAGGAAAACACTAAAACTGAAAATAAAAAGTGTTAGGGATGAGGTCCAGGTAACAACAATTTAACTTTAAAGAGTCTGACGGCGCTTCCTCCTCCAGCAGGCACTGGCTACCTGTGTTGCAGCTTTGTCCTTTGACACCTTAGGAATGTACGGTCTCACCCACCTGGAGGGGATCCATCTCAAGCCTGAGGGAGTGGATACGCACGCATACCCCCTACCCCAGACTACGAGCTCATGGGGCCCCTCTATTTTCCAAGTTTCAGGGTCCTTTATGAGGACTGGCGGACGGACTTTTAATTTGTGCTGACTGTTCTCGTTAAAATGTCTTACAATAGGTGGGTTAAGGTTTTCAAAGGTACAGTTCAAAAAGTTCAGTGTGAACAGCGCTTTGGACAGCTGGATTTGAGGGGTCTCTGTTTTCATCACTTCACGTTGTCGGTGAAGAACCTTTTTTAGATTCTGATGGGCTCTCTCCACCACAGCTTGGCCTGTCGGGGAATAGGGGATGCCTGTTTTGTGTTCTATTCCCCATTGCTGCAGGAAGCTCTGAAGGTCTTTGGACTTGTACGCTGGGCCATTGTCTGTTTTGATGACCTTAGGGATTCCTAATGTGGAAAAGGCTTGCATGAAATGCTTCTTTACCTCACTGGCTTTCTCCCCTGTGTGGGCAGAAGCATAGATGGCACCAGAAAAGGTATCCACGGAGACGTGGACATATTTAAATCTGCCAAATGATGGGATGTGGGTTACATCTGTCTGCCACACTTCGCAGCTCTGCAAGCCCCTAGGGTTTGCACCTGCACTTAAGGTAGGTAGTGACTGATTTTGACAAGAAGGCAGGTGGCTACGATGGCTTGGGCTTGTTTGTGCTTCAGATGGAATTGTCGGACCAAGGCAGGTGCATTCTGATGAAAAAATTGATGACTGATCTTTGCTTGTTGGAATACCTCTGGGAGCGGGGCCATCTTGGCTGTAGCCGCAAGGGCATCAGCTTTCCGGTTACCTTCTGCAATGAACCCCGGCAGGTCTGTGTGTGACCTAACATGCATCACATAAAACGGGTGTTCTCGGCCAGAAATAATTCTTACTAACTTAGAAAGTAATTCATATAAAGGAATGTTGGAAACTTCTTCCAACACAGCATTCTCTGCCCTAGACACTACACCTGCAACATAAGCTGAATCAGTAACTACATTTAAAGGCTCAGGAAACTTCTCAAAAGCTCTGACTACAGCGGCCAACTCAGCAATTTGGGGTGATCCTTCCACCTTGGCAATATCTGCCTCCCACTGTTGAGTTTGGGGATCTTTCCAAGTTACCACTGACTTGTGAGACGCACCAGACGCATCCGTAAAAACTGTCAGTGCTTTTAGAGGTGTCCTGCTCTGAATACTTGTCAGTGATAATGAAAACTGAACATCTGAGTTGAAAACTTTGTGGGCCGGTCTGTGAATTGAAATTTGGCCTGTGTAGCTATCTAGGGCTAATTGCAAGGCTTCATTCTCTTGATAAAATTGCTCTAGCATTGCTTGAGACAAATGGCCTGATTTCAGGTTTAAGGAAATGTAAATGCAGTCAAAGTCACACCCTGCCAATTCTCTGATCCGTATCCTTGCTTTCCGGATCAATTCTGCCATCAGCTCTTGTGGCATTGTCATCCTTTTTGACCTGTTGTGACTGAGAAAGACCCATTCTATAATTAAGAGGGGATCTTTCTTGACCTGGTCCTTTTTCTTTGCCTGGACAGTTTCCCACTGAAAAATCATACCATGGAGGTGTGGCAATTTGCCTAAGATGATAAATTTGAAGGGGAGACCCTGCTGGCACCTGTGGGCCTGTCTAGTAGACATGATTTCCTGAACTTTCTCCAGTGCGGTTTTCGCTTCCTGGGTGAGGGTCCTAGGAGCACTAAGGTCATCTCCCCCTTTTAACAAATTGAAAAGGGGGGCTAGGTCTTCGGTGGAAATGCCTAGCCAAGGTCTCACCCAATTTAAGGATCCACAGAGTTGATGGAGATCCGCTAAGGTTTTGATATCATGTTTGATAGTCAATTTTTGCGGCACAATGGTCCGCTTTCCAATTTCAAGGCCCAGGTACTTCCAAGGTGGCATCTTTTGAATCTTTTCTTCTTGGAGCTCGAACCCTGCAGCAACCAATGCATTGATTGTCAGGTCAAGTGTGTGAGTAAGCATGTCATCACTTGGGGCACACACCAGGATGTCATCCATGTAGTGCAGGATGATGGAATCTCCTGCAGCTTCACGGACTGGAGACAACAAGGAAGAGACATACCTCTGGCAAATCACAGGACTGACTTTCAGTCCCTGAGGGAGGATGGTCCAATGGTATCTCTTCATTGGGGCCTCCAGGTTAATGGTGGGAACCGAGAAGGCAAAACGCGGAGCATCGTCAGGATGTAGGGGAATGTGAAAAAAACAATCTTTGATGTCAATTACAGCTAAAGACCAATTTTGTGGAAGCATGCTTGGTGAGGGCATTCCTGGTTGTAGGGAGCCCATGTCCTCAATAACGTTGTTGATTTGACGGAGGTCATGGAGTAGTCTCCACTTGTCTTTGTTTGGTTTTTTAATGACAAAGACAGGCGAATTCCACGGCGACGTGGTCTCCACAATGTGACCTTTTTCTAACTGCTCTTGTACAAGTTCTTCAAGCGCCTTTAATTTGGTTTTATTGAGCGGCCACTGAACTACCCTTATTGGAGTATCAGTTTTCCAAATCAATTTTTGGGCATGGCGCACCTCAGCGACCGCTCCCCGAAAAACCTGCGGGTTTTCTGGGATGTCAATTGTGGTTCCCCATTGAACCATTAAATCTCTGCCCCAGAGGGGCTCTGTGTAGTCTAAAACAAATGGGCGAATGGAAGCTATTTTGCCATTGGGTCCCTCAATTTGAACAACGTTTTTTGACTGTCTTGCCAATTGAATTCCCCCTACACCTTGCACGTGTCCTGCTACGTTTTGCAATTCCCAGTGTGATGGCCACTCTTTAGATGGAATAATCGTGACATCTGCTCCAGTATCTAAAAGTCCTTGTATGGACTTGTACTCGCCACCACGGTGTAACCCACATGATAGCTTGGGTTTTTCTCTTCCCAATACCTGAGTCCAGCAGACATTGGGATGGAGTTTACCTCTGAGGGTGTCTGCTTGCTCCTGGTCCCATGGAGGCTCAGGTACTGGGATGGCTTGGGCTATGATTTGGCCTTTGGGCAAGTACACGGGTGGATGAGTACAGTGAAGCCATATGACAAATTGTTTCGGGTCTGATGATATGAGACCCGGAGGAATAATAATTTCTTGGGGTGTGTGTTTTGTGTCCCCAAGGACGACATACTTACTGTGACGCTTCTGGCAAAGCTGTGTCCAAGTACCTGGTTGTTCAGGGTTAACAGATATGAAATGCCAGTTAGTGTCTCTGAGATGGAGAGGTTCGGTCAACGCCAGCCTGTAAGGATTATGGGAAGAGTCAGTGGTTAAGATTGGTCTGGGATTATTCCAATGAAATGAATGTTCTGCTTTGTTCAAAGCCAGTGCCTCGCTTGGCACCTGTACATCTTTTACACTAGATTTCTTTTCCCTCCCCCGTACTTGAATTGAGCCCACCCTATTTTTGTCATAGCGCTGGGGAAAGGAGCGCTCTTTACTCAGTTTTTTGAGAGGTGGTCCTTTGGGGAATTCTGGTTTTTAAGCATATTGTATTTAAAATCTAAAAACTGCTTTTTCAGAGGGCAGTCCGGCATCCAATGCCCTAACTTCCCACAAAGATGGCAAGGTCTATTAGAGCTGGAGATTCTCTCTTGTGGCATCGTGACATGCTGGAGCTGGCTGGTAAATGGTGGCTCAGGGGTTTCCACTGCAGCAATCCTCCTCTGTGGTTTTGGTCTCTCGTCGGTGTCAGCGAGGGTGATGGTTACTTTCTTCTCACACACTTCAAGCATGGCCTGCAGCGTAGGCGTTGGGTCAAGAGGCAGGCTGAGGATAGCAGCTTTGCACTTCTCATTGGCATTTTCTTTAGCAATCTCGGTGAGGATTTCCATCCTGGCTCCTTCATTCTGAACTTGCAATTCAACAGCTTTTCTCAACCTTTCCACAAAACTCAAAAAGGACTCAGATGGAGATTGTGTTATTTTCAAATAATTTTCAATTGGAATACTAGGACGGAGCCCAAAGAAAGCTTTCTCAGCTGCTCTAGCACCTTCTCTGAAAGCCCTTGTGGGAATGCTTTCTGCCTGGATCATGCTATCTTCCCAACCTCCCTGTCCACAGAGGTGATCGAGAGATAACATATTACCATAAACATCACAAGCAGTAGCTTCATCAGCCCACAGAGCTGGTAAAATTGCTCTCAATCCTTTTTGCCATGCAACCTCCCACAAGAGATATTCAGAAGAGGATAACAGGCAGGAAAAAAGGTGTTTTATATCAGCAGGGGTTAGAATGTGAGCGAATAATGTAGCTTTAAGGAGCCCTCTAAAATATTCACTTGATCTCCCAAAATCTTTCTGGGCTTTGGCTAGTTCTTTAACAGAATCAACAGAAAGGGGGCTATAATTTGGCTGGAATGCCCCGGTGGCATCTGGAATATATGAGACAGGGGCAGCAGAAAAGACCTGTGCTGTTTCCAGGTTGGGTCTCCCAGCAACAGCGTCTCTTATTACACTGCTCTGAGGGCCGGAGGGCGGGCCGTGGGGGGGGGCGGAGGGAGCCCGCGGCGGGCGGGCAGAGCTCTGAGGGGGCGGGGGCGGCCAGGGCCAGAGCAGGAGGGGCGGCCGGGGCCGGGGCGGGGGCGAGAGGAGGGGCCGGGGGAGGGGCCGGAGGAGGAGACGGGGGAAGGGCGGGAGGGCGGGTTTCGGGGGCGGGGTGCTCCGAGCAGAATGGGTTGTTGGGAGAGCGAAAGGGATTCTGGGAAAGAGAGGAAACCACCATTGCCACGTGGTGTCCGCCATTATGGTCCTGAGAAGTTACCGGGCGCGGCTGGGGGGTACCAAGGCGGGCACTAAGGTTGCGAGACACGGTATTATAACTTGTGGAAGCAGGGGGGAGGGTGGGATTTCGGGAATTCAGGGCAGAAGTGTCCGGGTTGGAGACAGAGAGCCTCGGGGGGGGAGCAGGGGTTTGTGCAGGGGCTGGGAGTGGGGAAAGGGGGGTGGGGGAGGGAGAACCGAACTCGGAGGGGGGTAGATCGGGTTTTTGGGAAACAGAGGTATTGAAACTGTTGCCAGATGGCTGTTCTTGCATCTTTAAATTAAATTTTACAACATTTCTTATCTGCAGGGCTAAAAAAGCAAATTTTGACGGAGATATGTCTCCTGCTTTCCCTGCCTTCAATAATTCACTACCAATTTTGTCCCAAAAAGCCAAATCACTGAGATTTTCAGTGGACACGTCGGGGAAGTGAAGGAAAAGCCATCTGACGAACTGTTTAACATCTGTTTTTGAAAATCGGATTTTTTCACTCTTAAGAATGTTTAAAAGATGATAATAGACACCCTTGTGAGAAACAGAAAGCCTAGCACCCATTTTGGCTCTGATTTTAAATTTGTATCTCAAATTTCAGCAACCCAGGTGGGGGGGGGGGGGGGGGGGGAGGAGAAAAAAGCCTACAGCTGGCAGCCTGCCCACAATAGAGAGAAAAAAAACTTCAGCCCTCCGCGGCGGGCCTGAGAACAAAGGGCAGGGAAACACCCCCTCCCAAAGAGGGGAAAAACAAGAGAAGGGTAAAACTTACCAATCCAACTGCAGGAGAGGGGAACGAAAAAGCCTGGGATGTTGATTTCCACCTAAAGCTGACTTCTTAGGGTACATAAGAAGCTCCCAGCTTCGTCCACAGGAGAGCAACTCACTAAAACGGAGTTTTTTCTTTCCTGAGGTAGCTTGCCGGCCGAAGGCTTATCGAACAGACTGAAAGTATGTCCGAGCCCCTTTCCGTGGGCTCCTGGAATGGTCCCAGAGCCCCACGTTGGGCGCCAAGCTGTCCCAGTCTCTCTGCAAGCCTCTCAAGTCCCTGGGCCTTACCCGGGTCGGCAGAGAGTGGGGGGGGGTAGCCCCACCACGGCCGACTGCGGGGAGACACTCTCTGTGCCCCGAGGGTGCTGAGGGCACTCAGGCTGGTTGCCTTCGCTGCAGCAGAGACGACCGAGACGTCGGTGGAAGAGGAAAGGGGCTGACTCCCAGCAGGGGGTATTCCAAGGTTTTATTAAGGAGTCCCGAGCGAGCTCCTATACCTCAGGGGGTTCCTGCCGAGAGCACTGGGGGAAGTCTGGAGCTCACATTTAAAGGGGGGAGGAAACTAACATAGATAAAATCCTACTGACCAATAGGTATCTCTGGGGGATGGGTGCTGGGGGGATAGACATACAAAACAGCGTATGGGGCAGGACTTGGGGGGTTGACCCTTGGCCCCTGGCTAATCACTCAACAACTTGGACCGAAACCTCTAGGTAGGGGGCTGGGATGTCGAGGTGACTGGCAGAGAGCCAGGGTGGGGGTTTTGGAGATCTTATCCCAGGAAAGGGATAACACAAGTAGACGGAAGAGGAGGGGGGGGGTATAGTCTGGGATAAACCATTTGGGAAAAACATGGGGATACAAGACAAACTACTTCAAAGTATTACAAAATATAAGAACGCACTACAACACACCTCCAGTGGGACCTACCTGTGAAAGCTTTCCATGACATCTGCACTTCCAGCTGGATCCCTGGAAAACTCCAAACTCCATCCCACTGATTTTCAGGTATCTCTGAGGGCTACTGCCTGGGATTTAATGCTGCTGATGGATGATGGCCTCAGGCTGGGGAGGAGGGAAGGGATTTGGGGTGGCTGGGACATAGCTGGCAGCTGTGTGGGAGCTCTGAACCAGGAATTGCTGTGTGAGCCCCTCTGCAAACAGCCCTTGCCTCCATTCCCAGTAATGCCAGCTGCTCCTTGGGGTCCTTCTGAGCTGTTGGTGGTCTCTGTCCAGGCTGAAGCATTTCCATGTGCCTGGTCAGAGCAGCCCCTGGCCAAGGAGCCACGGTGCAGGCACAGCTCCTCCCCTGCAGATCCCAAAGACACGAGGTGCTGCTTGCCTTTCAGGAGCTTCTGGCCTCCTCCTGCCCTGCACTCCCAGCCAGCTGGGACACACTGAGGGAACACCAAGGAGCATCACTGGCAGCAAGCAGGAGACACCAAGGCCTCTGGGCCAGAAAAACAGCCCTGGCCTCAGCAGCCAGCATCATTTTGACCTGGCAACACTCACCTGCAGGAAACAGCCCCTGCCACAGAGCAAGGTGACCCTCAGGACTTGTCTTGTTCCTGGGGAAACAAAGGGACATTGTGTGAGCACATTTACAGCTGCTGGGTAAATCCTGGAAAGGGCAGAAAAAGCAGGGTTATGGGGGAGAGTTTGGTGCTGACATGTTGAGTGCCAGCCAGTTCTGCCCTACAGCCATTGCAGGGGCTGGTGTGTAAAGCAGCATTAGCAGAAGGGAAGGAGCTGCATTTGTAGAGGAGTTCTCTTACTGGCAGCAGTCATTCCCATCCCTCACAGGACCTTTGGAACAACCCTGGGATTGGCTCAGGTATTTGGAGCAGTGTACTGAGAAGCCCAAAATTCTGTGTTCAATGTGCAGCTGGGCCAGTCACTTCTCAGCATTTGACTCGATGATCCTCACGGCTCTGGAAATAAAGAACAAATAATTTTCACTGTTTTTTTAATATGGGGGTTTTTTTCCTTGTATTTCCCCCGGGCTCCAGTCCCACACCAGGCACAATCGGAGCAGGAGCAGCAACACCTCGGCCCCAGCGGCCGTCCCAGAGCGGCTGCTCCCAGCCGGGGCGCTGCAGCCCCCGGGGGTGCGGACACGGAGCAGGGGCTGCGGGCGCTGTGGCTCGTAGGGGAGCGCGGTGCTCGTGGCGTTACCGGGCCGGGGGGGCTGCGGGGTGGCGCTGTGTCCGCCAGGGGGAGCCCCGCGGGGCGGGTAGCGGCGCTGAGCGAGCGGCGATGCCGATGGGGTCCCGGGGCCGGTACGGGCGGTCTCCGTGTCCTTCCCGCTTCCAGCCGCGATCCAGAGGCCGCTCCCGGGAAGCGTCATCCTCCTGGCGGGCATGGCAGTGGCACAGCAGCGGCTCTCTGCCGCCGCAGCCGGAGTGGCAGCGCCTGTCCCAGCGCGGCTCTTTCCAACCGCAGTGATGCCGGTCCTGATCCCAGCCTCAATCCCCCCTCGATCCTCTAGCCCCAGCACCCGCATCCTACCTACCGAGGAAGAAGCGGCTTGGCCCAGCTCCCACAGGAAATACCGGCAAGACCAGGTCCAGAATCCCCGGGCCCAGATCCCGATCCCACCTAAGCGCCTTAGACCCCGCGCAGTAGCAGCGGCCCCCAATCCGGATAGCCGCACAGCACTTAGACCGCCGCTCCCGCCGCATCCCGAGAGGGGCATCCCCCACAGCAAGCAGGACAGGCGCGGATCCGCCGGGATTTATCGGCGGGTGGGGGGGAGGCGGGGCCCCGGGGGCGGGGCCGGCACAGGTGTGAGGGACCCCAGTGCGGCTGCGCAGGGCGGGGCCTTGAGGGATGTAAGGCGCGGGGAGGAGCGGGCGGAGCCATGTACTCCTCGGCGTTTTATGAGGGAGGTTGCTGCCAGCTGAGGCCCTGTATCTCATTTTCTGTATATTTTTCTTCTGCATTCGTTATTTTTTGTAGTTTATTTTCTCTATACCTCTCCTTTCGGCTCTCCCCCACTCCCTCCACCAACTCCCCTCCACCCCTACGGCTGTCCCCCGCCCCCTTTCTATTCCCTTACCCTACTCCTCCATCCTTTCCCTCTTCCTTCCTTCCTCAACCGGACTCCCTCCTGCCCCCTCTCCTTGCTCCGTTTCCTCCCCCGCCCAGTCGCTCCTCACCCGCCCTCATCCTGCTCCTTCCTTCACCCTGCCTTCCCTCCAGCCCCATCCCCTACTGCCCTGCACACCTTACCCTCTCCCCACCTGACCTCACCTACCTCTCCCCTCCCCTATTCTCGTTCTCTATTTGCCGCTCTCCTTCTTTCCTCGCAGCCGCGGGGCTCGGACACCCCCCCCCCCCCCCCCCCCCCCCCGGGACCACCTCCTAATGAGAGGCCCCTGTAACTCCGACCCCCCCCCCCCCCCCACCCCAGTGATGTTGGGAAAGCCGGAGCCCCGGCGGTGTCGGGCGGTGTGTTGGACTGCAATGGGGGCACCCGCAGAGCGGGTCCGGCCCCGTGTGGAGACCCCAGCGAGGGCGGGGGTGCCGCGCTCCGGCCCTCAGGGCTTTATTATTGCCCGGCACCCCGAGCCCTGCGGCTGCGAGGAAAGGAGGAGAGGATGGGGAAACAGGAGAGATGGGGGTGGTGAGAACGGGGAGGGAGAGGGGTCAGAGTGAGGAGGGAAGCGGGAAAGAAAGGGAAAGGCCGATGAGGGAGAACAGGGACGGTGGAGAGAGGAGGAATAGAAGGGAGTAGCGGGGAAGGGATAGGACAGGAAGGAGTGGGGGGGGGGGGGGTCTGGTTTGGGAGGAGAGGAAAGGAGCGTTTCAGGGGGAGAGGGAAAGAGAAGAAAGAAAGCGAATACGCGGAGAAGGAAGGAGGGGTAGAGAGGAACAGAAGGGGAGGCTGAAGCCTTCGCCCCTTACCTGCGGAGCCCGCACAGGGAGCTCCCGTCCGCAACATGCTCTGCCTAAGCGAATAGCAGCTGAGGCGATTTCCGCAGTCTAAATCACCTCGGCCCCGCCCCTCGCAGCTGAGCCCCGCACCGCCCCTGGTACCGCCCCCTGTGCCGTCTGGCCCCGCCCCGAGCCCGCCCCCCCTTCCCGGGATCTCTCGCGACCCCGCCCCTCACACTTGGGCCGAACCGGGGCAGCTCCGGGCGCGGAGCCCGGGGCTCCAAGGGGGGGGCCGGGAATGGGACTGGGGTTCTGGTTCAGCTCCTGTCGGTATCGGCCGGGGGTCCCGACTGACAGCCGGGGCCGGGGCTGAGGCACTCCACGGCCCGAGCCTCCCCGGGCCGGTGGGGACAGAAGCTGCCACGGGTCGGGCAGGGAGTTCCGGGGCCTCGGGGCAGCGGGGACAGTCCCATCCCGGTGCTCAGGCTCCGGCGCTCCCGACGGTTTTCTCTGGCGGAGGGTGGGGGACAGGCGGGAGGCTCCTCGTAGAGGAGTTTCTGGGGCGTCGGGGCCATGGTAGGCCTGGAGGAGTGCGGGCTGTGAGGGAGGGATGCTCCTCTGGAAGCGGGTGTATCCGGCCGGGCTGTGTTCCCGGGCGGGGTGGGAGGTGCTGCAGCTGAAATAAACCTGAATACAGCGATTCCCCACATCTGCCAGTGCTGCCCCACAGACACACAGGACCAGGCACGGAGGGTGCCTCCATCCCAGGTCCCAAGCACTTCCCATAAACTGGATATGGGGTAGGGGTGGGCAATACTCTTCCAGCTGCCCGCTGCTACATCACACACGGGGTCACAAACAGAGCTGCAGTGCTGGCTCTTAACTGCCACGTGCTGTGTTTCAGGGGCTTGGAACATCCTGAGGGGATCAGGTTTGGAGCTCAAGAAAGGGACAAAGTCCTGCATTTTTCACAGTGGAAAACAGAGACTAAATCCAGTGGGTTTGGGTCTAAAGGCAAAAATTTAGTCTTATTTTCACCTTTTGAGAACAGAGACTAAATATAGCATTTTTTGGGCCTTGAAACCAAGCTCTGGGGGATGATTTTGGGTCCCAGAAGCACAGCCCAATGTTTGTGAAGCTCAGAAAAAGTAAAGTCCTGCATTTTCTTTTCTTGAAAATGCAGGTCTAGTCCAGTGTTTCTGGGACTCAGAAAAATGACCAAGTGGCACTTCCCAGAGACCTGGGAACAGCAGCTCAGGTGCCTGCTTTCAGCCCCCAAAGCAGAGGCTAGGGGAGAGCCTTTGGGTGGGAGGGCTGGGGATGAGGACCCTCTCTGGAGGAGGGGGTCTGGTCACCTTGGTCCCCAAAGGTAGGGACACCAGCACACCCCAGGCTGTTTCATGGGTCTGAGATAGTCTCAGGAAAGAAAAGCACTTTTCAGCCCCTTTTCCATGTCCAACTGTTTATTGTGCACAACCACTACAACAGATATGACTTCTATTTAAACAATAACTATGACAAGAAAGAGTTAATAGTTATAACCAAGTTAATAGTTATATGTAATTGATGACAGTGAGTCATGTACAACTTGGCCAAAAGCCCAGATAACTGAAATTAGCTGGAGCTTTAAAGGGGCTTGTAACAAAAAGCAGCAGTTGCTAAGCCAGAGCTGGAAGGAACTGGAGCAGCCATCAACTGGAGCATCTCAGTTCCAGAGCTGGAATGAAGAACACGCCACAGCCAGAGCTGGAGGTTCAGCAAGCTGGACTGGGTAACACCTGCAAGTGAAACAAGCAGAAGGAACAGACATCACCTGGGCCCTCAGCTATCCTGAGCAATAAGTCAGCAGGGGTCCATCAGCAGGAGCTGTGAGCACCAGGAACAGCTCTTGTCCAGTGTCCATCAGCTGGAGCTGTAACAGGCACAGGCATCCCTGAGGGAGAGCTGAGCTCACCTGCAGCTGCAGCAGGAACGTCTCCTGGCTGGATCTGGAACTGGTGCACCCTGGATTCCCAGCCAGGCGCAGGCGTGGATGTCCCTGATCAGGAGCTCTGAGCAGCCTCTTCCCTCGGGGAGTGAAGCCAGGCCAGGTGCCCCTCTCTGTCTGCATGGAGGTGGCTCCCAGTCCCACCCCTGAGAGCAGAAGGGAGGCAGGGGCTCTCCTGGGGATGTGGTGCAGCAGCGTCTCCTCTGTCTCTGCAGAAAGGGGGTCAGTCAGCATCCCCAGGGTGCACAGCACAGCCCCACAGGAGATGCCTGTCCCCCCTCCCAGGCAGGGGCAGCCCTTCCCTCCCTGCTGCCCCTGCTTTGGGCACAGACTGTGCACCGAGGACAGGGAGGCAGAAATCTCAATGGGAGAGCTCAGGGCTCAGCCCAGAAAACGCACGTTTCTGCCCAGAAGAGCAGAGGAGGAGGCACAGATTGCTGCAAGCCCTCTGCTCGGTGAGGGGCACTGTGGGAACCAGCCACCAAACAACACTGGGGCTGAGCCTGGCCTGGCCCAGCACCTTCCCCCAGCCACCCTTACCCTGCCCCAGAGCAGGACTGGGGAGCCACAGACTGTGCTGCCCATCCTGATAAACATCACTGAGCCAGGCACAGCACAACCCTGATCCCAGCCTGAACACGCCACAGGGCACATCCCTCAATCAACGTTGAGCCAAGCCCAACACTAAGGAGCAAATGACACCGGCCACAAAGGGCCCAGAATGGCCAGAAGCCCCCGGGATGGGGAGCAGGGCAGGATCATCCCCAGCCCATCTGTGACCAAAAGCCAAAGCAGCAGCAGCCCTGGATGGTTGCTGATGGTGTGGGGAGAAGCCACCCCCGGGCAGCTCTGGTGCAGCCCCTTCTCCCAGCTCCCTTCACAGTGATGGCTCCCACAATTGTCAGGCACAGCTGAATCCCAGCCCCAGTTCCTGTCCCAACCCCCCTGCAGCCAGGGCCCTGTCCAGGAGCATGGCCACTGCAGCCCCAAACCACGCCAGGACAGGACAGGCCACACAACCAGAAACCACAAGCACAACCATGTTCTTCCCAAGGAACAGCCAAGGACAATGCAGAGGCACAGCCATGACCCTGGCCCTGCTGCCAGCCCCAAAGTGGCCCACAGCAGGGCCAGCACCAGAACCAGCACAGTGTGTTCCCCTCAGCCATAGCCTGGCACGACTTCCTCAGGTCATGTGCATCGGGGCATTCCTTCCTTCCTGCCTGATCCCGCAACCTTCCCCAAAGCTGCCCAGGTCAGAGCACTCACCTGGGCTCATCCTCCTGTGCCAGCCTCTCTTGGTGCCACACTGGGGCCGTGCTCCTCACCTGGGCTCATCCTCCCGTGCCAGCATGCCCAGGGCTGCTCCTGCTGGGGCTGTGTCCCAGGCTGAGCCCCTCGGCCAGTCCCCTGTGCTGTTTCCTGCATGGAGGCAGTCCCTGGTGAGGAAGAGGCTGCAGCTTTGCCTCTTGGAAGACAAAGCTTTTGCCCTAGCAGGAGCTCCCAATGCACACCACAGGTCCTTGCAGGCAGCAAAACACAGTGGTGAAAGCAGACCCTGCTTCTAAGGACTGCAGCCGACTCCTGTGGACCCTCACCTGCCCCTTTTGTCACAGGGCTGCAGGGGCTGGGGCACCCCCCTGAGCCTCCCTGGAGCTCCTGAGCTTTCTGGACAAACACGAGCCCCCGGTGCCTCTCAGAAGCTTCTCCTGGGCCCAGGGCTGGTGTAGAGGCTTTGCCTCTTCTCCCTCCCCCTGCCGTGGCTGCAGGCCCCACCTGCCCCTTCCTTTGGTGGCTCTGCCTCCGGTGAGCCTGGGAGCAGGGACCCAGCTGTGCCGAGCCGGGCTGCCCAGGCAGGGCCCTGGACAAGACACAGCTGGCTCGGAGACAGGGACAGTGAGGAAAGCCTTCCCCAGACTTACCGAATTTCACAGGAATGACGCGGTGGCTGCAATTGCTCCATCCTCTGCGAGACCCCATTCGGGGAGGGTCCATTTTGGGGAGCAGTGCCGGGCAGCCTTCTCTGCAGCTTCCCCGCGGCTGAATCCCTGCGAATATGTTTGGAAAACACTTGTGTAGGTTCCAAGTTCCAGAGCACCCTTGACTCCCTTCTCTGCCATGTCACACTTTCCCGCGGGATAGGCCCCAGGCCGGGGCAGCCCCCGAGCTCCCGGCACGGCTGCTCCTGCCCCCGGCTGGGAACCGCAGTTCGGGATAGCCCCGAGGTGGGAGAGCACGTACTCACCCTGAGCCCGAGCTCCGGAACGCCTCGTCCATGCCCGCAGACACCCAAAGGTCTCCCCAAGAGCACAGTGCAGCCTGGAAAGGGCGGGGGCCCCGGCCCCTTTGCCAGCAGCCGGCCCCGACCACACGGCCGGGCAGCGTCCGGCTCCCCGTTACAGCCCAGTCACCGCTGCGGGGACCGTTCCTTTCTCCCCGAGGCGCTGTCAAACCACAGCCCCCGTCAGGGCCTCGCCGCCCACCCAGAAAAGGCCGCGGGGCCCGCACGGCTCCGGCCCCGGGCGGGGCTCGCCCCCGGCGCTCCGCCCCCGCCGAGGCGCCCCCTGCAGCACGCGCACCGGTACTGCAGGCAGCGCCCCCCGAGCGCATCCCGCCGCAGGCGAGCCGGTGCTGCGGCCCCACGGCGGCACTTCCCGAGCGCCGGCTCCCTGTGTCCCTGTAGGGCCCTGCCCGCTCCCGGAACGGGCCCCGTGCCACCCACAGTGGCAGCCAGGCTTGGTCCTGATCATTCCTGGTGAGAAGCGATCCCAGCTCTTCCCCGTACGCGAACGGCCGCTGCTGTCAGAGGCCCGGCCTGGAGAGGGGGCAGCCGAGCCGCATTTCACGAGCCCAGTTCCTGTCCGGAACCCAGCATCAACACACGGGTGTCACACCGTGCAGCCCGCTGGGCTGAAGAGGCTCATTCTGCAGCATGTTTTATTGCACAGGAACATGATCCTCGGTCGATGCTTACCTGCAGAACCTTTATTGCTTCCTGTAAGCAGTTCGATGGAGGCAGAGGCCTGGGGCAGCACGGAGGCACTGAGCCAGCTTTGCACAGAGCAGCCCTCCTCTGCTCCCAGCACAGCAATGCCTGCCTGCAGATCAGCAGAGGCCGACATGCCAGGCAAAGTCCAAGTGCTCCTTCTTGGGGAAACATCAGCAGCTCTTGCTGCCCCTATGATGCTCCAGGAGAGGCTCTGAGCCAGTGAAGGGACTTGGTCCTGATCCCACAATGACCCACTCTATCCCAGACAGACACCCCTCATGTGTGCTCCAGGCAGAGCGCACCCACTCCTTACTGGCTTCTGGCAGGGCACAGTGGCCAGAAGGTCACACAACAGCCAAATGTGTGTCCTTGGTCCCTTAGGACAAATGTGACCACACACTGCCCAGAGCAGCCCTTGTGTAGCTGCACTTTGGGACTTGCTGGCTGTGAGGGCTGCAGGGCAATATGGGCTCCTGTGGGCAGGGAACTCTCGCTCCTTGGTGCCCTGCTGGACCAGTTCTGGATTAGCTACTCAGCGTCACCCCTCAGGGCACTCTCAGGGCACTCAGGGACTCCAGAGTAAGGGACAGGCATGCAATGAAGCCTGCACTGCAACAAGGCAGCCAAGAGGAACATTGTGTCTGCATCTGCAAGAGCTGCTCTCAGCTTTAATTCCTACACACAGACACTGCACTTCCCACAGTTCCCACCCTTCCCAGGGAACAGCAAGTGCTGCACCACCAAGATGTCTCCTTTCAGCTCAGGCCCAGGGAACAGCAGGCAGAGCACAAGCCAAAGGGACAATGACTTCCTAATCTGCTTTTCTTCCCCTTGCAAGAAGCCAAGCTTTAAGCAGACATCAATGGCTTTCCCAAAGATTACCAGGCAGCCTGCTATCTTCCTCTACCATGTCCAAAAAATCACCATTCCAAGCTGGAGTTCTCCATGACATGTAAAAGCCCAGCAGTCACTGTACTGCAAAGGCTGCTGTACAAGCACTGGGCTTTGTAAAGGTCCCGGAGCGTGGGCACTGCCAGGGAATGGGGGAGGCCTGTGCAGCACCCAGCAGGTCACTGCTGTGTGACAGAGGGCTCTGCAGCACCCAGCAGGTCACTGCTGTGTGACATCCCTCAGCTGGCCTGGCATTTCCTCTCTTACCTGCACTAAGGCCGTCATGCCAGCTCCAATGCTGATGGAAGGTGCTCTTGAACAATCTGAAATACACAAGACTTCGTGGCACGAGTGAAAGCAGGTCCTGGTTGACCCTGTGGAGTTTGAGACACCATTATCTCCTGCCCTTGCCCTCAGCCCCAGATAACATGAACTAGCACAATTTATCTCACAACTCAAGGCACCAAGGTCTGGAAGCTGCAGGCCCTCATCGCTGGCACAGGGGATCGTGTTTCTCTGGAGATCTCTGGAGATCAGCACACCTTGTAGCTGTGGAGGGCGCTCCTCTGAGTTTTTGGCGACTCTGGCTTTGGGACTTCTACAGGATCCAGGTTTTTCATTCCAGTATTCCAGCTCACAAGACTGTATTACTTTTCAGTCACTTCCTAACTGCCTTTTATCAGGAAATATTACAGGCAAGACATGCCCTCAACAAGATACAGCCAACAGCAACTAACAGGAACTTCAGAGATTCCATGATTCAGCCACACCTTATCCATGAGCAGTGCAAGAATAACCCTTTTACCAACCTTTCTGGGTAACTGCCAACAAGCAAAAGAAGTAAAAAAACAGGAAATTGGGGGCAATCACTTCTGCACCATCAAAACTCAATGACACTACAGTGGAGAGCAAGCAACTCTAGTCTGTTTTTTTAAAGACAGCTCAGCTCACATTCCTCCCAGCACCACTGCAATAACCATTTAAGCTGTATCCCGCAGCCAGATGCTGCAGCCTGGCAGAGTGTGGAGGAATCCTGGCTGGGACACATCTGAGAAGAGTCCCAGAGAAGCTCACAGCCTCCCTGGCCCACACACACACACACACCCCAAGGTGAGAGAAACCACCAAAGTCAAACGCTTGAAAGCACATGGTGCTGTGCTGCTGCAGCTTGCCACTGTCCCCGGCCAGGTCAGCAACGATGCTCTTACAATCTTTTCTGTGAGTGAGGGGTGCCAGGGCTCTACAGCCACCTGCATGCAAGAGAATTAGGGACATGGATAAATGCTGCAGACATCAGTAGTTTATTGGCATGTTTAGTCAAAACACATTCAGAATGGAAACTTAAAAGTAAAAATACTTTCCACCTGCAACAATGAAACTAGAATCTACTAGCATATAATGCTCGACAAGTTACAGCAATAAAGATGGTAATCCACTGTCTCGAATACCTACTAAAGTCAAGATGGTCAGCCAAGTTTGTTGAAGTAGAACCGTAATGACAAAATACTCCCACCATTCACAAATCAGCGACTAACATTTATGGTCAGTGAATCCCTTCCTTTGCTCTAAGAGGTACATTTACTATTGAGAGGGTCAAGAACACGTAAGAGTCCACAATACAGCAGGTGAGCTATCACCATGTAAACTTCTCTGGATGATGTTCCAAGGGTTCGTGTCACTCAAACAAGAAGCAAGCCAAAAAGCAGAATGGCTCAGGAGCTTTTTTTACTACTCCGTTTCTGTTGTCAATTATTTCCAGTGCCATTTGCCATACAAATGAATTGTATGGTTAGGTGGCAGTAGAACACCACAGCATTACAGAAGGAAAAAAGAACCTTCAGGCTACACAAACCACACTGGTGACAAACTGCTAACTGATGCCAGCAATTTGTCCGAGGGCTTCAAACCTAAGGAGTGGAGTTGTGTGGCAAGCAGTTCAAGTACTACAGATTTCCAGGTAACAGCTGAAATGGCAAGACCTTCAACAAAAAACCTGAAATATGAAAATGCCAATTGCTAGAAATGTGTCCCAGAAAAGAAAGTGTATGAAAATAGTGCAAGACTTACCATGGAACACAGAAGAACTCAAGTCTGGGAGAGAACAGACACAGATGCCACTTCCCCTTGCCTAGCATATCAGAAAAGATGAGCAAAATCTTCCACATTACTCCAAACCAGCAAATGATTGCATAATCCAGAGCCAGACTGCCAGGATGTCCTCCCTGCTTTTGCTGAAATTGCCTTTCTTCTTTAGCTTGAAGCCTTCCACGTTCAGCAGCAGCTGTTGGTGGTCCCACCTTTGCCCGGCCGCACGCACAGGCACCCCTTTGCTCTGAGCCCGGAGCCGTGGCTCAGCACAGGGCCCGCACTGGGCCTGCCCACACTGCCTGCTGCAGCGGCAGCTTGTGGGAATGTGGGACATCAGCCACCAACACCTCTTCACAGACAACCCACCGGTCACACTGCACAAGGGCACGCCTCCTTTCTATCCATAGGGCCAGAGCCACGTCAGTGTCAACATCAGCTGATAGTTATGTGCAAAATGAGTACAAGTTTTTAAAAAAGTGCAACTGGAAAATGCAAGAACGTAAGAGCTGCTGTTTAGTTCTCTGAAAATTGCAGTATCCCCGTTTGATAAGCTCACCCTCACAAAGGATGCTTAGGTCTACCCATTATGAGCTGGCCAGAAGCGTCCACCATTCTCGACTGACTTCTGAAATTCAGGTCGAAGAGAGATTAGAACTCCACTTGCTTTAACTCTGACACTGATTAAAGAAAAGAGACAACCTGGAGACTACTCGGATGCCTTCATCCTCCCTTCCCCCCCACTGCAAAAAAAACCAGGCAAACTTGTTAATTGAAGAGCAAGGTGGATGATCACTTTAGCAACGTTTACTCATTGAAAGATACTGCAATTTTTTTAATACAATTTTCCAATTATTTAAATGCTTTGCAGCTGCTTGGCTTTGCAGCACAGTACTTCATACACTATACTGTACAAAATCACCAGCAAGACTGGAATGATGTATTCATAGAAGGCACCATCATGCTTATTACATTACCAGAGAACTCAAATACAGTCAAGACAAGTTTCACTGTACAACGCTTCTCGAAGGGGGAAGGGGAAGGAGGTGTGTTGAGCAGCCATCCCTGCACTGAAGAGGGGCAGATAGAAAAATCTGATGTGAGCTATCAAACTTGTTGCACACTCAGGGCTACGACTTGGAAACTCTGGGTTCTGGTTACAGCTAACTGGATTCCTTCTGGAACAAAGGTGTAGTCTTATTAAGGTTTGTGTGTGTACAGAGGTTGGTCACAGCAAGCAGAGCAGATGCCCGCATCGTTCCCCAAGCTATTCTGTCTGAGTAAGAGGATGAAGGTTTTCCCTCCGATGCCTCCTGCAGCTGTCAGTATAAATGAGTTCAGAGGACCCATTAGTGCATTTTGATGAGTGCGTAAACACGAGTTTGTTTGGAGCCGAGTGTTCTAAGAAGGAAAAAAAAAAGGCAAGCTTCTCCAATTGCACAAATTGCACTATTTGTGTTTCCAACAGTAGTAGGCAGAAACGGTAACACTTACACAAAATGTGCAGCAGAGGGTTTTTGACTGAAAGGACCTGAATTCTACTGGGCATGTCCTTTAGTTCAACTTCTGTTGCAGATAGTTAACCGGTCTTTTCTTTTGTTTCTTTTTCTTTTTTCTTTATTTTTTAGTCTTCAATTCTCCACGTATACATTTATAAATTAAGAGTGTGACTCCTGTTGTGAAACTGGGGAAAAAATGTCCACCTCAATTTAAACTGGAAACCAAAGGATGTTTTCACATCAAAGAAACGATCAGAAGGGCTGTGTCACATTCCAAAGCTAAAAAAAAAATTAACAAGAATGCAAACACGATGGGTAATGTACCACTGCCAAGACTGTCTGCCCACAGTGGAGACTTCAGCGACGCTGTCCAGTGAAACGGCCTTCCATCTGCCCGGTTCCTCGTCCAGAGCCAAGTTTCTGTGCCATGCCACCCCGTGGAGGAGGTCCTCTTCCGTCCCGGTCCCGCATCATGCCGCCGCCCACTATCCCGCGGGGCCCCCCCGGGCCTCTCTCATTGCGGCGGAGATCCCTGCGCTCATCACCGCCACCGCGTGTCTCCCGCTCGCGAGCGGCTCTGGTTTTTTTCTCTTCCACGTTCAGGCGCACCTCCCCGCGGAACATTATGGGCTTGTGGGGAAAAGCGGTCAGGCACACGTTAGTCACCATGGCACTAAGCCCTTTCCATGCAAGGCACACGAACGCTCTGCACTGGCTGTGGGCACCAGCCTTCCTGCACGTGCATGCCCAACACGAACATGACCTGTTAGGGGTTCCCTGCAGCATGCAGCCTTAGCCCTGTGGAATGCCATTCTTACATTCACTCGGGCAGGCAAGGAATTAAAGTGCTTGTCTCAAGCAGAAGCAGCGTTGTCTTTAGCCTCTTCACTGCCAGCTTTAGTCTTTCCACTTCAGGGTCCAAGCTCCTGAAGAATTGCTCTACTAGGTCTGACTCCCACACCATAGAAATGAAAACTGCTGCTTTCTTCCCTCCAGCTCCTCAAAGCAAAACTGCAAGTTACCCTGCTCCCTCCTCTCAACCCTAGGGTGCAGAATTCAGAGATCCATGTGATGCTCTTTGAAAGGTAACCTGTTCCCCTTTCAGCTAAAGGTTCTCTAAAAGTAAGTTCTGAGCTCTGTGTGGAGCACTTGTGTAGAGGTAAAAACCCCAAATTCCACATGGTGCAGCTTGAGGAACACTGGCAAAGCTTTTAAAGCTACACAGCACTCCTGATAGAATGGCTATGCCAAAACTGTTTTTCTTTGAGCTGTTTTTGAATGCCAGAGCCAATGGCAATGCAAACTAGGATGGCCCACAATACTTGTTTAGGTTTAAGCCTTTTGGTCCATCCCTGGAAGGGGATACTCAGTACCCAATGCCAATACTTACTTTTGCAACTAAAATTCGCTGGACCGGCTCAGAATCGTCAAACACCACGAAACCAAAATTAGGCAGTTTTCCTCCCACTCCCTTAGTATTTATGCGAAGTTCTACCACATTTCCAAAGCCTGGAGAAACACAAGGGAATAGACACTTTATGAAAACCCACAGTGCCAGCTCTACCCTCTGCTCGTTCCAGACATCTGTAGTGTGGCACTATGTCAAAGCTTACTCATGTAGTCCAAATCAGTGTTACCTGACTTTTTAACCCAGTTTTCCATCTTAGTCCCCACAGCTGGAATCACTACTTACTCATGAAGAACTCTTTCAGTTCACTCTCATCAATATCGTGTGGCAAGTTCCCAACAAAGAGCTGGTGGCTGTCTGGATAGCGAATTATCCGACGATTATCCGACTCGTTCTGCTCCATGTCTCCCCTTCCTACCGTCAACACAAAGAGGAAAGTAGAACCACTGAGGTTAAAAGATGTGTGTAAACCCCACATCTAGGGGCAGCAATAAGCATATTCCCTCTCGCCAGCCTGGACTCCAAATCATGCTCCCTCATTTCTGGCTGAAGGCAGCAGGCACAGGCAGTTCATGATCAGCCAGGCAGACACAGGTAAACACAAGGCCTCAGCAGACACCTTTCCTTCACCCTTCCCAAGCAGTCACACAAGCTCATCCATGTTACCTGGCCGAGGTCCTCGTGGTGGAAAACCTGGTCTTTCCCTGGGACGCTGCTCACGAACGCGAGGAGGTTGAGACTGAGCTTCAGGTTTAGTTTCCACTCTTGGCTAAAAGAGGAGAATGTGCATTATTTAACACTGGCCTGGTAAAAAAAAAACAAAAAAAACCAAAAAAAAACCCCAAAAAAACCAAACCAACAAAAACCCCAAATTCACAAAACCCCCCACAACACAAGACATGGGTAAGTGGCATGCACAAAACAAACTCTGGAAGATAGACATCGGTGTCAATGTGTTTGGGAGTGGTTTTTTCACCTGTCTAAATTCCTCTGTACCAATCCAGGACTGCAGTGTTCATTTATCACTGTTAAAAGGTGCAAAGCAAACATCTCTCAATCAGAGCATCTCCCCAAAACATGGCTAAGGGGAATTTTCCATGTTTGACAGGGCATTGAGACCCCAACGTTCCATTATTCGCAAATCCCTCAGCCTGACTTAAATTGTAGAGGGCATAAAGCTTCCTCAAGCCAAGCTCAAACTTCATGGATTAGGAAGTAGTCCAAGATGAACGCAAAGAGACGGACAAATCAAAGTTCTGTCCAAGTCCCCAAGGAATTGTTTCCCTCCAGTGCAGAACAGCTGTATGAAAACTATCAAAAAGAAAGAGGAGAACAAAAGCCCCTGGAAGTATTTCCTGAAATGAGTTTCTACAGACTACCTCTTAGGATATGATTCACCTTTCCTGATGTCAGGACCATGATGCTCAAAGTACACCCTTCATATTCAGGTACTAGAACACCCATTCCCATTTTTTGCAAGCTAAAAATTTGCTTTATGAGAAATAGACAGAACAATAAAAATGTTTCTATGCAGACTACTGGTCACTGAAGCAATTCACAACATTTTTTAAATTCCATTTCTGTACAACAGTTAAGCAGCTGCTGGTTTGCTAGGTTCTTATCTCAGAAAAACAAAACTATCCTCAGGAGCACAAAAATACACAAGTAGCCTGCAAGTAAGATTGAACACAAGGTGAACAGCTATAGGCCCAGACTGCTGGGGAGAAGTAGTTTATATTAAACATCTCCCTTATTTTCCTTTAAGGACTCAGGACAACTGGCAGCTCCAGACAGAGCACTTCACAGGGGAAAAAACCTGGATTTCACATGCAACATGCAAGTGTTACACACCCAACAAATGTCTTAGCCCTCCTGTCACTTGTGCTCCATGCAGCTAGGCATTAGTCTGTCCTTACAACACTTCTAGGATCACTTTTTAAGAACAAGCTTGGAAAATCAGTCTTCCTGTTAAATCTTGCTCCCTTCTATTTTGTGAGTCACTGGAGCTCCTCCGCCATCTTTCACTCCCATATCTTGAGAACATCATAAATTACACCTCAAGAGCAAAACTTGATACCTTCAGACCCCCTTTTCTTGGATACTCATGGCTATCAGGCTTAAACTCCTGCTAAGTCACTGATGTCCTGCTGTTAAATCCCAAGTATAACAGCGACCTTGAACCTGCCTGCTTTGTGTGTCACTGATCTTCTCAGCCAGCACACAAACAGCTGATCTCTCTGGTTGTTTTCTAAGGAGTCCCATCCTTTTCCATAGAAAAAGGCTGCCTCAGTGCCTCAAGAGGAAAGCCCTTGTACAGAACTCTGCTCCCCAAAACACTGCCACAACCGGCAGCACCACAAGACTCCAGATCAGGGCTGCCATTTGCAGCCCAAACACCAGCTCGTTGCAACTTACATCTTCCAGCATGTCCCAGCAAGCAGAGTGGATGGAAGGACACTGAGTAAAGAGTTCAATAAACCCCAATTACCACAGGAGCCAAGAATGCCACAAACCTCAGCCTAGCAGAGCTTTGACAGCCATTAAAGAAAAGGTGGCACTGTCTCTTCTCTTCAGGAGCTCACACGGGGAGGGAAAGGGACTCTCCCCAAAAGACATGAATCAGGCCCTGCCTACCCCTGCCTCTCTGCAGCCCTATGACAAACAATGCAGTAATAAAAATGGGAAGTAAAAGTAACTGAAAATGCTGAAAATAAGGAAAAGTCCTAGTTTATCAACATAGGCAGGCTGATTTCTAATCATCTACAATTAGAAAAACAGCAAAAAATGCTGACCTGTTTCCCTCCACAGCTGTAAGGAAACAGCCTTGTGCAGTCCTTTGAGGAGTTAACACTACAGGGGCTGTATTTTTAACTTAATAGTGGGGAGGGGGGGCGAAACTGGAATGATGCAGAGAAAAGAGTGAGCAGAGCAGTTATTTCTCAGTAACATCACTGACACCAGCTACAACAGCCTCTCAAAGGAGCCACTCACCCACCCACCACGGCATCTTCTGTCCTTGTTTACATGCACAGTGTCTGGCACTAATGGATCCCTGAAAATAGGAAAAAGCTGCTACTGATTTGCAGCTCCTTGTTCAGGTGCCTTTTCTACCCAACTTCTACACACTGTGTCTAAAATACTTTCAAGAAAAGAAGCTCAGAACTGACTTAATTGCAGCTACAGAAGAGCTGAAATTCCTGCTATGTCAGTATTGTTCAGAAACTTCCACACAACCATTACTTAAAACACAAAGTCAAAGATAAAGAAATCAAAAGGCACAAAGCACAACAAGCAACAGAGGCAACACAGAGGAGTTTAAGGGGACATCTATAAACTATCTCCTGCTCTCTTGGACAGATCACTTGAAATTATTTTTGCAGCCACATTACAACCATCCACCTTTTCTGTGGCAAATAAATTAAAACCAATTTTGGCTCTGTGTAAGGAAAATCTATCCTGCACTAGAAAACCCAGTTTTTACAGGTTAAATACCACCTAGGTATTCAAAGCTGATGAAGACAGACAGACTTCCCAAATCATTCCATAGCCTTTATTTGATGTCCTTGATAGTCCCAACAGACCAGAAGCAACACCACGCAGGGTGTTGGGTTTTTTTGGTTAATTTTCTTTCATTTTTCTCTTTTTCTTCCCTGTTTCCTTTTTAACATGCATTTAAAGCATGAAGGCTAGTCCTAGACAGAGATCTCTCTGTTACCACAAAATTGAGAAGAAACCAGTGCAAGAGGAACAGCTGCAGCAACACAGCTATTCTACTGAAAATTGCAGCCTCACACAAAGGCTGGACAGAAGCAACTCAAGATACAGCACTCCAGCACACCCTGTCAATGCACGGGGTCAAGGACACATTTTCTGGTTTGAGCACTTTCATACAGATGGAAGAAGCTGAATTGAGAGTCTCAGAAGGTCTCACACCACCTCGGCATGAGCAGGACATGAACTTTCACCGGGTCAAACTCGCTCTCCTCTTTTCCCTCCTCACCCAGTCAACCTAGGAATGGGAAGATAGCATTGTCCAGGCAAGGAAATGAGAATCCTTCCATTCCTCACACAGTCATAAGTTGGTACAGGGTTCTGTGATAAGCTGATTATCCAAAGATAATGAAATCCAGCATAGTCCTGTGGATGTTAGCCTTACAAGGCAATCTTGCACCTCAGAAATGATGCACTCTCTTTTTACTGCTGGGCCATTTCCACCAATGCCCTTTTCAAACACACTTCAGAAAAGTAACATTTTGTGGGGAATTGGTGTTTCCCCTTTAAACCAAACCATTAAGTTAGGTAAAAAACCCCAGGAGTGATTTCCTGTTTCCACAAGGCCAGATTTTAACATTACCATCACCCAAAGTTCCACCAGTTACACGTTTGTGGCTTTACTTGTGACAAGGAGGTGAGTGCATTAACATTTAAGACACAATTAATTTGTGCAATTTAAGTTAAACAAGTTGATCTGTTAATTTAAAAAACTGAAGCAGTTTGCAGAAGTAATGAGACAATCCAAGGTGTTCACAGATGGGTTACCTGTGAGACTGGTGCTTTAACATGGGGTGGAATTCCAGAGGAAGAAACAGTACCACTAGGAGGCAGGTTTTTACTGGTCACTGAAGCCCAAGAGAAAGCCTGCAGGAAATGCAACAAACCTAGGCTACTAATCACGGCAAACCACTGACATTCCTACAGGGAAACTTGGCTGCTAAAAACACACTTTTGGTTCATATCTGACTATTAAATAATGGTTGTGCAAGCATACAACGGAGGTACAGAAGAGTCTGCTGTCCCAGCTGTCTGTGGATTCCAATGGCATGGAACAAGCGTGTACCGTGCCCACTGTCGCTACTTGAGTGAGCCCAGTGCCCTCAGCATTCCAAGAAAACTGCTTTCCATCATGTAACCAAACCTAGGGCTGAAAACCCTGTAGTTTCAGTGTCTTTTGCATAAAGAAAGGGAGCGGATGCCTGAAGTTACAATCAAAAATGGAGAAGAGAAAAAGGAGTGGAAAAAAAATATGGGAGACATGCTGGGGCTAGAAAAGGACCTGGCTCCAGCTCTCCCTGGCTGCTCCCAGCACTCTGCAAGCCTGCAGGTTTTAACCACGCCAGAGACCAGAGGATGCACCGTGTGCACTCTGGTTTCTAAGATTAGGCATCCTGCCTCCAGGAGACACTCAGTGCCCCCACATTGGTTTTGAACCTAGGCTGCAGCAGTTCTACAAGCATCAGTGTGCTCCATGTATTTTCAAGGAAAGAGCAGCGGTTCCCATTGTATGAGATTTTTTTGGCAGTGGTAGCCACAGGTGTTTTCTCAACATGTTAACTGCACAATTAAAAATATCTACACATGCATATACCCACACACACACTTTACAAGAAGAGCTTAAAATCTACTATAGGTGATGAGCAGCACTTAAAAATAACATTTCTATTTTAGTGAAACTTCACATTTTTACAAGTTCAAAGGTCAAGCCTAGTTGTTCATACAGCATGACACTAAAGAGAGGTACCAGTTTAGGCACCCAAAAAGGCAAAGTTTAAAGGCCAATCCAATTTCCATCTGCACTTAGTAGCACAGATGTGACCTGTAACTAACCTTTGGTGGTTCTTGCGGTAGTGAAACAGGTTCTACAGGAGGTGGAGATGGAGATTTCTCTTCTAGTTCCTCAAGGGTCTTTTCTTCCACTTCAGCTTTCAGCTCCTCAGCTTTTGTTTCAGATTCCAATTCTGGCTCAGGTTCATGAGAAGATTCTTCCAGTGCCTCCTCTATCCCATTGCTGCAATAGCCAAATGCATTTGATGAGCTAGCTTATCAATTGCTTTGCATTTTGTCACATTTTGTAAGTGTGCTATGGCAACAGCCCTGCTATGAAAAAGATCACTGTGTCTCCATTTGCTACAATGGGGTCTGTACATATACAATACAGAGGGAAGTGAAGCTGTACTCCCCTGCTGGGTAAAAAACCAGATTTTACTTCTGCTGAAGCAAAGACATTTCTACAGTTCTCTGCAGAGAATCACACAGCCTTTTAACCCTGGAGAAGAGGTGCTCAACTCAAGCATTGCTGCTTCTAAAAGAACACGAACACAGTGAGGACCAATGGACAATTAAGCTACACACATAACCAAAGCCAATTCTGGAATGAAACCTACTGTTCCTCTAACAAACTGCTACACAGCTTCCTTACCAAAGCAGCTGTGAGTCCCATTTACAGAAAATCATAGGCAACTTCTTCTGTGCTCTGTGTGGTTGAAAGGTAGGGGATCTGAACATCTCCTCTCTCCAGCCACCCAGAATGCTACCTTACCTCCAGTCACCTCTGTCTATGCAGCTCCTGCTGCAGGCCACCACACGCCCAAGTGACTCTATGATGATCAATGCCTTTACAGCCCCTTTCCAAATGACACAGTAACCCCAAAACAAGAGCTGACTTTGTGCTCTAAGGCATCCAAAACTTACTGCATTATCCTGAGCAAGCCCCTGCCAGAATCCCACCCCTTTTCCATCAGGTTTCTCATGAGAAGCATTAAGTAACTTGTGTTTAGTATTACCACTGATGCACTCAGCAGGTATTGTCTAGTGATGTCATACATGTTTTTTTAACAGGGGAACCAGAAAGTCAGTTCTGGCCATCATTACACCACTCCTATGTTTCATAAAAAGGACAGGGTTTGGTGTTGTTTGTTTCTTTGTATTTGTGGGGGGTTATTTGGTTGTTTCTTTGTATTTTTCTTACAAAATCATAAATATATTTTTTTCTTTGATCTGGCTTAGATTTGCAGACACTCAAGACAAAGACCTATTTTTCCAAGAAAGATGAATAGCAGGCTCTCAAAAAGTACATCTTTCTCTCAGCTCCAAGTGATCCCCAAATTTGAGTAAGATATCAAGATATCCCTGCTCAGTGCAAGGGGTTGGACTAGATGACCTCTAAAAAATCCCTTCCAACTCAAACTAGTCTGTGTTTCATCAACCATCCTTTTGTTAATGTACCTGTGACCTAAGTCACATCATTCCAAACCTTCTGCTCCAAGCTTGGATTACAAAGATTCCATTAAGTGTGTATATACATGGGGGTGGCTCCCTTTTCATCTCACTTTTGAGACCAGAAGTGAAAATAACTAACAAACATTAAAGAATACCCCATTTCTTCTCTTCAATAAAGAAGGAATGCAATGTTATGTAATGTTATAATGTAATGTTTATATTCAAAATAATGTAATGTTAACACAGATCCCTATCAAGCTAAGAATTTTCCTAAACTACCTGTTAAATCACATACAGAACCTAAAGCCAAAGCAATTCTGTCTGTGGTCTTTATTAAGAAAGCAACTCCATATAATAAAAAGGATTTCTTACGTTACAGGATGGTTTTCATAATAAGTACTGCTTGCATTCTCTTGCACAGGTTCAGGTGATGGTTGTCTTTCCTCCTGCTCTTCTTCCACCTCTTCCTCAGATTCTGACACAAAAAAACCAACTGGTCATCTCTTATGGATCTCCACATGTGTACACAAGTCACAGTTAAAATAAAAGCATATTAAGTTAGCAGCAATCAAAAGAAAGCTCCACCAACAAAATATGGTAAAATGAGCTGCAAAAAAAGAATGGAAGAGGCTGCCTCTCAGTCAAGAGGCTGGGCTGTTTATGATTTTCACAAAAAGAGGAAGCTAGAGACATATTACTGCTAAGAAGTTCAGGGAGGAGGTTTGGGGCTCTTTTAAAGCAGGTGCTTTTCATATGGTGGCAGTGAAAGAGAAGGATTGCACTATTACCTCATAAATCTCAGTGCCTCAGACTAAGAAGATGAACCTCAAATACAAGGATGATTGCCTAAAATGCTTTGTTCCACAGAAATGAGATGAACAAACTCCAGAAACCACCCAGTGAATACATGTATACATGTTCTTGCTACACTGTGATTTGCTCAGAGGGGAAAAAGCCCAACTCAGGTACATTTCAGCCCTCAAGCAGCAATGAATTACTGAGTGTGAGGATGACATGAAAATGAACTATGTGTCATATCTGAAAACCAGTAAAGACTTTTCTTCAAATTGCACACAAATTTGACTGATCACAGAACACAAGTGTGCCTGCTGCAGCAATGGCAGCAGAAGTCCTGCTGCTCACTTCTTCCATTCTCTGTCAAGCCTCACCCTCTGTGAGCCAGTTCAGCCCTTCAGCAAACACAGCACTACTACAGGACCTTCATTTTCTAGAACATTTTAGACCACAGAGCTTCAGTAACAACACCTCTGTGCCCCACAGCAGGCAACACAGTTTGCATTCCAACATCTCCACAAACACATCTGGCAGCTCTGCACACAGAGAGAGGAACAAGAATGACACAAACCCTACACACGAGTCCTTCTCACCTTCATCAAGTTCTCCTTCTGAATCCCCAAATACTTCATCTTCGTACCTGAAGATATCATTATGGACATAGAACTTGTTTGGAACAGATCCCTGTAAAAGAGGAACATGCAGTGGTTAGCATATATGGCGTATCAGCAGACAACCCAAGGATGGACCACAGACCTAAGTTTCGGGGTACACACTGACATTATGCAATAGGACTATGCCATTGAAGTTATTTTCTGAGTTATTTTCTTTTTCTCTAGGCAAACAATTGAACAATAGCTTCTGCCCAACTGAAAAAGGAAGTCTGAAGCAGAATAAAATCTGCTAATTTTGTTAAGTCACAGCAATCATAGATTTTAACTAAGTGTACAGCCCCTGAGTTTCATTGAGGAATTTCAATTGTCTCTACTACAAAAACTTCACAATGAAAACCCTGAACTTCCACAGGGTGGCCGTATGCTTACAGCACTGTGCAGGGAAACAATGGAGAAATTCAACATGAACCTAAAACATTAATCTCCAACCACACATTAGTTTGTGATGCAGCAGGGGGAAAGAAGTAGAAAGAACACAAGACACCTTCTACCTGTACACAGCTTTTCTCTCACCAAGAGCTAAATGTGAGCAGTAACTTGTGCATCCCATACTCCCCTTTGCCATTAGACTTGAAACTACACAACTACAGGAGAGATTTGATCTACAGAGTTGAATCTTGTTTTTCAAAAAAATTATTTGTGCCAATGGCAGCTCCCAAATGCAAGCTTCAATCTTCTTGGTATTACTGCTGTAACATTTCAAGTCCAAGGAAATAAAACAGCTCAGGATGGGTCCAATACACTAGTTTCTCTGCACTCACACTCTGTGATACTCTCCAGACCAAGTTTGAAAGCCAGATCCTTTTTTTTTTTTTTTAGATCCAGATCCTATTTATTTTTTAAAGCCTATCCTGTTTTTTGTCCCAGTATGACAAATGGTAGCTACAGGTGAGGTCAGTTTTTTCCACCATTATCTGAAGTGTGACACAATCTCACATATCCTTACTTCTGGAGCAAGCACAAAAGTCTGCATGAACTTCCTCATGGGCTGCCCGTTGTTGGACAGCTCTCCCATGACCTGCACGACCACCCCATCGCTCAGAGTGGCGTGGGCATCCACGTGACGGATCTTGGTGTGGCACTCGCTGAACTGCAGGGACATCACCTTCTTGTGGATCTCCTACAAACAGACAGACACATTTCAGCTGCACTGAATTCTGTACAGAGCTTTACACCTTCTACCTCCCTGAGTCTCAACTAAGCCCAAAAGAGCCCTCCCCTGAGGCTCAAAAGATACATACAGGAATCAAGAAGTGTCTTTCACTGAGAACAGTCTTCCTGAGCTCTCTTAACTTCAAATCTGAACTTTTTCACTAGGATTCAACTATTTCTCAGAGTAGTCAAACCATTCATTTCTTCACATAGTTATGTTCCACTTCAACAAAACTCTGCTCCCACAAGAATATCATGAAACTCACAAAGATCAGTCCTTTCCTGAGGAACTACTTCTAACTGAAACAAGATACATTTGTAGCCCAAATCTATCAGGACCTCTCAATTTTGTTTCCCATTCTAAAGGTATATTCTGCAGCCCAGATGCAAAGCTGAAGAATCAGACACAACTGCCACTGAAGGCAGAAATAAGCAAACAAAACCCCTCAAGCTAATAAATTCCTATCTGTCTCTGAACAGGAAGCAGTATCACAATCCATTACTCACCAGTCAAAGCCACTGGTGAAGAAAAAACCTTGTTTATCCTGAACATTAACAAGGATTACAGGACAAATTTTAATACTCACAGCTTGACCATACACTGCTTCTTGTGGTTTCCCACTGGCATCCAGTCCTCCATGAACATAAGAAGAATTCCTGCCATAAAACCTGCAAGCAAAGAGATGTAAAAATCACAGAAGTGAAAAGATAGAACCAAATCCAAAAAGAATTTTAGCCAAAAGTTGTAGAGCTCAGTGCTTCACAAATTTCACAGATTCAAAAGGCTCCAAGAATACCAGAACAAACAATATTCAGCAGTGCAGTGTGCCCGAGGTGTAGCAGCAAACTCCTACATCAACCTCAACCTTTGGCTTGCTTCCTTTAAGGAAGGTGGCCACTTTGGCTGGAAGGTTCCTCACCCTCAGAACCCCCTGCCTCGGACAGAGGCATCAGCCCAGCGAGGTACCGAATGCTATTCTCTGCACAGCCTTGGCCAGCACTGAGAGAGTGGCTTTGATATTTAACTATGGACACTCACTCCCAGTATTTTTCATACACTTCAGAGTTCCTTTGGCACTTTCATTCCATTTCCACATTTTGAGCCTACAATAGTTTGATTTGATTTGGATTGTTACTGTCAGCTTATAAAGCAGGTGACAAAGGTTTTACATTTTCAGTACATTGATATTAATAGAAAGAAACATTGTATCACCCTATGTTTTTATTTAGGAGCATGCTCTGCCTTGGGGGTGGTAGCCATGAGGTACAGATGCTAATATGCACCTTTATTATCCACCCTTGTATGGCATACGTGAAATGAAGTTGTCATGAAGTACTTGGATGAACTCAGTGTCACACAAGAGTGGCAACAATGGTTTATTCTACTGAACTTAGAAACTCTTTTTAGTTCTACTATTGTGGACATAAAAGCCCAAGACTTTTACTCCCTTGACTATGTCCAGGAAAGATTCTGGGAAATACTAGATTGTTTTCCACAATCATGACTTTGAGCATGGTCCAGCACTTCCTAACAGCAAGGAAATACAGAAACGTAGCTGAAGCAGAGCACAAGCAGATAGGAAAACATCTTTCCTCTAAAAGATTTCCCTCTAAATTCCAAAGCAATCTCTCTGAAAGCCAGCAGTTCTTACCAAGGGCCTTCACAGGGGACCAAGACTTTTAACTTGTTTTTAAGGAACTGCTCCAAGTCTCTGGGTGGCAGAGCCCCCAATTAAATGAAATTAAAGACTTTTGGTTAAGGGGCCAGAAAAGCCTTACAAATTCAACTGAAATGCAACAGGCATTCAACCACTTTGAGTAACACCCCTTTAGAGGGCAAACTGATCTCTGCTGCTCCTGAGGCCTGGGCAAGCTTTAGATAATGACCAGCAATGGGATCCTCTGTGCTCTTCTCAAGCTTTTAGTAGGATGAAACAATAACACTTGTTGTCCTAACTCCCTCACTGCTGCAAAGAGCACATCAAGCACCAGGACACCAGGGAAACCCAAATCTTTATGTGGCAGAGAGCAAGCTGCTGTTGAGACTAACAGCAAGATAAAGAGGAAGCATAAGACTCCCTCCCTGGAGAATATCACTCAGAAGAAAGGTGCAGCCAAAGAACACAAAGGCAAATATCCACATCTGAGCCTGACTGGAAGAAAGGGGCAGTGGTGGCAGAGACTGCAAGGGGCTAGAAAACATCTCATACAAGCAGCTCCAGAACTGAGTAAGATTAAACCAAACCAAATCAAAACCTCTTGGACTCTTCTCTGCAGAGGTAGTTAAGAGAAATTCCACAGGTGCTGTTGTGAGTGACACTTGTGCCACCTCTCAAGTGGACAGAGAATGTCCCTGAGCAGAGAGTAACACCTGCACCAAGGCAGATGCTCAAGAGTATCTATCCAGTCTCCGCAGGTATTTCTGCCATCTGTCCACATTACCATTTTATCACTTTAGAAGCAGCACACTTTTCCACAAAAGAAATATCTTGATAACATGCCATACATGCACATGATCTGACTTGGTTCTAGAGCCTAGGGAGTTCGCAGTAAGATGAAAGAGTTTTCCAACATCCCTGAAGTTAGCCAGGTTCCTTTTCTCCCATACTCAGAAACAAATGTCTGATTCACATCAAACAGGACACGCTTTTGTTCCCACACATTATCACTTGGTGGGTGCAAGGGTTACCTGTGCAAGAAGTCAGGAGCTTTGTTTAGCAGGGTGTAGTACTGTCTCACAAACTCCCGCCCTACGAGCAGGGGACTTGGCTTCTCCATCACCATTTCTTTGGTACTCAGTGTCAAATGCTGTAAGTGAAAATATTCATGTTACTTGGAAAGCACCCCCATGAATCACAACTTCCCCATAAAAGGATAAACATTGTGATATTAGGATTGAAACAAGTATGCATACAGCACCTTAATTCACTAGAAAATACTCAACCAATTCAGGACACCCTCTCCCACCTCTTTTGGGTAAATAAGAAAATTTCAGTCTATTCATGTATTACCTTGATGAAAAGGGAACAATGGGTACAAAGTCCCTTACAGAACAGGCGCTTTGAAAAACATAAAAAACCACCCTGAAATGAACAAACAAAAACCCTGTTAAAAATCTCCTGCACCATTTACTTATCCCTTTGGCTGATGAATGTTTTAAAAGCCCAGTTCAACAGCCCTGCAAAGCAAACAGGAACACACTTTCTTGAGGCAGCTGGTACCTCTGCTTCGAAAGGTTACTGTCACATCTGTAAGATGAAGACAGAGTACCAATATGAAGTAACCATGTGGGCTGGACTCACCCTCCATGAAGACAGGGAAGGGAAACCTCAGAGATGACAAAGCCTTAGGTACTGGTTGTCCAACCTAACTGCATTTCACTTTTGTCATAGCATCTCCTAAGTTGGAAAGGATTTCCAGGGGGTCACGGGCTTCCACCTGCTATGCTCCTACTTACCCATACTGTCCTACAGATCCATCCATGTCATAAAATAATCCTCAGTACTCTGAAACACTTTTTAATGGCTTGCCAGTATCCAACATGTTGCTTTTGCCAGCTCACTTAAGACTACAGTGTCTGTGATCATGAAATTCCCTCCAGTTCTCACACAGATGCTTAATCTACTTTCTCTCTCCAAAAATTACTGTGTATGCAAGGAAACAGGCAAAGAAGTCCAAGTCAAAAATCTGAGTTTCCAACTTGGGAGATAATCCTAGAGTAAGATTTTTGCCTTTTAACCAAAATAACCTTGACCCGTCAATCTGAACCAAGGGCCAACCAAAAGACTGTTTGCAATTACAGGCACACAGCACACAAAGCACATGAAGTGAAACTGGGAGATGAACCTCAGCTTGAGAAGGGCCTCTAATAAAGGCAGAACACACACAGGAACAATGCCATGAACATGTCACATCCTGCATCATAACTGAACTCCGAAGAAAAAAGCCCACATCCTTGGCTCCAATAGTTTACACTCCACGGACAACCCAAATTACCTCAAGCCAGTCATCCAAGCCACAAGACAATACCAAGAAATGCCCCCAAATACAGTTAGTCGGGAATCACACCTGAAACAACAGTCTCAAAAACATGCAGGTAATGCAGAAGGCAAGGCCTGAAACACAAGTCTTGAACCTCCAGATGATAGGGCTATCCAAAATCCTATCATAATATAGCGTTTTAAACAAACCCTTTGATATAAGTCACCAAGACTCTGGAACACAGTATTGGTTTTGCCTCACAGCAAGCCCCAGAGGAAGTAATTATGCTAAATGAGACACAAAACCAAATGTCCAAATACTACGGGACATCAAAGATTTGAGCCCTGTGCATGGATACAAATCCCTTACAGAACGGGTGCTTTGAAAACATAAAAAAACACCCTGAAATGAACTAACAAAAACACTGCAGTTTTGGGTTTTTTTTTTCCCAAAGCAGGAAAGAAAACAAAATATGAATTCTAGGAATTCTACTTAGAAACCAGCCTTAAAAAACAAGGACATCTCAATTTCTACAGGTGAGACTATCCTTTTCTTTGTTCCCTTGCCTCACAGGCAGATGATGAACACAAAATTGGTGAGAGGATCTACACCCTGAGCACCTGGGAGAATACACAAAGATGGAGCCTCATCAGGATATTTTGAAGAACCTGTTAAAAAGCAGATGATGGCCACCACACATTCATATGAATATAGCAAGAAGCAAAGCATACTTGCTAACAAATTTCTGGCATTCCTCAATGAAGACTGAAAATGTCTCTGGGTACAAAAAAAAAATAAAAATCTGTGACAAGCCATTACACTACAGGAGATCTGTATCCCACTACATCTTTGCTTCATTGGAAGCTGTCCTACTTCCTCACCCAGCACCTCTTCCACATTTCACGCAACAGCACCATGGTACTTGACACACATGACACCATCACATAATTTTAGACGATGTCTCAGTACAATCCTTCACTGGTCTCAGTGTTATTTCCTTTCACTATTTCCTGAAAGATCTCAATAGGGATAGCAGAGCCTTAATGAATTGTTCAGGTCTCCCAGGTCACTAAAAGGCAGAGAAATAAAATCAGAGGCACTCCTTGCTAGCAACATGGGTTCCATGGAACCAGGTTTTCAAAAGATTAAAATCTCCACGTGTCCCAGCTAGTACAGCACCTCCCTGAAGTCAAGGACCCGAGCCTTAGCAGGCCCAAGGGGTTTGGAGGGAAACACACCAGTGAAATTTAAGCCCAAAGTCAGGGCATGAGCATCAGCAATTTAAACAGGCCAGATTTACAAAGAACAGGATGTCCATGGATTACCAGGCACCGAGGGAAGTCCCATTGATATCAACACTCTATAAAAGCTCTACTTCCAGTTTCCACCAGCACACACTCAAGAGTCAGTGAACAACAAACTAAGACTCTGAGTGCTCTTCTGAGCTGAATGTAATGAGCCACACTCTTAGATCAGCCTGAGCAGCCATTGAGAGATGGGAACTTATGGCTCAAGGCACTCACGTCCACACTAGCCAGAAACAAAATACTGCTCACCCGCACTGAGGTGGCACCCACCAGAAATCACACACACTCATCTGCTGGCTCCTTTATGGTACAACTGTCTATTAAAATAATCCCTGCACAATGGCCAAAAACCATAAGGCACCTGGACAGGGTAACAGGAACAGCCATGCAGCTGCTGCTCAGCCACAGGCACTCCTACCTACATCCAGGTGACGTAATAACTCATGGACAAGATTTCATTTCCACCTTATGCACTACTTCTAATTCCTCTGTTAGCAGGAAGGCACACTGGATTTCCAGTGCTTTCCTCAACCAAGGAGAATCAGGAGCCACACAAAATATTTTGCAGTACACTCACAAGCTGAAAGGCACAATGCAACACGGAATCTCTTTCTTCCCAAGGCTCAGAGGTGAGGAACCTGATTCCAAAACTAAAGAGCACACATGCACATGCCAGTGAAGTACTCCTTGCTACTTCAACTAGCGTGGTATGACTCAAGTTTATAACAGTAACTTCAGCCTACAGGCAGGATTTCTTTCAGGAGAACAAAAACAATGAGAGAACTGGCACAGAAAGGAATTATTTGCTATGTGCAGGCAAAAATAAGCAAACAAACAAAAGCAGAAAAGATAATTTCCTCCAAAGAGCAACTGCATAGTACTGAAATTCACCTAACACCTTCCAATGGCCATGACAAATAAAGCAAGGAATCAGCCTTTGCAACAAGGCAAAACTGCTGAGGGCTAACAGGATGAGGTGCAGCCCACACGGAGACAATTGTGTTGAAGCACGTGAGAATCAACTACAATCATTTCTCAATCCACAGTCCAGTAAGAGCATGACAAATCATTCAACCTGTAATCATCTTTATGCGCAAAACTTTATTAAGCTGTGTTTGCCTCTTGTTTAACTGAATGAAAAAAATAAAACAAGGAGAAACCAAGCCCAAATCATCATCCATTAGTTTGCACTTGGGCAAAAGAAACAAAAAACAAACCAGAACAAAGCTGAACTGAATTTTGACAGTGGCTGAAGAAAGCATCACCTCAACTTGAACATAACCTCCATCAAGAGAAACTTCTAAGCTTTGCAAGGGAGCTGTGGGCTTCACCACTTGTTTCAAAAAAACCTATTCACAAATAAAATTTTATCTTATTGGCAAGCAAACGTCATCCTCTGAACTAGTCATCCATACATCAATTTGTTCATAACTACAGGCACACAGACATCAAGCTATCGTTTTATATAAATCAGCAACAGCATGGCTTGTTTGTACATCTATAAGCTTGCAACTCTTGTCCAAGTCGTTAATCAGGTTTGAATACACCACTTAAAACGAAAATAAATTTGAGAAAAATGTTCTTGCAGATCAGGAAGATGTTCCCCACACAGCGGGCACACTAAGCAAAGCCACAAGGGACTCAGTGCCACCTCACACACCTCTGGAGCTGAAGGACAACAGAAGGGAAGGGGACAGCAGCTTTCACAATCTTGGACACGTTTGTCCTAAAACTAGATTATCAGTTTTAATCTGCGTTTCTTACAAGTAGACAAGCAAAAAATAATGCCATGCAGGGCGCGCTTGCTCCTGCAATCCATAAGCGCACCTCCGAGAAACCATCGGTGCCACACCTGGAATAAAGCTGAAATTCCAAACTGATGGCCCAGCAGGCCCAAGGCAGGGCATCCCACACACAGCCCTGGCAGGTGCCCATGGACAGGCCAAGCAGCACAAACTGCAAGGGAAGAAACCTGCAAGGGCAATGAGAAGCCGCAGAGCACACCCCAGTATTGCCAGTACCATCCCTGTGCCGCGCTCTGCAAGTCAGCACTCAGAGCATCCTCCATCTGCAGCAAGGACCAGGAACCCTGTGTCATCTACCAGAGTCCCTTTACTTTATGATCTCCTTGACCTCTGTGCTGCATTCTGAACTGGCTGAGCTGAAGGCACAGCACGCAGCTCTTTCAAAACAAGCTCTCCTCAGAGGCTGCTTTAGTTTTGGTTTGTGCTTGGGGTTTTGGGAGGAGTTTAACAGCACCCTGTGTCTTAGGCACATGGCTGCCATAGGGCACCATCCTCCGGGCAATTCAGCTGTGCAGTCCAAAAGGCTCAAGCCCCACCCAAAGAGCAATAACAACAGTGATCTGCTCTGGGGGAGCCTTTCCACCTCTGTGTCATCACCCAAGACCAGGCTCGGTGCCTTTCTCCTAGTGTCTCATCAGATACATCTATTAGTCTGACATACCCATCTTTTCATGCTACTTGAGTTGCAACACATTCTTTATTTGTTAAATGCTCTCAAAAGCAGTGGCATCCAGCACCACAACTACTACAGCAGTAGACTCAAATCCAACACTGTGCTTTAAGGTACGGTGGTTCTCACTGTATTTTCAGTGCTGTGAAATAATCTGAAACGTGAGAATAGATGCTTAATTTGAATCCTCAGTTCCATATTCCTTTACATTCAGAAACACTCATATTGACATCAGCAGTTACATGGTTGATGGACATTTGGTTTTCTCTTCAGTTAAAGCCAGTTTTCAGAGAAAAGATTTATGAAAAAATCACCAAATACAGATCATAATCTCACACAGCAACCCCACATCTGCCAAGCAGACGATTGTAAGAACACTTCCAAAGGCAAACCAAGATGATGTTTCTGACATCCAAGCAACCAGGGTTCACAAGAAGGAGGAATCCTTCAGAACGACAAGCTTTCTAGGGGAGGCATGGCCCTGTACCCACACCCACACCCACAATGGATGCAGAAATGCCTCCCACACGAGAAGTCAAAGCCGGAAGTAAAGCAACACCAGTTTGTCAGCAACCACTTCTCAGCTCCCAATCCAAGCTGACAAATCCTACACTCGCTTGCAGTGCTACAGTAACAGAGCCATGATACATTCAGAAACTTGGGTACAGATTGATATCACTTCCCCTACTTCTCAACTCTTCCCAAGCACCTTGGGCATCTTTACACTTCTTTCTGCAGGAAAGCAGATCACTTGCGCACTCAGCCGAAGAACAGGAAGGCTTCCAGCATGGAAGGCCACAATAACAACATCCATACAACTGACTAAGACTTCCTGGTTGAAATTAACAATAATGTCCTATGCTCTCCTTCCCTCCAGTGATAGTCCTTCTATGCAGTGGTACCTGGAACCAAGATCAAGATCCAGGCTCACCCAGCTACCCAAGGGATGTAAAAGATTTGGTGTGGAGATGCTGCTGGGCACCCACACTGCAACTGCAATGACCTCCAAGGTGAAGGGTGGCAGAAGTCTGAGAACCCTATGAGCTCAACTCAGGTGACAAACGAGAGCAGCTCAGAAAAGATCTACTCAAGGTATCCAGCTCTGCAGAATAAAAGGAGCTCACAACAACTTCTGCAATATCACTCCATGTGCAAAGAGAGCAGCCCAGGTTACGGCAGACGAAAGGGGAAGTGCAGAAAGGTGAGGTCTGCAGAGCTGGGGCAGCCCTTCCAGTCAGGTTGCCACGGCTGTGCTAACTCATAGGAGAGCAGAGGGGCCCGCTGAACCGAGGGTGGGGAGCAAAGGGAGCTTCAGCAGCACGACCGAGGTCGGCGCAGCAGCACCCTGCCTATGCCAAATCCCGCGTACCTCTGGAGGCCCCTGCACAGGGATCGATCCATGAAATGAGACAGGAAGCGGCGCCCGCAGGGCCCAACATCACAGCCAGCATCGCGTAACGCGGGGCTTGGGGGCGCTTTTCCCCGGCCTCCCCGCGCCGCCCGGGGCGAGGCGGAAGAGCCGCCAAGGTGACGGCGAACAAAAGCCGCCTCCCCCCCGCTCCGAGCCGAGGCGGGAGCCAGCGGCCGGGGCGGGCAGCGAAGGGCAAAGCCGGGCCCCAGGGCGCTGCCCAGCGCAGCGCCTCAGCGCCGTTCCCGCCGCTGCTCTCAGCCCGGCGCGCGCCGCTCCCGCCGCTGCCCTCAGCCGCTCACACGCGGCTCCCTTCACGCGCCGTTCCCGCCGCTGTCCTCAGCCCCTCACGCGCCGTTCCCGCCGCTGTCCTCAGCCCCTCACGCGCCGCTCCCTCAGGGCCGCTGAACGGCCGCCCCCGCCCCGCACACAAACACAGCCCGCGCCGGGGCCTACCCTGCCCCCCGCCCCCCACGCCGCTCACCTAAGGGACAAAAGTCTCGGTGCGCGGGGCCAGGGCGCGTTTTCGCCCACGCCGCCGGGAGCTGCGCGGAGCCGGGCGCGGCGAGCGTGTCCCTCGGGCGGCGCGTCCCGCGGCGCGGGCAGCACAGGGCAAGCGGGGCGCGGCGGCGGCGGCGGTGTCACAGCCGGGCGGGCGGGCGGGGGAGGGCGGGCGACCGCGGCTCTCGTGCGTGCCTGCGTGCGCGCGCGCGCCTGCGCAGAGCCGGGAGGCAGGCGGGGTGGCCACGGGAAGGGCGGGGCGTCCTCCGGCGCTGTCCGCCAATCAGCAGCGCGCTGGCGCGATGACGTCAGGGGCTCGCGCGTATTTACTATGGCCGGGATGGAGGCTCCGTCCCAAGGTGTCTGAGTGGCGGCGGGAACGGGGCAGCGGGCAGGGCTGGCTCCGCGCTTTGCTCCTGCCGTGCCTATTCTCCTTCTCCTCGAGTGTCCGTCAGTTAGAACTTTACAGCTTCTCATGGAAATAGAAACGCTTCTGAGTTATGCTGGAATAGAGAACTATCCATGGTTGCAGGTTGAATACCAGGTAACTCCTTCACTGGGTGGCAGAATTTGCCCCTTCGAGTATATTGCATCTCCAAGAGGACAGTTTGAGTGTGTCAGACATCGCTTTTGGAAGTAGCTCGCTTTGTTTCTTGGAGTTGTGAATGTGAGGATGCAGATACTGAAATAAATTTTGGCTTGTGGAAGTAGCTGGGGTTGGTTGTTTCCTGTTTTTTTGCTAAGGATCAGAATCTTGTTATGCTGACTTGAACATGTCAGGTGAGTTCTGCTGTGTGTCTGCCCAGAATGGGCCTGGAATCATCACTGTGGGGAAGGGGAGGAATCTTTCCTAACCTTTAAATATCTCAACACCTTCGGTTTAGGAGGAAGACTTTTTTCTTTTCTCTGCCTTGTTTTGCAGCTGGTGGGCAATGAGGTGTAGGAGGGTCTGGGCCTTTACAAGGGCCGTTGTGAGTGAGCTCCAGCTGGGTTTTGTAGCACTGGCATGCTGCTGGGCAGGCAAGCAGCCAGGGATGCACAGCCCGGGAATGCATGACTGTGCTCAGCGAAGCTGGGGCTGTGTGGTGACTGCAGGCTGGAGTTTCCCTCCTGTGCATCAGGAAACTGCTGACATGGCTGTGGTTGCTATTACTGCCTCGTTATTTGGTGACCAAACCCGACTGAAGGGCTTTTTGTTGCCCAAAAAGTTAAAAACTCTCTGGGCCGTGTGCTGGGTGGTTAATTTAATTCTGTATTTGATAAGGAAAATGAAATCCTCTAAGCTCTTGATTTAAACTGTCATGTGTGAGGGCTTGTCTCCCTGGAATTAAATGAACTGATGGTATTGGTACTTTCTGTGCCCATGTGCTGTGGCTGCAAGTAAAATTGCTTTGGTTGGATATGTAGAATAAGCCAAACCCTACTAGAAACTATCAGGAGGGCATCATCAGACTGGCAGCTGCTATGTGGGTGCAGTGCCTGAAGGGTTTGAGGTTCTGGTCCTTGGCTGTTGCTCCTCAGCAGGAATCCCAAATATGTTTCAGTAGCATCCAATGGGGGCATTCAGCATCTGGAAGCAATTTAAGAACTTCGTGGTGCTCTTGGACTTGAACCATCAGTCTTGTCTAGGTAAGCTTCTGATTCTCACTGAGGTGACTCAGTTTCAGTAGTGCTTGGACTTTTTCTTCTTGTAGTTAAGGGTAGCTATCCCCTTGCTGTTTTTTCATTAGAAGTGAATGCAATTCCGGAGTTCCAAGCCTGAGCGTTTGCTTAGGGGTTGTTGTGGATGCACAGACGCGGGGGGAGCTGTGTTAAAGTTATGTGCTTTTTTTTATTCTCCGTCAGGTTAACGCCCCCAGCCCGTGCTGATGTACTGTTCGCTGCGCGCTGCCCTGCGGTTCGAGGCTGTTCGGGCCTGAGGAGGAAGGCGAACGGCGCCGTGGGCCCGACCCCGGTGGCGCAGAGCAGGGAACCCGGCGGGCCCGGAACCCGGCGGGCCCGGCTCCCCGCGCCCCCGAGGCGGGCCCCGCCCCGGCCCGGCCGTGCCACGTGGCAGCGCAGGCGCGGCGGCCGCTTCCTTCGGCGGGGGGAGCGGCAGCGCCGGCCGCCCGAGCCGCCATGAACTTCTTGCGGGGCGTCATGGGCGGCCCTAGCGCCGGCCCGCAGCCCTCGGGGGCCGACACGGTGAGCGGGAGACGCGGCCGGCCTGGGGCAGGGCCGGGCGGCCGCGACAGCCCCGGCCGGGGCCGCCCTGTGGCCGGCGGCTGCGGCGCTGCCGCTGACAGGCCCGGGTGGTGCCCGGTGCCGTTCGGGGCCGGAGCGGGGCAGGAGCCGCTCTGCCGTGCGGCCCGGGCCGTAGGCGGGTACCGGGAGACTCCCCTGCACTGCCCCGCCTTATCTCGTGTGTGTGTTGTGCCTATTCTTCCAGATCCAGAAGCTCTGTGACCGAGTCGCTTCGTCCACGTTGCTGGATGACCGGAGGGATGCCGTACGTGCTCTCAAGTCTTTATCCAAGGTACGTGGCCAGCTTCCTGAGCAGCAGCGTGAATTTGAAGTAGCTTTGTCAGGTGCTGTTAAAAAGGCTTTGTTTGGTGTTTGGGCTCGACCATTAAGCGTTTGTCTGTTCTCCAAACAGAAATACCGGCTGGAGGTGGGCATCCAGGCCATGGAACACCTGATCCACGTTCTCCAGACAGACCGGTAAGCATCCTGCAGCTGCTCTGCGCTGCTGGCTTGACCCTGCTCTGCTGCTGACACAGCATATGCACACCTGCTGCCCTGTACTGACAGAGCTGGGAGGGAGCTGGGTTTCTGACAACTCCTCTGCCACCTTGGCTTTTTATGCTGGTACATGTCCTCAGAGATTGTTTGGAGGTAAAAGGAACAGAATTCCAGGAATCAGGATGAGGGATAGAAAGCGAAGGTACTACCAAAGTATGTCTTAATGCTTCTTAGGGCTATGTTTGCATTACTCCAGAGAGGTGAGTCCAAACAGATCCTGTTAAGTAAATGCACTGCTTGGAATAACCCAGATCAAGCTGTTGTTGGGCAAAAGGTGAGCCAGATAGAATTAAGAGAGAGTCAAGTCACCAGGGGTGTGGTTTTGCTCATGTGTGTTAAAAAACAAGTTGGGTTCAGGCAAATGGGGGAGCAGGACTCTGAGGCTGCTGCTAGGGCCGATGGCATGAGTCTGAGTGCTGTGTGTGGACTGGAATTTAATACTTACACAATCCAGTGCTTGGAATGTCTTTGTCATCCATCCTTGCAATCACTGCTATACTTGACAGTGCCCACATCTTGTACTGTGGAACCTGTTTGCAGTCCTTGAATTTAAGCCTCAAATACTGCACATACTTGATATTTAGGTAGGCAGATGCATGGGGATAGTCATTCAGTGTGGATTTCAACATCAGGCTGGTCAGTTTGTATGAGCCAGTTGTGAGCCTGTGAATACCTAGCTGTGCATCCACTGGAAGGAGGAGCATGTCCTTTGATGGCAGTGCTGAGGAGAATTAGGAAAGCTGCAGTTCAGTGTCTGCAAGGCCTCCTGCCCCAGTTATGGACATAGGATGTGAAACTCTGCTGATGGAGGCCTTTCTTGCCTGGCCAGTTATGCCAGCTAGGATGAAGGTCTGAGGCTGCTGTCTAGGCAAGTCCCTGTTACTCCTTTTCTGTGGGCTGGCTAGTTAAAATTGAATGTCTGACTCGGTGCAAAGAGTGAAAGGGAAGGTTATAGGAGTAGCTGTCATGGATGTGGAGGGAAAGCCCTTAAAGAAACTAGGTTAAGGAGCCTACTTTCATCCACTTATCTGCTCTGAGGGCAGATTTGAACTTTGAGAGGGGAGGCGGGGCTCTACTGGTCCAGTTGAGAAGGACAAGAACTTGAGGCTTTTCAGTGCTTTTGGGGCTCCAATTGATGCTTTCGAAATTGTGTGCTGGGGTTCTGTGCACATGCTTTGTGACTCAGGCTGCAGTTGAAAAGAAATAATAAATAGATGGGGTTTTTTTTTGAGTTTTCAGCTGAAGAAATGTTGGCTTTGGGGTATTGCTGTAGTGATTTGCTATTGCATGTTTGGTGGGGCAGCACAGGAGCTGGGCCAGTTTTTGGTTGCTGTGGCTGCTTGGAGACAGAGTTGTAGTTTCTGTGTGTGATCAGTGCAGTGTTATGTGTTAGAGTTCCTGGTACTGTTTGCTGTCAGTAATGGTAGAGGTGAGGTTTCCTGGACTCTCTCAATGGAAATCCAGACCAGCTGAACTGATTCAGTGGTTAATAAGTGAGTCACAGGCTCAGCTGTCCCTCAGCTGTCACCTAGTGTGGGAGGCTGCTGGTGTGACAGAGGCTGCTGTTTTGGTGTGTACCCATAGGTCTGATCTTTGAACCTTTCCAATGTCCACCTGAAATACCCTGAAGCTTTCTGCAGAAGGGGAAAATGCTCTTTTCTGCCTGTTGTGTTTTTTTTTGTTTTATTTTGTTTTTGCCCTGCAGCTGCTCAGGAAGAGAGGTGCCTTGTGCTGGAATGTTGCCTTGCACAAAGGCTGCCTCTCATGGATGCCTGGGAAGTCTTGTTTCTTGAATGGTTTTTACTGTACAGTAAGAGCTGGGCAGTTCAGCATTAACAGAATAATCAATGGGATGTAGGATGTACTGAACAGCAGATGGTGGCAAGGCAGTGAACAGCAGAGGTGGGATGCTGCTGTCCTCATTTTGTGCTCTGTTTCAAGCAGAGAAACAAGGCCTGCTTTTAATCATGTGTATGTTAAATGTGCTTTTTCTTTTGGAGCTGCTGTCATTTCCCTATCCAGGGATGTTAAAGAACCCACCAAGCTGCAGCCTTGCTTTTCAGCTTTCCAAGGAAGGCTTTCTATGTGTTTTCAGGTGTGGATCTGTTTCATTTCTATGAAAAGGGAACTGTAGACTTTGTGGTAGTGTGTTGAAGAACTAAAATGGTAGTGAAGGGAAAGCATGAGCAGGCTGGAGGTGTGGTCATACCTGCTGGATGAGGCTGCTTCCATGGACTAAAAGGTTAGGTGGTTGTTCAGGCCTCTGCTCTAAACCAGCCTAGCAGCCTCATGAAATGCTCATATATCTCTGCTGTGGAGGCCTTACTTGGAATGCCTTGGAGATTAGTGTGAGTAAGTACTTAGAAGCTGGAGTGAGAGACTTTTTTTCACAGTCTTCTTTTTAGATGCTTGATAAAATCATGAAAATGCTGTGAGGTGTGTCCTTCTGCACTTGGATACACTGTTCTCTGTGGTTTTAGCCTTGATTTTCCCTTTTTTTTTAACCAACTGCTTTCATTTTCTTTTGTTTTAAGAGCAAGAAAGCAAGTAGCAGAAATGATATAGTTATATTTGGGGTGTCTTGGTTGTAGCATAGGGTTTAGAGATGGTTCAGCCTTGGTAATGCAGAAGGAACAGGTATTTCCTGAGAGAAGTCTGGGTGTGAGCAGGTTGAACTAATGCTTTGGGCTTCCCTGCAGTCCCTGGGCATGCTGGAGCTCAAAACCCTATAATAATTAGCTTTAGTGGTTTTGGTGACACAGAGGCTGCCTGTTTGTCAGAATCCACAGCTGCTGCTGCATTCCCTGGAGCTCTGAGGTCTGGCTCTGGTTCTGTCTGACAGTGTAGCAGGGAGGGTCCCACCTGGGAAATGCTGAAGCTTGTCTGCATCTTCACTGGGTGTTCTTCTGGCAAGTTCGAAGTATTCCTAGGGGTTTCTGCTGGAAGAGGAGCAGGCTGGAGGGAGTGACTTGGAAAATTCAAGATGCACCTACAGTGAAGAGTCCTGTGGTCATCTGGTTTCACCAGACTTCTGAGGCTCACCTGAGGGAATGGAACTGGTAAAAGGAGCTTGACCCTGTTCAGGGAGCAGATAGCTCATGGTTATGTGGTGCTGCAATAAATCTGTGCTGCTTTCTTGGCCTAGTGCTTCAAGGGGAACTGCCTGGGCAGAAGAGCAATGTTGTAAGAGCAGATGGAAATAAGTCATTAAAGACAAGTGGTTCTTTCATTTGCAGTTCAGATTCTGAAATAATTGGCTATGCTTTGGACACACTCTACAATGTTATATCCAATGACCTAGAAGAGGAGGAGCAAGGTAAGCCCTTGTAGTAATAGTTGTATTTAACTGTGGCACTGCTTTCCTTGGTGCTTTGTTCAAGTTACCAGCTGTAAAACTGATTTACTAATGCTCACCTAGACCTGCTCTGTTATTGTATATAGCTCTTAGGATAACGCTCAAGATCTTGTATGCAGCTTGCATTAAAGTAACACTGGATCTCTTGCTTATTAATTAAAAAAGACTTTGTTCTCTGAACAGGAGCCAGGTTGGAGTGGGGTAACTTTTTTCTAGTTTGTAAGTCAAGAATCAAGTCTTCTGCTGTTGGGAAAGGACAGTTCTGGCTGTTACTGCCAAATGAGACATTACCATCTCCTGATTTAACAAGGATTTTGAGATGTGACATCTCAGATAGCTGCAGTAAGGTGCCACATATAAGTGTGAAAACCTTTTTCAACCCTGCTGTGGCAGTGGATAAAAAGACTTAGAAAGATTCTACTTGTCTTTGTACAGTTGGGCTGTGAAAATCCATGCCACTCCTACCTGTTTGATTTTTTTTGAAGGCCATTAAACTGGTCTCCAAGGCCAATGAATGTTATTTTAAGCCACGTTTCAAATTGTGCTCGGCTTTCTTTTCCATGTTCCTCCAGTTCCCCATCTTGATTAAAAAGTTTTAGAACAAGATCAGGGTTTCATAGTGCTGGTGAGTTCATGTTTGTGGTAGAGGCCTTGATCATGGACTGGAGAAAAGTGTTGGCAGGTTTTTCCAAAGAGCTCAGACTTGTCCAGTTGGAGTTGTGTGTGACAGATGACCAGGTTTGTTAGGGTTATGGAGTGCCTCAGTTTGACCCCTTCCCTAAGAACTGCCACAGGAGTCCAGCTGCTGTAGGAAGCTGGGATGGCTGCTTTGCGAACCTGAGCTTATGCTGTAATTGGTTGTGCTGTGTGGAAAGCTGTTCAACTGGTAAACCTGTCTCTTGTTTCTTTTTATTTTATCTGCCCTGCCAGATGACTCTGAAGGTAAAAGAACCTTTACTTGTATAATTATGGCACTTAGTTTTAGCCCTAGTCACTGCTCCTGCTGGTAACACTTCCTGCTGTTTAAAAAGGACACTGTAGGAGCTTGCACTGGAGCTCAGGGAAGGCATTTGCCTTCTGCTCTATCCTTACTCTTTGGAGCTCAAGTGTGTTTCCAATTTGACTTCTCCTGTGGTTTGGCATGTTGAATGCCAGCAGATCCCCAGAGACTGCAGTGATGGTAAATTCCTGGTAAGGATGTGGAAGGTGTGCAGGCCCAAACTGGTAAGATTCTAAGAGACCTAAGTTGGTGAACAGAGTTTCTGTTTGCCCTGGAGCTGGACACCAGTGCATCAGCTGCATGGGAGCATCCTTCACAGTGTCTCTTTTAAGCAATGCATGTTAAAATATTCACAATATTCACTTCCACCCTAGGTTACCACTAATGCTTTGCATGTTCTCTTTTTGAAACTGATTTTATTTTTTAAACTAAATTCTAGTCTGCTGTGCCGCTTGGTAGTGAGTTGATCTGATCTTACTAGATAGAAGCTGCTGGCTTGATTGGAGATAGCCCTGGGAATGTATAGATTTAAGGAACAATTAGGGGTAGAAGGCTGGTTGCAAGATCTCTGGTGTAAGTGGAAAATAGTTTGCCTTTGCTGTTTAGTTTTTTATTAAACCTACTAGAAGAAATAGTTGAACAGAGGAAATGTGATTTGGCCCTTTCATAGAAGAATCCTGAGCTGGAGTAAGGGAAACCAACTACAGCCTGAGAGAGGCTGTGCAAGTTGTGTGTGCTGCTCAGGGGTTGCCTTAGCACTGGAGCTTGTGCAAGGGCAGCAGCTGGCAGCAAGATTGACACTTGCTGTTTGCAGTGAGGGTGGGACAAGGATGTTCAGCTCATGGAAAAGTCAAAGTCAAGTATTTTGACTGAATTTTGATGTCACAATGTTTAGGTTTTCTGGACTCTCTCCTTGGCCTGCATCCAGCTACAGGATGTGCAATCCTTGTGTGATTCCCAGCTGAGCTGCCTTTTAGTCTACAGCAGCAAGTACAGGAACTGAACTTGTGTGGAGTTGTTAACCTTCATTTCTGTAAATGAATGTGTTAGTTCAGGAATGGCCTAGAGTTAATAGCCTCAGCTTCAGGCAGGTCACAGTAGGACTTAGGTCCTGTTAGGTGCTGGGTGCCTGGGCTAGAACTATTCTTGCTCATGGTCAATCTTCCCTTTTAACCGTTTTTGTAATATATTGTAATTTCTACAGCTAGAAATTTAAAGCAGAGTGGGTTTTGGAGGAGAAAATCCCAAGTCAGAAATTGAATTGCTTTACTGTTTTTCTGTTTCTTTCTATTAAAACCAGCACTTTCCCTTTGAATTAGAATTGCTCCTGCTCAGTTTTTCAGCCTAATTATGTCAATCAGTAGTACCTACATGCCCCTGTTTTGTGGAGCAGTTATGTGAATTGTCACTCAGCCTAGAAAAATAGCAGTGGTACAGAGATGTTGCTTGCATTGGGTTTGTTGATTTTGTGGATACTTTAGCCTTTGTTTTTTGTTCATGCAAGTGATGCATGAAAGAAATCTGTAAGACAACTCATGTGGTAGCCCAATTCTGTGTAACTGCAGGGTGAAGAATGGGATGGCACTCAATTCTGGCACATTTAAAATCAATTCAGATTCCTAGACTGAGAGGCTGTGATGCTTACTTGTGTGACTCTTCTTTTCCCTTCTTGATGTTCAGGTCTTTTTCTATTGCTAAACCCTCTAGAGTAAGAAAGATGTTTGGGCCAATTAGCTTTAGATATTTATATTCCTTACCCTTCAATGCTCTTGGTGTGACATGGACTTTGCTTTTGCCTATCAGTGTAGGTACTCATGAAGGGCTGCTGTCTTGGCTTAGTGGAGCTATATGGGGATGTAACTGCTGAGATTCAAAAGCTGCATTTAGAATAATGTAGGGGTTTTGTTTTGTGAAAAGCTTATTTTGGTGTTTGTTTTGAGAATAATTCAATTAACATTTATAACAGTGACTGAAAATTTTATGGTCACCCATGGCCTTATTTTAGTAAGAATAAAAATCACAGCTGCTGATGTTGTTCTAGTTGTGTTGCAATATGTTTTTTTTTGCTGTTACAGAAGAAAACTCAGCAAAACAAGTGGATGATTTGGGAAGTCAGTTCACAGAGATTTTCATTAAACAGCAAGAAAATGTCACTCTGCTGTTGACTCTGGTGGAGGTGAGTAACTGAGTCATGTTGAGGCTGCTAACGTAGAGAGCCATGGTTTTGTCCTGGTGAAGCTGGTGTCAGGGGTGAGGTGTCAGCTGGTGTCAGGGGTGAGGTGTGCCAGCATCCAGTCAAGGTGGGGCTGGAGGTGAGTCAGGACTGACCTGCATGAACACCACTGGTGCAGCTTTTAAAGCAGGGGGACATGGAGGAGAATCACAGAATCATTTAGGTTGGAAAATGCCTCCAGGATCATAGAGTCTAACTGCTAACCCAGCATCACTATGTTCACTGCTAAGCTATGTCCCAAACTGCCACACCTGTGATTCCTGAACACTTCCAGGGATGACTCCACTGCTGCTCTGGTCAGTGTTTGGAATGCCCAACCACCTTTTGAAATTTCCTTGAATAGCTAATCTAAATTTGCCCTGGTGCACCTTGTGGCCATGTTCTCTCATACTGTTACTTGAGAAAGGGGTTTAGTTACTTAATTAGAAGGAATAAAAGTTATTGCTCCCCAAACAGCAGTGGTTGTCCCTTGCACAACAACTACTTTTCAGATGATGACTAAAGCATCAGGACACAGTTATGTCTGAGATGCAGTTCAAGTGGAAAGGATAACTGCTTTCCAGCCGCATGATATTTGACTCATTTTCCACTGGGTTTGTCCTGATGGACTGCTTTTTATTTGGAGCTGTTAAAATTTTTGTTCCCAACCTAAGGATATGACTGCTTGAGAGAGAACTATACAATACTCTCTTTTTTTTCCCTTTGCTTTGTAGTCCAACTTCAGTAAGAAACATGATATTCTACTTTTCCTGTGCAGAACCCATGTCATGCTTTGAGCAGTATGAAGGAACTGCCAGTGTATCTGAGTTAAATACTGAGGAGTTGGTTACCTCATGTGCTCCTTCCTGTCCTTTCAGGAATTTGATTTCCATGTTCGCTGGCCTGGAGTGAAGCTGCTGACATCTCTGTTAAAGCAGCAGGGGCCTCAAGTGCAGCAGATCATTCTCGTCAGCCCCATGGGTGAGTGCTTGAATCCACTGCTGATTCATTCAGAGCTTGATGCTCAGCAGACATGGCAGAGGCCTGGAGGGGTCTCAAGCAAGGTGTCCTGAAGACTTCAGCCTGGAAAAGCTGCACCCTTGCCTGTGTATATTTAGAAATGGTTCCTTGCAGGTGTGTCCCGCCTGATGGATTTGCTGGCAGACTCCAGGGAGGTGATCCGCAATGATGTGAGTGCAGGGGCTCTGCAGGGCCCTGCCATCCTCTGTGTCAGTGCCTGAAGAGCTGCTGCCCATGGGGGGTGTGCAGTGCTGAGCTGGGGGGTGTGGGGTGTGCCTCTGATCCTGGCTGAGGGTGTGCTGCTGATTCAGCATCCTCCCAGGAGCTGGGACTTGTGAAAAGCAATGAAGTTCTGTTAAAACCCAGGTTTTATTTCTTTTCTCTTCCACCTGTAAAGGGGGTCCTGTTGTTACAGCAGTTGACCAAAAGCAATGCAGCCATACAGAAGATTGTTGCCTTTGAAAATGCCTTTGAGAGGCTTCTGGATATCATAACAGAAGAAGGAAACAGTGATGGAGGTACAGTGGAATCTAAGACTTAGTTTTGATTTTCTGTAACTGTGAGCTGATGTTGCCAGGCTTACCTTAGTGGGTGGTTGGAGCTTGGTCAGTGGGTAAAAGGATCACAATTTACAGACTGGTTGTAACAAAGTAAGCGAGACCAGATTGACCAGGTAGTTGGGTTTCAGTGTCTTTTGAGAAGCTGGTGTACTTTTTTAGAACACCAGGTCACTCCTCTGAGGGTGTGTGCAGGAGTTAGTGGTTCTTGCTTGACCTGAGCCTGTGCCTGTATGTGCCTGGAATGGCAGTGCCACATGTGTGTGCTGCATTTGTCACTTACCCAGTTAAGCATCTGCATTCTTCCCATGAGATCCTTGGATGCTTGGAGTGGCTGGAAGTAACAGCTTGCTCAGTTCGTTCAGTTGCAACTTCAGTTTTCTGGTCAGCTTCTTGAGGAGTCAGTCACCTGTTGGGAGGAGAAAAGAATTTTAAAAAGGAGAAAAAAACATTTCAGCACTTGAGGGCTTGGTTTTTTTTACTAGCAATATGTGATGCATTTACTACAGTCTATTTCAGTAGCATGACAGGTTACTGTTCTATGACCTTTCTGTGGGCTGCAGGAGCAGTTACTGCTTCTCTCCCAGCTGTATTATTCCAGGTATGTTGGCATGGGAGTGTTCAGAAAACCTTTGATTTCAAGCTGCTATTTTTAGGCAGCTAATATTTTTAGGAGACTTGTTATGTAAATTCCTGTGTGCTAAGACTTCTCTGCTTTCCCCCTGCTACTTGTGTTCCTCTGACGGGAGGAGCCTTGATCTGAGTGTAATTTGAAAAAATAAAAAGTAGAAGTTGAAGATGGTAGCCAGTAATCGTAGAGAATGAGTATGTGAGCCTGAAGGAGGTGCTGCCTTGGAATCACAATGGAGTTCAGGAAGAACTTTGAGTACATTTCATAGGGGCAGTGTAGCCTGATTCTAGAACAGGTGAACTTGGGGACACACAACGATGGTGAGGTTTTGTTGGCAGTTGTTCCCATTTACCCACTTAACTGATATGAGCTGTACTTGGGGAAGAAAAACAGGTATGGGTTCACAAGGTTCTTAGTTATTGATCTAAGCCTAATGTGTGTTAAGACTGAAGAGTTCAGAAATGTGTGCTCTGTTCTGTCTAGAGCACCCTCAGTGTATGGACAAGCTAATTTGTTTCCATGTGGTATATTTTGATTCACCATGTGATACTTTGTCTCCTCAGGCATTGTAGTAGAAGACTGTCTCCTCCTGTTGCAAAACTTGTTGAAGAACAATAATTCCAATCAGAATTTCTTCAAGGAAGGTTCCTACATCCAGCGTATGAAGCCCTGGTTTGAGGTTGGAGATGACAACTGTGGGTGGTCTGCACAGAAAGTCACTAATCTTCACCTGATGCTGCAGGTAAGGTGCTGTTACAGCTCCTAATTACCACTGTCAGCTCTTGTGCAGTGCAAAGTGTCATGTCACAACTGTGAAATCCAGGTGTTCAGCTCAGAATTAGCCACCAGTGCTCTGGAGCTGTGCTGCTTTCAGCACAAGCCCTGTCACAGGTGAGTGTGTGATGGCTGGCATGTTGCATAACTTGATGTCACCTGCGATGTAACAGATTTAAACTAAGAACATAATTAGGGGTGTTCTATATAAAGAATTCCCTCGTATAAAACTGAAAGCCAAGCAGCCATAGGTAGCAATGAGATAAACATTCTGTTCATTGTCTCCAGTATCCATTTTTAGAAGCAATTCTGTTTGACAGTGAAACCCCAAAATGAGTTAGTTTTTGCCTTCAGAAGGTGCCAGGCTCTGTTTACATGGCCCTGACATGTTTCCTCCTCTGCAGCTGGTGCGGGTCCTGGTGTCCCCCACGAACCCTCCTGGTGCCACCAGCAGCTGTCAGAAGGCCATGTTCCACTGTGGGCTCCTGCAGCAGCTCTGCACCATCCTCATGGCCACCGGCGTTCCTGCTGACATCCTCACAGAAGTAAGGGGGCAGTGCTGGAGGGGAGGGAGGGACCAGGTGGGTGCTGCAGGGATCAGCAGCTGCTGCAGAGGCTCACTGAGTATTTGCTAAGCACCTCTTTCATATGCCAGAGGTGTCAGCTTCCTTTGTGGGCAGCCTAAATGAAGAGTCATTTACGTTGAATTTCTGGTGTCCTGCAACCAGGAAGGATTTGGATTTGCTTTTTTTTTCCTTTAGATTTCAGCATTTCCCAGAGCAGCTGAATTGATTAATGAGTTTTCCTGGTTTGGGGGTGGGTTTATTGCTGTTTTAATTTTTTGGGAGAGTCTACAGATATTCTAATTTGATATGTTACCAGTGATGAGGGATTTTAGCTTCTAGAAAGCCCTGCTAGCAATGTAGGGTGAGGGACTTTTCCCTTGATAAAATCATGTGCTTGGTTTGAGTGTGGACTCCTCTATTACAGTTGATAATTTCTTAAAAGGTTTCAGCTTTTCACTTGTTAGAGATGTGCAGTTTAGCTGTTATTTTGCTGTCATAGAAAAACTGATCTGGCATACAAAATTAAGCTGGAGGTGACTGAGCTTTGTGTCCCTTAAGCCTTGCTCAGCATCTTTTACAGCTATTAAATGCCTTGATTTTGTGCACACTGGTTTTACTTAAGTCTCTTAGCTGAGACTTTGTATGTGCTTTTCAGTACTGAACTGTCAGGGTAAACTGGAATAGTGTTGAAAGCTCTAGGTGGTAGACCATGGCTCAAATTTAAACATGAATTTAACTTTCTTCTCTGCCCTTTCCCCCAGACCATTAATACTGTGTCAGAGGTCATCCGAGGATGCCAGACAAATCAAGACTACTTTGCCTCTGTAAATGCACCTTCTAATCCACCAAGGTAGAGGAAGAAAAGTGTTTTAACTCTGTTAGGGGATAAGGTAGTGGTATGGGAATCCAAAAGATTTATTTAATTCCACACTTGGAATTATGATCTGGAGTAACAGCTTCAAGTTCATATAGGGTGTGTTGGTTACAGCATTAAGGTGTCGGGTGTATTTGCAGAGAGATGAGGCCTACAACTGGTGTTGTGTGGTACCTGAAAAACAAATGAACAATGACTGAAAAATCCTTCATCAGGATGAGCTGCTGTTGCTGTCAGCCAGAGGACAGTCCAAAGAGGGCTTAGAGGCAAGGGAAACGAATAATCCATCTCTTATTTTGTGTATAAATAACTGAAAAACTTTTAACACCTTGGGTTTAAATTCCCTTGTTTGAAATAGTAATAGGTGCAGTGGTAGGCCACAGTAGCTTTCCTTATCCATGAAGTAGATCCGTATTATGTACCTGCAGCTGTTTTCATTCTCAGTGCAGTTCTCAGCTTTTCCTTGCTGTCCCACAGGCCTGCCATAGTAGTGCTGCTGATGTCCATGGTGAATGAGAGGCAGCCCTTCGTGCTGCGCTGTGCTGTTCTCTACTGCTTCCAGTGCTTTCTGTACAAAAACCAAAAAGGACAAGGAGAAATCGTCTCCACACTCCTGCCATCCACTATTGACGGTAGGCCAGTGCACCATCTCTGCACGGGGTTCTGAGCTAGCACCTGTTCATTTACCACCTGGTGTTTCTTGAGGGTTTATTTATCTGCTGTTCAGTGACTGGTCTGGGTGGGGTGACTTGGCTTAGATTTGTCTAAAATGTCACTAGTTAGGTTTTTCTGTGTTTTAGCTGTGCTGCCAGAAATATTTTCTGTGGCTTGTGTTAACCCCCCTTGTTCCTCTTGGCCGCTCTGGTAGCTACAGGTAACTCGGTGTCGGCGGGCCAGCTGCTGTGCGGGGGCCTCTTCTCCACGGACTCGCTGTCCAACTGGTGCGCGGCCGTGGCGCTGGCCCACGCCCTGCAGGAGAACGGCACACTCAAGGAGCAGCTGCTGCGCGTGCAGCTGGCCACCAGCATTGGCAACCCGCCTGTGTCGCTGCTGCAGCAGTGCACCAACATCCTCTCACAGGTACTGCACCGCTGCCCGCTGCGGCTCGGGGACAGGCACAGGGGCACTCGTGGGCAGGGCATGGCATGGCAGGCACACAGCTAGCAGCAAATCTTCCTTTTCCATCACATTACTCCTTGATGCTGCCTGTTCTCAGGTGGTGCCAAAGCATCCAGGTCTTAGCCTTGTCCTTGAAACCAAGTTTAACTGGTGGAATCCCCACTCATGTTTTTTGCTGAAGTAGTGCCTGTTTGGTGTTTAACCTGAACCTGCTAATTGGAAACATCATGAAAAAAACAGGCTGTCATGTATTGATGGTTGGCTTTGCTATGCAAATATAACTTTCCTGAGCTTGTTCAGTGTGTTAATACCTGGCTTGGGAAATGTTAAGTGAGTGAAGTTCACCTCCTGGCCCGTGCCTCCTTGTGACATTAACCTATGTTAGAACCACTCAGGGAGAAAACCAGCTCCCTACTAGCAGGCTAACTCTGGTGGCAATTAGACTTTGCAAGTGAAAATAACACTGGAGTTTTGAACTTGGTCCTATGACTTTTCTCCTGCTGTAGCTAAAAATAGCCAGTATTCATTTTTATCCTGTTCCTGGAATTTCTGTGTAAGGTAAATTTGAGTCAGTAGAAATGCTTGTGATTCTTCAGCATGAAGAATCATGACAAAAGGGACTCAGGTATGGGGGGATGTGTCTGCACTGGAAGGTTCTCAAGTAATCTGTGTGTAACTTGCAGGGTGATAAGATCGACAGACGGGTATGTATTTTTTGGCACAGCTTGTGTGTTTTCCTGCCAAAAGCAGGCCTTTCCCTCTTGTCTGGGGTCTGCTGGGGAGAATTTCTTTAACTGCTTTTTGATGTGTTTCCACTTACAGCTTTGTGTTGCAGTGGTTTGGGTTTTCCCTGGCATAACAAACTCTTGGTGCCTCCAGGGGAATCTCTGGGGGTGCTCCCAAAACTATGGGATGTGTACTTGGGCAGCACTGGTGCTTTCTTTCCTGGGGGTCACACTAATGGACCATCTGTTCACATAATAGGTGGGGTTCCTTCTAAGGAAAACTAAAACAGTTAGAAACAGTGTTTCCTGAAGGGCCTGTAGCAAACAAGGGTACCATCAGAAGTGGCATATGCTGCTGATGTCCTGATGCTGGAGCAAAAACCATTTAGCCTGCCTAATTGTGAATAGCAGGGATCTTGTTATGAGCATGTGATCCCTGCAGAACTGTTTGGTTTCCAGGCTGTTAATTAAAACACAGCTGAGTTAGTTATTGGCAACACAAAAAGCAAGTATTTCTGCTGTGGAAATGTTATTTTACCCTGCTGATCACAGGTCAGTGTTGTTACCAGCTCTGAACTGTGGAACAGCAACCATGGGGGGCTGTCATCTGTCAGAGTAGGTGTTATTCTCATGTTATGTCTAGAACACAGCTGGTTTTTAGAGAGGATGTTTTGGGCTCTGTGAAAATCTTTAGCAGAGCACATCAGTTTGACCTCTGAACAGCAGGCAGGCTGTAGAATAAATGTGGTTTGCAGCTGCTTCCAGCATATGGGTGTGCTGAAGTGCTGGGCTGCGGAAACAAAGCTCCACGTTTCTCAAGAGGGAAGGGCCACAGGTAGCAAGGCTGGAGAAGGTTGAGGTACAGCCATGTGCCATAGGGCCACTGCCAGTTACAGGGGTTATTCCCCGTGTGCATGGGCTGGCAAATCTGCTGGGACAGCTAGAGCCAGTGTGTGTAAGTGAGGGAGGGAGCACTTTCCTTGGTTGCCATCTGAATGTTGACTGTTGGAAGAGATGGGTGCTTGTCTGAGCTCAGCTGGGCCCAAATACCTGCAGCTGAGACACAATTGGTAACAGCTGATTTGGAGATGAAAACTAATTTTATCTGTCTAGGATAAATAAAAGGCTGCAGTTAGTGTTTGCCGTGCTGGCTTAATGTACATATAGTCTGAACCAAAGGCCATTACAGGACTATTGTTCTTGTATTCAAAATAATACTAGGAACACCTGGCAGTTTTAAAATCAGCAGGCTAGGTCTTGATGCATCTTCCAGGGAATCCTTGTGTGACTAAATGTACACCTTGTTCCTTCATGTCACCCTTGTATTAAAAATGCAAAACTAACAGGTTATGGTTTTATATTGGTGCTGATTTGCATTGAGTAATATTTCACACCTGTGTGGCTTGCTGATTTGCTCTGAAAACAGTTCAATGTGACTGGTTTGATCCTTGTTTTACCCAAGCATTAAAGCGGTTCAGTATAATTAACAAACAGGTGTTTAGAAAGACATGACTTGCAGTTTATGAAAAAATAAGGTGGAAGTAGGTGAGTTCTGATCCAATACAGCTTGGGTTTGTATTTTAGTCCTCTCTGTGGAAAGGTAATGACGGGGGTGTTTATTCTTCACAGGGCAGCAAAGTACAGACCAGAGTTGGACTGCTGATGTTGCTTTGTACGTGGCTGAGCAACTGTTCCATTGCTGTCACCCACTTCCTTCACAATCCAGCCAATGTGCCTTTTGTATCCTTTGGCCTGCTGGCCAGAACCCCTGCTTAGCCAGAGCTGGGTTATTCATGGTCAGCTTAAAGGTTTGTCCAGGTCACTCTGTGGGGGTTCTGCAAAAGAGAAAATGCCCTGGGCCAAGAGACCAAATCAGCCTTTAACTGCCAGTGCTCTGTGTACACTGACTTGTGTGTAAGATGCACGTACCAAAGTAGTGTGGAAAACAGTCTCAGTCTGCCAGCTAAATGAGCTCTCAGTGCAACAAGCCTGTTGGTGTTGTTAGTGTGAACTAAACTTACACTCAAGAGGCAAGGAGAATGCTTTGTACTTCCATTAACTTGCCTGCTTACTTTTCAGGGAAAAACTAGTCAAGTGCATGAGCACATAAGGCTAAACTGCCACCTTTATCTACACTGCAGGTGTGCTCTGGAACAAGTAAATCTCTCAGGTTAAACAGACAGCTACTGAGAAATTTATGGGAAACCACTGATCACCGGAGTCCTTCAAAAGAGGAGTTAACTTTGTAAGGGTTTTGTCAGCTCTTTTGTCTTGCTTCCTAACAAAGCTTGGGTTGGTGTGTAAATAAAAGGGTGTGTGTACAGGGAGAAGTGTTACATGTGTTGTGATTATGAACTATCTCCAATATCCTTATCAAGAGTTCCAGCTCACAGGGCAGATAGCTGAAAACCTTGGGGAAGAGGAGCAGCTTGTCCAAGGCCTGTGTGCACTGTTGCTTGGCATTTCCATCTACTACAATGACAATTCCCTTGAGAATTACAGGAAGTAAGTATGATGGAGAAGTAACAGGACTGCAGGGAAAGGTTCTGTGAAAGGCAGATAGTGGTTCAAGAGGCTTTGAAGGCTGACAGCAGGGGGATTAAGACTTGAGACAGATAATGAGTTCTTTGCAGAACCCACCTTGATACAATGATGGGTTCTTGTCTTCTTGTTGCACTGGCATTGATTTGTCTGTTCCTTGTAGAGAGAAACTGAAGCAGCTGATTGAGAAGAGGATTGGCAGGGAGAACTTCATTGAGAAGCTTGGCTTCATTAGCAAGCATGAACTTTATTCTAGAGCTGCTCAGAAACCACAGCCTAGTTTCTCTAGTCCAGACCACATGATGTTTGACCATGAATTTACAAAGCTTGTGAAAGAATTGGAAGGTGAGATGCTATCATGTACTGATGGGTGAGCTACGCAACATATGTTGTGTTACTCCTGAAAGTAGTGCGATAACACCAGAAGTTATGGTAATAGCTGTAAGTAATCATATAACCAAGTTGCAGTTAAAGTGTTAAGTGTAAATAACTGGATTACCTGCTATTCTTCAGTGAAATGATGATCAATAGATTTTGTGAGTTAGCACACTGGCCTAGAGGTGTTAACCTGTGCTCACACAGAAACTAAAGTACTGAACACATTCCATGGTTGTAGGAGCTTAATTTGTTGAAGTACATAATCCAAACAGTTGCTGTTTCTAATCGATAAATTAAATAAATGCTGAAATTCTTGGCTTGTTAGGAAATGGACACTTGCTTTAGTGTGTGCTGCACGATTGTCATCAATCTAATATCTCACTTGTGTCCTGTTTATTAATATTGCTTTAAACTTAAATCAGTCTAGAGAAAGAAAAATCCTTAAAGCAGCAATGGTCAAGATGGATTTGCCCAAGCAGTTTCATCTGCATGTTGCTCTTGCAGATTAAGTCTTTAACTTATTTGCAGAATGATTTGGGCTGCAGCTGTAGTGGAGCCCTAGTGCAAGTAGAACACAGCTTTTTTTCTTAGGAATTACTCAAAACACCCATTTACTTATCTGGGACAGAGAAAAGCAGTAAATGTGCACACTGCAATAAAGTCACCATTTCTGTTAAGCCTTTGTGACAATCCCTGTTTCAATGTGCAGGCTGAGTTTGTAATGCAGTGACCTCAAACTGTGAGACTGTTTTGAGGACAAAGATGTGAACTGAGCTCTAGCTGAAAGAAACTGTTTTTGACAGGTGTCATAAGTAAAGCAATTTACAAGTCCAGTGAGGAAGATAAAAAGGAAGAGGAGGTCAAGAAGACATTGGAACAGCATGACAACATTGTGACTCACTACAAAAAAGTCATTAGAGAGCAGGTAAGAGGGAGCACAGACATGTGCCTCTAAAAGCTGTTGGTTTTGTCTTCTGGAGGCACTGCAGTGCACTCCAATCCCCCTTGTTCCAAAACAAGTAACAGGGATTCTAGCAATACAGAAATGCTTCTAACTCTTGTCAAGATTCAGCTGAAATGTCAGTGTTTGGAACACTGGTTAAGGTCCTTTTTTTTCCCTTGCACCACATGCTCTTACCTGTGTTGGGGTGTTTTCATTTCAAATGAGGAATTAGAGAACTTGCAGCTCTTCAGAGATGCAATTCTGACTTCTGGGCTCTTACTTGGACAGATGAAATGGGGCTGAATGAAAAAATGGTTTGTTAGTGAAGTTTGGCTATACCTGCTGGGATTGGACTCTCAAAACCATTTTCCAGGGGTAGTTAACTTGTGTGGTTGCTGCAGCTTGGATGGAGAAGTAGAGGAACAAAGCTAATTAATTTAAACTGCAAATGGGAAACTGAAGCAGGTGCTCTATGTTCAGAGATCAGAGCATGGGGTACATGAGGCATAAAGGATGCTTTGGAACTACCAGAGGCTTTACTGAACATGTCATGTGTGTAGTTACCATGATTTCTTTTAAGACTCCTGAAGTAGTAGACAAAAAAAAATGCAGGCTTTGGTATGCTAGATAAGAATTACAATCAGCCACCTTCCCACCTCTCCATTTTTCCTTCTGTTATTGGTGTGACAGGCTGCTCCTGTCTTTGCCAGGTGTTTTTTCTAGCATAGTTAGCTAGGTTTGCAGGGGGCTTTGCTGGGCAGTACTGCGTGGTGGAGCTCAGGTTTTGGTGCTTTCCTTCACCTTCCTGACAGAATTGTATTCAAGAGTTAGTAGTATAACTATATATATGATTACTGTATGTATCTAGTATGGTGCCTCTTTTCTTTCACAGGACCAGGAGCTTGAAGAACTAAAGCAGCGAATCAGCACTTTAACATCTCAGAATGAACAGCTCCAGGCTACAGTCACACAGCAAGTGTCCCAGATCCAACAGCATAAGGACCAGTACAATCTCCTCAAAGTACAGCTAGGTGGGCTGTATGAGTGACAATATAAAATCATGCTTATGCAGAGATGTGGCTTCTGGCCAACTGCAGCAGAGCTTCAGCAGGGACAGCCTTGCAGGTGTATGAGCTGACCCTTGCTGTGAGAACTGCTGGCTGCCAGGGAGCTGCTGGGAGAGGCTGCCTCTGCCTCGGGGCAAGTCAATCCAAAGCAGTTACTGCCTGTCCAGGTTCAGAATATGACCAGATGGGCCCTGGAGTGGGCTGAAGTTTGGGTCTGGAATGCAGGCGTGAGCTGGGGAGGATGGTCTGGCTGATGTGCAAGATGAAGCCTGTTACTGTCACTAGAGAAATTGCTAATTTAGTGTGTAAATCAGGGCAGTATGTTCTCCTTATCCCAGGGTCAAAATGCCTGATAAGGTATACATGACATGATTAAAAATACCCAAACTGCCTTCATCATTACTTAGGATTAAAAACATGTAAGGAATCAATTACCTTCAGAGTTTGTCCATGCCATTATTTTTGATGAACAGAATGGCTGAAGCAGCAAGGCGACACACATACCTGAAGGAATGTCAAGAAGGGCTTGTGGGGCAGGAGCAGGATGGGTAGTAACAACTACTTTGATTCGTCTCCTGGAAACCAAGTTATGGAACTGCTTGTTTGACCTTGGTTGTAACCTCTTGCTGTTTAGGAAAAGACACCCAGCATCATAATTCCCATGGTGACACATTGCAGATGAATGGCATTCAGACAGAAGAAGTGAGCAAGTTGAAAGAGGAACTGGAAGAGTGGAAAAACAAGCATGAGCTGCTGCAAGGGCAGTTAAAGGAAAAGGATTCTGTGATAGAAAAATTGGTAAGTGCTGCATTTGCACTGGTGAGAGCTCCTTCTGCACTCACCTCAGAGGACACAACCAGCTGCTCTCAGTAGAGAGCTTTGATGTGCATTGCTCAGCCTGCTTGTATCTCCTCTGCTGGGAGTTTGGTAATACAAAAACAGCTATGACTTTTTTGCCAACACGACTACATTTAGAATTCTAGTACTAAAGCTGATTTTTTCCCCATTTTTCTTTCAGAATTCTTCCCAGCTGGAGATGGGAGCTACAGAGCAGTCTTTACAGACCAGCAGATTTGGTGGCTTGGAGCACAGTAATGAGCTACAGAAGGTGAACCTGTGGTGTTTCAGTGCAGCTGAACAGGGGTGGCTTGGGTTGGGAAGAGAGCTCTAGTCTACAGGGAAGAGCATTGATTCCTTAATGTGTTGCTGTTTTTCATCAGACATCTTTGTGATGATCCTAATCTTGAAGCATCAAGTTTATGCATCTAAAAATTAATCGGTTGTTTTCACTAAGCAGGTTTGAGCCAGCAGAAGACACTTGCACTGATTTGCAAAATGGTTTTAACCAGTACAGAATGTATGTTTAAATGTTGATATGAGGGTTTGCAGGTATTAGATGTACAGCACAGAATAAAGCACTGGGCCTTCAGTTCTTTAAGGTTAGCTCAAGAAATACCTGTTGGAGTTCCTCTGTTTGGAGAACTAGTGGTGCCTGGATTACCCAGTCACCATGGGTTTGTGCACTGAGAGGGGCAGTGCAGAGGACACCAGTGGCAGTGCAAGTGGTCTGAAACACCTTTATAGAAGTGACTGAGGCTCAGACAGCGCCTTGCTGGCCAAAGTGACTGAGGCTCAGACAGTGCCTTGCTGGCCATTCCACAGAAGAGGGGCTGGAAAAGCAGGGTGGACAGTACTGTGTGTTGCTGTCCAGCCTTGTCAATTAAGGGAAGAGCTGTTGTGGTCTCACTGAGGCACCTTTCCTGTTACATTTCCTGGTATGAAGCAGTTAGTCTGGGAGCATTTCACCTCAGGAAAATTTCATGTGAATATGTTGTTTTATCAAATTAACTGAGAAGTTTTGTCTCTGTTTCCCAAAGGAGTTAGAAATGCTCAGGAGTCAGATACAGCTACAGGCTGCAGAAATATCCAAGCTTCAGATGGAGAATCAAAAGCTACAAGTGATGGTACTGGTGAATTAGTTCTTTGTTCTGTCTATGGGAACTAAATCTTCAAGACTTGCCTTCCTGCTACTGTCTGTAGCTACTTTCCTAAACTAAGCTCCTTTTAAGTGCACACATCAGCATGTGATTTCAACAGGGTTTCAAATTATGAGTTACCCAGACAAATCCTTCATGAGCATAGAGGGGACTTTTAGTTAAGTTAGTTCTCTCTGATGGCACTGGTCCTTGGCATTTTTAAACAATTATAAACTACTGTCTGGTCCAAGCTTAAGCTCTAATTAAAGTAATAGCCTTTGTGAGACACAATTGTGATACCATACACATGAGAGAGATCATTATTCTTACAAGCAGTTGAGGATAGTAATATGAAGGCTGATGTCTAGTTGAAGGGCAAATGATAGGGACATCTGTCTGTGCAGGCCTCCAAATGCTGCAGAGGTTTTTTGGCTGTGGACTGAACTGATGAGGCAGTAAAGCCTTGTGGCTATGTAAATTTCACTGCCTTCAAAACTAATAAACTGCTTTAGAAAGGGAATGTTGGGCTGCAGAGCCTGAACAAGTTGTCTGAAAATGTTCCTGAGACAGTTCCACAGCATAGCTAACAGCTAAATCCTGCTGCAGGAAGAGGGGCCCACAAGCAGCTGACAAACAAGTGTTCAATGCACACAGGGTCTGGGAGAGGCAGACTCAGCTGCTGGGAGGGAAGATGCCATTGCTCACCTGCTGCCCATGTGTGATGGTGCCTTTGGAGGCAGAGGTGTGTCCTGGTCTCCCTCCAGCTGTCAGGCCACCTCATGGCCATCCTACATGCTACTGCTCCCTTCCTTAGAGGACTGGCTTAAGTGTGCTCCAACTGGGAAGCATTGGTCTCAAATTTGTGCCATATGGCAGTTGTAGCTGACAGGCAGCTGCCACATTTTCGAAATGACTTTGTGTAGGGCTGACTGAGATGAAACTGTTGCTATTTTTAGTAGCCTTATACAAAGAATTGCAACTTCAGCCTAATAAATTGGATGTTTAGCCTAATAAAAAGACTTCTGTGGCACTTGAATATGATCAGAGCAAAGGTGGATTGCCTGTAATAGGATCTGCCTAGGAAAAAAACTCCAAGTCTTTCAAGTGCAGCTGCTAGGAAATAAAGGTTTTGCTTTGTCTTCTTGTTGGTGTGTACATGTGTGTACGAGTCTGAGACCCGAGAAAGCACAGATCTGTTTGCTGATGCCTTGCAGCATGGGGTGTATGTCATCACATACCTCGGCTATGCTGTAAAAAGAGAACATGCTTCTAAGAAACTGACTCTGTAATGTCCCAGCTTGCTGTCTTAGTATGTGCAACACTGAGGGGGAATTCCTTGTCCACAGAACACAGCTGCAGATCCCATGTTAGGAGACAGTGGTGCACCAGCAGCCACAAGCTCAGAATTGGAGGCACGATTGGAGCAAGAAATCAAAGAGCTGAAGGTGGGTAATGGGTGAGCACCAAACCCAGCCATTGGCTACTCAGCCTTGCATTAGGAGGCCTACTGCAATAGCCAGGGCTGGGGCAAGTGGTTTGTTTCATCAGCATCCTTAGGCTCTGGAAGGGAAGCTGGATGTCTCCTGCCTTTTTCACATGGGAAATCCAAATTTGTCTGTCTTTAAGGCCTTGATAAGGATAGTCTAGGGTGTAGCTTTACTGTGGCACAGAGAGTCCAGTAACCACTGTTAATATTTGTTTCTGCTTTATCCAAGCTATAGTAGTTTGTGTAAGGATGTGTGTGTGGGAACAAGGCCACAGGAACCAATGGTCAGCTGGAGCTGCTGAAGGTTGTGTACATGATGTGTTTGAAGGATACAGGGCTTCAGCTTTACCTGTGCTTGTGTTGTAATGTGCTGTGGGATTTCCCCTGTTGCCAGAGTCAAGTCAAGGCCCTTTCTGAGGAGAAGGAATCACTGAAGCAGCAGCTGGACTCATCCACTAGCACAGTTGCTATATTGCAAGACAAGAACAGTAGGCTGGAGCGAGAAGTTGCAGAATCCAAGAAAGAACAGGATGATCTCCTGGTGCTGCTGGCTGACCAGGATCAGAAAATATCTGCACAGAAGATGAAACTGAAGGACTTTGGTGTAGCGGTAAGCCAGGGAATGAATCTGGGAAGTTCTTGGGTCTGAGACAGGCCTGGGCATGGTAATCCTCAATCCACAAAGTCTGGGGAGGCCCTTTCTATAGAGGGAAGTTAAATCCATCATTTACTTTATCAACTACTACTTGCAGGCATCAGAGAAAGCTGACCACTGCCTGTTGTCCATGGTGGTCAGCCACTTCTTTTTTCAGCAGAAATAAAGAACTATGGACATGGTAAGATGGCAGTTGCATTTAATAAGCATTAATTGATGTGGCATTGTTGGTTTAGGTTATCTTTAAGCTTACTTGCACTCAGCATTTGTCTTGCCTTCAATAGGTTGGATCAGAATAAGGGGTATTACTGCTCACAATACATCTTGTATTTCAGGTTGAAGATGAAGATGATACTGAATCTGGAGATCAGGGGGATGAAGATGAGGATGGAGATGAAGACGAACAAGATGAGAATGCTGCTGTGTGTTACCAAGAAAACTAGATTGCATTGTTTTTGGGAGAAATCTATTACTGGTGTACAAAGGAAAACATCTGCTTATGGGAAGCAGATGGGGAAATGACAACTATGGGCCTAGTTCTAAGTTACTCAAGTGTTGGAAAATCCTTTGTACTAGGTAAAGCAAACAGAAATCACAGTTTCAGTTCTACATGAATACCCCAGGTTGTACTTGTTTAGAAGTTGCTTCACACACTGTTTCAAGCAGGGAATGACAATGTTGCTGCCTTGGTTCATTGTCATTGACGGTTCTGTGCATTTGTCTATGGTTTTAACTTCCTTCAGCTCTTAACATAATTAAATACAAAAGTATTTGGTTTAACATCTCTCACATGGAGTCATTCCTCCTGCTTTCAGCATGGAGCTTCAGTGTGGTTTGTGGCTTCCTCTCAAGAGCAGTGGGAGGCACAAGGGTTGGCATGGCCTGTGCCAGCCCAGGGTCTGGCTCTTGGGGGGCCAGGGGCCCTGCACACAGGTGTGTGCTTGGACACTGCCCTGGCTGCACTTGGCCCCTCCTGGGGAGCCACAGAGCTCTGCTAAGGCCATGGCAGAGGTTTCATTGGATGCTGTGCAAGAGATATAGCCTTGGGGTGAACAATTGCTGTGGAAAACCAAGACCAGTACACTTGAGCTAAAGTGCTACTGAGTCAGCATAAATCCAAGTTAAAATCTTATTGACTACTTCAGTAAGGAAATGAAAACTATGATTTATATAACTTATTGGCTCTTTATGAATAAATAAAAGATGAAATTTTAAAAGAAAACACAATGGTAAATGCATTAAATTCTTTTTTTTTTTTTTTGGTAATAAAGAGAATGTGTCTACTTTGTCCTCATTTAATTCTCTTGTCCTAACTTAACAGCATACATTTTAATATGTGTAAGAGCATCTACAATCAGTCTAGACTGATGGATTAAGGTAATAATAATGCACCAAATACGGTTTACAAAGCAAAAGGCATGTGAGTGCTGCTCTGGCCTTACCTGTAGGGCACTGGCTCATCTGGCAGCCAGACCTGGACTCTGGTGCTCCTCCCAACAGATGGCACTCTGCAATGAAGTTTTTGTTGCCATCCTCTGTGGTGTTATGCTTAGGAAATTCTTCCTTTTGGATGCAACTTCAAAATGTTTAAAATTGCAAAAAAGGAAGGAAGAGATAATGAGGTGGGAGGTAGGGAGTTGAGGAGACAGACAAACTGGTTTGAAACAGGTTGTAAAAAGCCTGTTCTAAATGCCTTTCCCAATTAGAAAACCTGTTCTGTGCATTATTTTATTGCACCATCCTAGTGGTCTGTCTTCCTGCTGGTAGGAGACGTGTCTGGTGATAACTGTATTACTGTTAAAGGGAGGTATTCACTTGTCTGCATTCTTGGCTGTGTCATGCAAACCAAATTTATTTTTAGTTCTTTGGAGTCTTTTCTTGTCCCTTTGTGACTGGGCTATCACGAACACAGGGCCTTTTCCACACTTTGTAGTGTTCAGAGCCCTTGCGCAGGGTCTCTGTCAAAGCAAGCAGCTGCTGTCAGCAGGAAGGGAAATCCATCACAGATTTCTCCTTTGCTTGGTGCGTGTGCTCACATACAGAGAAACAGAAGGAGGTGCTGAGCTGCAGAGAGCACCAGCAGAGAAGCGCAGGAGCAAGTAACCAATGAGGGTGTGCCAACAGCACAGCTGGGGCGTAAACAGCATGTCCAGACCAGGCAGTGCAGTCCCTTCACATCCACCCTTTCCATGATGGGTTTCCAGGAGCAGCCCTGTGCTGCTCAGTCTGAACACGGGAGGGCTTTGTCATTTCTTTAAGACAGGTGCTACACTGTTTTCTGGACCGGTTGTTTGCAAAATAGGGATTTCAGGAAAGAAAAAGCAGCCTGACCTGTGTTACTAGCTTCTGACAGCTGCTGGTCTCCTGCAAGCTCAAAAACTGCCAAACCCTCTTTATTTGTGTGAAGTTTTTCCTAGAATTTATTTTCAACAAAGGGTTCAGCATACAAGCCTAAGAGATAGTTCTTTTTGTGAATACTTTACTAGAAAGATTGTCTCCCCTTCTTTAAACCATAGGAATGAGGAGAACGTTGAATGGGGAGAGACTGGAGACTAATCGAGGGGGAAACTGGTTGCCAGCCAATCAGCCCTGGCCTGTGTGACACTGGAGTGAGGCAGGTGTGGGGATTTGTAGAACACAGCTATCCACAACAGCCCTTGGGACAGCTGTCAGTGCCATGAGTGGTGGTTGAGGGGGATTTAATGCTGGCAAACACCTCCTGGGATAGGTGAGGGGCCCCTGCACCCCTGCATGTCATTTGCCATTGTCCCTTTGCAGGGTTCCTCCCTTAGCCCTTATGAGAGCTGGAGGAGAATCAGGACCTTTCCTGCTGTTCCTCATGAGTGCTCAAGTGTTCAGCAAGCAGCATCTCCTTTAAATAGCATGATTGGGTTACCCCAGCTTTGTGCATTTATGTGCAGATGGACAGCAGCAGAAGGACAGCTGCCACCAAACAAGAGCAGAGCCCCTGTGAGGGGCCAGTTTTGCACTTTGCTTCTAAAGCCAATCTCTGCTGTGGAAAGAGAAGTGTAATAGATTGCTCATTAGCTGCCTGCCCCTCTCAGCTGCTCCTGAAGATGTGGCTGCCATGCCACTGGGCCCGTTTGTACCTCACACCTGTGTGGCATTGCTGGAACACACGGCATGGAACAGCCTCAAAGTGTCCCTTTGCAGAAATGGCTGTGGGGAAGTGGTTCCTACAGCTCCAGTCCCTGTGCTCACCTGGTATGCTCAGCCAGCTAAAATGACTTCTGAAAACACACAGGCCCTTTCTGTGGAGGCAGGTGGTGAATCTGTCACTAGACATGTAGTTGTGGTACTTCCAAGCTGCTCTTTGCTAATTTTATAGCTCCGCTTTGCAGGCTCTGGATTTTACTGTACATATCCAGCTCCTTTTCTCCATGAAGCAGGTGCTAGAACATGACATTTATTTGAAATGACATTTCAGAAACAAGAACTGGGTCTGAACAAGCTTGTGATCATGTCTTATCACTTCTATGTGAAACCAATAACCTTATGACACTGTTCTTGATAAAGGACATCCTACTGGGAGCAGATAGTGATGCAATGGCTTTGCAGTGGCATCAGCTGAGGCTGATGTGAAGGTCAGGCCAAGGCTGAAAATACCATTGGTGCAGTGCTGTGCCTTGAGGCTCCAAGTGTCACTGCTGGGCAAGGAGGGGCAGTCAGGGGTCATTACCACTGCTGGCAGGCAGCACTGTTGTAGCAGACCCCAGGGCAGCCAGCCCTCCTGCCTGCAGGGAAATGCTGCAATCAGCAGTGCCAATCAAGAAGGGATGTGGCTCTTCAGACTGCTGCCTCTACACATGGGAAGGTCCTTGAGAAAAAACGTGCTCTGGGGTCAGTGTTACAGAGTGGCCTCACAGCAACCCTGGGACAGCAGTGACAGATGAGCTCAGCTCCAAGGGAAATGAATGAGCCCTGCTCACAGTGAGACCTGAGGCACAGCACAGTGGGACCCCAGCCGTGTCAGCAGGTGCAGCCCCTGCAGCCAGATCCTATCTCTCTACGTGACAGACAGACAGACGTGCTTCCCAGTGGTCAGGGCTGGCACTGAGCACACAACTCACAGCAGCAGCCCCACACTGCAGGAATGAGCCATTGCTGACTCCCCTCTTGCTGTGCCTCCATTTACACAAGGGCAGGACAGCCTGGCTCTTGTGTGAGTCCCTGGCTGTGCCTCGAAATGTCCTGATGAAAATGAGCAGAGCAGCACGGGTATGTGCCTGGCTCTGCACTCCCTGCAACTCAGGGATGCTTGAGGGCATCCAAGACAACACAAGAGGACTACACAGAGTGAGAAGGCTCTCATCTGAGTTCCACCACCAAAGAGGAACTCCCGGAGCTTCCCTGACAGTTTGTCAGGTGCAGCAGGGCTATAGGCAAGGCAGGAAATTCTAAACACCCTGTCTTACAGGGTGGTGACCCGGAGGAAGGCAAGTTCAGCATCAGGAAACCAGCTTGCTCTTGGGCTTCTTAGCTCTGCACTGGAGCCATGCTAGGGCCAAAGACAGAGCTGGTGCTGGTGTGCTTCTCAATCATGCTGACCCCAGATTTCCTAAACTGAGACCAGGCCAGCAGGTTTGCCCCAGGCTGCGTTCTCCTCCCAGTGGTTCGGGGACATGAGTGCAGCTAGGAGGGAGAAAGCTACCAAGGTAATTATTTAGCCCCTGTTTATCCTCTGGCATGGCTCCGTATCCATCACCACCTGCCACTGACCCTGGGAACGGTTTGCTTCCAGGGGTCCTAGCTTGCCAAGCTCGAGTGCGGCCACCAGGTGTCAGGCTTTACTCACGGTTGGATCAAACCCAGGCGGCTGCAGGCTGGAATGAAAGCCTTGGGATGCAGAGGTTACATGAATGGAATGGTTTCCAAGCGAACTAGATGGCTGCTTTTGGTTTTAAACAGGGCTGTCAGCAAACAGCTATAATACAACTTACTCTCTTGCTATCTAATCCTGGTAATCCTCATCCTAAAATAGTTCTAGCAGCTGGCTCAGTGTCAGGACATAAGTTTATTTAAAACAAAGGAAAACCGTTTTCCGAGGTGGCTAAAGCAAGAAGACCTATTAGGATGCCTGGTGATGAGCAAAAGGGCAAAGGGCTTGTGTGGCCTGTCACAGCGACAAATGAGCACAGGAATATGAGGGGTTACCAATGGTCTGACTTACTGGATCTGCTTGTGGTAGGAGAGAGTTTTGGCCCAAAGCAGCAAGTGAAGACAGCAGGCAGGGCATACCAAGGTGACAGCAGCAAGATGCTCTCCATGGAGGTTACTTCTTCCCTGCTCCGTCCCACTGAGCTGCCCTGGAGAGTGCACAAGACCAGGGGCTGCTGCAGCAGAGGCAGGGACAGAGCAGGCTCTAGCACAGTACTTTTAAGGGCAACTGCTCCTTTCTCACTAGAAATGAATGAGGTTGTGTCAGCCTGCCAGATGTACAGGCATATGCCAAAGGTAGAGTGGAAACATGCCAGGCTCACTCATCACTCCAGGAAATCCGCTTGGATAAGAACAAACTTTCTCTGTTGTTTTCTTTAAAACCTCTCAGACACCTACACTCCCCTTGTCATCATCTGTCTGCAGCTGATGTTATCTCACATGCTATGTGCTCCACTGGGAACCATGGGGGCAATTGTGAGGCAAGTGATGCAAGGCTTCTGCTCTGAGCACCCTCAGCTGCAGGCATCCCATTGCTCCCTGCTCATGCTGGCAGCACCCAGCAAGATGCTCCCTTTCCTGTGAGAGGGAAACAGGCAGCCACAGGAACTGCCACTTGCCCTCCTTTATCGTGTGCTCTGCAAGTCCACAGCAGTGTCTGGCCTTAGTGCAGCTCTGTCAGGTGCCCTTTAGCCAAAGCTGAGTACTGGTTGTGCACTCTGAGGCTGGTTGCATCATCCCTACAATCCTGACCTGGCCACCCAAAGTCGAGTGCCCCTGCCCTGCACACAGAGCATGTGAGGGCCTGAGCTGGGCCCATGCTCAGGGTGAAGTGCTCTGATGTCACTACTGTGGGACTTGAGATAATTTCCCGGCAACGTTTCATGTACACTTGAGTCACTCTGCCCTTTGCTCCAGAAATCTCCTGCTTTGACCTCAACAGAGGGCAGAAAAGAACAAGGGAGAAATTCCCCCCCCCATTTCTGCTTTTACCCTTGCAATGCTGCTTTTACAATGGGGTGGCTATGCATCCTGTTTGAATGTTCCTGGTGGTGCTCCCAGCTCCTCATCAGAGGAGCAGACTTCTGATTCAGCAGATAATGTGACTGTCATATTTCCTCTTCCCTTGTGCTTGGGAATGCAACAGGGCATTTGCCAAAATATTTGCTTCTCAGGTACACGCTGTTTAACCTGTCTACAAATACTTGTTACTTGCAGATTTTTATCTTTTTTGGCTGTATTTCCCTGAAGAATGTCCCAAATGAAGTGTCAGGGTAACGGGATGGATGATGTAGCACATTTGTCCACTTCTGAGAAGATGACAGAATGAGAGCAGCTGTTTCCCAAAGCCCCTCCTAATGTGCAGTCCCCTCTGCCAGACTCCTCAGGAAAGAAAGAAAGCCATGAAAATCCCCATTTCAGATGGCTTCTCTCTCAAAAAGGTGACAGACCAAGAGACCAAGGGGCAAAGAAAACTCAAGAGGAATGCACGGCTCTGCATGGCCTGCTGGCAGCTGAACAGAGAAAACTTGGAAGCTGTGCTTCCATGTTGCTCTCTTTCTTTCTATTTAGTTACCCTTTCCATATTCTCAAGGTAATTTTTGGCAAAACAAAACTGAGCAAACCTCTGGCCTCACAGCAGGCAGAGGAAGGCACAGACAGACTCAGCTGCCAGGATAGATCCTGCCAGTTGCAGAGGCAGGCCTCACTCCCCCGGTCATAAAATTAGAAATGAGTTAAACATGCAGCAGGTGTTAATGGGAGGCATAAACCAGCTGGCAAACCGCAGGCCTTGGAAAAGGTACAAACCAAACGCAGACAGGAAATCCCCCACCCCGCCAGGACCTGGAAGCTGTCTACACCTGAAGGAAAAGCAACTGGACGATTTACTTTAGATTGATTATTTGCAAATGACTGGATGTGAATTACGTTCATTCTTAGTTCCACAGTGGCATTATCAAATGAGTGAAGAACCAGCCCTTGCTATCTCCTGCCACTGGTTTCCTCTGAGGAGTAGGTTCTCTGCAGATCTGCTCTTGACCCCCTGAGTCACTGCAGCATGACGCAAGCGTCAAAGGAGCCCTGCTGCCATCCAGCCTCTCTCTATAGCTGGGTCACAGTCTGACACAGGGCACTCTGGGCTGGCTGAGGGATGTGCTAAGGGAATTAAGTCCATGAGCTGCAAGGAAGGCTAATTTATTGCTAGAACCAGACTGGGATGCCTCAAGGACTGCTGCTTACATAAAACATGTTTGCTCCCACCTTTACTGTTCCTCCACAGAGATCCAAGATTTCACTTCTTTCCCTGTGGAAAGATTACAGGGCAACACCTAGAGGTGGGTATTTTACAGATAAGGCAAATATGGACAAGGTTCACAAGGAGGAAGCTGGCTGGGACAACAGGCCCATGCTTTTCTCCCTGGCATGCCACTTCACTAGGCCTGAATCTCTGCTCGAGCAGCACAGCTTTTCTGAACCCCACTCACCACTTTGACTAGTCAATTTTTGATTTCCCTATTCCCACCCCTCTCCTGCCCCAGCATGCCCCCATTAGGTCAGACTCCACACATATTTATCTTGCAGAAACAATCCACCACTTACATTTTGTGGTTTATTGACCTTCTCCCATCTAGCACATGGCTCCATTAGGGTTTGTTGTGCTATGTGACCTCCATGTCCTCATGGAGACACTGCCACGGCTCCCAGCTCCAGAGCAGCACCAGCTCCCTCAGCTAGGCCCTCCAATACAGCGGGGAAGGACCTTGTCACCCCACTGGCCAGCAACTCCTTGGATCCACAGGGATGCTTTTGTTGGGAAATGGGAACTCATTTTAACTGTCTGCTGGCAAAGGCAGACTGTGCTGGGTGAACTGTGGAGTTCTTTGACTGGTGCTAGAGATGGGACACTAAACTGGTCAGAGAGACACCCAGCATACACACTTCCACATGGCATTATTTCAGCTCAGAAACCATCCACTGTCAATGAAGGGAAAAGGATAACCCAAGGCCTTCGAGGGAGGCTCTGGCAGTGACAAGCTGTGCTCCTGAAAGAGCTATGAGTTTGTTATCTAATTCTTAGTGTACCAAGGAAGCATATTTACATTGCAAAGTGTTCCTCAATTAGGAAGTATTTTTAAAGCTTTCCAAATAAACTTCAAGCAGGAGCACTTCCTTTTGGTAGGGAAGGGCTGGCTATGAGTGGGAGCTCTGAATGTCACCATCTAATCACTTCCTTCCTGACATCAGGACTCTCCCCACAGGTGGGCTTCTCTTTCCTTTGTTTCCTACCAGAAAAGCCTCAAGAAATACAAGAAGGCTCTGGGCAGGGGGCTCAGAGTGGGCTGCTTATCACCTCTCTCCCAGTCAGTGTGACTCCTTCCAGAAGCAGGACCACTACAAGCTGCAGGAGGCTTGGCAGCCTGAGAAAGCTGTGCTGCTTCCCAGGGCACAGCAGCAACCACAGGCAAGGAAAATCAGGCCTTAGGGAGGACACCCAGGGGCTCCTGGCCTGCTGTCCCTGTACCCACCACATTCCCCAGGGTCAGGCTCAGATTGCAGGGCACATCCTGGTTTAACTGGACACACAGTGCAATTCAGAAACACGTGTCTTTTGGAAATATGATTGACCCTTTGAAACTGATGCACCATGAAACTGAACTTAAGAAAAGCAACAATGCACTGTGGATATTTGGGCAATTTCCTCTTGGCACATAATTGCTTGTTTTCTGAACCCCAGTATTCCTTCCAGTTCTTCACAAGGGGACAGGTGACTCAAACTATTTATAGATGCCTAGATCCTTTCTGCAATCAAGGTGGATCAACCAGATGTGACAGAATTCCTGGTGCTGCCATCTTGAGCCATGCCTTGTGTGACCTACTCCTCCTAGGTGCCGTGGGCACACGTTATCAGCTCCATCTATTGCAGACATCTCAGAGGTCCCTCCCTAGCACAGAGGATGCTTGGGAAATGCAGGATACCAGGCATGCTATGCCCTGTCATTGGCTGTTGAGGAGGAGGAGGTGAGGGAAGTCCACCTCGGCAGTACTTTTCCACTTGCATTCCCACCCAGGAGCTGGTAACCAGGCTGATGGGACAGAGGTCAGATGTAGCTTGGAATGCCTCAGTAGTTCAGTGATGCTAACGCTGAGTTACGCTCAGGTATGAGAGCTCTCAGGTGTTTCTTCCTTCCAGAAAGCACCTTCCATTATCTAGGGAATGATTTGTATCAATAGTCACTTGAGACTCTTTTCAATCAGCAGTAGTTTGTAGCTTTTTCCATGGCTGGGCAGGAGCAAAACTCCAGAGTGTCAATTTCCAATATAAGAGGAATCCTAAAGAACCTGAACTTGTTGTCTCAATGTAATTGCTTTGTTGCCATAACATGAGTGTGTTTCAATTTGACAATGGTGATAGTACCTTTTTTGTCAAAAGGAAGTAACGATGTATTGCGTATGAGATGGTAAAAAACATAACTGTGAAAGCAAATTTCAACACAAAGAAATCAATGAAAATTACAGATATCCTTTGGAGTTATGATAAGGGTAAGGGAGCAGTCCCTCTGTAAAGGAAAACTGAAGGCAAGAAAGAGGGAGAATGCCCTGCAAAAGAGTGTGGTTGGGAAGCCAAAAGGCTGGCTGATGAGCAGATGCACCCGGCCTGGGCACCACTGGTTCTCAGGGCTGAGGATATCAAGGATGTCTGGAGGCCTGGGACAAGCTGCAGGCTTTTTGGACTGTGAGCTACTGGAACAAGCCAGTCAGATTTTGATCCATTGCAAAAGAAACCTGGAAAAGGCTCCTCTTGTTTAAATTTGTATCACCACTGCAACAGCAAAGGTTAACTTGGAACTTCCTACACTGATCTTCAGCTCCTGAAATCTTAGCCTTTCAAAGTCAGCATTCCCATCTGACCCCCTTCTGTGGTACTATTAAAAAGAACTTGGAGTTACATATACAGGGAAATCACTCCATCCCCTGCCTAAGAAATTGTGACATATAAGCAAAAGAGCCTCCAAGCAGAGCATCTGAGTCAAACTTCACTAAGTGGCCTGTTCCTCAAAAATTCCATTTCTCATAAATATTTTCTCCTCTCATTTCCTGTGTGCTACTTGTTACATTGATTGTTTAAATCAAATCACCATGTGGCAATTGCTAAGATAGGGAAGCTGACTGTAACTGCCCCAGGAGCAAGTGGAACTCCGTGCATGAGAAGGACAAGTAAGTGAAAATGGAAATCACTGATACGGCAAAGTGCAAACTGGTAAAGCAATAAAAAGTCCTGTCCAACTGGCAATAGCTCACTTGGTTCAACTGGCCTGTAAATATGGATGAGAGACCTGCTCTAGGAAGAGTTTTTTAAAGACCAGAGGGCACAGGTTTGGGCTGATGTGGCTGTCCATGACTCAGGGCCTCTGAGGTCATTCCTGCTACTGGCATGAAAAGAAAGAAAGGGTAGAAAGCTCACGTAGGACCAAGGCAGCTTCTCACTTAAAATAAGTGGGATGTCACCCACTGGACTGGAGGAAGGCAGCAGCATCCCAGTTGCCCCTGCATGCATGCAAGCAAGTTCAGGGGAGACACCATCTTTAAAGTCCCTCCTTTCCCTCTTGTCCCCAGGAGGTTAAGGGCTTCTTCTCTTGTCACGCCTGCTCCCAGTGATTTCCCTTCTCCTTTTTCCATGAAGCAGCATTTTGTCCTCAGCATTGACTCATCCTCTGCAGCTTGCACAGGCAGCATCAAAGGAACCTAGGGCAAGCTGTGGCCTGTCCCTCGGATGCCATACACAGGCAGAAGGAGCAGAGGGAGCAGAGGGAGCGGAGGGAGCAGAGGGAGCAGTGAGAGGCACACAGGACTGACCTGGCTGCTGGAGGCAGGGAACTGCAGAAGATAAAATGCACCTGTTTTATTGAAGGCGTGTTTACAGCAAGGATCAGATCCTGCCTTACTCTGCTAAAACCGTAAAGTGGAGTGGCTTTTCTGGAACAGCTCCTCAATGGGCTTGTCCGAACAGCAGCCAGGGAACATCAAAAGGTAGAAGCGATCACCCACAGATAAGCACCCTAACTGTCTGATCCTGAGTTACCCCCAGGCACAGCTCAGCATCTTGTCTGCCCGCGACAAGCTCTCCCTACAGCCTGCTCTCGTACCAGAGCCTCTTCCCATGGTGACTGCTCCATACACGTGGCAGAGAGCTAACTGACTGCCAGTCAGCAAGTTCTGACCTCCAAAGAAAAGAAATCCCTGAGTGTAGAGCTGTTTGAGGAGAGAAGGATGGGAACACAGGACTTGGTCAGTGCTCGAGCAAGGGAGCCCTCACTGCAGTGACCCAGCCGCGGTGGGAAGTGTGTTTGCATCAAGCATCGCTCAGTAATTATAGCAACAGATGACTCGAGATCAAAGTGCTTCTGCGAATGATGTGGCGAAGCAAATCGATGGAAATCTGAGGTTTGTTATCTTTGGATCTGTCTGTAATGCTGACTTTCTGTCCGGCTTTACCCTGCCCCGGGATAACATCTCTGCTCCGGTGCGGCGGCCCCAGCCCAGGCAGAGCTCCATGCAGCGCCCAGCTCCATGCAGGCTCCTGCCTCCTGCCAGCAGGGATGGCACCAGGCAGGGTGGCCCTGGGGAAAGCCTTTGGGGCCTGGTCCCCACAGTGGCTCTCAGTGCAGAAGGGCAGTTTGCTGTCACGGTGAGTCAACAGAGCCAGGTGCCCGGCTGCTTTGTGCTGACATGCTGCTGCTGCCACTTCCAGGGGCTGCCCCTCCCTTTATGAGCACCCAGAAGGCAGCTGCTCCTCCACTGGATGCAGCCCAAGTGCTCCAGAGACAGCTTCTGATTCAACTGCTCCTGGCCTTGCCCATCCATAAAGACAGATCCTAGAGAGGGCTGGACAGGAAGGCCTCTTCCTTCAGGGTGACATGACCCATGGAAACCAGGGCTGACCAGCACATGGAAAGGGGACCATTTGCCAGCCCATCTGAGTATATCCCATGAGCACCCTTCACCTAGACTGCATCTGTCTCATCTGCTTTCTGTCACAGAGGCTCCTATCAGCTTCTATCATGTGCTTATCCTGAATTTTGGAAAGAGTTAATGATTTTGCTAAGATGCTAAGCTCCAGCTGTTGCCACACCAAGTGTTCTCTTGGTGCCATGGATGGGTGAGTGCTCCATGGGTTCCACACACTGGTCTCCTGTGTGGTTGCACACTGGCTCCAGACATCTGTCCTGCATGGTTCCTGGCTAAAGGTGTTTGAGCCACAAGGGGCAGAGTGTGGAGAGAAGGCCAGGGTGGCTCTGGGTTAGGTGAAGAAAACAAATCCTGACTTACAAAGTGTTCCTCAGGTGTCTCTGACACAGCCTTGATCTCTCTGGGTGATCTCTGTTGCTTTAATTTGCTGTTTTAATTCCACAGGCAGTGCCTCCTGCACAGTTATCACGTGGCAAGGAGGCTCACATTGGATAAAGTTTCGAGCTGCCTCCTGGGACTAGGCACCAAGGCCATCTAAACATGGGATTTCCCAAATCACATCAATCATCTGGGTTTTTCCTGGCTTATGCTGAGAGGCTGTGCTGCTCCTACCTGCTTATTTCCCAACAGAGAAGAGAGGCTTAATTATTGGGTTGCAAAGTTCCCAAGGGTCTTATGAATATTGAATTGGAAAAGTGATGTATCATAACATATTAGACTGTGATAAATTGTTATCCAAAAATTTGTTGTAATCCAGGGGAAGTCTGCCCCCCAAACCAGCTACCCAAAGTGCATTGTTTTGGTTGCTGTCATCAAAGTCTACAAGACGAACAGGCAATTCATTATCATTTTGAGTAGTGCTTTGAAAGTTATCATTTGAGCTTCTTAAAAGGTTAATCTTCTGTGCCTGGGATCCCCACGAGGAACAATTAGAGTATCCTGTGGTGAAACACTGGATCATTATTAATGAAACTTGTGCTGCCCTGGAGTTTTAATTGACTCAAGTGTTTAAACACATGCCTGACTTAAAACATGTGGGCATTCTCATTCCTGCCACAGGAGCTACCAATGGTTTTCACACAATGCCAAGAAATGTTAACTGTTAAAACCATGTTTGACCATTTATTAACCTTAGTTCCTCACATGTCCTATCCAAAATCCCTCAACAGGGGGAACTGAGCATTTAATGTGCCCATGAGACAAAGCAGGGCTTTGAATATATTTTTCTTTCCAGTAGGACTTAAAGGAAGAAATGTGTGGATTCTGTCAGGGCAATAGGTACCCAGAATTTTTGGGTTTCTCCGAGCCACCTTCAGCTGGGGTCTGTAATATCAGGAATTATTTTTGCCAAAATTTTCAAGATGGGAGCTAAGCTTTGACATTTTCACATGAAACTAAAATATCAGGATGTTTGGCAGTGCCCACAGCAGTGACAAGCTGTATGGGGGCTTCCATCTTTGCTCACATGCACAAGGCAAAGGGAGGTTTGCTCATTATTTACAGGAAGTCAGGATTTGACATCAATCTGTTCCCTCATCATGCCCTTGCAATTCTTCTTTCCCACTGCAAGCTGTCAGATGGAGACAGAGAGGTTTGAGGACCAGGCCTGGTGTTCTACCTGTGTGTATGACCAGCACCCAGCTGCATCTCAGCTCCTGCATGGAGATTCCTAACCACTCCCTCACTCCTGGCTGGATTTCCTGGGCTGTGTGTTGGAGCAGATGCAAACTTGCACAGGAAGGCACAGACCTGGCTGGATTTGGATTTAGTGGGAGAAGGACTACAGGGAGCAAAGCACTGGATGCTGCCAATGGCTGTCAGTGAGGAGCACTTCATGCAAGTCCCATCTGTGTCCCTGTTCAATGTCATGATCTAGGAATGTAGCTACTGCTCAGGCAGTTGCCAGCTGGCCACAGCCACTGCAGGTGTGTATTTCTTTATTTGTTTATATATGTAAATCAAGTCCAAAGTCTCAAATGATTAAGTCATGCAATGCAAGGCATGTGACAGAGTGGTTAATAGTGAGGGGTAGACAAGGATGACAGGAGGAAAGCATTGCAAAGTGGCAGCTGTGAGGTAAATCATACTGGAATTGGGTAACCTGGTTTTAGGGGAGAGGTTGGAAAGGAAGGGCGTAGCACAGGGAGAGCTCTTTTTTTTCCCCCTCTGGGAAGGGCGCTGATCCTCAGACTTGGGCCCTGATTTTTATTTTACATCTGCTACTGCAGGGCTGATGTGTGCCCACCAACCTCCGTGAAGAGGGGCCTGACTAACAGCAAGAGAAGCCTGAAGTTATTGGGGCTTGCTACAGATTTTGGGACATGCTCACAACACAAGCAGCAGCTCTCCCTCTCTCCCCTTCTCCCTCTCCCTCTCCTGGCCTCTCTGTGGCACATGAGAAAGGGCAGAGGGGTGAATGAAATGGGCTTGTCTGCAGATGGGAGACTGTCTGCTGGACCCATGCTGGATCCCACAAGGAAGTCCTAACCTGAGTGGAAAATGTCCACTTGAGCAGCACCTGGATGTGAACCTGTAATTACCTCTGCCAGCACGTGTCCCTGCAGCTGTGTGCACAAATACCTTGTCCCTGTGTTGCTCCTTCCTCACAAAACACTCCTTGGTCCTGCTCTTTCAGAAAAGAACAAAACATCTGGTCTGATCCTTGTGGGGAGGAGTGGGGACCTCTGCAGGGACTTCCAGGAGAGCTGTACCCTGACTCACAACCAGCCCTGTGGCAGACATCAAATGCTGTTGCTCCCTAGCAGTCTGCTGATGTTATCTCTGTTGCTTTGAGGAGTGAGAAACAACAAGATCCTACAACGACAAACCTCAATGTCTCTGGTGGTACATAAAGACGGGTAAAAAAAACCACCACCACAAAAAACAACAAAAAGAAACTTTCCCAAATAATTGCCAAAAAAAAGCATTTCATGTCCTTTGTGTTCTCAGTACCAAGCATCTTACAGACAATTAGCTCATGATCTGCCAAACAAAGGGGACAAGGGACCATCATGAAAGACAAATCATAAAGCATCTAGAAAATCAGATCTGGAGAGGAGAACAGGACTGTTCAGGGGAATCATTACTCTTATACTCAAAATTCTAAATAAGAACCACATTTACTGAGCTTTCAGGCTCACAATCCTGGGGACAAGGAAAAGCTTATTTTACAGTAATATATATGTACATTGAAGGTTCTTGTTGGTGGCTGCTGTCACCCAGAGACTGTTTATGGCACACCCTCATGCAAAGTACCACAACAGCCAGAAACTGTTTCACCTTCACCAACTATTGGCTTGGTAGAAATTAATGATTTTCATTTTTTGCTATGAGTCTTTTTTCATTTCTGAGGTATGAGTTTAATACAAAAACAGAATGAAGAACTGGAATGCAATTTCTGATAAGCATGAGTGCCAAATTTTACAGGCTGCTGTGGCGTGTACAGTTTTGCTTTATTTGTTTGGTTTTTTTTCCTGAAGGGATTTGAAGTTCTGAGGTTTATTATGAGTCCATAATAAACCAGAAAGGTGATGTGAAATATGTTAAGGACCAAACTTGTGTCCAAATCCAGTCAAACAGAGAGTAAGAGGTGTGCAGGCATTCAGCAGGGATGCACACTGACATCCTGATGAGATCCTTCAGCCTGGGAAGCTGGGGCACGAAACTAAGTGCTGGAAACTGGAGCGTGATAAATGAATTAACTGGATTACATAAGGTGTTAGTTTGCCATGCCAGTGCCTGGACTTGATGCACTGAATTACTTTCCAGTCCTGTATTCCTACACAAAAATACTTAAGTCCTCTATGAAAAGTGCTCCCTGATCTCCCCAGATGTTGCATGGATGTGGCACAGAGGGGAACAATCGAACTGTCTATATGCAAAGTTCGCTCATTAGATATTTACACTAACATCACAATTTACAGGACTGCTGTCTGTAGATGCTGACCTGCATTTTGAGGTTGGATTGAAGACATTCACTCCAATAACCCATATTAGCGTGGCCATTTCCTTGCTAGATACCCTTGGCAAGTCTGCCCTAGAAAAGGAGCCACTCCAGATCTAGAAAGATGCCAAGAGGGTTGAGCAATGTGCCCCTGGACTGCTGTGTCCTGTCATTAGGAGGCCATATATGATTCCATGCAATCACCAAGGCCTAACACCCTTGTGGCCCTTTGGACTGACAGAGGCCTTTTCCAGAGCTGTTAGACAGAGGGCAAAAGTATTTTTTTCAACTGGTGCTGTTTGTTTTTCCACTGTGAACTCCTCCAGCTCCATGGTGTCAAAACACCTGGCAGGGCTGCTGTGTGGTGCCGCTTGTTTGTCCTGTTACTCCCAAGCTGTGGCGGGTGGGAATTTGGCTGGCCTGGGGACGCGAGCCACATCAAACACGGGGATGGTGTGACTGCTCATTCCCTGCTGGCACTCAGGCAGCTCGGGGCTCTGGGGGAGATCATCCTCCCAGGAGATGTCTCTGCACCAATGGGAATGGTGGGAAGGATGTCCATAAATGATATGGGGTTGATGTGGGGAGCACAGTGATTCTGGATAACAACACCAGGGCAGGAGACATCCCAGCCCCTGGTACTGGCTACACATGGGGTCCTAGAAGTCAGCTGTGAGCCTGAGGAAAGAAATACCAAGTAACCTTACAGGACTGAAGTGCTACATACACATCTGCATCACCAGATTTGGTTGCCCTCTTTTCAGAAGGCCCACAGACTCAGCCAGGTCAGCTGCAGCCCCTACTACTGTACGGCCTCACACAGAGAAGCACCTGCAAATCCAGTTCAGTCCCTAGAAAAACGTGAGTGGAGCAGTGGTACAGACCATACTTCAGGGTGGAGACTCTTCTCCCCAAACCAGCTGCAATTGTTTGTTGTGTAATGGTGCCAACGAAGTTTTGTAACTCCCTCACACACTGGGAGGATTCATTTGATCAAAAGAGCAATTTCACTTTCGGGCATCTACCATCCATCAGAAATTCCAGGCCAGAGCTTTAAAGAGCAACTAATGACTTAGGATCTTATGACTGCTAAACATTTCAACTGAGGCACCTCGGCAGGCATGCAGAGCCCTCCTCTCCAAACCTCTTCCTCAGAACAGACACCTGGTTCTGTGTGTCACCCCAAGAGCCCTACTGAGGCTGTAATGTGGAGTTAACAGCTGTTCAAGATGAGGCACAAAAGGTCCTCCTGAACCAAAATGTCAGCTCTAACCCCCAGATGAAGATCCCTGCCCAGATCCCTTCAGGGATGCACCCTTCCCTCAGTTATGGGACCACATACAAGCCTTAGGTGCAGCGGTGCCACAGGCACGAGGGACAGAGCCTAGGAATGCTCAAGGGCTGTGGCAGAGGCTACAAGTCCTGGCAGTGCTGACAGGCTTATGGCAACATCAAAGCATAGCCACTCTCAGCTTCGTGCCAGGCTCTGAAGCTCACACAGGGTTGAACAGTGAGGGTCTGATGGAAGCTGGTTCTGTTTTGGACATGCTTTGGACAAGATTGGGCTTTCTTTGTGGGATTTTGCAGATGGTCCCTACAGGGCACACCTAACTAAGCAGATCCAAGAACCTTCCATCCAGCGAGACTGACCCTGTTTGGGAAGTGTGATTCCAGTGAAGCTTGACAACTTTTTTACAGTTTAAGTCTTTGGTAAGCTCTGAAAACAGCATCCTACCTCCCCAGAACCCATCTTGAACTCTGCCCTATACCAATCCCTAGCAAAATGGTACCTGCATCTGTTCTACCAAGGCATACAATCAAACAGTGACTCACTGTCACAATCCTTATTCATGCATTTATTGCCCAGATAACTCTCCATTAAGCCAATGAGTCATCCTTTACGCCCACCAAATACATAGTTTGAATGCTGCTGATTTCTGCTCTTCATAAATCGGAAGGACAAGAAGAACAGACAAGAGCCTTGATCCAGAAAATATTCCTCTAGTGGCAAGCTCCAGGAATTCAAGGGTTTCCATGTATGTCAGCAGGAGCAAGCAAGGCTCCATTACCTTCTCCAGACAAGCACTAGAGAGCCAATGCTGCTTTGTGAAGTACCTCACACCAATCTACTTATAGAGCCTTTGCAGCTGGCAAGTCTCTGCTTCTAAAGGCTTTGCAGGCCTTGGGTGCAGAGGACTTGATGGCCATGTTTGAAAATCTCATCTCTTTGCTGAGATGAGCAGGCAGCTTTATTCCAGGCATCACTAAATTTTAACTGGAGCAGGAGATAAAATATTTAGCATAGCATTAACTACATGGATGCACAATCCATGCAAACTTTTCCAAGGTATTAAACTAAGGACTTCCAGGTGTTGCTAGTTTGACAATATTTTGAGTAATTTATCTTTTTACATGCCTGGTGTGGTCCATAACAGAAAGCTGTAGTTAAATGCTATCTTTAACTCTTTCAGCAGTGCTTTGCAGCTGAGATGAGCTGCCTGAGCCTTGTAAATAAAACAGGTGACCAGAAAAGTTCCACTGGCTTTGCCTCTGGTTGGTGCAGCCAGCACAGGCCAGGTGTGTGAGAGCAGCCCTTGGTTTCACACAGACCTTCCCCCTGCCACAGCAGGGGTGCCCTCAGACAGGGCATTGACAGCTGCTCATGGCAACTGCCAACCAGTTCAGCTTCTTGGGGCTTATCATCCTGTTTGCATAAACACTGGGATCAGAGCAAGAATGAAGGAAGCATGGGCTGAGCTTTAGAAAGGCTTTATCTCACAGTTTTCTTATCTGCTCTACTGTCTGTCTGTCCCCTCCATGCCTGTTTAAAGGACTTGCTCCTCAGGAACTCATGAGCCCAGGTTTCCTCTGGATTGCTGTCTAGAGCTGGAGCCTGCAGGCTCTCTGAAGTGAGTTTGCAGTGCTCTTGCAGTTCCATCCAATGTGGTTCCCTCTCTGGTCAGTTCAGCTTTGAATCCAAGGAGACTGTTCCGCAAGGGAGCAGGGAGTAAACCAGTCCATATGCACTCGTGAGGAAGCAGTTTTCATGGCTCCCCTCTGCCTCTGGAACTCCAGACTCCTCACTGGACTGCTGGAGCTTTTGCAAATATTCCATGTTTCTTTTTCTAAACAACTAGGCACATATTTAAATGCTGATCTCTTCTTGCTAGACACTGCTGCTAGTTCCCTGAACTTGCAGAGGATCCCACGATTATTACCTCTGCTAAGCAAAAAAGCTCTCCCATCTGTTCAAAAGGGGAAGGATGTAACATTGACCAATATTGAGAAATGTGTTCTCTTGGTTTCAGAGGCAGTTATTGGAATGTGCTTGGTATTCAAATGTTAACTTACACCTGTAGCAACTTGCTGAGTGATGCCTTGAATCACACTGTGATAAAAGGATGTGTTTGAAGTTTTTGAAGGCAGTACCTCACTATCAGTCCCTTTCAGTGCTGTCACTCAGAGCTCTGCAGCCTTGCCTGTGTCAGCAGGTAATCAGACTAAACTTCCCATTCATCTGAATCTAAAACTCATCTGGGCATACTCAATCATTGAATAAAAATGGGCACTGGAGAGAATAAGGAAAACAATCTTTTTCTGAACACGTTATGTTAACACAAAGAGCACTGGGGTGTGTTCCCCCATGAATGTGAGCTGCAGACCAAGACCCTTCCAGGCACCCCATGAGCCCAGCGCTGGCCATGTCACCCAGATTTTGGGGTGTTGGCTTCTCTCATTTCCAGGCTCTCTCCTACAGAAATGGGGTTTAATTGCTGCTGCCACCAAGCCTGACAGGGGAGCACTAACACACCCACTGGCTGTGAACAGGCCTGTGACTGCACATCAAAGCTGATCCCACCTCAGAGCATCAGCCAGGAGCACATTCCAGAGCAACAGGAGCCCTGCAAAAGGTAGCCAGAGAACCCTGTGGCCTCCAAACCTCTCCACCCACTGCCGACTTCCATCAATTAATTCACTCTGCAGCTTTGTTCCCTTATCATCATCCTCCCAGCAGCAGCACGAGAAATTGTACTTGCAACAGATGCCTAAATGAGATGATCCCAGGTCTTTGCAACTTGAATCAAGGGTGGGAAACTTGCAGCTTTGTGGTGATCTCCAATTCATTCATTATACAATCGGATCTTAATTGCTTTAAGAATGTGATTCTAGTAAATCTGGCCTCTAGTGCCACTCCTTTTAGAGACTTCTGTTGCTAAATCTCTGCTGCTAAACACAGTCAGTCCATCCCTTGAAGTCTTTTTTTATTTCAGTGGGCTCTGAAGTACTGAATTACCTGTAGAAATTAACACCATGTTCACCCACCCTATATTTACCCACTGAATGGACAGGCACCAAACCCAATTTAGTTGTTCCCAGCAGCAGCAGTTTTCAATAGTTCCTGGGGGAGCCCTATGCTATGAACAGGTAATTGTCCGGTCGGGTGTCTGTCTCTGCCCAGACACGGGTAGGGTGGTTCTGGGGCCGCCCATGCTTCAAAGGACGAGTCTGGACTCTTCAGTTTTTCGGTCTTCAGACTGTTTATTATTTCTTATCTACAGAATTTTCTTTCTGCCCAGCCGAGGTCTGACCAGCAAGGCAGCCAAGGGCACTCTGACCACCCATGGGGTGGTCGTGTCTTTTTATGCTAAAAACTACGTACATCATATTTACCTTTATTTCCCAATACCTTTCATATTAGCAAGTGCACCTTCACCATGGACCAATCCCCAAGTGCCAACATCACCACAGAAAATGGATGACAAGAAGAAGAAAGAAGAAGGACAAGACATGCCCTGATCCCTCCATCTTGTCTCCATAACCCCCCTGTACCAAAACCCTAAAATCTATATCTCACCCTGTAAATACATCATTCCTGCACCATTCATTCCCAAGTGACTCTCATGTCCTCAAACAGGTGGCACATCCCTAGAGGGATCGAAATCAAGCCACCAGACATTCCTGGCAACATTCCAGGATTTCCGAGCCCCCCAAGGGTTCTCTCAGCAACTCTGGACATCCGGAGTGATGTGCTGAGTTCCCACAGGTAATATAGAGAAACACCCTTGGGTTGCTTTTGAAGGTGATTCTTCATTAAAAGAAAACACTGCATGGAGTAAACTCATCCCAAAATCCTGCTATCCAAACACAATATGTCTAAATACAAATACAGTCAAAGAGATTGATGCCACTTGTGAAAACTTCAGATCCAAGGGACTCTGACTGAGATCCTCCCTTCCAGCAGTGTGCCAGCTGGGAAACCTCAAAGGCACAGCCAGGTGTCCCCAGAGCCAGCTCTGGGGACTCAGTAGGTGGCAGTCTTCACCTTGGCTTTGCAGAAATCTGTCACCCTGAGAAAGGTGCTGGGGGATCGCTGGGCACAGAGGACACTGACCTCCTGGACAACTGAGAGGTGGGCTGGCTGCAGCTGACAGCCCAGGAGGTACTGCCTGTCTGACTCCAGTGTGCTCCAAAGGATCTCTGTGCACAACCAATGCAATTAAAAAGACAAAATGAATGGGTTTGACAATTTGGAAGAGATTTGGATCAGCAGAATCACTGCTCATTCATAGGGTAAGCAAGAAGAGGGAGCAGTGTAGTCTTTAGTCTTTCCCTATTTTTTAGGGGGCAAATTTGGTACAGGGATGAAAATGGAACCCATGAGAGTTGTGTTTTGGGACAGAGACAGGTTGGGCAAAAAACAGAACCCAGCCAAGTTTTATGTGGATATAACTCACAAGCCCACAAAGAGGGGAACACCTTCACCATGCAAGTAAATATTCACTCTCTGTGGAAGGTGGAAGGAGAAACTAGGGGAGTGGGATCTGACCACAGAAGAGGTGAGACAGGCCCCTGACTGTGAAGGAAATTGCTGATTTCAGCCTGCCTCCTCCTAGAGCCAAGAACAGGGACCAGCCCCAAGGGAACAGTTTGGTGAGGATCAGCATCCTCACCAGTAGGATAGGCTGAGTGAGGGGGTGGAAGCCTCTTGACGTGGTACAGCTGGAATGGCCCAGCTGATCCTAGCCTCGGCCTTTGCATCCCCACAAACCCAAGGTGTTCCTAAGCACTGTTGTTTTGAGCTATGATACTGGACTGCTTTCCCATAGCTCTTACAGTTTCAGGCACTGTTAAGCTGAAAATGAGAGGAGGAGCTCCTGCTAATAGGAGAAAGCACCCTGGTTTCCTCAGTGGATACTGACAACACTTGCCTTAGTATTCGGCATTATGCCCACTTGCCTTTTTCCTCCCTCTGAGTGAGCTTGAAAGAAATAGCAAGCATATTTTTCCCTCTCACCCAAAGGCAGATGTATACTCATGTTCCTGCCAGTCTCTCACAGCATCTTACATAATTTACCATTGTTTTTGGAGAGATGACAAAACAAGTCTGAAGGAATGTGTACAAGATCTACCAGAACAGGGTTTCCCTGTGTTTCTGACACTATAATCCCCTTATTCAGAGCTAAACCAATAGGCTCAGACCTCCTAAACTGAAAGCTTTTGCAAACTCCATCCACTGCTTTTAAAAACAAACAAGGAAACCCACAAGCTCATGCCCAGTTATTATCATGAAAGAGAAAACAAGAGACACAAAGCAAAAGAATTTGCCACATGCAGCTCAGTAAGTGCTAAGTCCATGAGTGAGGAGACACTTGTCTTTGTTCCATGAAGTCAAACATGTCCTAATCTTTAAAACACGTTCACTCCAAAATTGCAGCTGATTGCTTAGTCACAGGGCATTTGCTATTTAACCAAGGGCCTTTGCTCAGGCCCCAAAGTGATGATACTGCTAGACCATACATTCAAGGGCAGGGTTTAGGGAAGAGACTTCTGTGAAGAGCTGCCTGAAGTTAACAGGGGTGATAGGACTTGCCTGGGATCCCTCTATTGCCACCACAGGTTGAAAAACTCAAAGCTGCAACTCAGAATAGGCTCCTCACAGTGAGTGCCAGGTATGGAAATCGTGGGGTCTCCACTAAATGCTCTGGCAATCAGCTTTGGGGAAGGTGATGATGAAGGGCAGAGTTTCCTCCATCCTTGCAGTGGTCCAGCCCTGACCCCCCCCTAAAGCAGAGCAGTTGGTGACACCAAGTGACAGAATGTGGCTAAGGCTGACAACACATTTATAATAACAGCTAAATATCTATCTGGAAAGACTACTATCACTGTAGGGCCTAAAGCAGGTCATTGGATAAAGGCAGACCTAAGGGGCCATGCTTACAGCATGGCTTTTGGAAGATGTTTCTCCTAACCCAAGGGGAACAGCAAGAAGCAGTAGATAGACTCAGGGAGTCTCCTCTAAGCACCCCCTGCTACAGCATGATGTGGCAGACAGCCTTTTGTGAACCCCTGAGTGCCTAACCTGCTCTGGTGTTTCAAAGACTCCCCTGGCTATTCCTTCTTCCTTAAATCTCTACAGACATCCCAAAAGAGCCCAGGGTCCTTGGGCGGCACAGATCAAGTTATGTGTATGCAGCTAAACGTGCTTCTGCTGTCTGGCTATGAAACAGGAATGCTCAGGCTTGCAAAACACCGTGAGAACGCATGAATGAAGTCTGCAGACTTCTTCCTTGTTCCCAGTTTACTCTGGAATAATAGTTTACCCAAGGTCTTCCTGATCCATATCCAGCGATCAGCATTAGGCTCAGCACTGCACACTGGCATGCAGACAATGGGGCAATTTTCTCCTCAGCACCTCTCTCTGACAGCTGTGAGGATGTCGTGGCTTCTCGATGCAAGATGGCGAATCCCAGGCTGGTACTGGCTTTGAGTCACTGCTTTTCAAGCTGGAGCATCTGGCCAGCTGTTGGCCCCAAAAGTGCAGTGCCATTTTCCAGAGCAAGCGTGGCTGTTCTGTGGTTTCTGCTGTTAACATGCTTGACAACCCCAGCTTCTATCTCCTGCTCTCATGTCTGGCCCAGAGCATCCTGGGAATCTCCAGTGGCATCTTGCTGGTCCCAGCCACCGGGCTGGCCTGGGCTCCTGGCTTGCCTGTTCACTGTGTGCCCCACGCACAGGCTGCCCCTCAGCCACAGGCTGCGTGCAAACAAAGGAGTGACCCACCTCTGGGTGCCACCCAGGGCAAGGCTGTGCTCAGACACCCTGTCCTGATGCTAATCACTCGCCTTTGATCCGGCTGCCTTTCAACTGCACCTACCATCTTCTCCCTGTGCTCCTCCAGGTTCCCAAGGAAGCCCTGCACAGCTGCCAGGGAACACCACAGGAAGGGCCACATCCAAGCAGATCACAAATCTTAAGCCTTGGCCAGGATTTTCCATGGGTAATTGAGGGGGTTTGTGTTTTGCACCAGCTAAGTCAGTACCAGTTTGTGTGCTAAGTCCATGGCTGCATCACTGCCCAGTCTGGACATGCACATAGTCCTTGGTGAGAGCAAGCACAGCCTCTGGAGAGACAACACAAACCTGAGACCCAAACCTCATGCCTGCCAGCCCCAGATAACTGAGGTGTACTGTGCTAGCCCAAAAACAAGTAAGAAATTCATTCGCTAGAAATCAATGCTAATTTCTTGACTTGAGTGATGTATTAGAGACGGGTAAAGCTGCACTCAGAGCCCCTGCAGATCTTTCCGCCTTCTTCTAAGTGTATTTTCTATATACCAATATCAGAAGTATTAGTATTTGACAGTAATTTTCATTTTACTCAAAATAAGAATTTAATAAGGTTTCCATGGTAGGTTATCTACATGGTCTGGGGATTAATTTTATTTTGATTTTTAGTTAGTAGGTTTTAAATAGTTGCTTTTGTCCCCTTGATCCTTATATCAGGCTGGATATCACAAGCATTTGGGAGATATTATTCCTAACCAGAATCCAAATTTTACTCCAGAGCAGCTTTATTTTTTACTTTTGAAAACCAGAGCTGAAGACCAGAACCCTTTTCTGGGTTTGGATCCAGGTATCCACCAGAGGACCGAAGTACACAGGGCCTCTGCTCCATCTAACTCCCCAAATTAATCCAAAGGAGTGCATCCCTGTGCAGGCTGTTTCTAGGAATAGTATCAGTATATGAGCCTTGTAACTCATTAATGCTAATAGCAGTTGCATAATGCACAGCTGAAATGTGGTTGTACAGCTAAGAACATATCCCAGCTACACAAGGTACCATTGCCAGGAAAAGTTTTTAATGGGCAGCTTTCCTTACCACCCCAGCTGAATTTATCTTTGATTATAAATGCTCTGGAGAGGCCAAATTTCCAGATATCAAAAAGTTGTGCTGCCAATTCTCTGCTTACATGCTGCATGAGCAGCCATGGTCTGGAAAGAGGTGTGAGCTCACCTTGTCATTGCTCTCTGTGCAAAACCTCAGGAGATGTCCAGAAGGGCCTCAGTCAGTCACTGCATCTAACTGAAAGGGAGCTCAAGTATCAAGGATAGCACAATGTCTTCAAACCCTCAGGGAGCCCCAAAGCATGGAGATACAATGGAAACCTCAACCTTTACAGAAACTGCTATAGCCTGGTGTGTGGCACACAGGTGCAGAGCTGCCTTCTTTCATATTCTGCAGCTTTGGTCAGTCCCCATCACCCAGAGCAGCTGTCTCATCCATAGCTGGCTTGCTATGAGAATATTAATATGCCTTCTTAAGGCCCTCTTTCTCCTCTTCTGCCATAGCCTCACTGAAATGCCCTTGACTGACTTTTGATAAAGGATCTTTGCACCATAGCTCAAATTCAAGGCCGGCTGTATCCCAGGACCATCAGGTAACAGCCAGTGGAGCTCTGTATGCACAAGCAGGACTTAGCCCTGAGTTTCTATAGCAATCAGCTTTCTACTGCCTGCTCCCTCCCAGCAAAGGTGTGGCTGGGACACAGAAGTGTGTCAGGAGACACTTGTCTGTGTCCTGACCCTTGAGCTGACCGTGCCAGCTCGACACAGTGCAGCAACTACACACAACACAGACTTGGCTGCTCCCTACCTTCCCCCTGTCTGGGGGGCTCTGATGCCACTGTGGTGCCCAGAGGGATGTGGGATTTATCCCGCCCTCCACTCTGGCCAGAGCCTGCCCTGACTGTGGCCCTTGCAGGGGATTCTGCCACACATGTGCCCCTGAAATCAGGGCTCATCAGGAGGTGGCTCCCCAGCTTGCCAAGCCTTCCTGTTCTTACTGCCACTATCCTTTTGCTCCGAAGGCCAGGGTTTTGCCCAGAGCCATAGCAAATAGTGTTTGGCTGTGTTAAAGGTTGCTTCCTCCCAGTTTCTGTGCCTTCTGCAGTGTCACTTCCATTTGGGAATGTGTCCTGATTGTAACTGAGTGAAATGAGTGATGAGGCTGAATTATGAAGATGTGGGGCTACAAATTTAAAACAACAGAAAATATGAAATAAATCTCAATTCCCTGCTGGCACATATAGGCAGTATGAATAAACATTATAACTATGTGAATAGCACACATATTCGTCATATCCACATCCTGGGAGCTGGATCACCCTCTGAAACAGCAGGCAGAGGAGTCTGCTACTCTGCAATAGGGGGATGGTGCTTGGTGAATTATATAATTCATTTAAAGTCACACTGTACAGTAACATAATTTTTGAAAACCATATTGTTTGGCCCTCCAAAGTGATTCCCAGAAGTTATTCCTGTGAGGAGCACACACCCAAGGCAGTCAGAATTTCTGGAATGACATTCCAGTTGCTCAACACCTGGTTATGCAGATAGAAGAGAAAACAGAGCACGCCTTAGCCAGTATAATAGATAAGGGTGTGAGAATCCAGCTTGCTGGCTAGCACATGAAAGTGTGAATGACCTCGCCCCACGTCCAGGATTACTCAAGCCAGAGGAGATGTCAGTATCAATACACACATCTTCCTTCATAGTCACAGGACTCTCCTCGGTGCTTGCTGCTGCCCTCAGATCTTAACCCCAGAACAGAGGGAAAGCATCGTGCCTGTTGAACAACAAGATTGCAAAATTCTTTGCTTCTGCAAACCGAATTCAGAGAAGGATTAAGGAAATTCTCTTTTATTATTCCATCTACTGGAAGACCTTCCACCTCCTCAGATAAACTGACCTGCAATTAGAAGGAGGTCAAAGTAATGGGTTCTCCATTTTCTTCAAAATGAGACTCGTGGCTTCACTGTTTCCAGTGGTCATGGGAACTAAGCATACCTGTTCTGTCCCACGGAATGACTGGGATACCCTTGCTAAATAGAAAACAGCTCCTCTGGCTCAAAACCACTGAGTGTATCCAACTTCTTTTTTTATTAAACACCTAATAGCTTGAAGTAAATACCATTTCCATCTGTGTCCTCAGTGTCCATCAGGACTAGGCTGGTACCAATAGGACAGGATAGGTATCCTAGGACTAGGTATCAATACACATATTTATTGGTTTTTATCTCTATGTCAATTATTGACTATTAACAGCCTTCCACAAGAAGGCTGTCACACCAAGCACTCCCAATTCATAATGAACCTTCATTCTGCCTCCTTGCACATGTGCCTCATGGAAGATCTCAAAGTATAGGCTACACCTGGCCATGCCCAGAACTTTCCTTCATCAGTTTGCTTTAATTGAAGCCAGTGGCCAGACTGTTTACATAATCAGCAGGTAAGCATCAGTGAAATCCACAAAGGGCTTCATTTGACTTTGTGCACAAAGTCTGTATTGGTGGGTACAACTCATGTTAGGTAAAAAAGAGAAAAGGAGGTGAGAACAAAACATTTCTGTTACAGACAGATGTGAGACACTGACCAGCTAAGGAAACTCCCTTGGCCAGCACTAGAAAGCCCCACTGAGGTTTTTTAGTGTTGATCAGCCAGCTCTCTACCCAGAAAGCAGAGCAGTGGGATTAGTGACCAAGGGTGTTCCTTTTATCAAACCTCTGCTACTGAGAAGAGATACATTACCAATTCCTTGGATTTAAAATGGAATAAAAGACATGAGGTCAATAAGAGGTTTGGGTTTACCTCAAAGCACTGCTGTGCCTGTCAGTTGAATGAACGAGCTTCCCTTCAGTATCACTTTGGTTCTATATGCTTTCTGGGAATGGCACTGGTTTCCAGGCCTTTCAATATTTGCCTGCATGACCAATGTGTTTTCCCTCCTGCTCACGTGCACTGCTAACGTACTTTCCCCAGGAGATGGAATGTTTGCCATACCAAAATAGCAACTAAATGAATGAAAGTTCAAGCAGGGCTATAAATAGAAAGGGCACCAGTCTTTCACAGTGTACATATGAGCACTTCACACCCATTTCCTTTTGTCTGCCATTAACTCTGAGATCTGAGGCAGAACGACCTTTCTGCACTTTGGAAGAATGAACAGCAGAACAAATAAGAGACCAATCTGCTATGAGGAAGTCACTGAAGTGCTGTGTAGAAAAAATAGACAGACTATTAGATAGATGGATGGATGGATGGATGGATGGATGGATGGATGGATGGATGGATAGATAGATGATAGATAGATAGATAGATAGATAGATAGATAGATAGATAGATAGATAGTGCTGTGCCCCACAACCAGATTTGCCAAATAGTAAATTTTAGCAAGACTTACAAGGAAATCCAGGGATGGCTGAATGAACTGCTTTGAGTGAAATTTCATTCTGCCTGTCCTTCTTTAGCCATCCTTCTCATGCATGATGTGTAGCAGAGCCAGAACTCAGCAAAGACACAGTGGCCCCTCCTGATGGAAGCCAGCTTCTGAGGCTGTGGGTTGCAAGGGAGAGAGAAAAACATGTGGTGAGGTGTAAAATAGGGCACAAAAGTTAAAAAAAAGAAATTACTTTTTATTTTTTTAAAGGACAAAACCCACTTGCTTTTTCTACCAAAGGCAGAACACACTGGCACTATTCCAGTGCTGCTTTTCCATGCAAATACATGACTTCTCATATTGCCACAAGGTTTGTTTAGGACAACTATGGGTGGGAAGGAGGGGGTTACAAAAGCACAAGGGGTGGGGAGGTGCTCCAAAAGGTTGTGTCAGCTCAGGTCTCAAAGTTCACAAGCCCTCACACTGCACTGCATTTTCCTGTGCTCAACCTGGACCTGGCTAGAAGTTGTCTTGTGAAAAGCTGTTAACAGTCAATAATTGACATGGAGATAAAAACCAAACAGACTTGGAAGAAAGCATCTGAGTCACGCAAGGTTAGATTATGTGGCAATTTACTATTTCTAGTTTCAGTTATTGGACACCAAACACAATCTCACTAAAAAGAAACACCTGCCCCATATGTAAAATGTTACAAGTAACAATGTAACAAGTTCACAGGTTGGGTTTATTGTGGTTTCAGTGTGCAATATGAGAAGTGTATGGATAAAGGGAGCCTTTTCTCTGTTTATGGAGGTTCTTTGAAGTTTGCCATGTGGGACACTTGGCCTGTTGGGAGTTTCATGCTGTTTCTAGGTACAAATGCAATAACTGAGTAATAGAACAAAGTATCACAACATGTTTCAATGTGTGTCTCATCTGCTGAGAACTCCAGACCATTTCTGCACAGCTGTCTGAAGAGAGCTCCCAGCTGATCCTTATAATTTTGCTACTTGCAATGGAGGTGTCTGTACTTTTTTTTTCCACTGTAAAAATGTTTAGGAAATGAGATGGAAATGCTGACAGACCAACTTCCTGCCTTTTCTTCTGAGGAACTGGACGTGCCAGATATTTGTGCACTGTGCTGAGACTGGCTGGAGGGGGGCCTGTAGCTCTCCTGTGATCCCCGGCTGCATTGCCACTTGTTATTCCTGGGCCTACATCTACCTAGTCAGATGCACTGCCAGCCTGTTTTCTCTTTGGGCCGTTCCAAAACACCCCTAAAGGGAAGAGCCTGCATGAGAAAGGAACTCCTGGCTGTGTTTAGAAAAGTGCTGCAGCGCAAAGCTGCTTATGCCAGGAGTTGCACGTCTGTACACAATGTGAGCAAGGAAATAATCTGTCTGGGAAGATGCTGCTTCACATGAAAGCATCTGCCTGCAGCTAGATACCATCAAAGAGCAGATCTGTGGATTGATTTTCCCAGTATGACATGCTCCATCTGCAGAGCACTCAAAAGTTCTTTTATTAGCTCCGCTGTTGTTCGAGATTGAAACAACAGGACAAAACAGCTCAGGAAAAGGCACTCAGCTCCCAGCACTGCCCCAGAAGCACTGAAAGTGACAGGATGGGGTGGTGGCAGAAGCAGAGCCACGGTGCAGGGGCAAGGGAGTACCTCAGGAAATGCTGTGAGCACAGAAGTGGGAGTGGTGATGTCCAGTGCTGGCAAGTGCATTTCCCAGTCTGTGTTTTTGTGGAAGCCCACCTCAAGCTCTGGGGACCAAGCCCAAGGGTCACCCTGTGCCCCCACAGCTCACCTCAGCATGGCACCAGGAGCACTGCAGCTGCCAGCACTGAAAGCTGGCACCTTCCTTTGCCCTTTCTGTCTCTGCACTTGGGCTCTGCACATGCACAGGCTTGTTTTAATGCATTTTTATTTTATTTGCAATGATGTCAGAAGCAACCTTTTGATGACTTATGACCCACAGAAGGCTAGGTACCACTGGCTTATGAAACAATGAAGGAAGAAGAAAGTCAGGAAGAAAGTTGGAATAACATTAATTAAATAAACTCAGCAACCAAGAGGACAGAAGTGGCACATAATTTCACAGTGAGCTGCCACAGATGTTTCAGGAGGGGCCAGTGAATAAGGGAGGTTTTTAGAGTACCTAAGAGATTTGGACCCAGCAGAATATGTTCCCTAGAGCTGAGCCACATGAAACATTTTTGGGCCATGGCACACAGCATGTCAGTTTGCCAGGGACTGGGCTCTGCCACAGGATATGTGAAGACTGCACAAGGTGGTCTCAATGAATCCTGGGAAGAACCACACAGATTTGTATATCCTTTTTCAGAAATGGATTTGACTAGATGGGCTGAACAATGTATTTGGCACAAATGTGCTTTTATGTCCCCAGCCTACCAGAAAGTCCCATTAGAACATTATGCTGTTGAAATGCAGTCCCTTACATGTCAGAGGGAAGCTCTTTCTGGGCCATTCCCTGCACTTTTAATTGACGGGAGAGGAATATGTTGCTCCCCAAAAGCATTTCCTACTGATTCACTTCTCTTTATCATCTGATTTACAGGTCTGATCTTGACTTTTCACCACACCCAGATCTCCCATTGACTTCAAGGAACAGGACTCTGTGGGGGCAGGTAAAAGTCACCCAATAAAGGTTTTCAAGAGGAAGCCGCTGAATTCATTAACACCAGAATTTACATAGGTCTAAAAGATGCCAGCAGCTTCTCTGTGGCAGTGACAAGCCCTGTCAATGGATGGAGCAGCAGGGTCCACGTGTTTGCAGTGACAATCCATCCCTGTCCTGGGCAGGGTACAGTACATCCACTGCCTGCTCTGCCTGCATCTCCTGCACTCCCAGGAGTGAAGGAGCTCTCAGAAACATTATTAGTGGCTCATGCCAAGTGTACAAGCTCACTGTCCCCCTCCACAACGATACCAGAAGCCATCACCTCTAAGAGAAGCTGGAACACATTACAATGGTTTCATTTTCTCCCTGAAGAATTTGCCACAGACACCTAGATAATCCTTACCTCAGATCAGAGACTTCTTGTGTGAGATGCTCCATAATCACAGGAAGCACAAGCTCCCTTTGGAGAGCAACAAAACACAGCACTTACCAAGGGCCATGATGCAGTGCAGACAACCACAGGCAATGCTGCAGCAAGGGAAAAGGTGACCCAGACCCTCTCTCCAGGCCCTGGTCTTGGAGAGGCACTGGGACACACTGAGGCTTTGCCAGCTGCACCCTCAGTACATGGTACATCCACAGCAGAGTGGTCTTGTGCCTAGAAAAACCTAATACTGCAGTGATTAATTATAAACACTGCTTCTGTAACATTTGGATAGGAAGAAATCTTTTCCTTCTGCTAAGGAGAAAGAGAAATGACACCTTTGAACAGCATAATTTGTATAAATTACTGGGCTTTTTACCCAAGGCTCATCTGCCAAGTTCTCTTGTTTGGGAGGAGCCTGCATGTGTTTTGATGTGCAAAGTAGGATAAAGGATTACCATTATTAAAGGGCTTACAAATTGGGCAGGCAAGCCCCGGGTGAGAGGTCACTCTGACTGTACAAAGGAAAGTTTGAGCTGAGTGAGGAAGCTCGGGTTTGACTGAGAGGACAGGGAGAAGAGTTTTGCTCTGCAAGACTGCAGGTCTGTCTGTCTGCAGAGAAACCAGCCTCAGGCCCTTGGTTTTGTTCTGAGTTTCTCACTGCCCATTTGCAGAGGGTGCTGAGCATGTGTGACAACAGAACACATCCCGCCTCGTGCGCCTCAAAGTCTCTCTGCTACAGAGAGGAACTGGAAATAAACTCCTCATGCTGTGGGGCTGGGGAGGGGTCAGGAACAGCAAGACAGCTGTCTGAATGACCAGGGAAGCTTCAGCTGTCCTTCCCAGAGGGTGTCATCTCCCTGGGATGGAGGTGGATCTGCAGCTTCATTTGCTCCAGAGAAGGAACCCTGGACAGACACATGCTTGCCCTGGGTATTGGGCTGAAGGCTTGTATCATAATGACAGGAATGACACTGGGTTAAAGTACATCCATGTGGCAGCCTAAAGGGATGCCCTTAGGAAAGGATCCATCCTCGTGCCAGAGAAGACAGAGCTAGTGAACACAGACTGGGGTCCCTGCTTACCTGCTTGGAGCCTACTGCTGCTCCCCACATCTCAGGCTGACACTGTCACCAGCTTCAGGAGGGGTGGAAAACACAGGCTCCAGACACAAAAGAGAAGTGTCACGAAACAAAATCAGAAAGAGGAATTGTGTTTCCCAGAAGTATGAAGAAGGGCCTAGCCCAGCACTTCCCAGAAAACAATCTGTAGCGTCACTGGCTATGGTGACAGTGTTCTTAGAGCAATTCCTCCCTTTCACAGCTGCAACTCCAGCAATTATATGAGACTACCACTTCTCATTTTAAGGAAGGAAAGAAAGAGAAAGGAAATACCTTGGTAGCCCACAGGGTTTCAGAAAGATATTGAACTGCTTGACCCCTGAATTCTGAAGGATTAGCAAATAAATGCAGTGCAAAATATTTAGTCTAAGATACCATGTTACATCAAGTTTATACCAAGCCTAAAGGTTTTTCAAGGGCTTTACTTGTGATTTCTGAGTATGAGGGTTTAGTTACTCTGTGCTGTAAGACAGCCATGCTTGTTGTCCTAGAAATTTCCTATCAAATACACTTAACTTACAAGCAAAGAAATGCAAATGTAACTTGTGATTTGAGACTCCTGACTCCTTACTCTTTGGCCCAAGCTGTGCCCTGGCAGCAATAGTCTAGACAGGACAATTTGGGAGGGCAGCTTTTACTCAAGGCCTCTGGAGGAGCCTGAGGTACAATTGAGCTTTTGATTCCCACTCAAGCTCTTGTGTTCAGCCCCTACCTTAGCCCAAACCAAAGAGGCTTCATTCAGTTTTTAACTCCTCCTCTTTGTGAACCTCACCCAAATGTCTTCCTAGAACAGAATTCCCTCTGCCCTTAGATACTGCTGTTCTCCAAGCTGCCAAAGCTTTGCCTGTTCTTCCTTTACAGTTTCATCAGACTGTGGCAGTAAACCTCAAAGACCTCCCTAGAATTGTGTAGCATGGGTGCAGCATAAGTCTCCCTCCTCCTCCACAGTGTCTTGCAGAGGCCCAAAAGGCCAGGAGGAATATATAAGGTATTAAGAAAACCCAGTTGTGCCACAATGCACTTTGATAATGGGGTACTATCTTGAATCCACTTGCAGTCTTACCCATCCCATTGCTCTTCTTTCTCTTCAGAAATAGGGAACTCTAAGGTGACATATTTTAAATGGCTGTAGCTGCAGGAGAGATGAGGCCCCTTTCACTTGAGAAGAAGCAACTGAAGGGAACATGCTGGGGATCTGCAGTGAAGCAAAGAATGTGAAGAGGGAATGATTTTTCAGTTTGTCCTGTAATACAAGAAGTAGGCAAAAAATAACTGTATTTATGAGACTGCAGGTGTGAAATGGAAGAGCTGTTTCACCCCGTGATGTGTTCTGAGGCTGCTGCCTGAAAGAGGTCACTGGAGCCAGCATTTTTGCACCTTTTTTGTCCGCCATTTGCCTGTGGAACTCACTGCCACTGTCCAAAGTGAAAATCAAAAGTATAAACTGGTTCAAAACCTACCTGAAAGAATTCAAAGACAGATCATCAAAGTCTAGAGGACATAGTGGTGTGAATGTAATGCTATTGTTTCTGTTTTCTCTTTTTTCCTAATTATTTTCCTTTCTTAAACCTATACACCATCTTCTGGGCCACAGAGGTTTTCTGTATTAGTCCTGGGCTTTAATAAAGCCTCATTGGCGTTATCATAAAGCAGAGCAATAGGGCTCAGGAGCTCAGTCCCTGGGTAGGGACTGGGTGCCCGAGGCTAGCTCGCTCATGCCAATGCCACAGGGCTACCATCTAGCAAGCATGGTGATTATCAGCTCTATAGTGATTGCAAGCTCTTAGGATTTCAGCTTTGCTTGCTAGGTAGTGGAGCCCCGGGCTTGAGGCTGCAGCAGACGGAGACAGAGGAGAAGGAGAAGGTGCAGGCTGTTCCACAGAGATGGCTTTATTTGGGGAGGTCCATGAAGGGTCTCTGCTCTTCTTCTTTCTCAACTAATGGGGTACAGTATGCTTCTTTTATAGGGTTGGAAAGGATCCAAGCTTGACCAATGGGTAAGGGATTAACATGACATTGCCTTATAGGGTTACAGAGATAGATTAAGGGTGGAGGAGAGGGAAACAGGAATTTTCTTTTGCTGTTTCAGCATTCCTATTGTTCATATTCTCCATGGTGCTTTTCCTAAATCTATGGGGTTTACTACAGGGCTTGAGGAGATGGCTCCTTTTCTTTGCCTTTCAGCAACAGGGTGCAACTACATTTCACTACAGTTAGGAGTTAACAGTGAGGTTTTAGGATGTGATTAGATGTTTTTCTCCAGAAAACAGGTTTCCAGGTACCAGAAAGCTTGGCAGGATCATGGACTGATAACAAATAGAGAAAATACATTGTCCCAAACAGGTGGGCGCAGCCCCAGAAGTGCTTCCTAAGGGTTGCAAGTTTTTCTTTGTTCATTGGATCCTTCTTTATTTTTCAACTTAGTGTATCTTGGATTTCAAGTACTGCAGATCACTATAAAGGCATGCTACCTTGTCATTGGAATGTGCTTGGTTCTGGATCCATAAACTAATAAACATTTGACCATTGTCTCTGCACTGGAGAGGTCATTACCAGAAATGATCCATGGTACACATGACACCCATGTCCATCCCAGGGGAGAGCTGCTACCTGCTGTGTGGCAACACAGCTTCCTGTGCAGAAGAGGGCTCTCACAGACCCACCAAAACCAACAAGGATCTTTGTTAAGTTACTAATTTATCTCTGTTTCCAGCACCCCTACAGAGCGGTTTATAGTTTGTGAAATACTAAATAAACATTGAAAGACACTTTGGTTTTACGTCAGTGACATTAACTCTTCTTCATCCCTTGCTCCCCATCACTGTCCCATGGGTTTGCAGAGATGGGCCTGGCTTTAGGAAGTGATAAGAGAGGGAGGAAAGTGCACAGGGAGATTGCTTGCCCCAGGGCAAAACTCTAAATCCTCCAGACAGGACAAGGAAGTAGCATGCCAAACCCAAGAAAACCTCGTAAGACCCTCAAGTGTTTTGTGTGAGGCAGTGCTGGAAAGCAAAGCTGTTCTTTACCACAGCAGCAAGAGAAATGGGAGTGAGGGAAGAGCTTTCTGCCACAAATCAGCCACAGGAACTTTGTGAAGGACCTGCAATGCCTGTCCTGCTTGAACAGCTCGATGCAGCAGAGAAGCCTCATCAGTGAGAGGAGGGGACTCGATGCTGCTTCCCTCAGCTGCTGAAGGACAAAACAATCAGCACATTCAGAGGGGGGTTGTGCCGTGGCCACGGGGGCAGCTGTGGGTGCTGCAGCCCTGCAGCACTCAGCACGGCTCAGTCACTTCACTGCTGCAGCAAGAAGGTCCCACTGGGAGGAGGGAAAACACACACAGAGGTTTTTCTGCGAGGAAGCAGGTCCTGCAGTGCGGAGGACAAGCAAGAAATGCAGGAGGTGCAGTACCAGGCTGGCTGTGCTGGGGCGCTGCTTCCCAGCACAAATCCAAAAGGTCCTGGCAGAAGGCAGCGATCCCTCGGCGAGAGTCAATAAGAAGGAGCAAAGGCAGCTGAAGGGTGCAACCTTCCTGTCAAGGTCTCGTGGCTCTCAGGTGAGCATGAGCCTGCTCAGCCAGAAAGGTAGGAGGGAATCAGAGAGTGCTTTGACTTTGCATTTGTTGAACAAAACAAGCAAACCCTAAAATGATTCATTTATCCACAAAATGTGAGGTGTGCAAACAAAAGAAAGTGTTTTGTTTTCACTGGAAGGCCAGTAGAGACCGCTGCACAAACAAACATACATGAAGTAATGCCAGATCTCTTTTTCTCTTTATTGCTGTGTCACAGCCAAGATTATTACGGACATCTAGGAAGCTTCATTGATAACCTGGGTACTTTGCACCCAGCACCACAAGTTTGATGTCTAATTTATTCTACATATTCAATGCAAAACCTACATGTTGATCTGATAGGTGGTTTTGGTTGCTATGTATATCAATATATTTTGTTTATGCTCTGCCAGACTTCCCAAATGGTCACAGAGCTGTGTGGATCATGAGATACAATATAGAGAATATGGAGACTGCTGGACAGGTCGGAGGTTTCTGACAAAGGTCACTTTGAAGCATCTTGGAGCACCAGGCACCTACTCTACCTCCTTCACCATCCTAAGCTACATTAGAGGGAGTAAGAGATGTTGCTAGCAGAAGTCTAAATAAGGATGGGGGACTAAAATTCACAGTTTTGTCTCCCCTCATGGCTAAGCAGAAATGCCAAATCTTTGTTTAATTGTTCCCTGGGTGCACTGTTCAAGGGCCTCTTCCTCCCTGTCAGGATGAAATAGCTGCCCTTGCTGCCCTGACAGCCCACAGGTGCTGGGAGTTGCAACACACTGCAGAAGCCAGCACTGAAACCCTGGCCCCTCTGATGGTATCACTGCACCAACAGAAGAGCTGGAGGTCACGCAGAGGAAGGGCACCACAGCCTGCGAGGTGAGCAGCTCCATGACACTGAGAGATGGCTCTGGGAGAGATGAAACGCCTGAGACCCAAAACCAGCAGAACAAGACTTGGAAGCAGTGCTTTATCTCAGGCAGGTGCCCAGATCAGTGGCCTGTAAACTGGGTCCTTTTCTCTCCCCTCAGACTCTTCTGCTGAAGCTGCCCTTCCCCATAGGTGCCTAGTGGTCTATTTTACCTCTCTGCCTCCAGAGTCCAACAGAGCTGCCAGGAGCAGGACAGCCAGCACTGTCCCTGCTCACTACAGAACAGGACCAACCCGCTCCTTTCACAGACGTGGCATTCTCAGGGGACTGTCTTCCAATCCAGCTGTTCCTCTCCACTAACACTGAGCTGAGCTGAGGGGAACTCTTCAGATGCATGTGGCCCTGGTTTGAGGGAACATGGCACAGCTTGTTCTAACAAGTTACCCTGGGCAGTGACCAGTGACCCTGAGCCTCTCTCAAATCTCACACAGCAGATGACACCAAAGCAGAAGCACCTCAACAGGAGAGAAGGAGATGTAGAAATGGAAGGAGATGTAGAAATGGCTCCTGCTGCCTTAACAGCCTGCAGATAAACATGTCCTCAGCAGGAACAGGAGGCAGCTCAGGCCTCAGTCTGCACCTCACCAAGGACATTTTCTTGAGGGCTGACTGGCAGTCCTTGCAGCCACCACCTGTTGCCTGGAACGTGTTGTTCCCACTTGGCTGTACCAGCACACTTGGTAGTGCATTGGAGACCAGTTACTACAGTGTGAAAAAGTGATATTAACTGAGATTAACCTAGAGGAACATCTGCTACAGCTGATATGATCCAGCCACACAGACTAGATTTAAGAACTAGTGGTTTGGAAGAAGCCTTTTCTAGGGCAGACCAAATTGATCCTGACACATCCTGTGACTAGTGTCCAGGCTTTTTCAGTTCTGTCCCCCTGGGACAATTCACAGCACTGCTAGACAAAGGTCTGACTACTTGAGGAATGGCTCAGCAGTCTGACACGAGCACCCTCACCCATAGTGTTCATTCCCAAGCTGTATGGACTGCCAAGCATACCCTAGACTCACCCCAGAGCTGGCTGTTCACAAATCTGTCCAAATAGGGCCCTTAAAGAGCAAGAAAGTTTCATTTATTTGGGTACCCTTTGGAAATAGCATGTCTGTACAGCCCTCATTTGGCTGTCCTGTGTGAATGTATTATGAAACAGACTCATTACACACACAGATAAAACTGTGTTTTTGCCTCCTTTCCTACACAGGACAGGGCCTGCTCCAAGGATGAATCAGAGGAGAACACTATTGTCTGCAGCATCCCAGCTTCAATATCTGTTGAAATGGGACAATAGTGTGTAAGTGAAGCAGGAAACTGTAGGAAGAGGAAGGATTAATGCAACCAATTGCTGCCCTGAGGATCTGGCTGCTCTCCTGCCCTGCTGTGCAAAGGAAAGAATCAGAAATTGTTGAAGGTTCCTCACTAAGAATGTGCGCACTTATCCCTTTTCTGAATGTCCATCTGCACAGCCTTGCACTGGTCCTGCAGAAACGCAGCAAACTCGGACACTGAAAGGAAGGAATGGGTTTGGTTTTAAGCTTAGTGTGTTACCAGCCTCAGTTTAGTCTGCACTACATGGACCAGCGTCTCTGAGTTTCTCAACAAGACTTGCCAAATGCACCGCTATCACAGGAGTGGAGGGCTCAGAAAAGCTCAAGAACAATCTCATTGGTTTAGTCTGCAGGGTACCACTTGAAGGGTGGATTGCAGCAAAGCCTCAAGACACATTCACATGGAAAACGAGAGAACTTACACCAAAGCTGTGTGTTTCTCACTAGAGAATGAGGAGAATCACTGGAGCATCACAGGCCTACAGACAGCCAGACCCACCTGCAATTTAGGTTGCTACAATAGTTGAGGAAGGGAGTGTTTTGTTTAACTGTAGCCAGGGTTACAGTCACCTATAACTGCACACATTTCCGTTGTGGAGTACTGCTAGGGTAACACAGGTTTCCTTGCTGCCACAGCCTGTTAAAATGCAGTACAGTTATTTTGTGCATTGGTGACAGCACTCTCTGGCACGGCAGGCCCTGTGTGGGCTAGTGTGCAAAGTGAAGTCACCAGAGGTTTATGGGAGCAAGGATTCCTGCTGTGCTCACCTACGTAGGAAGGGCATTGGGTAAGAGGTGCTTGGCTCTTCAGTTGCCTAAGCACAAGGAGACCTACATTCCCCATGCATGGAAACAGCCAGCCCCAAGAGCCTCTGTGGAAAAACCCTGCAGAGCTGAGGGCAAAGCACCCAGTGCCTACAGCACTAAGCTCAGTTTCTGTTTTAAATGGGGAGTTGAATGTATTTTAGTTTGGCATCTTCAGCTGGAATTTCCTGAAGCTTAAAAAACACGAGAAGATGACCAGCCTGGTTTGTGGCTTCTTCCTGGACTCTGTCCATAATGAGGCTTGCTGTGGAGTTAAGGTGAGGTGAACTGCCAACGCACGGGGGTGAAGGATACACTAAGTAGAATATAACAACTTTATTACAGCAGTGATCCATCCAGGCAATGAAATTACTGCAAGTGGTTAGTTCTTTTCAGTGTCTTTAAAGGATAACTCCTTGAGCAGGTGCAAGAGAGTGGGCGTAGGCTTTGCCCCACTGATGTCAGTAGGAACACCCAGCTTCTTTTGAAGCATCTCCTGTGTGGAAATGCTCCTCTGCTCCCCTCCTGGGAGTGTGTGAATTCTCAACAATCCAAGCTGCTGTTTAGCTGCAGAGGTGACTGATTTACACAAAACCGGATAGCAAGAACTTCCTGAGATGACCCTGTTTTGTGAGGAGATTCTAATCTCATGACAAGTTTGTCTAGCCAGATAATGACAGTAATTAGCCAGGAGGCAAGAAGGTGGATCTAGGTATTCTGCTTCATGAGTAAGAAGGATGTTTTATGGCAGTGGAATTAGGAGGACGATGGAAACTGCTAATATGCTCCCAAATGGAGCTGGAACAAACAGCACAGTGCAGAGGACTGCACTTGGGACTCCCCAGCCTGCTCTCCTTCCAGAGCAGAAAGGCTCAGTAAGGGAGAGGTCCTTTTCCAGAATAAGACAGTGCTGAGCCCATGCTGGCATTTGACACCAGCAGCATCACCTTTATCATTTCTCCTGCACAACCCAGTGTCTGAAACATGGAAAGTGGGACAAAGAGGAGCAGTGCAATAAACTAATGCCAGCATTTCAGATATTCGAATACAATTTGTAGTGGATCAATGTGCAAATAGAAGAGGCAGTCTCTCAGTAAACACCATACTCATTCTAGGATATGATAAGCTGAAATGTATCCCTGCAGTTCCTATTCTGCTTGCTAGGCGCTTACCTGCTGCAGCAAGGGCAGACCTGTCTTATCTCTCATAATTTCCAGTCAAATATTTGCAAAGTGCTTACATATGGGGTAGATAAAAACCCACAGGAATGGAGAGAATAGAGTACTGAGTTCACAAGTGAATGCATTTTTCTTTTCCTGGAAAAAAGGGTCTTCATAAAGCAAAGGTGAGGTGTTCCTTGCAAACGGGTAGCTCTGGTGGTATCAAGTGATGCACTTTTATATTTCTGGGGTGCTGCCAGACACTCTGAAATGATAGAGTGGAGAGGAATGTGAGATTTCCCCCCTTCATCATAATGGTTACTTTGAAGCCTAATTACAGCCATTTAACCAGCATCCTATTAGCCATGCTACTGCTGATGGCTGCACCAAAATGCATGGCCTGACAGGGAGCTGGCTGGGCAGCTCAGACACCCCACTGGAGTTTGGGATGGGCATGAAGCAGCAGCAGGTATCCTGAGCCTGGCAGCCCCTGGCATGCCTGCCCCAGGGCACTGTGGAAGACAGGAGCACTGTGGGACACACTGCAGTAGGACCCACTGTGAGGTGATACTTGACATGCCACCAAGGCCAGAGCCTGGCAGGGACCCCAGGGGCCTTGGCCACATCACCTCAGAAACTCTGCAGCTCAGGATTGTGTCAAAGGATGGCTGCAAGAGAAAATAAAACCAAGAGGCAGCACATCAGTTGTGGCTCCTCCTGAAAGCACTAAGAGGCCCTGCTGATCCTCCGCTGCTGCAGGACACTCTGTAGAGAGATCCTCACCGCTTCTGCGGCTGTGACAATCACAAGGCCTGGTCACATTTGGTGCTGCTTTTCTCTTGCAAGGCTGGCCCCCTCCATTATGCTTCATGTTCCTGTCTCTGTGCACTCCAAAAACCATGCAGCTCAGCTTAGACCTTGAGTGTCCAAGCACTTTGCCCTTACCCAGGAGAACTACAACTGGTATCCCACCTCTAAAATAAAGGCCTAGCACCATGGTGCACCTTCAACAGTGGTGAAGAAGCAGAAAGCTGAGAACACTGACTCTCTCACAATCTCATCTTTCACTAGGAGTTACACCAACTAATTTCTGCATAGTTCCTCATAGTAGCTGTCACAGGTTGGCCACCCAGCACCAGATACTCACCTGGGCTAATTGGAATAGCTGTGTCTACTGGAAGTCTGAGGGGGATATTCATGAGCTGCAGATGTGACACTAATGAAGGTCCTGTGCTGTTGTATTGCACTAAATAGTTTATTTAGTAGTTATTCTGCACTGGATAACGGGAAATTTGTACTGAGTGTGCTATGTCATGTAGATTATTCCCCCCCATGCACTCCTTTCTACACACCTGATGGTCTGCCCCATGGATACCCCTCCCCTTGCCCCTCCCCAGTGGCATCCTATTGGCCACGGTCCTCCTTCCCTGCCTGCTTTCCCCCGGGGGATAAAACCCCACTGCAGGTAAAGATTCGACCTCTTTTGCCACCTGGGTGGTCGCTGCGGCCAGCAGTGTCCCATCACAAGCCAATAAACAGGATACTCGTCCCCACCTGGTGGAAGAGCGCTCCTTGTCTTTTATCTTAAGTCCATGCAGGTCCGTGTGGGCTTGGGTTCCAGCTAGCCGGATTGGACCCATACAAAGCCCAGAGAACCACGGATTATTGCACTGTGCCTCTGGTCACACTGTAAGGTCGGTGAAAGCAGCAGGGTGCTACTTTAACCTGTTTGGCTATAAAGTGTGGCAGTTCAGCTGCTCTGTGACCGAGCGAGACACCCCTGCAGCCGAGGCAGGACCCTCTGAGGGCTGGAGCAGGGAGCTCGGGCAGGAATAACAACAGCTGTCCCAATACACAGTGCTCCCACTTGTGAATCAAAGCCCTTGCTAAGATCCTGTCATGTCCAGACATGTTCCATTCTTATTCTTGCAGACATAATATGAAGGCAAGGATCCATCTTTTTTCCAGTGCATTTTTTTTTCCCCCCCTCTTGCAATGGGAGAGGAAGACAAACTGAAACATGCACTTGCTGGAAGATTGGAAACAGGAAGATCTGTTTCATTTGCACATTCCCTGTTCCTAATGAAAAGGAGGAAATACAGATCACAGTCTTTTATTTCAAATTTGGCATAAAACTTTGCCTTCGAGGCAATGTCAAATAACAGACTTCACACTCCTTGGAATTACGCTGATGAGAAGTACAAGGCAAAGGCTCACTTCTGGGAGGATTTCATTTAGTTACAGGTCCCCATTCAAATCTCCTCTTTGAGAAGCCCACAAAAATAGCAGCAGCAAGATAATAAAGAATAACTGTTTTACATAAACTTTACTTATAAAAATTATTTTACATAATTTTTACCTGTAAAATGCATCATCCCTCCTTCAGCCTCACATCATGGGGAACACATTAATGTTGGGGAAAAGCAATTCACTGAAATATTTTTATGGAAAGAAAATAAGGTGGGTTTTTTTATTATTGTTTTCCCCTCTTTTGCTTTCCTCCCCTTATATAATTTGGCCTCATTTTTAATCTTTTCTGGTCTTCTACTATTTCCATCTAGGAACAATTCTTGTTATACTGGAAATTGAAACAAGGACACTCAGCTATAAAGAGAAAGTCTGAAGTGAGTTTATGTTTTGAATTTGAAAGAACAAAATCAACTTGAACTATCCAGTGCACTGTCGTGGGCCTTCTAACAAACTGATTTGGCCTTATGTCAGGTGTGTGCACAAAGGTTTTCTTGAAAGAAGTGTTTTGTTAGAGATGTTAGCTTATTCACTACAATTATTCTGGTCAAAACTATCTTATTTATCTGACCCATCTACAGACAGAGATAAAGGATTCTACAGAAGGATTACAGTTTCCACATCCAGTGGGAGGAAAAGAGGCTACATGGACTGAGAAATGAAAGGCTACAAGCTTGCAGGCAGTGACCATGTAGATCCCTCTTCATTTGCAGTGGGATCACAGGAAAAGTTTCACTCCACTCCTGCCTTGAGAGCAGTTGTGCACAAGCAGCATCTGAGCATAACTGACTCTGCTGCTCCCACAGGAGGATGTGGTGATTCTTTGTCACTTTGTGAGCAGTGCTCTCTCTAGAGTGGACTGCTCCTGCCATGTGAAGTTAAATCCCTGCCTTATCCCCTGCAGATACACACCTGATATTTGTGCAGTGACCAACACTAACTGGACTTCACATAGAAGCTGCATGAAATTATTCCAAATGTGTTATGCTGGCATTCAAAGGCAAGTATTTCACATTATTTGTGTTCAGTTTCCACTTCATGAGTGCCACAGTGTTGGCATATTTATTTGGGAATTTATAGAGCTACAGAAAGGGAAAAGGTCTAGAGAACTGATTGCCTGCTATCATGGTAACAGCCATGGACAACTGCATCATCCTGAGATCAGAAACTGCTCTGCAATGTGACCTGAACCTCCTCCTTGGGGCTGCAAGCTATTGGAAGCCTTGAGCCACAGAACCAGGTCCTTTATTGTACATGAAGTACTGTATTCTGGCTGCTCTACTCACATCCAGAAGCATCTCACTCCAGCTGGCCTGTCCATGCCAAGGTCCCAGCCTTGGGAAGGGCTGGTTCCACGCCTGGGAGGGCAGGGCAGCTGCACCATCCTGCAGCTCAGCCACAACAGCCACTGCAGGGAGCAGCTCTGCAGCACCACTCTGGGAATACCTGCTCCTTCCAAACTGACAAAGAGGAATATTGCATTTGATCTGGAGGGATGGCACCCATACAAGTTCTGTCTAACTACAAACAGCAGTCAGAATCAGCAGTTCCTAAAGACAAAATTGAGTTTGTGTGGTTGCACTATCCTGAGGACCAGACTAGATGTCCTTCCTATATTCCTCCCCTAATACCTCAGAGCACAACTCTCACAAGTCTCCTCTCTGCAGCAGCTCATCAATTTTGATCTGATTGGCTTCTCACAACTTAACAAACATCTAAGTGAAAACACGCTTTGGAAGGTAAACACAAACATCCCTGTCCAGCAAGCTGAAACAGAAAGATCCCCAGGATTTCAGTAAATATTGTGATAATCACCATATAATTGCAGGAAGGTTTAGACCCAGTGAAAGAGCATTTCCTGAAGTTAATTCCAAACAAGCTGTTATTTGAGCAGAGGAATTAATGAGTTCTAGCTCACCAAGTACCTCTGTCCTTTGTCCCTTAATCTCCCCACCACAAAAACCTCTGCCCCTGTATCAAATGTAGATGAAATTAGTCAATGCCTTCAAAAGTTATTAAGAGGAGACTGATAAATGATGAGACAGATAATACACTCGTGCAGGCTCACCTCCTCCAGAATCCAGGCTCAAAATGACCCACACAGCTTCAGCCCAGCCTAGCAATTATCACTGCTCACAGTAAATAACAACACAACATAAACAACATAAATTCATTTGTATGTAAATATGACACTGGTGTTCCATGCACAAGTATAATTCATGTTGTTGAGGCTATAATAATCCAATTATTGATTTTAATAAGTATTCCTCCTAGTGATATAGGATTTAAGTCTGCAGGGAGACCTTCCAGCACAAGGGCTCCAAGAGGGGAGAAAAGGGACTTTGGATGAGAGCATGGAGTGACAGGGCAAGAGGGAGCGTCACTGTCCATGGCAGGGAATTGGAACTGGATGATCTTCAAGGCCCCTTCCATGTGAAAACATTTTGTGATTTTATGATATTTACTAAGCCTAGTAAAGATTACAAAGAGGGAGCAGTGACCCAAAGTTTAGAATTAAACAACAGAAGAGTTTCTGTGCCTGGCCATCTGCAAATAACACAATGAAGCTCTTGTCACAAGCGGCTCATGGACCTTCCCCTTGTACTTGGACATTGTATGATAAGTTAAATGACATGGAGTCACATATAAATTGTTCCCTCAATGAAATTTCACCTAAAAGAAACCCACCCAAAATGAGATATTTTTCTGAACAACTCCCATGCCTGAAACACCCAGATCATCAGAACTAGGATACAAGTATGCGGTTAGAGAGTAACTTCAATGATCTGGCTTGGCAGACCCACAAAAGGCCTCAACAGATCTGAAAATCTATCTCAATAGATCAGAATTTATCTGCTCCTACACTACGATTGCAGCTCCTGGCTGTGAAACCACCCTTCTGTGTGTCTGCTCTACCAGTGGTTGCTCAGAGGGCTTGTTTCACAGGATTTGTTGTAAAAAGCCTGCATGTTCATACCCTTCCCTTTTAAAATGAATCTAGAAGCTCTCATTTATGCACTGCTATGGAAATGGTTGTCATGATGGAAGAATTGTGACTTCCAGAATGGAATACAAAGGAGCAGATGTCCATCAGTCTGGCCACTCCTGTAATCATCACACAAACAAATTTCTAAGAGTTACACCACAGTTTCAGAGTTCTCAATCAAGTTTTTATAGCTGAAGTTGCTGAATTGTGTATTGAGTGGGTTATTTAAAAGCACATTCCTAGCTCCAAATACCTGAGCTCAGGAAAATGTCCCTGTTTGCACATAATCCATAAGAAGACCCTGGGGGTTTTGTTCTACTTGACTCTAGCCAAAGGCTGGTACCACTTATCACCACCCTGCTGCTCATGTTAGCAGAAACTTCTGTGCAGGTACAAGTACAGGCAAACCTTGGGCTGTACACAGCACAGCTGGCCTTGGCCTTTCCTGCTCTAAGTCCCTGCAACATGCTGCAGTCAGGTCTGAGCCAAAGCCCTTTGACTAAAACAGGTTTTCTTGGGGCTTTCTGAGGCTTGCCTTTGGTATGCTCCACCTGCCAAGGAGAATGCAAACAACATTTGATTCCCAGTACCAGGTAATGCTGCCCTAACACAGATCAGCCTGTGTGCATTCAGAACTACAACAAGTGGGGCTATTTGTACTCCTCCAAGCCTCATTTGCTGGCTTGGGTACTGTATTTCCCTTTTCCTGTCACCCATGCAAGTGTTCACTCTGGTGGCTTAAGTAAAGACAAGCGAGAGCAAAGGGCATGAACACCTCTACATGAACTGCTCACAGTGCCCAGGTGAAAAGAGCCCTAAGTTCTCAAGAAGAGGAAGGTAAAGAAATATTAAGGCCAATCTAAAGAAAGATCACACAGTCAGGAATGCTGATGTGGGCCATTCTCCCGTGCAAGCACTTAGGGGGGGAGACAGTCCTCCTAGGGCAAGAGAGCAAAAAGGGGTAGTTCTTAGGGTATGGATATGAAACCAGCACCTGGCAGCACAGGGAATCTACTCTTGTGTCCCAGCACAGCCTCTGGGAGTAACTGCATCCTTGCTGCACAGCAGGTGTGTTACTCCAGCACCAACGCCTCTCTGCACTCCCATCCTTTTCCTCTTCCAGGAAAGAGCTTACAGGACAAAGATGATTAATCTCATTTTGCAGGCACAGAAACTGAGGCAACAAGGAAGCTGAAAGGAGTAATAAAACCTATGCCAGCCAGTGGGCCTGGCAGTTGTGCTTCCCCTCCTCCAGAAGGTTTTTGTGCATAGAAAATCACAAGGATGAACAAGAAGCACTCCTTCCAAGTGCCAGGAGAGAGGATGCTTGGATTTCTCACTCCCAGATGGTGGAGCAGCCCAAAAACAGAGCCACAGAGACCCAGCAGTCTTCAGAAGAAGCCTAAGGAAGTTATTGGAGTCAGCTCTACCTGTGATCTTTATCTGAGTCGCTCTGATCTCCCCACTCAGCCCTATCTGCAGGGATGCCATGCGCCTCCGCCATGCCCTCCGGGAATGAGCCCCCAGCTGCCAGACAGCAGAGGGCAGGCAGTAGGAAAGGGGGCAGGTGTGTCTCTGGCACAGCTGGCCTCGCTCCCTGGCCCAAATCAAACACCAAACCACGCTGCACTTGCAGCCATTATGAAAGGAAACAGTCCCCAGGTCAGACTGCAAGGCACAAAGGCTGTAATGTTCAGCTTCTCTCTGTTTTGCTTATTCTCCTCTGTTCAGAAATTTTTAGTGGTTATAAATGTAAAATCCTTAAGTTTTAGCAGCTATCATTGCAAAGCCAGTTTCTGCAGATTCACAAGTCATTCTTCCACAAAAATCACAAACTGATGAGTTTGGAAAAAAAACCAGGTTTTTTCCCTTTCTGAACTTTTACCCAACAGAGCAAACTAAGCCATTGGATTTTCTGCTGGACTTTGCTTTAACTGAATAACATGGCAAGTCTTCATTCCCCTCTCTGAACTCCATCATCCCTAATACACCTTGGAGGGCAACATTTTTGACCGTGCCCTGCCAATCCCTCTGCAAGGTAAGCACGGGAACATGTGATTTTGGGGACCTTATGACTGCTTTGGTCAGGTGCCTTGGGTCAGAGAGGATAGCAAGGAGGCAAGCAAGGCACATAAAGCAGTGTACTGCTGTGGGAAAACCTGGCTTAATATTGACTTGCACTGAAGTGTGTCAGGTTGGGGTGAGTGAGACAGAGCAGTCTGTGCCTAGAGAGGCAGTGCAGCTGAGAAAGAATAACTTGACTCCAAAAGCTGTATCTGAAGGAGACAAGTGGATCTGTATAAATGGGCCTTCAAGAGATGATCTTAGTAAAAATATGAAATAGCACCTAACAGCTAGAAATACAAACACATAGGCAAGCACCTATGTAGTGATGCAAGAGCTGCTGGAAAAATCAAAATGGAAAAATGCGGTTTCTTCAGGCTGAAGTGAGAGAAGAGCAGCTCTTGTCTTTCCTGTGCTAACAGTGCTGAGCTGTGCCTTACAGCATGTCCCAGCTGAGGATCCACAGAGCAGCTCAGCCAGCGTGCTTAACCAGATTTTCCACCACACCTTTGGGCTGCAGCACACTGTCATTATATCATGCATGCCTGAAATATCTCAGTAAGGACAGGATAAAGGAACCCAGAGACCTATTCCTGACTTTGTTCACTGGAGCTAGCAACAGCTCTGCCAGGCTCCTGGGGGCTGTTCTGGAGAGGTGAGGCCAACCAGTCCCCACACACCTCCCTGCTCATGCTCTGTAAGCAAGGCCAGCATCATGGCAGAAGAGCAGAACCATGACAGGGCAGGAAAGTGTCCGTGCTGTTACAGGACACACAGGGCCTTTCCATCCCCAGGTTCAGCTTGTGACACAGACAAGTCATGTCTGCAGATATGTGAGGGAGAGTGCATACAGGCATCCTGAGATACAGAGGTGCTACTGCATGCAAATCCCTTGCAGACAGACTTCAGATTCAGAAAGAGAAAATAGCCTAAAACCTGGACAACTGCAGAGTCCTTGGCCAATGCAGAGTCTACTGGGATTGGGAAAGTAAAACAGCAACAAAACCCACACATTACTTGCAAGTAACTTCCGCAAAGTGTACATACCTGCACAGCTCAGGTAGGTCCCAGGGAGCCAAATTCCTGTACATAGACTTGCATTTAAACAGGATTCCATGGCCTGCCTGCTCCATCACCCACACTCCGAATGGCCTCTCACTTCACAACATGTTTCAATAACTTAGGAAAAGTTTTGGGTTCTTCCCATTCATGTGGAAAGGGGCTGAGGGTTTCACAGCTCGTTCTTTGCCTAGCCCCAGCCCCAATTACTAACTCATCCTGTTCTTCCAAGACCCACACAACCTCTCCAATGGAAAAGCATGAGTCTTTCTATAGGATGGGCCCTGTCATTAATATTAGGAGACCATGGCTTACACTTTCCTCATTCCTTTCTACTGAGTAAGACCTTCTTTTGCAAATAGACAAGGGAGGGATAGAAGAAAGGAAGTCAAACAACTGCTTCACTGCCTCACAATATGCTAATGTTCCCAGAATATTTGTTTGGGGTTAGTTTGAGTCCAGTCAAATCGCTTTGCTTAACCAGGACCAAGGCCTTATTTCCACCTGTAGCTGGGCTGACACAGAGCCTTTGATGTCCTTCTTGCAAGACATTCAGACCACTCACAGCTGTCTGTTTGCGGCACTGTCAAAAAAAGCCTGGCTGCATAGTTTAACCCTTAGAGCAGAGGAAGGTCAGGCAGCACCTCGGCAACATTGACACATCCAGGTTAGTACAGCATAAACTGAATGCTTTGGCATATACAGGTGGAGCTTGCTTGTGCACAAAACACCTCCTCCTTCCACTTCCTAAGTTCAAGCCAGCACAAAAGCCCAGCTTCTGGGCTGCACGAGAGCAGCCTTGCACTGGCAGGCAGAGGCATCATTCCTAACTCTGCCCCATCTCTGCCGTCTCCACCTCTCCACTACCTTACTCCTTTTCTGTGGGCTGGCCTTGCAATGCTTGTTTTTGCTCCACCTCAGATGGATTCATCAGGTGGCTCACCAAGACCATACCAACTCTACTTCTGCTTTCCCTGCTTTTCAGTGGCACCCAGCTCTGGCTCAGAGTCTTGTTATATTTCCTCCACACCCAAAATCATGGCAGGTCCTCACTGTCTCCTGCTGAAATCAAGAGTTCATTACAAACTTCTTCGGTCCTCCCAGCCAGGCTTGGTCCTCTCACTCACCACATTCCTGGAGTACATCTTAAAACCTCAGGGATTTGCACACAGACACAACCACAGGGGAAACAAAGAACAAACAAACATCAGGATGCAGTAAGCTGCAAAGTGTCCAAATGTGAGTGCAGTTATCTACCTGTATTTCCCTGCATCCCCAACAGAGAACAAGGACTTCATGAAATGTTGCCAATATTTGTTAGTAAGAGCATGGGGCCCCTTCTGCAGCCATGCTGTACACTTGTTTCCAATGGGTATCAGTTAAGCACTTACACTGGAGATGAGCAGAGCTGCCAGATCTTGCTGTCTCTTACAGTGGTGAGACATCAGTGAGTTCACAGGAGGTGATGGCACCAGATCCACAACTGCAGAGCAGCATTTTCAGAAGTCTTCAGCATGGGCCCATCTCTGCCCTGTGGAGATCAATGGGGAAACACCACAATTAGTGACTTCAGGGTGTGTTCCTGGCTTTGGAAAACCAAGTGTAGATTTCAGTAGTCATCCATGAAACTTGGACCAAATGAAGTGGTTATGCTGCACCTGTATTTTGCCTTAAAGGATCCCAAACTATTTATAGTCCCTTGCATTGTACTTTGAGGTGTGTTTGGGTGGGTAAGCAGTAAGGACAAAGCCAGGCACCTAAGTCACCTCACTGCAAACAAAGATATCTTCATTAATGTGCAGAGCAGAGAGGAAAAGCAGGCAGGAACCTGCGTACACATACGTGGGTGCCCTGTCCCCACCAGCCATCCTGGAGAACTCTCATCTCACAGTAGTTATTCTCTTGTGACCTCAGCCAAGTGAAAACACTCCCAAACACAAAACTCCAGGTCAAACAAAATGTTATCTTTCATTCAGAACAAATAACTCTGTGATTTTTTTTTTCAATTTACAGGAAATGAAAAATAACAACATTTAAAACCTGATCATTTAAAAAATAATGACACTATTTAGTATTGAAAAGACTGAAATTAGACCTTACTGCAACATTTCTTTTCCCTGGACTAACTTCCCAGATGTGCTAGACAGCCATTGTGATAAGATGAAAGGAAAGCAGCATGGTCCCCAAAAAGCCTCTCACCTGTAATCACAGTCAGACCAGCAGCCACTGGTACTTTACCAATAACCCTCACTGCTGATCCTAGGGCAGAATTTCCCCTGCAGTCTCCCCATGTGAGATTATGTGCTAATCATAATCAAAGACAAACAACGCAAACATTATGCTCTAAAACAAACACAGAAGCCTTCAGATCACACCCATTGTTTCACATACCTAAACCTTCTCACGTGAACCTCGCTGTCTCCCTCAGCCACGTGTGCTGACAGCAGGGAGGTCACTTGGGGTCCTTGCTGCTAACCCTGAGCAGCACAGCACACTAGCTCTGCTACCTACAGGTCTTGTGGCTGCCATTTCTAATTTTGTGCCATGTCCCAAAACTGGAAAAGAAGAGAAAACCCAAATGGTACCTCTAATATTGTACAGCAAAGAGAAAACCAAACAAGAAGACCCCAACAGACTTTCCACCACAGACTTTCCAGAGTGATACCCAACCACCTCTGAGATCCCCCTACCTTCAACATCCTAACAGATGCTCTTGCAGCAAAGGCCATTCTGAAAGGTGCCTTGGATCTTAGACATGCTTCAATATGACAGTGGAAAGAGATTTTTTTAATGTTATTTATGCTAAAGGACTATGAAAAGCAGAAGAGGAAAAGTCACTTCTAGATTAACTGAAGCAAAGTGAAACAGTCAGAGCAGCTAGCGCACAGTAGGTGCCACTGATTCCCAGGGTTTCCACAGTTTGTTCCTCCTCTTCTGCTGCAAAATGGTGTCCACGCAGAATTTCCGGCATCTGGATATTTGCCCAGGATTTCTAGATGTCCTACAGGTGAGTCAGGACACTAGCTCTTCAGAAATCACAGCCATGTCTGTAACACACATACAATCAGCCAAGCTATCACTTTCTGAGTCACTGTGAGAGATGTTACCTGTTTTATTTATGTGCCTATCATTTGAGTGCTGGAGTCCCTTAGAAGCACAGTACTGAGGCCAAAAGAGAAGCCCAGGATCCCACCCCTAACAGTGCCTGAAAGGAAGGGGAATGGCACAGCACCAGTACAGAGCACTGGACCAAAGGGCCTACACCATTCAGCATCTGCCATTGTGTGTCTCAGGGTCATCTGTACTTAGATCTCTGCAGCTGGTGCCTTTTTCTGGAGTTCTCCTTTCAGTGGCTCTTTGATTTTAAAGCCATGCATATTCCAAGCCAATCTGTACTAAAAATAGGATTCCTTACTAAGAATGGCAGTGGCATTAATCACTTTGTGCTTCGTTCTCATTTCATGCTACACTGCCACACCTCCAGCTGGAGGAGTGTGCTGCAGTAATCATCCACAACTATGTGCTTCTGTGAGCAAGTTTTGAACCTTTGCCATCCTTTGGAAGCTCCCACCGTTTTTTCTTTCATGTGCTAATAGAGTTCTGTGGCTTATCTCCTTTCGAATCCTTGGGGCACACCTCTTTCAGACTGTACACTGACAACCCAACCAAGTGGGAAAAACAGACAGGAGATAGAGTAGTCCCCTTCCTCCCCCTTGCAGCTCGAGCCAAAATGTAGCTCTCAGCTGAAAGGGATGCTGTTCTTACTTGCATCCAGGAGGAAACAATTTGCTCTACTGGGAAGCTACTGCATCCTTTGGCCTGGACCACTTGCAGCTACACCCCTGCAAGTGCTCATCAGTTACTATCAAGGAGGCTTTCAGGCTTTCCTAGTGGGAGGGACAAATTTCCAGCTCAGTTCCAGCAGATGCTAAGCAGATGCAGGGTATTCCCCTCCTCCTCGGTATGTCTGGAAAGCATTCAGGAGGTGGGACATATCTCTGGGCAGGTGTAGTTTCATACTCAAACCTCTTTACATGGGTGTTTGAGGATTTTTTTCAGCTTTCTTTTGCATTTTGCACATCACTTCCAAGTGCAAGAACAGGTTTCCTCCTGGCCATCTATGACAGAGGTGCAGCCAGTGCCAGAGCTGACTGTCACTTACTTGCTCTGATAAGGGGTTAAACACATACAGGCAAACCTGGGCGTATGTTCATAATGCAGGTGGCAGTGATACTTTAAAGGAGGCACCTTTCTTTGTTCCCTTAATGATTCATTCATTGGGAGTGTGGGAATTAACCTATATAAATTTTTGCTACTAAGTAGATACACCTAGATCCTGAAATAGTGGATGGGTGAGAACCAGTTGCAGAGCCTCGACACATTGTCCTGGTAGCACAGAGAGAAACAAACCCACAGCAGCAGGCTAGGAATAGATGACTGCATGGCATTTCTCAGAGCAAATTCCCATTACCTCCCATTTTCCAGTGACTCACCAGAAATCCCACAGGGCTGCAGGAGAGCTGACTGAGACCTTCACCTGGGCTCTCTCTTCTGGGGGCTAAACTCTGGCAGCTGGGCCTTTGTAACAAATACAGCTCAGACTAGCAGGCAGCCACACTCCAGTTGCAGCAGCACTGGGAGGAAGGATTGCATCAGGAAGACAATATGAACAGGGAGGTCGGCTTCCCAAGCCTGGCTCAGTGCCTCCCTTGTACACTGCAGCTCACACCTCATCTGCTGGGAGGTGAAGAACAAACAGATCTGTATGGAAGGCATGTCACTAACGGAGAATATGGCTCTAACCTGGCCAAAGGAGGATAGAAACCTTTCTGGGAGGCTATGCAGAGCAGGGTCAAATCTCCAGACAAACTCCTGTACTAGTAACTTCTGATTCTGTTGGAAAAACCTTTAAGCCTCAATAGTCGTGCTGGTTTATGCACTGGAAGTTATAAATTCCATGAGCACCATGGAGCCATGCAGACTGACAGAAGCACAAGGCAATGGTCATTGCCCTGCTGGTTTCCTACAGCTTTGAAAGGAGGTCACAAAGCACTCCTGTTGCAGGTCTTGGTTGCTCAACCTCTTCAAGAAAGGCTCCACAGGGAGAAGTCTCAGACACTGCAAGACACTGCCTATACCTTGCTGGGACCTCCAGCCAAACATCCCTCACCACAACAGCCAAGAGCACACAGCTTTGGATAAAGAGCCAGGAATAGCTTAGAGAGCACTATCCTGAAGGAGACAGTAAAGACGTCCTGGAGAGGCATCATCATCCCATTGCAGTTGAGCCAGGACATGAGAGCAGTTCTGTTACACTAACAGGACTCTCAATGGCCACAAATTAATCACAGCAGTTAGAAACATGCAAACAAACCTCAGGCTCACAAGATATCCTGCAAGTGTCAGGTCTTTGTGCCAGGGATGAATTCCCCACTCAGCTGTGCTGATTCTCTGGGAGAGCATAGCACACTTCATAGATCTGACAGGGTGCTGAGAAAAAGAATGACTAGAAGTGTCAAGTATCAACAATCTCAGCTTCTTAGGGAAGGGAAAGCAGAAGGTCAGGGTTCCTTAGGAAACACAGGGCACATGTATTGGGGGGAACAGCTATTCACACACACAGTGTCCACAGAGAGACACAGCAAGGAAGAACAAGAGGTACCAGGAGGCTACACTCTAAGCGGGCTGAAACCTTCCCAGCAGAGCAACAGAGAGAAAACCACCTCCAGTGCATCTTTCATGCCCAGTATCCCCGTGCTTGGTGCCCCCAGTGGCAGTAGCCATGCCTCTGTGCTGCAGTGAGCCATGTGAGCCTGGCGCTGGGCTGAGGGCTGCCAGGCAGACACACCACGCCAGGTCATGCAGAAGGTGTGTGGGCACAGCAAGCCAATGCAAAGCACTCCCTTGTGTGGCATATCCTGTTTCTCCCCAAGACATGTACAAGCCACGCTCAGCCGTGCTCGTGGGTGATACCATCTGTTTAATCACTGTTCTCTGTGCTACAAAGTCATCCCAGATGCTTTGCATTGGAGAGAGCTCTTCCAGCAGTCATTAGCGAGGTAGGGGGTGAACAAGGAATTGTCAGGCTTCTTTTTGCATAGGTTGTGGCTTTAGTTAAGAGCCTCCCCTCAAGCCCTGCTTCCTGCTCCCCTCTCCCCTGGTAACTGTGAGTCTCCCTGCACCTCACTTTGGGAGCTGCTGTACAGGAATATTTCATAAACAGGCCTGAGGGTTTGTCTGCTGCCTGTCCTACTTCCTTCAGAGCACAAGATATCAGCTGGGCTGGAATGTCAGCCCATATCCTGCTCCCATGCTGCCTAGATGAGAGATGGAAACTTTGCTGCTGCTGCTGACTTCTCACTCATGATCCCTGGTTCCCAGCTTAAGCCACACTACAGCTGGCAGACAGACCCCCCCATATCATGACACTGACTCAAAATCAGGAGAGGGAATAAAGTTAAGTCTTGCTATTTTCTAAAGTCATTATAATAAGACTTAGGTCATACACTGAACTCCATCACCTCCATCTCTACTGGTCCTAGGGGCCATCAATGCCCTAGCTGCAAAGAGGTCCATGAAACTTCAGGTTCCCAGGCTATGCCTCCATGTCCTTTGTGTAAATAAGCATCTCAGGGACTGGCCCCTGAAGGGAGCGCCTCATAATACCAGGCAACTGTACACACTCAGACCTGATGTGCACAGGGACAAGTACAAAAACCAAAAACTTCAAGCTCCCACAAAGCTTCACACCAAAACAGTGTTCATATAAAAGACCAAAAGCTACAACCGTTTCCTCACTGAAGCACCATGGCTGATAGAAAGGTTCACAGTAAAGTCATGAGCACTGATAACCCTGCACAAAGCAGTTGGTCCGAGACAGCCCTTCTGAAAGGCTGGAGTGCTTTCCATAAAATTATCTGCAGCATCAGCTGTTAATCATCACAGACCAATTGATCTAATCTTCTACTAAACAAGGGCCTGGCTCACGCTTGTTTTGATAGATACTAGTCTGTGATAGTCAACAGTTAAGGCACTATGGCTTCACGGCCCTTTTGTGCTGTTTCACTTATCACTTCATGCTGTCCTCAACTTGGAAGCCCAGGGAAAGGTTAACCTTCTCTGCTTTTGCCAGGGAACAGCTGCTCTACTTCCACAATGGTCAGATCATCCAGGTTTTGGTGAGGTAAGTAGATGTCCTTGCAGGAGCTCTTGTGGGAGGAGCTTTGGAAAACCAGTTAGGTCAGGTCCCGCCAGCCCTGGGAGCATTCCTATTCCTATGCTGATGCAACTGGACCCAATCTCCTGGCAGACCAGCTGGCTGCTTTCCAAGGAGCTCCCTCCAGACTGGCTTGCACACCGAGCGCAGGGGATGGCTGTGATGAAATGTGAGCAAGGGGACAAGAGGCTTTCCACCTTCATTAAAGGTGGGAACACTTGATGAAGATCATGTTGTTCTTAATTGGCTCCTCCCAAGAAAGCTGCCTTGTTCTGCTGTGAGTTTACCTTTCTGTGGAGCATCACACCAGCAAGGCCATGGATGTTGAATCATAGTGTTGAACCATAGTGCAATCACTTGGGATGTCTGAGTGGGATTCATTTGGAGACTTGTGCAACACTGGCGTGAGACAGAAAAGCAGAGTTATTTCAGTGGCAACACTCACCCTACTCCCACTCAGGATTCAATGTGTAACAGCTTTATGTCACATGCTCTGCACCAGAACAGGGACTGAAACACATCCTGAAGTGAACACGGTTTAAGTACACACAGAACCAGATAAAACCAGAAATGAGGTTTTAGCAGAGAGAAGGATGCAAATTCAAGCCATGTGCTCAAACAATATTCTCGAGGCACCAACAAGGTCTCAGTTACCTATGGATTCCTTCTGAATGAAAGATCTTGGCTTGTGCCAAAAGGACCATCTCAACAAAAAGAATTATGAAATGCTTTAGTCATGTCTTAAAGTAGAATTTTTCAGACCCCAGCAAAAAGATGTGATCCTCTGAACATGCTGTTTTCCTTGAGTTCCCACTAAATCCATGACAAAACCCAGGCTGATGTTCCTAGGACCCAGGTGAGATAGGGCTGATGATGACCAAGCACCCCACCATCACTGTTCGACCCCTGTACCCACTTCTCCTGTGACAGTTTTGCTAACAGACAGCATTGTTGAGTCTTGCACTGGTTGCTCATTAGCATTGCAGTAAGTGATTTCTTATGTAAATTGTCAGCCCAGAGAAAAACCAGTTCAATTCCAGTCTGCATTGCTGGGATGGACAGAGAACAGACAAGAAGTGCTAATGCTCTCTTTTCCTTTTTTAATAGAAAACCAAGGACCAAGCATAAAATCAGTAATTGCCTGTCTTCCACTATAAGCAGAAATCCCCTAACATCTGCAGAAAGACCTTCCCAAATACAAAATTACACCAGCTATCTTTTTCCAGGTACTATCACCAAGCCTGCACCTACAAAAGTAGTTTCTGTGCACCTAATTAGAGGTTTGAAAAACCAATGAGCATTTTTGTCTATGAACATCATGTCTTCTTTCAAATATTAACTTTATCTTGTAAAGGCATGGCTACATAGCTAGCATCACCACATCTTTGCTATGTCATGTCTCATACCCTTATAAGACTGTAAATGTGACCGAGAAAAATAAGTGTGCAGCCAAGCTAAGGGAATCATTTTCTTCCTATTGCTGCTAAGGCAACCTTCCCGAAGGTCTGTGAATGGTTTCTGGCTTGATCCCTGACACAGCACTGTATCAGCTTTCCCTCTCGTCTCTCCCCTGGTGCAGAAAGGCAAGAGAGGCTTCCTGCTGAGCCTGCCAAAGGCCCTGGAACTGCTATGCACTGGCACTATGATGTGCACTTAGCACAGGGGTCATTCCTTAATACGCCTCAATAGAACTTAGTGTACCTTGCTATGCCTGTGGTAGGAGAGAAGTGGCTCAAATCCTGTCCCGATTCTGGCCCACTTTGCTCGACCCTGCTAACCTATCCTTCCACCTCACTCCTCTTTCCAGCTGAAATCCCAACTGCTGCTGTCTTTACCAGGCAACATGCTATAGTACTTCCCTGGAACGCCTCACAGGACTGACACACATTACTACTGTGCATGTCTTTGAAAAGCTTTCATCATAAATGAGGGGGACCGAGACCTGACAGAACGTTTGTTGCCCTAAGCCCTGGTTTGGTTTGGCTGTGCTCTGCTCCACCCAGGAGGTGTCTGCCTTTCATCCCCAACAGTAATCATCCCCAGGCATGAGGCAGGGAAGTGCCTTTTAACTGCAAGGAGCCAGATACGGTCTGAAAGCAATGCAGACAAGTATCAATGGGAGCCACACTAACACTGTACCTACCCAAATTACACTTAAAAGTTTCGTCTGAAACTCTTCACCTGCATTTGGTGTGAAGCAAATTACCTCCAATAATTTCTGGACATAAACGACACTACTTAGAAACATGAGGGCAAACAATGCAAGAAAAGAGCGGTCTTATGGGTAAAACCTGGGACAGCTACCAGGTTCAGCCCCTGTTCAACCACCAACAATTCACATTACCATCCCAGCAGGGATGCAAGGAGAGGAAGGGAGACCTGACAAGACATTGGCCTGTCTGAGATTTTGCTGAGATGCTATGACCTTGTTGTCATCATACTGCAAAGCTCCCATACCTTCTTGGTGATTTCTCACAGGCAGCTTCCCACAGCACTGACTCCTTCTTCACAGCACAGCCAACAAACTCCAACTCTCTTCACAACCACCTAACCCACTCTCTTGTAGCACCTGTCTTCTTACTGGACACAGCTGGGGCCTATTAAGGGCAGGCCTGTTCCTAATCTTTGGTGATTAGTACAGCTGCAACTCCTCAGGTGTGAGACTACCTTCTGCACTATTTTCTTACATTCTATCCCCCCACATGACCCTGCACTGACAAGAGCTGTGGATGCTGTAATAGAAACATTTTAAAATATATTCCTCACTTAAAACTTCTAAAAGTAAATTTCTGTCTCTTTTTTTTTTTAACTGGTTACCTGCAGTGCTGAAAATATTTCCTTTCCTAAGCAAAAAGAATGTAACTAATGGCACAACATCAGCAGCACTTTTTTATCCTCTGCAAGAACAGCAGGTTTCCAGCACCACCCACAAACCAATCCAGCCTCCGACTGCCGTCTGATGCCCAAATACAAATTCACTGCAGCAGTGCAAGGAAAAAGCACACCCAAAGAAGGAAACTATTTTCCAAGGTCTGGAACAAAGCATCAAAAGGCAGGAACCCAAATGCAGTTAGAAGTGATGACAGTGTTCTCTGACTTTGGGTGCATGGTGTTGGAATGAGGGTATCACATCTGGGTTAAGACATATTGGAAATGCTGGATTAGATCAGACTCCCAGGCTATTTAGCTTTGCTTTTTGTCCCAATATACAAAGAGAACAGACTGCATTATTTCAGTCAAAAAATGCTGAGCTGACAACTGCTTTTCTCAACCATATGCAAAAAGATATATCTTAATGACACAAAAAACCTAAAAATGAAAACTGGTTCTTTCTCAAAAAAGATGCACTAGGAAAATGCATTTTGAAATAATTTCTCTACTTAGGACTTAGAACGTGCTACCTCTGAGGTCTTCTTTGGCTGAAGAAGGCACAAATCCTGCTTACTTGGCTGGGGGCTTCTAGAGAAAGCAAACAATAGCTGTTTCCCTCTGACACTCTCAGGTGTAGCTGCCTCAGCTGAGCGACTCCCGAGTCATAGACAAAGCCAGACCTGCAGGAAACGAGGATTACTGGCTCAGGAAAGGTGTAACCAGCAGAGGAACGATAGGTATGCACATCTTTACTCACAAAATGAGAAGGCAGCTAGGTTTGCTTACTAGGACTGTCTGACCCTTCTGCCCACTGATCTGTCCCATGTGAACAGTCCAAGAGCGACAGCAAAAAGCAGCCCTTGCTCCTTGCACATGCTCACTCCCTGCATTCAGCAGTCACCAAGGACACACAGCCATGGCTCCCTATCCAAGAATGCCTCAAGAGCCAGGCGAGTGCAGCACTGTTCTCTGAAGCAGAACACACTGTTAGCACATCAAAAACCCCCTCCAAATACAGACAAGCACCTGTCCCAGCTCACAGCTCTGCTTTCAGGCGTGCTTGCTCAGGGAGTTTTCTGAAGCATCAGTAGTCCTAGGTAAGTATATTGCTACAAAAACACCCAAAGTCTTTTAAGGGCTCAAACCTTTACACCAGTTATTGGAAATGGCATCAAACAACTCAAATGTGGGTGAAGCAAAACACTGCACAGCTACCTGGGATTACTGACAGTACAAACACCTTTACAGGTGTCCACGCACATCTGAATTTACTGAGGAAAACTTCTTAAGTTCAGACTAACATCTGCTACTGCTCTGAGGGAAAAGGGGCATCTTGGGAGGTGGGCAGGAGGAGAGAAGCCAAGTCCAGAAGCAGACAGGAAGCTCTCTGGTCACAGACAACTGCAAACACTCAAAAGCTCCATTAAGTGCACAATAGATAACACCCTGATGAACTATCGTTCTTTCCACAATAGTCACAGAGAACAAAATGTTCAGGAGAGACAAAGAAATTGTGCAAGAAGGCATGACCATCACATTATCCCTGGATACTGATCTGGATATCAAAAATACCTTGCCAAATCAGCCCTGTGTGCAGAAAATTGTGCAAGCACATCAGGCTCCTCCCTCAGGTCCTACCTGAAGCAGCTACAAGTGAGAAGGACACAGATGCATCCCTCTCAAAGTAGTATTGTCAATGGAAGGCCAAGAAAAACCTGGAGGCATAACTTGTTAATAAGATGTGCGACCAGAAATCCAGGCATTCTCAGTGAAACCAAGGTAACTCCATGCTGAGGGGAGGAGGTCAAAAGCCAGATGATGTATGTCCTGAAGAGCAGACCTGGCTGTGCAGGATCAACAGTAAAAATTATCTTTGCCCTTGCCTTGGAGCAAATCAGATTTTCTTGTCACACAAGCACAGCATCCTTGGACAGCAAGAGACTTCCAGACACACAGCTCCACCCATTTATTGTGGGTTCTTTTAAGCAACCAACCCACTGGACACTGCAGGTCTGGATGGTGCTTGTGCATCACACTTCTATTCAGAAGCTTGTAGCAGGCTGTTATTAGCCAGGGCCATAGCAGAAAAAACACATAATTGCTGGCCAGAACTTGTAATTGATTAAAGCATAATGAAGGGAATTTTTACTTTCTTACATACATCAGTTCTGGATTTATAATTACCCATGCCATCCATGGACAGTGAGATTTGCCCTCAGTTCCCTGCACTTAGTTTCCCAAACACAGAAAACAGTTCTGAGTGCTCAACAAGCCACCATAGGGAACATTGGCAGCTCCCTGCCCTGCATGAGACAGTATCATCTCTCAGGCACAGCAAAGCTCTGCTAGCAAGAGATACAGCAGTGCTGGATGTGACTGACCAAGAGCAAATCACAAACAAGAACTCTGCAGTAGAGTTGCTGGCTGCACAACCTCTCAGAAAACCTTGCTGTAACCTAAATCCTTAGAGGACAAAGTCTTCTATGAAGTCTGACCTCCGCTGTTGCCTCTCCAGTTCCCAGCTCCTTACTTTTGGAAAATACTCTCCAGCCCACTCAGTAATCAGGGTATTAAAAGTACACAACAGATGGAATCTACAACTTACACTGGTAGCTTCACTCCTGTCAGGCTTAAAGCTGGGGAGGAAAGAGGGAGAACAGCTCTGTTTCCCACACTAGTGCTGGTTTAGCTTAACAAGTAAAAAACTTCTTACTTTCCCCAAAATGCAGACCAGAGAGAGAAAAGTTTCTGGAAAAGAGTCTAATGGCTCTTAAAAGGGAGTTATAATCCATCTCCAGTCTCACTAGGCCATGGCTTGGTTACCACTGAGATTAAGCTTGTTTACTCCAAAGCAAAAAATCTTGGCATGACTGACAGAAACAGCTTTTCTTGCCAGAGCTCTAATAGCAAATGTCTGTGGAAAAGCCACTTGGAGAAATGCTGTTTACTTTGGTAATGAAACAAGTTCCCTGGAATGAAGTCTTGCAATCTTCCCAAGAGGTGTTGCAATACCTTACCTGTACCTCAGCTACATACCATACAGGCTGCTCTCAGAGCCTGAGAACTCCCTGGTGAGCTCAGGAGGCCAAGGCACCTCAGCAACTCCAGGCAGGACTGAGCTCTAGTCCTACACTGGATACACCACCTGCATCCTAATTAAAACTGATGGCTGAGGTTTTTCTTTAGCTCTGCTTCAAGTTAAGTCCCAGCCATCAACACCTCTTGAAGATGCTTATGAAAAAAGGGCCCCAAAACCATCTTCTCCATCCCCTTCTTTTTAACTGTATAAAGCCAAACTCTCCTCCTTGAAACTTTTTTTTTGGCAACTCTGAACTTAGACCGCAGCTCACTGCTACAAGTGCTTGGAGGGAGCATTAATACGTTAATACATAGTTGGACTAATAAACACCAAGGAAGAGAAGAAATTCCAAACGGACAGTGGAGGCCAAGGCTCCCTTTCTGCTTAGGGAGTAACAGGCCTGAGGCTATGCTGCTTTTCCTTATTTATTTAAGACCAGGTTTCAAGCTGCTGTCCAAATTCTCTCTGCACAGAGATGAAAGGCTCTTGCCATTCAATGTTCCAACTCTTGACTCAAGTGCAAAGGGCTACATCTGCTCAAACCTCAGTTGAAGTTTGGCTGCCAAGGAGACAGCTGACTTAGCCTCGCCCTAATTCAGGAACTAGAAGATCCCTTGTAGCTGAATGAAATGGATTTCTTACCCAAACAGGTACTTGCATATGTACATTTTGTTTACAAACAGTTTGCACTCTTGTAAGGGCACCAAGCCCATGCCTGACACACGGCTGCAGTTCTTCACAGCAGTACTTTGTGCTCCCAAGTGTTGAAATTCTTGCTTTGAGGAGAAACCAAGCTCTAATTTCAAGTGTTTACATGTACTCCTGAGAGCAAGAAAAAAAAATCTTACCATGATTAGGTTATGTAAAAAGTTTAATTATAAAATAAATAAGTTTGTTATGGAAACATTAAATATTAAATACAGTAATAAATATTTACACATTTACAGATACAACTTGACGATTAATGCTGTTTCTCTGCTACCAGAAGATTTCTGCTCTGTTTATACAGAATACAATTACTCTTCCAAGAAGAAACTGAACTCAAATAATATTCTGTGCTCAAAATTGCATGGACAGTTAAGAAACCAAGGACACCTGGGTGAGAAAAGACTGAGGTAAGATGAGCTCTTCACATCTGAACATAGAGCACAAGAGACCACTGCTTGCAAAGCATCAGTGCCTGAATTAAATTCTTCAAAGGAACAGGTTCTTAGTCAAGTTAAACTGATGAGATCTGATGTAAAGTGTTTTATATTTAAGCACTGCTTAAAGCAGCAACAAGTATCTGTTTAACAGAAGTAGCTTTGTATTCAGAAGAGATGGGTCCAGCCTTATCAGTTGGTTGGAGCACGGATCTTTTCCTTTAGATGCAAACCTTCAGGTCTTGCATCCACTGCCTCAGCATCCTAGGAGACAAATTTGAACTCGGGCTAGCACACATGCAAATGGATAGCTCCACTCACACCACGAGTCCCACACAGCTCGGAGGGATTACTTCCACACACACAGCAACAGAGCCCAGGTGTGGCTGACAAAGATCTGTCACCAACGCCCTGCAAATCACAAGTACAGATTAAGCTCTTGGAAGCCAATATGGACAGGGAGCACAGTGACAACAGAATTAGGTTTTTCATCCACTGAGGTCTAGGGAGAGAAGCCATCCCAACATCTTTCCCTTTCTCACTTTTCCCTTCCATCCAGTCCTGAGAGCAGCCACAGGTTCTCCCCCTTAGAGTTAGAGCTGCCAAAGGAGACTTGCTAAGAGAACAAAGTCCATCCACACAACAGCTGAGACTGGAGCTCTAGCGCAGAGAGAGAGCGCTTAGTAGCAGTAGTCTCCAGCAGGTCTTGACAGCAGGTCCTGTCCCCCAACGAGCCAGCTCCTTCCACATCGTTGTGCCAATATGCAGTAATAACTGGTGTCCTCAGCAAGTGATTCAGCAGCAACTGGCCTGTTGACATCTCCTTGCAGCAGCCTCTCTCTGGATGAATCAGGGCTTAGTGGCAACAGCTCCAGCCCACAGTGTCCAGGTGGATGTGACAGGTAGCCAGAGGTACCCTGCAGCTTGGCCATGGCCACTTCAGAATTGCTCTGTAACGGGCAGACCAGGCACATTAATCACCACCCGAGACACAAGCACCCTGTGCTAGCACCACAGCAAACCACCGAGCAAAGCAGGTAGCTGAAGGATGTGCACACACCTGAGGACACTGCCAGATACTCTTCAGCTTCAAGCAAGCTTTGAGCAAAACCCTCCAACTGTCACTGGACAAAGCTAGAAAATATCCATAGCTGACATGTGGCAAAGCAAAACTTGACAGGTCAGCTGGAATTTTGCAGGTCTATCTTGCATGGCTTCCTCCTCAGCTTGTAGTGTAACTCCTTTCCAGTAATGCTCCTTGAGTTTGCTGTTACTTACACCTGGCCTCAGAAAAGACCAACTTGCCTGCCCAGTAAAATCCACTAGATCACTCCCAGAAGCAATCCACACATGCCAAGGAGCTTTGGGCCTCAGTTGCTGTGACAGTTGCAATTTGACTGAAAGGGTATCTGTGGTGCTCACAGAACTCGCAGCTTCCTTTTGGTCCACAGCTTCTGAGCACCAGAAACTTCCTGAAACTCTCCTTGCAGGAAAGATATGAAAATGCTCAGTACTTTTCTTCTAAGAGGTGATGATGCTGTGGCACCATCTTTCATGACTGAAGTCTACCACTGTTTCCTGCACTACATCTGCCTCTGTCCAGATATTCAGGACTTCCTCTTCATAGCTCCACATATCTCAGTACAGCTTCCCATCCTCACTTGGTCTTTAACACAGCCAGAAATTTAACAGAGCTGTTGAACAACTTGTACAACTCAAGGTGGTTTTGAGAAACCAGAAAACCAAGCCAGCTGCTCACATGTAACTTATGTGTTTCAAGACACTTGGAGCACAAAAAGCAAACTAGCTTTGCAAAACAAGCATGCAATTCCCATATAGCCTGGAAGGACTGAGAGGTGTTTGAAGTCAGCATTCATACCTGCTTTCTCCCCATTTACACACCAACATTGCCATTTCTGTTTTCTTGTCGCAGTTTTTTCCTTTCTTCTTTCTCTTCATACTGAGGACACTTTTTCCTGACCCTGTGGAATTATGGCATGTTAGAGATAATTTTGAACCCCAATGCACATCCGGTTGTCACCAGCTTCCCCATCCTCTGCAGCATTTGGACCTCATGTTCTGTGAATCCTCAAGCAACTCCTTGGCACCAGGGAGTTTCAAGCAAGACAAGTTTTTAAGCATTCAGCATCAACCAGTATCTGCTGGTAAAATCAAGGAACCCCTGAACTAGATGTCAGCACTTGTGCCTCACAGAGATAGAGCTTCTTGACTTAAACCAGATTAGGGAGCAAGATGAAGAGAGGTTATTGCTGGGACTGAGCAAAGCAACAGGAGACATTCTGGGTGACAGATTTCCTAGCGTCTTGAGCTTGTATCTGCAGAGACCACACTGTCTTCCTCGACTCCACAGCAGAGCCCTGCAGGCTTCAAATCTAGTCCCTGTCCCTTGAATGAATACATAATAAGAAAGCCCCTTACTGATTTCTCCCAATTTCTCCAGTGTTTTTAAGTGACTACTCCCAGCATCTTCTCTGGATGAGGGTACAGATTAGCGTGCACCCACCTTGTGAGGGTTCAGAACATGAAGCAAATGCACTTCATCAACTACCAATAATCATTTGCTCTTAGAGCACTACAGAACTGGTTACCTCTCCTAGCAGCAAGGAATGAGGCAGTGTTCAGAGAACAAGTGATCATCCCAGCATTCCTCCAGTTCAGAGTTAAATATGAAGCAACACTGAAATGACAAAGCGTACCTTGTTTCCCGAATTGCAGGAAAAGGTACAGCACGTACCTAACTCAGATGATGTGCTTCATCAAGATCTAAAATTAGACTGAACCTTGGAGTTACTATAATATCCCAGGCCCTACAGTGCTGGAGCTGCAGTGACAGAACTGCAGGACTGTTTCAATGTTCTGTTTGTTATGTGGTTTGAAACAGGTACCAAGAAAAGCTCTTTGAATTAATTCTCACTAGGACTTCAGATTCTGACAACCCACCACTGAACTGCAGGGGCTGGTTCAGCTGAAATAGTGCTCCCTTCCTATTAACAGCAAGCAGAATTTGGGACCAGCAGCATTTGCCTCCCCACTTGCTTCCCCTCCAAGTGCAGGCATTTAAGCCCAGCAACATCCATTAACAAATGGACTCTCAGAGCACCATTTCGTACCCTCCACCTGTGCGTGCAGCTGTTGGCTAACAGCCATTCATGAGGCTATCACATTGCTGCTTGCAGGTTTCTCCACCAGGATTAGGGAATGCAGTTCTGTGTCAGCATTAATGCTCCTCCTGGGCTTCCTGCTGTTGTTCGGCAGCACTCTAACTACCCTGGCTGTAGCAAGAGCAGGAAGGTTCTTGGTTACAATGTAAGGGTCACAGACCTTGCTTCTACCCTCCAGACATATCCAAGCTGGGATAAGAACCCATCCTTTCCAGCTGCTTTTCACAGAGGTAACTCAGATGAGCCATGCACATTCAGGTGTTATTTGGCACAGGCCCTGCTCACACTTAAGGAAGACAGACACCAAAGAGGATGATACTTACTGCACTATCACAATGATAAGTACAGTAATGAAGCTGACGCTCGAGAGCAGCACAGCTACCACTACCAGCACAGTCTTTGAGTAGTCTGCCACATCATTCTTCCTTTGAGTCTTCATGAACTGTTCACCACAGCGCTCACCAAAAAAATCCTGATGACACCTGCAAGTAAATATTAACACAAGTTCTTATCAGCTCCTGTGCTGTCTGGAGCCAAGGACACCCACACATACTCAGACCTGACTTAGACATCTTCCGAGTTTCCCATGAATCTCAAGGTGCTCATTTCAGAGCAGGTTCGTGAAATGCAGTCACTGCTCTAGCACAAGGTTTGTCAGCATTTCAACAAGTCGAGATTAGTTTGGGTGTGATGTTCCAGAAAGACACGCCTTTTCATTCTTTTGGTTTGAGTTTATGACCAACTGATGAGTTCAGTGGCTTGTTATGCATCTCAGATTCCATCATCACTTAATTTACATGGCAGAAGGATTCTCAGTCAAAATACTGCAGGAGATGGACCTATACCAAACTGATCCCTGATTTTTCCTCTGAGCCCTCAGATTCCACTGGCTCATGGCACTGACACCTAACTCACAAGCTATAAGTAACTTACTTGCAGGTCACCATCTGGAGATGTTCTAGGTAAATGCATTCTCCATGGATGCAAAAGTTTTTGTATTCCATTTCACAGGGAGTCCCTTTCTTCTTGTTTTTCCCTCTGTTCTTCTTCCTTCTTGATTTGCCAGCATTCTTCTCTCCCCCCCTCTTTGCTGGCTTGGGTTTAACCACAGGTTCAACTGAAAAAAGGACATGACGACTTGGTATAAAAGTGCTAGAAAGCACAATTCTGAGAAAATTGAATTGAAGAATTTGATGAGAGCCAGGAGGACCACCACCGCAGGAGAATCTGTGACCAGGAAGCACAGGATGCAAATGAGAACGCTGCTGGGCATCTCACACCCAGCACAAAGGCAGCAAGCTCAGCAGCTCATTGAAGCACAACTCTGCTACACTTAAGTCCTGTGCCATGCAGACCAGAGCCAGAAGAAGCAGATGAGCCAAGAGCCACCAAAGATGAAGAGCAGCAGAGATGCAGGACTGCAGCAATTCATTGAGAGCAACAGCACAGTTTCAAGCTAAGGCCCGTAAAGAATAGGGAGTTCATGCTGAGCCCAGCCATGCTCTAGTGTTACATGGGCTCAGGTACAAGGCTAATAGCTCCATTTCTCTAAACTCTCCATTTGCATCAGTGATGAAAGGCACTGGAACTCGCTAGATAGTCCTGGGCACTTGCCGAGGCAAAGCAGCTTGCTATCCCGGTTGGCATACTTGTTTCTCCTAAACAACCTGCAGTGCTGTCTTCAGAAGGAGAGTGTTCCTTTCCAGTTCTCCTGCTTTGTGAGAGATGCTGAGCGCAGGGAAGGAGTGAAGGCCAGATCCACGACACTCAGACTATTTACTCTGCCGCTTACTGCTTCCCCTCATTATCTCAATTAACACAAACCTCTAGAAGAGTGTGGTTTAAAATCCTGGTGACTTAGTAGCCCTTGAATTTAGGCAAGGGCAATCACCTTCCTTTCGCTGAGGAGAGCGGACCAGCCACTGACTGAGGGTCAGAAGCTCCAGAGCAGCCCCATGCAGCACTCTGAGCTCAACAGCACTAGTTTGAAATAACGTGGCACAGCAAGAGCCTGCCCCCTGCACTGCTAGCCCTAAAGCAGCCCTGGCAGTGCAACACTGCTGCTCGGGAGTAACAGTTACCCCAGGGATTTAAATAGGCCCTAGGAAACAGCAGAGCTATTTACAACAAGCTCCAGTTTTGCTCTTGTGCTCTGAAGACCTGATGAAAATAATTTTTGGGTGATACCCACAGTTCTATGCATACAGGCAATCACCACAATGGGGCACAACTGGATCTAACTACTTCCTAACCCTGTATTTCTGGTGCTGAGAGCCCATTCAAAGAAACAAGGTGTAGCTCACTGTTGTCTAGACAGCTGATCATTTTCACTTCTAGAGCAACAAGCCTGGCTTGAAGTTACTTAAAAGCAAAAATGCCTTCAGCAACCAGAAGTCTGATTAAAACCGTATGAGCTATATTAATATGTAAACGAGGTACACAGCTCCTGCAGCAAGGTTTCCTGTGCCTGGAAGTGTGAGCTCACTGCTGACAGTCAAAGGCCCCTGTTCTGTCCCGTCTGACTTGATCTTTAGGTTCGTGCTTTCATAATTGAGGCCACTTCCCTCCCTCCCTCTCCTAGGCTCAGCTTGTCAGCTCAATCTGTGTCCCTGTCTGCAGGCTGCATGGCCAGGAAAGCCATCCGCAGCTGAATCATAACAGCTTCAAGGTTTAGCCACAGATAAACCTCACGCCAAGCAGAAGAGCTGGTCTACAAACCAACCACCTTAGGTAACAAGTCTGGTTTCTGTGCAGTTAAGACAGCACTTCAGTCACCAAGCCAGTAGTTTGACAGGCTAAACTGCTTGACAACACCAACAGGCGCGTTTCCCCCAGAGATCTTCACAGGGAACTTAAGCACAAGTCCACCAGTTCCCTCAAGTGACCACAATGAGCACGGTCCCACTTAATTTAATAGGTCCTTTAGTCACATTCAAGTCTCAGGGTGCTTCTGCAGGAAAATCAGTAGTCAGATTCACCCCGGAGGCAACAGAACCAGCCTACTCACACCTACTGAGGTTCAAATCACTTGCAGATACCTGGCTTGTACTGCAACTACACTCAGCCCAGAACCAACAAAATGCTCCCGTTCCCACAGTAAGGTGGACTGCTCAGATCTCCTCACAGCTCAGCAAGCGGGCAAATTACAATAAATACACACAACAGCTATTGACAGTGAAGCATTGGCCTAAAGATGCTTAACAAACTTTCCTGTGGCCACTTAAAGGATTTAAGTGCCTGCTTTCCCAACAAAATTTCAGTTGACTCCAACCCAAATAGGCCACCATCAGAAATTAGCCAGAAAAATTCTTGCAGCAAGACAGACAACTTGATGTAAAACAAACCTTTAGGACCAAACAGCACCTAAAGCTCCACTGATAGTTCTACACTAAGCAGGTGGTCACCATCTGACCCCAGCCCTCCTGTGAGGTTTATCAGGAAATAAAGCTATGCACAGTAAGCTACCAGCTGGCCTGCAGCTTCCACACACCCTAGGCACATTCAAGCTAGTTTTCCACCCCGACAGCTATTTCTAAAGCAGCAGCTTCAAGCACAAGCACGTTTTTGCTCCATACTCCACGAACTAAGCATAGCAGCGTTTACAAGAAAGAAAAGGCGTTAAGTTGGGACTCGCAAGTTGCGAGATCCCAGAGCCGCCGACTCACCTCGGATCAAGTCGTCCACGATGTACTGGTGAACGGGCGGCGCCTCCTCATACTCCTCCTCATCCTCCTCATAGTCAGGACCCGGCACGGGCTCGCCCTCACGGCTCCCGGCCTCCCGCTCCTCGTGCCGTTGCGGCTCCGTGGCGTTGGGCGACGACCCGGCGGCCGCACGGCTCGCTTTTGAGGGAGGAGAAACGGCGCCGTGAGCAGGGGGGCAGAGGGGTCGCCACCGAGCGCGGAGTCCCTCACTCACCTCAGGGTCCCCCACTCGCCTCAGCGCTTTCCCGCCCACGGCCGCGGCGCGAGCCCCCCCCCCCTCAGGCGCGAGCCCCCCCCTCAGGCGCGAGCGCGGGCTCGGCCAAGTCCCGATCTCCCCCGTCCCGTCCCGTCCCTCACGCACCTGCCAGCACGGCCAGCGTGGCCATCAGCACCACGGCCCTCATCGTCCGTACCCGGGGCGGATGGCGACAGAGACACAGAGAGAACGGGGCAAAAGGAGTTGCCGTAGCACAACAGGTGCCGGCGGCGCGCAGCTCTCCATGAGGAGCCGCCTGCCGCCGCGATCCACTTTATGAGGCGGCTGGAGCTGAGGGCGCGGACGTAGAGCGGCGTCAGAGGGCGGGGCCGAACGGGGCGAGACCGTGGAATCCCAGAATTACAGAATGACGGAGTCCCAGAGTGATAGAAACACACAATCTCCCAATGCTTTTTCGTTACAAGGGACATTAAGTACCACCTCGTTTCACCCCCTGCCATGGACAAGGGGATCTTCTAAAAGACCAGGTTGCTCCAAGCCCCGCCCAACCACCCTGGCCTGGAACACCTCTAGGGATCGGGCACCCGCAGCCTCCCTGGGCAGCCTGGATCCCACCTGGCCTGGAACCAGCCTGGCCTGGAACACCTCTAGGGATCGGGCACCCCAGCCTCCCTCCCAGCCTGGAGTTGGGAGCGCGCCGGGTTATTGTGGACACACCTGTCTGCTCCTTGCTCTCTCCGCATCTCCCACAGGATTGTTTTCCAGCGATAAACCCGGTCATCAACACACCCCCCCCCCCCCCCCCCCGCCTCGCTGGCTACGTGTCCCTGAGCGGGAATGAGTAAGGGCTGAGTAAACGGTGGCACCCACCGGACAGGGACAAATGTGCTCCTCGGGGGCACTGCGACTCACGGCTGCCTCGGAGAGCTCCCCGGAGGGCACCTCCTCACGGCCACCTCTCGCTGTTGTGGCACCTGCTGAAGAATCCCAGAATTACCAAGGTTGGAAGACACCTGTAAGACCACCAAGTCCAACCTCAACGCAGCACTGCCACTGTAACCCCTAAACCACTGAACCACATCGCCCAGCACCAGATCCAGATACTTCTTGAACACCTCCAGGGATGGTGAGTCCACCACATCCCTGGGCAACCTATTCCAGTGCCTGAGCACCCAAACAGCGAAAAACATTTTTCTAGTATCTAATCCGAGTCTCCCTTGTCTCCTCTTAAGGTCATTTCCTCTCTTACTCTCACTGCAGGCACAGAGGAAGAGACCAGGTGCTCCACATCACTACGACCTCCTTTCAGGTAGTTTTAGAGGGAGCTGCTGCTTTGAGAGGAGAAGAACTGGGACAGCATGAGAACCCAGAGAAGCCCAGAGGGTCGAGAATGAAGGGACTGGTATCCCCCTGCTCCAGTCCCACAGCACAGCAGGCTGGGAGGGCAGCTGGTGGCAATGCTCCACTGGGAAAGGAGGATCTGGACCTTTTAACTGAAAGAGGACAGCATGTTACTCGCGGCTCAGGAAGCTGATGGAGCCTTTGCTCAAGGTGGCAGGGGTCCAAGTGGTTCAGTCATTGAACCTTCTCCCTTCTTCCACAGGTACACATGATATGTGGCTCCCGGTGTTTTTGCCATGTCATGCCAATCCTGAGAGACAATGCCCAAGAGGTCTGGAAAAGAAGATGCTGAATCAGTCACTCAGATGTTATGCTGACACAGATAGCTCCAGCAAATCTTTGACAGCGCGGCTTTTTGTGCAATTGAAACTGTCTGAAACAGCTGGCAGGAGCTGACAGCTTTACTTCTGGGGGTTTTGTCATGTTTCCCCTTTGCTGCCTGTCCTCAGAGGGACAGCAGAGAAAAGGCAAATCCTGCTCATCACTGCAACCCCATGTCAGAGAGCTCTGCAGGCAGTCAACAAGCAGGTCCTGGGCTATTTGGGGGACAGCCAGGGGCTTCACAGGGCTCCTCTTTTCCCCCTTGGACTGGAGTTCCCTTCCTGAAAGACCTCTGTAAGTCTCAGTGCCTGGAGTTCACAGAGACCATCTACATGTGGAGGGGAGTTTCTCCAGAGGCAGAGACTTTGGGGTTTGGGGTCTCTTCTGCTGAAACATGGGGTTGTTGATTTGACAATGGCCAAAGCAAGGTTTGTCAGCCAGGAGTCCTCCCTCTCTTCCTCACTCCTGCTCTGCTCAAGGCTGGCTTCTTCAGCCAGGCACCACAGCTTCCCCCACAAATTTTCTTTTCTTCAGCTGTTAGTATTTCTAAAGTATTTCTCCCATTTTTTTAAAATCAGAGATTCACTGGAAACATTTAAATAATTTTTTTAAGTCCAGTCTATTCTGAGAAATATACTGAGCACTGAACGAACACTCCTGTCCTGTTTGCTGCACTCTTGGCAAACTGCTGAGCAATTGGAGGAGGCTTAGCCGGGGGGGGGAAAGGTTGCATGTGCCATCCCAAGTGCAATTGCCCGTGTTACCTGCTCTGTTTAGAGACCAAACACTTCATATCCAGCAGCTGACTCACCGTGTTCCCTCTCTTCCTCAGTCTCCAGCTGATAGCTCCATCTCACTGACCGCCAGCAGCCAGGAATTTGGCTTGCCATGCTTTGAATTGGTCATTTCATCAGCTTCCTCCTGCTAGTCCTCCCTGTGACCTTGAAGAAGAAGGGGCAGCCTGGCATCAACCAGCACAACTCCTCAGAGTCCAGAAAGTGCAGCAAGATGGTGATGGGCACCCAGTTACTCATGGAGAGGTTCTGGTAAGGACATCAGGGGAGCTCTTCCCAAATGGCAGCTGCCTGGCCAAGCCCTGTTTGGCTGTTTCTTGGAGAGAACACACTCCAGAGGCCACACATTTCAGGACATTCTGGATGGGATCTGCCACAAGCCCCAGATTTTCTGTGTGCTGTGAGGGAAAAGGCAGTAAGCCTGGCCACTGCTCTCTTCCAGGGCTGGAAGGACATTTGGATTCTGTCCCCAGGATGAACTTCCAGAAGGTATCCCCAGGCATGGTGCAAGGAGGAGAAGCCTTGAGGGGGCTGCAAGGCTCAGCCCCCTAGGCTGCCCCACTGCAGCAGGGCCTGGGGCCGAGTTGCTGGGGCTGCAAGGGCAGGGCTCCCCTTCGGGAAGGTGCTGGTTCCCTGTGGATGCAGAGTGCCACCTACTGAGCCACCGCTCGCTCCTGGCAGCACCCGGGGTTCTCTGGCGGGACACCCAGGCTGGAGCTGCTGCTCAGAGAGTCCTTGCCCTGGCTGTTCGATGGGACTGGTCCCATGGGGACAGGGAGCAGCCCCAAAGGCTGGTGAGCCCCAATGGGTGCAGCTTACAGATGAGCAGGGAATCTATGCAAGGGGCTGCATGGTCAGCACAGCTCTTGGCACCTGCCCTGAGCCAGACCTGGTTTTCCATAAGCTGGCAGTGAAGTGAGACAAGATGGGCTCAGGAGCCTGGCCAGTCCTCCCTGAGCCTTGACGATCATTTTGAAGACCTTCAGCACAGACTGGGCTCAGAGAGCACCTGGCAGCACCCAGTGCAGGTGACATTGGTGGTGATAGCTCTTTGTCCCTTGGATCCCTGTCCTTGTTTGTGGAACAGGGGGTGCCAGCACACAGCCATCACTTCCCAGCTGTGCCATGATGATCCAGGGCATAGGCATGGACTTGTGGAGGAGCAGTGCCACCCATGCTGACAGCTGCTGGGCCTTGTCCTTGGCACATTGTTGCTTCCAGGAGAGTCTGAGTGCCTGCTGGGATCTTATTCACTCTCTTTACTTTTGATAAAACCCCTGAGAAATGCGTGAAGGGAAAGGGAGTACCTGAAATACCATCCCATTAATGTTCTTCACTGACATCAAATGTTTATTTTGCAGGAGCAGGCAGGACTGACCTGGTGTTTGAACATGAGTTATCCTTTCTCATCCATCCAGCTGAGAACAGGTGGAAAAGGGTAATGATTCAAACCAGAGTGGTGTCTGTCTGGGAAGCTCACCAGACTTTCACTTCACTTGTGAGCTGCAGACACCACTATCTGCTGCTATCAGCAGCTCCCTCACAGGCAGGGAGGGAGCTTTGAAGTGAGGCATGTGTGGCTCCGGTTCCTGCTGATGTCAAATCAGCTAAATCAAGATTGCTCTAATAAAGAGCATGCAAGTGCATAGCCAGGATGTTGGGGAGGAAGGGAGGGAAAGGCCTGGATATTGCCTTTCTGGATATTGGTGGAGTTTGTTGGCCTCTGAGACATGCAGGCATTGAGGTGGCTGTGCCTCCCTGCTGAGAAAGCCCTCAGCAAAGAATCTTTTTCCTAAGATGGTGACTTCTCCCTGTGCTCCCCTCCTTCCCTGGAGACCTGACTGAAGCAGGGGTCACAAAACATGTCCAGAAAGGGAAGAATTTATGCACTGTTCTCCCAGGAAAGTCTGCCCAGTGCTCTGTATTTTCCTTCACATTTGAGCATGTCTTTTGGAGCATGTCTAAGAAGAAAAAAACAAAAAGAACAGTTTTTGTGGAATTTTCTGTCACATATCAATACAAATGGAAAAATGGTGCCTTTTTCAGGTCCCTCCTGAAAATCAGGCAGACAACATCAACTCCAGGGACCCAGAGCACCCCTGCTTAATCTGATGAAACATGCAGCAGTGCTAAGGAGTGTGATGCTACCAAATGACAGCAATGGGGCTTTACACTTGCCTTCCACAGGCTTACCTGAAAGGCAGGCAGTGGGGAGCACAGCCTGATCATTTGCAAAATGCCCTGTGCCATGCTGTGGCTGCAGTCACTGCCTCTCACTGGCACTAGGCAGAGTTCAGCAGGACATGCCCAGCGTGGTTTTGCTTCAGGGGTGCTGCAAGCCTGCCCAGGACAGCCATCCTGATGCCTGCTAGGAAGATTTTTGGGAAGTTGTCTGCTGTTAGCACACTGTCCTGAGCTTCAGCTGCTCTGTTTTTCACACAGTGTGCACTGAACAGCTCTCCTTTGACCAAACACATCCTCCAGCACTCACCCACTCATTTTTGTGCAATAGCTCAGCCTGTAAATGCTCGGGGGCACATCCTGACCCCAGCAGTAATTTTAAGGGCCTGAAGCTGGGACATGGGTGAGGCAATACTGGATTTACACTAGAATGGGGAGCTGCCCCTCAGCTAGCAATTTTCTTCTCTAAAATACCACATCCTGCCATGCTGCACTGAAAATTGCTGCCCTTTCTTCTATTTCCCTGAGGCAATTGGCAGGAATTGTCTCAGGACTCTCTGAAGAGGGCAGGCTCGTGGCTATCCCCACGTGCAGCCCAAGCCAGGCTCCCCAGTGGTACCCCAGGGCAAAGCCACCCTGCTGGCACCCCTGAACAGAAGGGGGAAGGTGCTTCAGATGGGAATCTCTAAGGACACAGAGGCTCAGCTGCTGTGGGCAGTGCCTACACTCATTTACCTGACAACCTTACTGTAGCCCTTCACCTTCAGAATGATAGTGCTCCACCTGCAGTGCACATTATTTTACATATTCAGCTTACCACACCATTGTTAGATGAGCAAAATCATCCAGTCATCTCTCTAACATCTCCATATTGCAGCCCAGAACAGTGCCTGGCAGAGGAGAGCACCCAGCTCAGCACCTCCCAAAGGTTCATGGAACCACTGGATCATTCTGCAAGGGCTCAAGAGGTCCTCATTCTAAAGAGAAGAGAAAAACATGTTAAAATATGAAGTGTGTTCAAGGTAGCAGAAGCTGTGTGACAACTGTTCATTGAGTTTGGAGATCTCCCAACTCAATCCCAGGATGCACTGACTTGGAGATCAAGCGTAGTTATATGGGCAGGGTTGCTGCTGGAAAAATGATGCCTATACTTGGGAAAATAGAGGTGGTCTGGCCCAGTGTCTTAGAGACTGAGCTGAAAAAGAGCCAGAGCACAAACCTTCAAATTAAGAGAAGCCTCCCCAAAGCAAACTGCCACTGTATGGTGGTAGAGATGGAGTGGCAACAACCTGGGCCTGCCTTTAAGGGTCTTGGCCATGGAAGTCTGGCTGACTAAAACCATGTTGGTGCTGATGGGAGCTGCAGCAGGTATTCTGACTGAGTTTGTTATGTCCCTTTCCTCACCTTGGGGTATGACCTGGCAGATGTCTATCACAGCTCATTTGAGAGCACAGACCCTGTGAGCAAATTATAGAGTACTGCCTGATTTGGGGAATGCAACCTCATGTAAGGACTGGGAGCACATGACAGAGACTGTGATGTTTTCCCCCTACATAGCACATTATTTCCAGTTGTGTCCAGAGCAGCAGAGAAATAAAGGACATGAGAGGATTGTTTGGGAATTTTCTCCTGGAAGTGCAGCTTCAGTCTTAGCCTTTTTGCTTTGAGATCTTCCTAGTGCCTTCCCACTGGGTGCATCAGGTGGTGAATTTTCTTCACATATTTGAAGTCATCTGGTATGTAGAGAAAGAATGAATCACAGGAGAAGCCTACAGCAATTAGCAACTCCTTTCCTCTCACCTTTGCCATAGCTAAGTTTTTTCCCTAGCACAAAGCCCAGGCAAGGCTTCCTACGCACAACAAGGATTACGTAGATCACTCTGGATTTTGATTTTTTTCACAGGCCATGAGCAAGCAAAGAAGCTCAGGAGAACACTCCATTTCACAGGCATGTTAGTTATGCTCCCTTGGAAATCCCATTGTTTGCTGCTAGTGCCTGCGTTTGCCAGTGCTGTGCCCTCGTGATTCCAGCTGCCTTGAACCATGCCAGGGTGCCAGCAGAGGGGCATGAAACTTGGCAAAGGAGAAAGGTGCTGCTGGAATCAGTCAGTCCTGGCAGCTGGAGTGTTCATGGCAGCTCAGTGAGGGCTTTGGAAACTGCTTCCCTCTGCCAGTGGAACCTGAGCAGGGAGAGCACCTGGTGCCCCCCTTCTCCACGTGTCACCTGGTGCCCACCTCGCCCGTGTGTCACGTGTGTCCTGGCCTCGTGGGGCCAGCATGTTCCCAGGATGGGGCTGCTGAGACACCGCGTGAGTAAGGGCTCATTTACATAAAGATTGCACACTCATGCTGCCAAGGAGGTTTCCTAGGCACAGGCTCATTTCCTCCTATAGGTGGGTTTGCCTCCATGCAGGAAAAACCCTATTCTTGAAGGTCTTGGACAGGGCCCAGGTTACACTGGCACGCCATGATGCCATCCTGGCATGTTTGGGTCCGCCCAAGCCCGACTGCAGGAGGCACATTCTGCCCCTCTGGAGCAGAGCCCAGGATTTAAAGACATTTTATCTTAACATGCACAAAATAAGCATTGCAGCCAGACAGCCATTTTTCCCTCCCATTAGCAGAGTGGTGGCAAATAAAATAAAAAACACTTAAAAGGAGCTGAACTGAAAAAAATGCATAAGATTGTATGAAAATTCAGAAGTGGTCCTACAGTGACAACATAAGAATAACATTTCAATTATCCTGACCCCTGTGAATGGCAAATTCTTCATTTCACAGGTGTTAGGCACTACATGTGAAGCCACAGAGGAAGTAAACAGCTTTGGTTTGGAAGAATCTGAGAGGAGGAGAGCTGCTGAGGGCTCTCTCGGCCTTCAAAAAGCAGCCTTGTACTCAATCTTAAAATACCTCCACAAAAGGGATTTTCATGCTGGCTCTGTCCCAGCCCCACCACCGAGCACAGGGTCCTTATCCTCTCAGCGTGGCTGTGCCCATAGCCCTGGGGGTATCCCTGCAGCCCTTCCTCAGAGGCCAGTGCAGGCTCTCAGAGGTTTTTCAGCCCGAAGGACTGTGCCTGTGGGCTGCACCCACCTCACTGCTGCTGTGCTCTGTGGCACTGCCAGACTGGCTGGTTCCCACCCAGCCATCCCAGACCTCTGGTGTGGCAAGTGGGACACAAAGGCAGCTTCTCCCCAGCCCCTGACATCTGCTGCTGGAAGCGGTGACTCCACACTGTGCCAGGGGCAGAAACCTGCAAAGGAGACAGACAGACAAAGTATCAGAGAGGGGAGGCCAGGGGCCAGCCTTCTCTGAGCTGGGTCAAAGCCCATGCCAGGAGAGACACAAGCTGCATTTCCTTGCCACCACAACTGCCAGATGAGCGCTGTGGCAGTCAGAGATCCAGGTGTCCATTGGTGGGCTCAGTGTGTCAGGGCTGGCTGAGCTCACTGCCCAAACCCTGGCAGGGCACGGTGGTGACTCCTGCATTCTCAGACCGTGAGCCTGAGCAGCTCCTTTGGAAGGTGATGAATTTGCAGGAAGGGCGGCTGTGGGGTGAATAAAATCCATCACAGCACTTGGCATGGCTTCCAGCCTCTGCCAAAGGCAGGCTGAGCTCAGGGCTCCTGCAGAAGTCAGGGATGAGGCTGACAAATGCTCCCGGTGGCTGCACAGCTCTGAGACAGCTGATGCTCACCTTTGGTTTGCAAAGATAGGGACACTTTGCCATAAATGTCAGGAAACTGAATCTTGCATTAGTGCTTAATCACTCCAGGGGCAGGTGACAACTTTCCAAAGAAACTCTGCATTTAAGATCAGGACTGACCAAGGCCATGCATGTGCCCCTTTGGGAAGTGTGGTTTTCCAGCTTCCATTTCTAATCCAAAACAGGGCATTATGCTAGAAACATTATTATTTTATCCATGTTGGGGGTGGTGGTGCTCCAAATTTTGCATTAAGAAAATGCAAATAATTTCCAACATAATTTCCGTAATTTCCACCCTTTTTTGGATGCACACAAAAATATCAGTATTCCTAAGCTTAGAACGTTCTCTGCCTTTTTTAGGATGAGCATAAACCACCGCTTTTCTCCAGGAAATTCCCCAGCTTACTCCCCATGGCCTGCCATAAACAAGGCAGGGAGGCTGTGCTCCCACCCTCCTCCATCCCGGTGCCCTAGCCCCACGGCTGCCAGCACGGGATGACGCTCCCGCCAAGAGCTGGGATCCAGGAGTGTAATCTTCCAGGTGGCCACTAGATGGGAACGAAATCAGCGCTAGGAACGCCACGGAACGCCACGGGACGCCGAACCTGTCAGGAATACCAGCTGATGGACAGATTTTTTTTCCTCGTCTGTTTGATACGAATTCACTGAAACAAAACAGCCTGGCCGAGTTGGGAAAAAAACAACAAGCTTTGACCAGTGATGAAGCAGCTGGAATGAAATACCCAAGCTCAGTTATCACAGCAGAAAGGAAATCTAAATAAATAGGTGAATATGCTGGGAGCAGAAACAACCCTGAATCTGATTACTAGTCTGATTTCTGATATTTGCCCTTCCCTCTTTAAATGCTCCTCTCCTCCTGGTGAGCATCCCCAGGGGCTGGAGGAGCTGACCCCCAGTGAGCTCCATGTGTCTGGGAGGTCACAGGTGCCTCTGATTTAGTGAGGTACTGAGTCCTGGTTCCTCCAGACTTGGCTTCTGTGTCCTTTTTGCTGTCAAAACCCTCACCATCCTTTCTTGCTCTCACTGCAACTCTATTCTCTGATTTTCTGTCCTCTTATTACAACTCCTCATTCAGGTTTCCATTGCGCCCCTCTCAGCAGTGACCCGAACGCTTATTCCCCTGTTGTCATGTGAATCCGGATATCCACTCTCATCAGCCAGTTTTCTCTCCTAAATTTAGCCTCCATTTCCCTGTACCGCACAAATGCCAGCAGCTCTGGGAGAGGCAACTGAACTGATGTCTCTTCCTCTTCATGTGGCTTTTCCACATGAAGAGGAACTTCCCCAGCTTTCCATTATAATGAAGGGCATCAAGAACCAGCCCAACAAACCAGACCAGAAAGAGCCACTGTCACAGGACCATTGGGAACAAATGTCCATGGACAAACGGGGATTCCAAATTGTGCCTGGTGTCTGTTCACTACTGTATCTCATTTCCTAAATTCTAGCTGGATTTTCCAATCAGGAGGCTGAAGCCCTCTGGTGACTGGGTCAGAAGGATCAGACTAGCAGCCATCAGGTTAGGGCACAGAGATTTCTCAATATTTTTTGATCAGTTTTCTTAATCTCCAAGTTTGCTGGGAAATCTTTTAATCATATAGGATGGGATTATATCATGGGAGTGTTGGGGTAATTTAGGTTTGGCACTGGCTTTATTAAAATAATGATGTCTATTTGTGCAAGACTAAAGTTCTACATTTACTGATGAAACACCTTCCATCTATCCTTCCTTACGTCCGTCCTTTCTTCCCTTCTCCCATCCATTCATTGGTCTATCCACCCATCCTTTCTTCAGCGCAGACACAAAGGATGACTGCTACTGACCCGGGTCAGATATGCGATGAGTACATGACCCGTGAGTCTTCCCAGCCCACTTAAGCTCCTCTCTCCTCCCTGAGCCCCATCCCTGCCCTTCTCACGAGCAGCCCCGGGACGAGGTGCCAGATGCGCTGTGCAATCCCAGGCTTGCCTCAGCGGGGACAAGGACCATTTGTCCGAGCGCCCCCAGCCTGTGTGATGTAAGCGGGACACTCAGCGAGGCTTCCTGAGCTCCGCGGCTGACGCACTCCCAGGAGAGCCGCTGCGGGATTGCCCAAGCCGGCAGGCACGCCAGGGCAGCAGCCTTGGAGGCAGCAGGCTCGGCTCTGGGGCTGAGCACAGCTCTGCCCCGTGGGCTGCAGCTGCACAGAGCCCTGCAGGGGGGGCTTTGGAACGCTCGAGCAGCCAGAGACACCTTGCCAATGGCAGTTCCACCTCTGGTGCCTCGGCACGGCACAGGCACTGCAAGCGTTTGTCCCTCAAGAAGTGATGAGGTGGTGGGCGGCTTACGTTGCTGTGAGGACTCACACTCCGATCTCTGCAGTTCTGTGGTTGGTGGCTGCTTTTGGAAAGGTCTTTCTTCTAATGCCCTCTTAAAACAAGTCAGCCATGTGGTGACCAGGGGAAGCAACACCAGTGACATCTACACGAAGCCAGAGCATTTTGGAGGGTTTACAGTGAGCCTTCACACGAGCACAATCCTTCCACAGGACACCAGGAAGGAGTTGCTGCTGTTGCTTTCTAGGTCAGACAGCCCCAGGCTGGAAAACAAGCATCAGCTGGCATTTGCCTGAATCCCAAGAGGCTGGAATGAGTTACAGATAAAACATACAGTCCTGTGGGCAGGAATCCCAGGGCAGGGTTACCAAGAGGGCAAATCTGGGATGAGACAGGTTTGAAAAGGATGGGAGATGTCAAATGGGGCACCCCTGCAGCAATGGGAGCTGTGGTTGCTCAGTCCTCCAGAGAGCTGCCAGCACAAATGTCCTGGGCAGAAACCCTGCACAGTGACTTGCTGGTGACCCTGAGGATAGGCTGATGGGCACCTGTCACCCACCTGTGTGATGACAGGTCATCAGCTGGGTTTCTCCAGCACCAGCCTCTAGTCCCTTTCCCCCCTCCCACACTCCCTGCGCTGTGAATTAGTTTGTCACAGGCATGGAAAAACTGGCCTGGCCTGTAATACTCATGCAGCAGGCAAAGCCATTGTGTCAGGAAGGCTTTGGCAGGGCCACCCAGGAGACACACCACGGGTGCTCTCACTGCAGGAAAGAGGCAGCCAAAGGTGACTCTGACAGTGGGTGGTGCAGGTGAGGAAGAGCAGCACCAGAGGGACAGAGGTGGTGCCAGCAGAAACCATGGAAAGAATGAGGGAGGTTCATTCTCAGAGGCAAATTATTTGGGGTGTGTCCCCAGGACCCAGCTGTGTGGTTGCTGGACCGGCAATCTCTGTCCAGCCAGCACAAGCTGTTGAGGTGGCAGGCTGGTATGTGGCCCTAAGTTCTGCAGTTTCTCAATCATGTGCAGAGTGAGAAAAACACAGGTGCTGGAAGGGCTGCTATGGGCTGGGAGTCGGATGAGCAACAGGATAGGTGGAGAAAGCCCAAGCCAGATCAGGACAGTCAGCTGAAAGTCAAGACAGATAAAAAACTCCAAACAAATCTTGCACAGGCCTGAAATTGGACTGCTCCAGTTAGATGTGTCTGACCCAAAGTGTAGGGCACGATAAACACCAGGCTGCTGCTGTTACTGCACTTGTAACCTTCTCCAAGAGCAGCAAGGGGTGTGTGGGTTTGAGAAAGATTGATTTGCAGCTCCAGGGGCTGCTCAGGTCCCCTTCTGGGATTCTCCTGCCAAGCGGAGCAGAGGGGCAAAAAGGTCAGTGTTTGGGGACCAGGCCTCAGGGCTGAGCCTCTCCAGGAGTCTGGGAAAAGTTTCTGGAGGATAAACAGGGACAGGCCAGAGTAGCTCACAGGCAGGCAGGGAAGCCTCAGGGGGAAAGGATGTGTCACCACATATCCTAACTGGGTCACAGCAAGAATGGAAGGAGGCTCCAAGAATCGATTTTTGCTGCATCTTCCCACCGGGAAAGGCTGTGTAACAACGAGGCTGTGGCTGGGATTGCCATTAGCTGTCATCAGTTAGGCAGCAGAACAGGTTCCTGTGTCACAACCAGATTACAGAAGGAGAGAGGAAGTGAAAAGCTGAAGGGCAGCTAATGGGGGCCTTGTGAGTTAACCCAGTTAAATGGGAATGACCAACAATCCTCTTCTAGTTCAATGCTGAGGGTCTAGAAGGAGCAGGGAAAACTTTGCACCAACCAAACTTATCTTAACCACTGACTGACTGGACTGGGCTGGGCCAAGACAGCCCTGTAGCACCACCAATGATGAGCACTTAGGTCACCTCAGGAGGTGGCAGGAGGTAGCCACAGGCTACTTGCACAGGCCCAGCAGGTGAGCATAATCCCTACAGGATAACCCACTGTTGCACAAGCCAAGGGATCACCCATCTCACACCCACCAAAGGAGCCTGCCCGGACGTCTGGCAGTGACCAGGAATGACGTAAAGGTTGGGCATTTTCTCACATCTTCTGAAAGTGTGAGAAGGGATGGGATTAGCAGGGATGATTCAGGTGCTGCAAGAATTCTTCCTGTTCACAGAGAGCCAACACCTGGGGTTCAGCTAAACCTCATTAGACTACTTGATCACTATTTTAGGCCAACAAAATATTTATGGCCAAACTTAAGAATTTTCCTTGCCCTGCTCCAAGCTGTACAATGGATGCTGTGGCAGAAACTCTGTGGGGAAGACTTGTGCTGGTTCCAAAGCAGGTGTCCTGCTGCAGCTACACTCACACCCTGAGATGCCACGTGTTCATGTGCTCAGCTGCAGAGGTTCATCAGCTTGTGCTACTCTGCTACTCATCAGGCTTGTGCCTCCCTGCTAAAATCCAAAATGCAGCCAGCACAACCTTCCTGAGGGTATGGATGAGACAAGATCCCTGCTGCTGTCATGCAGTCTATGTTGGATATGCTGCACTAGGAGCTGTCCTCTGAGACTTCCTACAGCTGTGCCAGTTAAAACTATCCATTGGAACTAAAGGTGCATTGATACAATCATTAATAGTACTGTGGTTTCTCTCTCCAAGAATAACTGCTGAGGCCTCTAAGACACTGCTCAGTCAAGCCATGCTGGGTTTCACTCTGACATCCAAGCATTAATCCAGCATTGCCAAACCCATCAAATAACCCATCTCCCCAAGAGCCACATTACTGTGTCTGTTAAACCTCTCCAGGGATGGGGCCTCCACCACTGCCCTGTGCAGCCTCTGCCAGGGCTGGATAGCTCTTAGAGTGAAGAAATTTACCCCAATATCCAATCAGTACCTCCCCAGGCAGAGCTTCAGGCCGTTTTCTTTTGTCCTGTCCCTGTTCCCTGGAAACGGATCCCCTGACCCACCCCTGCTGTCAGGGAGTTGTGGAGAGACAGAAGGTTCCCTCCAGAGCCTCCTTTTCTCCAGGCTCAGCTCCCCCAGCGCCTTCAGCTGCTCTTCCCCAGATGTGTGCTCCAGACCCTTCCCCACCTCCCTTCCCTGGATATGCTCCAGGCTCTCAATGTCCTTCCTTTCATGAGGATTTGTTGATGAAGATACGGAACAGGACTGGTCCCAGGACTAAGCCCTGGGGAACATCCCCAGTGAGGGGCAGCCAGCTGGAGGTAACTCCATCCACCACCACTCGCTGGAATCAGAAGACATTTTGGCTTTGTCTAGAAGTTTTATTTCAAGGAATACAATTGCTTTGAGTATATTCACAAGAATAAATATAAAATTCTTCTCTCCAGAGCAAGAAGATGAGTTTTTATAAAAATATATGTCTATCCCAAAGAACCACCTAGATGGGATTCCCTTTAGGAAATATTATTTAATAAAAAAATAAAACATTGAACATAAAATGCTTGACCTATGCTTATTGAATCACCAAACAACTGAAATTTTTTAAAGGTTATAAATATTGTAAATATTATTAACAAAAATAACATTTAAATAGACGTGTAGGCGCTGAGTCCATCCAGATGAACTGAACACTGCAGAGAAGCCACAGCTTCTCCTATAGGGCACCAACTTCCTTGTATTCACTGGCGTTTGTCTGTCTCCGCTTGCTGCGGTACCTGGAGTAGAAGAGAGAAATGTCAGTTCTGGAAAGCCAGTTGCTTTTGGGGAGTGGTTGGGAGTGGGGGCAAAGGAAAGAAGGAAAAAAGCTGTACCAGCTCCTCAGACTTGTTTAAAATCTCTAGCAGCTGGGCTCTCTCTGTCTGTGCTCATTTCCAGGTCTGACTTCACTTGAATGCAGTCTCCTTTCTCAACTCTTCACTGACAATTCCACATCTGCATTAAAGTCTTCCTGCTGGTACTAGGCTTGTCTTTGAGAAATTCTGCTGGTTACCATCTAGCTGCCTACCAGATCTGGGAAGCTGAGCTCTCCTTCTGGACTTGTTCCATCTCCTCAGCTCTCTGACAAACGCTTACCATTAGTTTTTAGGCTGGAGAAGGATTCCTGCTGCTTTGGGTCTGTTCATGGAGAAGAGTACTGTCCCCCATGGTAAAGCTGATAAGGCAGTGCTTATGATGTCACATCACAATAACCTACCAGATCAACAAATCAGCTGATAGAAATCCAGCTGCTCTTCAGCCTCTGATGTCTGAGGGAATGGCATTACCAATGAAAGAACTTGAATTTCCCTACTCCCTGTCTGCTCTCTCCTTGAGCTCAACACACCCTCTAAGCCAGACAGGAACCAGCCTACAGAGCCCCAGAGTGAGGGTGAACGGGCACTGGGAGTGCTGCTGCCTGGCCTGCAGCCTGGCCTGTGCCACGCTGCCAGCACGCTTTCTGTCCTGAGTGCCTCAGGTGCAGCTGAGCAGGGCTGTGTGTGGAACTGCCCTGAGAGTGAGCTGCTCCAGGCTACCCAGGGGGCTCAGAGGATGCCTGCCACCCCCAGCTGGCCCGGCCTCCTGAGCCACCAGGAGCACAAGTCTCACCTTCTGCAGATGTAGTAGGCGGCGAGGGAGAGGGCAGCAAGGAAGAGCAGGACCACGATGACGGTCAGCGCCACGTACTCCTTGCTGAGGGGCTGCCGCACCAGCTCCGAGTGCACGCAGCGCACCCCTGAGAAACCGACGTCACACCTGAGGGAGACAGAGGCATAGTCACACACGTGGCACCGGAGTTACACCTCAGCAGCTCACAGAGCATCCCAGGCTGCTGGCCTGCTGTTTCCTCAGGGACCAAACACTTAAACTGATGTAACTCAGTTACACGTGGCCTTAGAGATGACTGCAAATTGTTCAGGTTAACAAGCAATACCCCTAAAAATGCCTAAAGCATCTTTATTTTGTAGGTTGGATCAAAGGAGAGACCTTGGTGCTGTGCCTGAGCTCTGGATCTCATACTAGTATAAATACAGATGGACAGGGAAGCACATCAGAAAGAATGTCCCAAGTCTAAGCTGGGTTGGTCACTAATTTCAGGTGTCTGAGACTCTCACAGAGATCACTGGAGGCAGCACATGTGCTTAACACTGCTTTAAATGCAGCTGAGCATTACAGATGTGGTGCTCCTCTTCACTTTCTTGTGAGCATTTAATACTTGGCTGGATTGCTGTTTCAGCTAAGTGTCAACGGCAGCCAGAGCGAAGTTCACCTCAAAGCCCACCCCAGGGAGACCTGCAGGATGAGTGGGGCCTGTCCATACCTGCAGTAGTGCTCATCCAAGTCCACAATGTACACACACTGCCCATGGAAGCAGTAGTCCTTCATTTCAGGCTTGCATCTCGTTATCCCAACTTGGGCCACACGTGGGCTGTTCTCTGTCTGGACTGCAAAGATATTTCATTAGCACCTCAGGATGTGGGCAATGCTGCTCAGAGAAAAATGATTCCCAAGGGCACCTCAGTGAGGCTGCCAGCCCAAGGAAGATGGGAACCAAAGGCCTAGGTATTTACACAGAGCTGTGCAGTACTTACTGAGTGCTGTTGTGCAGTTCTCCATTTCACCAGGCCCACATAACGGGATCACTGTTGTGCCCTGGACTGCTTGCAATAGGTAACCTAAAAGACAATGAAAACAACAGTCAAAACTAGATGCATTTTGAGTTAAATGTTTAAGCTGCTGTAGTAATTAATCCAAGAAGAACAGAAGCTTCTCATCATGGTAGGAAAGACCTGAAGTTGAAAGCTGAAAAAATACAGGTCTGAGTGATGTGCTGCCTACATTATATACGGCAGCCCAAAGAAACATCTCTGAAATGCAAACTTATAATGCAGAACAAAAAGATTCAACAGAAACCTGGTGTCTGTGACCATCTCTCACCCACACTGTGAGTGAAACTGGGCAGGAAAAGGCTTGGAGAGATTATGGGGAGAGGCAGGAATTAGGCCATTTGATGATTATGTTAGGTTTCTGACTGGTCTGGCATGGCACCTGTGCAAGGGAAATAGCCAGGCTTCCACAATTAGGCATGACAGTCCAGCACTCATCACAGGAGGAGTCCTTTTGCTGATCAAAATCAAGATATCCTTGACTCACAACAGCCCACAGGAAGAGAATTTCCTAGGAATCTGCAAGTCAGTGCAGCTGGTGACTCAGCACACCAGGTCAGTGCTGAGCCAGGCTCAGCATCCCACCACTGGCTTCAGAGACCACAAACTGCTCCAGGTAGGCTTAACACAAAAGCTGCTCTTTACCAGCAAAGAACTTGCTCAGCCCTCTCCTCGCTGAAGACAGCTGAAGGGCTGGACAGTTCCTGCACTGACACCCACTCCTTTGGCAGCTCCTTGCTGAAGGCCCGCTTTCAAAGCCACTAACACGAGATACCAAACACTCCTCATCTGCCCATGGGCTTGGAGAGGTTACTGACCACTTTATGGACCCTGGGCCACTGTAACCTAGCAGAACACCAGAAGAAACAGACACAGCTTTCAGCTGTTCCACTAGTTAAATGAACATTTGCAAGCAGGATTGGAAAGCCAGCACAGGTGCCTATAGTTTCATGGCTAGTCCATGAGGAATAGTGAATGTCTGTCCCGGCTGGACATGAAATCCACCTTGCTAAAACTCCTGCTGTGGTCACAAATTAACCTGCTCATGAACTGCTTAGTCATCAGCCCCATTCCACGGAAGTCTGTAATTTGTGTCTTTGGGCTGTTTGCCTCTATTAACTTGTCAGGTCATGCATGTCTAATGGAGGGAGTGTGCCTCCATAATTTCCCGATCATTCTAATTCAACTCCAGTTATTAGAAAGTGTCATTACATCTCAGGGTTAAATCTAGCAGTGGTAATTTATGGGTTTCCGGCAGCTCATCTACTTCTGGGTGATAGGTAGGCTTCCTTTATCCTTCATTCCAGCTACACACCAAACCAGCAGGAATATCTAAGAGGGACGGGGCTTCTTCCTGTGTTTGCATTTTTAAAAACATCATTCCTCCTTCTTACCTCCCTCTGCAAAGCTAATAAACCAGATTTCCACCAAGCTCTAGAAGAAAGAACAAAGCCCAGGTCCCCCAGAGCCAGAGCAACAGTAACAGGTCCATGATGCCAGCACCTCTACCAGCTGGAGACTCCTGTGCCTACTGGCATGACTCAGCAGGACCTGCCTTTCCCTCCAATGGGGCAGGACATGCAAGTTTACTTTCAGGGTGGGATTTTTTATTTTTTTTTTAAGCAGCAGTGTGCTTACTGTAGATTGCCTCAGCAGCAGCAGTTTAACATTTCTGTGAGGCCCATCTGAGTTGCTAAAACATAAGTTCAAGTGTGTGAAAGGAGAGCCACCAGCTGTCAGACAGGCAGCCCAGGGACCTGCGGTCCCAAAAGATGCTGGAAAAAGATTTAGCAAGCCAGTTTTTCTTCCCAGGAACTAGGGGGACATTTCAGGAGTGCTCCATGGACTAAGCTGCTCCCTTGGAAGGGAGGAGCTATGGCACAAGACAGCAGTGTCTGACTAAGGACACATCATGTCACAGAAACAATTAAGGACAGAAATGAAAAAAAGTCAAGGCTACACCTGCCAGAGGTATCTGAGATACCCACTTGTTAAGCAGATGGATTAAGCCAGCTGAGGATCTCATGAAGCCTACACATTTCTGTCACAGTTTGCTCGCTTCCTTGACCTGGGCATAACCCCAGCAGCTGCTTTTTAAGCTGGAGTTCTCAGTTGGAAACTTAGAGACTTAGCAGAACCTGGCTTTCACATTTGAGAAAACTCCAACCAAAAGGTCCATGGAAGAGACAGGTTAGCTCTCCTCTTGGCTCCAGAAAGGAGCATGGCTTTCCAGTTAAAGGCCACAACTCAGACATCTATGGGGGAAAAATTAAAAATAACCTCCTCCTCCAACACTGCCCAAGGGCTTTCCTAGTCCCAGCCGTGTGCAGGTGCCTCCTCCACCTGATTGCAGGCTCTCAGGGCCAGAAAGGCTGGACTGCAGGTGTGGATATTTGCTGACACCCAGCAGTATTTGCTACTTTTGGGCAAAGTTCTTCCTGTTCTGCACTGCTCTGTTTTGCCCTTTCCCCCATGCACATATTTCCCCTCTGACATCACCGGGAGGATAAGGGATCTGCACACAGCACTGGCAAAGGAGAGCCTTTCCCAGGATATTTATCAGATGATGCATACTAAACACAGCACCTGGGAGAGGTTATATTTTTATTCCTTCACTGTTCATTAAGCAAACACAGGATACAAGATAAGAGTAATGAGGTGGTGGATTTTCATCTGTGTCTTGCAGTAATGTGAGTGTTACATGTCGTATTCCTACATCATAATCCCATCCAGCTTCACAGGTATTCCTGCAAGGTTCACACTGACAGCACTTACTGGAACAGGAATAATGCTGCTGCTTACTTGTCTTTCCATGAGGGAAGAAAGGAAAATGAGGGCCAGTGACCAACTGCCTTCGCTTCCTGCAGCCTGTATCAGAGATGACCTACAAGGCTTAATCAACAGTTTACCCACTGTGAGCCAGCTGTAGTTTCCAGTGGCAGGATGACTGCTGAGGATGAAGGATGCACAGGCAAGATACACTCAGCTGAGGACTGCTCTGTGGAGGATTTACACTTGGGGAACTGTCAAGTTTTTGAGAGCTCAATCATTATTTGAGTTGCCTTTGTCTGTCTGAGATTGCCGGTCCTGTACTAATTCACCTGAATGGTGCTACCTCCCATTTGGCATCTCTATGGTCTCTCTGCCACAGCAGCAGCACATACACCCTCCCCATGGGTTGCACTTCCAAAGCAGAGGTGCCCAAGTGACACACACCTGAAGGATCTCAGCCCATTTTAACTGCAAAGACAGACCAAGGTGCATCCCTACCACCTGATTTTGGACAACCAGGGGATGTCTTAACTGTCTTCTGTCTTCTTTGGCAAACCAAGTGGGAACATGGAAGTTACCCAGTCTGTCCCACTGGCTTCGTGAGCATCCCTACTACCACTGTTTAATTCCAGAACCACAGACTCACAGCTGTGGATGTCCAGGATCAGGTCACAGCAGCTCTAAGGCAGCCCTGGAAACACCAGTCTATCATGGGAAGACTGGTGCTCCAAAACTGCTACAGGCCCCCAGGATCATCTTCAGCATTGTATCAAGACTTACCCTTGGGCAGAGATAATGCAGTTATGTGCACCCCATCATCCCAGTAGTGCTCCCACCCCTCTGGAGACCTACAAACCACTGATCTTACTCAGGTGCTGCCCCTGTGCCTCAGCCACACTGCTTCCCACCCCCTGCATGGGTCTGAGTTCCCTATGCCACAAAAGCAGCAATCCCTTATGACTTCCAGCCGGACACACCAGCCACTAACACTTGCCCCATCCTCAGATGCAGCAGTCTTTATGCTGAGCCAGTTTGCTGAGAGCCAGGAGAATCTGACACAGGAAAACATAAGGACAGCAGGTCCTGGAACTGATCAGTGAGTCCGAGGTCCAACTCCTGCCTTCCCCTCTGAGTAGGCATTACAGGGAGCACAGGGGATCAGTGCCGAGGCTCCTGCAGCAACTCCCACAAAAGGCAGGTCCCCAGCTTGTCCCCACCACCACCACATCCACATATGGCTGGCATAGCACCGTGTCCCCTCAGGAGTGAGTGACATCTCTATCTCACCACTCCCTTGCTGCTGTCTCCAGGCCCACAATAGCCAGGATATGAACCTGGCAAGGAGACTGTCACTTCAGTAAGGCTTCAGCCATTCAGCAGGGAACCTCCTCCAGTCTGGCATAACACCAGTGCCAGTCTTCCCAGAAGCACCAAGTTCTGCTTACACTCCTGCCCTGGGAGGGGAAGGCAGTAAAGTGCTCATAGCACTTGTTATGATGCCACCTAGCTATGACTAACCCATCCCTTACTTACTATTAGGTGTTGTGCCTGCCCCGGAAACAAAGAAATTCATATACAGATCCATGAAGACATACCAGTTCCTACCAGTGTCATTTTTGTGCAAAGCATGGCTGACTCACAGACTATAAGACATTTAGCCTGCTGTCCTGACAAGTGAGATGCTGTGCAGCAGCTACTCCATCAATTGTTATGGAAAGACCCAGCTAAGAGGAAAGACACAAACTCATACTGCAGTGGGCTCAGAAGGTGAGGAAAACATCTGTCCCAAAAGAGAAGTCTTGGGAACTGAGTTTGTCCATCAACTGTGACCTCGAGCCCAACATCCTGAGTGCGAGAACATGCTTTGTTATTAAAGCAAGGTGTGAGTGTGCCAGGTCCCAGGACTTGCTGCCCACAGAGCTCAAGTTGCCCAGCAGGGTCAGCTCTCAGCAGTCACCACCTGTCACTGCCAGCACCCCATGGAGGTGTGTGACAAGGATCAGCTCTTGCATCACAGCACACCCAGGCCGCAGGACTCTTGATGCTCTAAGGATACACGTGGTTCACTTGAGACTTTCAGGTAGCTTATGTCATACAATGGAGTAACACACTCCCAGCAAGGAGGTGGAGAAGTGTCAAGCAGAAGGAGGCCACAACCTGTTTTGTTATGATCAGGAAGTCTCTGCTGCTGTGAGGATTCACCCACTGAACTCACCCAGAGCATGGCCTGGGAGAAGGCAGCAGGACCAGGCTACAAACAGGACAGGTCAAGGTGAAAGGGAAAAGACTGCACTGAGAGCAGAGCTGGTGAGAAGGGAAAGAATGTCCACCTTCACTCAGTCACAGGACACACCTGGGCATCGCACAAGCAACAGAACAGAACATCCTGTCAGAACACACCACAAAGTGTGCTGTGTGCTCCACTCCTCAGCTCATACAATCCACCCGGGTACACCTGTCAGCGCCCGGGAGTTCATCTCGGAGACAATCCCATCAGCCTCACCTGAAGGCAACTTGAACGTTATGCTCTGAGGCAGATTTCCCAGCAGCCAAAGAATGCCCCTGCCCCAGGACGCAGCACTCGAAGCCCTCCCAGCCCTTGCCCGCGGGAACGGGGACCTCGCTGCTTACCGAGGAAGAGCAGCAGGCTGCGGGCCCACAGGCAGCCGGCGTCCATCGCCCTCGGTGCCCGGGGAGCAGAGGAGGCGGCAGGAGAGGAGGCGGCAGGAGAGGAGGCGGCGGCAGCGACAGGAGCGGCGCAGGGGTGTGCTAGCGCTCGGCCGGCCGGCAGCACTTTTATGTGCCCACGGAGAGGCGGGGCCCGCTGCCGTGAAACTCAGCCTGTCCGGCCAGGGCAGCGGCTCGGCTCGGCCTCCGCGCTTCCTGCCCCCCGCCCCTGGCCGCCCCCTGCTCTGCCCGCGGGCCATGCCCCGACAGTGGGCAGGGACAGCACCCCCGGCCCGGCTTGTCCCAGCCCTTCGCCCGGAGCAGGGGGCAGCTCTGCCCACTCCGGCTGTCGGCTGATGCCCGGGTACATTAGGTGTCCCTGGTTCCAGCAAGTAGCACTGCAAATAGTACCTGGGGCCGTAAAATTATCCGAGCCCTCTGAGCAGTCTAGCCCATGCGCTGACTTCCCGGGGCTGTGGATGCCTACGGCACAACCTCGGGATCGCTGTCTCTGCTTGCTTTCAAAGCATCCATCCATGTGATGTTCAATGGCAAGAGGCCCTGCAGACCCAGAGCCAGCTGCCCAGGTAGCCCCTGCCAGCACACAAGGGACCACTGGGCCATTGCATTGCCATAAACACCACCTGTGCCTAAACCAAGGGTTGGGAAACACTCCAGGGTGGGCAGCTGGAAACTTGCTGGGCTAATCTCCCATCTCCTGGCATTTCTGAAGTGACCCTTAGCACACACGTGCAGCTGCCAGGGAGCCCCAGAGCTAGGGGCAGAAATGGCTTCTTAGGTTACAGCACAGGTACCAGGAATGCCAGCACCTCAGCTGGCACCTGGGCTGGCTGCAATGGTCTTGAGCTCAGGGGGTGTGTACGCCATGTTCCCCCTCCAGCCCCGGGCCTCACCACAGCCCAGCAGCACAGGCAGTTCCTGGAAGCAACACCTCTATCAGTTTTAAGATCCTTGAAAGAGCAGCCAACAGCTACTTTTTAAAAAATTCCTTTCAAGCATCATGTTGAAGCCCACGCACTCCATTTTAGGTCTTGCCTAATATAGCACACTTGCTATATTAGGCAAGACCTCGTTCAGCAGTTGCATCCCACCATCAGATGAGCGAGGGATCCCATCCACCAAATCCCTACTGCACACATTTGCCTAAAATGTGAAGTGTGTTTCATCTCAACAAGCTGCTCAGAGCAATGATGGTTTACTCCTTTTCCTTTTAAAGGAGAAATCATCTTTCCCTGCCTTACCACTCTCCATAAAGGCACATCGATACCCAGTTTATTGTGGCACTGATAAGCCTATCTTTCCCTATTGAAAGGAATCCGAGAATTGACACTGAGCTGCACTGCACCAGCTGATAACTCAAGTGTCCCTAGTTTCTCTGTTTTATAAGCAGTTATTGATTCTAATATTGAAGAGAGGTAACTGTAGAAAATATACTGCAGATACTGCAGAATTCCATATTCCACAACTCCATGTTCAGAATGCAGTTCTAAGGAGTGAAGACATTCATTCAGGGGGCTGCAATAGATCTGGTACTTACTAATAATACTCCTTATTTTCGGATAATTTTCTTAGGTTTACAGTGGCATGGAGATGCTGAAGTGAAAAAAGGCAGTGTGTTGCTACAGAATTGTGTGTCAGCACCACTTATTAATTACCTAAGTGGTATGAGAGTTGGCAAGATAAAGTAATAAAGCTCGGTGTGAAAGTAGCATTTAGATGGATGCCCTCCACAGCAAGTGGGACATGATACAGCTGGAATCTTTTTCTAAGTCCCCTTTTTTTCCCCTCTAATGAGTCATGCCATGCCGATGGTGTCTTTTTTGATGCCGCATGACTGTTTTTGTTGCTTCCTTAATTTGTGCTGATCCCCCTTATTAAGGATTTTATTGTCTGCTCTTTCAGGGATCATAATGAGTAAAGGAAGGAATTGCAATTATTAGCAACCTGTTTCTGTGTGTGGGCTTACAGATGCCTTAAAAAGCAGCATCACCGAAGAACTTCCACTTTATAATTAATTTTACCCTTAAATTCCTGCATGATTTATCCTCTGAAGGGCAACATTTAATTATAGTCCTGTACCGGTACCCAGATACCAAGTAACGCTGACACAATTGGAGCAATTCATTGGAATTTCCTCTTTCAGATCTGAATATGTGGAAAACAAGTATCACGGACACATCTTTGTTCCACCTTTCTGTAATGTGCTTTGTTTCACAGTGCCTGATTTCGCATCCGGCATCCCTGGGTGCGGCTTTCACCATCCCCTCTTCCACGTGGAGGATGCCTCCTGGGGTAAGGCTGGCACGCACCTTAAGAGCCAGTTTTCCAAGAGGCCTTGCAGCATCAATGGGGTCATTGTAAGGCAGGCTCGTTGCATCCCACAGGTGCCGGTAGGAGCGACAAGTCTGTGCAATGCTGGGAGGCAGCGCTGGTTGGGCAACAGAGCATCACGGGTGCATCGCCGCTGCTGCTGGCCTCGATTCCTGCCAGGGTGAACCGGCACGCCCAGGGCAAGGCACCCCGGGATCTGTGCCCCTTGGCACCCCACCAGTGTGGGGTGCATTCACCACCCCTGAATGCTTTGACATTTCGGGATATTTTTCTTTACAAAGCATAACAAGGATATGAGGAAGTACCTCAAGAATTTGTGCGAAAGAGTTGCTTGCTTTTATTACCTTGCACTGCCTTAATAACCACCTTTAAAGAAAATCTCTCTTTACAAAGTACAGAAGCTCAGCTGAAGTCCTTGCTTCAGCTTGTCTCAGTCCTTGCTATGTCTCAAGCAGGGACTTGAGACATATTCACCTCCCCCTCTGGGACAGAACAGCAGATTCACAGCAGTGATTATTTCCCGGGTACTGACTGAGCCTTATCTGTCAATGTATCCATCAGTGATGAGGCACTGCACTGTCTATGAACAACATGCCCTTTTTGATTTAAAGAGGAAAAAACACAGATGAAATGTATATTTTTCTGTGGTGACTCGCTGTAGAAGAATACACGTGTTCACAGCAATGAACAGCCACTTTATCTGTGTGTTTTTACATACCAAAAACCATACATGGTGAGTGTCTGTACCACTTACTTTAGCTGCCTTCTGTAGGGCTTGCACCTGGTTTTATGCATTGCTGCTGTGGGCATGGATCTGCCTTGGTCTCATCTCCTGAAAACAAGATAAATTTGCAAAATCAACATATTTTCTTGCTAGAAAGTATTTTTGCACTGGAAAGAAAATCATTCTTAGCCTTGCACTGATGCACTCACCACTGTTACACACAAAGTAACAAAGAGCAGCAATTTTGTAAATTCTTGGGAAAATCATCCAGAATTTTTCAAACAGCATGAGCGCACATGTCAGTAAATCCATAAGCAGACTTACATACAGCAAGCTTTCATTGCACAAAATGAGAGAAGCCCAAGAAATACTCTCAGAAGGTCAGACATCAGTTGGAATGCACCTCAATCTTGAAAGCACTTTCATTTGAACGACACAAGATTAATATAAAGTTCCCAAAGGGATATAAAAGGCAAGTAGATGTGCCATTGGAGTCACACTTCAGCGGTGGGCTTTGCAGTGCTGGGGGGAATGGTTGGACTCAGTGATCTTAGAGGGCCTTTCCAACCCAAAAGATTCCATGATTTTGTGAAAATCATAAATGGTAAAAATCTCGAGATTCATGGGAACATGCCCTTAGGACAAATGTCCTAAGAAGGGAAAGTATTTTTAACTGGAATACGTAGACGCAACTGGCTGGAGGAAATGGAGTAGAGAAAAACCTTGAACCAAATTACTCCGTTTAAAGGTCAGATTCAAATTTGCCGTGAATGCAAGGGATGAATTAAACAACCACTCTCTCCTATAAACTATGAGAGTTCAAATTCTGCACCCAGGGCTGAAAGTGGCCAATGCCTCTTCCTGTAAACACAGCACGAGGTCAAAGTTAATGGACAACAAAGATGTTGTGCTATTAAAAATAAAGAACAATTCCCCAAATTCACTGACTTCTTTGCCAACTTCTTGGGTTAGCATTAACCAGCAATTTAAAAAAGAAAGAAAAAAATAAAAAACCCAAGCAGCTAATTCTCATCCATCTCAGAAGATAGCATTGAAAAGGGAGACAGGTCTCCCAGTTCATGCTGCATTCCTCCCTAAAGGGCAGTTTTTAAAACTTCATTCTCCTGGCTTGTATGACTTTGCCATTACTCTCCCCTGGGAAAATCCTGAATGCCTCAACACATCTCACTGGCAGCAAGAACTTAATGCTCAGCTGGTGATTTCCCTTTCCTAATTACAGCCCAGTGCTCCATGCTGAGTGATTTCTTAGCCTCTGAGGGGTTGAAGCCTTTCTAATTTGTGGAGTCTTTCCATGGTTTCTGCCTTTACTTGGTGCTAAACAAACCCATGCCCTTGCTGAGAGTGGTATCAAGCCATGTCCCCCCCATATCACTGTCCCTATATATATTAATTGTTTCTCCTTGTTTTGGCTGAACTGTTTACAACAATTACATAGAACAGAATAATAGAAGAAAAAAGCCTGAAACAAAGGGGATTTCCCCACAGCATGTAGTAGGTTGCAAGCAAGCTGGGAGAACGCCAGCCCCTTACCCATGAGTCCTGTGTGCTGTTCTGTCCATCAGCAGCTCTTTTGAGTTTATTAAGTCATCTCTTCCACAGAATTTCTTGTTCTCCAGGACAAGGATTAACCACTGAGAGGCAGAACACATGCAGAGGTGAAGACTGCCTTCTCTGACAAGTCACCACGAGCACACAGGGGAGCATCATTCATGTCTCTGATCAGTGGCCAGTAGAACTGAAATTCCTACATGGCAGGATGCCCCTGGTGGATGACCCTATAGCCCACCCACCCAATGGCTCTGCCCAGAGACAGACATCCCCCTCAGGACAGTGAAATGATGGCAAGCCCACTGCAACAGAGAACTCACCAGCTGCTCTCAGGTTTTCTGCACAGCAGTCTCTCCTAGCTGTGGGCTCTCCATCTCAACCTTCCATGCCTCTCCTGCACCTCCCATCAGGACAGCTGGGAGCAGCCTGGGGAAGACAAGAGGAAGACACTGTCAACGAGAAGCACACACCTGCTGAAGCACAGCACCAGCCTCTAAGGCCTGTGCTAAAGCCTGAGCAATATGTGCTGCACACACACCATCAGTAGAGCCCCTGACTCTTCTCTGCTCCATCTGGGAAGCCTGGCTGTCTCAGGCCTCAGCTGCATTGGCTTCAATCCCTTTGGCAAGTTTATTTTGGCCCTTATTTTGCTCTTATACCTCAAGCATATATGAGCAGAGGAAGGGCTGACTAGCAGGCTGTTCCCTGCCTGTGCTGGGCCTGCTGAATCCAAAGCAGCACCGAGCTGTGACTCACCCCAGGCCCTGCTCCACCACTGGCACTTCAGCTGTCCACAGACTCTACGTTTTGGCTGCAGCACAGCAGTGACTGTCACCTGCACGCCAGCCATGCACACGGGAGCTGGGGCACCCTGGGCAGGAGCAATGTGTCATTAGGGATGATGGAGTAAACAGTAATCCACCTGAAACCAGCTCAGCCAGCACATGTTCCAGAAAGCAAATCTAGGAAAGAGCCACAGGTCTCCGGTGTATTTGTTTGGCCTGGTAACCAGCACTAAGCCATGTAGCAGATGCACTTAGTGGAATTCCCCCATCCACTAGCATTATGGGACACTCCCACTACTGTTCTGATAATTACTGTTAATCATTACTATTACTGAAGTGACAAAAAAAAAAAAGGAAAAAAAAAGGCTGTGAGGATCAGGCCTTTATTGTGTTGGCTGTTGTCATGCAGAGGTGATGAGACAATCTGCCCTAGGGAGCCCATAAACACAGGTGCCCAATTCATTGCTGTAGTCATGTTTCAAACTAGGACACTGTGGCCCCCAATGAAGATCTCCTAAAACTCCAGCAAAAATAATCCCTCCAGCTCACATCAGCTAGGAGCCAGACTGGATATTATGCTCCCTGCCTGCAGGCAGATGCAGGTAGAACGAAAAGAAGCTGATCAGGAATACCTTGATGTAGCAACACCCAACAAGACATTTCCATTCAGTGTTTTCCCTGACTGGGCCAAACCTGCTATAAAATTCATATTCTTTGATCTCCAATGAATTCAGTACCACCAACTCTTGAGAGCCCATGAGTCACATGGTATGTGGAAACCTCTGGGGTTTGGTTTGGGAATGACCAAGACTACATGAAATCATCTTCTAGTCACCCTCTCCTCCCATCAATGATCTGAACATCATCTCAGGTATCCAAGTCTCCCTGGACACTGTTCCTAGGTTACCCACGGAAGAAACGGATTAGCCAACTGGGTACTGACTGGAAGCCACAGGGAAGGACTGTAGGCCTTTGTGGGGCTGAGAAGGGCAGGGAGAGCTCCCGCACAGGTGGAAACAATCTGCCTACAATGCTGATTTTTTCCTCTCATTTATGCAGGTCAGGCTGCTGTCAGCTACCAGGAAAGGAGACAGACCCCAGTTCTCTGGTCAGAGCTGGCTGTTTCCCAACCTATCTCAAGAGTGCAGCCTGGATTCCTCCCACACTAAAAAGCAAAATAAAAGGTGTTCAGTGCCTGCACGTTTCTCTGCTCTCTCAGCAAGGAGCTCTGGGTTTGCCCAAAGGCCAAGAGGAGGCGAAGGCTCCAGCCCCAGGGAATTTTTCCGTCTCTCCATCCACAGGTACAGAGGGTGCTGGTTTTTGAGGTGCAAGTAGGAGATGGGACAAGGCAGGAATCTGCAATGGGATATCCTGGGGGGGAGGTGGCAGTGGCTGACTGTGCCACTTCCCGCATAACTCCTCGATGTGGTATCTACACATCCACCCCCTCGTCCTCGTTCCTGCAGCTTAGGGTTATTTAAGAGAGGCAGGAGATTTCCTTTATGACACCAGGAGCGCATGCGTGTAAATCAAGTGGGACAGGACAAAGGCCAGGGCTGGGCCCAATTAGATCAGTGATGCTATTAAATTAGCACCAGCACTGAGCTATGGCTGGCAGTTCTTGATTGATTCTCCTGCAGGCAGGGTCCGTGTCCTTCAGAGAGGAAATTAAGGGCTAGGGAAGAAGGATTAATTGGCCAAGGCTGCCAACCACAAATTTGGTCTCTGAACCTCATTAAACTTCCAAACAACAATAGTTCCTCTAGAGGATTTTCAAGAGACATCCCTGAGAACCCCTTTTTCATGAGGCTGCACATCAGATGCTCAGGATGAGACACTTTTGGCCTCTGAGTTGCAGCGTGCCTATAGCCGAGGTCACCCCCTCAAGCATCACACACTCCCTTTCCAGCTCCACACCCAGATTAGGCTTCCCTGTCCAAACCTCCAAACCCATCACACAAGCAGCCTGACATCAGCCTGAAGCCCATTAAGCCAGCACAGGAGAAGATCTGTCTCAGGTGAAACATGCCAGACCTGAGAGCCTGTCCAGAACACAGCTCTGCTCTTCTGTCTCCACCCTGCCTCCTCAACCCTTCCCCCCCATTTTGTTCCTGTAACAGTCCCCTTTGTGAACCAGGAGAGAGATTTCCAGGAAGAGCTACAGTACACAAAGCTCATTACCCATCTTTCCAAAGCAGCCACTTTAAAGGGCGCACAGGTTAACTAAACTAAACCAGAGTCTCTCTGCAAGCCCTTTCCCAGCATCTCACACTGCACCTTATGCAATGCGCTGTGCATCGCTGTGCGTGTTTAATTACAGCACAGCAGCTTTGATTGCCGTGCCACACCATCACAGCGCCCGCTGCACTGCTCGTGTCAGAACTGCCTTTTACGCACGTCTGAGTAACAGTGGAGCCTCTGGGCAACGGCCTTCGATTGTTTACATGGCTCCCATAAACAGGATATCACCCATTTGTAAATATCCTGTCAGAAGCCCCTCAGCTGCACTTGACCGGTCTGATGCATGCCTGTCTGCAGCAAGTCTGCCTCTCTCTCCTGTGGCTTCACTGGTAACGTTGCACAACCCCTACTGACCACGCATTGCCTCTCATGGTACATACCAGGACTTCTACCTCGTGGCTTCTACAAGTTGTTTGTAGAGCTGGTGCACTTGGAGAGTGTTTTCTGGGGAATTTTAAGTCAAAGGAATGATACGTTACTGTTGGCATTATTTCCCACAGGCTTATGCTGTGTAGCTCTCACTCAGGTAGAGAAGGCCAGGGAGTTACACTGGTGGAATGCTTGTTGCTACATTTTACCTCAAGGTAGGGGTTTTTTCTCTTTCATATAAACAATCCATTCCAGCTAAACAAAGAAAATGACACACAGAGAAAAACCTAAATTTTCTTGTGAGTTTCTTCAGTGTTGCAAAATGGGTTTTTTTGATGGTCAATAATTAGATACCTGTCTGTAATCTGCAAATTTTCTGCAGTAAATTCAAAGATAGCTTTCAAAAAGAAGTCATAACGCCTAACTCTTTTGTTTTGGCAGTGCATCTCAGGACAGAACCTCCTAGCAGACCTAGAGAGAAGCTCAAAGTTCCCGGTCAGTTAAATACTTTATTAAAAGCAAGGCATGCCTCTCCTGGTTGGCTCATATTTGACAAACTGGGTAGCCAGCTCTGAGGGATGGAGGAATTGCTTTCATGCAGAGGGAAACTCCAGCTTGGAAGAAAACAGAAGAGCAATACAGAAGAACTCTTGGTGTAGAAATAGAAGGACCGAGTTGAGTCACCACTCATTCACATGGGAACAACCCACTACTGGGAGTATGCTGATGCCAAGTAGTCTGACAGGACATCCCTAGCTCCAAAAACAAGTGCCTTGAAGAACTGTAACTCCAGGCTACAATCATGGTAGCATCAGGTCAGATGTCAGCAAAGCATTCAGCTACTTCCCCCTAACTTTGGCTAAAAGGACAAGACTTTTAATGCTATATCACAAGCAAGAAAAAACTAGAACCAGTCTCATTTCAGTCTGATTCCCAGCATAACCTCAGTGGCGTTCCCAAAACCTTCCCAGACAAGACACCATTTTCTTCTCCTCTGCTCCTGTGAGTGGCACAGACTGCTCTGGTGACATCCCTACTGTCACCTGCAAATGTCAGGCCTGTGTTACACCCCTCTAACCCATCATTAGCACCACTGGAACAGAGACAGCCGCACCTGCAATAAACGTTCACTAGAAAGGAAATCATCAGGAACTGGTTTTATTTAAAACAAGGGGCAAAGGAAGCAATGTCAAGTCCTGACCCCACTTGTTCTAAGGTATAGCACTGCACACTGCACTATGAACTCAGCTAGGATCCAGATTGCTTTGCAGATAAAGCAGGAGGAAGCTGTAACTTACACCCACTACAAGTGTACCTACAGCCAAGGAGCCAGATAACTAAATGCCCTTGGGGAGATATGAGAGGCATTTGAAGCATAAAGATTGCTTACCTTTCCCTCACCAGGTAGGCAGATAAATACAAATGCTTCTGTTCAATAGTGCCTGACAGTCTCAGGCACTACTCAAAAAAGCAAAGAAAATTAAGGCTTAGAGTAAAACATGGTGCAAGGATGTGCATCCCCAGTGACAGAACACTCCCCATCATCTCCAAAATAAGCAGTTCCAGAGAAGTGTGCAAGTTGGCAGAGGTCATGGGCCCAGCAAGCCTGGGAGAGCACAGGCTGGTGCTTGTGTGCAGGACAGGGAGCCTGCGTGTTCCACAAGGGCATTCCCAGCTTCCCAGGTGCTGCGCCGTGCTCCGACTTTCAGTCACGTGGCTGCCAGGACACACACAGCTTACCGCATGCTAAGGGAGGGTGGGAGCAATTGGCTTTACTGCTCCTGCCAAAAGCCTCTATTACAGTATGTTATGAAAGCTCTGGAGAGGCAAAACATTCCTAAAACCACTTTATTAAAATTAGTAACACCCGAAACTCCCCCCAGTTTATGGATGGCAGGGCTGAAGGAGGCAAGGAGCAAAAGCAAAAGCAGAGGCAGAGAAGGCTCCGCTTTCTCTGCAGCGTGACAGGCCGAGGGAGGCTTTGGATCATTTCAGCTGGCTACTGCAACGTTGTCTGCTTCCCCCAGAGGTCACACTAGGAGCAAGGCTGGATTTTCATCTACAGATGCAAAGTGTTAGGTATGGACTAAGTGCTGGTTTACTATGCCCCAGCATCTCTGAACCGCCTCCAAAGGCTGTAACACTTTCATCCCCGTGGCATCCTTGTAGCTATCTGAATATTTGTGTGATGGCAGCAGGAGGGTCTGCAACTTATCAAACATGTGCAGAGGTAGGGACTCCTACCTCTGTCCCTGTGCTCCACTCCTGCCCTTCTCATGGATCACTTCTTCTGTGGATGCTGAGCTAGAGCAGCACTGCTGCCTCCCCAGGCTCCTGTTGCTGATGCTGCAGTCCTGATCCATACTGCAGGAGAAGGGAGAGTTAAATGTGACCACAGAGAGAGATCTAAGTGTGGAAAACCATCAGGTCATTATATTCCCATGCCATGACTGCTGTCCCCTGGGTCTCCTTCCTCTAGGACAGGTCAGACCCTGTGCACAGCAGGCTCAGCCCAGCAATCCATGCTATTCCCTTTGCTCACCCTTAACACAGGCTAAATCCATGTTTGCTCCTGCCAGGCACCCAGCTAGCTTCTTGCTTTACAAGAGGCAGTAGCCACATTCAGTCCAGCCTCTGAACTAACAGGCCACCTGAAGCAGATCAAGCTGTTTTTGCACCATCTCACTCTTGGTGATATGTGGAAAGCTCTGTTTAGACTTCTCTGGCAATGGCTTGCATTAAATCATATGGACGTGCAATTTTGTCTTATTTATATTAATCGTAATTTCTACCAATTATCATTTTTGCATTCTGCACAGGACCATAGACCCTAGGGGAATTTTTGTGTGGAAAGGACTGGACAAAAGCTCTGGTGCAGAATAAGAAGATTGAGCAGGTCCTCATCTGCACGATTTGCATACAGACCTGCCCCTGTGCCAGGGCAGAGCCCCCCACTCCAAACCTTCCATGGGCCACAGGAGGGACAGGGCAAGGGGGCACAGGGGCTCCAACTCTACGCCACAGTGGTGGGATTTGGGTTTCCCTGAGTTCTTTGAAGGATAATGGAATGTTTTCTGCAGGGCTTTCTGCACATGTACTGATCTGCATGAACCCAAGCTCTGGGTCAACAAAGATTATTTTTATGAGAAATAAAGACAAACTTGTTGTTCAACATTACAGAACCACCTGATATCTACTAGGGCAGAGCCTCAGCTCCTCATCAGCACAAGGTATGGTATGCACATTAAAGTCTGAGATTTTTTTATCAGACACATAGAGGGCACTTCCTGTCAATATTTGACCATGCTTTTCCATGTCACCTGGACCCTGATCACAGAAAATATCCTTTGGCATAATAGGAATTCAGCACACAGCTTAAGTGCTGAAGGAAGGATGTGCAAATGAAGCAATGCACAGCCCTAAACAAACATACTCCAATGTTTGGAAGACAAAGGGAACTCGACTCCCATCTGTGTCATGTTTTCTTTCAAGGTACATACACAAGACTACTTGTATTGACAGAAGCAGTCTCACTTCAATTCACTGAAATTATGGACAATGCACTGTCCCCAGAAACCCCGTGGCAGCCCAGGACTTGAAGAGGCTTTACCCAAAATGTGCCTGTGTACACACACACACACTGGGGCCAAGTGCCCCTGAGTTTCCTCCTCCACCCAGGGTTTCTAACTTTCAAGTAGCATTCAGAGTACATGCTGTTACTGTTGTCTTACTGTTGTGACCTTGGCTTGTATCTCTCACCTTGTTCTTGATTATCATGGTGCTTCTCAATCAAGAAACCACCACAAACAAATAGGCATTTTTAAGAATGCCACAGCGCTCAAAAGCCATAAACACCTTAATACCTGTGGACTGAAGGCAGTGCAAGTAGCCTGAGTCTGCACCCTCTGAAGGCAACAAATACTTTATTACAGCCTGCAGCAGGGCTTGGACTTAGGCCAGAGCTGACTGGGAAAATCACAGAGCCCTACTTTATGATTGTCTTGAAAAGCCTTCAGTGGAGCCATTCCACCAGTACATTTCACAAATGCTTCATGGTTTAAAAAGGAATCAAACCAATCCTTACTAGAATCAACTTTACAACCCTTTTGAAGTCCTTTCCGGCTGCAGTTTGGATGTGGCATCTGAATTACACAAGGGCACCTGCTCCTGGCTGGGAGGCACCTCTTTTGGGTAGACCAGAAAGGATGACCCTAAAAGAAACTCTGCTGGGCCAGAAGGAAAAGGTCAGGGAGGAATGCAAGGGGAGACCCAACTGGGTCAGAGCACCCCAAATTCCTCGCTGTCGTGCTGAGGTCATGGACACTTCTGTGCCGGTCTTGGAGTGTGTGTGTGTTGGTGTAAGGTCGTGCCCTTCCCCTGCGTCACTCTCCATTCTTCCTGGGAACAATCAGGAAGAAACTCTGGGTGTTTCTTGGCTCCTGCACACACTTTTCACGCACAGGGGAGCACCTAGCCCATAGAGAACATTTTTTTCCTGCTGTAATCTTGATGGAAAACGTTGTTAGTGATGGAGAAAGGAATTCAGGAGACGGCTGAGAAGTGCCCGAGGGAGAACTTTCATATCTATTTGCACAAGACACGTCGTGAACATGCCACCAAAGTCAAGAGAAGCATTAACAAAGCAAGGGGAAAGGGCAGGAGAATTTCATCTTTCAGCTTCTTGGGAGTCCTGCCTGTTTCAGGGCATTGGTTTGCTTTGGCAAACCCGGACAGCCTGAAAGGGCAGTGCAGCAGTCATCCATCCTGAGACACAAGGCAGATTAAGCTCCTGAAGTACTGTGTCAGAACTACAAAGACTTACACCCAAAAACTTGGCACCTGAGATGCTGAGTTTCCAAGAATCACACAGACAAGGCCACTTGGAGGCCCTCCTTGAGTTTGCCTGCCTGAAGAGCATCCCTCCAAGAAACACCCATGAACATGCAATGCCCTAGCCACTAAAAAAGATGAGGAAAAGCAGAAAATTCTCAGCCCCATCTTGCATGTTCTGGCATGACCTGTAACCAAAGGTCCCCCTCCCAGCCCGTGTCCCTGACTCATCCTGCCCAGAGGTGGCAGACCAGGGATGCGCTCGGGAAGCGTTCGGGTCCTCCCTGTGGCAAGGCTGCCACAGCTCTCTGTGAGGCCCCGCTGTGGCTCTGTGGTCATCTTACTGCAGGTGTTCCATACTGTTGTCTCCTTATCGCAAAAGTTTCAGACCTTCTTGGTGTTTCTCGTGGGCTTCTCCTCAGAGCACTGACTCTTTCTTCTTCACAAAGTGGCCACCTAACTCCAATTCCCTTCTCAACCAGCCACCCCACTCTAAAAGACTCTTCTTCTCATTGGTTACAGCTGTGGCCTATTAAAGTTAGGCCTGCTTGTAGTCTTTGATAACTGGCCCAGCTGCAACTCCTTAGGGGTAAAATTACTTTCTACCCTATCTTTATTTTCTTATATTCTATCCCCCTACATTGCCACACAGCCTCTGAATTCGGTGTTGGCACCTATTAAGGTAGCTCCTGGAACAGTGCTTCTGGCCAAACCCGCTGCCGGGCTCTGCCGAGCAGCCAGCACGAGTCAATAAAATTCCATCCATCGCGGGATTTGCCATAACAATGGGATACAGACAGCCTTACGTATTGAAATGATGTCAAACAAATTAGCTTTGCCCAAGTTACTCAGACATTCCTGCAAAGCTCAGCCCTGTCCTCTGGTGTCTCGAGCCCGGCTGTGCTGTTTGCCAGCGGGAGCTGTGGAGAGGCCTCTCTGCACAACAGCCTTGGAGAAGGAGGAAAAAGGAAGGTTCTTGCATTCCCTGTGCCCCCCAAACAAAAAACCTGAACAACAATTAAAAAAAGGGCAAAGAGCATAACAGATTTATGCAAAGAGCATAACGGGCAATGCTGCCATGCCACATTTTGCTCAGTCCTAGCCAGGAAACACAGCTGGCATTTGAATATCAGGTATTGAAAATGCAGTAAACTGTGTTTCTGCTTATTAAAGGACAAAACACCTTCATAAAAGAAATAGCACTAGGGAATCTATACAAGGAAACTTCCTTGCCAATACCAACCAGATAAATTCAACACAAAGTTCTGATTAAAAATTAGCATTTAATTGACTTGGCCTTAGACATGGAATCAAAACCTCACCTTTGGATACCTTTAACCTTTTTATGAACTAAAAAACTGAGCCCAGAGCTAAGGCAGGTGACCATTCACAGATGGCCCTAATTCTACAATGGGGCAAAACCCCCAAACCATCAAATGGAAAATTCCTCCAGAATGGCTATGCAAGACATACCTCAACTACCAAGCTCAGCTCATCCCAAACTGCTCCAGAGAATAAGCATTTAGAGCAGTTTTAACCCTAATTTGTCTGTTGAAACTGTGTCTCATGGGCTATTTTTATGTTTATACTTATGAAAAACAGAATTACAATTTTAATTTGACTCAAGCAACCTCTCATTTAGAGGTTTGCTTGCCCACAGGCCATGGGCTTCATACCAAGTCAAACCTTGCTCTGAACCAAACCCAGCCTGTGCCCAGCTCCCAACCCTGGCAGCCACAGAGAGGGAGGGAGCTCTTCCCACCTGCACAGCCAAGAGCCAAAGGGCCCGGAGTAGCAGAGCTCCCAGAGCAGCCCAGTGAACAGTTCCCTCTCATGCATACCTCCTCCAGCTCACCAGGTCTGCTGCTCACAGAACCTGCTCTCCCTTCCACTCAGTTCAGCAAGGGTAGGAGCAGCCCCAAGTCTAATCATAGTACAAGATTTTATTGCTGTCATGATAATTAATGACTACTTACACTGAGATTTTAATGAGTACCTGCACTTTTTTGCCATTGTTCCTCAACCGGGTCATAAAGGAGGAGTCCCAAGCGGTTTCCTGGATTTGCAGTACAATAGGGACCTCTACAGGCGTTTCCCTGCTCCGAGCTAGGCTCAGGAAGGTAAGAGCAGCCACACCAGAGCTCTGTGACACACAGACCACGGAGCAGCCAGCACTGGGTTCCGTGCCAGCAGTCACTGAAATCAGCAGGGCTATGAAGACCCTGCCTCTGACAAGGCTGGAGCTGACTGAATCTGAATCCTTCAGATTATTTATCTGCACATCAATCCTGCACATTGTCTGCTTTCAAACACTTAGATTTTGCCATGAGACTTTTCAGGACAGCTCTAAAAGTTAAAACACAAATAGTAAATCTGCACTCATATCACACAAGAGAGAACTGAAATGAATATTCAGAAAGACATTCTAGCTGTTTGCCATCAAACTTGCATGTTACCAAATCTGACCCATCTTTCCCCTCTCTTAACACTTACTGTGTTACTGATCTACCCAAGCAGCATTTCTTAAAAGAACTCACAGAAGAATAATGAACATCATTCTCAAAGCCTTGCTTCTTAGGGATGGTCTAAAGGCAATCCATTAAGAACTGCAACCTTCAGGGGTGACAGGAGTTATTCTGAACTTAATTATGAAATCAATTGCATTACCAAATTAGCCTTCTCCTTGTGGGATGCTACGTGTATTTCATGGACCAGAAATGAAACAAAACACATAACAGGTATACAGAATTACAAAGCTCTTTTGCCAAGAGGAATATGATTTTTTGGGTTTGATTTTGGTTTTGGGGTTTTGTTGGAGGTGGAGGGGAGAGTCAGTTGGGTTTTTTTTGGGGGGGGTCTTGTTTTGGTGGTTTTTTTTCCATGAAATTGAGAGTCACTTAGAAGTGATCCGTTTCGCAGCTCGTTCTTAGTACACAAACACAAGGCAGGGCTGCACTGCTGCAGCAGCACCAATGAGATTTGTACTTTTACTGTAAGCGGGATGGAGAACAAACCCTGGTGTGTCATTTTCCAAGTATACTATGGGTTACTAAGAATAACAGAAAACCTCCAAGGAAAAACTGTCTCTTACCTGTGTGCCAGCCACCAGTGTGCCCCAACCAGCTGGAGGGACAGGGACACTGTGCACTCAGAGCATCAATTCAGCTCCTTACACTTCCCTCCAAAACCAAATCAAGTGTCTTTAAAGCCATCTTGTCCCCAGGCTTACATCTCAGTGTTTGCAGCAGACCTTGCTGGGATCAGGGAAACTTGCAGGCCACCCACACAGCTGAGCAGAAAATGGGACCTGAATTCAGGGAAGATGTTCCAGTGGCAGCCCAGCACACCTGCACAGTGGCTGCAGATGCCAGTGGAGCAGGTTCAGGGCTGGGTGGCTTAAGGGCAACCCAGCATGAGAGATGTGCTGCAGGAAAAGCCAGTGTGGTTCCACCAGCCTGGATCATTCACAGGGCAAGCGCTCTGTCCTTGAGAAAGGAATATCCTGGTCTTTGATGTCTCTGGCTTACCCCTGCTAAGCTGCTGCCTCCCATAGTTGAAGCAGCCCTGCCTAAAAGTCACATAAAGCAGAGGCTCCTCTTGAAATGACAGTTCTTGGCACGTGCAGCTGGAAAGGGAAGGAGAAGCTTACGACTCTCTTAATTATGCCACTACACAAAGAGTCTGAGCCTGATAAATGAGCTAGGAAAGATGATCCTGATCCTCTGACAGGCCAGTTCTGCAGGAAATTCAGCACCGTAAGCAGCAGCACACCATTCCAGACTGGCAGCATCTGTCACTTATCAAGGAAGGGCTCAGCAGGGCTGACTCCCTGCAGCAATGTGAGGCCATGCAGATTCCCTCAGCCCAAGTGCACCGTGAGTCAGTCAGGCAGCCATGCCTTACACACAGCTGGGGCCTGCTCTGAGGCTGTGCTTCTGCAGGGTGGGCACACAGCACCCTGGGGGTGAGGAACACTGTGCTGGAAGCCGTGACTCCACTTGGAAAAAGAGAACTAAAATAAAGCAAGCACCTTATTTTCCTTCCTGCCTTGCCTTCTTCCCATCATCATGTTTCTATTTTATTCTCATGCTGTCCTGATACCAAGTCTCATTTTGCATAGCATAGGCTTACCTGGTGCTTCACCCTCCACTTCTTCCACTGGCAAAAAAATACCAGCAAACTCTCACTTCCAAAGACTCCTTGGGCCTGAAAGCCAACTAGAAAAACATTTCACTATGTAGTCTCCTGCTGAATTGTGGCCCTTAAGTAGACCTTCCTTTTCACTAATGAGTAACCAAACTTGAAAAAATCAAGTCAGAGTACGTTGCTGTAGGTACAAAATGGCTCACTGCAATGAGTAAATACCAGTGAAAAGGCACTTGCACATCCTGCAGGGCACCTGCTTGGCCTCTGGTACACAAGGGGTGTAACAAACATCAGTAAGAGGACATGCAAACAAAATGCATCTCTCCAACAGTTCTCTTTGGGCAAGGTGAAGTCCAGATGTTCCAACTCATGCCCTTAGAACTGGTGTGCCAAGTGCACAGACCCCCTGAGGCAGTTGTGTAGGGTGTGTGTCTGCTCCAAGAGAGCCTCTGCAATGGAGAAGGGCTGGTCCTTGGGAAGTGAATCCAACACCAGCAGTGTGAGCACAAGAGACAACTCACTGGGGAGAGGCAGATTCACTCATGTGACAAAAACCCTGAGGCTTTTCATCCTTTGGATATTCAGCTCCACCATTTTCTCCTGAGACCAACAAGCAGGATCTCTCACCTGTGCTTTCCTAATGACATGCACATCTTCCATTTCCATGTGAGATGGGTGAAGGGCGTTTTGCATTTGTGAGGCTATGCAGACTGTAATTTGTGCCTAATTGCCCTCTCACCACATGTTGTGACACAAAATGATAGGGCCACTACCAAAAGCTGACTTGAAGATAGTCACAAACACAAGTTACCCAGCAGTGGAACCTAAGAAAAGGTCAGAAGAACGGAAAAAAACAAGCAGTGCAAAGATTTGAAGATTTGACTGGAGATGAAGACAAAAAGGCTGAGGGATGAATACAACGGTGTCAATGTGCAGAGGAGTGGTGTCCATCCACTCCTCACCAGCAATCCTTTTTGTGTGTGCATATGCTCCTTGCTCCCTCTGTTACACAGGATTCCAAACAGTGTATGATGTGCTGTTTTATTTACTGGTATCACAGAGCCAAGATGGCTCAGCTACTCTTGAGCATGCCCACATGAGAAGCCCCTGAACTTCAGACCATTGACATGCCACACGCACCTTTACCCTTTCAAACCCCACCTTTCATACACATTTCAGCATTGTCACTGTAGTCTCACAAATACACAGTTTTTTCAACCAAAAAACATGCATCCCTCTTGTCAAAATTAACTCACATAACCAAAAAACTGAGCTTTCAGCAGGGCACCTGAATTTAGGAGCCAATATGACTCCACAAGACTTCAAAGTACCGATTGCCTTTCTCTGGTAGATGGCTGAGCACAGCAGATGAGTCTACAACGTGCAACAGCTGAAATGAAAATCTCTGAGAGCCATCTCTAGTCACATCAGCATGGCAAACACTCCAGCTGTCTGTGAGACATCCCAGTTAGTGCCATCATCTTCAGAACTAATTTTCTTCCCTTTTCCTTGAACCAAATCTTTGTACCTTACCAATTTTTTGTAGATAAGATGACTGGAACCAAGCATCCAATATGCAATCTGTTAGTCCAGGGTGGAACTGAATCCCTAAAATAACTTCTTATTTTAGTGGTCACATTGTTCCCATAATGTGCAAATGGAATAGAGAAAGTCTGTTTCCTGGGAAAAACTGTAGTGAAGTTTCATACCAAAATTCCAGCTTCTGTAGCAATTCAAGTCTTGTGCAGGAATCAGGGTGCAGCAAGGCAATGTTCTGCCTGAAATTCCACGGAACTGAAGACGTGCTGTAGGATGTTTGGGAAGTGGACTGTTCTTTGTCACAAGCACACTCCATAATCCATTTTGAGAAAGGCGTCCTGTTGCTTTGCTTACGAAAACAATAAGAACATGCCATGCCCAGAGGTGTCATGGTCTGATTTTCCAGGAGAATTGCCTAGTCTCTATATTTTAATTTAAGGATGGTTTTGAGAACCAGACACTTTCCTCAGTCCAAAACATTTGTTGTCCTTTATGGCACCAGAAGCCCATACGTGGCCCATCACACCAAGGGTAACCATTGGGTTGGGAGAGGACTGTTTATCCACACACACAGCCAGCAGACAACACAATCAGAACCCAAATGGTTAGTGGTCAGTGCATGATGTCCAGAACACAGCTCCACTATGAGGGAGGTGGTGCTTATCCTCCAGAGGAGAAAAAAAAAGAAAACAAAACCAAACAGAACACACAAAAGACCAAAGCAGAACACTGTATGAGCGCTTGAAATGACTGAAAACTGCTAAAACCAACCAGTCCTCCCCCCCAGAGCAAACACTAGGCACGGGACAGTGCTGAGATGCCTGCCAGTGTCCTCAGCTGCTTGGGCCTGGGGACCATCCACCCTCACCCAAGAGAGGAAATCTTTCTTCAACCACACCCAGAGCCTGTCAGTGCTGCAGGAGCTCCCTTGGCACACTCCTCCGCCGTTCCCTTGGGCTCATCTCCTCTGCAAGGCCGGGGCACCTGTCCATGGCACGGGGGCCTTCCTCCTCAGCAGGCAAACCAGTGAGAGTTCCAGCACAGGGCTTCACAGCGTCGTCTCACCCACACACACCTTGTAGGGGGATTGCAGTTTCCTGCATCTAAAGCAGACACCAGCATGTGATTTGCATCAGCCAAACCTGAAACTGCAGCAGCCTGCACAGAACCAAATTCTAGCCCCCTAATTCGCTTGGGCAGCCCAGAGGAGCCCCACGGTTCAGACAACTGCACCACTGGTAGATCAGAAATCAGAAGTAGAGAGAGTTAGTTCTTTGAAAATCACACCACAGATTAGTAGCAGGCAAAGACACAATCCCAGTGCCCCTAAAACTCTGCCCATTGAAATTCAGATCAATGTAATCAGAAGGCTCCAGATTTCCCATACCTCTTTCTAACATAGCAGTAGATGATGGCAAGTATTCCACTGGTCAGTATTCCAATCCCAATCCCCACAGCAATGTAGCGCTCATAAGAATTATGTGCATATGAATTTAGTGTTAAATGTTCACACCTCTCTCCATTATAACCTGCAAGGCACCTACAAAATAAATACACATCACACAAAAATCATTCAGAGCATGTTTCATTTTCTATTTCAAACACACATTAGTTTCCATCAGTTTTGAACAGATCACAGGAAGTCTAAACAAGGAGGGGCTGAACCTGGTGCTCACTCAGAACCTCTTCCCTCCACCAAGACTACCAGTTGTCCCAGTTTATCCAGGTTAAAGCTCGCTTGAGTACTGCAGTCACAGCAAGCAACACAGTCTAAACATCCCCTGGTTGTGCAGGGTGTGGACCAAGAGCACTGTGCTCTGCAGATCCTCAGCTGCTGTTATGTCTCCAGAGGCCAAGGCTGCCCACTAAGCATCCTAGAGAACTGTAAGGACATCATGGTTCTGGTTGTTATGGAGTTGTGGAATAAGGCAGTTGGAGCTGGTATGTTGGAAGGTGCTGTTCCCTTCTTAATACTCACTGTGAACATGTATTGATTCCTCTACTACTAACTCCAGTACCAGCTGTGATTTGAGATGGCACCATGGCAGTGACCTACAAAGCTGTGAATTGCCCCTCTCCCTTCCAGTTTCCACTAGCACAGTGCTGCAGCCTTGTTTGCAGTCCTGAAACACCACAGCACTCAGATCTGTGACAAAGTTTAATCCTGCAAATATCTGACTGACACTGTGAAGCTGCACATGCAGCACATGAAGAATCAATGCCAGTGCCATTTTTGAAGAAGGGTATAACAGGCATCATTCCTTACTTGCATATGGGCTTCCTCAGCTCACTGTGGAAGGCGCAGAGCCCATTGATACAATAGCTGTGGTGCTCCTCAAGGCAGGTCTGCATCAGCTTCAAGAGCTTTGGCTGCTCTGAATAATCTACTGTGAAAAAGAACAAAGTCATGTTACTTTTAGGACAGAACATTGTTTGAACATATTTTCACACCTGGAACAGAACAGACACTGTGCAGCAAACACTCCATATGTCAATTTACTGTGTGGTGTCTCGTGAGCTGGTTCAGTCAAGCACCGAACAGAGCAAGCTTCCCAGACAGTCCAGCACAGCTTTGAGAAAGCACTAACTGTAACTAAATCATCTGCTCTTGAGCAACATGTACAGAAATTACTATGGGAGATTCACACAAGGTAACATCAACACTATCCAATCTGCAATGCAATCAGAAAAACTTCCCCAGTAATAGCAGGGGTTTAGGACACAAGGAGAGCACTGCATTACTCACAATATCCTTCCCAGTCTGGATTCAATTAATAGTTAATTTTTCCTTGTCCCAAGACAAACTATTGCACTTCTGGTGCTCCTGCCTATAAGCTCTGGGTGAGGATGAATGGTGGGACTCCTCCCTCCCCTCCCTTCTCCATGGTTCAATGTTAGCTGAGTGTCCCAGGACAGTTTTAAGCTGACAAGAATGCCTGGTTGGTTTTGCTGTGCAAAAGTACAGTCCATGGTCAGCAAGGTTGTGAACTTGTGCTGAATTCTACACAACTGGGTCAGCAAGCACATTTCTCACACAGAAAACACTACCTTATTCCCTTTTTCACAGTGGTTCAAATGGGAATAAAGAAGTCACAGGAACAGGGGTGCAGCAGGTGAGGAGAAAGCTCCAAAGCTTTGCCATCACTGCAGGCATCTGTTCCAACTGGTCTCTCTACCCAGTTCCAGGAATCACTGGTGGGGTGGGGTGTCCAAGCAATGACTTGCTATTTCAGGGGACTGCCTCAGTGACAGCTGAAGGTGATTTCCTAACAGAGGGCATGTCAACAGCAGCTTTCAGTTATGACCACAACAAAAATAACATCTTGCAGCAAGGTGACAAGGTCTACCCAACAAAGGTGACTCAAAGGTACAGCAAGCAGAACCCTTCCTTTCTGACTAAGTGCTGAATCTAGGTCTGGAGATGGTACAATCATGGAACCATTGCCACGCACACAAGCCTCAAGCCTCCTTGAGGGCAACTTGTGAGCCCACCACACACTTTTCAGGATTAACAGCACCAACCCCCTAAATTCCCAATCAAATTCCAGTCTGAACCATCTAACTGCAGGAACCTCCTTTGTGTGCTCTTCTAAGTAGTTTTGGAGGTTTTTTCCTTCCTCCTCTCTGCAGCTTTATCAGAGGCAACAAGCAATGGCAAACAGCTGTCCTTGCTACAGCAGCTCTCAGCTTGAGCTGTGAATGATGTGGTTTGGACACCCAAAAGGCATGATGCTATCACTGACACTCAGATCAAACAATTCATTTGAGAACAGTGTCTCTCAAACCTGACAGAGTAACCAGACGCCCAGCTTAGCATGAGACCTAGGGAGAACAAGTGACAATTCAGGTCTGCTTGAAAAAATGACACATGGGCTTACTGCACTTCCTCAGAAAAGCGACAGAGGTGGGGAAAGCATGTCTTGTTTCAGAATGAACTTCTAATGGCTGAGAAAAGGGCATCTTAGCCATCCTTCCACAGAGAAAAAGTTACCCCCAAGTTTCTCTTCACACTATGGGGCCCAGAAACACAATGCAAGGGAGGAAGTTGGTGCTAGCTAAACAAAAGTTTAGTATCCAGCTCTGACTCTTTTTGGGCTGCCTCTGGGAAGGTTGCTGACAATCTCTGGAGACAGGCTTGTTGGCTAAGAGCACAGTCAGCCAAGGACCAGGCCTTAGTGGGACAGACTCCAGGAAGGAGTTAAGAAAGGGCAGTTTTCAGGATGAAAAGACAGATTTTGGGACAAGAGATGGATGACCCTACTGGCTGCACAAGAGAACTGTACACTGCTCTCTGATGAGGAAAGCACAAAGTAAAGCATGTGGGCAGCAGAGCTGCAGGGCTCAGCATGCCAAGGAGATCTAGGGTGCCAGAGACTCTCAAAAGCCCACTCTGGTTAGGTCTAAAGAACCTGCAGAACAGCTACCTAAGCTCCGCAGGGAAGAGTTTCAGAAAACAGACAATGGCAAGTGCACACTTTTCCCAGGAGCCTCCTCAAACACTCAGGCACCAACTGTTTTGAATCACCATTTCAGCACAAAGTGCACTGGAAAAAAATCACTAAAAATATCTCTCAATGGGAGACTTCAGCCAGCATTTCCCACTGCCCAAAGTACTGCTCTCCTGCTAGGCCCTGAGAAGGTGTCTATTGCACAGGTTTAGTTTTTCATTTCCATCTCTTCCACGAGGGGAAGAAAGAAAATAAACATGAGGAAGGTACAAATTCACACCCCAGAGGCACAAAATCCCCAGCCACCTCTACCCCAACTTCGACCAGATGTATTGCCACATCCCAAAATCTCTCCTTGCTCATGCCAGCTCTGCCGAGAGGTGGCAGACTTCCACCTACCCACACCTGCAGGAAACCTGGCTTTGCGCAGGCACAGGAACCCCTTTCCCTGAGTGCCAGTGTCATTAGAAACCCAGGTCAGCCCGGAGCAGCAGCCTGCCTAGAAAGCACTTGAGACAGACCAGCACATTCCTTCTTCGCTGTCAGGAGGAACAGCTTGTGGGTAACATCAGCTATTAAGTCTACACACAAAAATTCCGTGAGCTAATTATTTTGACATTGCAAAAGTACAAATTACCTCTGAAAGAATGAGTCTCAAAAACAAAAAGGATGATTTCCTAGCCTGCCCCAGAGCATTATGTTAATTCCTATCATACTGCCCGCCTAGATACTAAACAAGCTGTTGAATAAACAGGTCCATGTGCCCTTTCATGTCACATGAGGAGAGAGAAACATGCCATGTAAGCACTTGACAGCTGCCTGCAACTGAGTCATTCAAATAGATACACCTGGCAAGATCTGACATGAAATCAGGGTTACAGGTACTTGGAAGCCTGGGCTTGCCAAAACTAACAGACTGGCAACAAAAGGATCAGCCAGTAAGACCATGACAGCTCAGTCCACAAGTATGGTGCATCAGGGAGGAAAGGCAGTGGGAAAGAGGAGGCAGGGAAGGGCTCAGTCCCAGCTCCAGGGCCTCCTTTACTACCTTTGAGTGGAATTCTCTTAAAGGAAAATGCTGGTGTCCAGTTGACTACCACAGCTCCAGCTGCCACAAAGGTTCACAGACTACTGCAGACATGGCTATGACCCTGTAAATAAGCCTCCTCTTTGTAGAAACATGACCCAATGCTCCTGCTTTCTAGAAACAACACTAACAGGGCACTTAACAAGCCACAGGGTATTTCCACTTCATTATCCTCCTGTTTGCTGTATGCAGCTCAGCAAGAATCATGTCACAGACTAAACCAGACCACAGTGCTGCACTGATAAACCAAAGTACTGCAGTCAAAAACCAACACCTTACCGATTTCACATGCATACACGTGTGTGTATACGTATTTTATGTGTATATATATATAAGGAGCCCACACATACAGTATGTGTGTGGATGAATGCATATGTAACACTCTGCTACTACAAGAGATCAGAAATGAAAACAAAACAGCTGGACTTGTTATGAGAAAATAAAAAGCTTATGGAGCTACTAAAAAAGGCTTGGAAGACATCCTGTGATGACTTAGAATTGACAGAAGATTATTTGTATGTAGGTTTATACACCTTTCAAAGTACAGAGACACTAAAAAGTATCACAGTTAGATTCCTCTCTACTGACCTGCCAAAACCTCATTCCCAGATGGCAGAGCTCTCTGAAAGCAATGACATCACCACCATCTCAGGTAACATCAATGCAGCTGGCAGGATAAACACAGCTCTGCTCTCAGAGGTTGGCAGGTAAAAGAGCCTGAGTTCACATTTCAGTCAGGAAAGAGAAAGGAAGAAGAGAGAGAGCCAGCACTCAGATGAGAGCTGTGAAAGCCCAGACAGCCAAAAGCAAAACTGCAACAAAGACAGAAACTAGTGAGTAACAACTCATGACAGGCATTGTTTGACGTTGTGCCTGTTCCTTCTCACTTCTACACACTGAAGTGCGTGCTGAGCACAGACAGAAACCAAGCACCAGGTGAAAGTAACAGAAATTGGACATCAGCCTTAAAATGTATCCTTCAAATCATGACTAAACTTGAGTTCAATGATCCTTCAGCAGCTCATTGCTGAGCCTATCCCAGCTGGGTGGCAGCCCTTACTCCAGAGAGGCTTCAAAGACTCCATGAAGAAATCAGCTTGTCTCACAAATCCCACAGTGTCCAAGGGATGGAGCATCACAGATTTTGGTGGAAGTTTTATTTTGTTGGTTGGGTTTTTCCCCCAGTTGACAGATTAACAGAGACAAACAGAACAAAAAACCAATACCTTCAGCGTTGTTTTTTGTCCAATTAATCCTTAAGTCTGTGCTCAGGGATGAAGCAGTAATAGTGGACTCTTCACTCAGTGCCCCCATTGCTGTGTAATGCAAATAGATGCTTACTGGAACAGAAAACTCAGTGTATCTATTCAAGGTTCATTTCACCCAGAAAGCACTTCATACAAGATGCACTTCAAACAAACCCCAGAGAAGGCATCAATACAGTAACAATTCACTTAAAACACTCTTGCCTCAAACTTCCTTTTAACACAGTGTAATTATGATTGTGGGACAACAATGGCTTGTAAACGTCCCAAAATACAAATCCATTCTGTTCTCCATTCTATTATCCTGCACAATTTACAGCATAGATACATGTAGCATAGTACAACCTTACACCTATTTACCAGTTTAAGAAGCTTATTTTCAGAGTCTAAATTACACCCCATCAGTTAAAATTTCATCCAGGTTTCAAACGGCTGAAGTAGCTCTGCTCCCTACATCTCTGCACACCTCCCACCCCACTGCCTATCTCAGAAGGAGAAAGGCTTTGTTTCTGTTTAACAAACCCTGGCACCTCACAACACAGAAAAGCCTCTTCCAAACCTACCTTTCAGCAAAATATAGATTAGCATTCCAAACGCCATGGCAGCTACTTTAACACCTTCTCAGGTCTTCTTTCCAGGTGGCTTGCTTGCTGTGCTTATCTGTGCTCCCGTGTTTTCTCTTGCACTTATACTCCAGGAAGCGTCATCTCCTGTTCTCACCAATCAAGAAAAGGTGCATCTGGTAACAACCTAACCCCCGGGGCAACCACACATTTATTTAGGAAACTGCTATTATCTAGCAATGGCATCAGGTTTTCTTTTGAAACCCTGGTTTCCTATTACCTGTGGGCATAAAGGCGCAGTTTTAGAGCAAGACCCAGAATTTGACAGTGCAGAAGAACAAAAAAACCAGCCAAACAAAGGTGAGCCAAACAAAACACGACTGAAAGTGTAGTGTTTTTTTCTCCTCACAATGTAGGTCTTGTATTACTTCCAGAAGGATATTCACCCTCAGGATGCTACACTGGAGTTCAAGTGTAGACACCAGTCCCTGCTCTGCTGATGTTCCTCCCCTGGTCCTCCCGTCTCTCAGTCCCTGCCATCCAGAAGAGGAACTGCGGGAACAGCTAGTGCCGAGATTAGGAAGCGATCAGGCACAAAGATAATGGATGGTGTTCTCCATCAGTGGCTGCCAGCGGGAGGCCTTTGATCCCAGGCCCTGCAAGCCTGAGGGCTGTGCTAATCACTTTCCACTCAGCCTGGCTGTGCACAGCCCGGGAAGCCAGGCAGCCCACTGGCCGGTGGCAGGCCTGGGATTGCTGGCTAGAGCTGCAGGGCACAAGTCCAGACCTGGCCAGGCACAAGCAGTGACAAAACACAGGCTGAAAGAGCAGGTAAACTGCTGCCTCCTACAGCAGCAGATCCCTTCATTTCTGCCAAAAAAGCCCATCTCTGCCTCTCCAAGAAGTGACTATGCTTAATGCAAACACTCATACTTGTTACATAGTGTTTGCAGGGTCTCTAGAACAGACCTGTCAAACATGCTTCTCATACTAAACCACTCTCCACAACTCCAAACACTGTCCAGCTTCCTAGGTCACAGGCAGCTTGGAACAAGCAGGACCGGTCTCTCTGAAGGGTACTGATGTGCCCAGACTAGAGCAGTTAATTGGAAAATCCCAGTTCAGTAACACACTGAGACATCAACAACCTGACTGACCAAAGGAGAGGTACATAGCTCACCTCAGCAACAACTCTCACTTCCTCAACTGTGAGCTCCAATCAACAAAAACATTGCACAATTTTTAGATTTTAAAACCCAAAGCCTTTTAATAAGTGCCTTGGTAACTCCAATCAGCTCACATCCTCCCTCTCCATGGCATTCTCCTCAGTGATCTATAGGACTACATCCAACCACTTCATGTGTTCAGGGAAAAACACAAGCTAGTTATGCATATTTTAATTATTGCCTTTTCCTGCTCATGGACTGCATTCCAGGAGGCTTTTCCCTTCCTTTACTATCCTGAATTACTGCATGCCTGCACACTGATTGAGTGCAACTTGCACACTTCCTGGATGGACAGGAGTGTTTATGCCTACCCAGATAACCTCTGCTATCAGTCCCAAGCAGGGATGAGGTTGGTGAGCCTTGCTTTCAACACTCAGCTGCACAATGGCAGTTTAATCTGGCCTGAATCAGAGGGCAGGCTTTGTAATGAGGCAGCACAGCAGGTGCGGTAGGCCTGGGACAAGGCTGCAGTGGGCAAGGCTGTCCTCTGTCTGCCACAGGGCATTTGTCCTTGGACAAACCTTGACCAGGTCAGGCACACCACCCTGCTTTCTGGGTTGTCTAATGGGCACTTCCCTCTGGATACTCCTTCTGGATGTTCTCCCAGCAGAGAGCACTCTCATGGAAGCCTCCAGCAGCTCCACAGACAGCATGTAGTGGAGCCAAGCCCGGGCCCCAGAGGCTGTGCTGTAATGCTAACCCAGCTCCCACAGGATCAAGGGAAAGACTTGCCATGCACAGTGACCTGCTTGGAGGGCATGACACAGGCAGGCTCGCTCAAGGAACACAGGCACAGTGCCTTAAATGGCTACTCTGCCAAAAATTACAGAGATGATCACAGTTAAACCAAAGAAAACAAACAGCAGTGCAAGCAGATGGACACAGCAATGACTGAACATACAATAAACAAAGGAAGAACACAACCACGCCCCAAACCACATCAACACCCTCTAGCAAGACCAAGGTAACAGCAAATAAGTTTTATTCCATCTTTCAGTCATGGGTTGATGAGTCCAAGTACAGTCTCCATAGGTGCATTCATCCTCCTACCACTTAGATTACCACATAAATTTATATTACCACCTACATTTAAAAAGACAAGCATCTGCACCATTGGCACTGTATACTTAGCAATAATCCCGTCAAACTTCTGCAAACACCGTGCTAGAGCAAACTCAAAATCCATCACAAGAACAGTCAGCATGGAAAGGATGCTCCACCTTGACTTATCAC